>NC_138880.1:3792635-5088635 GCF_965194805.1 Balaenoptera borealis
GCAGGACCGGAAGGTGGTGTGGAGAGCTGGTGCGTGTGGACGCGCAAGTGCGCAGTAAATATGTGAAGGCGTGGACATCACAAGGCAAAGGATCGTGACCTGCTCTCAGCTCTGGTGAGAGTTCCCCAGTGATGGGGTGGGTGCCCTGGAGAGTCATGACTTCAAGCCTATGATGGGGGACCAGGACAGGGGCTGTAGAAGGAATTCCTGCTCTAAGTGAGAGGTTGTATCATAGGACTTCAAAACCCTTTTAATTGGATTGTCATGTTTCTTCTCCCAGGTGCTTGAATTCCAAAACAGGAGAAAATTCTAGGATAATATCGTAGGCTCTTTTAAAGTACTTTTATAGAGGGGATGGTTTTAACTCAAAGGCTACATGATTGCCAGTACAGGTGTTTCAAAGGTGCTGAAATGTTGAAATATAACAGGTTTTTATCTGAAACTTGCGGCGCATAAGTTATTCCACTGTTAAACCTGAAGTAACTAGTCTAGGCCTGTAGTGTGTGGTTTAAGACTTTATTTTTGTCTCTTTAGAGAGGAGAAAAGCCACATTCTTTTCATGCTGCAAAAAGAGAGTAAAAAAGGAAATTTCACCACTTCCTGGCTTCATTGTGGCCTCCGGAAACATAGGACACTATCTTCATTAGACTAATTGTTCTGAATCCTGACTCATGATAATAACACTGCCTGGAATTTGTGTCTTGCTTGTTGTCTGCACAGGCCTGCACCCAAGTCTGCATACTGCCCTGTGAAGATGTAGCTCTGATATTTCACTTGGGTGAGACACGGATATCTCTTATCGCCCCTCAATAATTGAAACAATATAAAAATCCTTTCAGTTGTGGAAATGGATAAATACTGTCAAGGTTTGTTTGTTTGTTTGTTTTAATTATAAAGCTTTAAAAAAACAAAAAACAAAAAACCCTGTATCTCACACTAGTGGTCTTAGAACAGCTTGGGGGCTGCTGCCACTTCCGACCATGGGTTCCATTCCTTGTTATGGCGCCAGAGAGGTTTAGGTTAGGGCTTAAGGAGATGGGCTCCACCACTTGCTGGCTCTGGGACCTGATCTCCCAAGTCTGTTTCCTTGTAGAGGGAAGGTAACGATAGCACTTACACCCCGAGAGAAGCACTTAGCACGGTGCCCAGCTCATGGAGAGGACTCCCTAAACATTCTACTGCTATGTCTTCTGCTGTCCCCTCTTGAGCTCCTTTCTATTTTTTTCCTGATGTAGTAGATAGTGCCACTGATATGTCTTGTGCTATCTGGAACACACCCTGTCTAAAACTAATTTGTGTGTTCCCTCCCCTCCCCCTTCCTCCTCTCATCCTAAATCTACTTCTGCTCTGTCCTGTCTCCTCTCCACCCTCCAGAGGTGCCGGGGAGAGGTTAGCACCGCAGGCTCTGGAGGATTGAATTCCTGCTCCACCACTTAATGCTGCATGACCTTGGACAAGCGCCTTAATGTCTCTAAATCTCAGTTTCTTCAGTGAAGAACCTGATCGCAATCTGTCTTCTAGAACTGGGAAGATTCCCTGAGAGGAGTACACGTTAAGTGCTCAGTGTTGTTCCTGACACTTAAGTAAGTGCACAAATACGTGTTTATCACTAACAATTCTAAAGCTAGAAGTGGTGGCGTCAGCCTGAATCCCTCTTCCTTCCCCTCACCTGGGAGTCATCAGTGCTATTGATTCTACCTCAAAAGTCTCTCTCTCCTCTTTCTATTCACTGCTTTTAGGTCAGGGTTTCTTCACTTGAGTCCACTGCTCAAAGAGGTTCATAATCCCCTGAAATTATGTGTTTATTTTTTGACATAGGTGCATTTTTCTTGAGGAGAAGGCATCTAACCTTTATCATTGACTTTCACACAGGCTAGTGACCCAGGAAAGGTTACTACTAACTACTGGCTTAGACTCTTACCTCTCGACTGTATTCGGTAACCTCTGTCCATTGACATTCCTCCCCTGGTCTGTGTGCCTCTGATCTACTCTTCACACTGTTGCCCAGTTATTTATTTATTTTTTTAGTGTTCTTACACCCCCATCCTGTGCATACATTTGTGTTGACTCCCTGTTGCCTGTAGTGGCTGTTCTCACCCCAGCCACGTAACAGAGTCACATGGGAAGACTGTTAAAAAACACCAATGCCCAGTCCCCAGCCTGGACCAATTAATTGATACTAACAAATACCAGACATCAATATTCTGTTTTAAATCTTCCCAGGAGATTTTAATGTGTAGCCAGAGTTGAGAGCCTCAGGGCTACAGGACAGTGGACCACCGAGTTAGCATGGGACATTAGGGACCTCAGCAGTCGACTTTTTCAGCCTAATCTTCTGCCTCTTCCCCCATTCACATCCTGTCACTTCCACTCTGGGCACATAGTTTTTGCTATTCTCAGAACATGGTCCGAGCTTTTGCCTGGACTGATTGCTCTGCCTCAAATGCCTTTCGCTCTTTCTCTGCCTGGTCATTTCCGTCGCAGACCCTCCCCAAGTCCCAAAGACAGTTGCAACCCTCCTTTTGTGCAAACTTCTGCTATAGGCCTTACACTGTATTACAATTATTTGTGTCTGTCTTCCATACCACACTGAACTCGTAGAAGGTAAGATCCTTATTTATTTCACCTTTCTCATGCTTGGCACCAGCTTAACAAGTTCCCTGAAAGTCTGATGAATAAGTAAATGAGAGGGGAAAACAGCCTACTCTGGGGAATCAGAAAGTCCACGGGGTTGGAGAGTGTAAGTAAATGTGCTGTACCAGATGTGGTGAGGAAGGCTCGGCAGAAGTTCATCCTCTACTGTTGCTTTTTTGTACTTTTATAAAAAGGAAAGATCAAAGTATATGAGTTTCTCATCTGGGACTAGGAAAGTCGAGACCAGCTTTGACAATAGCTCCAAACATTGTTGAGCGTAAAGTCATGTCATATTTGGCTCCTGAGATGGTACAGAGGTTTCTGAATGAGAGATGAAGAATCAGCCACTCCGATGATGGCAGCTGTTTATTTTGCCTAGTGGATTATCCTAACTTAGTTACTGATTTAAAGATACCCTTATATGGACGGTTCTCCAGACATTATATGTTTCTAATTTTGATCTCATCTCTGACCCTTAAGTTTTAGCTGCCGTCTCCTCTTGGCTGTTGTTAATACTTTTTTTCTCAGTGTATCTCAGAATTGTCCAACACATTCTAAAGAATCATAACTTAAATGTGATTGATTCCTCCTTTTCTTCAGTGCCCAGGATTAAATTTTGAAAGAGATTACTTTAGTGAATGATCTCAGAGAGATTCTTTTGGGTATTGTTCAGGGTTTTATCTTAATTATTTTTCCTGTACACTGGCCTACCACTACACTCTTAGGAGAAGATATGGCTTATTTAACACTTTTACACAGAGAACATTAAGTACTAGTCCGACATCATGATGTGCATGTTTTTCTGATAGGCTGTGTATGAACAACTAGAATACCCTTCGTCTAACTGGCTGTTTATTATCCTATAATCCAATATCATATCTTAGAGTTGAATAATGACAAGAATTTTCTTATTCAAAATCAAAGTGTTAGTTGGAATTTATTAGTATGCTACTCTTTTATGTGTCCATCATCTTATTTAAAAAGAGGGTTTTTTTTTTTTACTTTTTAAAATTGAAGTATAGTTGTACAATGTTTTATAAGTTACAGGTCTACAATATAGTGATTCACAATTTTTAAAGGTTATGCTTCATTTATAGTTATTATAAAATATTGGCTGTATTCCCCATGTTAAGCCTTAAAGAAATCTGGATTTATCAAGAACTCCTCCTTTCAATGTAGTTGACATGAAAGGATCTTAATTAGTGAAACTAAAGAGAATAATTTTTAGTTATTTTTTAGGAGCATTTTTTTAAAAACAGATCTGACTCAAAGAACTGGGAAATGCACCCTTTCCTGGCAATTAGAGAGACAGGAAGAGAATGTCAAGAAAAAGAAGAAACCGAGTCTTACAATGTGAGCACTAAGGTCTAAAATGGATAATTGTCTCCTGTTTCACAGTCTACAATCAACCACAATACCCTGGTACCGTTTGTCCACACTTCTTTTTGTGAACCAGGGTCTGTGTAAAGGAACTGGTCTCTGTGTTTCTGAGAATGGCCTCTTGGATTATTATAATGTCTGGGCTATTACAGTTTTAAGAGCTGAGTTGTTAATCCTTCTGTTTTCTTGTTTATTGCTGATATTCTGAAAAATGAGCCCTCATTGGAGCACTTTTTAAAATGAAATATACAGTGCTCAAGAGATAGAATCATGTACATTTATCTCAAGAGACTAGGCTCTGTCCCCCTATTGAAACCAGCCACCTACCGGATTCTTGTAGCCAAGTGAAGTTAGAATCTCTTATGAATATCTCAGCTCTTCTAATTTGAGGTTGATTTTGAACTGCTTACCCCCGAAGTGACCACTTCTCAGTGTGTCTGGTTGAGAACAGACCACATCCATTTACAACAAAACTGTTAAAAGTTAGAAAGCAAATCCTTGATTTCCCAACTGTCTTGGTAAACTGGTACCAAGTGTCGTGTTTTCCCACACACTTAGGCATCTTACGAATGCTCGGCGACTTGAGAATGGAACACAGGCGCCATGAGAACTTACTTGAAATTATTATTAGTAAAACTGGCAGCCTTGGGCTGCTATTATGAGGGTCCTTTCAGCTTTACCCTGCAAGTTTCCTGTAAAAACCCAGAGCCCCAAAGTAGATTCTCTACTATGTACAGGTGGTTCAAACAGGAATTCCCCTTCATCATTATTTTACATAGGTAAAATAAATATTTTTTTAAAAAATCCATGCCAAGTACTGTTCTGAGTGTTGTATGTCCATTGACTCATTTTTACAACAGTCTGTTAACTTGCCTATGGTTGCTAAGCTAGTAGGCAGTGAAGTTGGGATTCGAATGAACCCAGCATCAAGGCTGTATTAAAGAGCTCACCTACAGCCCTCTTTTAGTCCTTACCCTGAAAGAGATTGTAGGAGCTGTTGAAGTTGGCTTAATTGCTTGTGAAAGAGCGTGGCTGAAATAACAGAAATGAATACTGAGTGCTAATGTTCCAGAAGGTTTTGGAGGTTAATAGCTTGTTGCCTGATTCTTAATAGTTTTCCTATAATTGGATGGAGTCAACTGAGAAGTGGGCATTTACGATTAGCAGTTCAGCATAACTTGTTAATTCACATTCTGTTCACCAGTGCAGAATTGACAATACAGTTTGATCTGTGGTGGGTGAAATTTTTACTGCTGCATTATCTATGAAAAAGAGGTTTCGAGACAAATAGTGTAAGATTGCAGGAAGTTTTTACTTATTTCAACACAGCAGAATACTTTCAAGTACTTGTAGCAATTTTTTTTTTTTTTTAGTATAATCTGTATTCTCATCTTAAAAACAGAGGGAACTCAGTTTAATATTTGTTAATAGGTTCAAGTAATAAAACTGCATTTAAAAGTGTTTTCAGTTTGGATACATAACTACTTGAAGCCAAATTAGACTGGAATTAGTAAGATTTCATTAACCTACCTTTTGAATGATGTGGCTTTAAGTCTACTTTTTTCCCCCTGAAATCTCAAATTACAATACATTTAAGGTTTCTTGTTTTAGATTAGCCTGAATACTAATAAATTATAGAGGTTCTGATTGTACTTAATGAGCCTATGCTTATTTTTCCAATGAAGGTACATTTATTACATGAGACATTAGTACAGCTTTGTTTGAATCTGGAAGCCGTGCTGTGTCTGTCTAGCAGTTTAAACCTAGCATCTCATGTGCACAACCGTTGCCCCAAGAGAGAAGAGGAGGGACAGTCTCTGATCTTCTGAGTGGAGGCTAATGTTGAGGCACGGGAAAACATGGCTGACCCTTGTGTTCTAGTACAGTGCTCTGTGAACTTCAGATGAAGGAAAAAATTAAATATATCTAGCACCTACTACATACACGTTCTGTCCTTGGTGATACAGCTATATCTGTATTTCTGTATTGATACACATCTGTCTATTGGTCTAGCTATCTAACTATCTATCTATCTTGCTATGTATGCATAAACATGAGTTTGTTTATTTAACAGAATATTTATATATTAAGCACCAGGCACTGTTCTGCATGCTTTACAAATATAAACTCATTTAATCTTCATAATCACCCTATGAAACTTGTATATTGTTATGCCCATTTTAAAGATGATGAAACTGAGACACAGAGAGAGTAATTGCCCAGGGTCAACAACTATTAAGTGATGAAACTAGAAGGAACCCGGGCAGTCTTGCTCTGGACTCCGTACAATCATTGGACACTTTACAGCATAAACTTGGAGAAATTAAGGAACTTTATTAGTGGTCTAAACAGCTATTAATTGATAGAGCTGAAATCCATTTCCCAGACATACATTCTACAGACATGCATCACAGCCTTCCTTTTTCTCCGTCTTTGCTCATGTTGTTGGTTCTGTATAATGTTCTTTCCACTCCTTTTACTGTTGAAAGCTTATCAGCAGGCAGAGGCTCAATTCACATGCCACTTTCTCCAAGATGCCTTACTTGACTAACCCACCTAGAAGCCTCTTCTTTTCTTAGATTCCTATTGGAAAGGATTTTTACCCTTTGGGATGCTTACTGATTACCCTCTTATATGGTAGAAAGTTTATATATATGTACTGTCACGTCTCCTATCAGATTATAAGCCTCTTGAAGGTAGAACTGTCACTAACACCATTTTCTGCTATAGTCTTGGGCAGCCTGCTGTTTGTTCAAATCTTGCAAATGCTCGGGAGTTTCTTAGTGGCAGGAAGCAGTTGTTTAACAAGTGTTTGTTAAATGGATGACTATTAGGAATGTATTGGTGAGGATAAATTTTCCCCAGAGACTTCTAAGATACTTAAAAAATTAACTCTGTTAAAATAGGTATTCAAACAACAGCAGTAATAATGCTGCCTTTATTTTCATAGTCCTGATATAATTATGTTATAAATTATGCAGAATTAGCTGTTTATCAAAGGCTTAAAAAAGAACTGTCTTGAACTTGCTACTATGTGTATGTATATTTTTAACTTGCAAAAAATGCTGAAGAAAAAGTGGTTTATTCTTTCAGTCAGATTTCTCTGCTCATGTGTGTGTAAATGGTACTCTTAATCCATTTCTGAAGTATTAAGACAGACTGAAAGGCTATGAACTCTGCCCATGTAATCACTCTGAAGGCCAGGATGGAGAAGTCATTACTTTAGCACAGAGAGTTGTAGCATCGAAGGCCACTTATATTTGTTTCCAATTATAGGATGAAATAAATAGAGCACTTACATTTTAGCAATTTTATCATCAGACCATATCACTATTTCATTTTAGTTTGATTAACGTGATAGTGGAGATGACAAAGTAAATGTAGTAATCAGAATTGTGGATTTTTTTAAAGCTAGAATTGTGAATTTTTAAGAGTAAGATAGACGTAGATTAGTCTTAGAGGATTTCGTTTGGAAGTAAAGGGATGGACTATTACAGACCTTTTGAAGATTGTATATTTGTGAGCTTTTGCTATATAACAAGCCACCTAATTCTAGCAGCTGGGAAAAGGAAACCTTCCGTCTCACAGTTCGGGAGGTCACCCGGGTGGCTCTTCTGGTGGGAGCTAGCCCGGCTGGTCTTTGCAGTTAGCTGGTGGCTTGGCTGGGGCCGCATGGCCTGGGATGGCCTCCTGGCCCGTCGGGGTGCCCGGGGTGGGGCTTCAGTGGCAGAGGGCAAGTCTGTGCTCCACGTGGTCTCATCCTCAGAAGGCTAGCCGGGAGTCTCCAGGTGGTGGTCTCAGGGCTCCGAAGTGCAGCAGGACGGGGCAGGCTCCCCTGGGCCCGCACTTAAGTGTTTGGGTGATGTCTGCAGGCCAAGCGCAGGGTCAGTGTGGGCAGGGGCTCCCCCAGGGTGTGGCTACAGGGAGGCAGGAACAGATAGGGGGCTATTACTGCACCACCTAGCAGATATGAAATGTGTGCATACTGTTGGTCAGGGTCCCTAACTTCTGATCCAGCCTTAGGCTTGCAGCCTGAGCTGCTCTAATAGAGGAGAACTGAGCAGGCTGTCCAGGCTACAGGGTTTTCAGAGACAGTTTGCAGACCCTGGCTTCCCTGAAATACTTAACAATTGTTTGAAGCCCCTTTCAACTTTGTCTTTTTTGAAGCTTTGAAGTATGAAAGTAGGGAGGCTTTCATCCTCACTCAGTGACATCCCAAACCGATCTTCAGCGAGGACTGCACTGAAGGTGGGAAGGGTGCGACCCTAAAGGCACAGTGGTTTATTGAGAGCGCGTGCGTGGCCGTGCCTGACCGGGTGCCTGGCCGGCCCGGAGTCCTCACGCTGCCCCTTGATGTCGCACCATCGCCCTTGTTTTATGGGTGGCGAGGAAGCAGACTCACAGGCCCACTGAGCTGCCTGGGGTCATACAGCTGGGGGGTGGGGCTGCCTTTTGAACCAGGTCTTACTGACTCCCCAGTTATCGTCCAAAGAAGACTTTCTCCCCAGTGGGCTGGGGATGTTTTTTTCAGCACGAAGCCTTTGAGTACTTTATTTCATCCTCTGAAAAACTGGGGACCGTGGTGAGATGTGAATTTTTCCCCCTTCCTACTTTTTCCCTGCCCTGTACCTTCACTAGTTAGGCCAAATAACCAGGTGTAATTTGAAGATGATAAATAACTCAGAGGGGAAACTTTACTGCTGGTTCCAGATGTCATTTTTAAATATTTTGGAATAATCTATCTATGACTCTTCTAGATTCCAAAATAAAATTCAGAATCCTGAAATATTCTAGGACATATATTTAAAATTTCAGTGGGGGTGGATAAATTAGGAATTTGGGAGTAACATGCACACACTGCAATATATAAAGTCGATAAACAACAAGGACCTACTGTAGAGCACAGGGAACTCTACTCAATATTTTGTAAAAACCTATATGGGAAAAGAATCTGAAAAAGAAATATCTATATGTATATAACTGAATCACTTTGCGATACACTTGAAACTAACACAAAATTGAAAGTCAACTATACTTCAATAAAAAAATTTCATTAGAAATAACCTTGATTTAAAAATGAAGCTGCCCCCCTCCCTGTGCTCCCATGGCCCACGGCACATAACTGCATCGCCCTATTTACCAGAACCGTGTATTTGCCAGGTTGGGGCTGGGGGATCCGTCCCTCTCACTCAGCCGTGAGCTCCTTGACATCGAGACCTTGTCTTTCCTTTCTGTATCCTCAGAAGCACGTCCCGGAACGGCAACATTCCAGTATTCCGGGAACAGTATTTGCTACAGGATTCTATAACTCGATTCCATGCCCAGGGAGAAACGCTTTTCTTCTTTTCATCTCTCCTCCTTCTGGTCTGTTTGTCCTCCTTTTAGTCCTTTCTCTTTTCTGAGTCATTTTCTTCCTGTTTGTCTTGAGTTCCTCAGCTTTCCATTTCTCCCACCCTCTCACTGGCGATCTTTATATTCATTACATGTTGAAGTGACAGCATCTTGGATGTACTGAGTTAAGTAAAAATATTATTAAAATTACTTTCACCTGTTTATTTTTACTTTTTTAATGTGACTAGGAAATTTTAAATTATAGAGGTAGCTGCTCCGGAGGGTCGTTATCCAGGCCAGTCCAGGAACGTGAGTTCGTCAGAACAGTTGTCTTTGTCTGGATTTCATGGGTCTGTCGGACTGAAGAGCCCCTAGGCACCGGCCCCCATGCGCATAGCTCTGTCTCATCCCTGCCACCCACAGTTCATGACAGCGAACGGGAGGCTTTACCTTGCTTTAAAATGAGGCACAGAGATTTTTCTCTACTGTCACAGGTATGCCTGGAACAAGAGTACACTTGACTCTCACATTCTTTTCACTAATGAAAAGGAAACAGCAGGGTGACTCGTACATTGGAGGATACACTATTTTCTTTGGAATGTTTTCGTTCTTGCATTTTGGAACAGGTGTGGCCTCTGTTGAAAGCAACAGTGGGGTCATACTCAGCATATTTGACACGTGAGGAACTGGAAAACTGCTCGGCGTCCCCTGCCTTCAGCGTAAGGGGTGTGGGTCCATCATCTTGGCCCTCTCCGATGCCAGATCCTATGCATAAGTATTTATGGTGTATTGGCTTTTTTCTTTTATTCAGTTTAGGCTAGAAATAATGTTTTGGCTTAGAAACTCTTTGACTGAACTATGACATAATAGGATAAGGATAATTGTGTCAAAAATAGCCTCTTGATGTCCTCCTTTGGCATGAAGAATTCCGGAGTCAGTTCGCTGTGGATCACTGAGAACTGACCATGTTAATCAGAGGTCAGCCATCTCCGATAAGTTCTTTCCTTTGGGCGCAGAGTGGGGGGCCCACTCCAGCGACTGGGGTTGGGACGGTGAGTGCAGGGCAGCTACCATCTCACGGGGGTGAGCTCGTGCTGGCTGTGGCCGCCGAAGGCTGGGCCTGGGGGTGGACGCCCAGACTGGCAGCCAGCAGTTTTTGTAAACAGCCGGGAGGGGGATTGTGCTGGTGGCTGCCAGCTCAGGCCAGTGAAAACCAACCCGTTCGCCGCTTTGGGTGGCGTGCCACAGGTGGCCAGTGCTTCATAAGGACACAGCCAGGCCTTAGGGGTCCATGTCACCTGCCTGTACCAGGGAGTTGGGGTGTGAGCCTCAGAGCTCAGACCTGGGATTTGGGAGCTGAGCAGAATAAATCTCTTGAAATCTAAACTGACATACGACATTTTAAAATTGGGAAAACAAACAGCTCTGAAAAGATTTGCAGGATTATAGCTGAATAGTTAACATGGAAGACATGTCATAGAGAGGTTAGGAGCAGGGGTGGAATAATCCCGTGTTGATTCAGTGAGAAGCGCTGGACAAGGCATTGAATTTCCCTGTTTACCCATCTGTTTAAAAAACAAAATGGGAAAATGACATCTCCCGGAGATGTTTGGAGATTTGATTGATGTTTGTAGTGTGCCTGGATAGCTCTCATAAAGTGTCCAGTAAGAGCAAAATATGTCATAAGAACTTAAATATCTACACAAACTAGTCTGAACCATCTTGAGTAGATAAGCAGTTCTGTGTCTTTGATCCAAGTTGTACTTATTAAGGCAATTTGTGTTTTTCAAAGAAAGTTCCGTGTTACTTCTAATTTTCTTTTGAATATCAGCTATGTACTTGGGGTCTTTAACTGTCAACTTGAGCTTCAACACGATTGATAGATGGTCTGTCACCTATAAAGGACAACTTACCAGTTCCAGACAGCCAGGCAAGGCAGTTAAATACACTTCAACATGCTTCTTGCTAAGGACGATGCCTTTTGCAAATATTTGAGATATTTGTTCTCAGTTGTAATTTATTAGTGAACCTGTATCCTCATAGCGACTCCTTGGGAGGTGCAGAAGACAAAGCCAGAAAGCAAACAAAATTCGTGCATTATATATCAAGAAAAGAGCTTTCATTTACCGCTCTTTGTTGGTAGACTTACTGGTATGTGTCTTTGATGCCTGTTTAATTTCACGTAGTACCACGTCTAGTCATGCTGTGTAAATAATCTGACAGAATATCCCTTGACTTGGTTTTTCCTTGTGAAAAGCATACAGCACTGCCACCTTGTTGCCAAAGTTTTGTCTGATTTGAAAGTGCTTAAAAATCAAGTGAACGCCTGCTGTGAAAAAGAGCTTACTCTCTCTCCCTCTGTCAGTACTTGTGAAAACAGGAAAACAGCGTAAAAGGAGATGGCACCATGGGACTGAACTCAATAATTAGCATAATCATGATGCTCCGTATTGTTCCCCAGGGCACGCCCCTTGGCCAGATCTCCCATTAAGAGGACACCAATGTTGTCCCAGCGAAGAAATCCCCGCACGCATGATGCAGATCAGCGAGTTCCTGCCCGCTGCGCCCGTGCAGTTAATTTTAGCCAGGGTTTGTTCTATGAGTTGTAAACCTGTTTACCCAAGTAGAAGTTAGCAAGCTGAAATGTGACTTCTCCGCCCCATGTGAGAGGCGTCTATTTTAGACTCAGGTTGTTGGTGATCCCCAGAGAGCAGTCTTTGAAGAATTGCAGCCCCGATTTCCTTTGAAAGTACTTGTGAGTACTGGGTAAATCTTTCAGATTTCTCTTTGTTCTTTTCTCCTTAAATCTTCCTAATGTTGCTATCATAGTAATTTTTTATCTCTTGGGAAAACTGGGAGCTCTGGGGTGGGCACTTTAGAGGCTTCTAAGAATGGTGGCGAAAGGGCTTTCCTTAAATGTATCCTAATGCAAGAAACCTGCCTTACTCCATTTTCCCAAGAGAAAGTATGTGATTCTTACTATTTTTATCTTTGCAAAAGCAATCTGTGGATTGTTGCATACTTTATCTGCTCAAATATTTGATTAATGGAATGGTGTGTCATTGAGCTTTATTTTCAATGGTAACCTAACTCTTAGAAGGGAAAAAAAAGTGTTGAAAGTGGATTCCTGTTACACTTACTGTGAGCTACAAGTTTATGTGCAGAAATAATGGGAGTGTCAAATGTAATTTTGTAAAATGTGTAGATGGACAGTTTTTGTCAAAGGAGGATTTGGTGCTTAAATCCATATACTCCTAAAGAGAAGCCCTTAAAAAATAAAATGAATTTAGAAGGAAGCTTTTGGAAAGTAATTGAAATTATCTTCTGGAAGAATTCCCTAATCTTAACTGCTCTTAATGTAACAAGTCGCCAACTTAAATTTGGACTGAAGAAGACTAAAGATTTTAATGTAGAATATTTTCAATTAAGTCTGAATCACCTTGCTTAGTTTGAAGTGTGTTTTAATTCAGAAGACTCGGACTTCATGCCAAACAACTTGCTTATAACACAGAACCTGGCAGGAATTTCTTTATCAATTAATACGTGGATTATCTCCCCCCTGGGAATGTTGATTTTAATGAAACAGTTCTAACAGGGGGTAGTAGCTGCTCCCAGGCGTTAGGGCTCCATCATCTGTGGGCCCGGAGGAAGGGTTGCCCTCAGATGCCATTTTCCATTTGGAAAGCTGTATTTAAAGACTTCTTTGTTAGTATGTATTGTCTGATTTTAAATCCGAACAGCCCAAGGTGCCAACAATGAAAGGAAATGTTTCAGCGGTACATTTAGTAGGAAAAGAATGTAAGATGGGGAAAATAGAACTGAGTTCTTGGGCTATTTTTAGAAATAAACTTTTTTTTTTTTTCAGCTTAAGTCTCTTTATTGAGTAGAAGAGAAATTTGCCATCCGGATTCATTGTAATTATAACAGAAAAGTCTGTAATGTCATCTTCAGCAGTTAAAGGGACTTTGTTCCAGGATATTCTGCAGAATATATACTTTTATCCAAAGAGAGTAACTGTTCTTACTTTTGACTGTTAATAAGGCACCATCAGAGTCTCAGTGGAGTGTTTTTAGAGGTATACTGTGGTTGGGTGTTAGATCCTTTTCAAGCTATTATTCATCCGCTCAATTGTCATTTAGTCCTGCGAAAAAGAAAAAACTGTTTAAGATTTATCCATGTTTTTAATTTAACAGAAAGAAGTTTCCAAAGGTGTTTTTACTACAAGGAAGCATATGTTCTTTTAGGAGGAGTTACTAAAATGCTTGTAGACACTTTCCGAGTGTTTGTTTTTGTGATTTATGCGCTTTGAGAGAGTGACCTAGGCCAGGAGGTGATGTCAGTGTCAGGGTGGGAATTTGTCCTGTTTGCTGGAGCCGCGATTCTTCTCCTGCTGTTCACCCCGGGTGCCTGGTAAAGGGACAGTGGTCTCGGTGCCCTCCTGAGAAGAGGCTCTGTTGACTACTTGTGACCTTGGCCGTGACCAATCACAATGAGCTCAACCTAGAGTCACCAACAGGGGGTCCAGATGCTGAGAAACGTGGGCAGCTTTGTGGGCTGTGGAAGGAGCCCGGGACCGGTGGTTTCGGCCGCGTGCCGGGCACACCTGAGCCTCCCGTAGCCCTCCTGCACTTAACTTGGTGCAGGTGTGTCCTCGAGCGCTGTTGAAGCTGCTCTCCCTGGCAGCCTGCCCTCCTGTCCTAGTCCTCTCCCTCTTAAAATAGTTACAGCCCCAGAGGCTCTGACAGAGTGACTCCTGATCGCGGTAGATTTCTTTTACTGTGACGTCATTCCTAGACAAGAGCCGTCTGCTCTGAAGCTTTGCGGGGTTTTCAGGGAAGTGGAGAGGAACCTTTTCTCTGGCTCCCCTTCATCCACATGCGGTTTTTAGTAGCTAACTGTATGGCTAGACTTACATTATCTAACAGGTTGCCTTTCGGTTGGGAGCCTAATGCATGTGCTCGGTGATCACACTTCTAGAATGTTCTCTTTCAGAAGGAACTCTTGCAGGAATAGGATTTGATACGTTGAGTTCCGGATGAAAGGAGCAGTGAGCGGAGGGGTGTCTTCAGCGCTGCCTGTCTTGGGCACAAGTGTATGGTAATAGGATCTGGTCCTCGGCAGGAATGCCGATTGCTTCTGGAAATGCTGGGACGGCTGTTACTATTTAGCATGTATTAAGCACCCCCAGAGCCATACAATGCACAAAGAAAGCATAGTTCCTACTCTCAAAGAGCCCACATGCTCAAATTAGGCGGGACAGAGCCTGGGCCGCGACTTGCACACTGAGTAAACCCGCAGAGCAAGGAATAGAAGGAAGGAAAGGAAGACAAATGGGGAGGGTCGGGGGGTCACCCGTGGGCTGCTTTCAGTCCATCTGGGCTTCCGCCTTGTAGGATTCGGGCAGCCGGCAGTGCCACGGGGCCCTGCTTCCCTGTCTCTTCCAGCAGCTGGGGAAGTGATGGAGGTAAGAGGGGGTTGGCCCCCAGGGCCTGATCCACAGCCCCAGGTCTCTGGCATGATTCCCCACACAGGGAAGGAGATCAGGAGTTTCACCTGCACCTGGAAAGGGACTGTTTATTTTTCTATAAAGGAGGAAACTTGATACCGCATAAAAGTAAGGAGCATCTTTCTCCACAGAGTGATGTCTGGATAGAAACCTGCATTTGGGTTCCCGATTTTCTCTCCCTCTTAAACTGATACACGATTGAACAAGTTACTTCATCCCCAATCTGGCTGGGGATGTCGAGTCAACAGTTGTTATCAGTTAGAGAAGTGCTCTGAGCTTCTCTGAAGAAAGGCGTTTCGAAGGTCAGCTCAGCGTGACTGCAGCCCAGAACGGTGTCAGAAGGACAGGAATCAGAGGCAGCTAACAAGGCAAGCTCGGGTATAGGAGATTAATAAAAGGAGGATGTGGTATGAATCTGTGAGTCATTTTCCCTTTGTAGTCAACCTCATCCCATCTCTGACTAAGGTTCCGGGTCTCGTTCACGGCTCCACAACTAAAAGGGACTTGGAGAGATCCCAACAGAGAACCTCAAAAATGATTAAAGGGTTGAAAAATGATGCCTATAATAAGATGTTAGGGAACGTCTATTATTTAGGCTGAAGGGAAAAAAATGACCAGGGGACTCTTGAATTGTTATTCCAGTATCTGTGTGCCTCTGGACCAGGGGATGATGGCCAATTAGTATCCAGTTCTATTGAGGATGTAAGGGTTTGGTCCAGTAAGGGTTAGGTTAGAACCGTGGTCCTCAATGTGTGGTCCTAGTACCCTCAGCATCAGTACCACCTGGGAGCTTGTGAGAAATGCACATTCTCAGGCCCCACCCAAGACCTGTTGATTCAGAAACTGTGCAGGTGGGACCCAGCAATCTGTGTTTTAGCTAGCCCCCCAAGTGATTCAGATGAAGCTGGAGGACCAGTAGATAAGGTACAAAGAAGAGTATTACAAAATGGGGAATTTGGGTACTGGAAAATATAAACGTTTTTCCTGAAGTCATCTAAAAATGGGTTTATATTTGTTTGCAGTGTTTTCAATATTCTGTCTGAAGTCAGGAGTTAAGTGACCTGTCACAGCCCCCTCTAGCCCTAACTTTGCTCTCGATTTCCTCTGCCACTGAGAAAAGACTAATAATTACCCAGGAGAATTTTGCAGTTACTTTTCTGAACTCAGTAGTTAAGACAGTGCCCATTTCAGATGAGGAGCAGATGAGATATTGTGATAGAAGTCACACTGTGTTATATCTCCTGCTTCTGCTCTATCACAGTGTCATTAAATAGACTGTCTGCTCCCCGTGTGACTTCTCAGCAGCCACCTGAGGGCAGGTTTGGGCAGCTGGGAAAATAGGGAGCCCCTTGATGTTGGCCCGTGACCCCTCTGTGCCGCAGACTGCTGTGACAGTCCCCATTTCAGGGGGGCTCTTCCCCATTTCAGAAGAAGCGTGGGGACAGGGGCAGTGTGATGCCACCCCATCTTCCCAACTCTGTCCCTTCCGCCTGCAGGATGCCATCCCTCGTGCCTGCACGGGGAGTTCCACCTGCCACCTGGAAGCTGGGGACAGGGGGACCTAAATATATTGTGGTAGTGGGTCTCCCTTAGAGCCGGAGGATAGGGACCTGTTTATCCTGTTGTTTTGTATCCGCAGCAAACAACCAACGGGACACCTAGTAGGCACTTAACACAAATACCTAGTGAATTATTCCGTTGCACCGTCCAAGGCCACAGGTGCTCCGCCCTTGCCCGTGTAATTAATGATCTCGAATCGGGCAGCTGGCAGTTCTGACCCTCCCCAGTCCAGGTACTTACTCCTGAGTCCCTCTCCTCCCCCCGCAGCCCCCCATTTTGCACATAATAAAAATGCATCTTAATTTAGTTGTCTTTGCCCTTTTGTGTATTTTTCCTTTGTACTTTTGCTTGAAGGAGTTGTCTGGGGTTGAAAACACACTACGGAGAGTGTGTGTGTTACACTTTGTATAGCGTTTAGGACAATCAGGGCTTCCTGTGATCAGAGTGAAGAAAGGGTTCTCTGAGGACATGTTTTGCCAGTGCTGCCTAGAAAGTGTCACACCAGGATCGCACTGTTGTCCCCAGAGAGGCCACGTCCTGCCTTGGCTCGGCTCTGAGGCCCTCAGAGCTCAGCGCTGGGAACGGGGATAGTGGCATCCTTAGCTTTTATAGCTGTTCTTTATCACACATTTGCAGAGTATTCAACATTCCTTCAAGTGAGGGCAGTCTGGCATAGACTCGTTTGCCTTGTCATGGGAGACAGAGGGTGAAGGTGGCAGGTGAGTATTCCAAGGCTGTCACTGAGTCTTCAGACCTCGTTATGTTGGAAAAAACTGACTTCTCAGACATGAGGCCGCGTGTACTGTCACGTTCTACATCTGTGTCCACGCACAGAGTGTGTGAGACCTGGTCCCTGTGGTGGTTGCACACAGAGAAGACAGGTTTGTCTTAGTGATTCAGAGAGCAGAGACGACTGACTTCTAACGCCCTGGATCAGTCTCTGAATAGAAAATACTATCTTTAAAACCTCTGAACTCTCAATAACTATATATCCAGTAGAGGAAATCCAAATGGCTGCTTGATTTGGTTCTTCATGGTAGCAGGCAAAAGGCTATTTTCATTTCTGTACAAAGAGAAATGACAAAATAGTGTTCTTCGGTATTTCGCCCTGGCAAAAGTAATTTTGTTTCTAAAATCAGTCATATCTAGTCCACAGATGTGTCATTAAAAATGAGAGTGATGGGACTTCCCTGGTGGCGCAGTGGTTTAAGAGTCTGCCTGCCAATGCAGGGGACACGGGTTCGAGCGATGGTCCGGGAAGATCCCACATGCCGCGGAGCAACTAAGCCCGTGCGCCACAACTACTGAGCCTGTGCTCTAGAGCCCGTGAGCCACAACTACTGAGCCTGCATGCCACAACTACTGAACCCACGTGCCACAACTACTGAAGCCCGCGCGCCTAGAGCCTGTGCTCCGCAACAAGGGAAGCCACTGCAATGAGAAGCCCGTGCACCGCAACGAAGAGTAGCCCCAGCTCGCCACAACTAGAGAAAGCCTGTGCGCAGCAACAAAGACCCAGCGCAGCCAAAGATTAATTAATTAATTAATTTAAAAAAATTTTTTTTAAATGAGAGTGGTTAAATGGTTTGGGATTAACTTTGTCTCATGGTAGTTGTTGAGTCAAAAAATTTAATGTCTTCGAAAGGACAGGAAAAAAAAACTCTTTAGCTGGTTATTAGACTACACAAGAATTACTCACCTAATAATTCAATAAAAGATCCCCAGAGACAACCAAGTAAGGTACAGGTTAAATAATTTATGGTGTTGCCATATAATGCAACACACTGCAGCCATTTGAAATGATGATGTTGGATGTACATGGAGTAAAACTATCAGGTTACAGAAAACGTGTATCACCTCATTTTTTGAATGGAAGGCATTTTTAAATGGGCCAGTGGCTTTAATTCCTGTTTTAAAAGGAAGGCATTTATATGTACATAAAAAAAGAATGCAGTGCACCAAATATAAACAATAGTTATGTGTAGGAAATGAGCTCACGCATGATGTTTTTCCCCTGGCTTTTTGGTTACCTGTATTTTAGACTTTTTTTCTTCAACAAGCATATATTACTTATGTAATAATGAAAAACTTTCTTTTCAAAAAGGAACTATTGTAATTAATTTCTTTTTAATAAACTTATTTATTTATTTATTTTTGGCTGCGTTGGGTCTTCGTTGCTGCGCGCGGGCTTTCTCCAGTTGCAGCGAGCGGGGGCTACTCTTCGTTGCGGTGCACGGGCTTCTCATTGCGGTGGCTTCTCGTTGCGGAGCACGGGCTCTAGGCACACGGGCTTCAGTAGTTGTGGCACGTGGGCTCAGTACTTGTGGCTCGCGGGCTCTAGAGCACGGGCTCAGTAGTTGTGGCGCACGGGCTTAGTTGCTCCGCGGCATGTGGGATCTTCCCGGACCAGGGATCGAACCCGTGTCCCCTGCATTGGCAGGAGGATTCTTAACCACTGCGCCACCAGGGAAGCCCTGTAACTCATTTTTATTTTGACTTCTATATTTTATTTAATTCACCAGTGGCCTCCCAGTGGCTTACATAATTAATGCCTACCCCTGTGGATAAAACTAGTGCACCAAAGTGTACACAAAAACAATGGTCATTTTGCAGTGGTGGGCTAGGAGCATTGTTCCTTGCCTTACTTTCTCCTTTTCCATATTTACCAAAAATTTTATATGCACGCATATTATTTTTACAATGGAAAACCGTAAGGCAGAGACTTGAGATCTTGTTTCTTGGGAAGAGGCCCACATAGGCTGATGTGTAGCAATTACCAGTGAAGGTTGATCCTGTTAATTCTGCAGCGTGAAGGGCATTCAGCAGGGGTCTGCCGTCACTACTGGGTGCTCTGGAGGTTCCGTGAACTCTCACATGAATGTCAAATTGGCCAGGGTCTCAGGTTCAGTGTTTTGTGGAGCGTGAAGACAGGGAGCTGGGGAATCCAGCATATTTTAAAAAGTCATTAAAATGGTATGCCTAGTGTTACGATTACCCACTTAAGTTTTGTCAGGGGCCATCCTTCTGGATCGTAGATCCAGAGTAGTGGGTGGTGGAACCATGTGCTGGGGGCTCGGGTAGTGTTTCCACAGTACTTAGCTGTGTGGTATCTGCGTGTGTCTCAGCAGCGTTTACTGAGGTGAGTGATGGCCCTGTAGGAGAGCACCGGCTGTCTCAGTTACTTCTGCCACACGCTGCCAGGATGTCCTTGTGGCCTTAATCAGAAGGCTGTTTTGGGGAGCTGCTTTGGTACGGGTGGCCGTTGATTTAGGAAAGTCTTGAGCAGAAGCAGGAGACCTCCCTTTCTACTCGCTTTGTATGGTGAGTCGAGAGGGTAAGTCCTTTTGATGGTTATGTAAAGGGTCTCTCATTTCGTCTATTCCTAAGCCTCGGACCAAATGCGTGGATCCAGCCCCAGGTTCACTTGAAGACGGAGGTCTGGACTGAGATTCAGTTGAATCCACTGTCAACAGGACTGATACCTTAAGCTTAATTTAAAGCCAAAGAGCCTTGAGAAACCAGAAGGAATCTAGGATCCTGTACAACCATGTTTTGACCTAGTCTTTGGTTCAGAACCTTTGTTACTCATCAGGAGTGTTTCCTGGAATCCTGAGAACTGAGAAAGCTGGTTTTTCAAGTTTCCTTCCTACTGTTTTCATCCTTACAAGGAGCGGTCTTCTCCTCATCCTCTCTTTCCTTTCTTCATCATCTTTGTCTCTTTCTCCTGCACTTATACAGTAGGAATCATCTCGTAATCCTTCTCCACACTCTTGCCTCCCCGAGGAAGTAAAGACACATCCCCCATGGGTTTATCTTCATTTTCTCTGGGCAGGGGAGGGGAAAAGAGCAGTGGGTGAACGGTTTAACCCAGATAGTCAGATAGTCAGTGGATGGAACCCTGTTCCCAGTGAGGACTGTGGAGGCCACTTCCGCACATCCTTGCCACCAAGCGGTTCCAACTTCAGTGAGACACAGAGCTATCCGCACACAGTGAGAGCACAGATGTGTATCAAGATGAATAAGCAGGTGGTCACAGTTTGATTGATAGAAGGCTTTGCCAGTTGAGGGGCACGAAGGAAGAAAGAGAGCATCCTTTTAAAAGGGATAAAGCAGGGACTTCCCTGGAGGCGCAGTGGTTAAAAATCCATCTGCCAGTGCAGGGGACACAGGTTCGAGCCCTGGTCCGGGAAGATCCCACATGCCGCGGAGCAGCTAAGCCCGTGCGCCACAACTACTGAAGCCCGTGTGCCTAGAGCCCGTGCTCTGCTACAAGAGAAGCCACCGCAATGAGAAGCCCGCGTACCGCAATGAAGAGTAGCCCCCGCTCGCCACAACTAGAGAAAGCCCGCGCACAGCAACGAAGATCCAACACAGCCAAAAATAAATAAATAAATTTATAAAAAAATAAAAAAAAAATAAAAGGGGTAAAGCAGATAAAAGTATTTCATGAAACTATAGACTACATTAGAAAAGGCAGGAAACTGGTGGCTGTCGAGGGAAAGGGTGGCTTTTGTAAGAGCAAGAGGAGAATGAATCTTGGCTTAAAAATTTGGACTGAGTTTCTTCCTTTTTGTTTTTTTCTTTGTTCATTCCCTTTTTGTTTTGTTTGTTTTTGCCTTTACTCTGAAGATTAAAAGCAAAAATGAGAGGGTACGGATGTACTCAACGTAGCGAGGTGGTTGGGAGTTATAAATGAGCTCATCTACTATCATAAAGGTTTAAAAAAAAAAAAAAGAGGGATTGCTTTAAACTTGACCTGAAATTAAAGTGGCGGCCGGAGTGGCAAGAGAGGCTCGCTGAGTTGTTCTGTCACTCTGTGCCTCAGCCTGCTGTGCAGACTTGAGGATCCCTGGGGACCCGGCAGGCAGTGGGTCCAGCCTCACACCTCGTCTGTCAGGCCTGATTTTTGCCATCTCTACTTTTGTTTACATTCGTTTGATTTTTCCTTGATCTTTAAGTCATAGTGTCTTCAGGCTCTGTGGGCCTTGTCAGTAACAATTAAGGAAATCCAGAATTTTTACTTGAAGAAAAATGACGACGCCTAATCCAGAAGAGACTTCTTTGGTCAGGTATAAAAGCTTGACCTTATCATACTAACTATTAAGCATTAGAAGGATGTGGTTTTTTAAGTTTAGTTTGTATTGTGTTCTGAGAAGAAATGACCCCCAGTAGGCAATAGTATAATAAGAAAAATTTTGTTTTCTATCCCCCTATTAAATATTAAGTACTGAACTTTTAAGAACCCAAGTGATCAAATTGGATCCAGCTGTGTAAGAGCAGTACAGGTGTAGAGGTATCTTTTCTTAAAAGGCAAATCCAGTCACTTAAAAATTTACATACAGTAAAGTTCACTTTTTCTGGTGTACAGTGGTATGAGGTTTTACACATACTCAGGTTTTTATGGCCACCAGCACAGCCAGGATACGTAATAATTCCAACTCTGTGCAGCTCCTTTATATTCAGACCTTCCCTCCACCCCTTGCTCTCTGAACTGTGAAAGTAGTCTCTAAGCCCCAAACGTCATGGTAGAGGGTGAAAATCTAACTAGCTAAGGGGACTTAAGCCCAACCTTTGACCAGTAAGTGTCTTATGCTGTCCCAAGGGTGATCCCTAGCAAGCCAGACTGAAGTATATAAAAGGGAGAAATATCTGAGCAGGGACATCAACAGCTGTACCCTGTAGGGAAAGTGGACTTCCACAGAATTAGTCCAGCCAAGTAAACAAACAACCAGATAACAACAACAAACCTCTGGTGGGGAGGGAGTAACCAGTAACCAGAGTGGCTACAATATATTATCTAAAATGTCCATTTTTCAACAGAAAATTATGGGACATGTTAGAGAAACTGGGCAGTAGAGACTGCTTTTGGAGGGTCCCAGTTACTGAACTTAGCAGACAAAGACTTCAAAGAAGCTATTATTTTATTTTCTTAGTTCGAAAGCTAAAAGAAACCATTCTTAAAGAGTTAAAGGAAGGTGTGGGAGCAGTGACTCATCGCATAGATAGACTATCCTTAAAGAGATAGAAAGGATAAAAAAAAAGGAACCAAATGTAGATACGACACCAAAAGCAAAAGCAGCAAAAGTAAGGACAGATAAATTGGACTACCTCAAAATTAAAAGCTTCTGCACATCGAAAGACACAATCAGTAGAGTGAGAAGCCAACCTACAGAATGGGAGAAAGCATTTGTAAATCATGTATCTGATAAAGGGTTATTATCCAAAATATAAATGTGTAAAAAACTCCTACAACAACAGCAAAAAACAACCTGGTTCAAAAATGGGCAAAGGACTTAAACAGACATTTCTCCAAAGAAGATTTACAAATGGCCAGCAAGCACATGAAAAGATGCTCACCATCACTAATCATTAGAGAAATGAAAATCAAAATCACAGTGAGACATATCACCTCACACCCATTAGGATGGCTACTATTAAAAAACAAAATAAAATAGAAAATAATGTGTTGGTGAGCATGTGGAGAAATTGGAACCTTTGTGCACTGCTGGTGGGAATGTACAATGGTGCAGCTGCGGTACACAATAGTATGGCAGTTCCTCAAAAAATTAAAACCAGAATCACCATACGACCCAGCAATCCCACTTCTGGGTGTGTATACCCGAAAGAATTGAAAGCAGGGACCTGAAGAGGTATTTGTACACCCATTTTAATGCCATTATTCACAATAGCCAAGAGGTAGAAGCAACCCAGAGGTCTATCAGCAGATGAATGGATAAACAAAATGTGGTGTATACATACAATGGACTATTACTCAGCCTAAAAAAACGAAGGAAATTCTGACACATACTACAACATGGGTGAACTTTGAAGACATTATGCTAAGTGAAGTTAAGACAGTCACAAAAAGACAAATACTGTATAATGTCACTCATATGATAGAGTAGTCAAACTCATAGAGACAGAAGGTAAAATGGTGGTTGCCAGGGAGAATGGAAAATTGTTGTTTAATGGGTATAGAGTTTCCGTTTGAGGTGAAAAGTTCTGTAGATGGATGATTGGGATGTTTGCACAATAATGTGAATGTACTTAATGTCACTGAACTATACACTTAAAAATGGTTAAATGGTAAATTTTATGTTTATTTTAACCACAATTAAAACATTTTTTTAAAGTGGATATTTTCGAGTTGAAAAGTACAGTAACCAAAATGAAAAACTCATTAGGGGGCTGCACCGTGGACTTGAGTTGTCAGAAGAAGGAATCAGCAAACTTGTAGAGTGACAGAGATTATCTGGTCTGAAGAACTGAAAGAGAGAAGAATGAAGAAAAATGAACAGAACCTCAGAAAAATATAGGCCACTGTTAAGTGTCACAATGGGAATACCAGAAGTAGAAGAGAGAGAAAGGGGCAGAAGAAACACTCAAAGAAGTCACGGCTGACAACTTCCCCAAGCTGATGAAAAACACTAACCTGGGCTTCCCTGGTGGCGCAGTGGTTGGGAGTCTGCCTGCTAATGCGGGGGACACGGGTTCGAGCCCTGGTCTGGGAGGATCCCACATGCCGCGGAGCGGCTAGGCCCGTGAGCCACAATTACTGAGCCTGCGCGTCTGGAGCCTGTGCTCCGCAACAAGAAAGGCCGCGATAGTGAGAGGCCAGCGCACCGCGATGAAGAGTGGCCCCCGCTTGCTGCAACTAGAGAAAGCCCTCGCACAGAAACGAAGACCCAACATAGCAATCAATCAACCAATCAATCAATTAATCAATAAAATAAATCTTTAAAAAAAAAAAAACACTAACCTACACACCCGGAATGCTTAACAAACGCCAACAAGGATAAACACAAAGAGATCCACACCCAGACATATTATAGTCAAAATTTTGAAAGTGAGAAAATCGGAAAGCAGCAAGGGAGAAGTGACTTGTGGAGTATGAGGGAAGCCCACCAAGACTACAGCTGATGTCTCATCAGGAACAGTGGAGGCCCGCAGGCAGTGAGAAGACGTGTGAAAGTGCTGAGAGAGTCCTGCATCCTGCAGAGCTGTCTTTCGAAATAAAAGCATTCCCAAGTAAATGAAAACTGAGAGAATCCCCTCCTAGCAGATCTGCCTTACAAGAAATACTAAAAGAAGTTCGTTAGGCTGAAAGGAAGTGACACAAGACAGCAATTTGAATACACACAGGAACTCCAGTAAAGGTAATTAAGTAGGTAATGATAAAAGACAGTATAGTTACATATTTTTCTTAACTGATTTAAAACATCAGTAAAGAGTAGCTTATATCTGGTTGCTTTCTGGTTATTATAAGAAAGCCCTTTATGTTCACATCAAAGCATCCTCCCCAGCTCTAAGTTTTCTGAAGGAAAAACTGAGGCAGAGGGAGCTAGTGACTTGCCCAGGAAAGTTTATCTTAATCATGCATAAGGAATGAAGTGCCAGGAGTACTCTCAGAATCGGGAAATTATTTTCAAAGAAATCTTATAAACTGTCTTATCTCTCTTATATTTTTTAACTTCTGTCTCCGTGGTCCTTTGAAGGTGATATCAAGTAAATGCTTATGGTTTCTTAATTTGGTAACAAGACTTTAATTTCATAGTCTCAGAGATATGAAGAACTGCTAAACTTTCACCTGATTTACCAACCAGATGAACAATTTATGGACTTATTGCCTTGTTTAGGCTACTTACACTGCTCTTTTGCACTTACTGGTGGAACTGAATCAAGTTTGCAGCCTTCTGATGAGGCACTTCAGAGCCTTGAACAGACTTTGCTACATCCCAAAAAGTCCAACTAAATCATTTTAATAGCTATCTGTCCTCTCTTGCTTCTGCTGCCTAAGAACTATTGCTTAAGAACCTCTGGAATGAGAACAAGAAATATGGGGCTATAAGTTGAGCATGGAAAATACTTAAGATAATAATCTTCATCTATCAACTCTTCTATTTATACTAATGTTCCATTAATAGAAATAATATGTAGTGATATCAGGAATCAATGTTTTTGTGTCATTCACATTTTTATTGAGCTTCCATTACACTTGGAACAGAATTAGCAAATAAATATGTAAGAACCAAGATATCTATTTATATACATAGTTCCATTTTAAACTGCGGCTGAAGGGAAAGTATTTCCCTAATATAGTTCCTGGAACTTAGCCAAGCAGCCCAACACTTCAGGGCACAGAACTGGAACAAGTGATCCTAGGTTTGCCAGTTGATAGAAGGGATGTGATGTTAAGTGATTTGCTCATGAAAACGCATCTATTTTTGGTTAGGAGTGAAGAAAAAAATTTACCTAGAATATTTGGAGGGAATCTGTCTATAGTGCCTACAGAAAGGGAAAAACGTTCAGAAGCCACTTCTGTCTTGGAGTGGGAGAAAATGTGTAAAGCTCAGCTGTTCTAGTCCCTGGCTTTCAAGCAGTATTGCACCTAAAACACTCCGCAAGATGGTAATAATCTATTTTTCAAATCTTTTTCAAATCTTCACTGCAAGTAGTTCCACATTTCCAGTGGGAGCTTATTGCAGTGTGTGGCAACCCATTCAGTTACAAAGTTTTTTCCTCCTGAGTGTAGTTTTTCTTATTACAATGAAAGACTTTTTTAAAAAAATTGCAGTATAATTGCTTTACAGTATTGTGTTAGTTTCTGCTGTACAGCAAAGTGAATCAGCTCTATGTATACCTATATCCTCTCCTTCTTGGACCTCCCTCCCACCCGCTAGCCCCCATCCCACCCCTCTAGGTCGTCACAGAGCACTGAGCTGAGCTCCCTGTGCTATACAGCAGATTCCCACTAGCTAGCTATTTTACTTACACATGGTAGTGTATTTATGTCAAACCTAATCTCCCAATTCGTCCCACCCTCCCCTTCCCCCTCTGTGTTCACATGTCCGTTCTCTACATCTACGCCTCTATTCCTGCCCTGCAAATAGGTTCGTTTGTACCATTTTTCTAGGTTCCACACGTATGCGTTAATATACGATACTTGCTTTTCTCTTTCTGGCTTACTTCACTCTGTATGACAGACTCTAGGTCCATCCACGTGTCTACAAATGACCCAATTTCGTTCCTTTTTATGGCTGAGTAATATTCCATTGTATGTATGTGCCACATCTTGTCTATCCATTCGCCTGTCGTTGGAAAGAGTGTTTGCTGTATCTCCAACTGGGTAAAGAGTGGCTGATAATGTATTTCCTTTTGGTAACCTTTTCATGGAATCACTGAATTATCCGTTTAAAATGGAAACAATAGGTAGGGGCTTTGTTGCTCTAACCCACCACTCAGTCATTCAGATCCCATTTGAACACCTCCAGAAAACTAGAACTTATGCCTCCTGAGGCCGTCTTTCCGTTTTTAAGAAATATTTTTCATGTAAGTCATGTAGGACCTCCTAAATCTTCCCTTCTTCAGGCCAAATCATCCTAACTCCTTTAACTTTTAATTCATTTGAATTAATTTTGCTTTTATTTCTTCATCCTTTAAAAAATATTTTTACTTCCTAGGTTTAGACAGTGCCTTCCCAGGGAGCAAAAGGCTGTGTGGAAAACATCTGAATAACTCACACGCTTTATGAGCCAACAAGAAATTTAAAATGTCAGAATGACAAAAATGCAGGAGGGAGAGTGAATATATCCGGAACGGGGCCTGGTACAGAAGGGCTGAGCCCACAGGCTCTGCAGTGGAAACTGTAGCTAGAGGACCAAAATAAGTTTGTTCATGTTCCATAAATTCATGAAGGCCGTCGACTGCACTGCTCAGGAGAGGGTCAGAAATTTCCACTCCTTCTCCCCGCAGGACAATCCTGTGGTTCATAGTTCCAGGCTAAACCGCCTCTTCCCGGCCCTGTGGTCTCTGGATGATGTAAAATAACGGAGCTGGACAGCACTTGAGACATCAGCTGACCCTGAAAACGTTCCAGGGTGCAGGCTCTGCAGCCTTCTTGGTAACCCGCTCTCTTTATCACCCTCTGCTCTTTCCCCATGGTCTCTGCCTCCCCACCCCTGGCTGAGGCCAGGACCTCAAGGTGTCCCAACCCCCGGGGTCAGGAGTAGGGTCATTAAGAAAGCCCGATGCATGTCAGCCAGGGGCATCACTTCCGCTGCCTTCGCACGGGTTTCGTTTGAGCGCCGCCTACGTAGTAAGTGGATAATCACAAGCTGTACTCTCAGTTAGGACAGTCACATCTTCAGAAGGACCAAAATTGGAATAGATAACTTCTAAAAGTCCCTCCAGATCGAATGTTTTATGATTCTCTAATTCTGTGAACCAAGATAGGCTAAAAGAGTTCATCCTAGGTTGTTTCTTGTAAACATTAACCTCAACTACTGTGAAGTACTTGGACCAGCAGGAAATGTTCTTATTCTTTGGGTGAAGTTCAGTCCTGATGGCCAAAGCCTCCAGAGGAGCATGAGAAGGCTGAAGAAAGAATCCAGAGAAAGAGCAAGTGTGACCGAGGAGGAACCTTTAGACTCCTGCACATCGAGGCCCCAAACCATGCAGAGACCTATCCACCGAGGGCTCAGACACCACAAAGAAGGGACAGCCTTGAAAGTGAAAAACAAAGATAAGATAAATGAAGAGAACAGAAGACGTATTCTGCATCTTAAGTTGTGGGTGGTAAGGAAGAAAGAATTGTCTGAGAGGCCTAGGCTGAAAACAGACAGATTCATGTGAAATTCATTTTCTTTACTAGGAAAAACTAAGCATGTTTTTGTTGTACATGCCTAACTTTTAAAAAAAAGTACTTTTCTTTGTAGTGTTTGAACTTTTTTTTTTTATTCATAAAAGTAGTAATGGCTCATTGTAGACAATTTTCATAATATCAAAAAATGTAAAGAACACCTAGAGAGAGTCGCTCTTATTGGGCGTGTTTCTTTAGTCCCTTAGCCCCCGGTGCATTCTTAAACACGGTTGAGATATGGCCCAGGCCATTTTGTGTACTGATTTTTCACTTAGCATTATTACTATGTTCCAATGTCATGTAAAACTCTCAAGTTACACCATTTTAGTGACTACATAATATTTCGTCTTTAGAAGTCACCCGTGTTTCCTCAGCCATTCTCCTGTCTGGGGACAGTTAGGTGGTTTCCTCTTTTTCATGATCATTATAAACGACCCTGTTAATAAACATCTTTGTACATGAGTATTTATTCACATTTTAAATTATTTACTTGTTTTCTTGAACTTTTGAGACTGATGTCATAAAGTACACCATTCCCTACCTGAGTCCTCCTCATTCAAGGTAGAGGACTGGGATGGCCCAGCCTGGCAAGTGTACAAGCACCGTTCCTCGTATGAAAATAAACACCGTTGCTCGGAACTGTGTAAATCATTTCTGACTGTACTTTTGGGAGATGACATTACTGGACTGATTTTCGAGTTTGGTATTGGAGTTGCAAACACTTTTGTGACACTTTTATTATCTCATGCTCTCATCTACTGTAACTGACCTCCTGGAAGCTTTGGTACATGAGATGTCTGCAAGTTCAGATTTAAAGCACCTGCAGTCTGTGGCCCTCCACAGAAGTGATTTTCAGCTGAAATGCTTATTAGATTTGCCCTAACCTTGAATGCTCTTGAAGGGTACCTCTTTTTGGGTCCTGCGGAACTGATGGAGACTTATCTCCACGGGAAGGCCGGCTGTTCTTTTCTCTGTGGAGGCACTAAGTGCCCGTCTTGAAGGGCGGTCAGCAGGCTCTCCCAGCAGCAGGCCTTCCTCTCTCGTCTCTGGCCTCGGAACAGCTGCGTCTGAGTCCCTTTCTGTGGGCTTTCCCTGTGCAGTGCAGCCTCCTTCTCTGATCTGGTGTGCTCTTTGCTTCTCCACACCATTGTTTGGAGCAAGGGTGACAGCCTGCCCCTGACCCCTGGCTCCGTTGGTTGCACTGGCCGGTTTTACTGTGTCTGAGTGGAATGTTCCTTCTTTCCTCAGGTAAGGGAGTGGCTCTTTCTTTCTGTTTTTAACTATTTAACTTTTATACTTTATCCTAAGGGACTTGGGGGTTGGGGGGACAGTGTGGCAGTACAGGAAGGGAAAATATCCAAGAAGACCCTGTTGTTTTCCTTCTTTTTTTCCTCAGCTCTGTTGAGATATAATTGACAAATAAAATGGTAAAATACTACCATTTAAATGTTAACAATTTAAAGTGTACGCCGTGATGATTTGATATGTATTTGTACATCTACATTGCGAAAGGATTCTTGCCATCTCGTTAATTAATGCATCCATCACCTCACCTATTTATATATTCCAGTGTTATTTTCTAATCAGCTTGATTGAGGCATAATTTATATACAGTCAAGCCCACCAGTTGTAAGCGTACAGTGCCATGAGTTGTGACACACATGCATAGTAGTGTAACCACCACCATACTCGAGAGAGAGAACAGAAAGTTTCCTGTGTAGACGTGTGTTTCCATTTCTCCTGGGTAAATACACCTCAGAATGGGACTGCTGGCTTGTACGCTTTGTTGTATAAGAAACCACCAAATTGTTTTCCAAAGTGGCTTTACCATTTTGTGTGGATTTTTTCTCTTCGTACCTTTTAGGGTTCTTTTTTCTCTACCGCTTCACCTCCCTCCACCCCTCAAAGAAGCTCCTGTGCCTTAACAGTGTATGTCCGTCTTCAAGCAAAGACAAGGCCAGAGTCGGCACATCGAGGAAGAAGAGCAGCACCGGAGGGAGATGGGGGCATGCAAGTGAGAAAGATCCTTCTAGAAGGATTTGGGAACCTCACGCTGTTCCAATTCCTGTGACTACACTGATACCATAACTTCAAGCTGCTTGAGGCTAACCGCAACTTACAAAACACTTTGCAGGCATTAGATTTGCTATTACTGTTCTCCTTTGCAGATGGTGAGATGGGACTTACCCATGGTCACGTTGCTAGTTAGTAGCAGAGCCAGGCTTGGGCTTCAGGTTTCCTGACCGCTGCCCAGGGCTTTATCTGCCAGTAACAGCAGGTCGCCACGTGTGGATCCGTGGCGCTGAGCTGGGGGCCTTCACCCACCACCATGCTGTGTGCCGTTATTCCCACTTTTCAGATGAGGCGTTGGTATGACTTGCCCAGGGCTGTGGAGCCAGGAGCAGGCTGGAGTGGCATGGACCCGGGGCCCTGACTGGTCCTGTGCTCTTTCCCCTTCTCCGGGCAGGAGAAACAAATGCTCCTTTCTAAGAGCAGAGAGAAAAGGAGGAGGCGAAGGACACACAGGGCTGGGCAGGGGCCGCATCTGTTGGCCGACGTCCTGGCCACTTCTGTTCCAGTTTGCGTCGTTCCCTTTTTTTTTTTTTTTAATTTATTTGGTTGCACCAGGTCTTAGCTGCGGCAGGTGGACTCCTTAGTTGCGGCGTGCATGCAGGATCTAGTTCCCCGACCAGTGATGGAACCCGGGCCCCCTGCATTGGGAGCACAGAGGCTTAGCCACTGCGCCACCAGGGAAGTCCCGCGTCGTTCACTTTGCACGTCGTACGTCATCGTTTCCAGGCTCTGTGTCCATGCTCAGTCCCCAGCGAGGACACTTGCTCCTCCTGCCTCTGTTACCTGCACCCTCTGCCTCCAAACCCCTGTTCCAGGTGGTGCCTAACCTCTGGCTGCGCTGTCACCTTTCCTTCCGACGTCATTTTCTCCCTCTTCTCCCCTCCTCGTCCCCTCTGCCCGTCCCCCTGCCTCTGCCGTCATCGGAACAGCGTCCACCTGCCTTTCTCCAGGCCCCTCTGCTCCCAGGGCCGCTCCGCTTATCTGTGAATATGCCGTTTAAAGGGGGCGGAGACCAGTTTCAGACCCATTCTAGTAATGTTTCCATTTTTTTATCATTCGTGTGAAAATGTGAAACTCAGCGTTTTCTGCCCTAAATATACTATTACTTTTTAAACTGTCTTTTTAACGTTGAAGCGTGTGCAGTCGATGTTTTCGTGAGCTACTCAAGAATGATGTTGTTAATAGAAACTCCTTATGACAAGATCTACATCCTGAATGGTGAAAGAAAAATGTTTCTGCTTTACTGTTCTCTGCAAGTCATAAGATTCCAAAAGTGAATCTCCCGTTTTATTTAAATGTTACCAGGAAAAGCTGGTAGTTTCTTTGTCTTACTAGTCAGGCTCACCCACATGTAGCAGAGGGTTACTGGATTTCACATCGTGCCCCTGAAGAGATATTTCGACTTAAGTGTCAGAATTCAAGATCCAGCCCCGGTTTCCGGGAGAGCAGGTGGTACATTTTCAGAGGGTGTGTGTGAAGCACTTGGGCCTCAGGGAAGGTGTTGGAAAATTACTTCAGAGCCCCAGGTTCTCTGCATGGGGGACCCGGCTCCCTCCCGTCATCTGTCAAAGGGAGGGCCTGGCCTGGGTGTGGCCCGTGAGTGTCAGGGAAGAGATCCTCACAGCCCAGAAGCAGCTCAGTGGATACTCTCCTCGTATCTGCTTTTGAGTGTATCAAGCTGGAGGATGTAAGCAACTATTAATTATGACTCAACTCATGTCAGTAAATGAGATTAAGCCTCATCAAGTAGGACCTTGCCCTACTTACGCGGTTTCCTAGCTGACCCAGGAAATAAGACATTTTATAGATGTATTGAATTCCTTCTGCATCATGGGGACAGGAGAAGGACTGCAAAGTTATCGGGTGAAATGTAAGGGCAGCTCAGTAAGCATCCTTCAGGATGAGAGGTGTTCTTTAAAAAGCTGAGTTTGAAATTGGCACATGAATTGATCAGAAGAGGTGTGTGCTTGGGGAAGAAGCCAACAGTCATCTTTGGGATTCTTTTCTGCGTGGGTCTGAGCTCCTGAACAGGCCACAGTCTGCCACCGACCTGGTTGTCTGGGGCTGGTAGCCCGACTGGGGAGATGGTTAGACCCCAGGCTGGGGGGAGGGGTGTGCAGGGGGGAGGGGGGCTGGAGCAGCACCTTTGCTGGAAGGATCAGGGGTCTCCTCGGGTGTCGCCTTTGGCAGCATTTCGGAGCAGGACCCTCCCACCCAAGCTCCTCTGTGCTCAAATGTCTATTAAGTGCTACAACTCAGAAACATTGCTGTTTTTAAACAGCGTACAAACGTGACTAGAAATATCCTGAGAACGTTTGTTTTCACCCTTCCTTTTAACATTCCGGTTTCTAGGGTGGAGAAGAGGGTGTAAGGGAGAGTTGAGGCGGATGCTCATGGAAGAAGAGAATCTATAAGCCTCAACTCAGGAGCCCTGAGGAGGGCTCATTCAGAGCCGAAGGCCCAGACACGAGGGCAGGAGAGCCGAGCTGAGCAGCTTATTCAGAAGGCACTGAGGAAAGACAGGATCTTGTGAACAGGACGCTTTTCGGACACAGCTTATGAAACCCTCAGTACCTCCTGCAGTAAGTCAAACAGTTGAAGGGCTCTGTTCCTCCAGTGCAGGAGGTTGATGGCATCTGAAAATTGACGACTATCTCGTAACCTTCAGTCCTGTGAATCCCGGCCATTTAGGGGCTTTCACACTCGGGGAAGGAGAGGAAAAGACGAAGCTTGTTCCAACCTCCTCCCACCTCGTCCTGACCTTTTTCAGAAAAGCCCTCCTAGGAGAGTTAGAAGGAACAAGGCATTTGCTGGAGGTTCCAAACAGCACTGCCCCTTGTTGAGAACTATTGCTGAGGACGAGAAGAGGCATTTCCAAGTGATGCTTCCACACCTCAGACTCCTCTGTCTCCAGCTGCAGGATTCCCGGGAACTCACATGTGTTGATTCTTTCCATTAACTGCCTTCAATGTCATGTCTAGGCTTCCCCATCCCAATGTTAAGTAAATATTTACCTATGTTCTCATTTTCTTCAGGTTTCAATTTTTACATTTAAACCTTTAACTTGGTGTGAGGTAGGGATCTCACTTTTTTCATCCTTCCAAATAGTTAGCAGCTAGCACGTTGTCCCAGCATCATTTATTGAATAAGTCAGATTTCCCCACTGATGTGATCACCTCCCTTCAAAATCCTACTTTCAGACACCAGCACTCCCCGACGGCATCCTGGTCGGGCCTCAGCCGCTCTGAATTTGGGCCCTGTTCTTGGCAAACTCCCACTGTGGCCTCCTGCACAGTGGTCCTCTGGCCCGCCGAGGGCTCGGTTTCAGCAGTGTTGCTATCTTTTTCCATAGAGCAGATTGTGTGGTTATTTAAGCTCTGTATTTTGCTCACATTTGATAAAAATCAGTGGAGAAAGTCAGGGTGTTGGTACTTGCAATAAGAAACTGGCCGGGTAAATATCATGCAAGATAGAAATCATCTGGTCTCAGAAAAGGGGCAAGCATTTCTCCTCAACCAGCTGCTTTTGGACTTAAGCTGGTTGGCTGAGGGTTTGAGTGTGAAGGAGAAAACATAGACACAGTTGTGGAAATAAGTTATCTAAGGTCATCTAAGTAGGAGAGGGAATCCCTGCTCTGAAATGGTGCCAGGGGGACCATAAAGACAATGAAAAGCCTCACTCCACGCAAAGCTGGGCTGAGGGCATCGCTGCTGAGCTGCCTTCGCCCCTGTGTGTGCCGTGTCCAGCCACGAGCTGTGCTCAGACACCATCCTGCCACCAACAAACAAAACCAAGTACAGTGCAGAAGGGAAAACACACCCTGCTCAGTGACTTTTCAGCCCAGCTCCACAGGTAGGCGCCAGCTCTCCTCCCTCCACCGCTGTTGACAAGCCAACGCCACGGTTGGCTTCTCTGCGTTACTTCTCTTCCGCTGTCACCACCCCTACCCCGGGCCCAGGACACCCCGTCTGCGCCATGCAGGGGCCTCGTAGGCAGTCTCCCCACGTCCACGCCGGCCTCCATCGTGTCCCCTCTTCCCCCTGTGGCCAGGGGGCCTCCCAGAAGGAGGGTTTGAGCATGTCAGCACCCTTTCAGCGCCCCCTGTTGTTAGTCGGTGACCACAGTCTTTAATATGGTCCAGCTCAGCTTCCATCATGGGCCCCTCACCCCAGCTGCCACCGGTCCCCTCCCCTCATCCCGCTCCTTCCCAGCTGGGAACCGCCTGGAACGCCTCCCCCAGTCGCGGGTTGACCCCCCGTCCTTAGATGGCAGGGCACCCTCTCCTGCCCGCGCAGAGCAGGCCTTGCCGCCATCCGTGCGCTCGTGATGCTGCACGTGCAGCGAGAGCCTCCTGCCTCCGTAGCATCGGCTGCAGCTGATGGTCTGACGTGTGTTTGTCGATGAGCATCTGTTTCCCTCCCTGGATGGGAGCGCCGCACGTGCAGGACCCCGTCCGTCATCGCTCAGCATCTTCCTCGTGACGGGCACGCGGGGCCGTGCAGTAGATATCTGTTGAGTGTTGTCCTTGTTGGCCCTCTGGGCCACCTAATCTGACAGATGAGCTTTCATCTAGAACTCTTTTATATTTTAAGATAGATAATATTGGTCCAGAATGGCTTAATTTTGTATTTTCATTTATAGAACGTTGTCTGTTGCCTTTAGAGTGGTCTTTTCCTGTGTCTCCATTGGGCCCAGAATCTCCAGGATTGCGTGGACTACAAAGCTTAGAAAATGAGAAGGTGGTCAGGGCACATTTTTTATTTCATCGTGTGCCTTCTAGCATTGCCTACCCTGCCTTCCCAGCACGTGTACTCACCACATTTTAGTGAATTATATTTTTTGAAAAGATGGTTCTCAATATACGTTTATTGATTTGTTTTTTTTTAAATTTTTATTTATTTTTATTTATTTATGGCTGTGTTGGGTCTTCGTTTCTGTGCGAGGGCTTTCTCCAGTTGCGGCGAGCGGAGGCCACTCTTCATCGCGGTGCGCGGGCCTCTCACCGTCGCGGCCTCTCTTGTTGCGGAGCACAGGCTCCAGACGCGCAGGCTCAGTAGTTGTGGCTCACGGGCCCAGTTGCTCCGCGGCATGTGGGATCCTCCCAGACCAGGGCTCGAACCCGTGTCCCCTGCATTGGCAGGCAGACTCTCAACCACTGCGCCACCAGGGAAGCCCTATTGATTTGTTTTTTTATGTATTATTTTAATTTGAAAAGCACGTCACCATGGTATACAGTTTTTGGAAAGGAAAAAATGATCTCTGACACTGCTTCTTAAACTCAACCACTGTTACAATTTTATTGATTACATTTTGGTCTTTTATATGCCTTTTAACATTGCCACGATCACAGGTACTTAAACTTTATTTCCTGCTTTTTTTCCTCTAAATAACCTTAATGTTGAGTGATCATTATGTTGTGTATGACGTGGTGTATGAGCCTGTTTTATTCAGTTCAGTAAGCATTTATGGGCACCATTCCCGATGCCTAGAACCACTCAAAGGAACTACACAGACGTGGTGCTTTGACTACATAATAATAGAGCACCACCGTTCTGAGGCTTTTAGTGACATCCTTACTTCACATATGTATTAATTTTGTGATGTCACATCTTCATCCCAGGAGGAAGCCTATGACAGACTTATTTCATTGGTTTAATAGCTTCTTTCTTCACTTTTTCAACAACTTGATTAGGGCTTACCCCATGCCAGGCGCTAGTCTGTGTGCTGGAGACACAGCAAAGTCCTTGCGTCCCATGAGGGGCCGGACAGGAGTGAGTGAGTGAATGAATGAACGAGGTGGTCAGTGGAAAAGACAAACGGTCAGGTGAGAGGGAGGGATAATGGCATGGGGGGGTCAGGGAGGGCTGCTCTGGTGACATCTGGGCAGAGAGGGACTTGGAGCAGGTGGTGAGCTGTGCAGCCATCAGAGAGGCTGTTTCTCGCAGAGGGACCAGGAGGTACAAAGGCCCTGAGGTGAGCGAGCCAGTGAGGGGAGGGGGTGGGCAGGAGCTGAGGTCAGTGAGCCTGGGCGGGGTGGGCGGGGAGGCCTGAGGAGATCTGGTGGGGAGCCCCGAGGAGACCTGGGAGGGGGAGCCCCGAGGAGACCTGGTGGGGAGCCCCGCGGAGATCTGGGAGGAGCCCTGAGGAGATCTGGGAGGAGCCCCGAGGAGACCTGGGGGGGGAGCCCCGAGGAGATCTGGTGGGGAGCCCCGAGGAGACCTGGGGGGGGGAGCCCCGAGGAGACCTGGTGAGGAGCCCCGAGGAGATCGGGGGGAGCCCGAAGTACATCTGCTGGGGGAGCCCCACGGAGATCTGGGAGGGCCTCCCAGGCCGTGGTCAGGCCTCTGGCTGTTCCCCGAGCGAGGTGGGAAGCAGGGCGTAGTGACCTGATCTGCCTCTTGCTCTGACAGGGTGGCTTCGCTCCAGCTTCCCTGTCCCCCGGGAGCCCCTTCAGTTCCCACCCTGTCACCTTTTGAAAGAGTCACTTCGTGTCTGACCCGGGCCTACTGAGCTCAGGGTGTGCAAATGGTCAGGCAGACAGTCGCCACACCTCATAGTGTCACAGAGCCACATCGGGTCATCCTGCTCCGAGAAATTAGGCAAGGTCCACGTATTTGAAAAGCTCTGTAACTCTGAATTTCTCGTTTCCTTATCTTTTGCTCATCCAAGGCAATTTTTTCTTTCTAAAATAAAGACCACATATATTTTTCAAATTGCATAAAAATGTATCGTATTAAGACTTCCTATCAGTCTGTGATCATAAAGCAGCTTCACGCTGTGACGTTCTAGAGTCAGCTTTTCTGGGGGTGGGGTGGGCAGTTAGCCTGATTATAATCTTTCTTGGCGTTGCTTTATGGTCAGATCTGCCACATGCCAGCGTGAGATCCCATCAGCAGTTTCCAAACATTTCTTTCTGAAAGAACAAACTGTTGTCACTGGTTCCTCAGGGTAATTGATCTCTTTTGTCTTCTTCCTGTTGCAGGGGGAGACCTCACAGCTTCCCCAGATTGGGAAGGAAAATATGGAATGTGTTTTACCGCTGACTGAACACAACCCAATGAACTGTCCTGACAGTAGTTTGAAAACCAGCAGCTAGCAGTTTGTGCAGCTCCAGCATTATCCGGCACTTTCCAGAGCAGACTCATTGTTTACGAGAACTCTCGGCCTGACGACGTTTGAACCTCAAGCTCGGTGGCTTTCAAATACTTCTGCAAAAGAAAAGTACCCGGAGCTCCCTTTCCAAAATGGCCACAGATGAGTATCTGTGGATGGTCATCTTGGGTTTTTTCATAGCTTTTATCTTGGCGTTTTCCGTGGGTGCCAACGATGTTGCCAATTCGTTCGGTACCGCCGTGGGCTCGGGCGTGGTGACCTTGAGGCAGGCCTGCATCCTGGCTTCAATCTTTGAAACCACCGGCTCGGTGTTACTGGGGGCCAAAGTTGGAGAGACCATCCGGAAAGGCATCATTGATGTGAACCTGTACAACCACACCGTGCAGACGCTCATGGCCGGGGAGGTCAGTGCCATGGTCGGTAAGTAGCCTCGTCTTTTCGCCCGCGGGAATGTGTCCACTGACCCACTTCTCATTTGGCATATCCATAAATGAGATTTTTGTTTTAACTTTTCAAAAACTGGTTTGATGGTTCTTTTTTTTTTTTTAATTGAAGTCCAGTTGATTTACAATGTTGCGTTAGTTTCAGGTGTAGAGCAAAGTGATTCAGCCATATATATATGTATGTATACTTTTTCAGATTTCTCATTTACTATATCTTATTTGTGCTCTCTGTGTTTTAATTCAGTTATGATTTTGGTCAGTGTTCAAATATCAAGCAACCATTTCTTTCCTTGAATGTATGGCAGACTTGCTTATTCAAATAGATTTTGGCGAAGTCAGTGCTTTTCATAAAGTCCAGAAAAAGATATTTGTAGCATAGCTCTTTGTCATTTTAAAGCTGTTTGAAAGTTATTAAAGAAAGAACACGTCTAAGTGAATGTGTTTGAGAGGTTTACTTAGGTTTATTTATAAACCTTGAAGGTTCATTTCTATTTTTTCAGAGATTTTTCATCAGTCAGGAAGTAATGTTTTGAAAACTTGGTTGCCCAAAAACAGTATTCATTACCTTAACTTTTGTATTCTCCGTTGAGGTTTTAGAGCAGTTGCCAATTGAATCTTAAGTGACTGTGTTTTCAAGAAATTCTGGTCTTCTCTGTCATTTGTCTTCCTTTTGTTAGTGTTTGTTTGGGTTTTCTGATTCCACCCCTGGGAGCTCCATCTAGTACGCTTGTTTTGTTTTCCACTGGAAGATCACTTGTATGTCACCTGTTTGCAGTAGGACCTTTTATTGGTGGCGTCGGGCGTGTGGTTCCTCCCCTGCCCGAGGCGACTCCACACTGGCGGCACCGTGGGCGCTGCCCTCGCTGAGCTGGAAGATTCGGGCAGCAGGGCCTTAGGTGCAGCCGACAGGCTAGCTCCTCTGCTTGCCTCTAGGTCAAGGTGACGCGCAGCAGACGGCGTGTCTACACGGGTAGTGGGGGAGAGGGGGGGAGAAGGGAGTCCTGCCACCTTCTGCTTTCAACAGGGCACGTGCTTTTGTGGGGAGAGCCCTGCACCGGGAGGCCGGATGCTGGTGGACCAAGAACACGGCTACATCCCACGGATCCCCAGGGGTTTACCACCACCAGCACTTCTTAAGTCCCAGAACGTGCAGGTCATTTGCCAGGTTTAAGATGGCCCATCGTCTTTTCGTTACAGCAGGTTAGTTTGAGAAGTAGAGTAGTTGAGGCCTTTGATTGGAAGATGGATGTCCTCGGTAAAGAATGAAATACTACTAAAGCGCAGTAAGCTGGTCATATGTGCTGAGGAGTTCCTTTTTGTCAGCTGCACATGTTGTTTGAAAGATGTAAGGCTCATGATTACTTTAATTCATCATTATTTTTAAGAATTAAAAATCATTTACTACAACAGCTACTGTAATGATTGAATTTTCACCTTCACTGGACATGTACTTCTCAGCACAGTCCGGTATAATTGACGTTTCCCTGACAGTTTGACAGTTGTTTGTCAAATTCACCCTCAATGGTCATGATCAATATCTAAGACGTAATCATATCAAGCAGAAGTTAAGATTTTGCCAGTCAGTATGATGCGGACAAGATATACTGAAAGTAGAGGAGAAATCAAGAAAAACACTGATGAAGTTCAATCTTTTTTTTTTTTAATTTTATAATTGGAGTGTAGTTGATTTACAATGTTGTGTTAGCTTCAGGTGTACAGTAAAGTGAGTCAGTTATACATATACATATATCCGCTCTTTTTATAGATTCTTTTCCCATATAGGTCATTACAGAGTATTGAGTAGAGTTCCCTGTGCTATACAGTGATGAAGTTCAATCTTAACAGAGGTTTCTCCTTGCGTTGGATGAGCCCTTTGGGGAGTGGTGGTGCTTATTGAGGAGATTTGTTTGTGAGGCTGCCCCAGGGCCCTGGGTGGACGGAAGGCCTGCGGGCTGAGCTCCACGTCACCACTAACTTGCCATGTAGACAGCATAACTTGTCCAGTTTTTGGGTTTTCCCACCCCTGGCCTTGGCCTCTACACTCAAAGAATGAAGGATACTTAGCTCCACTAAAATTTAGGTCAACCAAAGCATTTGGGGGGTTTGCTTGAGTAACTTGATTTTGTTTGCTTTGGTGTCTTTTTTTTTTTTTTTTTTTTGGTGTGTGGTTAGAAGGATCTCAAAGCCTATTTTGCTGGGAATTGGTGAGAGTTACCTAGACTTTTAAAATTGGGTTCCTTGCACATGGGAACTGGGGAATTTTAAGATGGTGGTATAATCATGATTGGTCCAAACCAAGATGATTCTGTTCAGATGTCTGAGTTCTCCCAATCTTCCTCTTTTAAAGTCAACATCCCTTTCTTTGTCCCTTTTCTCCCCCTGTCTCTTTATTTTTTTTCTCTTTTTTCTTTATAATCTTCACCCCAAGCCCATGGGTCTCTGTGCTTGCTGGTAAAGTTGTGGTAGTGTTAAGTTGATTGGGTAGAAGAAATTGTTCATGCCAGCCACACTTCCTGAACAAGGCATCTCCGGGGCCTCTAGCTCAGCCCTAAAGCAACAGTCGATCCACTTAGTATGAAACCGCCAGTGGTTCCCAGAATCCACTGAGAATTCAGAACGCGCCATCTTTTCGTGGAAATACCCACGACAGCACGACTGAGCCGTCTCCTGGAACCACCCTAGGAAGTGCTGAGTCTTCTCTGCCGTTCTTTCATCCTCCAGGAGCCTGTGGCCTCAGACACCCATCTTAACCTCCACTTCCCCCAGGTTTTGTCTGGCAGCCTCATCCTGTGCTTAATCCCCTCCTTCATGGCAGGACATCATTATCTTAGGTTAATCTCTCTCTTTCTCCCACTGTTTTTCTTAACGTTAATGTAATCCCATTCACCTCCAGGAATTCCCAAGGTCAAGGAGGGCCTCTGGCCCACTCTCGCCTTGCGAGGCCCCGTCCTCCCCTCTGTCCCCTGCTCCCCAGTGCCCACCCACCCCCTTCCTCCCTCTCTCAGGCAGCCCTGTCCCCCTACCTTTCCTTACAAACCCTCCTGTTATAAAGTCAGCCAGAGAGAGGAGAGTGGCTTTCAGGATTGAAAACCTCATGGTCTGAATTCACGTGGGTGAGTTTATCCCATTCTCTTAACATCACTAGGGTATTTTACTTTTTGTAAGAATATTTGCTTTTTCAGTTCTGGTTCTGTGGTGTGAAACACGCTCCAAACTCTGGCTTTATTTTTAAAACAACAAGTCCCGGAGGAGCCCAGGGCTTAGCTGTCCGGGCTTGCAGAACTGCCCCCGGGGAGCTTAGCTGCTGCCATCAAGCCCGTCACTGGTCTGGCAGCCCAAGGCTGGCCCTCCTCCTCCCAGCACACGTTTCAGGGGCAGATCCGGGGTCACGGCCCGCTGTGGCGCCAAGGTCAGCCTGCCTGGCGCTCCCGGAGCAGCTGTCAGCCTCGCTCTGCAAATGGGGACCTGCACGACCTCTCACGAGCCTCCGGAACGCAGATGATTTTGGAGAAAATGCCAGGGGTCTGTTTAAAAATGCTGCTACCAAGCAGCCAGATTTCCAGAGTTAGCCCTTGGGATTAATGCCGTGCCCTGCTTATCGGCCAGGCCCTTTGTCCCCTGCAGCCCTGTGTGAGCTTTTCAACAGCTGTTTCCGAAAGTGACCTCTCCCCAGCCCATGCTTTTAATACTCCCTGCAAAACTTGATCTGCTTATGAAAATATCCGAAGTGAACTGTAGCCTGGAAGAACACGAAGCCTAGAAAAGGGTGGCGAAATTGAGGTAAAAGGACACAAAGCCCAAACCCAGGGATCCTCTTAACTCCTGAGAATTAGAAGGCCTGGAGGGAGCAGGCCAAAAAAGGCCCAGCCGCCCGGGCAGGGGCTGAGGGTAGATGCCCAGCGTGGGGTTAAATATCACAGTTACTTCTCACAGGAGACGCAAAACTACAAAAAGTAATGTGGGATTACACACACTCTCTGTGTTTTTATTGAGGTATATTCGACGTGACATTATATTGGCTTCAGGTGTACAGCATCGTGATTTGATGTTTGTATTTTATACTCTCTCTTGTACCGACTAATATACATAGGCAGTATCTAGCCTCCTCATGATGTGACCGAACGGCGTAACTACAGCAGAATCTTTGCCAATACGCAGCCTTTCCTGTTTCTCCGTGTTCATTAGTCCCCAGTCTCCTGCTTGGTCCTGGCCACACTTCACATCAGAACCCACCTCATCACCAGCAGCCTCGCTTAACCATGACAAAGGCAACTAGGAACTGACGTCACGAGGCTTTTCTTTAAATACTTTCCTTTGAATAAGTCAGCATTATCCCTTCAGTGTTGAAGAATGTTCCTTTGGCTAAAGTTATTTGAGTGGCTTCTCTCGGGGCTTTGTAAAGAAACCATCTAGGTCCATCCACCTCACTACAAATAACTCAATTTCGTTTCTTTTTATGGCTGAGTAATATTCCGTTGTATATATGTGCCACATCTTCTTTATCCATTCATCCGATGATGGACACTTAGGTTGCTTCCATGTCCTGGCTATTGTAAATAGAGCTGCAGTGAACATTGTGGTACATGACTCTTTTTGAATTATGGTTTTCTCAGGGTATATGCCCAGTAGTGGGATTGCTGGATCATATGGTAACTCTATTTTTAGTTTTTCAAGGAACCTCCATACTGTTCTCCATAGTGGCTGTATCAATTTACATTCCCACCAACAGTGCAAGAGGGTTCCCTTTTCTCCACACCCTCTCCAGCGTTTATTGTTTGTAGATTTTTTGATGATGGCCATTCTGACTGGTGTGAGATGATATCTCATTGTAGTTTTGATTTGCATTTCTCTAATGATTAATGATGTTGAGCATTCTTTCATGTGTTTGTTGGCAATCTGTATATCTTCTTTGGAGAAATGTCTGTTTAGGTCTTCTGCCCATTTTTGTAGTGAGGTGGATGGACCTAGAGTCTGTCATACAGAGTGAAGTAAGTCAGAAAGAGAAAAACAAATACCGTAGGCTAACACATATATATGGAATCTAAGAAAAAAAAAAAAAAGGTCATGAAGAACCTAGGGGTAAGACGGGAATAAAGACACAGACCTACTAGAGAATGGACTTGAGGATATGGGGAGGGGGAAGGGTAAGCTGGGACAAAGTGAGAGAGTGGCATGGACATATATACACTACCAAACGTAAAATAGATAGCTAGTGGGAAGCAGCCGCATAGCACAGGGAGATCAGCTCGGTGGTTTGTGACCACCTAGAGGGGTGGGATAGGGAGGGTGGGAGGGTGGGAGATGCAAGAGGGAAGAGATATGGGGACATATGTATATGTATAGCTGATTCACTTTGTTATGAAGCAGAAACTAACACACCATTGTAAAGCAATTATACTCCAATAAAGATGTTAAAAGAAAGAAACAATCCACAGACAATTAACCCCAGGGAGGCATTGGGAAGGAGAGCGGGAATTTGGGTTTCTTCCTTCTGTGGCTGTTTGAGACACCCCGCTGTATATCTGACTTTTTTCTGTCTTTGTTTTTCATCTTCAACCTGCAGGCTCGGCCGTCTGGCAGCTCATTGCATCCTTCCTGAGGCTCCCGATCTCGGGGACTCACTGCATTGTTGGGGCCACCATTGGATTCTCCCTCGTCGCAATTGGTACAAAAGGTGTGCAGTGGATGGAGCTGGTCAAGATTGGTAATTGCCATTTTCTTTTACCTATAAGAAGGAAAGTTTACATTTTCTAGAGTAAATGTTATTAAAAGCCACCGTTACACTTTTTCCTTTAAATGTTAACGTTTAGAAGACCTATATGGATAGGTCTATGAACGTTTTCCCTTAAAATTTCTGTTAGCAGAGATTGTGAACTGTTATGCAGTCTTTTAACTCCAGATGCTCTTTTCAAATGCTACATTGTCATCCAGCTTTGAAAATCAGTATCTGTTGTTCACAGGGCGTTAAGAACTTTATCTGGTTGAAATCAGTGTGTAGGCAGAGAAAAACTGGACCCTTGTCCAGGAGTCAGAGCTCCTGGTGCTGGGGAGGCGTGGAAGCGAGCCTAGTGCCACTTACCCCGCTGCATCCAGGAGACCCCCAGTCTGCCTGGTGCTCCTTCTGGGTCGTGGGCTGCCCCGTGGGGACTGTTAGGAGAGGTTTGACAACCTGCTTCCTGGGTCTGACTTTTTCAGTAAGAGGAAAGTCCTTTCAGCCCCATAAATACCAACACGCCCACTGTGAAAAACACTCTCTCTCACCCATCTCCATCCTTTTACGAATCATAGTGGCCTCAGGATCCCTGACCTGCAAGCAGGACACAGATCGCGAGGGAACGCTGCTGACCCCAGGAAACTCACCTGAGCTCCCGGGAAACTCACCTGACTTCCCAGGAAACTCACCCGAGGTCCCAGGCTTCTAGAACAGTGGTGCTTGATTCTGGCTGCACTTTCGAATTACCTGGGAGAGCAATTTAAAGATATCAGTGCCCAGACCCCATTCCAAACCTTTTAAAGCAGAATTCTGTGGGTGGACCCAGAACGTAACTAGTTTTTGAAAACTCTGCAGATGTTTCCAGTGTGCAGCCAGAGGCTACGGGGTGACAGTACCAGGCTGGCCTTGGAAATTGAAAGGGAAGGTGGTCCCCTTTTCAGTGGCCCTTACAGCTGGCACAGGGACGGGGCTGCATGAAGGGCAGGCAGAATGGGCTCAGTGGGAATCAGAGGAACCGTCGTCGGAGGCCGGAGCTGGGAGGTGGTGTGTGTGCCGTGGCCTGGGGTCTGTGTGTGAGGACGGTGACCCCTGTGTGGAGGTCAGCCTGCCAAGGCAGTGGGTTTGTTGGGTTCTGAGTCAAGGTGAACAATTCCAGGAATGTTTACTAATGTATGTGCTATTATATAAATAGGACCTGAATTATGTAGAATTGTAACATTCATTAGATTTTCTTTTAATTATTCAGTTGCTTCTTGGTTTATATCTCCGCTGTTGTCTGGTTTCATGTCTGGCGTGCTGTTTGTACTGATCAGGATGTTCATCTTAAGAAAGGTAAGAGAGGCTATTATTTTTTAAATTACGTTTTAGACCTAATTTTGGTTCTACTCAATAGAAATTAATAGTGAGAGGGGTCAGAGGAATAACTGTTAAGGCACAGCCCCCTGAAGTTGGAATTAGACATTATTCTAAAGTAGGCGGGAAGAGGTGGGTAGAGTACCCAGGGGCTCCCCCAGAACCAGCACTGAACATGAGGTGTCTTGCCATATGACTTAGTTCATTGGTCAGCATTCTTGGGCACTGTGCTCACACCTCAAAAAAGGAAAGATAATTATTTTGTGAACAGTAAACAGAATAGAGAAAGATAGTGTTAGGATTTTGAAATTAACTAGCACTAAAAACAGCTGGAGAATTTCTTTACCCAAATATAAGGTGTTTTCTGTTTTTTAATGGAGAAAGGAAGCTTCAGACACTGGTTTTCTTCCTATCCTTGAGGATAGGCTAAAAAGAAGGAAATAACACCTACGGGGGCGGGGTGTGTGTGTGTACATTTTTATCAAAAACAAACTGAGATGAAAACGGAAGCTTACTGAGATCAGTATTCTCGGCAAGAAACAAAAAAAACCTTGGTTACATTTTGATTTGCCTGTCAAGGGGTTGTTGCAGCGTTTCATAAGCCCTGCTGCTTGCCCTTAGCCGCTCAGCACACACCGAGCACATTGGGACACGCCTACCTTCAGCCGTCTCCTTGCTTGAAGACGTAGCTCTTCTTCTAGGCGGGCTCAGTCTCTTGGATGATCACAAAGTTACCAGCCCTTCTCCGGGGCTCCAGCTGTCCTAGGACCCAGTAACATCTTGGAAGGTGCCACCCTCTCTTGCCCCCCCTGCACCCCCATCATCTGCCCCCCGCCAGGAGTCACTTCCCAGGTGCTCCTGCCCCAGCCTCCGCTTGGGTACCTCTCTGTGTATCCCCACACGCTCACTGCCTTCTTATCATTGCACTCGCGTCGTTGTGCAGCGATTTATCTCCTGCTTGGCCCCCTGTTTGCTATTTGACCGGAAGATCTGTGAGAGTAGAAACCGTGACTGTCTCTTCGCATGCGTAGACGGCACCCAGCGCTGCGTAGCCCTTCAGAGACGCTGGTTGAATATCTGTTAAGAGGGAGGGATGGCTGCTTGGATGGGGGGCAGGTGATGGGTGCAGGGAAGGAAGGAAAGGAAGGAGGGAGGGAGGGAGAGAGACAGGAGGAGGAACAGAGACGGGTCTCAATGAGACAGCTGCCATTTGCGTTTTAAGAGTAGGTTATTTGAGAAAACATAAGGTGATTCAGTTACAACATGCAAACTGAAGACTTTACGCCTTCAGAAGTTACTGGTTGGGAGTCTTTCTGTAGCAGCCGTCGTCCCCCAGGAAACAGCATTTTGGAAGCGGAGGCAGTAGGCATGTGAGCGTCTCAGCGTTTCGCTTTCAGTTCAGCCTGGGTTCCTGTCACAGGTCCACGGCAGATCAGGAGGTGATGTGCCTCATCCCAGGCTCCTGCCCATCCCTTTGTACCTGCCCTGCCTGTGACTGTGGCCGGGACTCCCGTGCGGCTGAATCGCCTTCCACCCCAGCTCCTCCTTTCCTGACATCTCACTTCCATTCACCTCAGGCCTCCTGACGAGTGCTGGTGGCCGCTTGAGACATTCCAGGCGGGTTCTTGATGAGTTTACGTTCTGCAAACATACTTGATTTGCACACGTTTGCATTTGACATTAGGAACCTGTGAGATAGTCTGTACTTATCCTGACTTCTGTAGCTCACATCAAGGCTTAGACCTAATTTTCCTTTTATCATGGGTGGGTCATAGACTCATACCAATGTACAAGAGTGTCTTACATGGTCATCAGAAATTAGCCCGTGTTTGAATTATTTAAGCAACACCTACATGCCAGTTCTGCATCGAGGAGTTCTCGGTTCATATTTTTGCTTCAAAATCCTCTGTCGATCTAAACCCTCAAACTCTATATTTTTCCTCTGTAAACTCTAAATTTCAGATATTCTCCCAGGTGTGACTTTGCCTAAAACACGTGCAGTACTGTTCTCCCTGAAATATTAGATTTCGGAAGTGTTGTACCAGAAGCCTAAGGTTGTAAAAAGCTGTTTTCTTATACAAAGAACCCACAGTTCTTTTCACCTTTTAATAGTTGAAGGTGAAATGCTCCACCTCGTGAAAGGATTCTGAAAGTCACAGCACGTGGTCCTGTATTTCCTTGCTTTATATATTTCAACACAGCAAACCCGGATCATGTCACAGAGTACCATAAAATCTAGTAGTAACACCGTGGTGTTGAAGTCATTTGACTTTCTCAGGGCATCCTCGGAGGGTCAGGCCTCAAAATATTTGTTGAAAGTGGATTTTTGGGCCAACGTGAATGTAGCTAGAACAGTGAGCGCTCTGGGTCAGGGCTTTAGTCCCAGGAGCTGGCCTCACCAACAGCCCTTCTCTGTCCCCACATCTGCCGCCACCTCATGTGATCCCAGCACGTTAACGCGTCTGCTGGTCACCTCGTGGGCCCTTTGCCACAGCACTTGTGTAGGAGGAGGGTCAACCCAGGCCAGCTCCGGGTCTGGAGGTGCACACAGCCCACGGCAGGGCCAGGGCTTTCCCGGAACGATGACTTGTGTCATTTTGCCTGTGCTGCGTGCAGATGCCCCTGGAATCCTGACCTGCCCCCTTATCTCCTTACCCCGCAGGAGGACCCTGTTCCCAACGGCCTCCGGGCGCTTCCCGTGTTCTATGCCGCTACCATCGCGATCAATGTGTTTTCCATCATGTACACAGGAGCCCCAGGTAAGAGCCCTTGGAAGGTCACGGCCAGCAGGTGGTGTCAGAGTCCAGCGGCGGTGGTGGATTTGTTGGCCAACGGTCAGAAGCACTACTCACGATCATTACGGAGCAGTGAAAAGAGTAGGAGATGCCTTTACTTGTTTTAAATACTCAAGAGAGATGTGAAGTACGCAGGCAACAGACTTCAGGTTAAAAAAAGAAAATTGAAATCCCCCTTCTGCCTCAGATTCCTGGTGCTGAGTCGCAGAACGTGATGGGACGGCCTGAGCCTCCCTGAGCTGGGGGGCCCCCGGAGGCAGGGGGGAGCTCGCGTAAGCAGTAGGTCACCACCTCGGGACAGTCCGGGGCGGGGCTGTCACGTGGTCTACAGCACAAACATCTAACCCCCCGGAACTCGCCAGCCCAGTGAGTCCAGGGACTAGCGCCCTACCGTTCCACGTTTCAGATACCGGAACCAGTGATGATTTTCTTTTCAGAATTGCTCCTTTTCTTCCCATTCCGATGTCTTTTGTTCTTTCTTTTCAAGGGTTTGGGGTTTGGGGTAGAGCAGGGTTAAAAGTTCCTTTCTTTTACGTTTTCAGTGGGTAAAGAAGAACATACGTACAGTACTGTCATTTGCATAACATTCCCGTGTTGAGGAGGTGGTTAGCGTTCTCACTCACCATTTCCATCCATATCTTGGTAGAGAGGGTCCCCCATTCCCCTCTGTGAGATGTGCCTCTTACAGCCGGATCCTGAACAGGTCCATTGCTGTGGGATGTCCGGAGTCAGCAGAGATGTTTGTGTGTGTCGCTTTCCTTCTTGTTAACGTCCTTTAAGGATTAAGATTCAGTTACGGGCCATATCTGATAAAAACCTCCCTCTCTCTGTTCAAAAGATAAAGCTTCTGCTAAATGGTGTGTCGTATTACAGTTGGAAGCGCCCTCTTCCGAAACGGGGTAAATCCTTATTCATTTCTCCAACCGGGTTTTCTCAAGGCAGTTTTTCTCGGATTGTATAGCCATATCTAATTCTATGTTTGTGTACTTCACTCTTTCTGAATGATTCTGAACGCTGTGTAACCTTCTACTTTGGCATCTTCTCAGCGCTCAAAGCATGGCTCTTACAGCTTGAATGCTCGTGGTCCGGGCTTTCAGACTTTGGGTGAAGGGAGGGGGCGTGAAGCACCCCAGCGGCTCTAAGTTATCTGAAAAGCACAAGGCTGAACGTCATGGTGAGCTGGAGGGAGATGAAACCCTAGCCTCAGATGACAGTGGCCTGACGGCCCTTCGGGCTTGATCATTTACGGAGTATGAAGTGTGTTTGTCACAGACTGTTTTCATGATCCATAACAAAAAAACAGAGGCAGAGAAAAAGCAGTTGCATACCATGAAGTTGAAGTTCAGCCCACCCCAAGTCTGTGAATCTCACGAAGCTTCCACGTGGTGCTGGGCGGGCCCCAGAGCGCCAGGTGGGAAGTCAGCTGTAGCAGAGAGATGTCTCGTCCACCTGAGCCCTTGTTCTTAGTTCTCTGCAGGCTCTCAGAGCCCAGGGTAACGGAACAAAAAGCCTAGCAGCCGTCAATAGCCAGACACCTCCCGGGCTAGTGATTTAAGAGATTAAACAAATGAAGGCCGGGGTGCCTTTGTCGGACCGAGTCCTGGAAATGGGAATCGGTGTAAATGACGACCATTTAGTTCTGTTTCTGCATTTTTTTTTCCTAGTCTCTATTCTTCTCGCTCCTTGGTTCTCGGTCTGAATGTCAGAAGACCACAACTGTATGATTTTTATTAAAATTTGACTTTTTCCATACATAACTATTTTTTCCATCACTTCTTTTTCTTTTTCTCATCCTTTGCTGTTTTATTGCAAATTTGCTAGAAGAATCAGATTACTAAGAGACTAAATTATTCTAGAGAAAATGAAACTAGATAACAGATGAGGCAACCAAGGATAATATAAATACTTCATAGAGAAGTTGTGAAAAATAAATAATAAATAAACGCTTTTATTGAGCTGAGTTTTACATGAATTAATCCTTTGCGTCCTCTGAACTCCACTGGGAAATTGGTAATGTTGCTAACGCCCCCTGACAGGCGGGCAGCAGGCACAGTGATGCTGACTGAGTGCCCAAGGTCATATAACTAGTCAGGTGCAGAAGCAGACTTGAAGTGGGCAGCCTGGTCCCGAGCCCCAGTTATATGACATTCTTCTGACACACGATGGGGCAGGGGTAAGACACGCAGTATCTAGTGCCTGGTACCTAATGTCACTGTTAATTATGATCAGAATACACTCAGTCAGAAAAGGACTTTGCTAATATCTTGGCTCCTGGGGAGTGTTTATGGGATATTCAATAGGTGAGTCTAAATCCTATTTTTATTTAAACATCTAAGGTTAAAACTAGACATTAATTCCATCCTACGGTCATCTGTAGCTGTGGCGTCATATTTGGGGATAGGGTTGAGCTGGGAAGAATCACTTCCACAGTGACTTGGTCCTCTGCCCCTTTCAGAATTTGCCTACCTTTCTGCCTGTTGGAATTTATTCTTCCTAGTCCTTTTCTTCCTTAGAACGCTTCCATTCAACACATAGGCCCCAGAGATAAAAGGAAAGAATGAAAAGTTTGCTAACAAAAAAGAGTGGCAGCGTTCACCTTACCCCGTTTCAACTTCCAGAGATTCTGATAAGTAGCATTTTTCTAGATGGACGTGAATTCAGTGGGGACCCGTGGGCTGTTGAGTTACAGGGTTCTGGTTTGACTTCCTCTGTTCCTCCTCTCTAAGTTATTTTGAAGTTGTTTATATCTTGGGCCTAGTTTGATTTGTTTTACTTTGTGTTTGACATGACTTTTCTCAAAAGTCATCCTTCAGAAACTGAGTTGCACTTTAAAAGATGGTCTTTGCATTTTTGTCCTTTAAAAAATAATTTGCAAGAAGCAAAAATAACTTGAGGAAAATAAAGTACTCACTTGGGTTGGGTTAGATACAAGCCTGAAGTTTATTTTTAAGGAAAGTCTTCAGCTGTACAGGACCTGGTTTTTGTTCAGCATTTAAAGAACAAACGCTGAGGTTCATGGCACAACGGCTTCGAGGCGTCAGAGCAGATCAGCTAACGAAGGTTTCTAAGTCAAAGTGTGGTCCCTAGACCGGCAGCGTCAGCATCACGTGGACACTTGCCAAAATGCAGATTCTCAGGCTCAGCCCTAGACCCGATGAACCAGAAATGCAGTCCAGCAGTCTGTATTTACCAGGGAGATCCTGGGTGATCGGATGCGTGTGCATTTAGAGGACCCCTGCCCTAACCACCTCTTTATCATAACCTTTTACCGTAAACGCTGCTGTCTTACCACGGTTCTCATGTAAGGGGTGCTCCTCAAAATCTCTAGCTAGCGACCTTTGCTCACTCCTTACTAGCAGATGAATTCTCACACTTAACCAGGCCTGGTTTCTGGCCTCCCCAGAGTGCTCTGCACCTGAGATGGGGCTGCCTCCCCCTCCTCCTCCATCTTCCCTTCCTCCTCCGCCCCCCTCTCCACCTCCCCTTCTCCTCCAACTCTTCCATCCCCCTCTCCCCCTTCTCCCTCCCCTCCCCCTTCTCTTCCATCTCCTCCCCCCCACCTTCTCCTCCATCTCTTCTCCTCCCCCTCCCCCTCCTCCTCCATCTTCTCTTCCTCCTCCTCCCCCCTCCCTACATCTCCTCCCCCCTCCCTCCTCCTCCCCCTTTTCCTCCCCCTCCTCCTCCTCCTCCTCCTCCATCTCTTCTCCTCCCCCTCCTCCTCCTCCTCCATCTTCTCTTCCTCCTCCTCCCCCCTCCCTACATCTCCTCCTCCTCCCCCTCCCCATTCTCCTCCCCCTCCCCCTTCTCCTCTCCCTCCCCCTCCCCCTTCTCCTCCATCTCCTCCTCCTCCAGTGGCAGCTCTTCTGGTCCAGCCGCAAGGGAACCAGAGCATCAGCCACCCCTCAGGTCCCCGCTGACTCAGGAGAAGGAGCTTTGTTCCCAGAGGACCTCTGTGTTCCATGTTAGCTGTAGACAATGTTCCGGGCTGTAGAGAAGCTGGGCGTTGGAGCTGCAGTGATCCCCAGCCCTGGGCCCTGGGTGGGGAAGGCCTGGGCTGAGAAGAGTCTCCAGTATCACTGAGAGCTTGATTCAGAAAAGAGTGATTTAAACTCACTTCCTTCTCAGAATTATTATAAATGAACGCTGGTTTGAGAAAGCTGGTACCATTTGCATTAAAAAAAAAAATCCCAACTATAGGACAAATTAGGAAATAGCATTTTTGAATTTCAAAACAATGCTTCATTTTCTTAAAGTTGCCCCAGGATTCCTTTCACCCAGGGAGCTCCTCTAATGCTTGAACGTGTTGATCTAAAACAAAACAAAAACTAGAAACTTCATTTATCAGGGAAGGGAGGACTAGTAAAAAGTGATTCTACAAATGAGGCAGACGTGTGTGTGTGTGTGTGCGTGTTACTGTGGAAAGATGTCCATAATATATTGTTATGTGAGAAATGAAGGCACGGAAGAATATATACAGTGTGATTTACATCTATTAAATTTAAGGAAAAGAAAAAAAAATTCTCACAAACACTCTGCACCATATGTTTATGTCTAGAAAATGCCTGAAAAGATACACATCAAATAGTTAACAGTGTTACTCTGGGAAGTGGGTTCAAGAAGGACAGAAAATGAGGAATTTTCACATTTGAACGTGATACAGTTTTATACAGCTGATATTTTTATTTTTTTTAATTTTTATTTTATATTGAAGTATAGTTGATTTACAATGCTATGCTAGTTTCAGGTGTACAGCAAAGTGATTCAGTTATACATATATATATCTATTCTTTTTCAGATTCTTTTGCCATATATGTTACTACAGAGTATTGAGTAGAGTTCCCTGTGCTATACAGTAGGTCCTTGATGATTATCTATGACTGATATTTTTATAATCGTATATTATTTATAAAATTAACCCCGAGAGAGAGAGAAGAGAGGGTGCAGGTGAGGCTGATGAGTAGTATAAGGGAACTAATATGGGCTAAAAAGCCTTACTGGTTTTATAGAAGCTTAATTTATTTTATTATATTCTAACAAAGATTGTTATATATGAAAAACAAGAGATGTAGCAAAGTAATAGTGACTCCAGAAGACCGTGTTTCTAAAAAGTTCTCTGCTTTTCCCCATGTCACTTGGATATCCTGATCTTCGGGGGATTTGGGAGAGAGTTGCAAGGATGCTTGTGGTTAGAGCTAAATCACTATTCATCATATCTTCACTGTTCAGAAGATGAAAGAGCTTGAGATGAAAGGCCATTTAGGGTCTGGAGTGAGGCCTGGGCTTGCGAGCACCCAGTGTGGGCTCCTGGCAGCCGTTCTTGGCCGCGGAGACCGGAGCAATTCAAGCCGTGCCCTACTTTGCCTTCCGCGGGGTGACGGCGCCAGGCCTCAGTGCCCTCTGGAGCGTTGTTACCGGAAAACAATTTGAGATCTTCGCAGGAAGGCTGCTCAGTGCAAAGTATTTTTGTCAAAAATTTTGTTGTGAAAAGGTAAACCTTGAATTTTCAGAAGAAAAAAAGTTTTCCCCTGGAGGTACGTTGATTCAAAGGCTTTTCCGTGCTGGATTTTTGCATTTAATTGTTTTTTTATCCATGAAAGTTGATTTTATATATTTAGTACAGTTTAGAGAAGCATCCCATAACTGTCAGTCTGCATTTCTTATATGCAGGCTTTAAAAGTAAATCCTGGTGCGCTTTTTTTTTTCAAGTGTACAGTTTCAGGTGTCAGTTTTATATATATATATGTATGTATGTATACACACACAAACACATTTTTTTTTCAGGTTCTTTTACTGTAAGAGTTAACCTTATAGGTTATTTCAAAATATTGAGTATAGTTCCCTGTGCTATACAGTAGATCCTTATTTATATATTATAGTGTGTATATGTTAATCCCCAAACTCTGAATTTATCCCCCCACTTTCCCCTTTGTAACCATAAGTTTGTTTTCTGTGCCTGTGAGTCTGTTTCTGTTTTGTATGTACGTTAATCCTGTGCACTTCTGATGCTGTTAATTTACTAAATTGGTATAATAATTTGGTAAGACCCAAATCCTGTCCCCGTTCTGTTCCTCTCTCCTCTCTTACTCACCATTGATGACTGCCCCCGCTTTCCTGGTTCCTTCGCTGTTCTTCGCACCCTTGGTTTTTCCCTCTGTCTCCTACCCCTTCCACTCTCAGTGATGTGTGGAGCCCCTGACCTCCCGTCCAGTTCTTGTGACTCAGAGGGTGGCTTCGGACCTTCTTGGCCACTTCCCAGGCCAAACCGATGGCGAAGGTGGTTGTGATGGTAAAGGTTCAAGGGTCAGGTGACATTGTGGCTTATTGTCTAAGAGAAGCATCAGAAGTCGTGTAGCCGGCCTCAGTTCCTCCCTTTCGGATGTGGGTCCTGACACCCTCCAGAACTCACGTGACCTCCGTGGAGAGCGTGGAGACGGGCCTGGAAGGCGCACGTAGAGCAGCCCTGCTCTGCCTTGTTGTGGGCTCTGCTCGGCAGGGAAGGAAGCAAACGGGGCCTGGGAGCAAACGTATTCACTCATTTAAATAGTCCTGTATCCAGCTCCCAAACTGCATCCCCTCCCCAGAGTACCAGAGCTCGCCTGTCTTAGATCAAGTTAACGCAGTGAAGCCAAAAGTAGCCCAAGTAACAATTTTATCATCAATGGAACCAGGAACCACCAAGGAAACCGTGAAACCTCTTCAAAAGCCAAGTATTTTTAAGCTGTAGTTGGTGTTGATGTCCGTTCATCAGTTTGATGTTGGTAATTAACAGTTACCTCTCAGTTCAGCAAGAAACAGCTTTGGAGCGGTCTTTTACCACATGTGCCAGACACTGGCACGAAGACATAAAAGCAGAAGCAGGAAGCTGTGGCCATGAGCGCGGCCAGTGAGGTCAGCCCGAGTGGTTCTACAAGCAGCTCCAAGCCTCGGCTCCGAGGCCACAGCCGGGGCTGGAGCAGGGCTGCCAGGTGCCTCAGTACAGCCCTGCATGGGGCCACATGCTTTCTGGTGTAACCGGGCGTTTGAGGGTGGAGTGGCCTGACCGCCGAGTGTCTCCTGCCGCCAGGGACCCCTCCACTGTACTAAGGCTGGGTGATCTTGGTTTTTTGTTTTTTATATTTATATATGTTAATCCTGACTCCCCATTTAGAGTATTAACTACCTGTTCTCCCTCTTACCATTACCAAAATGTCTAATAATACCTTACCTGAGTAACTGTGAGTTGGTTTGTATGTATAGAATGGCTAACAGTGTAACTAACAAAGCCTGTATCATTAGAGATTTGTTTAATCTAAGAGCAGAGTTTTAAATAGTTCACTCCTTTCAAACTTCGAAAAAAAATTTAACAATTTACAAAAGTGTGTGCCCTTTATAAATTTTCAAAGTTAACAGTACAAAAGTATATGTAGTGAAAAGGGAGAGCCCCCTCCAATTTCTCATCTCTCCACAGGAGTAACCACTGATTCTTTCCAGAACTTTTTCTGTCTATTCACACATATGGTAGGAGTGTATGTGTGGGGTTGTTTTCTCTTCTAAACATAAACTGGGTCATGCTACACACACCGTGATCCAGCTGGCCTTTCTTACTTAACTAGATCGCGGGCCTCTTTCCTCATGAGTACGTTTAGATCGACCTCATTTTTACGCTCTGCACCACACTGACTTCACGTTTCCATGGAATGATGCGTGTATCGGTCGTCTTGCAAATTCTTCCCATTACAAATAATGCTGTAGTGAGTGCTCCTGTGCCTGTATCTTTGTGCCTGTGCAAGGGTGCGCCTGTGAGCGTGTGCGAGTCACGCCTGTGCGGCCGGGAGAGCTGGGTTCTGGGACCCCATAGGGCTAGGAGGCCTGATGCTTCTCCACCCTCCATACTTTCACTGGCTGATGGAATGGCCGCTTCGTGTGCTGGACTGGATAGTAATGAAAAGTTTTTCTATGTTGTAATTCCATGAGTTGACACTTCAGAGAAGAGTTGAGTTTGAAAGTCAGTGTCCTTTTAAAAAACTTTTCTATCTAAGCTTTTATTTTATTTTATTTTTAACAGTAGAAAGGGTTGATTTATGCATATGGAGGCCTTCGCAGAAAAGACACGAACACGCAAAGAAGCAGTTAGACTTTGGGACTTATATACCATTTTGACAAAGGGTGATAAATTATGGAAAGTGACGAGGAAATACAGGGAGGAAACAGAACAGAACGGTTATTTTAGCAAGGTCTGTTTGTGCAGACTTATCTTGGTATTGGTGCCTTGTCTCCAGTGGTGAGGGTCACTTTGCTCTTCCTGGAACAAGGAAGGCGCGTTTCTCACAAGGAATTTATGCCCTGCTTTCAGGCACTTACGAAGGGCGCAGCAGACTCTTCCTGTGTCTGCTGTTTCTCAATTTAAGCTGACGTTAAAAAAGGTTTGTGTGTGTGGTCCGAGCGTCATGTCCATTTAAAGCCGGGCTGCTGACTACTGAGAAACCAAAGAGGCAGCTGCCAGCCTTGCTGTGCCCACTGCAGCCCTGGGCTTCGCGCTGCCCGCGTCTTCGGGCACTAGGAGGGAAGACGGACCCTTTGTTACCCCTGTTTGTCCACTCAGGAATGTAGATATTGAGATAATACTGTAAATGGGTTTATTCCCAACTTAATATGCCGTTTGTGCCAAGTTGGTCGATTTTTAATAATTAGGTTACTTACTGATTTAACCACATATTCGCAAAGCTGTGTGTCTTAAACACACAGCTTTGTACCCCGGAACACCTAGGACATCTTTTTTGGTTGAGAGTTTTATTAAACACGGAATCCAGGTGGTTCGTTTCAGGTTTGGGGAGTGGCAGGTATGTGGACGTGTTGCCCAACGTTTGAGCAGTATCCCCTTTATCCCCAGTGCTGGGCCTGGTCCTTCCCATGTGGGCGATCGTGCTCATCTCCTTCGGGGTCGCGCTGCTGTTCGCCCTCTTCGTGTGGCTCTTTGTGTGTCCGTGGATGCGGAGAAAGATAGCAGGTAAGGGCTTTGCTGTTCTTCTGATCTGCAAGAGGACTCTGACTGCTGAGCCCTCGCTGTCATCCACGGTGAAACCGACTGACACAGGGAACACACACCGAGATCAGGCCAGTCCTTGGCTCGTGGCTCCTGATGGCTTTCTGGCTCAAACCTTTCCTTGGTAACTTGGGACCCAGGTGAGAGTGAGGTCCTAGTTGCCATGGCTAATGGAAGGTAACTGCCCGATGAGAAACATTAGATTATACAGATCAACACCACAGTCAGATAGCACTTCCCTCCCTCAAGAATGGCTAAAGGTAGAAAGACTAGATTACAAGTGTGATAACTGGAATTCTCATATATTTATGGTGAAATAAAAACTGGTACAGCCATGGGGGAAGTTAGTTGAGCAGTTTCCTATACGTTTAAGCAAACATTTACCATGTGGCCCATTAATTCCACTCTTAGGTATTTATCCAAGAGAAATAAAAAGACTTGTACACAAATTGGTCAGCCATACTAGCCAAAAAATGGAAACAACCCACATGCTCATTAACAAGTGAATGGATAACCAAATTATGGTCTATTCATACAATAGAAGACGAATTAGCAACGAAGAGGAGAACTACCGGGAGAAGCCAGACACAAAGGAGTACATACTGCATGATTCCAGGGGACAGTAATCCACAGCGGTAGAAACCACTGCTTGCTGGAGACCGACTGCCAAGGGGCACAAGGGACAAGAGGGAACTTGAGGGACAGGAGGGGACTTTGCAGGGACAGGAGGGAACTTGAGGGACAGGAGGCACTTTGCAGGACTCGGTTAACTGGGGAGTAGTTACAGGCTGTAGTCATTTGTCACAGGACATCTACCTGTACATTTAAAATGTATAAATTTCACTGTATGGAAATTATACCTCAGTGAAAGCAATAAAAAAAAAAAAAAAAAGAAGAAGACTGTGGCTTAGAAAATTGCAGGAGGTATTTTCCTATCAGTGGCAACATGATTGAATTCTAAGTCTGGAGGCCACACAGAGCCTTTTACAGGGCTCTCAAGAAAAGAAGTATTTACTTTTGGCCTCAGAATGTACCTTACAATCGCACGTTCATACGGATATATCTGAATTTGAGAAACCCACGTTTCAAAGAAGAACAAAACAAATGAGGAGACATACCATGCTCATGAACGCAAAGACTCAATACCGGAAAGATGTCAGTTCGTCTCAAATCTATACATTTAACACAATTTAAATAAAAATCCCAGCAGGATATTTTGTAGATTTAGACAAGTCACTTTAAAAATTTATATGGAAAGGGAAAGGAACTGGAATAGCCAAAGCAATTTTGGAAAAGAGTAAAGTTGAAAGGCCTGTACTGCTTGGCCTTAAGAGCTACTATAAAGCTACAGGAAAGTGTGGAATTGGTGAAGAGAGACACCTAGATTAACAGAACAGAGTAGAGTCCAGAAACAGAGCCACAAATATATATGGCCAAATGATTTTTGACAAAATACAAAGTCAGTTCAATGGAGTAAGAATAGTCCTTACAATAAATGGTATTGGAACAGTTGGATATTGAATGCCAAAAAGAGAACCTTGACCTAAGTCTTACACCTTGTAAAAATTAACTCAAGATGCATCATAGATAAAAATGTAAAATAGAAAACTATAAAACTTTTAGGACAAAAAAGGGAAAACTTTTGAGACCTTTGGTAAAGCAAAGAGTTTTTAGATATGATACCAAAAACAGTTCATAAAAGAAGTTGGTAAATTGCTCTTCATCAAAATTAGAAACTATTGCTCTGTGAGAAACACTATTAAGAGAATTTAAAAAGACAAGTTACAGACCGGGAGAAAGTGTTTGCAGACTTGTGTTCAGAATATATAAAGAAATCTCAGCAGACAACCTGGTTAAAAATGAGGAAAAGTATGAACAGACACTTTACCAAAGAAGATATATGAATGGCAAATAAGTCCATGAAAAGCTGCTCAACATCAAAAATGCAGATTAAAATCACGAGATATCACCACACACCTATTTTAATGGCTTTTTTTTTTAAAAAAAAGGACAGTGCTAAGTGCTGATGAGACTGAGAAGCAGCTGGAATGCTCGTGTACTCCTGGTGGGAATGCAAAATGGTGCAGCCTCTCAGGAAAGCAGTTTGGTGGTTTCTTATAAGGTTAAATATACACTTACCCACTCCTAGGTATTTACCCTAGAGAAATGCAAATTTAAATTCACACAAAAGCCTGGATATGAATGTTTATGGCAGCTTTATTTGCCATCACCAAAAACTAGAAGCAGCTTGGATTATCCACAGAACGAATAAACAAGCACGTATTTATGTAAATAAATACATCCATGTATTAGAACACTACTTGGCAGTGAAGAAGAGTGAGCTACTGAAACCTGCAACAACTTGGATGAACCTCAGATGCATTAATCATGCCAGGTCAGAGAAGCCAGCCTCAAAAGCTCGTGTCTTATGGTTCCATTTATATGACATGTGGAAAGGACAAAACTGTAGAGACAGAGAGCAGATCAGTGGTTGTCACAGGCTAGGGATGGGCAGAGGGGCTGATGGAACCCTTCCCTGTCCTGATTGTGGATTGTCTGTAGGAATCTAGACATTTGTGAGACTCAAGATTCTACACACGCAGACAGAGCCAATTTACTGCATGCAAAATTTAAAACTAATAATAAAAAAACTACATTAATGCATACAACTTGAAACTAAGTAGTGAAGCCACATTGATGACAGATTGATAACCAGCTGCTGCTTCCCCTTCTGTGTGGCCCTTCCCACTCTAGGCTGAGAACGAGCCCCCCTTAAACATCCTGCTTGGCTGACTTAACCCCATGGGAAGTGATAAACTATACTTAAATGCTCTGATGTCTAAAGGCTTTTTCTTATAGCTGAACCTTAATGGGAAATGGACCATAAAATCTTTTCTTCCACATTTAGGCTATAATGTTACAGCAGGAAACTGACATCACTACCCATTCTGGCTTCCCAGGAGATTTTTTGGTCAATGCCATGTATTTTGACATTTCAGTATATATGTGTCTTTTTCTATTCATTTAAGTACAGACTGTGGTTAAGGGCGTGGACAGAGAGTAAACCGACTGCATTTTGCTACCTATGTGACCTTCGGCAAATGACTTAATCTCTCCGGGCCTCAGTTTGCTGTTTATAAAGGAGAGAAAATAATAATATCTGTTTCATGTGTTAACAGGTTTTTTTGGGAATTCCCTGGCGGTCCAGTGGTTAGGACTCCGCGCTTCCATTGCAGGGGGGCACGGGTTCGATCCCTGGTTGGGGAACTGAGATCCCACAAGCCGCGCAGCGCGGCCAAAAAAAAAGGTGTTTTTAAAAAATTGTTATTATAATCTTTACAAACATTATCTTTTCTCATCTAGATTGTAAGCAACTTGAGGTCAGAGATCTGTATGCACACTTTTTTGTTCCTTGCAGTACATAACAAATTTAGTTTTTAAAAAATCTATCTTGTATCTGACTATCTAGGTAAGTATAGAAATAGTGGTGATGTTGTGCTCAGCAGAGGAACCGAGAATGTCTCCATTTCAGCTGGGTAGGTAAGAGCTCAGACATCCGCTCAGGTGAGGAAGCAAGGTCATAAATCACCAGCACCACACACCAGATTTGATTAAAAAGAATGCTCTCCAGCTTCAAACTGCTTTTTAAAAATCCCTGGTTTCTTTTGAAAGTAAAGGATTTTTAAAAGTAAGTAGAATCTCTCTGTTCCTTTTGAGGAAAATGATTTACTTGTTTCCTAAGATTTGGTGACCTGAAGAAATCTGAGAGCAGTCATTTATTGAACAGAAGAAAACCAAGCAGACTATAACAGTATCTTTGAAGACAAAAAGGATAAACATTTCAGGGATTCTGAGGTTAGTTTAAGAAAATAGAAGGCCAGTCTAGATGGTTGTAGAATTTACAGAATGTTTACCTTGGGAATCAGTCTAATCCTGTCTTTTTTGTTGGTCTTGGATGAGATAACTCAGGCCTAAGCCTCCGTCTTTCCCTCCATAGCTGAGTTTTCTAGCCTGTGTTTCCCAGATGATTGAACTCTCCACTTTATTTTGTCTAACTTTTTTCTTCATTCCCAAAGTAAGTATGTAAGTAACAAGATAAATATTTATTTTTATATTCATTTGTCAGTAACAAGAATTCTCTGACAAAATTTTCAGTTATGACTCTATTTTCTTTAGGCAAATTACAAAAAGAAAGTGCTTTATCGCGAGTCTCTGATGAAAGCCTCAACAAAATTCCGGAAGCGGAGTCCCCAGTATTTAAAGAGCTACCGGGTGCCAGGGCTCACGACGACAGCACCGTCCCCCTCACCGGGTCGGCCGCGGAGCCGTCCGGGACCTCAGAAAGCACGACAGGGGGACACCACCCCCGCGTACCGTACGGTAAGACCCCCGGGGGCTGGCGTGGCGCTGGGCCTGCCGGCCTGCGTGTGGCACTGAGGCTCTAGTGCACACAAGTGTCCCCTGGTTTCTGCTTTGAGAAAACCCAGGCGCTAAAGAGGCCTCAGGGACCAGGCAGTCGCAGAGCAGGCTTACTCGTGTCCTGTGATTTTCCTCCAAGAGCCATTTACCTACAGTCTCCCAGCGGCGCCCAGACCCCCTGTACCACCCCTCTGAGTGCCTCACCTGCATCTTCCACGTGCAGTCGCCTAACTGCTGGAGATCGGAAGGTCGGTTTATCCAGCTTAATACGAACGCCTTCCTCCGGGAAGACTCAGAGCGAAAGCTGACATTGGAACGGGAGGGGGTCCCACTAGAGAATCACAGAAACCATCAGGACCATCCTGGGGGGCGTCCTTTGTCCCACAGCATCTGTGGACAGTTATGGGCAGGCACCAGCGTTTGCCTGGCCCGCCGCCCTGCAGGGGCGCTGGCACCGATTTCCAGGCCGCGTTTGGGACTTGGCCAAAGAAGGCAAACAAACTCTGCCCACTGATCTGACAGATCTGCCTTTGACTGTCCAGACTGGCCTTTTTTTTTTTTAATTGAAGTATAGTTGATTTACAATGTTGTGTTAATTTCTGCTCTACAGCAAAGTGATTCAGTTATACATATATATACATTCTTTTTTTAAAATATTCTTTTCCATTATGGTTTATCACAGGATATTGAATATTGTTCCCTGTGCTGTACAGTAGGACCTTGTTGTTTATCCATTCTCTACGTAATAGCTTACATCTGCTAACCCCAGCCTCCCACTCCATCCCTCCCCCAGCCCCTCCCCCTTGGCAACCACCAGTCTGTTCTCTGTGTCTGTGATTCTGTTTCTGTTTCATAGATGAGTCCATTTGTGTCATATTTTTAAGGGGCACCTACAGCGTGTATCTCAAAGGGATCTGGGTTGAGTCCCTCTTGTACGAAGTTTTTTGTAAAATGAGCTCCTTACAGGGAATCCTCCTTTTACTGCTTCCTAGAAAAGGAGAGAGTGCTACAGCGATTTCTGGAAGACACATTTTAAGAGACCGTAATAACATCATTTTTTAACTACCCTATTATTAGTTTTACTTACCCCTTGTTGTATGTTTCCCAGTTTCCCTTTTTATTTGAACCATACTGCAGGGCCTTCATAGTCAAGTTAGAAAATGGAGCACGTGGGAAAAAGCAAAAGCACCCGCCACCCCGCCTTCCCCAGATGACCTCGGCTCTCAGTCTGTCCCCTTGTCCCCCTGCAGGCCGGGCGCTGTCCATGACGCACGGCGCCAAGTCGCCCGTGTCTAACGGGACCTTCGGCTTCGACGGCTCGGCGCGCAGCGACAGCCACGTGTACCACACGGTGCACAAGGACTCGGGGCTCTACAAGGACCTGCTGCACCGCATCCGCGATGAGCGGCCGGCGCCGGACGGGGCCCCGCGGCTGCTGCGGCGCAACAACAGCTACACGTGCTACACGGCGGCCATCTGCGGGCTGCCCGGCCTGGCCACGCGCCGCAGCGACGCGCCCGCGCCCGAGGACAGCGAGAAGCTGGTGGCCGACGCCGTGGCCTACTCCCGCCGCCGGCTGCGCTACGACAGCTACTCCAGCTACTGCAACGCCGTGGCCGAGGCCGAGATCGAGGCCGAGGAGGGCGGCGTGGAGGTGCGCCTGGCCACCCCGCTGGCCGAGCCCGATCCGCCGCGCGACGACGCGGCGGACGACGAGAAGGAGGAGAAGGACTCGGCCGAGGTCCACCTGCTCTTCCACTTCCTGCAGGTCCTCACCGCCTGCTTCGGCTCCTTCGCGCACGGCGGCAACGACGTGAGGTCAGTGCCCAGGGCGCGCGGGCGGACAGGGCGGGGGGGAGGCGCATGGCAGACACACGGCCACCCTGGAACCTCGCGGGTCTGCACTGCCCGGGTCCACCGACATGGGCTTTTCCCCAACAAGTGTAGCACCCGCATCTGTGAAGACGCATGGATCTTTAAATGAACTAGGTGTGGGGGAAGGTTTGTGTTGGATCGGAGATCACAACACGGGGAATCAGAAGACGTGGCGTTTGAGCCCTGACTCTGCCCACGCCGTTCCAGCTTCCTGCCCTGCCTGAGTCATTCATCAGTTCCTTTTGGTTTTGGGGCAGAGAGAGCAGTACCCGGATTTCCGCCCAGTTGTTCAAGGGTCACCTGTGAATAAGTAGCTCCTGTAGTGTGCCAGACGGTGACATGCATTAAAGGGAAGAGAAGAGTAGAAAGCGGGGTGGGACCCCTGGGGGGCTGCCGTGTTGGACGGCTGCTCGGGTCAGGGGGGGCTCGCCGAGTGACACCTGCAGGGGCTGAGGGCGCAGCCGTGCGCTTGTCTGTAGGAGAACATTCCGGAAGAGGGAACAGCAGGTGCGAGGGCCCGAGGCAGGACATGCCTGGGGGGGTGTTCCAGGAAGAGCCACAAGCAAGAGCATGGAGACGCTCAGGTCGGCGGGTTGTGGAAGCCCCGAATGTGTAGTCTCTACACCCTTCTCACTGGCTGGGCAGCTCCGGACCAGTCACTGAATTTCCCAAAGCCTCAGTGTCCCAATCTGTGAAGTGGGAGTAAAGCTAGTACCAACCACATGGGATTTCTGTGAAGATGAAGTGAGATGCTTTATATAACAAGCTCAAGACAGTGCTCTCCCATAATCAGTATCCCTACATTTTCACTCTTACTATTATTATAGTTATCACACAGGCTAATGTTTCTGTCCAAATCAGGAAAACATGCCATTGTTGCTTTTTTTTTTTTTTTTTGCTCAGTTATATGACTCCGTTTTACACTGTCTACCCACGTGCAACAGCGTTTCTGTTCTTTTTAAAAGAAGTCTTTCTGCCAGAGAAGAGGCCTGGACATCTTACGTTCTGCTCAGTGTCGTCTAGGGGTCGCCATGTTATTTTATTGGGGGCACCATGTTCTGTCTCCTCTTAATGCCCTCCCCCACCAACCCACTTACTCCTCCTTATCCACAAATTCTTTATTGAAAGCCTGGTACTGTCAAAGTGTTATGAATTGGGTCCCTGTCCTTTAGGAGTTTAAATTCCAGTTAAGGAGACAAGAAAGACATACACATAGAAAAGTAACAGTACACCCCAAAACAGCATTTAAAGGCCAGAGGAAGAGTCTAGGCGGTAGCTGCTATAGGTGACCAGAGTTTAGAGCAACTGTTTGCAGTTTGGGGGCTGCTTTTGAGGCTTTTGAGCAGGGATATGGTCTGATGAAAGCAAGGTTTTAGAAATAATAGTGTGATGTGAAGAGCGGGCTTCTGTTCATTCAGGAAGAAGTTATCAAGTCTGTACCAGGGCTTAGAACTGAACCACTTGTAACTTACCCTAACCCTCCTCAGAGCGGTCCTTTGCAGTCCTAAGTGGTATCCTTCAAAGACAGGGAATCTGAAACTCAGCAATGTGACTTTCTTGCCCAGAGTCACACAGCTGGAGAGAAGCGGACTTGGGAGCTGGCTCTTTGTGACTCAGTCTGCAGAGTGGAGGGTGGGCTGAGAGCTACAGAGGCTGTTGAAAGCCCACAGGGAGCCTGGAAGTTGTCACTCTACCCTAACAACAGGAGAAAACTGAATGGACTGAAAAATCAACAGTTCTTCTTGGATCCAGAAAAGAGAGGAGGACACAGGACAAACCACTGCCCCCAAGATTGGAGGGACAGACAGATGCAGGGAGCCCTGGAAGAGTGACTCAGGAGTGGAAGCTGCCATGGGAACCAGGGAAACCTGGACTGGAATGATGGACCCTGGAGGCTCAGGGGGGACAAGTAGAGAGTTAGAGGCTCCAGGGGACCCATGGTAGGGGGACCCCATGATATTGTGAGTTTTACGTCCAAGAGCTGTACCAGGTCCTCACAGTGAATATCGGGGAAGAGAAATCCCCTCCTGCTCCTGTCGGGGGAGGGAAAGCATTTGACAGAAGAGAGCAACTGTGTGCTTAACCAGGCCTGCTCCCAGGGGAAACCAGGTCACCAGAGCCCAGCCTGCAGGGGGATTACCACAGCCTAACTGACCTGGGGAGGGGAAGTACACTCCAGACTTCCCTCACCTTCCACTTGGGTGAAGGGCAGCACCCACCTCCAGCCATCCTGTCCCACTTAAGGAGGAAGCAAAAACTGAGAAACACTTGTGAAGTTCACTGTCCAGAAGGACAGGCTCACTGAGAGACCGAGACCTCATCAAAGGACTACAGAAGGCTTCTCCATCCCCAGACCTACCACCACATCACTAAAGGCCTATTTACAGCAGTTCCTTCTACCCAGGACATCATGTCTGGTTATCAAGAAAAATTTACAAGGCATACCAAAAGGCAAGAAACACAATTTGAAGAGACAGAGCAAAATTCAGAACCAGACATGGCTGGGATGTTGGAATTATCAGACGAGGAATTTAAAACAGCTACGATTCATATGCTGAGGTCTCTAATGGATAAAGTAGGCATCCATTAGATGAGCAAGGTAAGCAGAGAGAAGGAAATCCTAAGAAAGAACCAAAAAGAATACTGGAGATCAAAAACACTGTAACAGAAGTGAAGAATGCCTTTGATGGGCTCATTAGTAGACCGGACACGGCTGAGGAAAGAGTCTCTGAGCTTGAGGATATGTCAATAAAATCCTCAAAAAGCAAAGAGAACAGAGATTGAAAAAATACAGAACAGAATATCCAGACTATCCAGTGGAACAACTACAAAAGGTGTAGCATATGCATAAAGAGAAGACCAGAAGGAGAAGAAAGAGAGAAAGGAACACATGAGATATTTGACTGAGTCACAACAGTGACTGAGAGTTTCTCTAAATTAATGTCAGACACCAAACCACAGATCCAGGAAGCTCAGAGAACACCAAGCAGGATAAATACCAAAAAAAGTACACCTAGGCACATCATATTCAAACTTCAGAAAATCAAAGATAAAGAAAAAAAACCTGAAAGGAGCCATAGGAAAAAAAACTACCTTACATATAGAGGAACAAAGATAAAAATTATATCTGACTTCCGCTCAACCCTGCAATCAAGAAGAGAGTGGAGTGAAATAAGTTAAGTGTTGAGGGAAAATCCCACCAACCTAGAATTGTGCAGCCTGTGAAGTTATCCTTCAAAAGTGAAATGAAGACTTCAGAAGAAATAAAGACTTTCTCAGACAAACAATAATTGAGGGAATTTGTTGAAAGTTGACCTGCCTTGCAAGAAATGTTAAAAGGAATTCGTTAGAGAGAAGGAAAATCATGTGTGTCAGAAACCCAGATCTACATAAAATAAGGAAGGGCGTTGAAGAAGGATTAAGTGATGGTAAAAAACCTTAAATTTTTCTTACTGTTAACTGAGTTAACAGATAAGACTTGGTTCAGAACAATAATACCAACAATGTATTCAATTATATACGTTTATGTATATATTATATACATATATACACATACATAGTTTAATATATAAACACATCTTAACAAATTTTTTTTTTTTGGCTGCTTTGGGTCTTCGTTGCTGCACGCGGACTTTCTGTAGTTGCGGCGAGCGGGGGCTACTCCCGTTGCGGTGCACGGGCTTCTCATTACGGTGGCTTCTCTTGTTGTGGAGCATGGGCTCTAGGCATGCGGGCTTCAGTAGTTGCAGCACACGGGCTTCAGTAGTTGTGGCTCGTGGGCTCTAGAGTGCAGGCTCAGGAGTTGTGGCGCATGGGCTTAGTCGCTCCGTTGCATGTGGGATCTTCCCAGACCAGGGATCGAACCTGTATGCCCTGCATTGGCAGGCGGATTCTTAACCACTGCGCCACCAGGGAAGTCCCAACAAATTTTTAAAAATAGAAATGATACAATGTCTGCTCTCAGGCCACACTTGAATTCAAACTCTGTGTGTGTGTGTGTGTGTGTGTGCGCTTATATATGCCTATGTTAGATGAAATGAATGACAGCAATGATACAAGGGATGGGAGGGAGGAACTAGGACTTTTTTTAAATTTTAAGGTAACTGCACTACCTGTAAAGTGGTATAGTTTTCTGTGAAAGTGAATTTGGATTAACTCTAAGTGTATATTGCAAACTCTAGGGCAACCACAAAAAACGTTTGCAAAAGAAGTATAGCCAATATGCTAAGAAAGGAGAGAAAATGGAATCATATAAAATGCTCAATTAAAACAACGAAAGGCAGGACTTCCCTGGTGGCCCAGTGGTTAAGACTCCATGCTCCCAATACAGGGGGCCCGGGTTCAATCCCTGATCAGGGAACTAGATCCCACATGCTGCAACTAAAGATCCTGCATGCCGCAACTAAGACCTGGCGCAGCCAAATAAATAAATAATCATTTTTAAAAAAGTGGCTGACAAAAATAGGAACAAAGAACAAGGGCAACAAATAGAAAATACTAACAGAGCTGGTAGATATTAATCCAACTATATCAGTAATCAGTTTGAATTTCAGTGGTCTGAATGCACCAATTAAAAGACAGAGATTGTCAGAGTGGATCAAAAAATAAGACCCAACTCTATGTTGTCTACAAGAAATCCACTTTAAATATAAAGATGCATATAGGTTAAAAGTAAATGGAAGGAGGAAAATATAGCATGCTAACACTAATAAAAAGAAAGTAGGAATAACTGTATTAATTTCAGACAGAGCAGACATGTACAGATCCAGCAAGCAAAAAATCAGTAAGGACATAGTTGAGCTCAACAAACCATCAGTCCACTGCACATAACTTGTATCTGTAGACTACTTCATCCAAAAACAGCAGACTTTACATTCTTCTCAAGCTCACATGGATCATTCAGCAAGATAGGCCACGTTCTGGGCCATAAAACAAACACCTTAACACATTTAAAAGAGTAGAACTAATACAGTGTGTGCTCTCAGACTACAATGGAATTAAACTAGAAATCAATAACAGAAAGGTAACTGGAAAATCCCAAAATATGTGGAGATTAAACAACACACTTCTAAATAACACTTGGATCAAAGAAGGAATATCAAGAGGAATTTTAAAATATTTGAACTAAATGAAAATGAAAGCACATCAAAATTTGTGGGAAGCAGCAAAAACAGTGCTTAGAAGGAAATTTATAGCATTGAATTCATATATTAGGAAAGAAGAAAGATATAAAATCAGTAAATAATAAATAATAATAATAATATAAATAATAATAAAATCAATCTAAGTTTCCAGCCTAGAAAAATAGGAAAAGAAGAGCAAATTAAATCCAAAGTAAGCAGAAGTAAAGAAATAATAAGAATTAGAGCAGAAATAAATGAAATTGAAGTCAGGAAGCTAATAGAGAAAATCAATGAAACAAAAAGCTGGTTCTTTGAAAATATTAATGAAGTTGATAAGCTTCTAGCCAGGCTAACTAAGAGAAAAAGAGAGAACACAAATTACTAATATCAGAAAGGGAAGAGGGACATCACTATAGATCCTATGGACATTAAAAGGATAATACTACAAAATACTATAAAAGCAATACTATGAATAACTAATTTGATAACCTAGGTGAAATGGACCAATTCCTTGAAAGACAGAACTGCCCAAACTCACACAAGAAGAAATAGACTATCTGATAGGCCTATATCTATTAAGGAAATTGAATCAATAATTAATAACCTTTCAAAACAGAAAGCACCAGGCCCAGATAGGTTCACTGATGAATTCCACCAAATATCTAAGGAAGAAATTATACTTGTCTATACATTTCTTTCAGAGGATAGAAGCAAAAGGAATACTTCCTAACTCTTTCTGTAAGGCCAGCATTACCCTAGTACCAAAACCAGTGAAAGACACTATAAGAAAACTATAGACCTGTATTTCTTATGAACTTCGCTGAAGAAAAAACTCAACAAACTATTAGCAAATTGAATCCAACAATGTATAAAGAGAATTATCCAGCATGACCAAGTGAGCTTTCTCTGAGGTATGCAAGACTGGTTCAACATTCGAAAATTAGTTAATGTAATCCATCATGTCAATAGGCTAAAAAGAAAAAGTCACATGATCATATCAATAGATGCAGAAGAAAGCATTTAACAAAATCCAATACCTATTCGTGATAAAAACTGTCAGTAAACTAGGAATAGAGGGGAACTCCTCAACTTGATAAAAAATACAAAAAAACTACAGCTAATATCATACTTAATGGTGAGAAACTCAAAGCTTTTCCACTAAGATCAGGAACAAGGCATAGATGTCCCCTTTCAGCACTGCTTTTCAAAACTGTACTGAAAGTTCTAGCTAATGCACTAGGACAAGAAAGGGAAATAAACGTATACAGATTAGGAAAGAAGAAATAAAACTGTCTTTGTTTGAAGATGACATGACCATCTATGTAGAAAATCTGAAAGAACTGACCAAAAAAAAAAACTCCTGGAACTAATAAGCAATTATAACAAGGATGCAGGATACAAGGTTAATATACAAAAATCAATCACTTCCTACATATTAGCAGAGAACAGGTGGAGTTTGAAATTAAAAAACACAATAGTACCATGTACACTGGCACCTTGAAATACTTAGGGATAAATCTAACAAAATGTGTACAGGATCTATATGCGGAAAACTGTAAAACTGATGGATGAAATCAAAGAATGGAATAAATGGAGAGATTTTCCATGTTCAAGGATAAGAAGACTCAATATTGCCAAGATGTCAGTTCTTCACATCTTGATCTATAGATTCAATGCAATCCCAGTCAAAACCTCAGAAAGTTATTTTATGGATACTGATAAACTGATTCTAAAATTTATATGGAGAGGCAAAAAACCCAGAATAGCCAACGCAAAATTGAAGGAGAACAAACTTGAAGGACTGATACTACCCAAATTCAAGCTTGCTAGTAAAGCTGCAGTAACAAGACAGCATGGTACTGGTGAAAGAATAGACAGATAAATCAATGAAACAGAATAGAGAGCCCAGAAATAGACCCACATAAATATGACAGTCAACTGATCTGACAACACCAAGTGCTGGCAAGGATGGGAAGCAACAGGAACTCTCATTCATTTCTGGTGAGAATACAAATGGTACAGCTGCTTTGGAAGACAGTGGGACAGTTTCTTACAAAACTAAACATACTCTTATTATACCATCCAGTAGTCGTGCTCCTTGGTATTTATCTTAATAAGCTTATATCCACACACAAACCTGTACATGGATGTTTATAGCAGCTTTACTCAAAATTGCCAAAACATAGAAGCAACCAAGATGTCCTTCAATAGGTGGATTGATAAAAACTGGTACATTTACACAAATGCTATTCAGCACTAAAAAGAAATGAGCTATCAAGCCATGAAATTACATGCAGGAACCTTAAATGCATATTACTGAATGAAAGAAGCCAATATGAAAAGCTGCATACTGTATGATTCCAACTATATGACTTTCTGGAAAAGGCAGAACTATGGAGACAGATCAGGGGTTGGGGTGGGGAGGAGGGATGAATAGGTAGAGCACAGAGGATTTTTAGGGCAGTGAAAATTCTCTGTATGATACCCTAATGAGGGATACATGTCATTTATTATACATTTGTCTAAACCCATAGAATGTACAACACCAAGAGTGAACGCTACTGTAAACTATGGGCTTCAGATGATTCTGATGTGTCAGTATGGGTTCATCGGTTGTAACAGATGTTCAGCTCTGGTGGGATGTTGATGATGGGGGGGCTATGCATGTGTGGACCAGAGGGTATATGGGAAATCTCTGTACCTTCCCCTCAGTTTTGCTATGAATCTTAAACTTCTCTAAAGAAATAAAGTCTTAATTTAAAAAAGAAAAAAAGCTGTGGCATCCCCCCCAAAAAGTCAGTGCATGCCTGCCAAGAGCCTGAGTGATGATAGGGGGTCTGGGGGGAGGGGTAAGCACCTGAGTGAGTCCTAAGCTCACATCCCAGTTCTGCTTCCTGCTAGTGACATGACTTTGGCATCAGTTTTCTCATCAGTAAAATGGGAGTGACAATAGCCAGTTTAAGGGGTGGGCCTGAGAACTAATGATTAGCAGTAATGTTTGTGATCCCATAGTGGGGAGGCTGGCACAGCTGCCCCAAATTGGTAGCTAATGTTAGTAGCTGTGCTGGCAGTGAAAATGGAAAGAAATAGAGAAAGAAAGGAAGAAAAAAAAGAACTTGTGTCCACTTCTTGTGATTTTTCAGTACTTCAAAAAAATTAGGGACTTCCCTGGTGGCGCAGTGGTTAAGAATCCACCTGCCAATGCAGGGGACACGGGTTCGAGCCCTGGTCTGGGAAGATCCCACATGCCGCGGAGCAACTAAGCCCGTGCACCACAACTACTGAGCCTGAGCCCTACAGCCCGCGAGCCACAACTACTGAGCCTGCATGCCACGACTACTAAAGCCCGTGCGCCCTAGAGCCCACATGCCGCAGCTACTGAAGCCTGTGCGCCTAGAGCCCATGCTCCGCAACAAGGGAAGCCACTGCAATGAGAAGCCCGCACACTGCAACAAAAAGTAGCCCCTGCTCACCACAACTAGGGAAAGCCCGTGCACAGCAACGAAGACCCAACACAGCCACACACACACACAAAAATTAACAAATCACACAACCATTAAGATGGCTACTCTAAAAACAAAATAAGTGTTGGCAAGGATGTGAGAAATTGGAACTCTCGTGCACTGTTGGTGGGAATGTAAAATGGTGTAACCACTGTGGAAAAGTCTGAAGATTCCTCAAAAAATTAAAAATAGAATTACCATATGACCCAGCAATCCCACTACTGGGCATATACCCAAAAGAATGGAAAGCAGGGTCTCAAAGAGACATTTTCACACCCATGTTCACAGCAGCACTATTCACAATAGCCAAGACATGGAGGCAACCCCAGTGTCCATCAACAGATGAATGGCTAAACAAGATATGGTGTGTGTGTGTGTGTGTGTGTGTGTGTATACGCGCACACACACACACACACACACACACACACAGTGGAATATTCCACCTTAAAAAGGACGGAAATTCTGTTATATGCTACAACATGGATGAATCTTGAAGGCATTATGCTAAGTGAAATAAACTAGCCACAAAAAGACAAATACCTTATGCTTGCACTTAGGGAGAAACCTCGCAGAGCTACTCCAACTCAGAGACGAAGTTAAACGGTTGTTACCGGGGGTGGGGCAGGGGCAAAGGGAATTCTTATTTAATGAGTACAGAGTTTCAGATTTCCACGATGCAAAGTTCTGGAGGCCTGTGTCACAACAGTGTGAATATCCTTCACACTACTGAACTGTACACTTAAAAATGGTCAAGATGGTAAACTTTCTGTTTTTTTAAACCACAACCAAAAAAGTTACTAAATCATTTTTATCACCTGTAGATTACATAGGCAAGCCACAAATGCGACAGACGGGCTGTTCTCAAGAAGTCCCTGCATGTCATGTACAGCATTATCTGTATGCATGTACGATGTTTGTACAATTAACCTCTTTTTTCCTCCCAGTAATGCCATTGGTCCCCTGGTAGCTCTGTGGCTGATTTATGAACAAGGTGCGGTCCTACAAGAAGCAGTGACTCCCGTCTGGCTGCTGTTTTACGGAGGGGTTGGAATTTGTACAGGCCTCTGGGTTTGGGGGAGAAGAGTGATACAGACCATGGGGAAGGACCTCACCCCCATCACGCCGTCCAGGTAAGCCGCCGGGGCGGCGTGGAGTGGGTGTGTCTGGACGTGCCAGCGTGGCTCTCTGCACAGCCGGGTCTGCAGTGGGGTCCCCATGCGCCATCCTCACCCGTCACCCTCATGCACTGCTCAGCCCCCGTCCACGGTGGCACGGAGGTGAGGGCGGGAGTGGGCGGGATGGGAAGAGAAAAAGCGAATCCACCTGCAGCCACGCCCACACCCCGTTCCCCTCCCACACTCCCACTGCCCTTACCCCGCCTGAGGTCCAGAGAGCAGGTGGGGAGGGAGAGAAGGGTTCTTGGGCCTGCCTTTCCCGAAAATCCTCCACTCACCAGCTCCACCTGCTGGCTGGAAGCAGCTGTCCCCTGCTGCCCTTCAGGGTTTACTCTACATCCTTTGCTTCCTGGGCTAAGCCGGCAGGAGGGGTGCCCATGCCCTGGGGATGGGGTTTGGAGACTCCCACGTGGTTTCCTATGGTCCTTCTAGTGTGTATCCTCTAGAGCAGGGGTTCCCAACCCCTGGTCTGCAGACCGGCAGTGGTCCGCAGCCTGTTAGGGACCAGGCCACACAGCAAGAGGTGAGCGGCAGATGAGGGCGAGCCAACCACTGAAGCTTCATATATGCCGCTCCCCATCGCTACCCCTGGCTCGCAATACCGCCTGAACCATCCCCCCCTCGCTCGCATTACCGCCTGAACCAACCTCCCCGTCGCTCGCATTATCGCCTGAACCAACCTCCCCATCGCTCGCATTATCGCCTGAACCATCCCCCCCCTCGCTCACATCACCGCCTGAACCATCCCCCTGTGGAAAAACTGTCTTGCACCAAACCGGACCCTGGTGCCAAAAAGGTTGGGGACCACTGCTTTAGAGCTATTGGTTAAATAACAAATTCACAGGAGAACTTTCCAAATACAACTAAAACTTGAAACTACCTATTGTAAGAGATCTTTTCCCCCTTGAAAGTCATTTTAATGAAAGATTCTCTTATAAGATTGATTTGAAGAAAAATTAGTGATCTGAGAAAAAATTCACTCCTTTATGATACGTACATGTTTTAAAAATGAGAGCGTTTTCCCTGCGCCACTTTAGACGTGACAATTCACCGACTTCGGCTCAGCAGGAATTTCTGACCCAGCTCCTACAGGGTGTGGTTTTTGAAAACATACCGGGAAAACGAGGCTCCTTAGGGCCACAAGCAGCCTCACGCCAAGCGTTGGTGCCACGTGGCCGCCATGCCGCAGTCCCTGGTTCTGCTGATGCCCTGGGGCGCGGTCCACCCAAGGAGCGTCCTGGTGAGGCCTGGGCACCCGGGGCCGGCGAGCCACCGGCGGCGCCCGTGACGCGTCCCCTGTCTCCTCTGCAGCGGCTTCACCATCGAGCTGGCCTCGGCGTTCACCGTGGTCACCGCCTCCAACGTCGGGCTGCCCGTCAGCACCACGCACTGCAAGGTAGGCCGGCGCCCGCGCGTCCTGCCCGGTCACCCGGGGCCGAGGGGAGCTGGGGCAGCGCTCGGCACGCGGTCGGTGGAAGAGTCACGGCGGGGTCTCCCGGGGGCGTTTGCCTTCTCAGACGGCCCCTGCCGGCCGTTCCCGCCGGCAGCGGTTCGGGTCGCCTCCCGTCCCGCAGACCTGGCCACTCCACGCGTGCCCGGCGGGAGCTCGCCCTCCTTCCACATGGCCTGGTTCTCTCGTTGTTTCCACGGTGGGTTTTGCATTGAGGTTGCACGTCCACGAACCATGTTTGTAGGCCCAGGGGCCCAGGAGTTGACAGGGGGACAGACGTAGGCAGAAATCGTTTCCATGGAATCGTAAGACACGGTTGTATCAGTTCTTTTTTCTTCTATAAGGTGGTCGAAGCGATTCAATTGCCTTCAAGTCAATTCCGGATGATATTAACCACTGTCATGTGCTCTAGAACTCAGTGGGAGAGGGAACTCCTTGTCTAGTCCTGGCCTGTTGGAGCCACAAGGAACCTTAAAGATGAAGGAAGAGGAAACAGGCCCCGCGAGTTTCAGGGAGTTACCCAAGGACCCCCAGGGTGGGCCGGGGCTGGAACCCAGGCCTCGTAACCCAGGGCTGCCCAGTACCTGGAAGAATTCTAAAATATCTGCAGTGGGCCCCCTGTATACAAATATACCCACCAACAACTTCAACAAAGCAAAAGCGACTTGCAGATTTTCCTAGGTTCGTAGATTCCTGTCATTCAAGAAAAGCTTGTTTGTTCCCACTCTGGGCACCAAGCGTACCGCAGTGACCAAGACAGCGATGGGCTCTCCATTTACACACAGCCTGAAAACTCCAACCAGTGTGTCTATAAACAAGCACCGCTAAATGTGAAAGGCTTATAAAAGAAGAATGAAATCATGCTGTTTGCAGCAACATGGATGGACCTAGAAATGATCATACTCGGTGAAGTAAGTCAGACAGAGAAAGACAAATATCATATGATATCACTTATATGTGGAATCTAGAAAATGATACAAATGATCTCATTTACAAATCAGGTACAGACTCACAGACATAAAAAACAAACTTATGGTTACCAAAGGGGTAACAGAGGAAGAGGGATAAATTAGGGGTATGGGATTAACAGATACACACTGCTATATGTAAAATAGATAAACAACAAGGACTTACTGTATAGCACAGGGAACTATACTCAATATCTTGTAATAACCTATAATGGAAAAGAATCTGAAAATATATATATATGGCTGAATAATTTTACTGTATACCCGAAACTAATACAGCATTGTAAATCAATTATACTTCAATTAAAAAAATAAGTACAAATAGGACCACTAGCCTCTAGGTTTCAGTTTCTAATCTGGAAGATGAAAGGGCTACCTTAGATGACTTGTAATATCGATGCTGTCTGGTTCCCCTACTTCTCAGTAGTCCTGTTGCTGTTACTGCCTGGTGATGGACTTAATCTGGAAACACACTCAATTTATTAAGAGGCAAGTGGGAACGCAGCAAAGAATACCACCTTATATCAACAAAAGACCTCATCAGTAGTGAAGACATGGGCCCCTGGGCCCCTTGTGATGCAAATAACATAACAACTAAAAACATAAGGCAAAAGCTGTTAGAACTCAGAAATTAATGTGTCCAAGTCTGTGACAAATGAAGAAGACAGAAGTACTTAGGAATATAAAGAATTTGAATAGATTTATAGCAGTATAATTAATAAATATATATCAAATTTTTATGCCTTCTTGTCAAGTATCATGAAACGTTTATAAAAATTTGTCATAAATTCAGAAGACCACGATAAAAATCACAACTAAATTTATAAAATAAGAACAGGTATTCTACAGAATCTCTAATCCCAAATAAATTAAACAAAAAATATATGTTGAAAAAAGGAAGTATCCCCTTGGACATTTTTAAATGCTCTTTTTAAGTAACAGTTGAATCAAGGAGTTTAAAAATTATAGCTTTCTTGGAAAAGAGAAAAAAAATAATTGTGTGTCCATGTGTGTATACATAGCAAACTTATGCTCAGATAAAAATTCATATATTTACATGCTTTAATGGAGCAAAGGGAAAATAAAAGAACCAAACATTCCGATTAGTATTTTATAAAAAGTTCAGAACAACAAAAATTCTCAGGAAACAGCAAGAAGGATATAAAAGCAAAATAAATTTAAAAACACAACTAGTGAAGGAAAAGGGGAGAGGAAAGTGTTTACTAATAAAATAACATCAAATTCTTAGAAAAGGAAGGGAGGGCAATTAAGTTAGAAAGGAGAAAGTCATCATAACAGATTTGGGAGAGAATTAGTAAATATAAAACCATATAGCTGTATGCTAAGGATTTGAAAACCTCTGTAAAATGAATTATTTTTTGCAAAAATATACGTGACAAATAGATGTGACACAAAAAGTAGAAAAAAAGTGGAAAACCTGACCAGAGCAATAGGAAGAAATTAAGGAAGTTCTCCAAAAACAATTCTTCTCACCTGAAAAGGCAAAAAGGAGGACACTGCTGACTCCAGTTGTAGATGGATTCACTGGCTAATCTTTTCCATCTTAAAAGAATAGATAATTCTCACATTATATGAACTTTCCATAATATAGGAGAAAAAAACAAAATAAAACAGGAGACTCTCCAGTTTGGTCTATAAAACATATACTGAATGACCCTAATACCGAAACCTGATTAAAAACATCACAAACAATGAAAGCTGTGTTTACATATGAACGTTGATTTTAAAACTTTTAAGATGCTAGTAAATGACATCAACAATATCATGAAGGAACATTTCAGCAGGACCACTTTGATCTTCTGGATTATCAGAATGCAGACTCTGAACAGGGCAGGGCTGGCCCCTCACAGGGCTCAACAAATGGGTGTTTACAGACATCTTCAATATCACACGGCTCAGCGATCCATTAGAAAACAACGTACGGTCATCTGTTGAAATACGTGCCAAAGACACATTTGAAAACCCTAGTAAAGTGAATGATGTACATGAAAGAGGCACAAAGCTTTGCTCAGAGGTAAAAGAAAACCTGAATGTGAGACACACTGTGTCGTTGGGTGGGAAAGTCCTCAAACACTAGCCCAACCAAATTTTTCTCATAACTTTCCGAAATAAGGCTAAAGTTAATTTGGTGGGTGAAATTAGCAAGAATACAAAATGATCTACAAAGAAAAGCGCTGAAGAGGGAGTAGCCTCACCACATAGGAAGTCTGTTATAAGGAAACAGGAGGCAGGAGGGTGGGGGGGGAAGGAGGGCTGATGGGCAGAGAGTTTCAGTTTGGGATGACAAAAAAGTTCTGCAGATAAATGGTGGTGATGGCTGCCAAACAATGAGGATCTATATGCCACTTAATTGTACACTTAAAAATTGTTAAAATGATAAATTTTGCATTATGTATTTTACCACAATAATAAAAAATTAGATACTTGTATAAAAAAGTAGATAGACCAGAGATAGAACCTAGTATATATGAGCATATAGTTTGGGGCAGGAAAATTTTAACCGATAAGTGAAGTTGAGTAACTGGCTATCACCCTAGAAAAATAAAAGTAGACCCACAGTTCTCAAAATACCTGAACATATATCTGATGCCTTGATGTTTTTAAACTATTTTAAAATTTAGAATAAAATAGAATTTTATTTTAGAAAATTTAAAATAAATGAGAATTAAATATTCAAGCTAAGGATAAATCACAGAAGAAAAGCGTAGCATATTGCATGAAATTAGAAACTTAAAAGTGAAAGCAAAATACTGGATTGAGAAAGTATTTGCATTAAATATCAGAGTTAATATTTATTTAAACACCACATAAACAAATAAGAGACACATTTAGATTCCAATATGTAAATGGGCAAAATACATGAAGAGACTTTTCTTATGTTATCATGATGTTATTTTAGCTGGTGTTTATTAAATTGAATTATAGTTGACTTACAATATAGTAGTTCCAGGTGTACAACATAGTAATTTGATATTTTTATAGATGATACTCCATACAAAGTTATTATAAAATACTGATTATATTCCCTGCGCTGCATATTGTACCCTTATAACTTATTTATTTTATACCTAGTGGTTTGTACCTTTTAATCCCCTTCATCTATCTTACCCTTCTCCCTACCCCTGTCCCTTCTGGTAACCACTAGTTTGTTCTCCGATTCTGTGAGTCTCTTTCTGTTTTGTTATATTTATTTGTTTTATTTTTTAGATTACACATATAAGTAAAAACATACAGTATTTGTGTCTCTCTGACTTATGTCACTTAGCATAACACCCTCCAGATTCATCCATGTTGTTGCACATGGCAGCGTTTCATTCCTTTTTATGGCTGAGTAATATTCCCTTGTGCCACAGTACTTCTCCTTTATCCATTCATCTGTTGATGGACACTTAGGTTGCTTCCATATCTTGGCTCTTGTATGTAAATAATGTTGCTGTGAATATTGGGTGCACGTATCTTTTCAAGTTAGTGTTTTCATTTTCTTCAGAGAAATACCCATGAGTGGAATTGCTGGATTATATAGTAGTTCTATTTCCAATTTTTTAAGGAACTGCCATACTGGTTTCCATAGTGGCTGCATCAGTTTACATTTCCACCAACAGTGTACCAGGATTCCCTTTTCTCCACATCCTTGCCAACATTTGTTATTTGTGGTTTTTTTGATGATAGCCATTCTGACAGGTGTGAGGTGATGTCTCATTGTGGTTTTGATTTGCATTTCCCTGATAATTAGTGACGTCGAGCAGCTTTTCATGTGCCTGCTGGCCATCTATACGTCTTTTTGAAAAAACACCTATTTAGGTCCTCTGCCCATTTTTTAATTGGGTTGTTTCTTTTTTTATATTGAGTTGTATGAATTGTTTATATATTTGGATATTCCCTCCTTATTGGACATATCATTTGCAAATATCTTCTCCCATTAAGTAGGTTGCCTTTTCATTTTGTTGATGGTTTCCTTCACTGTGCAAAAGCTTTTTAGTTTGATTAGGTCCTGTTTGTTTATTTTTGCTTTTGTTTCCCTTGCCTGAGGAGACATATCCAAAAAAATATTGCTAAGACCAATGTCAAAGACCATACTGCCTTTGTTTTCTTCTAGGAGTTTTATGGCATCAGGTCTTGCATTTAGGTCTTTAACCCATTTTGAGTTTTTGTATATGGTGTGAGAAGATGTTCTAATTTCATTATTTTACATGCAGCTGTCCAGTTTTCCAAGCACCACTTATTGAAGAGATTGTTTTTTCCCCATTGTATATTCTTGCCTCCTTTGTCATAGATTAATTGACCATAAGTGCATGAGTTTATTTCTGGGCTCTCTATTCTGTTCCATTGAACTGTTTGTCTGTTCTTGTGCAGTAACATACTGTTTTGATTACTGTAGCTTTATGGTGTAGTCTGAAGTCAAGGAGCATGATACCTCCAGCTTCGTTCTCTTTTCTCAAGATTGCTTTGGCTATCCAGGGTCTTTTGTGGTTCCACACAAATTTTAGGACTGTTTGTTCTAGTTCTGTGAAAAATGTCATGGGTATTTTGATAGGCTTTGCATTAAATCTGTAGATTGCTTTGGGTAGTGTTGACATTTTAACAATATTATTCTTCCAGTCCATGAACACAAGATATCTTTCCATTTATTTGTGTTGTCTCCAGTTTCCTTCATCAGTGTCTTCTAGTGTTCAGAGTACAGGTCTTTCACCTGCTTGGTTAAATTTACTCACAGGTATTTTATCCTTTTTGGTTTGACTATAAATGGGATTGTTTTCTTGGTTTCTCTTTCTGATAGTTCATTATTAGTGTATGGAAATCCAACAGATTTCTTTATATTACTCTTGTATCTTGCAACTTTACTGAACTCATTTATTAGTTCTGACAGTTTTTTGGTGAAGTCCTTAGGGTTTTCTAAATATAGGATCATGTCATCTGCCAACAGTGACAGTTTTACTTCTTCCTTTCCAATTGGATGCCTTTTATTTCTCTCTCTTTTTATTTGATTGCTGTGGCTGGGATTTCCAATACGATGTTAAATAGAAGTAATGAGAGTGGACATCCTTGTCTTGTTCCTGATCTTAGAGGAAAAGCTTTCAGTTTTTCACCATTGAGTATGATGTTAGCTGTGGGTTTATCATAAATGGCCTTTATTATGTTGAGATATGTTCCCTCCATACCAACTTTGTTGAGATTTTTTTATCATAAAAGGATGTGGAATTTTGTTAAATGCTTTTTCTGCATCTATTGAGGTGATCATGTGATTTTTATCCTTCATTTTGTTAATGAGGTGTATCCTGTTGATTGATTTGTGGACATTAAACTATCCTTGCATCCCAGGAATAAATCCCACTTGATCATGGTGTATTATATTTTTTGTGTATTGTTGAATTCAGTTTGCTAATGTTTTATTGAGTTTTGCATCTGTATTTATCAAGGATATTGTCCTGTAATTTTCCTTTTTTGTAGCATCTTTGTCTGGTTTTGATATCAGGGTAATACTGGCCTCATAAAACAGGTTTGGAAGTGTTCTCTCCTCTTCAATTTTTGGAATAGTTTGAGAAGGATAGGTATTAATTGTTTAAATGTTTGGTAGAATTCCTCTGTCAAGCCATCTGGTCCTGGACTTCTGTTTATTGGGAGTTTTTTGATTACGGATTCGGTTTCAATACTAGTTATTGGTCTGTTCAGATCTTTTATTCCTGACTCAGTCTTAGAAGATTGTACGTGCCTGGGAATTTATCCATTTCTCCTAAGTTGTCCAATTTGTTGGCATATAACTGTCTGTAGTTGTCTCTTATGCTTGTTTGATATTGGTTGCAACTTCTCTTTCATTTCTAATTTTGTTTATTTGTGCCCTCTCTCTTTTTATCATGAGTCTGGATAAAGGTTTGTCAGGGGGTTTTTTTTGTTTTTGTTTTTTGTTTTTTTGAAGAAAAACAGCTCTGGTTTCACTGATCTTTTCTATTTTTTTTTTTTTTTTTGGGTCTCTATTTATTCCCTCTCTGATCTTTATTATTCCTTCTTTCTGCTACTTTGGGCTTTGTTCTTCCTTTTCTAATTCCTTTAGATGGAAAGTTAGGTTGTTTATTTGAGATTTTTCTTGTTTCTTGAGGTAAGCCTGTATCACTATAAACTTCCCTCTTAGAACTACTTTTACTGCATTCCACAGATTTTGGACAGTTGTGTTTTCACTTTCATTTATCTGTCAAGGTATCTATCTTTTTATTTCCTCTTTGCTTTCTTCATTGACCCATTGGTTTTTCAGTAGCAGGTTGTTTAGTCTTTTGTTGTTTAGTGTTTTTTCCATTTTTTTTCCTGTCATTGATTTCTAGTTTCATACTGCTGTGGTTGAAAAAGATGCTTGATATAATTTTAATCTTCTTAAATTTATTGAGACTAGTTTTGTGTGATCCATCCTGGAGAAAGTTCCACGTGCACTTGAAAAGAATGTATATACTGCAGGTTTTGGATGGAATGTTCTATAGATGATCATCTGATCTAATGTGTCATTTAAGACCAGTGTTTCCTTTCTGATATTTTGTCTGGATGATCAATCTATCCATTGATGTAAGTGGGGAATTCAAGTCCCCCACTGTTATTGTATTATTGTCAGTTTCTCCCTTTATGTCTGTTAATATTTGCTTTATATATTTAAGTGTTCCTATGTTAGGTGCATATATGTCTCTAAATGTTATATCCTCTTCTTGGATTGACCTTCTTATCATTATATAATGCCCTTTGTTATCTTTTGTTATAGACTGTGTTTTAAAGTCTATTTTGTCTGATATGAGTATTGCTACCCCAGCTTTCTTTTCATTTCCATTTGCATGGAATACCTTTTTTCACCCCTTCAGTTTCAGTCTATGGGTGTCTTTAGCTCTAAAGTGAGTCTCTTGTAGGCAGCATATAGATGGGTCTTGTTTTTTTAATCTATTCAGCCATCCTGTGTCTTTGATTGAAGCATTTAGTCCATTTATGTTTAAAGTGATCATTGATAGGTATGTACTTATTGCCACTTTGTTTGTTTTCTGGTTGTTTTTGTAGTTCTTTTGTTCTTTTCTTCCTCTTTTAGCCTCTTCCCTTATAGTTTGATGATTTTCCTTAGTGTTATGCTTGAGTTTCCTTTCTCTTTGCTTTTTGTGTATAAGTTTCTGATTTGTGGTTATCATGTAGTTCATATACATCAACCTATATCTACTTGTTTTAAACTGATAGTCATTGAAGTTCCAACACATTCTAAGAGCTCTACGTTTTTTTACTCCTCCCCCATCTCCCATGTTTTATATTTTGGTGTCATGTTTTGCATCTTTATGGAAGGGACAATTTTTATATCTAAAGACTAGAGGGAGTAAAATTGGATATATAAATAAAGTTCAGCCTTAGTAGTAATTAAAGATATACAAATAAAAGCAACAGTAACACGTTTTGTTGATTGATTAGCAAAAGGAGAACAATTTACAGGATTGTTATAGTGTGCTGAAATTCACAGATTATGGATGCCCTTGTACATTTACAACTGATTTGGCAGTAGGTATCAAGATCCTAAAATGCATTAGGAGAGGAAAGAGTTCTTTCTCAAAGTAACATTCCATCTGATAACATGGGAAAGGAGTTGGTAAATCACCACTTTGCAACCCCTGTAATAAAGATTGGATTGCTAAATCTTTAGCAGAAGTTGGGGGGAGGCATGGGCGGGCAGTTGGTGAGGAACAGGATATTTCAGTGGTATTAAAATGTTTCTTCATGATTGTGGCAAAATATTAAAAATTGGTGAATTTGCGTAAGGGGTGTGTGAGAGTTCTTGCAGATTTTCTCTAAGTTTCCACATTATTTCAAGATATTTTTAAAATGCCCCCTGTAACTAATAATCCATTTCAGGGAATATTATTTTTTAAAGCCTAAATATAAGCTATATGAATGAATATATTAATCATGAAATTATTTCTAATAGGGAAAAATTAGAGGCAAATTGGAAATGTTTAAATAAATTAAGGTACATCCACCTAAAGGGTGTACCATTTTACATGATACTCATGAAGGCTGTGAGCACTATGGGAAGATGCTTATTTTCTTAAAGAAAGGAAATAGAAGTGTACCCTATTGTTTACAAATAAAGGTATATTTATAAACAATAGTAGAAAGGGATATATAAACATGACAATAGTGGTGTTTTGGGGTAACCCGCTAGTAGGGGGTAAGTGTCCACTCCTATTACATAAACTTGCTATAATATGATTATATTACTTTTATGCTTTTTTAAGAAAAATGTTTTAACAGAAGAAGAGGGCGTAGATAACCTTGAAACTTGAGCATGTTCTCTGTGTGTGAGCCGAGCTGAAGTGCGCTGAAGAGGGACAGGCCCTGGAGGGATGGTAACAAGGAGAGTCTAATCTCGGAAACTAGTGTTAGTGGATCTGACCATATTCGAGGACCAGCAGAACCTAGCTAGTCCTTTTGCAGTAGAAAAGTCTCGATTGTCTGGCGTGTGCTAGGAACAGCTAAGCAGGATGATCAGGTTCGTGCAGTACACTGGTTATAGACAAGGGGCTTACATAGAATGATCATTTTGATGCCCCTTCGATGGGTTGTTCGTTGCTACCTGGACATGTATGGAATCGCTGGTTAATCACGGCTTGGGTTATCAAAATGTCAGATTAACTGCCTTTAAATATGCTGCTGGTTTTGGTGTTCCAGTTTGCTTCCATCAACAAGTAAAGTGTTGGATTTTATTTTTTCTGTCGACCCCAGAATAGACCCCAGTTGCTCTTTGAACCTCATTGGCCCCTTCCGACTCTGAAGTATTTGTGGGTCAGTAGAGACGAAGCCTGTTTCCTGGAGATCTTCAGGGGCCAAGGGTACCGTCAAGGGCCCGTCTCTGAGCTTCACCAGAGCCTGAGTGAGGCGTGAGATGCTACAGGCTTTGTACTTTCTCATGATTTCCATTTTTAGATACTTAAAGTTGTGGGTCTTTCCCTTGCACATTTTCAACAAATCACAAAATGAACTGCGAGTGTGCAGAAGAATATCTTAATCCAGGTTAATGTTCTGATTTTCAAGTATCTCTATCATTTTGTGAGGCATGATTGACAGTTTAGATCCAATTATATTTATGCTCCATTTAGTTAATTAATTTTTTAATCAGCTAAAGTACAAGGACTGCAAGGCAGTTGGAGATAGTGGAGAAAACCAGTTTAAGATCAAGAGGCCTCAGTTCTAGTTGTCAACCTGCCGTGATTTACAAATCTCCTCATGCCCCAAACTCTCTGGAAATGTTTTATTCTCTGCAAACTGAGCCACGGGGATTAGATGGATTAGGTATTTGCAGAGGTCTCCAGCTCCAACATTTTATGATGCTGTTATTCCAGGAGAAGGATACTTTATTGCCATTTCCTTGTGTACTTATAGCAGGCTCACATACTGTAATAAGCAGTATCCTGCCTGGGGAATCTGTAAAATGAGGGCGGTCATCGCTAGTTGATAAAGTGCAGGGGGAATAGAAAACATTTGGTTGGCTAAGCTTCCACTCAAATAGAGCAGAATACAGGTGGAAAAGTGCATCAGAACCATATTCTGAATGGAATAATCCTAAAATAATCGTACCTAAAATCTAAAAAGTATTTTTAAAAGCTTTTACCCAATTTAGGGGGAAGAATTGGGAATCCTGTGATGTAGTTTATTTCTGAGATTAGCCATTTAACATCGGTCGAGTGTGTAGACTGTGTCTCGCCTCTGGTTTGACTCTGAAACGCCTGTGCCCCTCCAGGTGGGTTCGGTGGTGGCCGTGGGCTGGATTCGCTCGCGGAAGGCCGTGGACTGGCGCCTCTTCCGGAACATCTTTGTGGCCTGGTTCGTGACCGTGCCCGTAGCGGGGCTGTTCAGTGCTGCTGTCATGGCTCTGCTCGTGTACGGGATCCTTCCGTTCGTGTGACCGGTCCTCTTCCAGCCGGTAAACAAGGGATGGGCCGGGCTGCGTGTGGGCGCTGCGTGCTGTCTCCCGCCAGCGCCTCCACGACCCTCTGTGATGTTCCAAACCACACTGCCCACCTAGGTGTAGAGTCGTCCTCCAGAGCTAACTTGACTACTGTACATAATCATGTGCACTAAACTGGTATCGTGGTGATATAACATGGTGCGGTTACTTATATATTAAATATATATGATATACATAGAATAATAGGTAGTGCTATTTCAGACATACTCGAAATGGGAGTGGAGACACTTGCCTAGAATTTGATATTCAACAAATCTTTGTACATACTGATTTCAGTGGCAAATTTTAAGAACCTTTGAAAAGGAAAGTGTAGATTGGAAAATGGTATTTTTTTCCCATTTAATATACTGTAACGTAAGTGAGATACAGGATGGATGATACCCATTTGGGAAGGTGTACGTGTGTCAGTGTGCTATTGAATACTGGAACAGGAGTTCACAAGTGCTTTCACTGAAGAATTTGTTCATATACTGTGTATTGATTATGTAATATATCATAATTGCTTCTGTAAATACTTAAAACTGTAATTTTTTAATGGTGTGCTTCCCTTATCCTTTTTTGATCAGAGAAGTTTGGAAAGTACCAAAGAAGCAGGGGAATAGTTTGCCAGTATTATATTTTCATACTGTTTGTCTCCCCTTCTCACTAATCCTACCATTAGCCTGGGATGCGGCAGGACCGCCATGCTCTGACCTGCCCTGGGGCAGGGTGTATGGTGAGGCACCAGCCCCCAGCACGTGCACGTCCCACTTCTGGTCCCCGTCCCCGCCACCACGCTGCCACCGCTGCCCCGTGCCAGATCTTGGCCCTTCATTGTTGTCAGTGCAGAGAAGGTACGGCGGCGAGGACGCGTGATCGACACTACATATCAAGTCCAGTTGAAATTTCCGCCCCCTCCTCCCCTGCAGCCTGAAGGATGGACCTCTAACCTCAGACACGGAGGCAAGTGCTTTGACATCCTGGAAGCTCAGGACTGGGGAGGGCTGAGCTGTTAGTACACTGGACTTGAGGGTTTCCTTGAGGCCTTCACTAGGTGGAGCAGCGCCATGTTCTGCTGGAGCCCCACCGGCGTCTTCTTTTTCGATAGCGGGAGGAAGTGTGACTAATGCTAGAGCCTGAAACTATGGAAATGCTGCTAAAACTTTTATATTGACAAACATTTTCTCGGTACTTCATTGTGATTTTTCATTAATCAACCATATTAAATTTATAATAAAAACATGCCCCTCAAAAGTTTGCCTCTGAAGTCTTTTTCTAAATACCTATATAATGTTTCTTATTGAGTTTCCACAAAAATACAAGCTATAATTTGTTTATTTCTATTTTTCAAATACCTTTTTTTCTCTTATTTTACTACTAGTACATGTTTGTGTAGAAAATACACGTGAGGGAGAAAAGGAAAGAATGGCCCGCACAGCCCGGCATCCCGAAATTGCTGTGCGGTCACACACACTGAGCCTTCGGTGATGAGCTGTCTGCCAGGAGGGCTGGTCCCCCATGGGACCTTTGTTAAAGGGACCGTCACACTCTGCTCGGTCTTGCCGCTTCGCTCTTAAGTCAGCCAGACTCAGGGGAGTTGGGGCCGCAGCTCACACGTCCAGAGCTGAGGACCCAGCGGGAACGCACGTCCTATCTCCCTTCTTGCTCGAGCAGCTCAAGAACCCAGCTCCGTGGAGCATCAGGAGCTTCAGAAGGAAAATCCTCCAGTCCCTGCAGCAGGAGTCCATCTCCTTCTGGAGCCGGGAAGGTAAGAGGTGAGGAGAGCTGGCCAGGTGTAAACAGTTCTTCTCCACAAAGAAACCTGCCCACCCTGATTTTTAAATGGCATTTTAAGCCTTTCATGTCCCTGCTTTTGTTAAAACCATGCATTCAAGAAGTTCTCTTTCCTCCTAAACTTTGTAAGAAAAATAACAGCACGACACAGTGTCAGTTTGCAAGCTGTGTCCTGGGAGAAAGGCTGCTGTCTCAGCCCCGCAGCCAGGGTGGCAGAGGCCCTGGATATGAAGTGGGACAAAGGTCACACCCACACTGGGCCCTCAGTGACTGCCTACAAGAGAATCATTTAAGATCTAGACACATAAAGTGAAAGGATGGAGAAAGATATTCCATACAAATGGAAACAAAGACTGTAACAGAAGACAAGGACTTTACGTAATGATCAAGGGATTAATCCAAGGTCAATCCAAGAAGATATAACAATTGTAAGTATATATGCACCCAACATAGGCACACCTAAATCCATAGTGCAAATATTAACAAACATAAAGGGAAGAACTGACAGTAACACAATATTCGCAGGGAACTTGAACACCTAACTGACATCAATGGAGAGATCATCCAGATGGAAAATCAGTCCAGAAACACTGGCCTTCAGGCCAGTCCATTGCTATTTATAAAACATTCTATCCCAAAGCAGAATACACACCATTTTCAAGTGCACATGTAACAATCTCCAGGATAGAGCACATGCTAGGCCACAAATCAATTCACAGTAAATTTAAGAAAATTGAGATCATATCAAGCATCTTTTCTGACCACAACACTGAGACTAGGCAATGACTAAGCTGTGTGCAGAGACAAGCCTTCCCCACTGCCCCTCCCTGCCTGTTACATGACTGGGATGAGGGCAGAGGAGGGATTCCCACCCACCCCCACCCCCACCCCCACCCCCGAGGGGAGGGGATGCCCGATAGTCTTTTGAGTTTATCAGCTGCTTCCTCTAAAAATGCAAACACTCCTGGACAAGGGACCCTCCCGCATCCCTGGCACCTTACTGTGACTCTGTCACCAGCGGCGTGCAGCTCAGGAGCGCCTGGGGACACGGCCTCCCCTTGGGGCAGAGCCTGCATGCAGCACAGGTTGCAGAAGGAGCTCGAGCTCCGGGACAAGGTTCTTGTACTTCATTCTCTGCTTTTCCAAACGAACTGACCTCCTGAGCAAATACGTAAACACATTTGTTCATTTTCTAGAAGATAATTTAAAGAATAAATCTCCCTGTCTCCTCAGAGTAAGCTGCACAGTAGAGATTTAAAACCATCTCATCCCTCAGAAAATGGTAAAGTGTAAAGATCTGTGGCATCAGCGAGCTTATTCAAGTACAGAGGGAGACAGGAAAAGGGCGCCTGAGGGAGATTACACAGGGTCTGCGGGGCCTCACAGGAGGCTGTGTGCAGGCCGCCCCGCCCACTGCCTCCAGGTTCCCCCCGGGGGCACCGGGGTGCACGTTCCTCACGGGGCAATGGGACCACCCGGGCTGTGAGGGTCCCTGGGACAGTGGCAGGAGAGGGGCCGCTCCGGGCCTGGCCCACAGTAGGGCTCCGTAAACAGGGGCCTGTTCTCCTTCCACTTTTCAAGGATGATTTCCCACAGGAGCGCTCGAAGGGCAGCATTGAATTAGGCGATGAAGAAAAGGAGTGGATTAACCGCGGTTAGCTGAGCGAGGCAAAACTAGAGGCTAAAGAACGGGGAGAATGGCTTCTCTGCAGGCGTGGGGACGCCGGCGGAATGTGGTTAAACTCTCACGAGGGGATGTAACTCTGTTCTCGGACTGTCACCTTCCTAAATACCTTTACAGCGCATCATCCTTTATTACTGAAAAGACAATGAAACGCCCCTGAAACATATTAAGAAAAAAATCACCTACACTCCGTCACCCCACCGCCATTCCTTTAGAAACATTGGCCTTTGAAGCCTGGAGCTGGCCAGCCACTGGGGAAACTGAGGCACGGGATGAGGAAAAAGTTCAGGCAGCCCAACGGTAACAGGACGGAGCAGCCCCAGGCCTGACTGGATCTCCGTCTCCTCCTGTTCAGCGGCTGTCAGACCGTGTCCACAAATGTGGTCTCTAGATAAAGGACGGTGCCATGGGCAAGAGAGGAAGGGTCAGAGAAGGAACACGATTAAGACCTTGGAAAGGAAGCCCAGGAAAAGGGTGAGAGGGTTATTCTGTTTTTATAAAGAAACACGAGGAATTAAATCTGATTTTAAGTAGGGAATTTCAGACTCAATAAGGGTGAGCAACTGCTCTCAATCTCCAATGCCTGGAACAAAATGAGACCATGAACAGAGCCAGAGCAGGATGGATTTGCTGCCTGTTCCCCAGGGCCTGAAATTCAGAGGTTAAACCAAACCCGAAATGTAGATTCCAAACTTTGAGTTGGGAGGTGTTGGGGAAGGGAGGGAGGAGGGCAAAAGGAAGGAGACAGACTGACCTCCAGGGCAGAAGGCAGGGACCCCACCCCCGGACCACCATCTTCCATGGGCAGCGACAACAGCGGCACCCAGTGGGGTCAGATGTAATTGCAGTCATGGCCCTCTTTCCAGAAGTTTTTAAATTGCAGCAGTGAAGTCACCTCATGGAATGTTCATTATGTCATAATTCAAAGAGTTGCTAGAAATGTCAGGAATTATCTGTGCTGCTTTGATGGCCACAGATAACTATGAGTACCTGCCAAAGGAGGACCTCAATCCGGATGCAGAAACTCCAAACCAGGCCCACCCGCCTGACGGCTCACTTTCTTCATTCAGTAAATGACCACTGTGCGCCCATCATGTGCCAAGTGCTGGCCTGGCCACAGGAGGTTAGAGGACAGACGGTAAGAGGACAGAGGACAGAGGGTAAGAGGAGAGAAGGGTAAGAGGACAGAAGGGTAAGAGGACAGAAGGGTAAGAGGACAGAGGGTAAGAGCACAGAAGGATTGGTCTCTGGGAGCTCATCTTCAGGGGGAGTCGGGAAAGGAAATCTGCCGTAGGATGTGACTGCCGCCGCCGGGGGGAATGTTTCTAGAGGCTAGGAGCCTGGGGAAGGAAAGCTTTCATGGAAGAGGCAGAAATTTGGCAAAGACTCCCAGCGCAGAGTGGCAGTGAGAGCACTGGTTCCATTGGGAAATGGCGCCTTTTAGATGCTGGCAGAATAGCAGAGAAGAGGCGTCTGACAGGCCGCTCGCAGGAAAGGTCCGGAGAGGCTCAGCCGTCCAGGAAGGAAGACGGGCGCGGTGGGCGGTGAGGGATGAGAAGCAGCTCGAGGGCGAGGAAGGGAGCACACGGCCCTCTCACCGCCAGCCGGGAGCTTGCCTGGCCATCTCTCCGGGGGGGGGGGGGGGGGTAAAAGCGCACACAGCAGGCGTGAACATGCCGGACGTCTCCTCCGTGTGATGGGCCACCGTCAGCATCACACTATAAGGGCCTCTCTGTGCCCTTACATTTTATACTCCCGAGGGAGGGAGTGCGTCTGATTGCTGCACTGGGGAGAATGCCCCGTCGGAGCACAGGCACCCCTCCTCCGTGCTGCCCAGGCTGGGCAGCTCGGCCCAGCACCGCTGTCACTGTCGCCCCGAGCTAGTGTCAGGTAGCCTTCACAGTGGTGAGGACGAAGCCACCTTGTCCTGACCCGCAGTCTGTTCACAGCCCCAGTGAGGGAGGACGGAGCTGTTGCCCTTACACTGAGGAGGACAGGCCGGGGCATTCGAAAAAGCTCTTCACTCCAACATACCCCCAGGGTGTCGAGTTAGAGAATAACCAAGGCTGAGGGCAGAACCTGAACGTCAAGTTTAAGTGGAGGGCAAAAGAACAGTGGTCTTCTGCCCATTTTTGGATTCGGTTGTTTGTTTTTTTGATATTGAGCTGCATGAGCTGCTTGTAAATTTTGGAGATTAAGCCTTTGTCAGTTGCTTCATTTGCAAATATTTTCTCCCATTCTGAGGGTTGTCTTTTGGTCTTGTTTATGGTTTCCTTTGCTGTGCAAAAGCTTTGAAGTTTCATTAGGTCCCATTTGTTTATTTTTGTTATTATTTCCATTACTCTAGGAGGTGGGTCAAAAAGGATCTTGCTGTGATTTTTGTTATAGAGTGTTCTGCCTATGTTTTCCTCTAAGAGTTTGATAGTGTCTGGCCTTACATTTAGGTCTTTAATCCATTTTGAGTTTATTTTTGTGTATGGTATTAGGGAGTGTTCTAATTTCATACTTTTACATGTACCTGTCCAGTTTTCCCAGCACCACTTATTGAAGAGGCTGTCTTTTCTCCACTGTATATTCTTGCCTCCTTTATCAAAGATAAGGTGACCATATGTGCCTGGGTTTATCTCTGGGCTTTCTATCCTATTCCATTGATCTATATTTCTGTTTTTGTGCCAGTACCACTGTCTTGATTACTGTAGCTTGGTAGTATAGTCTGAAGTCAGGGAGCCTGATTCCTCCAGCTCCGTTTTTCATTCTCAAGATTGCTTTGGCTATTCGGGGTCTTTTGTGTTTCCATACAAATTAAATAGACATTTCTCCAAAGAAGATATACAGATTGCCAACAAACATGAAAGAATGCTCAACATCATTAATTATTAGAGAAATGTAAATCAAAACTACAATGAGATATCATCTCACACTGGTCAGAATGGCCATCATCAAAAAATCTACAAACAATAAATGCTGGAGAGGGTGTGGAGAAAAGGGAACCCTCTTGCACTGTTGGTGGGAATGTAAATTGATACAGCCACTATGGAGAACAGTATGGAGGTTCCTTAAAAAACTAAAAATAGAACTACCACACGACCCAGCAATCCCACTACTGGGCATATACCCTGAGAAAACCATAATTCAAAAAGAGTCATGTACCAAAATGTTCATTGCAGCACTATTTACAATAGCCCAGACATGGAAGCAACCTAAGTGTCCATCAACAGGTGAATGGATGAAGAAGATGTGGCACATATATACAATGGAATATTACTCAGCCATAAAAAGAAACGAAATTGAGTTATTTGTAGTGAGGTGGATGGACCTAGAGTCTGTCATACAGAGTGAAGTCAGTCAGAAAAACAAATACCGTATGCTAACACATATATATGGAATCTAAGGGAAAAAAAAAAAAAGTCATGAAGAACCTAGGGGCAAGACGGGAATAAAGGCACAGACCTACTAGAGAATGGACTTGAGGGCATGGGGGGGAAGGGTAAGCTGTGACAAAGTGAGAGAGTGGCATGGACATATATACACTACCAAACGTAAAATAGCTAGCTAGTGGGAAGCAGCCGCATAGCACAGGGAGATCAGCTCGGTGCTCTGTGACCACCTAGAGGGGTGGGATAGGGAGGGTGGGAGGGAGGGAGATGTAAGAGGGAGGAGATATGGGGATATACGTATATGTATAACTGATTCACTTTGTTATAAAGCAGAAACTAACACACCATTGTAAAGCAATTATACTCCAATAAAGATGTTAGGAAAAAAAAAAAAAAAGAACAGGGGTGCTGTTTCTAAAGGGGAAGAGGCGGAGGGAACTGACCCAAGAGCACACAGAGCTGCGGGCTTAAAGGGAAGGGGGGCTCCACGTGCATGTGCGTGCAGAGAACACGGCGGGGTGGCCCACAGACAGCCCCGGCTCTCTCAGGGCTCCTTCTGTCCCAGGTTCTAGAACCTGAGCCTGGCCCAGTTGGCAGTGAGCTTGCAAGCACAGACACTTAGTACCTGAATGAAGCTTCAGGACACTGACTGCCCTCTGCCCCCGAGCAGTGATGCTCAGACTGTGATTTTGGATTAGCGATGCACAGTCCCTTGCAGAGGGAATTAATAGTTAAAATACGGTGTGTGAACTTTCATCTCTTCTTACAAAATCTAATAAAAACCTCATGCCTATTAGCTTCTCATCACGAGCAACGTCAACACTTTGCTCAGTGTCCCTGTCTGGGTGACTTTCCCCAGGGGAGCAAGCAGGAACCACTGGTGTTTCTTGCCTTGGCTGACGGCCAGCCTCGCGGACCCTGCGACTGGGGGGCACGTCCTCTGCCGAGCCCTGAACGCACTCACCACTGCCAGACACGCTGCCTGCTGTGGGCCGCGAGGAGCCCTCTGCCTTTGTCACAATAACATCGATTAGAAGAGCTTGCCCCTGGTTACAGAAATGAGAAATTCACTTTAGAAAACCAGAAAAATTGTAGTAAAGCATAAAACAAATAAAAATTAGTTATGATTCCACCTTCCTGAGGTAATGAACATTAATATTCTGGAGTATTTTCTCCTGTATTTGCATAAACGTTTTTCTTAAATAAAACAGATTAGTTTTTTACCTCGCTTTTTCTGTGTAGCGTTGTGAACAAACCTCAGTGATTCTTACGCCTCAAAAACGTGATTTTTGATGGCTGAGTAATATTCCACTTAATGGACAGACACACCATCATTCCCCATCCATTTCATCATCCCCATCTGAACAGTGATCAATGTGTCTCTGTTATAAAGAACACTGCAGTGAGAAACTCTGTACATCAATGTGTGTGCATCTCTGATGATTTCCTTAAGGCAAATTCCCAGGCATGGAGCCACCGAATCAAAGAACCACCTGACATCAGATGCGTCTAAACCGGAATGTTGGTTCTCTGCTCCCAGGCTGCACTGAAGGGCAAATAAGCTACCCTGAGGGTAAGGCTCAAGAATGAGGATCCCAGCAGGGTCCTGAATGGATAATTTTTCAAATTAAATAAGATCAAATAAATGAGTGGCCACAGGAGTTACAAGGCTAAACTGGAGAGACGGGGTCGGCAGTGGAGGGGGGAATTGCTCAGGTGCATTTTACAGGAGAGAAGAGCTAGTACTGAGAATTTCCACATGAGAAACCATAAGGAAGACCTCTATCCCAGGACCCCTGGCATGGCTTCCTCTCCTGGGCGACTGCACTCCAAGCTGTTTGTGTGAGCGGCCAGCAGATTACATCACGTAGGTGACCAGCACAGGGCCTGGCACAGAAGCTCAAGAAATGTGCTTTCCTTTCTGCTACAATATAATGACGAGGGTACTCAGAACACAGCCCAGCCAGCAATACAGGTCAGTAAAACTGCGGAATAAAGGCTGAACTTCATGTCCCTACGTTCATGTCTGGGTTATTGGATCAACACAAAGTTTGGCTCTTTAGCTCTGTAAGAACACGTCACTGAAAAGGGAGAGCACAAGGAAGGAAAAAGCACCGACCTACAGCAATCTCCTTCCCATCTAACTCAGGCCATAAGTACAACCAACCTCATCAGGTAAGTAACGAAGCAGTTAACTAGGGGAGCATCTCGGCAGCATTGCCTTGCACCTCCTCATGCCCCAGCCCCATCATTTCCGTCCGCCGCCCTGAACACCACCGGACTGAAGAGACACGGCCACAGCCGCACCCCTCTAACCCAAGGAGCTCCCGGTGCAGCCGCCGGCCCAGCTCAGCATCCCATCCCCGTTCAGGCTGCACAGAGTTCTCCCTGTAAGATACAGGCGTCAACAACACAGAACGAATTTGTCGTTTACGCCCCTCATTCCCTTTTCCTTTTCTGTTATACTTAATCTCCTGTAATGGTGGTTCAACCCACAAAGACAGTGAGGAGATAAAACTGTATCATGTGGCTGGTATCACAGATATCTTCTGACATAAGAAGTGGTGGTTGGAATTTGGATTCTACTAAAGATAATCTTTGGTGGTGGTAGGGAAATACCTTGCAACACTGAAATTTTCCAAAAGCAATCGTGTCCAGTTGTTTTTAAGATGACTCATTTGGAAGCTGAGCAAGGAACTTGAACAGGCAAATCAGGGAATTACAAATGATTAGTAAACACACGAAAACAGCTCCATCTCACTGGCCATTAGGGAGATGTAATTAAAGCAAGATATCATTTTTCACCTCTAAAACTGGTAAAAATCTTGAAGTCTGGTAACATTCAGCGTTTTTGCGGATATGGGGAAATGGGTACTCTTCACCACCACTGGTAGAAACACAGATTGGTACAAAATTTCTGAAGGGCGATTTTGTACTACTTACCTAATGTGCACAACCTATGACTCAGCAATCTCACTTGCAGAAACCGATCCCGTAGACCTGCACCTCTCATACAACAGCCCCTACTGTACATGTGGCTATTCAATTTTAAAAGTAATTTAAATGAAATAGAACGAAAAACTGAGTTCTTCCACTGACCTACTTACATTTCAAGTGCTCGACAGCTTCGCATGGCTAGTGGCTGCCGTGTGGGGCAGTGCAGACATACCTCGTTTTCATCATCACAGAAAGTTCTACTGGGCCGTGCTGCCATGGGAATACTCACGGAAGTGGACAAAGATACACGGACAAAGATATTCAATGCAGCACTCTTTGTAAAGCAGACTGGATACAGGAAAAAGGGGAATAAATAAATGCCACATTTATACAAAAGTATAAAAATAAAAAATATGAGGCATATTTATACAAACAGAAAGAGGACTCTGCTGTTAACTTTATAAGTATGTTGCAAGACAAGATACGCATTTTAACATTTTATATATATAGATAGATATTTATGTGATCTCTAAAGACACTGAAAAATATCGCAAGGATATATGCCAAGCTATTAGTGGCAGTGGAAGAAAGAGGGACTGGAGAGAGGAATGGGAATTTTCACTTTTATTTATGTCTACACTGACTGAATCTGTAGCAACCAGCACATATTTTGTTAAAAAAAAAAAAGATTTTCAAAAGGAGCTCTACTCTGAGAAAGATGATTTACCAGTAAGCCCTGAAGACATCACAGTCTACTCATTTCTTTTCTAAACTGCTATTTCCATCCTCTGGCCATCATTCTTCTAGATCTAGTCATCAAAGGCATTGTCCTGAGGCCCGGGGGGGCCACGGATGCACCCCGTCCAGCTGTGACCCCTCCACCAGCCTCTCCCTGGCAGCGTTTCCCCCAGTTGTACTCTTTCCTTTGCCCTCTTTTCATCCACTCACACGCTCACTCTCCCTCAGCAGCTTTACAAAACTACCAACAGGATATAGTCTCTCATACTGCAACAGGTAGCAAGGACCTCAGCAGATGTGCTTCTAACCCCCCAGAACAAAATGCACTGTTTGACAACTCGGCCTGACCGCAGAAGAGCAGCAGGAGGGCGGTAAACAAGAGTGGCGGGGACGGGCGGCAGCACAGATGATTCAGACACAAATCCCACAGATGAGTGTTTTCCACAACAAAATCAATCACACCAAATACAAGAAACTGGCAAGTGAGATGAGCAATTATGTTCCAAATGTGATGGGTTTATTTTATTTTACTCTGATGCAAAACGAAAGATTCCACTGCCGCACAGAGGCCAATATATTACAAGGTCATGGAAAAGTGGTGTGGGACATGCAGGACGTGATGGACAACTGGAGGGTCGGGTCATCTCCTCTGTAACATGACACTACACTGTCGCTGAGCAACACACTGAAAATAACACTGCGGAACTGAACTGAAATGTGGCACAAATGTGACAACTTCTGGGCATGCCTTCAAGCACACCTCCCTTAGGCTGGACTCGATATCTAGGCTTCAGTGTGAGGAGGATTACAATTCTTTGGAAAAATAAAAAGTTCACACTTTTGAAATTTCACAGAAGAATTTTAAGGCCAAAACATAGTGGGTTCATTTCTCTTCACCTCCAGGGACAAAGCTGATGCTTATTCAAAACCACATTAAGCTTCTAGTTCAAATCCCAGCCCGACCTTGTGCCCTCCTGCATTGAAGTTCTTTCCATCGATTAGAGCTGACAGGGTCAGTTTCACTCCTAGGAAGAAGCAAACACCACAGTCACTTGTAACAAGCGTTACCATCAGATCTGCATTTCCTAGAAGCAACGGGTGGAGTCAGTGGCATGGGTTACAGCTGGCTATGGGATCACATCTGTTACTCACGCGACGCCAGGTTATCCACAGCCACCCGATCTGTAAAGCACAGTCACGGCACACTTTATTTGGCGTTCAGGGTTAAGAATGATGAGTGATCAACCAAACTCACAAGCCACAGTAACCAAGTTATTATTAGGAATACAGTAAGTCCCCTACATACAAACCTCCAAGTTGTGAACTTTCAAAGATGCGAACGTGTGTTCACATGTCCAGTCATGTAAGTTAGTTCATGTGTCTGGCATACACTGTCACATGTGTGCATCCTTTACAAGTGGTTGTGCTTTTGTGTACTTTACTGTACTGTATAGAGTACAGTAGTACGGTATCTCTATTTCAAGCCCAGGATGTCCAGAAGCAAGCATAAAAGCAGCGGTGATGTAGCTGGTACAGTACTACCCAGACATCACTGGATCATTTCTTCAAGAGGGTAGACAGAATTGAATCCAGCAAGGAGCCAGAACCTGTGCCATCAACATCAGCCATGAGTGAAGTTGCAGCTTGCCTTCCGTCTCCTATTGCTGACGATCCTTCAGCTCTACCATCTCCCACCTCCTCTCCCTCCTCCAGTCAGTACCTCTTCTTGCCTGTCCACTCGATGCCAGCCCCTGTGTACCAGCTGTTGTACTGTACTACTGTACTTTTTAAGGTAGTGCACTGTAAGATTAAAAATGTTTTATTTGTTGTGCTTGTTTTTTTATGTATTATTTGTGTGAAAAGTATTATAAACCTATTACAGTACAGTACTATATAGCCAATTGTGTTAGCTGGGTACCTAGGCTAACTCTGTTGGACCTACGAACAAATTGGACTTACAAACGCGCTCTTGGAATGGAACTCGTTCATATGTAGGGAACTTACTGTACAAAAACATTTTTTTAAACAAAAGTGCTTAATCTGTTTTACTTCGAACAACCAAATGTTACAAAACGGTCTGAATCAACCTAAAGTGATTGCAGGTTGTCTGTAGGTTATTTTCATTATTCCTCAATCACCTTCTACCCCAAGCCCATAGTTATTCACTCCTTTACTCACCTGGTCGAAGGGTCTGAGTATAACCCAGTCCAATCAGGCTGGCATTATTCACTTTAGCCTAAGATTAGGAGATGAAATAGAAACAGTTAGAAAACAATCAATTTCATATATAAGTCCAACACAACCACTCCATGCATCAGATTTCCAAAGCTGAAACATCTTAGGACCAATCCAGAATTAGTAAAACTGAAAACTTAATTAATAAAAGATAAATGTTTTAAGAAGTCAGTAGGGGACAGAGGGGACCTTGAAAATGCATGCTTAAAGGCCTCGAGCAAAATTTTAAAACACTGTGCAGCCAAACATCCCTCCTGTGAACTGAATTCTTTTGAGTTACCAGTTTTACAACCTCTGACAGTGGTAAGAGCATGAACTCTGGTGACAGACAGATCTGGGATCAAATCTTGGCACTGTCTCTTATTGTGTGACCTTGGGCAAGTTACCTGACCTCTCTAAGTCTCAGCTCCCTCATCTATAAAATGGGGATGAGGGTAATACTACTCACCAAATAGAGTAGTTGTGAGGGTTAAATGAGATAATACACATAAAGTCTTAGCACGGGACCTGAAATTTAAGAGCTCAATTAGTGTTATTAGCAAGAATTACCAATGGCAACAGGAATAGTAATCGAAACCCAGGAACTTATAGATAAGAAAATTTTGAGGCCAAAGAGATAAAATGACTTGAGAAGGTCAGACAACAAATACAGGAGGAACTAAGATTAGAACCCACAGTTCCTGACTTCAGGTGTATGCTCTTTTCACTACACAGTGACTAGCTCAAAGTTAATAAAGAACATGCAAACTACAACCACATCACAGCATCCATTTACGACTTAGACGAAACCCTAAGAGCAGACCCAATCTGCAGCACATTCTTACACATAGAGAAGTTCTACAATCCAGCTTGTACTTAGCGGCGATGCCGAAACGGGTGTTGTTACTGCCAGCTGTCCACGCGAGGTTTATTGATGTTTCGATCTTCTCGTTCACCTTCTGGTAGATCGACCCTCCAAATTCAGTGCCATCGTTCCTGTTTTCACAGCATAAGAAAAGTCATAAATATCTAGTTTGTTACAATATGGAAACAAATTCTAAGACTATCTAAATCAGGGTCTTATTTTACAGCTACAGACTTCAGCAAACTTCTAGCATAACTGACTTCCAAACAAAACAGTTATGTAATTTATAACCACCTAATTAAAGCATAGTAACATCTGATTCATTTACTTGGCTCTTCCACGTGATATGAATTTCTTAGACACAATTCAATTATGCACAAAGGCAGACACCTCAAGTAAATATGATCTGTATGTCTCTGAGATGTTCACAGTATTTAGAAACTTCAAAGTAGAGTTACATAAAGATTCTATGAAAAAAAATATATAGTGGTACAAGCCAATTCTGGATTTCACTGAAAACACAGTCTTCGCATTAGAAGCGCCCCCATACAATAGCTACAGTGCATGGCCCCAGGGAAGCACGCAACGTACTCCTTCAGACCACCCCAGAAGTCAGTCCCTGAGTTTTCATAATACTGTTTCATCAATTTCAATGCCTCTTTCTACACCACTAGTGACTTTATTTTAGTCACCATAAGTGGAATAGAGTGTCTAGTGGAAAGCAATCTGCAACACTTCAGAAACACAGAGCTGATCCTCTGCTTTTCTACCTGGGACAGCAGCAGTGCCCAGTAGGCCAAGACATAAAATACAGTTTAAAAGTTCAAATTCAGGGCTTCCCAGGTGGCGCAGTGGTTGAGAATCCGCCTGCCAACGCAGGGGGCACGGGTTCGAGCCCTGGTCTGGGAAGATCCCACATGCCGCGGAGCAACTAGGCCCGTGAGCCACAATTACTGAGCCTGCGCGTCTGGAGCCTGTGCTCCGCAACAAGAGAGGCCGCGATAGTGAGAGACCCGCGCACCGCGATGAAGAGTGGCCCCCGCTTGCCGCAACTGGAGAAAGCCCTTGCACAGAAACGAAGACCCAACACAGCCAAAGGAGCAGTCGTCATTTAGAAAAAAAAAAAAAAAGTTCAAATTCATGTAACCAACAGGCTGCAGCCTACAGACTTGAACCCAGGACTGCTCTGAGGACTTCCGCTACTTCTGAATACAACCCAGGTTAACTGGGTTCTGACCAGGGTACCTGAAAACCTCCACAGAATTACACCGGGGATGTTCCAGGACGCTCAGATCAACTAGGGGGCTGTTCATGATCCTAACAGACCTGCTTCTAGAAACTGCCAAGATGAACAGGGAACCAGAGGAAGCAGGAACGCCTCCAAAGGATCCCTTCTATCAGGAGGTGACCCCTGCCCCGGGCTCCCTCCATCCCAGTGGCTGGGGTACAGGCTCAGAGGCCAGCAGCCGCCAGCAGCACAGCACTAGCGCCAAGTGCACTAAGCTCTGCAGCGCTTTGCCGACCGTAAGCAGCACAGTCAGGCTGGAGTCCACCAAGGCATGACTGCACGCACGCGCCACCCCTCCCAACCTTCTCAACATGCTAATGGCTACCACCCTTCTGCGCGACCATGCCGGCGCTAAAGGAGGAACTCTCAACTATGAACACTCACACGTGAGTGTGCAGCTGGAAGTCTGCAGCCTTGTAACCCAGGGCGAAATTATTCTGTGACAGTTTGGATTTGGCTGTGTCAAAACTCATCTGATAGCCAGCAAGCCAACCTTCAATGGCCAACACAGCCCAGCCATAGATGGTTGGTCCAGAAAAATCTATATCAACATTACTGCCAAGACTGAAACAATCCCGTTTATAGGAGGCCTTCAATTTCCCACTCTTCTTTCTGTAAAAAACAACAAACAAAAACAACACAATGAAAACAGCACAAGTTTTCACTGCTGTCCAGAAATCTTTAGAGTAAGATCCCTCCTCTCCCACAATGTAAATACTGTTTTGGCAGGTGGCACATATACAGTAAAAATGTTTCAAATGACAGCTCTACAAATGTAATTTTGTTAGGATTAGAAATACATGTACTACTTTTTACTTATTCCTCACTGTAAGTTCAAATGAATAGGATATTTCATGATTAATTTCATGAAAGCATAAGTATAAAAAGGTGTAAGATATTTCAGTACCAAATTAATAATCTGAATGTGTATGTATACAGACACACAAGAAACCAAATTTCTTTAAATGTTTCCAAATGCTACAAAAGGTAACGCCCAACAAACTTCTAAACTATTAACCTGTCATAGAGAGAAGTGTACTATTTTTTTTAATAAGCATATTTATTTTCCTTAGGCCAGTGTTTTCTCCCTGGACAATGTTAGATGGATGGAACAGAAGTGTACATTTTTGAAGGACAATACTGAAAACACGAAATCAGTTCTTAATAGTCCTGCGCTTGTCCTGAAGACAACACAGGTGTGTAGCAGGAAGGACACGCCTGCTGTTACATTGGAGGAGAAATGCCACGTGGCCCCCATCAAGCACCTGTCCTTTAGAGAGAGGCAGGTAGGAAACAACATAATCCCCATTTTTCAGATGAAAAAACTGAGTCAGAGAAGTTGGGGGATTTATAAAGGCTAAGAAATCAAGTAAGCAGAACTATTCTTTGCAGTGTTCTGGTGCCAGGAGACTACACTCTTCTCTTAAGATGTTAACTTCTCAGCAAGACATAACATCCATGAATCTTCAGGACAGCTTAAAAAATATCTCGTCTCAGACCCCTCTAGCTCCTAAATTTTTTCTACTATGTGCCTCTTTGAGTGTCACATAGGGAGTGTCCTCAGGGAGTGTCCCTCCCTCTCTCCTGCACACACAGGTCTCTGTGCCCCTCACCTCCAGAGCTCCTCCTGCAGTTCCCTGCCCTAGACCTCTCTATCCCTTCAAGCCACAAGACCATTTCAGAAAATGGGGTTGGGATAATTACCCTGTGTTCGGTACAAATATGGTATCAAGAGTCAGTTTCAACCCTTCAGCCAACTGAAAAATAAAGATTTCAAATTAACAATCAGCTATTTTTAATTCTTTTCTTGACTTGAAAAACCAATTCTAAAGTTTTCTCTAACTTCCTCTCTAACAAACAAGAAAGTCATTAAAGAAAGCCAAATATTAAATGATTTAATAAATTGCCTCTTCTTCCTTCCCTGCCCCCTATCCCACTCCCCTCACCCCCAGGCTTCATCATGATTCTCTCACCCAAAAAAAGGCTAAAACATATAGGTCAAATCCTGTTACAGCCAATAATGTAAATCAGAGTACAAAACCACAAAATCCCAATACAGCAAAATAACTGTGATATCCTCTTGAAATTATTATAACTGGACATTTAACAAGCCAACCTAAGTAATTTATTTAGCTATACATACATATGCATTATCTATATATGGTGATGTGCAAATAAACATACTTCAAAAAATAGTGCCCTGAATGTAGCAGGCACTTGACAAATAACTGCTGAAAGATTTTCTCTTTGAAAACATTAAAGAATTTTAGAAACATTTTTCTGTGGAGTCAATTTTGCAATGATTAAAAAACAAAATTAAATTACATCACTACAAATAGCTTGGTCTACTCAGGAGAGGCTCAGCTGTATAACAGTAAGTATTATAGAACTGGTCAGAACAAAAGATATCATAATTATGTATGCAGCAACAAAACCTTACTTTCTAAAAACATAAAACATACCACAGAAGGCCACATGCAGAGAAAAAATACGAAAACTAGACAGGGTGCAAGATCTCATTCAGATTATATTTGGGATTTGTTCATCATTTTATCCCCAAGATAACTTTACCCTACAGATAACTTTCAACGCTCTCTTACCTTATTCTCCAAAGAGATTTCTGTCCCAAGAGTATTGTCTGTGTTCCACTTTTGGGTGAAGGTCAGTCCATAGTTACAAATCTTGTATTTGGTCTCTAGGTTGCCTGATGCTTTCCCTGTATCAGTGTAAGCATGACCAGAAGTAGAAAATTCCTGGTAAGAAAAAATAATTACTTTAAAATCAGCTCATCAGATAGAAAATATTCATTCCAGAAAGTAATGTTCAATGTAGCAGAAACCAACACAACTTACTTTTTACCACAGCCCTACTCTGCAGCAACTTATTTCCTTCTTTCCAATCTCTAAATATTTTAACCAGTCTTGCATCTTCCCATTACTCCACCTCTCTTACTGATATTTCTGTGCCATATACTCTCTTACTAAATGGGAATCTCTCTTTTAAAAGAAAAATATCTTTACTGAAAATAAATGCCTTTTCTAAAAAGACAAAAATATTGAATCTTAAATATGTACTTTCATGACATGAAAAAGACTATCAGTTCTCTATCATACCTTTTGAACTATTAGTTAACTTTAAAGTCCTTAAAAATCCCCAAACACTAGAAGCCCTAGATTGCCCCCTTTTAATAGGGCCAGAACTTTATTGCATTAAAAAGCCTTATTTTTATTGTGGTGAAATACACTTAACATAAAATTTACCATTTTAACCATTTTTATGTGTACAGTTCACTGGCATTAAGTACATTCACACTGTTATAAAAACTTTATTGCTTTTGTCCACAAAACTATCCGTAAGACTATCAGCATAAACAATTTCAATAATTGAAAATACCCATTTTTCACAAGAAAATGGAATGCTGTAACTTATCCCTCTTCCCTGTCAAATAGTTACTATGAATGCCTTAAAATATATCCTCCTCCCAGTTAGGTGTCCCTCAGTCAGATGACAATAAGCAATTAGAAATAGATCTCCTTCTGGGGGAAGCACTCAACACCTGTCACTGTCAATCTATGAACTGTCAAGAAAAAACATTTCTGATTGGCCCTGTTTTTAAAGAACATTTCTGAAATATTGCCAACAGTAATGAAACCCCGCCAACCCTGCCCCCTAACGCTCGTTCTACAGGCTGATGAAACAACTGGGAAACTGTGATCTGTTTATCTACACCACGCAGAAAGTTTTCAAAGAGAATATCACACTGCACACTAGGGGCAAGGCCTTGGTAAAACACGATAAAATGCTAGTCATGTTTAATAGTTCACATCACTTTCTTTTAGTAGATCCAGCTACCTAGTGTTTTATTTTTCACATTTACCTTTCATAAACTTGCAAGTATAGCAAATATAAACCTTAATTTTGGTGCAAAAAATAAAGGTAAAAGAGTATTTAGTCTATATTTCTTTCTTATCATCATTTCTTAGTCTGAAGCTCTGTCAAAAACCTAAAATGCCAGAGGTACAAATCTCAAAGAAAAGGCTAGAATTTTCCTAAGTTGAGTTCCAGGCTCACAATTGCTTCAGTTTTTGTCTAATTTCATAATTAGCTCAAACAGTGCAAAATATATTTATAACATGCACATAACATCTATGGTTCTGCATTAAATGCTGGTATGCAACAAAACAATCATGAAAATGTTACTGTTATAGATGGCATATCATAAAAATACCAAGATACGATCGAGAAAATTTGGAGCAGTGGATGAAATTTACCCTAAATCAGTACCAGAGAACAAAAGCAGCCATAAAAACAAGCACACAAATATACTGTTTTTCTTACCATCTGAATGAATATTCACACACAACAGCAGCATGAAAGGGAGATAAAATTTTAGTTGTTGATTTTTGCAACACAAACCTACCTTGAGCAAATTCTGAGGTACTAATCAAAATGAGTATAATTTTTCTATTTTAATAGACGATATAACAAAATCCCATCCTAGTAGGGTAGCTGCATACATATTTATTTACTACTAGAAAACCCAGGGAAAGAATAATAGTGACAAACCAGGACTATATGAAGCCTAAGACAAAGTACCATAAATACTCCACATGCTTCTTGCCCTTCTAATTAAATCATTATATCCAGAAATAAAATTTACGCTGGTTTGAATAGGTAAATACCAAACAAAAAAGATGCAGCCAATAAAGAGAAATCAGAGAATAAGGTGAAGGTAGAGTTGATCTATTTGCTGAGACTTACTTAAAGAAAGCTCTGGTTAGTGACGCTCTGATAATACACTGATATGTCCTTTACCATATTCTTAACTTCCAGTAAAAAAGACTTTATGAACATTAATAAAAACTGTAGACTAATCTTCTACATGCATTTCTACATTTGTTTCAACTAATCACGAAGGGACAGAGACTAAAATTAACTTGTTTTTGTAAAAGGGCAACAAAATTTGCATGAACCCAATACAAGGGAAGCAAAGATTTTAGTGTCCATATACATATTCATGAAAGTATAAAGATATGGCATGGGTCAAAAAAAAAATACATATATATACATACATATGTATACATATATTCTGTATCTTCTGAGAATAAGACTCAGAATACTCTTATTATGACAAACACAAAGGGTCTTCCCCTAAATTCAACCTGACTGTCCTTGGGCTCAGTGGCTGAGCGGCTCACTGAAATCTGAGAGCAGGACAAAGCTGTAGGGAAGACAGCATAGCACCAAAAGTATGCCAGTTCAAGTAACTTGACTACACAATGATTTTTAAACAGGTTCCTTTAAGTTAATTATGCTACATCTATTAAAAATATATTAAGGGCCTTCCCTGGTGGCGCAGTGGTTGAGAATCCGCCTGCCAATGCAGGGGACACGGGTTCGAGCCCTGGTCCAGGAAGATCCCACATGCCACGGAGCAGCTAAGCCCGTGCGCCACAACTACTGAGCCTGCGCTCTAGAGCCCACGAGCCACGACTACTGAGCCCGCGTGCCATAACTACTGAAGCCCACGCACCTAGAGCCCGTGCTCCGCAACAAGAGAAGCCACCGCGAGGATAAGCCCGCGCACCACAACGAAGAGTAGCCCCCGCTCGCTGCAACTAGAGAAAGCCCGCGCGCAACAACGAAGACCCAACGCAGCCAAAAATAAAATTAATTAATTAATTAATTTAAAAATGTATATATATTAAGTACTTACCACTCCACTACATGACTTGGTTCTCAGATCTATTTTGACCATGCCAAATCCTACACACACACACACAAAAAATTAATGTACAAAATGTGACATGCATTCCAGTGTCTGCAACTTAGAAATTACGAAAATAGTCCATAGTACATTCCATATGGAAAATACTCAGTATTCTTGTTAGGTGAGAGTTCCACAAGGAATTGAATTATAACAAAATAATTTAAGTTTAATTTTTAAGTCCCTCAAAATAATAAAGACATATTTTGAAAATATAAGTTAAAAAAACAAATGGATGAAAGGAATGTGTACTATTTTAAGAACCAAAATTATCAGAAATTATGCTGATATATATATACAAGCTTAAAATATATAATTAACATTACTAGTTAATAAAACATCAAATGTGTACACCACAAAAAATTAAAAATGTAAAGACTAAATTTTTAAAACTAAAAATAAATGTCCACTTGCTTTCAAACACTGTATGTTCCTCCAAAGAAGTCAAAAGCTGAAAACACTGCCATTATTTGGAGGAGGAAAACTACACCCCCTACGTTAGCTGTCCCCAGGGCTAACCAAAGGAGGCACACATATTACAGATTTAAATGATTTCACCCAACAGATAATATTAAATACGCAAATGCTATGTATGTGTTAATGTACACAACAGCTTTTAATGCTTGTGGGACTCTACCTCTAAAAACAGAAGTCTAGTAACCTGCTAATGGTGATCCCCTTAAATCTTGTAAAATAGATTAATGCTGACTTAACCTCATTTTACTAAGCACAGTTTCTCCCATATAGTAGGCATTCAGTACTAATGCTTACCCCCAAATTGGCAGTTCACAATAGCATACTTACCATATCCTTTGTTGAAGACATCCTTGGCAGCCTTTCCTAGGTCACAGTAAGTCGGTGTGTTACACATATCTTATAAAGAAAAATGAGGACAAGGGAGTAGAAGTAACTATTTAGTATTTTTTCACTGTTCAACTGGTTAGTTCTGTGAGAAGAGGTATACAGTTTTTTCTTCCTTTGCGTCATTAATGCTTATGCCCTAATGCAAGCCAAGTTAAGAGAAAGCATGCTGCTCCTTTAAAAAGAGCTTTCCAGAACGCTAGAGAATAAAAGGGTTTTTCATGAGATACACAAAGGTCATCTTTCTGATTGCATTGCAAAGAAAAGAAATTTCTCCCAGGCTGAAGGAGATGCTCTGTTAAACTGGACTTTTACTTTTTAAAAAAATGCAAAAATGTACATTAGAAAAACATTTCTTGGGCTGTTATAAAGCCAAAGAGCTGTGTAAGATGTCAAGGTAAATTTTCTGAGGATCTGTAAAACAGATGCAATTAAACATCTTCAGGGTTACCGTTTTTGCCACTCTGACATTCAGTTCTTAAGAATTACCACACTAATTGAAATGTATTCACCCAGAGTATGCCCTCTCTCAAAACTCTTCTTAAAATAAAGTGCTATAATCTTACCTAGTAACCAGATACAGGACAGGGTCTACCTGCAGCAGTCTGCTCCCCCAAATCGGTATACACTCTAAAGTTACAGCCTTCAAAACCCAAGAGGCTTGACTTTTCATCTTGCCTACTTAGTATTCGGCCAGCCTTTCTACTGCCAAGATGACCCTCACATCAAAATCTCAGGCCTATCGACACTGCTGAACATACCATTCCTTTGCCCTCTGCACGACGGGAAACCTCTTCCTGCAGCAGCCTCAAAAGCCACATCCAACCAGTCGTAGAACCCCCGCAAGCAACCCCTCTGGCCCCATTACTACACCAGAAACATCCAGAGCACCAGCTAGCCCTTGCAATTACTATGCCTGAATCACCTACACAACCGAAGCTATTTATTTCTATATGGCTGAGCTCTTAGTCTGCCCTTCTGCTAAGTTTCTGCCTATCCCACCACACCTGAACACAACACACACTTTATGGTGCACTTCGTAATTGTGAATTCACTTAAAATTTGTCCCTTAACCTAAACCTGTCAAATATGACAGATATTAGGATATGTTAAGAGAACGGAGTATTAAAATATATATAAAGTTAAGAATAAAGAGTAAAGGTGAAAGGAGATAAATGTACTGACTCATAGCATCGTAAAGCTTTGTTCTAAGCCACAAGGTTTCATAGTTCACTCCCAGAGCAAGTGATTTACAATTCAGTCCTTTGTGTTCAAAGGATCAATTTTAGGCTTTTTACACATTGCCAACTGCAATCTGATATTACTCTTTATGATCACAACCGATGCCGGTATCTGTTGAAATGTTTCCCGAAGTTCAGTCTAAAAAGCAGGCACTACGTATTCAAATAGAAATGTTAAGGCTTTACAGTCTGGTTTTTTATCTACCGACAAGAGAAAAAAAACACTTAAATGTTTAGAAACATCCATCCAGGGACCCATTACAGTCTTTTAGCATTTTGCTTCTTTTTCAAAACCACTTGCCAGACACTTTGCAAAAGTCATGTACGGGGTTGGACCTCAGTTTTGCCTAGTTCAAGCTTACTTTTTCAGGCCCAGGATCCTGATGGGAAGTGCACTGCTGGTATGATCAAGCAAAAACTCGAGAAGCCCCAGAGACGTCACGTTTCGCACATTTCCATGACTACAAATGCACTTGTCCGTGGGCACGCACAGCGCCCCGGGGTTGCAGGAGCCGCAGTCGGGGGATGGGGGGTGGCGGGTTAGTTATAACGCAGCTTCACACGATTACTAACGCGACCGTCAGCTCGCCTCGTCCCTTGAAGGTGCACGTTCAGCATCCTCCCCTCGGCGGCAGGGAGTGGAAGAGCCCCCCTGATGCTGGACTCCAATGCCGGGGAGGAAGCCGGGGGCGGGGGTGGGTTCGGGGTTCCAGGACCCTACTTCCCTCGAAACCAACCTCCCGTCCGGCCTGACGCCCGGAGAGTCCTGGGGGCCGGCCGGGCGCGAGCAGGTGGCGGCGCGGCGGTCCATCACCCGAGGGGCCGGTCCCCGCCGCCCCCGCCAGCGGGCCCGCGCCCCGTTAGGCGGCCCTGCCTCCCGCGAGGCCCTGCCGGTCGCCGCCCCGCCCCCGCCCCCGCCCCCGCCCGGCCGCCGGCCCGCGGCCCCGGCTCGCCTCACCTCCGACGGGAGGACCTGTCCGCTCAGCCAGGAAGGCCCGCCCGCTCCGCCAGGGCACCGAAGAAGGTCTTCTTCAGAGCAACGCCGTCCGCGCCTGCGCGGCCCCACGCCCGCGGTCTTCTTCAGAGCACCGCCGTCGGCGCCTGCGCGCCCCGAGCCCCGCGTCGCGGCTGCGCCGGAGTGTCGCGCCGGGGTCGCGCGCGGCAGGCCCGAGGCGGACCAACACCTCCAACCGTCCGAGTGCGCGCGTGCGCGGCAGGGCCCGGCGCGCAGGGAAGGGCGGAGGTGGACGTGGGGCGCGCAGGCCGGCGGACCGCACCTTTGTCCGCAAGGGGCCCGCTCTCGCGAGAAGGCGCGAAGGCTACTAGTTACCTTTGCCAGGGGAGGGGCCGAGGCGGTGGATGCGGCGGTACCAGCCACTCCGCAGTGGATGCTGGCACAGCCGACCCCGGCGTCTCCTTCTCTGGCGGATGCCTGGCCGATCTGTGTGGGGATTTCGTCTCAGGGTGACTAAAATTCAAGAATGTGGCCCTTAGGTCATCTCATCTTAAGGATGAGAAAAATAGGTCCCGAGGGGGTAAGTGACGTGACTTATTCAAGGTGACACAGGGTAAATGATAATTCAAAGGCAGAGAGGAGATGGAGGCGGGAAAGCTCTCCTTCAGAGACGAACTGCAGCTCATAAGTGTAGAAGAAATTATAGAAATAGGAAATCACCACTTTGGAGCCACCAATAACTGATTCAAGCAAAATTCATCAATAGATGCTGGACGGTTGAGGATATTCATACAGTTCCAAAGTGTCATCCCACAGGTTACTTAGTGAAGAGAAAAGGGTACCTTCACATCAAAGAAGTCACCCTCAACCGAGTGATCACCAGGGATGGTACAGGCTGACATCACATGCTCATTCTTGCCAAAAAAGTGACTTCTCTCTATTCACAAGGAAACAACCAGACAAATCCAAATTGAGGGACATTCTGCAAAACAACCACCTGGTCTCTTCGAAAATGTAAATTTCATGAAATATTAAGAAAAAGGCTAGTGAACTGTTCTAGATTAAAGGAGACAAAGATATGACTCCAAGAGCAATGTGATCCTAAATTGCACCCAGGATCAAAAAACAAAAAGCATCTATTGAGGATCATTCTTGGGTCAACTGAGAAAACCTGAATGTCGACTATATTAGTATTGTAACATGTAAAATTTTCTGAGTGATGATTATACCTTGATTATGCAGAAATGGCCTGGTGTTTAGGAGACACGTGCTGAAGTATTTAGGAGTGAAATAGCATGTGTCTGCAACTAACTCTCAAATGGTCAAGGGGAAAACGTGCAAAATGTTAACAGTTGGTGTAACTAGGTAGAGCATATATGGACGTTCATTGCATTATTCTTGAAACTTTCCGATAAGTTTAAAATTTTTCAAAATAAAAAGTTGGGAAGAAAAAAACCCCACAAAGTCTTTGATCTTCAGTTCCTGGTACCAGGTTGCTGCTTGAATCAAGAGGCAAAGATTATTTCCCTGCTGTGTGTAAGGCATTTCAGGCTAATAAGAGATAAGATAAATGTTCCCAAAGGACTCATAATGTAAGACTTGGACAAATACCTGCCGAATGAGGCAGAAGATGATAAATGTCATCAGCAAAGCAATAGAACTTAGTAGGCTAAACAAAATGAGCTTTGGAGTTAAAAGAGGCCGGGTTTGTATCTCACATCTGCCAACTCCGTGGTGTTTGGCGAGCAACTTAACTTCTCTATGCCTCCGTTTCTACATCTGTGAAACAGAACTAAATAAGCTCTACCTCAGAGGATTGTAGTGGATAGTAAAGAAAATAATGTATCCAGAGCACGTAACAATCTACCTGGCATATGGAAAATGTTCATTAGTTAATAACACAGATGAAAATTAATATGCTATAAGTGATTAAAAGCTGTACAGGCAAAACTACGATATTCACATACATACGCATATTAGAGCCACAACTTCAGCCTGTACTTTGGCACAGACCTGGCCTTTGTTGGGTACAACAGGCCATTGAAGGCTGTAAAGAGCACTTTGAATGGGAATTTGGCAACATTCCTTCCTTGGGCTTCTTTATCCAAAGACCTTTCTTCTGAAGGGACCTGATAACACCAGTCCCAGGTAATGCACCAAGAGACCTCCTCTTTCTCCCAACACCTGATGCAGGAAGGTGGTAAAAGAAATTGTTAAGGAAAACGGCAGCTGCAGAGGGAACCATTCCTTTGCTTCCCATCTCTCTGGCCCCGTCGGCTTAGCAGGATCCATGTTAACCCTCAACGTCCATATCAAGCCTCTGGCCTCTGCCGCCTCCAAACTACAGCCATTGCTCACCCCCGACCCACAGTGGGCTCTAAGCTCTTGGGAAGCATAGAAAGGACTTTCTCAGTCCAACTTCTAATCACCTGGCATTCTTCTCCTATAAAATGTCTAGAACCAGAATTTTAGAGCAGGGAAGGGGCTTTAGACTGCTTCATTTGTGAGACATTTGCTACGTGCTTACTGCGTACAGGACACCATGCTCGGAGCTGATGGAGGAGCACACGTCCAGACACATCCGTGTTGTGTGCGTCCAGAGGCCCTGGTGAGCAGACTCCCAAAACAGGTCACCTGCTGTAGTCAAGGTAACCTGATCGTCTGCCTGCGTTACCTTTGTGAGAGGAAATCTCAGAAGGTTAGTATAGTTTTACCCTCAAAAATGAGAAAAAACAAAAAAAACCCCCTAAGAACAGAAGCCCCACTATGAAGATTTAGTAGCTCGATTGCCCTAAGTGTGAGGAAAATTAAGATTCTGAAGCCAGCGGTGTTATTTAATTCCCTGTTTCTTTAAAGAAAAAGAAACTTGTTTGTTTTCAAGGACTTCAGAATTCTGATGAAGGGTGAGGATCCCCTTGGCATCTCTGAAGAAGAGGAGGGACCAGCCCCATCCCTGGGCCTCCTCAAGGGGGCAGCAGAGCACAGGGACCCAGAGGTGAAAGCGCCTCGCTGTGCCAGGGATGGGTCAGGTGGACAAGAGGGGCATGGCTTGCAGTGCAGAGGGACAGAGATCCAAGACTGCGTTATTGTATATTCAGGGTGTATATCATACCCTGAAATTCCATGTCTGAGGACTCTTCTCAAGGAAACAGTCAGACTCGTGCAAAGGTTCATCTTGAATAGCTTGAATGAATTACAGTAGTAAGAAATTAAAAACAACTTAATGGCCAACATTTAGAGGATTCATTAAAGTATAATACACCCATCTTCTGGGATATGATACAGCAGTGTGTTCTGATAATATTTGATGATCTGGGGGAAAGGCTCAGTTAAAAAAAGGGGGGAGGAAACAAAAGTTTAAGTACAGTGTAATTCCGTGCGTGTGTGTGTGTGTGTGTGTGCGTGTGTGTTACAGTTTTACTTTAAGAAGAAGCAGGGCAGACAGAGAGACTGGGTAGAGGAGGCCCACATGGGTAGATGTGGGCTTTAGTAATGGCTAATTCTGGACTGGTTATAGATTAATAATACATATATTTTATTTATATATATATATATATATATATATAAATATAATAAACAGATGCTGTATATGTGTGTGTATATGTACGTACATAAAAAAAAATCGGGAAAATGTTTCCAAAATCTGACAGTGACTATCTCTGCTGGGTCAGAGTATATGTGATTTTTATTTTCTTCACACTTCTCTGTATTTTCCAAAATTTCAAAATTTGGAAACGTGTTTCTGTTATAATCAGAAAAGTTAAACTCACTTTCATAAGGTGGGGAAGTACCTAGGTTCATGAGAAGGGCATGCTGTTCCGTGGGCAATTTCCACCCAAAATTGGGAAATGCCTCTGGGATCAGTCCCTGGAGTTTACTTTGGGCCTCTGGGAGCTCCCTTCACTCTTGGCCACAAGGGAGCGCAAGGAACCAAGGTAAAGAATAGCTAACCCTTCTGGTGGGCAGGGGGCTTGGGACTCGAGTCAGGGTGATGACCCCTGTCCTCCCCTTGCCCCCAGAGCCTCATCCAAGCTCTCCATACGGTCGTGAACACAGTTATGGGGGCTTTCCTACCCAAGTCAGAGTCCAAGTTGAGTGTCAAAATGGCAAAAAAAAAAAAATTGTAAATATTTACAAATTGTTTTTATGAGGAAACCAATTTTGTCAACGTTCCACATGTGGATTAGGGTACAGCCTGGCTGACACAACCTGCAAATTAGCTCACCTTAATCACTTGCTAGTGAAGCACTATGATCACTTACACGTGCACCATAAATTAAGAAAAAAGAGGGTGGCATACACCTACGGAACCTAAAAATAGTAATAGGCAGTGTCCCCTTAGTGAATATATAGCTGTGTTTCAGGCAACTTGATGTTTTGGGGAATGGCCTTAGGTTAGTGAGCTGTATAGTGTGGTGTAGAGGAAAGAATCAACTTTGGAACCAGAAAACTTCTGTTAAATCCGAGGTCTGCAACTCACCGGCTGTGTGACCTTGGGCAAGTTACTTGACCTCTCTGAGCCTTGGTGTCTTCATCTTTAAAATGGAGATCCCCAGGAGTACACCGGTCGTCCAGATGGGGCCTACCCAGGGGTTTCTACCAGACGGCTTTCTGTGGCCAAAGTTCTGAGGAGGCTTGGACCCCACACCAGGGTTCACCCTGGGCCGGAGCCAGATCACACCAGTGAGTCACACACATCACAAGCCCTAGGGCGATGGAGGAGCCAGACACAGACTCACCCTGAAGGGGTGTGGAGGGGCTGCGGAGAGGGAGTCTACAGCTAGGGGCCCCTGGAGAACACCCCAGGGAGGGGCGAGGCCTGTAGCCCCCGCCCCTCCAGTGGGGACTCAGGAGCCCGTGTGTGCAGAGCTCAGGGCAGACATTCACCACCCCACCTCACCCCCTCTATGGAGATGTAATTGACATGAACCACAGTGTAAGTTTCAGGTGTACAGTGTGATGATTTGATACACATATATATTGCAAAATATATTTACCACAGTAAGGCTGGTTAAGGGTGTCCTTTACCTCATATAATTACCATTTTTTTGTTGTTTATTACGGTGGGAACATTAAAGCTCTGCTCTCACAGGAACTTTGAAGTTCATGGTACAGAATTGTTAACTATAGTTGCCAGAGCCATTCATTTAGAAAAATTTGCATCTTCAGAATTGGGACTCCAGGCAGGTCTGGGGTCTCCTAACGCTATGCGATTCACCCCCTACCTTTGAGGAAAAAGAATCAGACCCCAGGTAGGGTCCAAACCCAAAGACAGCAGAACCCATCTTGTCTGCAGGCTGGAGGATTCCCCTTTGCACGCTCCTTCCCTGAAACAGGCGTCCTGGGATGTGCGGACCGCTGCAGGGGTCCACTCTCTGTCCCTCAAAGTCATATGCAGTGTCGCAGTGTTGCAGGGGGGCCTTCGTTCCTTGCTCTCCCTCTACAATCCTCCAGCCTCCCACTTAGAGACACCACGCCTGCTTACAGATCACACCCCCCCCACCCACCCTGGCCTAGACGGCTGCCACGGGGTGATCCTCAGGTCACCATGCCCCCAGGCTCTGAAGGCCACCAGAACACCATTGCCTAGGACGGGACACAAGGGAAAAGAGGAATAAGCAGGGTTAGTTATGGGGATGCAGAGGGAGGAGACAATAAGAGAATGAAAAAAAATGAGGCAAAAGAGAAAGACTCAAATGAAAAAGAATGCGGGGGACAAAGGTGTAGAAGGAAAACGATGAAATGAAAAGAAGAATGGAGGTTGAATTCCACTCAATTTTATAGGTTTCTTCCCTCCTCCCTGCAGTGTATTTACTATTAAATTACAGTCAGTAAAGAGAATAAAACAAACTGGACTCTATGAAAATACCTTGCTTTCCAAGTCGGTGCTCCATATGAGAGTTTCATAGAACCAAGGGGCTGAAAGGGCCTCGTGATCTCCTCTAGAAACATATATGTAATCCAGCTGAAAAAGAAACCACCCAATATCGCCCACACATGGGGAGTGCACGCTGCTGGGACCCTCAGTGGCATCGGTGAAAGGACGTCTGGTCCCCGAGTCAGAGTGGTGCCGACACTGTCCCAACAGGCTGACTCCTGCTGTGACCTAAGACGAGAGACACTGTTCCCAGCGAATGTGTATTGAGATACCGTCAGCTTTTTACAAACCTTTTCTTGCCTTTTCATCGCAGCATCTGCTGTCACTACCCCCACCTCTGTGTCTTGTGTAACATGAGTGTGTCAGGGACTGCAGGACACAGAGGAGGAAAAGCACTGCTGTGGCCTGAACGCTCGTGTCCCCAGATTCACGCGTTGCAATCCTAACCCCCAGTGTGATGGTGTTAGGAGGGGGGGCCTCCGGACGTGCTTAGGTCATGAGGTGAGGCCCTCATGAATGGGATTCGTGCCCTTGTGAAAGAGGCCCCGCAGAGCCCCCTCTCCCCCTCCACGTGCGGACACAGCGAGAAGGTGGCCGTTTACGAGCCAGGAAGCAGGCCTTCACCTGACATAAACGTGACCACACGGGCACCCTGACCTCAGACTTCAGCTTGGATAGAAGCACCTAGTCCGCGGGATTTTTGTTACAGAGACGTACGGAGAGTGCCCAGGAATGGGGTAGGGTGGACAAGGCATTTAGGATTGACGAGTCACACACAACATCATCTAATTTTTTTAAGCAAAAAGAAGGCCGAGCACAACCTTGACGAAGGAAGCTCGGGGCCCCTGGTGCTGTTTCCAGCTGGACGCCAGGTTGGGGTCAGGAGAACGGAGGCTGCCTTACGGGAAAGGCAGGTCCCAGCGCCACGTGGTTGGCTGGCCAACTCCAAAGGGGGCCGCTCACACAGACACCGGTCTGCGTGGTGCCCCTGGGGTGAGCCTCGTGGTGGCCGACCCCCCAAACCCTCCCCTTCCCCCCGCCCCCCCGGCATCACACGTTCCCGGAAAACTGGTCTGGAGGAGCCCTGCAGGCCGTGAGGAGCCCAGGCTGAGAGGTACGTGAGCTAGCCAAGGCCACACAATCGGTGATGGGCTGGACCCAGTCTCCCAGGCCGTTTCTGGAAGCGGGCCCGCCCGGAGGGGCAAGACATCTGATAAACCCGCTTCCTGGGCCGGCAGCTACGTACCTCCTGACCTCAGGTACCTCAGGGGCAGCGCTTACACCAGCGCTGTGATTATACAGATCCTGCGATCTTTGTCTGCCCTCATCAACCCGCCCCCTCATCTTTCATTTACTGACCATTTCCCGTGAGAGCCTGCCAAAGACCCGCTTGTTTCGGCGCCTTTGATTTGCTTTTAAGAAAAGCAAAGTGTATGGAAATCACACTGGTGCCGACACAGGAGACGTAATAAATAAAACTTTCCGTTCCGGAGTGAACGTAACTCACGGCGCCGCATCTGCCGTGAGCTCCGGGAGCTACAGCAGCTGTCCCCGGAGGATGCAGGTGTCACACTCACACACCGGCCCACGCCGCACCTCCGCCCTGGCCAAGAGTCACCCGGGGGGCTGGCATCCCACGCCGTGCTGAACCAGGAGCTCCGGGGAATTTCTTCTCCAGAATTTTCATTTCCTCTGAGCTCAGTCAGTACTGCCCAGAAGCCCTCGGAGGCACGAGGAGGACCGGCGCGGGGTTGCCCGTTGGCCCGCAGTCCTTGCCAGGGGGCGCCCCGTGGCAGTATCCTGGCCAGAAGTGCACGGGAGGGCTTCCTTCGTTGTGGGGCTGGCGGGCCACGGCTCCCCGTGGGGGGAGTGGCTCTGCACGTGCTCTGCTGTCTGCGTCTGGGAACTCCGGGCCCTGACCTAAGACCAGAAAAAAACGCCTTTTAAGCAGAAACACTAACAAAGCCCTGTTCCATCATCTCCAATCCCCAGTCACTGAGCTCAGCCTTAGGGCGTAAGTGTGGCCACAGGGCATCCTGTCTGAGCAACACTGATCATTAGCACGCAAGCAGCCTCGGCCGATCTGAAAATACACCGAAAGTCATCTTCCAGGGACACTTCTCGTACTTAGTTCCTCAAAACTGCTCTGGCTTTTGGGAGACCTAGAAGTAATAGACTATTTAGGGGAGATCTTTCTTCGGTGCGTTGGGTTGCACATACTTCTACTGAGAGCCTCCATGGGAGGGCCATGCGTCATGCTAGGTCCTGAAGTTTACGTGAGGATGGAAAGTCCAGGCTTGGAAATGAGTGAGAGACGTTTGTTTATAGAGTTTTATGAGCACCAGTTACGGTACCAGGCCCTCTACACGTATTCACACATTAAACCCTCAGAATATAGTCATTATGGGGAGGTCGTGCCCGCTTTACAGATGTGTAGATACAGCCTAGAAAGGTGAAGCACCTTGTTCAAGGTCACAAAGTCACTATAATCCATTTATCTCTGCAGCCATCCATCACATAAAACAACCTATGGAGCTTCTATCATATGCCAGGCCGTCAAAGCATGAGGATACAAGGATGAACAGCTACAGCCCTGCCCACCCAGAGCTTATCACCTCGAAGTAGGACAAAGAAGTACCCAATCACAATAGAGTTTTATAAACACCATGGCGGGCAGCTGGATGCCTGGGAGAGTGGGGGCATCGGGGGCTACAGGGCAGGCCAGACTGGTGCTCAGATCAGGTCGGCCTGACTCCGAAGCCGGCACTCTTACAAGGCCGAGAGAAAGTCAGGCGGAGACAGAGACAGAGAGGAGCCCGCTTTTCGGTTTTGTTGCCCTGTCTGTAGCCTCCTGCATCTGGGGTGTCTGCATCCTCACCCCTCTCGGTCTGTGGGAGCATCGCTCCTGGAAGACATGGGGGTTAATCTTCCATCTTCCATGTTAAGATACCCAGCAAAGCCTTGATGATTTGGATCACGTTTCTCCTGGCCTCTGGCACCCTTCCCCCCCAATCTGCTTTCCATCCTGAATTCCGTCTTCAGTGCCATAGCCATCCACCTGTGCGCGGAATTAGAAACGTCAGGGTAACCTCAGCTCCTCTGTCTCACTCACTCCCCACCCCTCACATCAAATGATAGGGACTCAAGTGCAAAATCCCATCCTTGGCTGGTTCTCACTGTCACCGTGTCACTGCCTTACACTGGCCCTCCTCTGCCTCCTCCTCCTCCTCCTCTTCATTGGCCCAGCATCCGCTTTCAACCCACTGCAACCCTAGCGCCACACCACCACCAGCACTGCTTTCCTAAAAAACAAATTAGATCCTGCCATTTTCAAGTTCAAATATCCCCCGATGACTTTCTACTGCATATGAAATAATATCCGGTGTCCTTTGCCTGTTATCAGGTTCCTCACAGTCTAGCCTCCTCTTGTCTCTCCACCATCTGCCCCAGCCACACAGATTCTCTAGAACCAAAATGCACCTCCCTGCCCGTGCACACACTTCACCCTTAAGACCATCCCCTGCTTCTCAACCTAGGAAACTCCTACTCATCCCACAAAAGCCAGCTCAAATGACCCCACCTGTGTAGAGGCATTCCTTCATTCCTCCAGAAGGTCTAATCACACCCTCCTCTGTGATCCTTCAGAGGATCTTCACCTTGAGCCTGGGGTAAGACCATCCCCTGCTTCTCAACCTAGGAAACTCCTACTCATCCCACAAAACCCAGCTCAAATGACCCCACCTGTGTAGAGGCATTCCTTCATTCCTCCAGAAGGTCTACTCACACCCTCCTCTGTGATCCTTCAGCCCCACATTTCTACCTTTATCTTAGTGCTTGTTATATCAAAATCATCTCTACATGTAGATCTTCTTGGACACTAACCCCTCAGGGGCAAGGACTGTGTTTTATCTTTTATTCCCAACACCTACACATAGGTTCTGTTAAGTACAAAGTACGCAATGAACGTTTGGTTCCAGTCCTTTTTGTCTGTGTGTTTTGCCAGAGGCCTCTGGTGCCCTGGTATTCTCTCTTCTGTTAGGTAACAGGAAGCAGGGAAACCCAGCAAAGAGCGAACCCTGGGGCTCTCTCCTTTATGTTTGGCCATAATTGTCCAACTTCAAAATAAATTCTCTAACACACCTAGTCACCAGGAGTATCCTACTATCAAAGGCTGTTTGATGTTGTCAGTTTACATGAAAACAAGTAGTACTTGCAGAAGAAATAGCTCCGTTGTGCCACACGATGGGGACAGGCATCCAACCCCAGGAAGAGAGCCAGGTAACAGAGCCTCAGGTCACCTGCCCCAGCCACTGGGCACCAGGCGTCCCTCGAGGCTGGGAATGGTCCCCTGGCACAGAATGTCCAGGTACCTCTTGACGGACTGATGTCAGGTGTTTCTGGAGGAAGACCCAGTAACACTTAGGTCACCATTGATGGCATAGATAAGGGGCACTGGTAGATTTTAAATGGCACCTTACACCCCAAGTACGGGGATGAATTTACCCTGAGAACAAAGCAAACAATGAAGGGATTTTGGGACCCAGATCTACCCTTAAAGGACTTAGGCAGTGATAAGCGCATGTCTAAATCACTCGACTTTGCTAACAGTCTGGCTGGAAAAAAAAAAAAAAAATCAGAGAAAAAGGGATGAAGCATTTTTAAAAAATTCAAATTAGGAAACTTGAAATCCCATCTGAAATGAGCTAGAGTCTTGGAGCCTGTTCTGCTTAAGTCACTTCAACATCATACAACACAAATTAAATCCATTGCTCATAAAATACACCTAAACTTCCTATTAAATTGTATAAATCTGTATATAAAATGGGCTTTCTGGGGTTGTCCCTATCATTAAAAAAAGGCAATTTTTATAAATCATTATCTTCCTCATTAAATAATCCTAACTTCAAACAGTTCCATTTTCATTTTAAGGAGAATTATTTTCCAATTGACATTTAGTCGGGACAGGTGCCGTTACACTCACAGCTCTTAAAGCTACTGGGATTTTTACATCTGAATACCAGAGACACTCAGGGGGCATTTTGTCTCTTTTCTATCTGTCTTCACTATCTGAGCACAGTGTAAAGTTTCTCAGTATAGTTTTTGTAACTCATTAGTTTTTGGCATCCCGCAGAGCGTACTGGCCAACAGGATTCGTTCTTTCTTGGATCACAACTAGCTGTGAAAACAGATGTTAGAGCACACTCCCTCCACCCTCACAGGATGACTGAAGGTAGGAAATGCAGGTGATTATCAGAGTCTGCTTCTGATGCAGACCTCCTGCTCTTCTGCCGACCCTTTGGACTGACTCTGATATGCACTAATTAACAGGGATTCAACCCCTGCAGAAGCAGCGGCTGCAGCCCTGGCTCTGCTCCGCCTCTACTGAGTCCTTGTTTTGAACTATTGATCAAACAGATTTGAGGGGATGTGTTGAAGCCCGTGTGGGGTAAGAAGGAAGGAAATGAAGGAGGAAGGAGGAGGAGAGAAAGGAGGGGGCACGTCTATAAACAGTTTCAGAGGGAACCCGCCGGTCAGACCTCGCTCGTCCGATTTCACACACCTTCCTCCAATGAGGATTTGCTTCTCTTTCAGAAAAAGCAATTCCAGGCGACTTGCCAGAGTTCCCATTTTGGCAAAAGCTCCATCGTGGGTTCAGAGCAGCCCAGCTTCGAGGAGGACGCAGGGAGGGCTGAGAAGGTCCAGGATGGTGGTGGTGGTCCTGCTGCGGCTCGGCTGGCTGTGTGCCCCCCTGGGAGCCCTGGTTCTGGATGTCAACAACATCAAGAGCTCTGCGGATGCGCAAGGGGCCCGGAAGGTAACGCTCGGTGGAGGAGGAGGGCTGGGCGCTGGGCTCGAGTGAAGCCATCACGCAGATGAGCATCTGACATAGCTCATCTAGACGGCGGGCTGGATTGAGGCTGTGGAAGGCACCCTGAAAGAATCCAGTCGCTTTAGCATTAACTCACCAGATGAGCCAAGTGGCTTTTCAGGGCATTGAGCTATCAATTCACCTATAAATCAGGGAGTAAGCTAATATTTAGAAAGCTATACACCACGTGCCAGGCCTTTTAAACATACTATCTCATTTCCTCTTCCTCAGAGCTTGAGACAGCTATCACACCTCCTAATGACAGATGGCGGAAATGGGCTCAGAGACGCTGAGGAATTTAACCAAGGCCACACAGCCAGGGAATATGGGAGTCAGAAGTTACATGCTGCGTGCCAACCCTCTCACTTCACAGAATTGTTTTATAGGAAATGTTTCATATATATATGAAAAGGCATCAACCGTAGATGAGAAAAATCAGTCTTCGGTATCTGTTTCTCTGCAAATGAGGCATCACTAGAAATCAAAGGATGGTTGAGCGGGCCCACTGAGGGGCCTACTTGGCAAATGGTGACTGATGTGATTCACTGGAGTAAAAGGTCAAATAGGGATGCCACAAACACCAACATTTCATTAAACTATCACACAGCATCTAGGGCTTCTAGATACATATCAAAAATCTCATAACCGTCTCTAAGACACACGTGGGAAAACATTTTCTTCCATTTTCACAGAGAGCATAAAAGATGAAATTCCATGTTTAAAAGTAGGACAATTTTTCAGACACAAATAACCTTTGCAGCACATAGGTCTCTTCATTGGTGATTTGCTCTCCCCTTTGTGAAAGAAAACCAATTCTAGTGAAAAGTCAAGATGCTGCTTGAGGTTTGCCTCAGCGTTTAAAGTGCCTCTCTTTTTGGCTTTCTCCATCTCCTGCCTGGAATAAAAACTCTTCACATCTCGCTGGATTCCCTAGCCCTGTGACAGCAGCTTCTCTTTACAGGGTTCACAGTGCATGTCTGACAAGGACTGCAACACTAGAAAATTCTGCCTCAAACCCCAGGATGAGAAGCCATCCTGCGCTACCTGTCGTGGATTACGGAGGTGGTGCCAGCGGGCTGCCGTGTGCTGCCCGGGGACGCTCTGCGTGAATGGCGAGTCAGCACGGAGACTTGCAGGGCTGCAGCGCTCCCAAAGAGCAGACACAGCACCCGGGTCTCTTAGACTAGGGCATTCCACGACAGGCACTCTCTACAGGCTCCACAGTGGTTCTCCGCAGCCGCCTCTTCCCGATGCAGCAAAATAGTTTCTTTCCCGGCAGCAACTCTTGCCAGCAACTTGGAGATGATTTTAAAGCAAGGGTTCAAGTTGGAATCTTTCAAGTTCTTCTGTTTTCACTTAGATTCCATTAATTACTTAAGCACCTGCTTTGCCGTATGTGAGATGTAAATATTTAGTGCCTGTGTCCCGGAAATCTAGAAAGTTATACAGAAACTGAAGGCGGAAGTACTGCCAAAGCCTGTGACAGTCTGATAATGAGCCTGTCCGTGGTTCTCATCCTCTAACTCCACCTGCTTGTCTCTCAGATGTTTGCACTGCGATGGAAGATGCAACCCTAGTACTGGAGAGGCAGATCGATGACCAAGACGACACAGATACACAAGGAACAACTGAGCACCCAATTCAGGAAAACAAACCCAAGAGGAAGCCAAACATTAAAAAATCACAAGGCAGTAGGGGTGAGAGCAGCATTCTAAGCATATATATATATATATATATATATATATATATATATACTTTTTTTTTTTTTTTTTTTAAGAAATTTTCTCCTCCTAGGCTCTTAAGGATAGGCTGAAACTGACTTGTGCCTCTCCACCCCAGAAACACCTAGGGAGCATGTCCTATTTCTAATCTCTTTCCGTAAACAGCTATGGAGATCATGGGGGGAGGAGCACAAGGTAGCTGGCAGGCCAAGAGGACGGGGAATAGCTATAATAATGGGCTGATTAGCAAGAAAGCCCTTAATTGTTTAATTAAATTTTATATGCACATCTTTTTACAGCCTATAATTTAACAAATAGAAATTTCCCTTTCTAGATCCTCAGAATACAAAATAAAAGAGAGATGAACATAGATGCAGTAACTCTTCATTCTCAGACAAAATAAAAACTTCAGTAAGATGCTTTTTACAAAATTGTAGTCTCAAATTCCAATCTTTGACATAAAGCAGCTAGGATTTTGAGGTGAATTGGCCATTCTTGTTTGTTGAAGATGGCTAACTGCCCCCTGTGTAAGTAGTGGTCTCTCTTTGGGTCAGTACAAATCCCATTTAGTAAAACACTGATGAGTGATACTTATTTCACGTCTCAAGACTGGAAATCCCATCTTTCTTTAATAAATGTTTTGACTTTATAAAGCAGTAAATTCTGTTCGGGAAGACTGAGATGTCCACGCCATTGTTGCTTTCAGCCCAGGAGCCAGGCATGCTGTTCTATCTTTACTTTGCGACCTTATCCTACACCCACGCCCTAACCCAGTCGCGCCCTCACAAGCCACCATTCCCCCTGCTTATTACTAAAGCGCATATCAATCTTGTTACAGGACAAGAGGGAGAAAGCTGTCTTAGAACTTTCGACTGTGGACCTGGACTTTGCTGTGCTCGTCATTTTTGGACTAAAATTTGTAAACCGGTCCCATTGGAGGGACAGGTCTGCTCTAGGAGAGGACACAAAGATACCGCGCAAGCTCCAGAAATCTTCCAGCGCTGTGACTGTGGTCCTGGACTATCATGTCGAAGTCAGGTGACTGGAAATCAACAACACTCACGGTTAAGAGTGTGCCAGAAAATCTAAACGGCTGCACGTCTTCCAGCAGAAGTCTCAGACAAGAACTTAAAAATCTTCCCATACAAATAACTCTTAAAATCAAATCTTGTAGTAAGTGAAATAGACTGAGCTGGAGAAGCTGCCTTGTGATGAATGGAAACTAGTTTGGGCTTGTTGTCTATTTCTGCAGAAAAGTGATGTGATTCTATAACAAATTTAACTGATCTAGTGATTCAGTTAGTTCAAATAAATCTTTACGTAATTTCTGGTGAAGTTATGGTACCTGACAGTAGTTAACAGGGAAAATTATCACAGCAAATACTTTATTTTTTCTGAAAACCCCCATTGTTTATAATCATGTATTTCTTGGAAGGAAAATACCGTTTTGCTACAAAATAACTTGGTTAATAAAGAAGTAAGATTCAAAAGGTAGTATCTTATGTTTGTATAGCCCACTGCAAGTTACAAAGCATTTTTACATTATTTTGTTTTCAATAGCTTTACTTACCATTTGAGAACTTCCTATATTTTGTATTTACATAATTTCTATATTTCAAAGATAGGGCTTTCAAGGAGTGCTTTTACTTATACATTTTGACCATCTGAACTTAAAAGTTACATTGGAGGAAAACTAGGGCAAAAAAAGTAAAATCTTTGCTCGAAGTTTAAGAGACCATATTTTATACATATGGGTACATATTAAAAGTGGTTTTAATTAGGAAAGCTCTTTCTGATGGATTATAATCAACTGCTACAGATTTCATTTAAGAGATAAACCACACACCTGTTCTTGGAATTAGGTTATAAGTATATGTTACAAAATCGCATATGGGCCAAGCAAAGAAAAAAGTCTCTAAAAAAGATTGAACCCTCTTCCAAAGTCTTGCCTAACTGACTAATTTACAATCAGTAAATAGGAGGAAAGGTAATGAGGTAATGTGGTTTATAGCATAAGGGCAGAAAATGAGAAAACAAAAATTCCCATTTAAGATTTGTTATCATCTCATCTCTTAATCCTCTCCACTGACCCTTAGTAAAGTGTGATCACGAACAGAATATATAAATTTAAACATATTTGCTAATAAAATAAGCACAAGATCATCTGACAATAGTACAAGAGGTTTTATTGACTAATGCAAGCTACAGCATGAAGAAACAATTATTTAAAAACACCACAGACCCTTACGTAGCAAAGGTTAAGAAATAAATTAAGACCTATTGGGCTGTGCCGGGGAGGATGGGCCTCATTCACTTCGATCCTTGGGTTCTCGGTATTTCCACTGGATGTAGTCAAAGATGTCCTTCTCACTATCCACGGGCAGCGGCTCTCCAGCAACTCCTGCAAGGAGGGAGAACAGAACCTTCCTCATGAACCAGTTCTGGAGTTTAGAGGATTCAGGACTGAGAGCTATACAGGACTCACTTTCAGAGGAAAAAGAAAATAGTCCCCAAGCCATTCAAAAAAAAAGATATTGACTGCCCTCCCCCTCCTGCATGAGCTTGTGTCTGTGCTTTGCCACACGTATTACCGGCGCTACACAAAGAACCTCAGTATCCCAACTCTGGCCATCTGAAGCGGCCCTAATCCATGATTTTTCTGTCTGCTGGATCTCCATTGTATTAGAGAAAATACTCTAGTGAGTTCCTTTGCAACTGAAAATTCGGTCCCCGGACTAGCAGTACTGACACCACCTGGCAGCTTACCGGCAACGCAGAAGCCACTGAATTAAAATCTGCACTTAACGAGGTCCTCACATGGTTTGTATACACATTGACATGTGAGAACAAACCAGCCCTCTTCTACCAGGGATGAAAAACACTTTTAGGACAAAAAGACAAAATCTTCATTTTCCTAGTAGAGAATAGTAAACCACATAGTATATTGTGAAATGTTAGCAACATCTATAAAACAGGGATTAAGCAATTCTTACTCTTTAAACTTTAAAAGCTTGGGGCCAAAGCTACCAAGTTTGGCCTGGCACTAAAAGCAATAATACCTGGGTTCTTTGGAAGTCTTGGAGATACATTTAAGAAAACAAAAACACTTTAGATCAATAAGATTATTTACTGACCATCAGAGGTAGAAAGAATTTAATCCATTCTAATAGAGCTGGAAATAAATGAATCTTGTCATCATGGGCCTTCAACTGAGGGCCTGGGAGCACCTATGGATTAAAGCTTTTTTTGTTGCCTGAGGGACTAACAATACCAAAGAAACTGCAATTAACTGGCATGGTTACTTAAAGGCTTTTTAGAAAAACCAAAATTGCTAAACCAAAATATCCAGATGACTGGGAATATCTCTAATGCAGACAAAAATACTCACCAGTGACTCCCAAGGGACGGATTGTGTATTCATTGATTGTGAAGCCTTTTTCTACAGCATGAGCTCTCATATTCTTATTGAAAATATCACTCCCAGTGAAATAGAGGACACCACAGTAATACTGGTCCTTGGGTATCAACCTACAAACAATAAACAATTCACCAATCTTTTACTACGTATTTCCAATTTAGCAAAAATAAAATCATTAAGGCACAAAACAAGTCTGTGTGGTCCAATAACTGAAGAGGACACCATCATTAGGTAGACCATTCATTCAAATGACCTCAACCTTGCAGTTAGCTGAGGTTTCAGTAAACTATGCTCTGCAAGAGGTGTGGACAAATGCAAAGCAGTATCACTTGTTACAACCAACTCTCCCCAGGCAGGATCTACTTTGAGCTGCAGAAGGCACCATGGTGAACCCAGAGATAAAAAAGTAGATTCTGTAGACAGTCATTATTCTTTACATACTTTCAGGCTAAACACTGTCTATTGCAGGGACATATGGCACTTTGGAATGAAAAGGGGTCTTAGACATTTATGCAAATTCCAAGACATACAGAGGGAGGGGGAAAAGGGGAAAAGAAGGGAAAAGTTAATAGGTTGGCAACAAATTTTGAGTAATACCTGATATCAATTCTCCTGTGTGGATATTCCTTTTCATCATTTTTACTGGGAAGCTGGCAAACACCCTAAAACGTATATTTAAAAATAATGTTTAAAGATTTTTTTAAACTTAAGGCTTAATTCTAATCAAATATTGTTAACTGTGAAGTTATTTTTGCTTTAAATGGAGGCAGTTTTAGAATTGTGAGCGCTTGTAACTTAGTAGCTTTTCTATGCACTATATATTATCCCTGCCTTCCTATTGTGCTTCATGATAACTAAAAAACCACATGAAACAGCAGGCAAGGGTTCCGGTTATGAGGGTCTGGCTTTTGTGTGACTCTAAACAAGAAGATAATCAAGGAAAGTGTGAAAGACAGAGACCAAAACAAACAGAAAAAAGCAACTTGGAAGAAACAATGATTACTCAGGGAGAAGAAAACAGACACAAAAGCTATCAGTGATAGTCTCAGATCACAGATTTTTATCCATGAAATAAGGACAGAATTCTACAGAAAAAGAAAACTCAAGGAAAAGATTTAAATCAAAATTTAAAATATGACAGAAGTAGAAGAACTTAAAGTGAGGAAATCTCCCAGAAGTTAGAAAAGACAGAGAGAGGAAAATTAAGAAAAATTTAAAAGATAAGAAAATTAGAGGATCGTTTTCTTCCTTCTCTACAGGTGAGTTTTCATTATGCTTCTGCAGTTTTCTTTTTTAATACTTCTGCAGTTTTAAAACAACAATTATCAAGGTCTGTTTTGTTATCTTTTCCTCTTCCAGGAAAATGGGGAAAGTTTACGGACTGGGCGGCAACGCATAAATATGTAGAAAGAAATACAAACATCACCGAATTTCAAATCTAACGTTTCAAATGCCACATTCTAAGAAAACTACACAAGTGACAGGCTTCTGGTCCTAAAGAGCAGTCGAGTTGGTACACACGTCACTAAAAGACATACTTTTCACTCAGCAACACAGAAAAATCAAAATCTAAAATCTAAAATGGGTATTTTCTTTAGCAACTCCTATTCCTGAGAGATTAATGAAACCTGTTTATCTTCAAATATGAAACCTACCTTCTTAGGCACTAACAAGTTCCAACTCAACCTTCAAATGGAATTACCATGAGGCATTACCCTGCTGATCTGGATGTCTGAACCCACAGGCAATGATCTTTCTGTTTGTCACATCAGTAATAGGATTTCATCTAATGGCTTTGTTCCTTTCCTCAAGGCTAATTTTATTTCCTACACTTTTTCTGAAGTGCTAATGTTAAAGAATTTCTCTGTATTACTGTAAATTCTTTATTCGATTGAGTGGATTAGTTTTGTCTGGCATTTCAGTTAGGTAGCTTCATGCTGACTGTCTGAAATAGAACCTCTTTCATTTCCCCAGTGTAGCCAAGGTATCTTCTACTGTCCTGTGAATCCTCGCTGTAGATATTTCACAGAAAATCATCCTCCGAGGTCAAACCTGCACGAGATGCTAAAATTTGAGTGGTACTCACCATATATAAAGTAAAAAGGCATCTAAATGCAGAGGAAATTGGTTTTTCTTCCAAATGTTACTATATGCACAGGAAGAATAGCTCAATTAACTAAAGGCCCTGAGTTTACAAGAAGATCTGGAATAACCTGGCTTTCCTAAGCTTTGATTACTATTAGTTTAAGAGAATTGATGTTTTGAAGATAACTTAAAAAACACACAGATGGTCATATCTTTAAAACTATTTAGTCAGTGCAACAAGATGTTCTGAAATCAAGTGGATCGATATGGAGTGGAGTTTATTCCACTTCATAAGCTGAAGTCATTTTGCAGCCAATTTCCTTTCAGAAACCTAGAGATCTTAACTCCTCTGGTGATCTCTGCTCATGTTCACGCGCTCAGGGTCACTGCCCTGACTCCTGCCTGCCTCTCTCTCCCCGCAGAGACCTGCCTGCCCAACTTCCTTACTTCAAGTCTTTCCCCAGGTCTCATCTTCTCAATAAGGCCGTCCCCTTTAATACCGTCTTCTGCACTCCCTTTCTTTTCAAAAGATAATACTTATTATCTTAACCTAACGTTTTACCTACTTAATATGTTCATTGTTAAGTAGCAGTCCCTTCCCATACCCTCAAATAAAAGTTCTACTTAAATTCACTGATCTATCCCACGCTCCCAGAGCAGAGCCTAGAATGTAGTAGATGCTAAGTATGTATTTGGTGCATTGACTGAACACACCTTCTCTTTCCTACTGACACTCATTCTCCCCACTTTGTTCTTTCATAGCACCATCTTCTCTCTTTCTATCCCTTTTTCTGTTCCCCAATTTAATTCTTTCCAGGTTACTACCTTTCTCCAACTGATCTATTTCCAAATAGAAATATATTTTTTTTTATATTATTATTATGTGTTATACTAGTATAACACTGCACAACTCTTTGAAGATTCAGTATCTTCAAAAGATATTTGTACAAACCCTTCAATGTTTCCACATATATTACTTAATCTGATCTGCATAACAGTCCTTTGACAGAGGGCAAGGATATCATTTAATAAATAAGAAAATGAAGGCCTTAGAGAAGTAAAGCAACTTGTCAATGTCACACAACAAATTGGTAATGGAGCCAAAAGATCTTAAAGCCTCTGTATCCAAATCTACTTTCCTACCATGCAACATACCAACACCCACCGTCTTTGCAACAAGATACAAATCACTTCTTATTGCCTCCAAAATAAAATGATTTGAAAGTTGACCTGGAGTGCTTCTCATCCTAACAAATACTAATTATAAATGTCAAAACAGCAGGCTCAAACATTGCATTTTCTAAGCTTCAGTAAATACATGAACTACATGTGCAGTATACAAACTTTATATACAGACCATCCACTAAGATGGATTCCTATGTCACAACATAAAGGCCTTAGTCTCTTACTGTGGTCTAAGTTTTCTATACTTTAAAAACAAACAAAAAGCCTGCTTTCTTACTTTTTAACCTGTTTTCTTCTGGAAATAGGTTTGGAGGATTCCCTTTCTGGCAATACTTGTACATGTGCTGCCAGGTATGACCGAGAGAACGGAAGGCAAGATAGAGCCAAGACTCCCACAACTCCAGCCCGTACCCTAGGATGGGTGAGTGGTCCTAGTCTTTCACATACCACATGTACTGTGAGGTCTGAACCGGCCAACTCTGCAGCGTCCCTGGGATTTGGCTGCCTCTGACCTTCCTACACAAAGGACTTCTCTTCTGTGAGCAGCTACTAGGACAACCCAATTCTACTATGTCAGCAACCCTTTACGCTCATATACTTGGCCACCCACCTTCCTTTGCAGGTTACACCCAGCCCACCAGCTTGTAATTTTTCCTTGTATTCTTGCTAGCTGGGTTACTACAGCCTCTGTAGGTCTTTCCTCGGGATCTCTTTGGCCACAGAAGAATACTGTTCAGACTGTAAAAAAATGCTTCTGCTTTTTTATTGTGTAAACACCTTCCCGGTGGCTAACTCTGAAAACAGCTGCTGCACTTCCCCCGGAGAGAGTCCAGTGCTTTCACAGAGATGACTATTGAAGGAAGAGAGTCAGGCCAGAAGGGGTCCCCAGTGGAGTACCAGGACACTTTCCTACTATTTGAAAAAAACAACCCAACTTGTCTAGCACATGATTTTTAGAATTTTATCTGATTGATTGAATGTTCTTTAAATGTAAGATTTATGCACATTCCTTTTGAGTGATTTAAAGTCAATCTAAATTTAAAAGGATGTTCATATGGATGTACAAATCCTATTTTTATTAATATCTCATGTGTGCATATATTTTTGGGCATAGAGTAAGAGCTCAAAACCTGACAGACAAGGGAGAACAGATCATAAATGTGATTCCCAAAAACTGACTAGAATTTTTATTTTTACCTTTCCCGAAGTTCTTTTGAAAATATTGATAAAGTGTGACAACTTAGGCAATATACTTTCATAGCCCATTAAAATCACCATGCTGAATCAAATGACATGTTTTTTTGCATGTATGATTAAATACACATAACATAAAATATACCACTTTAACCCTTTTTAAGTGTGCAGTTCAGTGGCATTAAGTACATTCACATTGTCGTGCAACCATCACCACCATCCATCTTCAGAACTTCTTCATCTTCCCCAACTGACATTCTGTCCCCATAAACACTCACTCCCCATCTCCCCGCTGCCCCGCCCATGCCCTGGCAACCACCGTTCCATTTTTTGAATGACAAGGTAATTCAATTACCTATCTCAACCATCTTCTTCTACTTTTGGCTAAGACTGTCGAATCTGCACAGTGAGACCCCTGCTAATTTTAGCATGTCCATGCTCCAAAAGCATAGTCTCTTTCCTTTCAGTCACATGACTTAGGAAAAGGGGGGCATGGAGAAAAGAGCGCCCAAATGCTGTATTTAAGTGAGCAGCAGATAAATGTAAGCCTTTATTACATTAGCCCTAGATTTCTGTTTGCCTTCGGTTTTTATACAGGACCATTTATTAATGTTTTTAATCCATTTGCTATTTGTCTTGAATCCTCAAGTCTTAATCCCCTAGGAAGAACACAGGACTTTGATGGTCCATCACAATGGGTTTCACTGGGACGACTCCACAGGTGCCCCCTCTACGAGCCCCCTACTTATCATTTCACACAGCATGGTTCTTCCCCTGGACGTTCTATCACATACCCTGATGCCTTCTTTCTTTGGTCTTGTAATAGATTAATACTCTTCAGACAATTCTAATCTCACTTATTAATATATTCTGAGTCAAAGAGTATTTGCTATTTTAGGGAAAAAATATAATGTATCAAAGTCATTATGGATATTTTAAAAATAGCAGATTATGCCAATTACCTATTCCAATGGCACAGATTATTTACAAGTGGGGAATTTAGAACAAAACTCTTTACTGGGACTTCCCTAGCAGCACAGTGGTTAAGACTCCACGCTCCCAATGCAGGGTTCGATCCCTGGTCCGGGAACTAGATCCCACATGCATGCTGCAACAAAGAGTTCACATGCCACAACTAAGGATCCCTTGAGCTGCAACTAAGGAGCCCGCCTGCAGCAACTAAGACCTGATGCAACAAAATAAATTAAACAAAAACAAAAACAAAAAAAAAAACCTCTTTACTAAAATATTCTCAGATTAGAGAATATATCTCCTCTAAGGTCTAGGATGTCCTATTTACTTACGACACTAAGGTACAGTGAGGTCACACTCAGAATGGTTACTGGACAGTCTCCACAGTTTTTTTTTTTAAATGTGTTAACTCAAGCGAGTACTTACCATGAACTTTGTTTCCCCTTTTGACAGAGTGTCTGTAATAAAACGGACCTTTTGTAACTGCTCCACAACACGATGTAACAGCTTTGGCTATAGAACCATAATTAGGGAATAAGAAAAAAAGCAATTACTCTGTTACAGCAAGAGAGCATTTTTAAAATGAGTTTTCTGATGCTCTATGCAGAAATGCCTAGTTTTCCTATGTTCTGAGTACTTTTTCTAACAGAAATTCATCTTATCAAATGAAACCACCACTCTTCACCAATATCATGATACCCCCAAATAGACATCATTTGTCTTTATCTGTTTCATTAAACAAAAAGTTACCTGCTTCATCTTTAAAAGGTATATATTCCAAAATCAAAAGCATTTTGCCTTCATGGGTCTTCTAACAGAGGTTAAGTTTCTTGATAGACAATAAAAAATGCTGGAAGTATTTTACTAAATTTCATCTCTTTCACATGTTAGACTGTCCTGCCAATTCTTTGTGGACAAACAACGCATATTCCTTCCAACAACTTACTTTGCCTCTCAACGGATTCAGTCAGTACAAAACACTTCAACTGACTTTCAGAAAGATTAGAACAAAAACTCATTCTGAAAATATCCAACTACCATTTAGAAAATGATATTCACTGCTGTGTAAGACCGACCACACTTGCTTATAAATTCTGAGGCACCTGTTTGGTTGACTCAGAGGTAAAGCTTGGATGGGTCAGAAGAACATCCATGTCGCCGCTGGACTCTGCACCTATGACAGCAAAAATGTGTATGGAATTCTCCTTGTAAATTTATCAACTAGGCAAACACAAAACCAAGGTGATGACACACATAGAAGAGTCTTACTTCTCACAGCCTAACTTTCTATTTCACTGTGCTTCATATTCAGAATTAGTTAAAAGAGTTCAATTTTCTGTCCAACTATTCAGGTATACTGATGTAAACAGCAGAATCTGGGATAACAACAGTAATTGATGTTAGATATATGTTGCATACAATTGGTTAAATATTATTAAAAATGTACCTAAGTAACTACTCAATAATGAATAAAAATAACATTTAAATATACCTTTAAAATATATCTATGAACACTAAATATTTAAAAATCTCAAATTAAACAATATGCTCTAACTCTGCAAAGGTTAATCAGAAAATTCATTTCAATTCTTCTGAATGAATTCACTTAATGAGTACTGGTAACAATGACTATTATGGCATCATAGATAAGAATGCTAGATTCTTATAGCAGCTACCCAGAGAATTTCTGATAGCCTATTACCACTTCCTAAGCAAAACTCCAGAGGTGGCCAGAGATTCAGTCAGACATCTATTTCAAGGTTTTAAATAAAGTTCTATTTCAATTTTTTAAGATAATATTTTAAAATTTAGGTTACCCTTCCAAAATTTTGAGCCAGTAAGAGACCAGGATTGTGTGGTTCTCACTTTGTTCACATTCACATAGTAAATCAAGATCTTCTGAAGAACCTGGTTGTTTTGAGAATTGGTTCTGAACTGATGTCTCTGAGACATTAAACTTAGATCCATTACAGAAAACTTAGAAAATTAAATAAAGTAAAACAACAAACAAAAAAACTACTCATGGCTTCACTAGCATCTAGCCAGATAACCACAATTAATATTTAATATACCTAAAATTATTTTATAATAATTTTATTAGAACTAGTCATCAAAAAAACCCATCCTATAATAAAATCAGGATGAATTTCCTCTAATTTATATTCCCATTTATAAACAAATAAATTTAGCTAATACTACTAGATCTTAGTAAATCTATAAAGTAACATAAATTACATCTTTTTAATCCATGTTTTTCATATACACTGGGCAATTTTAACAGCAAGGCATGAATAACCTAAGCTTAGGAAGTATGTTACCTCTTCTGAAACTGCCACAGACTGTAGCAATGTATTCAGAATCCACTTTTTCAACTTCACTTAGTACAATATCCTAATAGAAGAAAAATTAAGTCAGTATTCTAAAAATGGCTTTTCACCAATTGACATTCTCAATCCTAATCAAAGAATACAATTCAGCACACTCTTACTTGCATTTGTAACATCTCTTCACGAGGAATTCTTTTCTCAAAGTCCTCAAAATACCTATAAAGACAGAATAAGTAGACAAAAGATTTTTTGTGAAATTTGAATCTTAGAAATTAAACTGCCTACCTTATCAAGTGTCCTTACACAAGCAGATCTTTCAAAAATCAAGACTAAAATTCATTACGACAAGAGTAAAATTGGGGGGGTGCGGAGAGGTTTATTCCTTAACTTGGATCAAAATCCTTAAGTGTCATGCTTTGTGATATTCCAGATATTCCATCCAAACTTATTTTAAATAAACTTCACATTCACATACCAAGAGTAAATAAATATATTTAAGTTAATATGGTTCCAAGTTAGACTGCTCCCTACTGGCAAATCCAGGGATTACAGTTTATTGCTCTTAAATCCTGAAAAATACTTGTATTTTAAAATATTATCCTACAATATGGATGAACCGAGACAACATTATGCTAAGTGAAAGAAGTCAGTCACAAAAGACTGTATATTATGATTTCATTTACATGAAATATCCAGAATAGACAAATCTATAGAGACAGAAAGTAGAACAGTGGTTGCCAGGGGCTGGGGGAGGGAAGGGCAGTTGGGAAGAAATGAGGAGTGATGGCTAATGGGTTTGGGCTTTTTTGGGGATAACAAAAATGTTCTAAAATTGACTACAGTCATGGTTGCACAACTCTGTGAATATAAAAAACCACTGAATTGCACACTTTTAAGTGGGTGAATTACACGGTATATGAAATGATATTTCAATAAGGCTATTAAATAACATCTAAGAATGATAAAGTGCCTATTCAAAACCAATTCTCACAACAAGCAAGTTCTTCAGAAGATCTCCATTTACTACGCAAATGCAAGGAGAGTGAGAACTACACCATCCTGATCTTTTACTGGTTCAGAGTTTTGGAAAGGCAGTGTAAGTTTTAAAATATTGTGGTAAGGCATCAACAGGGAAGTTCAGAAGGTTATTAGGACTGAATGGCCAAAAAGACAACCTAAGACCAGAGGAGATACATGCTTATGCGTGTACACTACGTGCTGTAAATAATCAGTCAGAAGGGGGGGGTCTGTATCTTGCACTTGACAAAGTAATTACCCATGCTGACAGACGACAAGTCTACTAGTTATTCCTATTCTGGTATTTAGGTGTATGGGTTTTTTTCCTTTCCCTTTTTAAAAAAATTTAGTGTTTCATGGTCATGTCCCGTCTTCTCAGGTAGACTCTAAACTTCTTAAGAGCTACACTGAACCTGTTTATATCCTAACCTCAGAGGCAGTGCTTTCTACAATGTAAGCATGAAATAAACACCCTGACTGACTGAGGCCCTCAGTTCTATGTATTTTAAGGGGAAGTTCCCAGCTAAAGTCAAGGGAATGTGGGATATACTCAAAACAAGCAAACAAACTAGAGGGCAGTAAAAAAAACACGTGTGAATACAAGCTTATTCTCTACAGGAGTCTGCAACAAATCTTAGCATTTCTGAATAGTAAAATGGCTGTGTTTAGCTAAGTCTGAAGACTTACGGTGTATGGAAGAATGGCTATAAAAAATTTTACTTTTACATTTCAAGTGTCAAAAGAAAATTTGCTATCTTACTTTAGCCCAATTCGCTGATGATGGTTCAATTTATCTTCATTTTTTCTGAGATCTGTATAGAAGATAAATAAAGTTGAGATGCTGATTTAAACATTTTTGAAAAAAAATGCTAAATTCAGTGATCCTTTTTTTCAAAGAACAACCTGGAAAACACACTGAAATGACTTTGAAAAGAAAATGAAAAAAACTTTCAGATATTAAGAACTAGATAAAAGTGATTCTTCAAGTCAATAGTAAAACCCAACACTGACTGCATAATCATTTTTATTTACTGAATCAAAATTTCAATTATAGTTACATAGAACAGTAGATAAAACATACCAGGATCATACCAAACTTCACTGAGTATAGCAAAAAGCAGCCTTCTAAGAACCTATATTGCTTAATTTACAGTTAATAGCAGCAGGAGAAGTTCATTCATACTGTCCATTTGTTCATTCACTCCTTCACTGGATTAATATTTATTGAGCACCGATTTGTGCGGGCACTATGCTAAAAATCCCATTGAAAGGAGAGGTAGTAGTATCATTTTTTTAATCAAGAAAACTGTAATATCTTAAATTGAAAGTGACCGAGTTCCATCTGGGTGGTCCTTTAGTGGGTACAGGCACAGGAGTGAGCCTTGTTAAAGAAACGGCAAGATAAGTATGCTTCAAAAGCAATTCCTATGGTCACCCTTATATTCACAAGCATAAATTCTCTCTGGAGACATAAAATGGAGAAAAATAAGCACCTTTATTATTAAAAATAAGCAAGTAATATTTCTCATAATTGTGTGCACACAGAAAACACTAAGGTATATGAACGAAAATGCCACAGAAATATTGAGTTTGTTATATACGGAGAGAGGGATATCGACAGCTATTACATTACATATCTGTGAATGGTGAAATAATGTAAAACCACCACAGTAGATCCTTGACACTCCCAAGGGATGCAACGGAATACCTTTGAGAAACAAACTCTTGACCTCTTTAACCAATATTTCACTTAGGTAAATTATATATGCCACAAGCAGAAAAGCACAAACCCTCTCTGAGATGCATATATAGAACAATTCATTCTCTAGCTATGTGACTCACACAAATTCTTAAGTTAATAATATTACTAATTAATCATGCCTTTTAAGAGTCAGTTACTATTTTTAAGTACTTACTAGGTACCAAGCACTCTGCTAAGTCTTTTACATACATTATTGCATTAAATCATATGAGAGAGATATTATGATACCATTTTGTAGCTGAGAGACTGACGCATCACCGTCATCTATTTTAATAAAGGGGTGGAGACTGGATTCAAACCCAGGTCAGTCTCCAAAATCTGTCCACCTAACCATCTGGGTTGCTTATAAATAGTTGAGCCCACAAATATTAATCCCCAAGTGCCACAGATGTGCTGTAATGAATCCATATAGTATACACCCTTGAAAGCATGAAGAGATAAATTATATTTAAAAGATTGCTATATTAGGTTTAAGGAAAATGTTTTATAATTACTTGACTTTTATTTTTATCACTTCTTTGAAAGCAAAAATCCCTTCAATAAGCATTGCAAGCCTCTTGACAGAATTTTTCTCAATATACATAACTTGGCTTTTAGGCTGAATGCATAGGACTTTATGGAAACAAAAGCAATTTAAAAATTGTCTAAAAATCTACAAGTGAATCATTGCCTTTAAACCAAGAAACCACTTCTTGTTCTTTTTGATTTTTTTCTAAATTATAGACCAAAACATGTTTAAAATGGGAATATAAACTATACTTTATATCTGTTCTCTACTGTAGAGTTAAAAAGAAAATCTTACCATTTGTTTCTACTAATTGAGAAAGGGTTTTTCAAATTCCAGTTTGTTAGAGCATGGTCCTTCAGGACTATATCTGACCTGAAATTAGTGACCTACTGTACAGACTCACCTTCTAATGTCTTAATTCCTTCATCTACAAACTTCCTTGCAGCAGATGGACTACAAAGAAAGAAGAGCATTATCTCAGTATCAGGTGAAACTCAGGATCCTTGTAACAAATAACCAGTTATGTCTCCTCTCGTCAAACATAAAAGCTACTGTTGAGCTAAAGAAAACACCTGCTAAACTATTGTGTGGTTACTTTGGTAATGTTCAAATTACTGAAGCCTTAATCTAGGAAGACAGTCATAAATTTAGATATGAAAAAGACATCCAAGCAGCTAGGTGGCATAATGCCCATGTACATTATTCATACACCAGACATACAGGCACTTGAAAACCATTCATTCAAATGAGATTTAAGGAGGGCCTATTATGTGTCAGATATTCTTCTAAGTGCTGAAAATACAGCAGGAATAAGACAAATAAGGGCCCTGGTCTTACCTGTTTACATTCCAGTGGTTAGAGAGAGACAATAAACAGATATATAAACAAAGAAAAATATCTGGTAGATGAATTAAAATAGGGTAATATGACAGAGTGGCTGGGTCTTCTTTAGATTGGGTGGTGAGGAAAGGCCTCTCAGATGATATCTAAACTGAGATTTTAATGACAAAGAGCCTTGGTACAGAAACTGTGTAGTACAGAAACTGATATTCATATCAGGAAGGCAATGTGGCATAGAAATAACAGATCTGAACTGGGAGCCGGGAGACCTAGGTTCTGATTCTGGCCCTGCCACAGCTATCTCACTTTCTGCATTCAGTTTTCTTGCCTGGAAAATGAGAATAATGTAACAGACGCTCTCTAAACAAATATTAACATTTTATAATTGTCTTGGGTCCCCAAGGAGTCATGCTCCTTTTCAGTATACTAGGTTTAGGAATTTAATATATTTTAAAATAACATTCATCAAATGGTTGCCATTAAGGAACAATCATCATATACCTAAAAGAATGGCCTCATTCCATCAAGATGAGAGTTAAGTAATGCACTGCAGCCCTAATATTTCAGTGTTAACCTTTACTCTCTCCAGTGTCAAAGAAGCCTCTGCTAGCTCAAATTTAAGAGATGCCTTCATTAGGAAATACTTGAGTGCTTGTTCCAAGCTCATATGCCAGGTACTACAGAAAAAGCTTAAATGTTTAAGATAAATACCACGCTCAGAGAGGCAAAAGAGCCACAATTTGGAGGGAGTGATAATAAGTCCACAGAGCAAGTGCTAATGGAGCTTAGAGGAAGGAGAGATTATTTCTGGCTGGGGACTCAAACTGGATTCATGTGCCTTGAATGGGGCTTTTAAAGTCGCAGCAGCCTCTGAAGAACCAGCCTGAAACATGTAAAATATGGGTGAGTGAACTGCATGGGCAAAGGCGCAGAGGTGGAAAGGTACAGGCTTTGAAGAGAAACAGCATGTACTTTAGTTTGGCTGAGATAAAAAAATTAAACAACCCTACTACTGTGTCTGCTTAAAAAATAATTCTTACCCAATGCCACTAACTCGAGTCAGGAAATTGATGGATGAACTCGTATCATCCTGCCGAATCTTTAAGGAAAAAAAAAAAGTCTTACAATGATTTAGGAATGCTTTGAGGACTCAGATGATCTTATTAGAAATACACTAGGCTGCTAAGAGACTTGAAGAGCCATTAACACTGCCCGGATAACCCATGCAGAAGGATTCATGTAAAACCCCAGTGGTTACAGGTGAGTAAGAAAGCAGATGAAGATGGCTCTTCTCTAATTTATCCAATACTTTTAAAAGGCTTATTCATAAAAAGACCAGAAGTGATATAATGACTATCATCAGGGTGAAATAAAACCATAAAAATGCTTGCGAGTGTTTAGCATAGAAATTCTAAAAGATAACAATCATTTAGTCAAAGTTTATAATCTCCCTTCTAAATGGTACTGAAAATAAAGAAGTAATTCTATCACAGATGCTAATAGTCTCTTAAATGCAACATAAAATAAGTGAACAGTTTATAAGAACAATATTCAAAATTTAAAATACAGGACACTTACAAAGCCATAAACTGCTCCTTCCTTTTCTCACTGAATCTAGCAGAGGGCGGATGACGTCACCCACCCTGCAATGGTGCTACGTGATAGCGGCCATAAAGGCAGACACTATAAGCAAACAAATAAGTTAGCATTTTACCTTTTCCAGTTTACGCAATTTTCCAGTAGCTAAAAACTCATCAATCTTTTCAGCAATTTTTGTTCCTACTCCAGGCTACATAGAAAATAAAAAATATAGAAGTCACATAAATATTATGCTTACCAAATCACTAAAAGATAAAGGAAAAAATGAGAAATGAAAACACAATGATCATCACATGACCAGTTTTCAAACAAAGGACACAGAAAATTGAGCACTAGTAAAAATATATTCTCGCAAAGACAAAATGTTTAAATGATTGGCAAAAGAGGAGCCCTAATAAGACAATTCTAAGTGACCTTGCTTTTTCAAAATTAACTTCTGTTGTAGAAAAATTAGAAAATATAAAGTTGCATAAAGAAAATATTAGAATCACTTGTTAATTTCATCACCCTGAAAATTAAAATAACCTGTAACCTTGCCACTTAACATCTGCTATATACTGACTTCTTTTTTTGCTCATATATATATGCAAAGTTACGTGCGTGTATATGTGTGTGTGTGTGTGTGTGTGTGTGTGTATACATACGCCTACTTTTTTCTTACAAAAATAGAATCATACTGCTTTGTAAAGTGCTTTAACTTAAAAATGCATCATGAACAAATTTCTATATCGATAAATAAACTACAACATCTTTAATGACCGCATAGTGTATTATTGTATGAATGTATCATAATTTACTTTAAAAATACCCTACAGGAGAACATTTAGATGTTTTCCAATTTTTGAAATTACAACAATGCTGTCGTGGACTTCCTCTAGAACAGAAGTTCTCAGGCTTTTACATACACCTGCATCACCTGAGGGATGTGTTAGAACAGAGAATGCCAAGTCCCACCTTTGAGTGACACTATAGCATACAGGGCTTCATGGAAATTCCAGAGAACAGGGCTAAATGCCATAATATGCAAAGGGGCTTAATCATGTGCTTATTAGTAGGTAAGATCTCCTTGGGAACAATGAGTCACATAAGTTCCTATACCTGGGGACCAGAAGGAACAGCTAGCGAGCAGACATGCTAGTACCACTCTGTTACCACACTCTCCTTGAGGACTAACACTCAAGCTGAAATGCAGTGTGAGAATGAGTACATATATATATGGCAAAGTAGAGAAAGAAAATTGTAATTACGTAGGTTAAAAACATGTTTAAATCCACCCCCTCCCCCAATAAAAACACTCCAAGCTTGAAAAAGTATGCTTGAAATAGCATTAATATTATTCCAAGAAAGCAGTGAAATCTGCCCGTGTGGGCCAAGGCAGCTTCGGAGGCAAATTTCATTTTGTGGGAACCCATCAGATCCGTACATGTGTGAGCTCTTCGATCAACTTGCTCCCTAAACTTACCAGTTTCTTAGCTTCTGCTCCACTCTTTATTTTGTGTGGGTACTTTGCTATCACAGATGCTGCTTTTCTACAAGTAACAAAAAAAAGGAAAACCAATTAGAAAGCCAGAAAAGTATTAGTTTCTCTTAAACTGGAATATACATACAAACAAATATGCAGCTTAAACTTTCACCAAGATAACTTATTTTCCACATCCGTGTAAAAATTTAAAACTCAATGAGCTGACAGACCACCTGCATCTCTAACTTGTAAAAGTATCCTGAAAACCCTCGCATTTGAGAATAACACAGTTTTAACCGTATATGTAAAACTAGGGAGATTCAGGAAACCAGTAGCCTTTCCTTTCTGGGATTAAGTGGAAAATATCATTGAGCCTTTTTTTAATAGCTAGTTTTTAGAAATTGTTCATAACTCTCTTTCATAAAAAATGTGCCACCTAGAAGTATTCAAACCACTACATACCAAACTGGCTTATGGATGGTTATTTTTAAATTCATGGCTTAAAACTGTATTCCCCTATGTCCTTGTACCAGTTCTTTTTTTTCATTGCTCTCATTTCGGTTCCACATAAAGCAGTGACCTGTATCCTTGCCATCTCCACACATACCTAGCTCAGTAGTCTGGTGACAGATTGGGTCCACCCTGGGAGCTCACTGATGGTATCCTGTCTATAATTTCAATGCTAAATGTAGTTTTTGGATAGCCTTTGAAGCCTTAGTTTTTCACTCTGTTCTAGCACATATAACCTTCAGATTTGGATTTCGACTTCTGTATTAGCATGTTACTGATGATGAGTCTGGAAAGGCAGGTTGAGGGCAATTTGTGGAGGAAACTGTTTCAGCAAAGACAAGCAGTTCCACATAATTGGCACTATGGCACAAAGCCTGAAAGGGAAGAAGAATTAAATCAGGAAAGGCCTTTTGTATGCAGATGCTTTGGGGTTTTATCAAGGTAAAGAGGAAGTATTTAATTCAAGAGAATACTTTGGTCACATCAAGAGAAACGTATATGGGGACTGGGGGGTGGGGAGGAGCCTGCAGGGGTGGTAGGGCATCACCTGCTTTTCCAGACTTACGGCCCACTCAGACTATACCCCTTATGCAAACTGAATTACTGACTTCCTAGAAAATGCAATACCCCTTCATGTCTCAGTGCCTTGGCTCATTTTGTTTCCTTTCTCTAGATTGTTCCTCCTCTCCCTTATCTCCTTGAAGACTAAACACCTCCTCTCTGAAGCCTCCTAAGACTCAAGTAGAATACGGGGTTGAATCTCTCTCTGATTTTGAGATCATCAAATGTGTGGACAACAGTACAAATATTTTACAGAGGAAGTCACAGGAGGTAAAGAAAGGGAGTGTAATCAGTTTTTAGTTATGGTGAATGAGAAGGAAAGATGGGAGTTGAGTTTAGTTTTGAAAGGGTAGAGACAAAGGTAACATAGGCTTGAAAATCTGGAGAAAAGCGCAGTGAACACAGATCTGGAGTCACTGACTGGTATTCAAAGCCAAGAATGGTAAGCTTGCCAAGGAAAGTATAAAAGTGAGAAAAGAGGGCTAAGGGCAGACCTCTGGGAACTACCAACATTAAAAGGTAAGATAGAAGAGGAGAAAGGACAGAAGGTTGTGCCATCATGGGAGTCAAGATGAATGCCACTGAGAGCCCAGTAAGATGAGATATGGGTGAGAACCTTTTCAGAGGAATGGCAGGATGGAAATTACACTGCAATGAGATAAAGAATGACTGGGGATGAGGAAATCCAGGCAAGGAATACAGATTATTCAAGGTTAACTGTAAAGTGGAGGAAAGAGAAAGGTGCTAGCTAGAGGGCAGAGGGAGGTGAAGAAGACTGCTTTGTTTTTGCTCTTAAGAGCTGAGGGACTTGGACATGTTTACAGATTAAAGGGGCGGAAGCAAGCAGATGTGGCATTAACGGCTAGGATAACGGCCCTGGTGAAATGGACAAGGATGAGATCCAAAAGGTGACAGATCAGCCGCACACCAACCAGATGGAAAGAGTCCCCTGAACCACATCTATCTCACAGCACAGACCTCACCCACTATCTTTCATTATGACTTAAAATCAAACTGCATTGTCAGTAATTCACGTTCGATGATGGGAAAAATACGTATTAGCCTATTTTCAATCAGAATTGGCAACTAATCAAAACTAATCCTACAGAACTCTGCCCAAATTCTCCCAGAAATATCGCAGTAAAGTGCCACCAGAGTCAATACCCTCAGTTCTTGCTTTTTTTCTCCTCCTACACACGGTCCTAATATCCACTGGACCCTCAGCCCCGTTAATTGCCACACATCCGAGAACGCATACTAACAGAGAATGCCGCCCCGTCCCACCTGTAGGCATTGTACTTGTGGATAGCCTGGTTCACGTTCTTCTCAAAGTTTGCGAGTTCTGAAAAGGCAACAAGAGGCTCGGGTGAACAAGAACCGAGTAAACAAACGAGAACTGAGTTTCCTGGAAGGGGGCGTAACGACCTCTTAAGGGACAGGGACCCCCGCTTGTACATCGGCCAGGCCAAGGGCAGTCCAAGCGTGACTCAAGGGTCCCCAGCAGGACTGACAATCTGCCACCGGCGCCGGAGGAAGATCCGCACGGAGGACTCCGGGCTGCGAGGGGCCAACCCCATCCTTGGGCTGTCGGGACGCGAGAGAAGGAAGGGAAAGCAGCGGGGAGGGAGGAGAGGAGAAAGGCAGCAGCGCCGGGCCGGGCTAACCTGTGAGCATGTCGGTGATGCCCCCGTTGAGCGTCTCCTGCGGCGCCTTCCGTTTGCTCATGGTGGCCTGCACCCGAGGACCGCAGAGAGCTCACAGCCAGGCACGGTCCCCTCGCCCAGCTTTCGGGAGGGGCTGGGACCTGAAGAGGACGCAGGACCAACCCAAAGCGGCGAAACCAGAGCGACTGGCTGAACAATGAGGGCGTCTGAAGGGGTGGGGCAGCGCGCGGCGCGCGAGTGACGTCACGCGCTCGGGGCGGGGCGGGGCCGGAACCCCAGGGGCAAGGGGGCGGGGCCGGAACCCCAGGGGCAAGGGGGCGGGGCCGGGGCGGGGCCTCAATGGCGAGAGAGAAAAAGGAGCCTGGAGCGCGCAGGACCGGGAGAAGGATGGTGGACCCAAGCTTAGATTTGGCGGACGGGAAATGGGAGCCTCAGGATTACAACCCGTTGGGTCCCTATGGGAAAACCTGGACTCCTAAGGCGTTGTACCTGTTTTCCCAGGCATAACGTTTTCTGCAGTCGTCTCCCTAGAAGGGAAGTCTGGTTTTGACTCTGAAGTCAAAACTTCAGATGGTGGGGTATGTAAGATGATGGGGTGCGAGTAGAGTACGTAGACCGCAATGCAGTCCACGCTGCAGAGGAGTCCTGTAAGGCTGCGGCAGGAGCCTAGAATGAAATCTGCCGATCACAGGAATGCCTCCCATACTAAACTTTTTAACAGATATGCCAACCAGTGTCAAAAGATATTTTATGTTTTATTCCCCTCCTTTTGCGGCAGGGGCCAAAGTGAAAAAACCACTAAGAAGCCCTTAACCTAGATAATGAGCAATGCAACTGTCATTACAACATGATGACCTATATCTGAGAAATTTACAGTTCTGCTTAAGAAATGGAACTGTGACATCAGCAATATTTTATTTACAAGAGTAACTCCTGGGGTTCATACTCAACTGCCAATTCCAGGCAATTGCTTTGTGTATAAATAAATTAAAAGCTTGACAAAATGATACATGGTTGCTGTAGGAAAATCTAAGAAATATATAAAAGGAGAATAGAAAAGTAACATAAATGATTATCTCACCATCCAGTTTAACCACTATTAATATTTTGGGACATATACTTCCAGTCTTCTAATCCAGTCCTTTCTAAATCCTTTTCAATAATAGAATAATTATTTAGATATAATAAGTCTCTGTGATTAGGCTGTGTGGGGGTTTTTTTGGTTGTTTTTTTTTTTTTTTTATTTACACTGTCAGTGTACATCTTAAGTTATGCTTCTTGGACATGTGTATTTCTTCTTTTCTGAATTTCCTATTTATATCCTTTGTTCATTTTTCTTATTTATTTATTTATTTATTTTTGGCTGCATTGGGTCTTCGTTGCTGCGCTCTTGGCGCATGGGCTTCAGTAGTTGTGGCACACAGGCTCAGTAGTTGTGGTGCATGGACTTAGTTGCTCCACAGCATGTGGGGTCTTCCTGGACCAGGGATTGAACCCATGTCCCCTGCATTGGCAGGTGGATTCTTAACCACTGCGCCACCAGGGAAGTCCTGTTCACTTTTCTAATGGGGTAGTTATCTGTTATGAACTTGTTAGATTTTTAAAATATTACTACTAACACTTTTTTGTATATTTTACTTGTAAATTTTTTGTAAATATTTGCACTATCCTCTTGTCCCTTGCCTTTTAACTTTATTCTAAAGCTTCTTAACACCTTGATTCCCACCTTCATTTAGATGTTCTCTGTTCTCCTTTTTTCCTATGCAATCTCTATTCCAGGTTATGTTCATATTATTTTGTTCTGAAGAATGATCATTTCTCATTAAAAAAAAAAAGTTTTTATTCACCTCTCGATAATGAAAGTTACAATTTTAGGGAATTGTGGGATCCCTGTATGAGTTATGTCAACTTTTAAAAGATCAGTGCCAGAAAATCCAAGGAAAATGATCAATTCTCTGTCCTCATCTTCTTGGATAAACCAGTAACATTTGATTCACTCATTCACTCTCTTCTGGAAACAATTTGCTTTCACTTGGCTTCTAAGTTAGCCCGTGCTCTGGGTTTTCCTTCTTCCTCACTCTTCCTTACTAGCCACCCCTTCTCAAGTGTTGGTTTGTTTGTGTGTGTGCTGGTTCCCAGCTCCTCCTCCACTCTCCAGCCTTGTGGGAAAGTGCCTCAGGCCTTGGTCCTTTAACCAGCTTTTCCACTCTGTCCAGTTTCACCCTTTTAAACGTGAAGTGAAGCTTGAAGACTCCTTTTATATTTCTAGCCCTGATCTCCCTTGAGCTCTAGTCTCATATATCATCTCAAAGACAAAATGTCCTACAAACTCTTGCTTCTTGCCCCACTAGCTTCTCCTTAACTTTTCCCCATCTCCATTAATGACATTTAATCCACCCTGCCATCAGGCCCAAATCCTAGGAGTCATTCTTAATTGCTCTTTTCACACCCCACATCCAATCTGTCAGCAAGTCTTGTCTGGTCTGTCTCCAGAATATTTATTCTGAATTGGATCACCTCTCACCGCTTCTGCTGCCACCACCCTAGTCCAGTCTACCATGATTTTGCTTCCCAATTACTACCATAGCCTCCTAGTGGCCTCCCCACTTCTGCTCTTGTCCCCTAAAGCAGTGGTCCCCAACCTTTTTGGCACCAGGGACCGGTTTCGTGGAAGACAATTTTTCCATGGACTGGGTTCGGGTGCGGGGGGGGGGGATGGTTGTGGGATGATTCAAGCGCTTTACATTTATTGTGCACTTTATTTCTATTATTATTACATTGTAGTATATAATGAAATAATTATACAACTCACCAGAATGTAGAATCAGTGGGAGCCCTGAGCTTGTTTTCACTTGCCACTCACTGATAGGGTTTTGATACGAGTCTGCAAGCAGTTGATTGATTATGGTCTCTGTGCAGTCAAACCTCTCTGCTGATGATGATCTGTATTTGCAGCCGCTCCCCAGCGCTAGCATCACCGCCTCAGCTCCACCTCAGATCATCAGGCATTAGATTCTCATAAGGACCGCGCAGCCTAGATCCCTCGCATGCGCAGTTCACAGTAGGGTTCGCGCTCCTACGAGAATCTAATGCCGCCGCAGATCTGACAGGAGGTGGAGCTCAGGCGGTAATGCGAGTGGTGGGGAGCGGCTGTAAATACAGATGGAGCTTCGCTCACTCACCCCCTGCTCACCTCCTGCTGTGCGGCCGGGTTCCTAACAGGTACCAGTCCGTGGCCTGGGGGTTGGGGACCTCTACCCTAAAGGCCACTCTCCAAATAGGACAAGAGTGAGTTTTTGAAAACGTGTTATCAGCATATGTCATTCATTTGCTTAAATACCCTCTCATTGTGGCTTCCCTGGTGGCGCAGTGGTTGAGAATCTGCCTGCCAACGCAGGGGACACGGGTTCGAGCCCTGGTCTGGGAAGATCCCACGTGCCGCGGAGCAACTGGGCCCGTGAGCCACAGCTACTGAGCCTGCGCGTCTGGAGCCTGTGCTCCGCAACAAGAGAGGCCGCGACAGTAAGAGGCCCGTGCACCGTGTTGAAGAGTGGCCCCCGCTTGCCGCAACTAGAGAAAGCCCTCACACAGAAACGAAGACCCACCACAGCCAAAAATAAAAATAAATCGATAAATTAATTAATTTTAAAAAAATACCCTCTCATTGCACTTAGAATAAAATCCAAGCTCCTTTCCATGGCCTTCAAGGCCTCATGTGTCCGCCTGCTACCAACTCCCCTGCTTCACTTCCTGCCACTTTCCCTTTTGTCTAGGACACAGGTGTGCATACAGGTACCTGCTTCAGGGCTCAGGGCTCATCGTTCCGGCCACTGCCTGGCTGCTTTCTGCTCATCGTTTGGGCCACAGTCCTGAACAACCTTCAGGCACTCTCTGTTCCATTACCGCCTTTTATTTTCTTCTTAGTATGAACACTATTTGAAACATGTTAGTTGCCTATTACCTGCTCCCTGCCCGACCCTCCCTCCCGCCAACATGGATTGTAAGCTCCACGGGAGAAGGGGCTTCGTCTTTGTTCGCCACGTAGAGGTGCTCAAGGAAACTTGGATGAATATCCTAAATTGTAATCTTGCTGAAGTGAAGTGTCAGATATTTCAAATTACACAGGATACTGACTGATTATGATGTGGGATGGCTGATCATCCCAGGTTGGCAGGGACTGAGAGGTTTACTAAGATACAAGTGGTTTACTAAACAAGAGGTTTACTAAGGTACAACTTTCAAGGCTAAAACCAGGAAAATTCTGGGCAAACCGAGACAAGTGGGTCATCCTAAGTTTTGTCACCATTTTAACAAATCGTGACACTAACAAAGCCTAATTTGGAATATAACACTGAGCACTCTTTCAGGGCTCCTAAGTGGAGCAATTTTAAAAATAAATATTTATTGAATGTCTATAAAATTGATCATAGGAGGGGAAAAGGAGGAAGAGGGATTGAGAGCTATAGAAGCCACAGTACTCATTGGGAGAACTGGAAAGGTTCACACACAGTACAAAGGAGAGAGCCAGAGGTGGCCGGGACGGAGAGGAAATCAAGTGGTGAGCAGTGCCTCAGGGCCCCACATGGAAATAGCATTTGGCTCTGGCCAAAAAACCATTCTCTACTTTAGAACCTACAAGTCTGTGGACTCTCTTGGGAAAATGGGACATAAGAACTGCTGTAAGGGATAATATTTTTGAAATTTCATCTGTCAATTTTCTCCTCCCTTCCACCCATCCCAAGACAATAATTGTAGTTGTTTCATTTGCTCAGGAGAAAAAAGTAACAGCAAAAAGCCCCTGTCTCTCGTTTTAGGATTCCCAAAGCCTGAACCCTTTAAAGAGAGCGTGCTCGGTACTTCTGAGATAAATGTGATTGAGGGAGTTTCTCTAGGGTAAAAAGTGCTCATTCAATCAACAAACACTTATTGAATACCTACTAAGAGGCAGGCACTGCTCTGGAGTCTGGGTATACAGCAATGAACAGACCGAGTCCCATCTTGTGGAGGTTTTTTTTTTTAAATTGAAGTATAGTTTATTTACAATATTGTGTTAGTTTCAGGTGTACAGCAAAGTGATTTGGTTATATATATATACATATTTTTGACCAAATATATATACATTCTTTCTAAATATATATATTCTTTTAAAATATATATATATAACCAAGTATATATACATTCTTTTAAAATATATATACATTTAAGATATATATACATTCTTTTTGAAATCTTTTCCATTATAGGTTATTACAAGATATTGAATATAGTTCCCTGTGCTATACAGTAAATCCTTGTTGTTTATCTATTTTGTATATGGTAGTGTGTATCTGTTAATCCCATGCTTTGTGGAGCTTTTTAGTGGGAGTGTGGAGGGACAAATAAATATATCAGATGGTGATAAGTGGCATAAAAACAAAGAAGTAGGACTTCCCTGGTGGTGCAGTGGTTAAGAATCCTCCTGCCAATGCAGGGGACACGGGTTCGAGCCCTGGTCTGGGAAGACCCCACATGTCACGGAGCAACTAAGCCCGTGCGCCACAACTACTGAGCCTGCGCTCTAGAGCCCATGAGGCACAACGACTGAGCCCACGAGCCACAACTACTGAAGCCCGCGCGCCTAGAGCCCGTGCTGTGCAACAAGAGAAGCCACCGCAATGAGAAGCCCGCGCACCACAACGAAGAGTAGCTCCCGCTCGCCGCAACTAGAGAAAGCCTGCGTGCAGCAACGAAGACCCAACACAGCCAAAAAATAAAATAAATAAGTAAATAAATCTTAAAAAAAAACAAAACAAAGAAGTCAAGACAACAGAGTTACAGGGCAGTGCCTGGGAGGTGGGGAAGGGGATGGGTACCAGGATACAGAGGATGACCAGGAGAGGCCTCTCTAATGAGGCCACGGATGAACAGAGATGTAGGTGAAGAGGAAGGGACCCAGGAGGATATCTGGGGAGAAAGTGATCCAGGCACTTAACAAATGGTGATACTAATGAGACCAAATTTGGAACGAAATCTTTTTCTTTTATTCGAGGACCAGCAAGGAGGATACTGTGGGTGGTGCAGAGTGAGCGAGGATGAGGGGAACAGATGGCGAGGTCAGAGGTGTGTTCAGAGGAGGATGCAGCCAGCCCAAGGCCAGGGAGGTGGCCAGAGCACAGCCTCAGAGGGAGGGTAGGAGGTGAGGTCAGAGAAGAGCAGGGCCAGATCCTACAGGGCCACTGTGAGAACTTCTGGCTTTACTAAGAGTAGGGTGGGAACCCTTTCAGGGTTGTGAGCAGAGGAGTGACTGGATCTGACTTGGTTTTAAAAGACTTATTCTGGCTGATGTAGGGGAGCGAGGACATAACAGGAGTGGGGAGACAAGTCAGGAGGATAATGCAGTAATGCAGGTAAGAAGTGATGATGCCTTGGGCCAGGTGAGGCTGAAGGAGATGGTAAGAAGTACTCATATTCCGGCTCTAGGCTGACGGTTGAGCCAACAGGATTCACTGATGGATGGGAGGTGGGATGTGAGCGAGAGAGAGAGAGGTCAGGGATGACTCCATGGTTCCGTGACTGAGCCACTGGAAGAGTAAAGCTGCCATGTAAGGAGATGGGAGACCACGGAGCGCACACTGGAAGGGAGAAATCGGGAGCTGACTTTGGAATGTGACATGCCTGTTGCACATCCGGTCAGCAATGCTGAAGGGGGGCAGTTGGGTACATTATTCTGGAGTTCAGGGTTGAGGTGAAAGAATCAGCATAGTGTGGTATTTAAAGCCATGGGGCAGGATTAAATCACCTTGGGAGTAAAGATAGATTACAGAAGAGAACTCCTGGCGGAATGTGGGGAGGGCAACTAGTTTAGAGGTCAGGGAGAGGTCATGGAATCAACCAAGAAAACAGGAAGAGCCACCAATGAGGATGAAAAGGATTAAATTAGGTGATGCATGTGAAAAACCTTCCATAAAGAGAAAGAATTGGTGTATACAGAGGAATGTGAAGTCAGGAACCAAGATGAGTGCAAATGAACTTATTTACAAAACAGAAAGAGACTCACAGACATAGAAAACAAACTTATGGTTATTGAAGGGAAAGGGGGGGAGAGATAAATTAGGAGTATGGGATTAACAGATACACACTGCTATATGAAAAATAGATAAACAAGGACCTACTGTAAAGCACAGGGAACTATACTCAATGTCTTGTAAAAACCCACAATGGAAAAGAATCTGAAAAAGAATATATATATATATATATATATATATATATATATATATATGAAATTGAGTCACTTTGCTGTACACCTGAAACACTATACTTCAATTAAAAAATTCTAATTAGAAGATTGAAAAAAGAAACCAAGATGGGATCACGTATGCCAGACTGTGGAGACTAGACTTTAATCTTTGGGTGCTGTAGGGTCACTGGAAGATTTCACATAGCCAAGTGACATTTTTCAATTTTCCTTTAGTAAAATCACTCTAGCAGCACTGTAGAGAACGAATTTTTGTTTTGTGTGAGGTGTTAGAAAATGGGCTGAAAGCAGGGAGACGATTTTAAAAACTAAGGCAAGAGAACATGAGGGAGAAAAAATTTTTTTAAATTAAAATGTAGAAAATAGGGAGGGAGTGAAGAAGATGCAGGGGTCCAGCACGATCACTAACCTCCAGTTTATAGGACTTAGTGGAAGGCAATGCTAATACTTGAAATAAAAAATATACAAGTAACAGGTTTGGGGGAGGGGAGATAATAAAGTCAGTGTTTCTGAGGTAATGGGATATGTTCACCACAGGTAGATATACAAATTTGAAGTTTAGGGATAAAAATGTAGATTTATGAGCCATCAACATAAAGATGACAGTCCATGTACATCAACCATGAGAAAAAAACAGAATTTCCCTTCAATTTCATAAAATATACATTCTACTTTGAGTGCCCATGGAAAAAGTATAGGCCCATTTCAGATATTAAAATAATGTAAAAATGTCAAATAAAATATTAGCTGATTTTCAAAACAAAAAATTATATGGCGGCGAAACTACTCTGTATAATACTATAATGGCGGATACATGTCATTATACATTTGTCCAAACCTACAGAATGTACAACACCAAGGGTGAACCCTGATGTAACCTATGGCCTCTAGATGATAATGATATGTCAGCATAGGATCATCAGTTGTAACAAGTGTACCGTCTGGTGGGGATGTTGGTGGCGGGGGAGGTGACACATGTGTGGGTGCAGGGGGTCTATGGGACATCTCTGCACTTTCTGCCCAATTTTGCTGTGAGCCCAAAACTGCTTTAAAAAGTAAAGTCTATACTTGCATTTATCTACTTGGAGTAACTCATCTACAGTGGAAGACAAAGCTAACAAGGTATCAGTTGTCTTAAAGTTCTGTTGTTACTATCTTATATAATGTCTTTCCACTTTATAAAATTATAAAACATAGTAAGCATACAAAAAAGGTATATAAAATAATGTGACAAATAATAAATGACCACGAAAAAAGAAAAAAAGTAAAGTCTATTTTTCAAAATCTTGAGCAAGTAGAGTTTATCCTAGCAATACCAGAACAGTTTAACACTGGAAAAATCTAACAATGCAATTTCTCACTATAATGGGATAAAGGAAAAAAATACATCACATGATAATCTCAATATATAAATAAAAACCATTTGATAAAGTTCAAACCAATTTATGGTTTTAAAAGGACTCAGAAAACTGAGTAGTAGAAAATATCCTTCACTTGACAAAGACTCTCTGTTAAAAGCCTAGGGTAAACATTCTTTTTGACAGGGAAACTTTAGTCTCAGAAGAGGGCAAAGATGTCCACTATCATCACAACTGTACAAACAGTACTGGAGATCCTAGCCAATGCAGTAAGAAAGGAGAAAGAAATAAAAGGCATCAGAATTAGAAGGGACAAGACAAAGCCATAATTATTTGCAGCTAAAAATAACTTTTATACAGATAACACGATAGAGTCAAGATAAACTATTATAACTCATAAAAGTCCAGTAAGGTTCTCAGATACACAATTGACTTATAAACATTAATTAATACTTCCCCATGAGCAACAGCCAGTAAAAAAAAAAATTGTAGAAGTAAAATATATTGGAAAAAATGACCTAAGTTACAATAGAACAAAACAACAAACTGTCTAGAAATTTTTTTAATGCACAACATCTACATGGGGAAAATATTTAAGTTATTTAAAAGCTTTACAGAGGACCTGAATAAATGGACAGATACAATACAGGGATGAATCTCACAGCCATATGTTGAGGGAAAGAAGTCAGACACCAAAGAGTATATACTATGTGACTACATTTATATGAATAAATAAGCAAAATAGGCAATAAATTTGCAAATAGGCAAAACTAATCTACAGTGAGAGAAGTCAGAATACTGGTTCTCTCATAAAGATCAGAGCAGAAATAAATGAAATAGAAATGAAGAAAACAATAGCAAAGATCAATAAAACTAAAAGTTGGTTTTTTGAGAAGATAAACAAAACTGATAAACCTTTAGCCAGACTCATCAAGAAAAAAAAGGAGAGGATGCAAATCAAAATTAGAAATGAAAAAGGAGAAATCACAACTGACACCACAGAAATACAAAAGATTATAAGAGACTACTACAAACAACAATATGCCAATAAAATGGACAACCACGAAGAAATGGACAAATTATTGGAAAGGTACAATTTTCCAACAGTGAACCAGGAAGAATTAGAAAATATAAACAGACCTATCACAAGTAATGAAATTGAAACTGTAATTAAAAATCTTCTAACAAACAAAAGTCCAGGACCAGATGGCTTCACAGGTGAATTCTATCAAACATTTACAGAAGGGCTAACACCCATCCTTCTCAAACTCTTCCAAAAAATTGCAGAGGGAGGAACACTCCCAAATTTGTTCTACAAGGCCACCATCACCCTGATACCAAAACTAGACAAAGATATCACAAAAAAAGAAAATTACAGACCAATATCACTGATGAATATACAGACAAAAATCCTCAACAAAATACTAGCAAACAGAATCCAACAGCACATTAAAAGGATCATGCACCATGATCAAGTGGGATTTATCCCAGGAATGCAAGGATTCTTCAATATATGCAAATCAATCAATGTGATACACCATATTAACAAATTAAGGAATAAAAACTATATGATCATCTTGATAGATGCAGAAAAAGCTTTTGACAAAATTCAACACCCATTTATGATAAAAACTCTCCAGAAAATGGGCATAGAGGGAACCTGCCTCAACATAATAAAGGCCATATATGACAAAATCCACAGCAAACATCATTCTCAATGGAGAAAAACTGAAAGCATTTCCACTAAGATCAGGAACAAGACGAGGAGGTCCACTCTTGCCACTCTTACTCAACATAGTTTTGGAAGTCCTAGCCATGGCAATCAGAGAAGAAAAAGAAATAAAAGGAATACAAATTGGAAAAGAAGACGTAAAACTGTCACTGTTTGCCGATGATATGATACTATACATAGAAAATCCTAAAAATGCCACCAGAAAACTACTAGAACTAATCAATGAATTTGGTAAAGTTGCAGGATACAAAATTAATGCACAGAAATCTCTTGCATCCCTATACACTAACAAGGAAAAATCAGAAAGAGAAATTAAGGAAACAATCTCATTTACCATCGCAACAAAAAGAATAAAATACCTGGGAATAAACCTACCTAAGGAGGCAAAAGACCTATACTCAGAAAACTATAAAACACTGATGAAAGAAATCAAAGATGACATAGACAGATGGAGAAATATACCATGTTCTTGGACAGGAAGAATCAATATTGTGAAAATGACTATACTACCCAAAGCAATCTACAGATTCAATGCAATCCTTATCAAATAACCAATGGCATTCTTCACAGAATTAGAACAAAAAATTTTACAATTTGTATGGAAAGAGAAAAGACCCCAAATAGCCAAAGCAATCTTGAGAAAGAAAAACGGAGCTGGAGGAATAAGGCTCCCCGACTTCAAACTATACTACAAAGCTACTGTAATCAAGACAGTATGGTATTGGCACAAAAACAGAAATATAGATCAATGGTACAGGATAGAAAGCCCAGAGATAAACCCACGCACATATGGTCACCTAATTTATGACAAAGGAGGCAAGAACATACAATGGAGAAAAGACAGCCTCTTCAATAAGTGGTGCTGGGAAAACTGGACAGCTACATGTAAAAGAATGAAATTAGAACACTTCCTAACACCATACACAAAAATAAACTCAAAATGGATTAAAGACCTAAATGTAAGGCCAGACACTATAAAACTCTTAGAGGAAAACATAGGAAAAACACTCTTTGACATAAACCACAGCAAGATCTTTTTTGACCCACCTCCTAGAGTAATGAAAATAAAAACAAAAATAAACAAATGGAACCTAATTAAACTTCGAAGCTTTTGCACAGCAAAGGAAACCATAAACAAGATGAAAAGACAACCCACAGAATGGGAGAAAATATTTGCAAACGAAGCAACAGACAAAGGATTAATCTCCAAAATATACAAACAACTCATGTAGCTCAATATCAAAAAAAACCAAACAACCCAATTTAAAAATGGGCGGAAGACCCAAGTAGACACTTCACCAAAGAAGACATACAGACAGCCAAGAGGCGCATGATAAGCTTCTCAACATCACTAATTATTAAAGAAATGCAAATCAAAAGTACAATGAGTTATCACCTCACACCAGTCAGAATGGCCATCATCAAAAAATCTACGAACAATAAACGCTGGAGAGGGTGTGGAGAAAAGGGAACCCTCATGCATTGTTGGTGGGAATGTAAATTGATACAGCTACTGTGGAGAACAGTATTGAGGTTCCTTAAAAAACTAAATAGAACTACCATATGACACAGCAATCCCACTACTGGGCATATACCCTGAGAAAACCATAATTTAAAAGGACATGTGTACCTCAATGCTCATTGCAACACTATTTACAATAGCCAGGACATGGAAACAACCTAAATGTCCAATGACAGATGAATGGATAAAGAAGATGTGGTACATATATACAATGGAATATTACTCAGCCATAAAAAGGAATGAAATTGGGTCATTTGTAGTGAGGTGGATGGATCTAGAGTCTGTCATACACAGTGAAGTAAGTCATAAAGAGAAAAACAATTATTGTATATTAACACATATATATGGAATCTAGAAAAATGGTACAGATGAACCTATTTGCAAGGCAGGAATAGAGACGTAGATGTAGTGAAGGGACGTGTGGACACAGGGTGGGAAGGGGAGGGTGGGACGAATTGGGAGATTAGGATTGACATATATGCACTATCATGCATAAAATAGATAGCTAGTGGGAACCTGCTATAAAGCACAGGAAGCTCAGCTCGGTGCTCTGTGATGACCTAGAGGGGTGGGATGGGGTGGGGGTAGGAGGGAGGTCCAAGAGGAGGGGATATAGGTATACTTATAGCTGATTCACTTAATTGTACAGCAGAAACTAACACAACATGGTAAAGCAATTATACTCCAATAAAAAATAATAATTAAAAGAAAAAAAGAAGAAACACCAGAGTCAAGCTCAAGGAAAAGCTCTCCAGAGAAGTGCCCCTTGAGCTGAGCTTTAAGGAAGGAGTTGAAAGGGGGGCAGTTGGGCAAGGTGGCGGCAGAGGAGGAGGATGGAGGAGGGAGGAAGGATGGGCCTCCAAAGGACATGTCTGAAGGCCCAAGGCTAGAAATAGCTTCCTTTAGAGAAGTTCAAGTAATTCTTTTTAAAAAAAAAAAAAAAAAAGCACTGATTTTTTTTTTTTTTTTTTTTTTTGGCTGCGTTGGGTCTTTGTTGCTGCGCGTGGGCTATCTCTAGGTGCGGCGAGCGGGGGCTACTCTTTGTTGCAGTACGCGGGCTTCTCATTGCAGTGGCTTCTCTTGTTGCGGAGCACGGGCTCTAGAGCGCAGGTTCAGTAGTTGTGGTGCACAGGCTCAGCTGCTCCGTGGCATGTGGGATCTGCCTGGACCAGGGCTCGAACCCGTGTCCCTGCATTGGCAGGCGGATTCTTAACCACTGCACCACCAGGGAAGTCCCAAGTAATTCTTTAAAGTAGATACAATGGGTAAAGATGAAAAATAAAGGAATAGTGGGAAATACAGCTTAAGAAGCAGGAAGAAGTTATATCTTGAAGGGCCTTGTGTGCTGAATTTGAACTTTGTCCTGAAAGCTATGGGAAGCTCTTGAAAGATTTTAAGTAGGAAATAGATGATACAATTTGCTTTTTAGAAAGAACATTTTATCAGTAATGTTGAGGACACATAGGAGGGTTGAGTAGATTGTAGGGAAACCAGTTAGCAGACTATTGCAGTAGTGCCTGATAGAGGTGATGAGAGTCTGAATTTAGGCAGTGAGAGTGGCTGTAGAAATGAAATTGAGGGAGGACAGGGAGAGAGGGAGGGACTGATACAAGAGATAATAAAAAGAGACTTGGGAGAAACTGATGACTAATTGAGTGTGAGGGACGAGTGAGAATGAGGAATAGAGAAAGATTCCCAGGCTTCTAGGTTAGGTATCTGGCAATTTGATGATGCCATTTACTGAGAGAGAAGCCAGAATTGGAACAGAAAGACGATGTGTTTGGTTTGGGACATATTTAATTTGGTGTGTCTATGAGACATCCAAGTGCAGATGTCAGATAAATAGATATCTGGGTCTGGAGTTCAGCAGTGATCAGGGTTGAAGATAAAGACTTAGAAGTCACCAGAATAAAAGTGGTAGCTGAAGCCCTGGGTTAAGGAGAGTGCTTAGTTAAAAAACAAATTAGGGAACACCGACTTAGCAGGCCATCAGAAGAAGAGGAAGCCTTGAAAGATATTAAGAAGGAATGTCCAGAAAGGCAGAAGGAAAACATAATGATAAGCACCATTTTGGGGGATACCTATTGTCTTCTAGTGAATGGCCTGGGACCTTTATATACATCATTTCACTGAATTCTTATGGCAACCCTAGAAGGTAGATGTTTTCAAACAGAAAAACTTAAATTCTGAGAAGTTAAGTAATTTGACAAGAGTATGTTTGGCCTCTGGAGTTAGATGAAACCTAGATTGAAATCCCACCTCCCAGTAGCTATGGGATGTGCGCAAATTTCTAATCTCTCTGAGTCTCGATTTCCTCGTCCACATAGGATACAAATAGAACCTACCTCTGAGGACTGTTGTGAAGATTAGATGCGATAGCATATGTAACGTGCCTGGCACTGAGTGGGTACTCGATACCTGATAGTTACTATCCTTATTAATAACTATAACCACATATAACTATGTTAACAAGTTACTGTCTCTTCTTTAGCTCCAAATTCTCACCTAAGGTCCTTAGTGTACAACTGACACCTGAGCCAGGCGAAACTATTATTAGGCTTTGTTAAAGACTTAGGCATAGCTGGATGGGAATGAACACAGAGAGCAACGTAATGCTTGATAATCTGAAAGTGTATCGCTTCATCTTAGGCTCCCCTACAGGGGGGTACTGCCTTCCTGCCTAGCCCTTGGGAGAAGCCATTTTTCCATACCACCAGGGAGCATCATCAAATAGTCAGTACACCTAAAAGCCCAGCAAGAGTGTGGTCCCACAGGAAGTCAGGAGTTCTCACCCAAGTCTAAGACCCACCTTCCAAGATCTTGACATCGGTCTGAGGAACTGCCCCTTCCAGATGATTGATGCAGGGATGCCCACTTTCTTCAGAGAAGATCATGTCTACCTCGACGAGGATGGCCTTACACTATGGCCTCAACAGTAGAGTCTTATTAGAACACAACAGAATAAGCCCAATGAGGGTTATACCCTTTTCATAATTCCTAGAAAAGATGAGATTCCTTATACAAACTCTTCTTAATCTTTCAAAACCCTTCTACGCAAAAGTCACTCTGAAAAGCGAGTTTGGATAAAGCCAGAAACTGACTATAGTCCAAGTACAACAAGACATATAGCAAAAGGGACCTACCAGATTGAAAGTAAGAAAAATGTTTTGTCAGTATAATCGAGAAAGAACCATAAATGTATGTCTTAAAAATTAAAAGATGTAAGTAGATACAGAAATGAATAAATTATTGGTTAGTGTTCAAAAAATTGTAGAAATAAAATATATTGGAAAAAATGGCCTAAGTTACAATAGAACAAAACAACAAAGTGTCTAGAAATTTTTTTAATGCACAACATCTACATGGGGAAAATATTTAAGTTATTTAAAGCTTTACGGAAGACCCGAATAAATGGGCAGATACAATACATGGATGAATCTCACAGCCATAAGTTGAGGGAAAGAAGTCAGACACCAAAGAGTATATACTATGTGACCATATATATATGTGACTACATATATATATGTATATACTATGTGACCACATTTATGTGAAGTGCAAACAGGCAAAACTAATCTACAGTGAGAGAGGTCAGAACACTGGTTCTTTTTGGTGAGGGGGGTAATTGCCTGGGAGGGAAGGTCCAGAGGGTGTAAGTTGCAGGAGTGGTGGCTCAGACCCGTTCAACACTAACCGATGTTGCTTCCTCTTCCTCTTTCTCAATCCATGCCTATGGCCTCTTGGGGGTGCTCTTTATGGCCAGTGGACTAAAGAAGAAAATACTGAAGCCTGGTTTGTGGATGGCTCTGCATGACATGCTGATACCACCTGGAAGTAAATAGCTGCAGCACTACAGCCCCACTCGGGTAACTCAGAAGCACAGAAGCGAAGGCCAAGTCTCTCAGTGGGCATTACAATTCTGAGCATTACAATTCTTGCCCATTTTGTCTGGAATAAGAAATGGCCAGAAGTATGGATCTACTCTGATTCCTGGGCTGTCACTCATGGGTGGCTGGATGATAAGGGACATGGAAGGAGTGGGCAAGGGAGGTTGGAGGAGAGGCACGTGGATGAACCTCCCAGGATGGGCAGAGACTGAAGATAACTTGTGTCTCCTGTAAACGCCCACAAAGGACATCCACCGCAGGGAGCCTGTTAATAACATGGCAGGCAAAATTACATGGTAAGTGGATGCTGGTCTGTTTCTCTGCCCGGCCACCACACTGTTTGCTCAATAGTATGACCTTCCTCTGACCAAGGCAGAGCTGGATAATGCTGCTGTTAACCGGCCAGCAGAGACTCCCACGAGCCCCCAGCGTGGCACTATTCCCAGGGAGACAAGCCAGCCAAATGACGGCAGCTTGATTATAGTGGAAGAGGCAGAGATTCAACCTGGGCATCATTCCACTGGAACAGCTCCGCATTCGGGATATGGACTTGCTCTCCCCATCTGCCTCTGTCAGCACCACCGTCTGCAGACCCATAGAACCACGCTCCCTACAGCGCTGCTTCTGATGAAGGAGCTCATTTCACAGCAAAGGAAGTGCAGCCACATACTCTATCGTCCAGAAGTGGCTGGGAAAACAGAAATTGGAGTGGCTTAATGAAGACACAGTTTCAGTACCAGTTGGGACACAACATCCTGAAAGGATGGGATTCTGCCTTATAGGATGCAGTCTATGCATTGAATCAAAGGACATTATATGATGCTATCTCTGCCATAGTGAGAATGCATGGGTCTGGGATTGAAAGGGTGAAGGGAGAGACTTTGCTTACTATATATACCAAAAAAAGGCTTGCAGAATTTTTGCTTTCCACACTGACAGTCTTGAGCTCTGCTGGTCTGGAGGTCTTAGTGCCCAAGGAGGGAACACTTCAACCAGCAGCGTTCCATTGCATTGGAGCATGAGACTGCCACCTGCCCATTCTGGGTTCCTGATGCCACTGAGTCAACAGGCCAGGAAAGTGTTTACTCTACTGATTAGAAGGATTGATCCTGATTGCCAGGAAGAAATCGAGTTGCTGCTATACAATCGGGGCAGTGAGAACTGTGTCTGGGACCCATGGGTTTCTCTGGAGCGTCTCTTGGCACTTTTATGTGCAATAGTTAAGATTAATGTAAAATTACAGCAAAAAAAAAAAAAAAAAAAAAAGGCTGTATGATTTTGGATTTGGATTTTTTAGGAATGAAGATTTGGATCACAGCACCTGGCAAAGAATCCCGACCAGCTGAGGCTCTGGCTGAGGGCAGGGGAAATATGGAACGTGTAGTGGGGAAAGAAAGTCATCTGGTCAATTCCAGCCTCATGGAAGACAAAGGTATCAAGTACAGAAACAAGGACGCAGGGGCTGTGTGCATTTTCTCTTTGCTTGTTACGTGTGTGCTTATTTGTACATGCAATCCATTTTCTTCTCTCTCCTTCTTCCCAATATCATTTCATATACAGGTTGTTGGAAATAAAACTTTATAATTTAGTGTGACTGAATTTGGGGAGTCATTCATATAGCTGGTGATGGATACAGTGACTGTATCTCTTGATTTGGGGGGAAGGGTGAGAACATTTTCATTTCTGTGCAGAATGGTCATATCTTGTTAGGTGGAAACAGAGTTGTTTTGTTGTTGGAAGGAAGTTTAAGTGTATGTGGGAGGACAGATATGGAAGCTGACGGTCAAAGGGCTGGACTCTGCATCACCGGCTTATTGCGTGTTCATCCCAAATCCACCCTTCATGGTCCTGTTTTTGATGCTGGAACATCTCCGCCTTGCCGGCTGGCCCGGTTATCAGCTTTGTCACTGGGAACACTGGAGGGACACGGAGGAGGAGGGGCTCTTCCTGCTGCTCGGATGTGCTCCTACTGGGGGCCCACGCCCGGAGGCAGTTTCTCAGTGAGTTGTGTGCGGTGACCCATGCAGGAATGCCACATCCCGTGAGAGCCAGCATCATTCCAACAAACTGGGAGACAGTTTGTGATGGGAAAAATCTGACTGCTGCCCTCACCCCACAGCCAGCTCTTCCTGGAGAGGGAGAGCCACTTCTGAGAGACGTCCTGGGCCCCAAAAGAAGATCACATTTAATTTAAGCTGATTACAGCCCCAGTTTCCTCATGGATAAAATGAGGATAATGATAGCACTTAACCTCATCAGAATTGTGAGGGTTACCAAGGGCTGTATTTTAACAACCTAAACCCACTGAATTGTAAGAAACACCATGATTTTATGTACCGCTAAGAAAAAATTGCCATCAACTAAACTTTGGCACCACGTCTTAGCAGTAATCGCCATGACAAATGAATGAGTCACACCAGCCTCTTGTTGCTTTGAGTTTTTTCAGCTACCCTGAGGGACCTGGCAGTTTCTCTTGCCTTCCGTTGCATTGCTTGGCATGTGAGATAGACTTTTGTCCTTTGGTTTGTGTTTCAGTGACAGACAGTCTTGCCTTTTTGTAGGTATATTCTGTTCTTATGACCCATTAGAATTTGGTAGAATTATGGTCATATCTCCACATGAAATATTTATTTGACCCATATCAGATTTATGCTCACTGCTGTTCCTATGCGTTTCTACGTACACAATACACTTCTGTGTCAAGTTGAATCAAAGGGTAATCTTTCTGGGACTTCCCTGGCGGTCCAGTGGTTAGGACTCCACGCTTCCACTGCGGGGGGGCGCGGGTTCGATCCATGGTTGAGGAACTAAGATCCCTCATGCCATGTGGCGAGGCCAAAGGAAAAAAAAAGAAAAAGGGTAATCTTTCTGAAGAGATTTTTAAAGGCAATTAGATTCAACGTGGGTAGTACCAAGTGTACATGGCTCAACTGAATGACAGCTATGACCAAGTTCACACACGCAAATGACAACTGTAAGTCAACAACCATAATTGTGACATGACATTGATCCAAAAACATGTCCCACGTTGAAAAAATTACACACTTTTTATTGCTGATGAAACATGTTATTTCAAGTAAAGTTAGTTCAGTGCCTGGCATATTTCAACCAGTCTACACATGCTGGTCCTGCTCCAGATACATCTTTCAAAGACAGTGTTTTCCTTCTAGAATGCACTGTCCAATATAGTAGTCACTGGCTACACATGGCTATTCACATTGAAAATGAAATTAAATAAAAAGTAAGAAGAAAAATCTAGTTCCTCAGTTGCACTCACCACATTTCAAGTCTCAGCTGCCCCCTAACTGGACAGTGCAGATTAGATGGCTCTTGTTGCCACACGAAGTTCTATTGAGGAGCACTTTTCTAGAAACTTCTATTAATACGGACATATATATATATAATTTTTTGGGGGGGATAAAATTGAAACTTTATTCTTCATAACATATGCAGATATTATTTTAAATTAAATGCTAAACATAGACAGCTTCTAAAAGTAAATGTAGATTATGAAAATATCTTCAGCAACTTGGAATAGGCAAAAATGCATATCTTTGTTTTTAACAATTTTTAATCTCACTGAGATTGGCGTCAAGATGACACGGGGTGAGGAGGGTAAAGAGGATGCTACCTATTATTTATTAATCAGAATGGGTATAGAAGAAAAGGATAAGATAAAACCAGCATTGCTAACTAGAAAACAGATTGTCAGTTTGTATTGAGCACTTCTTTTTTTTTGAAGTATAGTTGACTTACAATATTATATTAGTTTCAAGTGTACAACATAGTGATTCACAATTTTTAAAGATTAAACTCCATTTAAAGTAATTACAAATCACGGCCATATTTTCCTGTGCTGTGCAATAGATCCTTGTAGCTTATTTATTTTATACATAATAGTTTGTACCTTTTAATCCCCTAACCCCCATCACATTCCCCCCACCACCGTCCCTCTCCCCTCCCCCCTCCCCGTAACCATTGGGTTGTTCTCTATATCTGTGAGTCTGTTTCTGTTTTGTTATGTACATTCTGTTTCTGTTTTGTTTTGTACATTTGTTTCTGTTTGTTTGTTTCTGTTTTGTTATGTACATTCATTTGTTTTGTTTTTAGATTCCACATATAAGTGATAACACAGAGTATTTGTCTTTCTCTGTCTGACTTATTTCACTAAGCATAATGCCCTCCTGGTCCATCCATGTTGCTGCAACAGACATACACTTCTTATATACACAGAATATATTTCTAAGTGTCCATGTCACTCACATTCTTTCCATTTCTACCATTACCTTCTCTCTGCCCACACCTTCCTCTTCTCCCCAAGCCCCAGCCCAACACCCATCCACAAAACTGGGCTTCTACCTCCAGGGATTTTTTGCTCTTTTTTAAAAAAACTTTTAATTTTAAAATAACTATAGATTCACAGGAAGTTCCAAACAATTACAGATTTACAAGAAGTTGCAAATACACTATAGAGAGGTCCCACACACCCTGCACCTAGTTTTTCTCAATGGTTACACCCTGCACCTAGTTTTTCTCAATGGTTACATCTTGTAAAAACCAGGTAACTGACACTGATTCAATGTGTGCGTATAGCTCTGTGTCATCACAGGCAGATTTGTGTAACCACCACCAGAATCAGGATACAGAACCATTCTATTACCAGAAATATCTCCCTCGGGTTATCCCTTAAACACCCCCCCTCCACCCCTCCAGCGTTACTAATTCCAGGAAATCACTAATTTCCCTTTATTCTCCAACTCATAACATAGTCATTTTGAGAACATTATATAAATGGAACTACACAGTATGTGACCATTTGAGACTGGCTTTTTTTTTTCACTCAGCATAACGTCCTTGAGGTCTATCCAAATTGTTGAATGTGTCAATAGTTTGTGTCTTTTTATTGCTGAGTAGTACTCCACGCTATGATGTATCACAGTCAGTTTAACTGTTCACTGGTTGTGTGAAATGTTGCTTCCAGTTTTTGGCTCTTAAAAATAAAGCTGCAATGAACACCTTTCTGTGTGGATGTAAGATTTCATTTCTCTAGGATAAATGCCAGGAATGTGATTGCTGAGTCATATGGTTATCTATTTAGTTTTTTTAAGAAACTGTCAAACTATTCCAGGGCACCACTTTATACACCATGAGCAATGTCTGAGTGATTCAGCTCCCCACAGGTTCACTAACAGTTGATATTGTCACCATTTTAAAATTTACTTCCTTTGTAAGTGATAATGATATTGTATCACTAATTATTTTGATTTGAATTTCTATTGAACATCTCTTTACATGATTGCCACCTGTGCATCCTTTTTTCGTGAAATATCTCTCCATGGCTTTTGTCCATTTTCTAATCAGATTGTTAGTAAAAAAAAAAAAAAAAAAGTTAAGTTTTGAGAATGCTTTATATGTTCTAGATGAATCCTTTGTGAGATATATGGTTTGCAAATATTTTCTCCAAATCTAGAGCTTGTCTTTTCATTCTCTTAAGTATCTTTCACAGGGCAAAATTTTCAATTTTGATGACGTCTACTTTATTGATTTTTAAAATTTTACGGGCCATGATTTTGATATAATGTCTGAAAACTTCACCAAGCTCTACACCCTGAAGATTTTCTGTATTTTTCCTAAAAGTTTTGTAGTTTTACATTTTACACTTAAATCTATGATCCATTTTGAGATATTTTTTATATAAAGTGTGAGACAGGTCAAATTTTTTTTTTTTTTTTTGCTAATGGATATCTAACCATTTGTTGAAAAGACTAGCCTTCCTCCATTGAATTACTTTTGCACCTTTGTCAAAAATCTGTTGGTTGTACTTGTGTGGGTCTATTTCCGGTTCCTCTTTTCTGTTCAGTTGATCTGTGTGTTTACTTCTCTAACCACTAGAATGTCTTGAAACTGGTAGAGTCATTAATCCAGTTCACTCTTCTCTTTCAGAATTATTTTAGCTATTTAGCTCCTTTGTCTCTCCATATAAATTTGAGAATAATTTTGCCTATATCTACCAAAAGTATTGCTTGGATTCTGATAAAAATTGTGTTAAACCTGACTATCAACTTGGGGAGAACTGATACTTTAAGTTGTTGAGTCATCCAATCCACAAACATGGTATTTCTCTCCATTTATTTAGTTCTTTGGATTCTTTCATCTGCATTTTATAGTTTTCAGCATACAGGTCCTATACATGTTTTGTTAGGTTTACACCTAAGTTGTTTTGTTTTGTTTTTTTTTTTTCCTTCAGATCCATTTTTATTTTATGATTTTCAAATTTCTTATTATTCTCATTTTTTTATACAATTTTAAAGGTTACACTACATCTACAGTTATTACAAAGTATTGGCTCTATTCCCCGTGTTGCACACACACCCTTGTAGCCTGTCTAACCCCCAGTAGTTTGTACTTACCACTCCCCCTCCTCTATGTTGCCCCTCCCCACTGCCCCCCTCACTGGTAACCACCAGTTTGTTCTCTACGTCTGTGAGTCTGCTTCTTTTTTGTTATATTCACTAGTTTGTTGTATTTTTAGATTCCACATATAAGTGATATTATACAGTATTTGTCTTTCTCTGTCTGACTTATTTCACTAAGCATAATGCCCTCCAAGTTCATCCATGTTGCTGCAAATGGCAAAGTTTCATTCTTTTTTCTATGGCTGAGTAGTATTCCATTGTATAGATATACCACATCTGCTTTATCCACTCATCTGTTGGTGGACACTTAGGTTGCTTCCATATCTTGGCTATTGTAAATAACGCTGCTACAAATAGTGGAGTGTATGTATCTTTTCGTTTCCTTCGGATAAACACCCAGGAGTGGAACTGCTGGATCATACGGTAATTCTATTTTTAGGTTTTTGATGAATCTCTATACTGTTTTCCACAGTGGTTGCACCAATTTACATTCCCACCAACAGTGTGCAAGGGTTCCCTTTTCTCCACATCCTTGCCAACATTTGTTATTTATGTTCTTTTTGATGATAGCCATCCTGACAGGTGTGAGGTAGTATCTCATTGTGGTTCTGATTTGCATTTCCCTGATGATTAGCGATGTCGAGCATCTTTTCATGTGCCTGTTGGCCAACTGCATTTCCTCTTTGGAAAAATGTCTATTCAGTTCTTCTGCCCATTTTTTAATCAGGTTGTTTGCTTTTTTTATATTGAGTTGTATGAGCTGTTTATATATGTTGGATATTAATACACCTAAGTATTAATTTGGTTTTGAGTAATTATAAATGCTAGTGTATTTTTAATTTGGGGTTTCATGTGCTCATCTAGTATAGAACTTTGAATGTTTATCTTTGTATTCTGTGACTTTGCTTAAGTCACTTTTTAGTTTTAGGAGAGCTTTTGTAGATTCTTTGGGATTTCTACATAAACCATCATGTCATCTGCAAATAGGGACAGTTTTATCTCTTCATTTCCCATCCCTATGTCTTTTCTTTCCTTTTCTTGCCTTATTGTGCTAACACTTCTACTACTATGTTGAACAGCAGGGGTGAGAGAGGACATCCCTGCTTTATTTGAAATGTAAGGGGAAAGCACTCAGTCTTTCACCATTAAGTAAAGTGGTTGCTGCTGGGTTTTTGTAGATGACTATTTATTCAGTTGAGGAAGTTTCCTTCTATTTCCATTTTTCTGAGCCTTTTATCTTGAATGGGTGTTAAATACTGTACAGAGTTTTTCTGCATCAACTGATATGATCGTGTGATTTTTCTTCTTTAGCCTCTTAATATGTGATTACACTGATGGATTTCCAAATATTGAACCAGCTTTGTATCCATGGAAAAAAAACCCACACTTGGTCACGGGTTATAACACTGCTGAATTTTCATTAATATTCTGTTAAGGATTTTTGCATCTATATTCACGAGGATGTTTATGTGTTAACTTTCATTTTCTGTACTGTTTTTGTCTAGTTTGGTACCATGTTAACAGTGCCTTCACAAAATGAATTGGGAAGTATTTCCTCCTATTCTATTTTCTGCAAGAGATAGCGTAGCATGTGTTAATTCTTTCATTGTTTGGTAGAACTTTCCAATGTAACCATCTGGGCCTGGAGATCTCTTTTTCAGGGATTTTTAAATTACAAATTCAATTTCCTTCATGGCTATGAGGCTATTCAAATTATTTCATATTTGATGAGTTGCGGTAGCTTGTGCTTTTCAAGGAATTGGTTCATTTAATCTAAGCTGTCACATTTATTGCATAGAGTTGTTCACAGTATTCCTTTCCTATTCTTTTGATATCTGCAACATTGATAATATCATCTTGTTTTATTCCTGATATTGATAATTTGTGTCTTCTCTCTTTGATCTTAACAGAGAAGCAGCTCATTGTTTTATTGATTTTGTTTTCCTTTTTGTCAATGCCTTTGATTTCTGGTCTTATCTTTCTTGTTTTGTTCCTTCTGCTTGCTTTTGATTATTTTGCTCTTCTTTTTTTTAAGTCCTTGAGGTCATTTGGTGTTATAAATTTCTCTTTCAATTGGTTTAGTCATATCCCACAAATTTTGATATGTTGTATTTTTATTTTCATTCAGTTCAATGTATTCTTAAAATTTCCTGTGAGGCTTCCTCTTTGGTCCATGAGCTATTTAGAAGCATGTTTTTTAGTTTGCATATGTTTGGGATTTTCCTGCTATATTTCTGTTACTCATTCCTGGCGTGATTCCACTGTGGTCAGAGAACACACTCTGTATTATCAATTTTTTTAAGTTTTTTGAGGTTTGTCTTATGAGCCAGGATTTGGTCTATCTTAGTATATGTCCATGGGTGCTTGAAAGGAATATGTATTCTGTTGTTGTTGGGGGAAGGCTCTATAAATGTTGATGAGATCCTGTCGGGTGATGGTGCTGTTGAGTTCTTCTGTATCCTTTATATATTGCTGATTTTATACAGTTGTTCTATGAATTGTTAACATCCCCAACTATACTTGTGGACTTGTCTTTTCCACCTTGCAGCTCTATCAGTTTTTGCTTCATATATTTTGCATCTCTGTTGTTTGGTGCATATAGATTTAGGATTGCTATGTCTTTTCATGGACTGCTGCAATTTATTACTATGATGTTCTTCCCTGTCACTGGTAATTTTCTTAGCTCTGAAGTATAATTTATCTGATATTAATACAGTCACTCCTACATTTTTTGATTAATGTTTGCATGGTATATCTCTTCCATCCTTTTACTTTCAACCTGCTTTGATCATTATATTTGAAATGAGATTCTTGTAGACAGCATATATTGGGGTCTCTTTCAGATCCACTCTACCAATATCTCTTTTAATTGCTGCATTTCAGTCTATTTACATTTAATATAATTATTGATGTGTTAAGTCTCAAGTCTCCTATTTCATTTTTTGCTGCTTTCTGTTTTTTCTCTGTGCGTCTAGCTTCTCTTTTTCTTTTTTCTCCTTTTCTATAAGTTACTTGAACATTTTTTAGGATTCCATTTCAATTTATTTATCGTGTTTTTGAGTGTATCTACTTGTATACCTTTTCCAGGTTGCTCTAGGTGTTCTATTATATATGCATATCTTATCACAGTTTGATACCTGAGCCTAAAGTGTCAATTTATGAATTCCCTCTGAATTCAAGTGAAGTATAGGAACCTTGCCTCTCTTTGTATCTTTTACTCTATCCCATTTATAGTAAAATTGTCTTAAATACTTCCTGTACATACACTGACAACTATATCAAACCATGTTATAATTTCTGCTTCAACCACCAACATAACTTAGAAAACTCCAGAAAAGAAAGTCTATTACATTTATCCATATTTTTAGTCTTTCATTCTTCCTAACTTACTGAAGTTCCAAGAATGCTTCTTTTATCCTTTTCACTCTGTTTAGAGAGCTTCCTTTAGCCATTCTTTTAGGGTGTGTCTACTGGCTACAAATTCTCTTAATTTTCTTTGATTTGAGAATGTCGTGACTTCCCCCTTCATTCAGAAGGCATTCCTGAATATGCCTCTAGTATATTTTAGCTGGACACAGGATTTTGGGTTGACAGTTCTTTTCTACCAGAACCTGAAAAATGTGCCACTTTTTCTGACTTCCATGGTTTCTGATGAGAAATCTGCTATCATTCAAATAGTTTCCCACCCCCCATAACTAAGGTGTATCTCTTGTAGTTTTACACATTTTTTCCCCTTTATCTTTAGTTTTTAGGGGTTTGACTGTATGTGTCTTCATATACATCTCTTTCTTTGTGAGAGTTTATCCTGTTTGGGGTTTGCTCAGCTTCTTGAATACACAGGTTTATATTTTTTGCCAAATTTGAAGGATTTACACGTATTCGTTCTTTGAATACTTTTCAGCTACACCTCTTTTCTGCTCTCCTTTTTGGGACTTAGATGACATAAATATTAGCTCTTTTGTTATAGCCCCACAGGCCTTTGAGGCTCTGTTGTTGTTTTTTCCCAATGTTTTCTCTCTGTTGTTCTAATTGAGAAATTTCTATCGTCTATTTTCAAGTTCACTGATTTGTTCCCCTCCATTCTGCTGCTGAGCCTATCCACTGATATTTTTACTTCATTTATTTTACTTCATGTATTTTTAAGTCCTAAAATTTCCACTTGGTTCTTCTTTACATCTTCTGTTTCTTTGCTGAGACTTTCTATTTTTTGTTTGTTTGTTTCAAGCTAGTCCATAATTATTGTTTGAAGCATGTTTAAATGATGGCTGCTTTGAAATCCTTTTCAGATAATTCCAAATCTCTGCCACTTGGGTGCCTGTGTCTGTTGGGTTACCTTTTCTCAGTTGAGGTTTCCTAACTCTTGGTATGATGAGTGATTTTGGAATAAGACCTGGACATCTGAGTCTCAGGTTATGAGACTCTGGCTTTCATTTAATTCCTGTCTTAGCAGGCCTCCTCTGATACCCAGTGGGGGAAGCAGGGTGGGAGTGGAAGCCCAGGCTTCCCGAGTGGGAAGGGCTCTTCCTCACTGTTGGGTGGCAATAGGAGTCCCGGCTCCCCAGTAGGTCTGCTGTCACCCGGGGGCAGGAACGCCTCGTTCCTGCTGGGCATTCCCCACGTGGTCTCCTCTGATACCAGCAGGAGAGGCCTTGTTACTGTCCAGCATCAATGAAAGTCCCAGTTCCTCACCCCATCCCTCCAGTGGGGCACTTAATTATGGCCTGATATGTGTGGAAGTTTAAGTTTCCCCCTTGGTCTTTGCAAGCAGAGGTGGGGCAGTATGTTTTGTGATGTTCGGCTGCCATAGAGTGGTTATCGTTTACATTTCTCCTGTTTTGCGAGGCTGCCCCGTCCTGACCCTTCACCTGATGTAGTGAGTTGGGTGCACACCCCTAAAGGCATGTCCATGTCCTAGTTCCCAGAACCTGTGAACATCACCTTATACGGCAAAATATGTGATTCAGTTAAGGACTTTGAGAGGAGGAACTCACCCTAGGTTATCTGGATTGGCTCTAAATCTAATGACAAGTGTCCTTATAAGAGATGCACAGGGGAGATTTGACGGATAGAAGAGAAAGCAATATGATCACATTGGCAGAAACTGAATAGATGTAGCCACAAGCCAAGGACCACCTGGAGCCACCAGAAGCTGGAAAAAGAAAGGAACATATCTCCCCTACAACTTCTGGAGGGAGCACAGTCCTGCCAGCATCCTGATTTCAGAGTTCTGGCCTCCAGAATTGTGAGAGAACACATTTCTCTTGTTTTAAGCCACCCAGTTTGTGGCAACTTGTTATAGTTTGGTACTGGAAAGTGAGGTGCTACTGTTAAAAAACTCTAAAACTGTGGAAATGGCTTTCAAATTATATAATGGTTAGATGCTAGAAGAATTCTGAGATGCATGAGAGAAAAAGCCTAGGTTGCCTTAAACAGACTATTGGTATAAATGAGTGTTAAAGAAGTTGATGATGAGGGCTCAGAAAGTGAGAAGCATGGTAGAAAAAGTTTCTAGTGTCTCAGAGAATACATACGTTGTCATGAACAGAATGTTGGTAAATGCGAATGTTACTTGGCTCTGCCATTGTGTTCTACCATTATGTAGACAGCGGAACTTGTAAGCAATGAACTTGAGTATTTTACTGCAGAGATTTCCAAGCAAAGTGTTGAAGGTGCAGTGTGATTTCTCCTTGCTGCTTATAGTAAAATGCAAGACAAAAGAAATAAATTGAAGAAAGAACTGTTAAGAAGAAAAGCAGCAGCATTTGATGATTTAGGAGATTCTCCATCTATCCATATTGCAAAGGATGCTAAAATTAAAAAACTCACTGTTGGAGAGAAGTCCAAGAGTGCAGCTGGACAACCTTTTGCTGAAGAGATTATTTGTGTGACTCACAGACCCACTCACTCATCTCAGCAGAAGCCAGGAACAGAAGTGGAGTTCTGTGGAGTTAAAGAAAGACCTGTGGATCTTTTGTTAACGGTGTGGACTCCCATGACATACACAGGAGACCCACAAGATTATTAAGAATGTTATATCAGCAGAAACAAGCTTGGTCTGAAAAGGACAGAGGGAGGATGGAATAAGTCTATTGGACTTCTAAAACTCAAGAGCCAGGAAATGGTTGACAGAGTTACTTGGTTGTAAACATGTGCTAGCTGTCAAGACAAAGGAGGAATGACTCTGAGGGCAGAGCCATGGGTGCAAAGGAAGAGACTGGAAGAGCAGTTACAGAGGCAGTGTGTGCAGAGGCAGAGGCCTATGAAGCTGCCTTGGGTTTGGTGGACAGAGCCTCAAGTGACAGAAAATGATTCTCAGGACTTGAAACCTAATGGAATGTACCCTGGTAGATTTCAAACTTGCTTCGGGCTAGCGACTCCTTTACTCCTTCCAATTTCTCCCCTTTGGAATGGGAATGTCTATCACATGCATATCTCGCCATTGTATTTTGGAAGCAGATAAACTGTTTTCTAGTTTCACAGGCCCACAGATGGAGGGATTTTGTCACAGGATGGATCATGCCCAGAGCCTGCCAAACCTGATGTAGATGATGAGATTCAAGACTTCTGAGCTGATGATATTTAGATTTTGGTCTTAGTGTTGATTCTGTAGTGGGTCGAGACTTTTCGGGATGGGGTGAATGTATTTTGCATGTGGGACGAATGTGAATTTTGGGGGGCTAGATGGTGGACTGTAGTGGGTTCAATGGTGGCCCCCCAGGAAGAAATGTCCACATCCTAATCCCCAGAATCTATAAATATCGCCTTATATTGTAAAACATGAGATCGAATTAAGGGTCTTGATCAAATTATGTGCCTCTTAGGCACTTATCTTGGATTATCCAGATCAGCCCTAAATTCAATCACGAGGGTTTTTTATGAAAGGTACACAGGGGGGATTTGACAGATAGAAAAAGAGGTGGCAATGTGACCACAGAGGCAGAGATGCAGCCACTAAGTCAAGGATCTCCTGGACCCACCAGAAGCTGGAAGAAGCAAGGGACAGAATCTCCCCTAGGGACTTTGGAGGACTTGATCTCAGACTTCGGCCTCCAGACCTGTGAGAATAAATGCCTGTTTTAAGCCACGTAGTTTGTGGTGATTTGTTATAGCAGACCTAGGAATCTAACAGAGTTGGAGAGCAGCTTCTTTGTTTGTGCCATTGGTCGGCGTCTCCAGCCTCCGTCAGGGACACAGGAGGCAAGAGGAAAACCCAGGGAACTCACCACCACCTCACCGCTCAGGGCCAAGGTCCCTAGCTGGTCTGCCTCCTTCTCACTGCCTTTTGGGGTCTTCTTATCTTTGTTTATAAATAACGTCCAAGGATCTCAGCTTTACTAGCAGGAGGAATAGGAAAAAAGTACATCTGCTCCACCTTTTGGAAGTGGAAGTCCTACCTCCAGAATTTTCACTTTTTCAACCAATTAGCATATTCCAGTTACATCACTCGTTTTAAACATTAGCTTTGGTGATGTCCTTCCTTGCTCAAAATTCTTCAGTGGCTCCCAAATGCCTATAAAATCAGCCCCTGACTCTTAACTCCACATTCATTCCCTCCCTAATCTGACCCCGTCCCAGCCTACCTTTCTGGTATAATGTCCCACTGCGCTCCTCACCGGTGTTTCCAAAATCACGCTTTATCAAACTCAGCTCTTTGGGACGTTGATCAATGTTACATGCACCCGGGAGAAAAAAAAAGGCTCTACTGTCAAATGAGTTGGGTAAACAGTGGATTTAGGCAGATTTAAGCCAGTTTATTATTATAGATCTTTCAGATTCTTTAATAAACCAGTGCACAAGGTGAATCTCCAAGAGGCAGTTAAAGCATGAAGCGTTTCCCAAACTTCCCTGACACAGAACCCACTGTACCGCCTCCATGTAAGGCACTCTGTGAAACTCTTCTCGTCCCACTTTCTTCTCCAACCAAACTTGCCTGTTTGTTTTCATCTGAACTCACTTTGCTTTCCTGCTGTTATAGGAAGGAGCGGCTTTTGTGAAACGTCAAAGAGGCAGTGCTGGTGCTCGGGCACTGTTTGATCAGGCACCCTTCAATTTCATAAAACTTTCCATTAAAGTTGGACTTTGAGTTCAGAAGTCCCAACCAGAGGTATTATAAAAATAGACTGTGGGATTTGAGTCATGCTACGAAAATAGAGAATCTGCTTTTTAAATATAAACCCATTTAATAATACCGTTGGATGATACGAGGGATGGGAACTGCCCCGCCCAGCCCGCCACACCCATGGACGGGGGTGTGGGCACAGGGGTCAGCAAGCTGGTGGCTGACAGACACCGTCCCCTCCTCCCTCTTCTCCATGGCAGCCTGCTCCCGGGGACTCTGGGACCCACAGGAAGGGAGATGCTCTCCCCTCCTGGCACCAGCGACTCACTCTGGCTGGAGAGACTCCGGACGGGGAAAGCAGCACTCACCCAACCTGGCCCAAGGTCGTAGGCAGAAGGAAAACGTTAGCAGCCGTGAAATCAGAAGAGGAGGGAGGACCGGGCCGGGCCGAAGCCACGGTTTCGAGAGAAGCCGGATCCCGATGAAACCTTAGCTGTGAAGACAGGTGGATGAGGCCTCTGGACATCAGGAGGGGTCAGGAGAGCACAGCTAGCACCAAGTGCCGTTCACACTTCGTCCTGAAAGTCAGTTAGACGTGCGGCCAGTGGTCTGTGCAGCCACCGTACTTGGAGCACTTGTCTCCGCGCAGAGGCAGCGGCCGCCGTGGCTCCATCTCCCCGGACGCCGCGCTCGGCGTCCACGTCTGCTGGGCCTCTGTGGCGGAGGACATCCGGCGTGCAGACAAGCTGCTGGCACTGCCACGGAGGGCTGCACCCTCGGTCCACGGCGGCGGTCACGGCTGCTGGGGAAGCGAGGTCTCCATCTGGGTGCCGAGGACACCGGGCGCGATGCAGCGGGGCCCCGGGGGCCTCGGGCCGGGCAGCCCAGCGGGGTCGGGGCCGCCCACCATCAGGAGGCCCGCTGCAGGCTGTGCTGCTCTTCCTCCCCCGACTGCAACCAGCTCCAGTCTAGAGACTGAAAGTCAACGGGCACGTTAAAGACACCGAGGCCACCCAGACATCTGCCTTCTTCGGGAGGCAACCAGCACCGTTTAGAAGGAAATTAAATGCCTCTCGTTAAGACAGTCTTGTTTCTGCAGGGTACCCCTGAGCTAGAGCTACGTCTGCAAAACCGTGCCGGAGCTTTTCTTCGGATGGGCTTGGAGCCCTGAGATTCCGGGAAGGCGATTTAAGTATTATTACTGCAGCTCCCAGCACCAACTCATGCTCACTGCGGGCAGCTGGTACCCTGGGCTAATCTCAGCTCTCGACCTCCAACCTCGCCAGGTGAAATGGCCTGGTCAGACTTCCTTTTCCTCTGGCAGAAGTGCAAACGGGCAGTGAAAGGATCGGAATATACACGGCTCGGAGGAGGAAGAACAGCAAGAAGAGACACAGAGAGCCCCAAACCAGAGAAGGACACTTGAATAAATAAGAAGTGATTACAACGAGCAGTATCCCCTCCGATTCTTCCCCAAAATAAGAAGTTCCGGAGACGCTAGCATGTGACCGCATCGGCAGGAAAAGGCCAAAGAGCCAAGCGAATGATTTAGCATCCTCTCAGCAACTTCAGCTTTGTCTCAACGTACCTGCATCTGGACTCGTTTTTCTTTAGGTCAGCCTCCCTACAACTAGGACTGCTAAGCCCCGAGTCCCTGAGAGGCGGGGTGGTGACGGGCTCTTGCTCTGTTCCCGGAGCCCAGCACTGCACCCCACACACAGACGCCCGGCAATTGTACAGAAGGTGCACCAGGGGAAAGGCCTTCTCACAGCGATGCTACCTTCCTCGTAAGGATCAAGTACAGTGAGGATGAAATGAGATAAAGCACATAAAGTACCTGCACACATTCACCAGTCATCAGCACTGTTATCATGGGGAATAAGAAGTATGCACTAGAAAATCCTAAGTGTACACTGAGATCGAGGAAGCACGGCATCGCCTTTCGATCTGCTTTTTCTCGTTTGCTGCAGAAAGAAAGGACGTGGAGCAGCGGGGGTTCCCACGGGCCATTACCCTTAAGCTCTGGTCCTGCTCCTTCATGGTGTCCTGTAGGGCGTTTTCCAGCTGGGCGCACAGGGTGTGTGCTTCAGCCACGAGGTCTTCACTAAGAAAAATGATTGAATTATTAGAACGTGGTCAATGTTAACTTTTCAAAAGTGTTTGCAAATATGCTAAAGAGCTTCTGGAAAGATTTTAAAAATTAAATAATTATTCTGAGGCTGAGTGTCTTAAAACACCATGTTATTGCCTAAGTGATTTCATCCGTCTAGTTGAGTGCTGTTACAGAAGCTCGAATCCAGCTACGAGCACCACTGTTCACAACGTGGAAAAGCAGGGATCCGGCTTAATACCAAAGCTCTTTCTGACTTAACTAGATTCTCTCCAAACTGCCACAATCTGAAGATCTCTCCCAAATCACCTGTTTTCCACTTTTTGAATTGGACAAAAATATACACACCATGCAATTTCCCCAGGTGTCCCCAGCTCGCTGAGATCTGGGGGAAGCAAGTTCTGGGAACTGATTTGTTTACTGCGCTCTCTCCTTCTCTCTGATGAGAAATGCACGTGTCCCCCTGAGAACCGGCCGCGGTGAGAAACAGGAGAGCAGAGCGAGCCGTCGTCTGTCCTTTCTAACCTCGGCTCGAGGGCGTGGAGACACAGACAGCGGCCTGGGCCCCCGGGACGACTTCTCCAGAGCTTTGAGGATCTCATGGAAAGAGAGTGACAGATCCAGGAGGAAGGGCCCTCGATCCCCTCCTCTCACTGCGAAGGGGGCACTGATGGAAGGAACAGGGCACAGCGGTGCCCAGGCTCACCCATGGGTCACTAACCAGGCTCCAGGCTCCGGGCCGGCCCCAGAGGCCCCGTGAGAGGCGCGGGACCTGGTTACCATCCTCAAGGAGCTAACAGTAAGCTGGGGAGAGAATTAAGAATCCCAAACAGGGACTTCCCTGGCGGTCCAGTGGTTAGGACTCTGCGCTTTCACTGTTGAGGACCCGGGTTCAATCCCTGGTCGGAGAACTAAGATCCCGCCAGCCAAGCGGCAAAATAAAGAAAAAATTTAAAAAAATTAAACATAAAAAATCCAAAACAGTACAGGCTACAAACCCCCCAAGTACAGGAACAGGATTTTTAAAAACAGCTGTATTGAGATAAATTTACAAACCATAAAGTTCACCCACTTAAGGTGCACAATTCCATAGTTCGAGTACATTTATGGAGTTGTGCAACCATCCTGGTAATCCAGTTTTGGAACGTTTTCATCACCCAAGAAGAAACCTTGTACCTGTCGTCAGTCACTCCCCATTCCTGCCCCGCGCCCTGCCCTCGGCAATCATTAATCTATTTTCTCTTCTATAGATCTGCCCACAGGAACCGATTTTAACCACGTCCAGGAGGAGAAGGATCCCTGTGCTCGTGTGTCAGGGCCGTGGAGGAGGTGGGCGCAGAGGGAGGATGGCTCTGGGGAAAGGTGTCAGCGGAGCCGAGGTTCTGGAACTTCAGGGTGCGGGAGGGTCAGCCAGGGCTGGTTCAACAGGACTGCTCGGCCCCACCCCGAGCTCCTGACCCCGAATCTGCATTTCTGGCAAGTACCCAGAACCCGCCGATGCTGCTGGTCTGGACCAGACTTTAAGACCCGTGACGGAGGAGCCAGGAGTCTGCCCGGGAGCAGTGGGTCAGAATGGGGAGGTGGCGTGAAGGCGTGAGAAGGCTCAGGCTTGGACCCCGAGGCAGCAGGAAGCCGTGGCTGGTCCCTAAATAACCTGAGGAATAACTCAATCAAAATGGTCTCCTGTGAAGACTGATTTGACCAGAGGAGCCTGGAGGCAGCACTAGGCGGGAAGCAGGGAGGGAAAAGTTCGCCAGAAGGGCTCTGGGGCTCTGCTCCCAGCTCTGCGGCAGGGGTGCAGGTGATGAGTGGGGCAGGGAGAGGCCACGGGAGGGACCAGTGACACGCGACTCAGGCGTGGAGGCCAGGGCACGCCCTCAGGGACCTGGTTCTACGAGCAGACCGCGACGGGCGGACTCGCGGGAAGCGGGGACTGGCCAGCACTTCCAAGGCTCCCGTCCAGCAACGAGCAACCCGACCTCAGACGAGGAAGCCTTAGTCAGCAAGTCAGGAGGAGCTCTGAGAGCAGAACGCCACATCTGTCCCCACAGCACCCGGCAAAGGGAACAAACACCGAGGAACACGCACAGACCCGCCGACGGGTGACCGACGCGCCCTGACTCCTGCACTGGGCGCGGCGAACGGGGACGCACCTCTTCTTGACGGCCTCGGGTAAGCTGTCAGGGGCTGGGCAAGGCTGCGACAGCAGCTGGCTGGGCTGACTCAGGCGGGACGTGTTCATGCTGTCTGGGCTTCCGCTGACGGGACCTCGGACTTTGCTCTAGATGACAAAACCAGGAAGAGAGTCAGCAGTTTTGGAGCAAACAGATGTTTCAAATTTTGCATTCACACCAGGGTACTTTCTTTTTTTCAAGTTTTTTTTTTTTTCGATGTGGACCCTTTCTAAAGTCTATATTGAATTTGTTACAATATTGCTTCTGTTTTTTATGTTTTGGTTTTTGGGCTGAGAGGCATGTGGGATTTTCGCTCCCCGACGAGGGATCAACCCACACCCCTGCATTGGAAGGTGAAGTCTTTAACCACTGGACCGCCAGGTTAAGTCCCAGTCACCACACCAGGGTATTTTCTCATGAGACAACTGGCCATGAGACACAGGCTCTTCCTGGAGAGATAGGTCAACTTCGCTATTTGATGGTTTGCATTTCAGTTTAGAAACTGTTTCTGTATCTATAGGTGTGCTTTTTGGTAAAAGTTTCTAGGGGCTTCCCTGGTGGCACAGTGGTTAAGAATTCGCCTGCCAATGCAGGGGACACGGGTTTGATCCCTGGTCCGGGAAGATCCCACATGCCGCGGGGCAACTAAGCCTGTGCACCACAAATACTGAGCCTGCGCTCTAGAGCCCGCGAGCCACAACTACTGAGCCCACGTGCCACAACTACTGAGCCCACGTGCCACAACTACTGAAGCCCGTGCACCGCAACAAAGAGTAGCCCCTGCTCGCCGCAACTAGAGAAAGCCCGCACGCAGCAACAAAGACCCAACGCAGCCAAAAATAAATAAGTAAATTTATATTAAAAAAAAAAAAGATTCTAAATACAGAGAGATCTGAGGGCTCTATTTCATTAGTTGGGTCGCTTAACAAACTCTTACAAGGAAATTAGAAGGAAGGTGTGTTTACTCTTTCCAAGTAGAAGACAGACACACAAAGGTCCTAAGTGACTTTCTGTGACTCGCACCATGCGCGGGACAGAAGGAGACCAAGGTGTTCTGACGCCCCAGGCTGCGGCGGCCACTCCACCTTACGCAGCCGTGTGCCCCCGATCCGTGACCAAGTCGCTCTGCTGTCACCTCCTCAACTTCCCTGCAGCCCTCACGGCGGCGGGGTCTGTCCCACCAGCTCGCTTCCAAGACACGGCTTTTACCCGGCTCGTCTCCCTTCTCTGTCCGGGGCTCTCTTTTGTGCTGAGGGTTCTCTCTGAGCAACACTCAGTGGGATCGCAGCTATGCTGAGACGGCGGGCACAGAAAGTGCGGGCTGAGTGCTGCACGGCACAGGCACGGCTCAGGCCACACGGGCACGCACCGCGGGGGCTGCATGCAGATCTTCAGGAACCTGGGTGTATGACCTCGCCTGGAAAAAGGATCTTTGCAGGTGTAGCTAAGGAGCCTGTGATGAGATCACCCTGGACTATCTGGGTGGGACCTGAATCCAGCGACAAGTGTTTTTACAAGAGATACTCAGAAAAGAGACGCAGAGAAGAGGGTCACGTGGAGACAGAGGCAGAGACGGGAGGGATGCTGCCACAAGCCAAGGAGTACTGGGAGCCGCCGAAATCGAAGATGAGGCGAGGAAGGAGGAGGGATTCTCCCCTCCAGCCTCCAGAGGGAGCCCGGCCCCGCCGACACCTTGAGGGCGGCCTTCTGGCCTCCAGGACCGTGAGAATAACTGTGATGATTTATCACAGCCGCCACACGCACAAGTAACACAAGGACACAGGCGCCCACCTCGCCCCTCCCCACTCACACCAAGTCACGGAGCAGAGAAGTAGAAAGTGAGCAGCAGCAGCGGAGCGCTGGCGGGGGCCCCGCGGTCCCCACGCCGGGCGCGTGGGCGGGGGCCGGCAGCACAGGGCCCGGCCGAGGGTCACTCACACAAGCGATCTTCAGGAGGTTCCAGAGCTCCTTCTGCCGCTTCTCCTGCAGCCGAACCACAGTCCTCTCGTCCTCGCTCATTAAGCTCACCACCTCCTCCACCTTGGGCAGCAGCTCCAGAGCCTTCTGCTTGCAGACCACAGTCTTGCTGTGAAGAACAAACGTGACAAGCTCCAGCGGCACGTGGAAGCACGTCGCAGGAAGCAGGACGCAGCCCCGGCAGTTAAGGCTCCGCTCGGCCGCTGCAGGTGGAGGTCCCGCGGGGCTCAGGTGAGTGGGCGAGGCCTCACACACAGCCCGCCGCCCCTCCTCGCTCCGCCCCGCCGGAGGGAAGGCGGCCTGATACCTGAGCTGCGTATAGATCACTCGCACTTTCTTCTCAAAGCCTTGGATTGCCTGCAGGAGCAGCCGTACCATTTCCTGACTGTCGCCATCGGTTCGCTGGTCTGCAAAGAGGGATGGGGTCGCACGGTCCGCGGGGGGCTGGCCTGGTGCCCGGGTAGCGAGGGACACGGGAGGTGGCCCACTCACCTCGGGGCTTCTCCCTCAGCCTCCGGTAAAGCTCCCGCGCCTGCTCTTCTCTGAAACACACGAGACAGCAGCTTCGTCAGCATCGAGCAGAGGTCAACAAGCTCACCTGAAGCGCCAGGGCCAACTCCTGCCGGCAGCACTACTGATTTCTAGAAGCCAGACGGGCAGCACATCCCGACTGGAGCAAACGATCGTTCCTGGTGATGTTACAGGTGAAATCCATGACAAGGGAAGGCTCGCCTCATTATCAAAACTCAAACACCTCCAAGGCCTAGTGAGAATCCTCAGGACAGGAGTCTCCTCTGAATTCCCTGCCCGCCCGGCTCCTGCCATCGGGACTCTGGGTGCGGTCTGTTGCTGGACCTGAGCCCGGAGAACGCGGCCCCCGAAAACTCAAGCCCAGGAGCAGACACAGACGCCCTCCCAGTGCCCCTAACACAGTGAGACGGGCTGACATTTTCAGGGGTGACTTTCGTTTGAAAACCAGAGGAGAATAAAGGGTTAAATGACTTGAGAAAATATGGACTACAAATAACTAAATTTCTGATGTTCGGCATCTGGTCCTAAGAATCCTAGTAGAAGCGTCAGAGGACACGGCTGAGCCCCAAGGAGGTAGCTCCTGAGGGGCCCCGAGGCTCACCTGCCCCTCCTGTCTGCTCCCAGGGCTGCAGGCGGGGCTGCTCTGCCTAGGCACCCCCCTGCCCTCCCCCCGCCCCCGGAGCCAAGGCCAAGTTCCTGATCAAGACTCAGATGAAGTTTCCACATCCCACCTTCTAAGACTTGCCAGGCTCCTCCCCTGTTCTACTTTCTGCTCCTTGGGCCATGCCGAGTGAGGGTGGGCTGGGCGGCCCTGGCGTCTAATCTGATACTTTGGTCAAGCAAAGGCTCCTGGGACAGCAGCCTCCGTAGTTCACGAGCCACCGCTGGGGGCGTTATCTGAACTGGTCCCCATAACTGTGAGGTCAGACAGCGCTTCTCTATCCTGTGAGGCTCAGAGTGACAGAGGTGTGTCCGTGCTCATCTCTGCACGTGCCGAGATGACCCCCCCCAGGGGCTGAGCTCCGGGGGGAGTGGGCCCATGGGGCTCCACTGGGACCGCACTCGAACCAGCCCGACACACACACACACAAAGAGAGACACACACACAGACACACACATTCCCATACAGGCCCACTCTCACACAACACGCACTCACACACACACACACACACACGCTCACATACAGACTCACTCTCACACAACACGCACTCACACACATATACACGCGCGCACACACACGCTCACATAGACTCACTCTCACACAACGTGCACTCACACACACATACACGCGCGCACACACACGCTCACATACAGACTCACTCTCACACAACGTGCACTCACACACACATACACGCGCGCACACACACGCTCACATACAGACTCACTCTCACACAACGTGCACTCACACATATACACGCGTGCACACACACGCTCACATACAGACTCACTCTCACACAACGTGCACTCACACACACACACACACACACACATGCTCACATACAGACTCACTCTCACACAACGTGCACTCACACACATATACACGTGCGCACACACGCTCACATACAGACACTCTCACACAACGTGCACTCACACACATATACATGCGCGCACACACACGCTCACATACAGGCCCACTCTCACACAACGTGCACTCACACACATATACACGCGCGCACACACACGCTCACATACAGGCCCACTCTCACACAACGTGCACTCACACATACACGCGCACACACACGCTCACAGACTCACTCTCACACAACGTGCACTCACACACACACACGCTCACATACAGACTCACTCTCACACAACGTGCACTCACACACATATACACGCGCGCACACACACGCTCACATACAGACTCACTCTCACACAACGTGCACTCACACACATATACACGCGCGCACACACACGCTCACATACAGGCCCACTCTCACACAACGTGCACTCACACACATATACACGCACGCACACACACGCTCACATACAGACTCACACAACACGCACTCACACGCGCGCACACACGCTCACATACAGACTCACTCTCACACAACACGCACTCACACACATATACACGCGCGCACACACACGCTCACATACAGACTCACTCTCACACAACGTGCACTCACACACACACGCTCACATACAGACTCACTCTCACACAACACGCACTCACACACACACACACAGACTCACTCTCACACAACGTGCACTCACACACATATACACGCGCGCACACACACGCTCACATACAGACTCACTCTCACACAACGTGCACTCACACACATATACACGCGCGCACACACACGCTCACATACAGACCCACTCTCACACAACGTGCACTCACACACACATACACGCGCACACACACGCTCACATACAGACTCACTCTCACACAACGTGCACTCACACACACATACACGCGCACACACACGCTCACATACAGACCCACTCTCACACAACGTGCACTCACACACACATACACGCGCACACACACGCTCACATACAGACCCACTCTCACACAACGTGCACTCACACACACATACACGCGCGCACACACACGCTCACATACAGACTCACTCTCACACAACGTGCACTCACACACATATACACGCGCGCACACACACGCTCACATACAGGCCCACTCTCACACAACGTGCACTCACACACATATACACGCACGCACACACACGCTCACATACAGACTCACACAACACGCACTCACACGCGCGCACACACGCTCACATACAGACTCACTCTCACACAACACGCACTCACACACATATACACGCGCGCACACACACGCTCACATACAGACTCACTCTCACACAACGTGCACTCACACACATATACACGCGCGCACACACACGCTCACATACAGACTCACTCTCACACAACGTGCACTCACACACACACGCGCGCACACACACGCTCACATACAGACTCACTCTCACACAACACGCACTCACACACACACACACACAGACTCTCACACAACGTGCACTCACACACACACACACACACACGCTCATACAGACCCACTCTCACACAACGTGCACTCACACACATATACACGCGCGCACACACACGCTCACATACAGACCCACTCTCACACAACGTGCACTCACACACACATACACGCGCACACACACGCTCACATACAGACCCACTCTCACACAACGTGCACTCACACACACATACACGCGCACACACACGCTCACATACAGACCCACTCTCACACAACGTGCACTCACACACACATACACGCGCACACACACGCTCACATACAGACCCACTCTCACACAACGTGCACTCACACACACATACACGCGCACACACACGCTCACATACAGACCCACTCTCACACAACGTGCACTCACACACACATACACGCGCACACACACGCTCACATACAGACCCACTCTCACACAACGTGCACTCACACACATATACACGCGCGCACACACACGCTCACATACAGACCCACTCTCACACAACGTGCACTCACACACACATACACGCGCACACACACACACACTCACAGGTCGTCCAGCGTCCCGCCCTGCTTCCGGCCCATGGGGCTGCGCTGCAGGTCCACGATGTCCGTCTGCAGCGCCATCATCCGCTCCACCAGGTGCTTCACCTCGTTCTCCTGAAGGAAGAGCGGTGCTGAGGCCAAGGACGCAGCGAGAAACTCCTGAGACACGGGGTTCTCGGGGGAGCCCTCCGGCCCCGCCGCAGACCCTCAGCCGACCAGCCGGAAGGGACACGGACTTGGAGCCCTGCAGTCGGATCTGGGGTCGGCCACCTGCCAGCTGCGTGGCCCTCGGGCAGGTCACCTGACCTTGCGCTGCAGTTTCCTCCACCGTGAACTAGGCTCTCAAAGGGCTGCGTTAGGGTGAGAGGAGACAGAGCAGGTGGGGGCCTGGCCTGGTCCTGGCGTGGAGAAGCGGCTGGGGCACATTCTCTTCTCCAAATTCGTCCATTATCTCAGGGATTACACCCACGAGTGCCAAGACTGGGGGTGCGCTCGTGTCCCTGTGGTTGAACAAGGTACTGCCGATGGACACCCACCTTTAAGGAGGCACATCGGTACTGATTGATAGAAACAGATGTTAAGACACGGAGGTGAAACTCCCTGCCCAAGTTCACAGGGAAAATGGTGACAAAGTCCAGGAAAAAGCCTTGGAGTCCACAGTCTTCCACTTGTGTGAGGTCTGCCATGTCACACCCTGGCCTCATAATCAACACTTTTCAGTGGCATCTGATTTACACTGTCCTAAGACTTGCCCTTTAGACCCATTCTTTCCTGGGGATTTCATGTCCCAAGGAGGTTAGAACAACCTCCGACAAGACGGCGTGTTGCTCCTTCACCCAAGGCCCCTTCTCATGGAAAGAGGACACTTCACGTCGTAATCCTGACTCCAATCTGTGCAGGTCCCGGACCTGCCACGGCAGGGCCCCCTGCACTGTCCCCCACCCCCTGCCTCTCCCCCTCTTTCCAGCAAGTCCTAGCTGAGGGCAGAGAGCTGGGAGAGGAAAATCTCATTTTCGACATACAAGCTCAACCGAGCGCGCAGCGAGAAAGGGGAGGACGGCAGTGAAGAGCCTCGCGCCCTCGGCCGGGCTGGGGACCCCAGGGCGCCTCCTACCCGTCCACAGAGCTCCACGGCCTGCTCCATCTCCCTCCAGGCCAGCAGCAGCTTGTCTGACGCTGGAAAAAAATGGAAGGAAAATAAATTAAAAGCAAAACGAAAACATCCCCAAACCAAAACAGAAAACAAGCGATTCAATGGCAAGGGGACAAAAGACACCTCGGAAAGAAGAGGAAAGGGACGCTCTCTCGAGACTCATCGCAAAGCGTACACTCACTGATCCCAAATTCCTTCTGTTCACTGTACTTCTCCAGGTCAATCTGAATGCTGGTTTTAAAGAAATCCAGCTTGGCCTTGAGCTGCTGAGACATAGAGGCCATGGAATTCTTCATCTTGGACAGGCAGCTGTTGTTCCGGAGCAGATTCATCCTGCAGGGGCCCCGAGAAACAGAACCGTGGGGCGTCTCTGGCGTCCAAGTACCATTTCCCGGACAATAACAAAACCACCTCGAACACCACGGCAGGCCCCTGCTATAATTAGCATAACCACAACAAGAGCAGCCACCTATAACCGTAACGACAATCTCCTGGCCCTCGGCAATGGCTGAGGTTCTGCTCCCAAACTGGAATTAGGCCAAGTACCACACGAAGCGACCCAAACCAGCCACAACCCGGGGAAAGAGTCAGCCCAGCCTGGCAGGACGGTCAGGGGAGGGCGGCTGACCCACGCCGCAGCGAGCCCTTCCGCGGTCCCGGTGCTGCCCTCCGTCCGGCAGCCCCGCCCCGTCCGCGCCCCTGCGCCGCCCGCGGACCACACCAGCCTGGTCGGGTCTGACGGAGCCTCCCTCCATCCCACCCTTCCAGACTAGCGTTCCCCTGCTCGCTCTCCCAGCGGCCACCCCCGGGCCCTCGCCTCTGCCACTGTCCTGCGGCCGGGCCACCGGGCAGCTCTGAGCAAGCGAAGGCGAACCACCGGGCACGTACATGGCGGCGCGCTGGCCCTGCTGCAGGCGGCCGCAGTCCTCCTTCAGGGCCTGGATGCTGTGCCAGACCTGACCCCACACCTTCCTCAGCTGGAAGAACGGGAGGCTCCTCTTGGGCTCTTGCACTGCCAGAGACACACACGACCGTCAGGGAGCGGCGCCTGCGACGGACCGCCTCCTGCCCGCGGGGCTCGCAGGCACGTCTACACTGCTCCGTTATGTACTGCGCTGTTGCTGCACAACCGTGTCGGGTGCTGGGCCTGGTCACGGCTGCAGACGTTTTTGTGCCCTGGTAGAGCACAGGCACGTCAAAAGTTACAGACGCACAGAACACCCCAGAAGGTAGACCCAGGAGTCAGGCAGCAGTGGTTCCCCTGGGGAGACGGGGAGACGGAGGCACTTACTGCCTACCGTACAATCTTTTTGATTTTTTGGTATCGCGTGCACGTATTGATTGTTAAAATATGAAGACGACTTCAAAAATCAACAAAATGGTCACGTGGGTCAAGTTCAGTGGCCTGTGGGCAGTACTGTCTGTCCTCTGTTTAAATGAGGTTGACATTAATTCAAGATGGATGTCCTTTCCTCTCTTCACCTGGGCTACTCCTCGCGGGTGCAAGTGAGGAAGGCTGCCTGAGGGCCGGAGGGACTCATCTTCTCAGGGGGGGCCCCTCCCTCGGTCCAGGGCTCTCCCTCCAGCCTCGTCCCAAGCACTGTAAGTAATTATCTTTTAAAAGATCACGCTGTTCTTACGGATACAGCTGACGCTTTCAGGCTGGGGCCGTGGGGAGATCTGGGTCTCATAGGCGACCCTGCTGTTGTCAAAGAGGAAAACGAGATCCATGTCCAGGGTGCGGCCCTCGTTCAGCTGCAAAGGGACAAGAGCAAAATGAGGCCTCGTGGACCCAGCCCCTCCTTTTCTCAAGCAACAACGGGGGGAGTCTTCAGAGGGTCCCGACAGCACCGTCCTCAGAGAGCAGGTGCCGGGCGCCCACCGAGCCTTTCCTAGGGGCCGCGGCCTCTGCTTCCCTTGGCTGTTCCTTTTACACTTATTCCCAAATGCAAACCTTATCTACAACTTACTCTGTTCTGTTTTATTCTCTGATTGTCTTTATTGTGCAACTTAGATGGTTTGCTTTACTGTCCAGTGACTCTCTCTCCTGCGTTAACTTTCCAGCTCTTTCTGTGCAGCTATCAGCACGGTTCTGCACACACGAGGTGTGTCAAAAATAGTTTTGGTTGACTCGGAAAAATGAAGCATCACTTTGGCAGCAAAGGCAAAAGAAAGGCACTCCCAGTGGTCTGGAAGGAACAGGTGAAGCATGGGGTGACTCAGATCTCCTATCAGGTTCACGGGATCTCGCATTCCAACCTCAAAACAGGCAGGTGCTTGCCCTGCGTGGTAACAGACTGCCTGGCACGACGGAGTGGGATGGGACGGGCGAGCAGCTTCCCGGGGTCGGGTGGGGCTGGGGCGCCTGCAGGAGGCCGGTCTCACCTTGCCGTCGGAGGTGCACTGAGCGGCGGGCTTGTCGGGGGTCAAGGCCAGACCCGCTTCCTGCAGCAGCTCCTGGTCCTCCTCGGGGATGCCTGTGTCCTGCTGGATCCGGGCCTTCAAGCTAGGCAGACTCTCGTCCTCTGCCACGGGGTAGGTGTGAATGGTGCCCGTGACCATGTTCAAGACGTGAACCAGCTGCGACACAACCCAGGACAAACCACTTGATGGACTCCCGCCTGCTCGCCTGGATCCCCTGCCACTCCCCACACCTCCCAGCCTCCCAGAGGCCTGGCCTGGGGAGGAAGGCCAGCGCTGGGCCACACACAGGAGGAGTCTTCCCACTCCTGTCCGGCCACAGCTACGACCTCGTGACCCACGTCGGTCAGCAAGGGGTCCCATCACCCTCTCACACGGAGACGCCCTCACGGGAGACTGCGTTTGCCCACTGGTCGGGCAGCCCACAGCCCGCAGGCTCACCTTCAAGTTTAAGATGTCGTCCAGGGCCCTGAAGCAGCCATTGGGCCCGTAGACGGGGTCGGTGCCCCTCTGTCGGGGGTGCCACATCAGCATCAGCTGCAGCCACTTCTCCAGCCGCTGGGCCAGGACGCTGAGAAGAGGGGGCCATGCACGTGTGTGTGTGTGTGTGTGCGCGCGCGTGCGTGTGGGCCCAGAGCCAGCCTCAGGGCCCCGCGTGGGAACTGAAAGGCACTCACACCTCACACGCACGTGACCATCACGCGGACGGAGCCAAAGTGATCCCTGAGGATGAACTAACCTGAGGAAAGACGAGCCTTTCCAACAAAACGACTCACTCAGGCGCTCACCCCCCCGCTCCCGGATCCGCGCCAACACCCTCACATCAGGGCTGTCTCGGCAGATGGCTGTGCAAGAACCTCAGGGAGCTTTCTATGTGCTTCCCAGGCCCGCCCCACCTCAGGAGAACCGCCCACACGATCCAGACCTCTCGCTGCCGATTCGCTTTGTCGGTCGCCCCGGGGATCCCTCGCGGGGTCCACACGACAAAGTTCTCACTTCTCCCGGCCCGGCGGGGCCCCGCCGGCACCCTCAGCGGCCCTCGCCGCGCCCCCAAGAAAGCCCTGCAGAGGCCAGCACCGCTACGAGCTGCCGCTCCTGGGCCCCCCCACCCCCCATCTTTCCCATGCCTGTCCTGCACGTCTTTCCAGATCCTTCCAGAAAGTTCCAGCCCGCCCAGTCATCCCGCGCAGCTAGTCCACTCGGTACCTCTCTCCCCGTCCTCCAAACACTCTTGGTCACCGTGCTCCGTGCTCCCCAGCTGTGTGTGGCCGCCTGGCAGCTTTCCTCTGTACTAGCCCCCAGTTCTGATAGGATTACCTGACTGCTCATATTCTGGCTCTAAGACCAGACGGCAGTGCCGTTCAAACGGCAAAGGTTTGTTTGTTGACAGTAACACACGATTAGGCTGCAGGCAAAGAGAAATAAAGCGTAATCCCCTGGCCGTCAAAGGCTTACAGCTGACCAGAAGGTAAACCCTCTGCAAAACCAAGTGTCGCGTGATGCAGAAGCTTCTTGGAGTGATGAGAGGTACAGACAGATTGCCGTGTGAATTCGGGAAGGAGAAGACTCCTAGACGGGGTCGGGGGGAAGGCGTTCTACGGTTAACACTGAGATGGATTAGGAGAAGACTGCTAGACGGGGTCGGGGGGAAGGCGTTCTGCGGTTAACACCGAGATGGGTTAGGAGAAGACTCCTAGACGGGGTCGGGGGGAAGGCGTTCTGCGGTTAACACCGAGATGGATTAGGAGAAGACTCCTAGATGGGGTCGGGGGGAAGGCGTTCTGCGGTTAACACCGAGATGGATTAGGAGAAGACTCCTAGATGGGGTCGGGGGGAAGGCGTTCTGCGGTTAACACCGAGATGGATTAGGAGAAGACTCCTAGATGGGGTCGGGGGGAAGGCGTTCTGCGGTTAACACCGAGATGGATTAGGAGAAGACTCCTAGATGGGGTCGGGGGGAAGGCGTTCTGCGGTTAACACCGAGATGGATTAGGAGAAGACTCCTAGATGGGGTCGGGGGGAAGGCGTTCTGCGGTTAACACCGAGATGGATTAGGAGAAGACTCCTAGACGGGGTCGGGGGGAAGGCGTTCTGCGGTTAACACCGAGATGGATTAGGAGAAGACTCCTAGACGGGGTCGGGGGGAAGGCGTTCTGCGGTTAACACCGAGATGGGTTAGGAGAAGACTCCTAGACGGGGTCGGGGGGAAGGCGTTCTGCGGTTAACACCGAGATGGATTAGGAGAAGACTCCTAGACGGGGTCGGGGGGAAGGCATTCTGCGGTTAACACCGAGATGGATTAGGAGAAGACTCCTAGACGGGGTCGGGGGGAAGGCGTTCTGCGGTTAACACCGAGATGGATTAGGAGAAGACTCCTAGACGGGGTCGGGGGGAAGGCGTTCTGCGGTTAACACCGAGATGGATTAGGAGAAGACTCCTAGACGGGGTCGGGGGGAAGGCGTTCTGCGGTTAACACCGAGATGGATTAGGAGAAGACTCCTAGACGGGGTCGGGGGGAAGGCGTTCTGCGGTTAACACCGAGATGGGTTAGGAGAAGACTCCTAGACGGGGTCGGGGGGAAGGCGTTCTGCGGTTAACACCGAGATGGATTAGGAGAAGACTCCTAGACGGGGTCGGGGGGAAGGCGTTCTGCGGTTAACACCGAGATGGATTAGGAGAAGACTCCTAGACGGGGTCGGGGGGAAGGCGTTCTGCGGTTAACACCGAGATGGATTAGGAGAAGACTCCTAGACGGGGTCGGGGGGAAGGCGTTCTGCGGTTAACACCGAGATGGATTAGGAGAAGACTCCTAGACGGGGTCGGGGGGAAGGCGTTCTGCGGTTAACACTGAGATGGGTTAGGAGAAGACTCCTAGACGGGGTCGGGGGGAAGGCGTTCTGCGGTTAACACCGAGATGGGTTAGGAGAAGACTCCTAGACGGGGTCGGGGGGAAGGCGTTCTGCGGTTAACACCGAGATGGGTTAGGAGAAGACTCCTAGACGGGGTCGGGGGGAAGGCGTTCTGCGGTTAACACCGAGATGGGTTAGGAGAAGACTCCTAGATGGGGTCGGGGGGAAGGCGTTCTGCGGTTAACACCGAGATGGATTAGGAGAAGACTCCTAGACGGGGTCGGGGGGAAGGCGTTCTGCGGTTAACACCGAGATGGGTTAGGAGAAGACTCCTAGACGGGGTCGGGGGGAAGGCGTTCTGCGGTTAACACCGAGATGGATTAGGAGAAGACTCCTAGATGGGGTCGGGGGGAAGGCGTTCTGCGGTTAACACCGAGATGGATTAGGAGAAGACTCCTAGACGGGGTCGGGGGGAAGGCGTTCTGCGGTTAACACCGAGATGGGTTAGGAGAAGACTCCTAGACGGGGTCGGGGGGAAGGCGTTCTGCGGTTAACACTGAGATGGATTAGGAGAAGACTCCTAGACGGGGTCGGGGGGAAGGCGTTCTGCGGTTAACACCGAGATGGGTTAGGAGAAGACTCCTAGACGGGGTCGGGGGGAAGGCGTTCTGCGGTTAACACCGAGATGGGTTAGGAGAAGACTCCTAGATGGGGTCGGGGGGAAGGCGTTCTGCGGTTAACACCGAGATGGATTAGGAGAAGACTCCTAGACGGGGTCGGGGGGAAGGCGTTCTGCGGTTAACACCGAGATGGGTTAGGAGAAGACTCCTAGACGGGGTCGGGGGGAAGGCGTTCTGCGGTTAACACTGAGATGGATTAGGAGAAGACTCCTAGACGGGGTCGGGGGGAAGGCGTTCTGCGGTTAACACCGAGATGGGTTAGGAGAAGACTCCTAGACGGGGTCGGGGGGAAGGCGTTCTGCGGTTAACACCGAGATGGGTTAGGAGAAGACTCCTAGACGGGGTCGGGGGGAAGGCGTTCTGCGGTTAACACCGAGATGGATTAGGAGAAGACTCCTAGACGGGGTCGGGGGGAAGGCGTTCTGCGGTTAACACCGAGATGGGTTAGGAGAAGACTCCTAGACGGGGTCGGGGGGAAGGCGTTCTGCGGTTAACACCGAGATGGGTTAGGAGAAGACTCCTAGACGGGGTCGGGGGGAAGGCGTTCTGCGGTTAACACCGAGATGGGTTATGCCAGGTGCCGGCCGCGGCAGGACGTCCCCGCGTCAGAGCTACCAGGACGTCTGCTCTGACCTCCACTTCTGAAAAAGGAAGGACACGACGCGGAGGGGAAGGCCTGGGGCCGTACCTGTTGAGGTTGCTCGGTTGGGGTAACGAGCTGGAGAACTTCACGGCTCCGTTCAGGTCCTCACTCACCACGATGTCCATCTCACTCTTCTGCCGGACTTTGGAGTGCCTGCGGACGCAGGGCCTGGTCCGTCACGCCGCTCGTGATGACCCCGCGTCACCCAGCAGCCAAGAGCCCCTCTACACCGGTAGCCTTCCACTTGACAACCGGACGGGATGCCCCCGGGTCGCTAGCTAACCCCTTGGGATGCCGGCCAGTGCGTCTGCGTCCTGCTAGGATGCTTCTCTGAGCGTTTAAGGCCGTCAGCACTGCCCGGTGAGTGTCACTGACCTTCAGCCTTGTCCTGCTGACTCCTGGCCTCACCCTGGCTCATCCTTATCTTTCTTCTACTTTTCATCGAACACAAACTCTCACGTTTTGGTAGAGGATGAAATTAGGACGTGCACACCAAGATTACTGCACAAGGATCCTGTTCACGTGAAACCTGCAGGCACCACACACTTCCCTCTTAATGCGTGTGGCTAAGCGTTACTTCTGATGGTGAATGAACGGTTACATTTCCCACCCTAGAGACCCTTTTGATGTATCTGAAATAGTATTTGAAGGAAGCAGATTTTTACACTGGTTTCAAATCTTCTCGGGGACAAGGGTGATGACGTAAGTCTGAATAATGCTTCATGGATAACCAAGCACTGACTGCGAACACGCCCTTCTCTGCCCGATGACCCCATGTGGCAGACGGTTTTCAGCCACCCATTCAGCGGTGAGGAAGTGAAGATCAGGGGACCTGCCCAAGGTCACACCACCGGGGACTCAGATCCAAAGTCTGGTGCCCCTTCTACTCTGTCTAAATGCCTGCATCCTTCCTTTTCAAAAACACATAAGAAATTCAAATGAAAAATGCTTTAGCCCTGAAGCCTCACTGGCAAGGGGTGAACCGGACCATGTGGAGCACACGTAGCCTGGAAGAGCTGGGGTCCAGCTGGAACCTGCCTGCTCTAAGTCAGGCTGTCATTACACACAATGGGATGGTCCTCTGATAGAAACTCGGTCTGTCAACGGGAAACTATATAGATAAAGAAAAGGACACAGTAAGTGAAATGCTTACTGCTTAGGCCGGTCCTAAAATGCACTTCACAGTAGCTCAGTGATAGGATAATAAAGCTCAAATTTCATTTGTCCTGAAGTTACTATCTACCTGCCACCTGAGATGAGAGTGAAATTGCTAAAGCTGCCTGAGGCATTACAAGGCAGACAAGACAGGCACGTCTCACAGCTACTGGGTTTCAGAGATGTCCGCCTGCAAGTGGTCACCCGGCCTCCCGGCTCCGTACAGGAGGCTGGCTCTGAAGACAAAAAACTTACTATGAAGATGCCAGGCCATTAGGGATAGCTTCAAATAGCATTTCTTCTTCTAGTTCTAATGGACTTTAACTCATCTTGTTATAAATAATGGAAACGCTCGACATTTGAACTGAAAAAAATGCAGTAATTCCTTGGTTAGTTAAAAACGCTATAGATGTACAGACATTTAAAGTTTTTGTCGTGATGGTTACATGATAAGGTGTGACTCTCATGTAATGAGCTAATTCAACACTCCAGAACCCAGCTCAGGAGCGCTGCCTCTTCTAAAGTCAGTCCCCACAGGAGGGCACTCTCTGCCAGGTCACCAGGCTCCTCAGGAGCTGGGACCGTGCCCGGCTCATCTCTTCCAGTGTCTGGCATGTGAACGGTGACTGAACTGGACCGCGTCACACAAAACTACTCTTCTGGAATTGATTTCAAAGGCTACATCTTACTCTTATAAATAAACAATCTCATGATGTAAGTACCTGTCCCTTGAAAAAGTCAATGTTTTCGCTACTTCCAGAAAGATACTGAGAAACGTGACAACAGCCATTGCGGACCCACAAAGGGGCAGCTTTTGTACGTTCCTGGTGGAAACGTTATTTATACAAACTTTCTGTGGAGCAATTTGTTAGTGCACATGGAAGATCTTTAAAATGCGGATAATCTTTGATCTGTTGATCCCATTTCTAGGAATTTATCCCAGGGAAATAACTGCGGACATACAAGGATTTCCCTACAATGATGTTATTCTTGGTGTTATTTTAAGAAGTAAAAATTATAAACCACTGATTCTTCCAGTAATGGGGAGCAGGTTAAACCAACTACAGTGGAACAGCAAACAGATGTGACAAAGACCATGGAAGAACAGAAAGCATTTTCAGTAGCAAGTCTGAAAGGCAGGTTCTATGAGAGTATGCATGGTAACCTACTTTGTTTTTTAAATAAACACAGGCACAATGAAGAATCTGGAGTCACAGAGATATGTTCACAGCAGTCGGAGGAAATTCTCAGTGTAAAAATCCTGGAAGAGCACGTACAGGGCAGTGTGCGTATCACACTGTCACTGAGGTAAAATGCGGTGGCATACATAAATGAGTTAACAAACAGGTACATGCCCATTTGCTTGTACACGTACAAGACATCCTCAGAGGTGGACCCAAAATCAACGGGACCAGATGCCTGTGGGGAGGAACCATGACTTCTCACTTTTATGCTCTGAAGTTTGAACCACATGAACTTACCACTGCTCCAAAAAATAAAAACTGGAGATAAAAAAATAATGTTGAACAACAGTCGCATCATTTCAATTAGTGTGTGGTCTCTCAACCTAACTGATTTAGGGGGGTGTTAGTTTTTAAATGATGCATTTCAGTAATGGTTAACTTTTATGTATGCAATGAACCACACGTTAGTATTATAATCAGAAAAGAAGTTTCAAAATATAAAGTAATTTTTAAAAACTTAATTGTATCCTTTGACTTGTTTTATTAGAAAATCTCTTTTTGGAAATGTATTCAGTTCACATTTTAAGCCACTTTTTGCTGCTTTTAAAAACAGTAAAATTTGTCAACAATAAATTTTCATGTAAATACAGCTCATAATTTGTCATGTGAACATGCTGTTTGTTTACTAATGCACAGCGTTTTCGGTGTAAGCGTACACTACACACACACTCTGTAAACACAATGACCTCCTGCCCTGCACAGAGCAGGCATTTACACAGTACTGGATTTAAAGCTGTTAAGGTTCAGAATCCAGGTTGACACTTAACAACCTTCCATCTTTCCAGGCTTCTGGAGCTCAGACTGCCCATGTGCCAGGTCTTAACGGGACTTCCTCTGGGCAACAGGTCACAGGTGTCTCAGGCCCAGCCTGGGGCGCCCAGTGAGACAGGACAGGCGAGGTGACATCTGACAAAGACAGGGGGACACCGCCCCCTTCAGGCGGCCGGCCCGCCCCGAGCCCTCACTCACCACTGCACGGGCTGCCAGTTGGGCAGGAAGGGCCGGAAGCCCGTGATACACTCGAAGGCCAAGGTGCCGAAGCTCCAGTAGTCCACGGTCACCGTGTACTTCTGCTGCTCCAGCAGCTCAGGGGCCTGCGGTGACAATGGCGGGACATACCTGAGCTGCTCCCCATCCGAGGGTCTACCACCGAGCGGGGCACCCAGCCTCTCATCGTGCCCCGTGCTCCCTGGGCCCCGCTCCAGGTGAGGAGGAGACCACGTGTTCAGCAGGTGGTGCCTAGGATCTCTCTGGACCTCGTTCAGTCCCGGTGCTGAAACAAGGGCCTGGGGGTATTTTAGGTGAACCGGAGTGCAGCGTGTACCCTTTTCCCAGCACTGTGCAGGGAGGGGAAGACAGGGCACGGACAACAAAGGGGAGTGACCCCGGCCACGCGCACCCGTTCACAGCGCACGCACTGCACGCCAGCCGGTCCCCTAAAGCGGCGGGGTCCACAGCACGCGGTCGGGCAGCGGGACGGATCGTTGCAGTCAGGTAGGAAAGGCCAGATGCGTGGCTGCTGCCCAAGCAGAGAGGCGGGGACGACCGAGGGAAGCCTCCCAGCGCAGGTGGGGCGGAACGGCCCAGAGTGCCTCAAGGCGGACCGCGCAGGAAGGACCATGACAAGCGAAGGCGTGGAGGTAGGACTGCGCCCGGGCTGGCTGGAGGCATGACACTCATGAAGGACCACGGAGTCCAAACCAAGAGGAAACACGTGGGGACGCACAGGTCAGCCTCTGTGTCCGGTTACGGACAGAAGTTTTAGGCCCGCAAGTGAACAATTTGGCCGAGCACCCTTGTCAGAGCCTGGGGTCCTCACTAACTGCTGCTGAGCTGACGAGGGGTCCAGAGGACACCGGGCAGGAGCCACAGGGTCACGTTATGTGGACACACGTGCTGAGTCACAGCCTCGAGCTCCCGCTCTGAATCCCCTACTCCCCAGGGCGGGTGATAAACCGGCAGGCCACTGCCCGGTTGTGGGGTTAGTGGAAAGTATGGATACACTCAAAAGGACCTCAATAATGGCTTTCTCTCTTTCTATATAAGATCCACGTAGGATAATTAAGCTCGTCGAGCCCAGGTGGCTTTCAACCTTTTTTTTGTTTTTCTTTTTTAAATTGTAGACTCCTTTAATCAACATGTACTGGCTAGCATCTGCAAACAATCTACTACCGAGTCCTGCTGGGTCTCTTCCAGGCATTTCTTGAACCATCCTCTACATCCTCAAGGCCCTCCACCAGCTCGGACCAGCTCAGCACAACAGCCTCCTTACCACTCCCCCACTACCTGCAATTCACCCTCCACGCGGTACCAAGCGTGGTCTCTTCAAAAGGTAAACCCGATCCCTCTCACACTTAAAAACCTTCCATGTCTCTCCAGAGGTCTCAGGATAAAGTTTAAAATCTCTAACCCAGCCAACAAGGCTGTGAATAATCTGTCCTCTATCTCTCTCTCCAGCCTCAACTCGAGATACCCTCTTCCTTCTTCTCTGGTTCCTGCCACACCTTCTGGTCTCCCATGTCCTATCCCTTTACCTGGAACTTCCTCTCTCTCCCCCTCCCCCAGTCCCCCTTTCCCCCCCCCCCCCTCATCCTTCAGGTCCCAGACCAGGCTAGGTCTTCCTAAAATATTTTCTCATAACACCCTGCACTTTCCCTTTACAGTACTTAACACAATTGTAATTTCTTCATTATTTGTGTTATCAGGGTGATGCCTGCTTTCCTCCTAAACTCTAAAACTACACTTGACCAATATTTCTTGGATGAATGAGTGACAAATAGAACCGCAGTATTAAGACCAAATAACAAAAAGAAAGGGTGGGAGCTCGAAGCTCAGCCCTCTCCTCCATGGCCCCTGACATGCTGTGTGGAAACTGAGGCCCCCTGCAGACCAGCAAGAACCTGGTTTAAACTCTTTGTCCTCAGATAAAATACTGCAGCATGAGAGGTTATGGGACTCGTGCGAGGGCCCAGGAGCAGAGTCCTTTTGATATGAGAAGACGACCACGTCCCTCCGTAAGGCCTCTGCTGGCCAAACGTGCTGACTTGAATGGATTATGAGTCTGACCTCACACAACAGTTCCTAGGCACCCAGGAAACATCCAAAGAGCCAGCAAACTTAGATGGCAGAAGGCAAGGATGGAGGAAGAGACCCACAGACACGGCCATCAGACAGAAACTGGCACACAAACATGGAAACCCCGTCTCTTACCAGGTACTGCAGGGTCCCCACAAACGAAGTGCACAGACTGCCCTGGTCCAGCTCCTTGGCATATCCTAGGTCAATAATTTTGTGTATTAACTGAAAAAAAAGGGAGGAGGAGAAACCTGATGGTTATGAGAGTGCACTGTCCTTCACGAATTCTGAATGTCTCTGTTAGAGCAGAGGATGTTTCTGAATTCCCAATCCTAAGACCCTAAGTTCCAAAGGACCACCAAATACACAGGAGAATGCCCTAGTCATGGTAGATTTGGGCAAAAGGAAACAATGTAAAAACGCCAGGCACATGTTCCCCCCTTGCTCTGCGACCAACTGCCAGAGGAAGGTCAAAATTAGCAGACCACGCGCCAGCCCTCAGGATTGCTAAACCTAGACGCAAAGGAGAACCAGGCCAGTTCCTTCTCAGTAAATACCTTTAATTCTCAAATCTTAGAACTGGCAGGAATGAGCGTGAACTGGGCCAAAGGTGAGAGCTAGGACAGGCATGGGTCACGCCTAGGATGCTGGAGGAAGCTGCGTGGAAGAGATCAGACGGTCCGGGAGCTGAGTTACTGCATTCCACTCCGCTGAGCCCCTGCCCGTCACCCAGCTGAACAAACAAGGCCAGGAAGAGCACAGGGCCGAGCCCTGCGGGAAGGTTACCCCACACCTGAGCAGGGGGCCCCGGAGAAGGTCCCTGAGAGCTCTGGGGAAACTGCAGGCTGGACCAGGCCCCATGGGCAGGTGCCAGCTCCAAATGCCTCCTCTTGGCCACGTCCAGAACCAACTTATAGATGGTCTCCCTGTTAGCTTCAAAAGCTGAGGCTCTCAAACAGATGGAAAACAAAAAGTCCATTTCCAAGAAGTGCAAGTCCCAAAGGCTGGGGGTGTCAGCTGGAAGACAAACATTATTTTTCTTATCAGATTCCTGCAACTTGGATGACTAACAATGTGGTCCATTCAAACTTGCCTCAATCTGCAAGTGAGAACTTTTCGCTGAATTTCGTTCCAAATCAAAAAGCATTCCCAGAGGATCAAAGCAAATATGTGAGCAAAGAAACGCAAACACACAAAGCGGGTTCCTCCTCCGCCCAGCTGCCACCCGCCCTCCCCAGGCCCTGGAAGGTCACTCACTCTCTGCTCCCCTTGCTGCAGGACGATGTTTTCTGGCTTTAGATCCCGGTGGATGATCCTGTTTTCGTGAAGGTATCGAAGTGCAGAGGCTGACAGGGTGGAAAGGGGAGTGAGTTTTCGTTAAGCCTGGACAATGCTTTTCACTTGGCATCGCCTACCCAGTGAAAGATGATTACCACGTGCCCCCGACACACACCCTGACGCGGTGCAGGGGATCGCAGTGGAGGGACGGGGCCCGGCACACACCCCTCCGGTGAAGGCAAGGGGACCCGGCTACGTGAGCAGAACTTGGACCAGCACCAGAATCTGCCTCGTTCATGCAAAGAACTCTGAGCCTTCCACCCACGAGGTCACCAACCCCAGTCTTGAGCGGCGGTTCTCAAGCTGCGCTGCCTGGGCCTGCAGCGTGCACACTTGTTAGAAATGCAAAACCCTTGGGTCCCGACCCAGACGAAGTGAATCAGAAACCTGGGGTTACCCCACAATCTGTGTTTCACCAGGCCCTCCAGGTGACGCTGATAAAGACTGAGAAGGGGAACTTCTCTGGTCTAGAGGCTCAAAAAAAATCTAAATTCTGCTGGGCAGGTAAGGGAGAAGGGCCCTCTGGACAGAGAGCACTTGGTCATCTGATGTAGAGTCCACAGGGCAGAGGTGGCTCCAAGGAAGAAGCGGGGGGCTCTGGAAGGAGAGAATGGGGGCGCCTCCAATACAGCTGACAGTCCAACGTGTGCCTGGTACGCGCCACGTTCTCTGCTGGGTTCTGAGGGACATAAAATCAGGGAGGACATGGTCCCCAACTTTAAAGGGCTTAGAATCTAGCTGGCAAGGAAGGAGCCTGAACAACCTGGCTGTGAAGTCACTTGATACCACGGCTTCTGCCGTGAAGAACAAACATGACGATGCGACTGACCCAGGACGGCCAAGGCTAAGACTCCAAGCAGGACGTGATTTTTACCCCTAAGAGAGGTTTAATAACTTCAGCAGAAGTCCTAACAACCTGTACTACAAAAGAAGAAAATGAAGAAGTATTGGAAAGAGATAAAATCACCTTTATTTGGAAATGATCTGACTATGTGCCAGGAAGACTCAACAGACTAAAAACTGGGAAAAATTTAGTAAGTTGTCTGGAAGCAAAACAAGTATATACAAATCAATAGTTTTTCTCCCTGTCATAGATCCAGTTGAAAGGAAAAAGAAAATAAAACCCCATTCACATTAGCAACAAAAATTCTAAACCACCACGCGATAAATTCAGCAAAAAAAGTAGTGTCATGTGAGGAAAACTATATGGCATAAAGAAAAGCAATACAAATAACAGAAAGAGGTTTTAAAAATTTATGGCAACTACGGAAAAGAGTACGGAGGCTCCTTAAAAACCTAAAAATAGAGTTACCATGTGATCCAGCAGTCCCACTCCTGGGCACTTACCCGGAAAAGACAAAAACTCTAATTCAAAAAGATTCATGCACCCCAGGGGACTTCTCTGGTGGCGCAGTGGGTAAGACTCCACGCTCCCAATGCAGGGGGCCCGGGTTCGATCCCTGGTCAGAGAACTAGATCCCACATGCATGCTGCAACTAAGAGTTCACATGCCGCAACTAAGGAGCCGGCGAGCCACAACTAGAGTCCACCTGCTGCAACTAAGACCCGGTGCAACCAAATAAATTTAAAAACAAACAAAAAGATACATGCACCCCAATGTTCACAGCAGCTTATATACAATAGCCAAGACATGGAAGTAACCTAAGTGTCCACTGACAAACGAATGGATAAAAAAGATATGGTACATATATACAATGAATACTATTCACACATAGAAAAGAATGAAATAACACCATTTGCAGCCACATGGATGGAACCAGAGATTATCACAGTAAGTGAAGTAAGTAGAAAGATAAAGAGAAAGATAAATATCATATGATATCACTTATATGTGGAATGTAAAAACTTATTTACGAAACAGAAATTGACTCACAGACATGGAAAAGAAATGGTTACCAAAGGGAAAGGCAGGGGAGGGATAAATTAGGAGGTTGGGATTAATAGATACACACTACTATATATAAAACAGATAAACAACAAGGACCTACTGTATAGCACTGGGAACTCTATTCAGTATCCTGTAATAAACTACAGTGGAAAAGAATCTGAAAAAGAATGTGTGTGTGTATATATATATATATATATATATATATATACATACACACACACACACACACACACACACGCATGTATGTATAACTGAATCACTTTGCTGTACATTTGAAATACTATAAATCAACTACATTTCAATTAAAAAAAAAGAAAGAAAGCTTTATGGCAAAAGACACTATACACAAAGCAAAAGACCAAAAAAAGGGAAAAAAATATCTGCAGCACATATGCCAAAAAGCGTATACCTAACTGACAAAAGCTACTACAAATCAATAAAAAAGCAACCCAGATGTTAGGGTAGCAAGAAAACTTTTGTTTTTCCTTTTTTGAACCTCTATTTTTCAAAATCATAATGTTATGTTACTTTTCTAATGAAAAAAAATACATAGCTTTTTACTTTAAAGGAACATAAAAAAAACAAAGAGGTGGGTTAGACAGGTGGCTCCAAGGTTTTTGGATTCAGACCAGTAGAACAAAGAATAAAAACTGAGGATGGGGTCCAAGAGAAGATTACTAGGGCTTCCCTGGTGGCGCAGTGGTTGAGAATCTGCCTGCTAATGCAGGGGACACGGGTTTGAGCCCTGGTCTGGGAAGATCCCACATGCCGCGGAGCAACTGGGCCTGTGAGCCACAACTACTGAGCCTGCGCGTCTGGAGCCTGTGCTCCGCAACAAGAGAGGCCGCGATAGTGAAAAGGCCCACGCACCACGATGAAGAGTGGCTCCCACTTGCCGCAACTAGAGGAAGCCCTCGCACAGAAACGAAGACCCAACACAGCCAAAAATAAATATAAAAATAAATAAATAAACAAAAGCGCCTTCCCTAAATTAAAAAAAAAAAAAGAGAAGATTACTATATTTCTATTTTGCCAGGTTAAGTTCATCTAAAAATAATAAATTATTATCTACTATCAACGTAATTTAGTAATTAATAATTTAAAAAAGGAAAGACCATTTTAACACATACACACAAAGAAAGCAACCCAGTAGAAAAAAGGGCAAAGAACACATGAAGCGGTAACTTACAGGAGTAGAAATGAAACGCAAACCGTGAACAATTATGCAATTATGCACAAAGTCGCTCAAGCTTACTGGCCGTCCACAAAGTGCACATTAAAACAACACTGAGGGACTTCTCTGGTGGCACAGTGATTAAGAATCCACCTGCCAATGCAGGGGACACAGGTTTGATCCCTGGTCCGGGAAGATCCCACATGCCACGGAGCAACTAAGCCCGTGCGCCACAACTACTGGGCCTGCGCTCTAGAGCCCGCGAGCCACAACTACTGAGCCCACGGGCAACAACTACTGAAGCCCACGCGCCTAGAGCCCATGCTCCGCAACAAGAGAAGCCCCTGCTCGCTGCAACTAGAGAAAGCCTGTGCACAGCAATGAAGACCCAACGCAGCCAAAAAAAAATACATTAAAAAAAGCCACAACGAAATGCCTTTCACCTCTTCAGCTGGCAGGAATTTTAGATGAGAGATAAAAGGCACTCCCTACGTTGCTGGAAGGAGTAATAACTGCTGTGCAATTGGGGGAAAGAAATATGGCAAAAGCTATTAAATTTTTAGACATACATATCATTTGACCCTTCATTTCCGCCTCTAGTAATCCAGCTTACAAAATCAAAAGCACTATCACGTACAAACACGGATGTGGACTGCATAGTGTGGAGTGAAATAATTAGAAACTAATGGAAAGTCATCAATCAGGGAACGGCTGAACAAATTATCGGAGATCCATAATATAACAGGCAATTATCAAAAATTATTTAGGTTTATACTACACAACTCAGAGGGATGTCAATGATGTAATGGTATGAACCTTTTTTTTATTAGGGAAAAAAAAAAGGTAGAAAGCAAAAGTGATCACAACACTAAGAGAGGTTTACTAATGGGTCCTCGGCCAGGGCACAGCAGGGAGGGGGCAAGAGAGAAGCCCTCCGCAGAAACCGAGGGATCAGATATGCTGTGTAAAGACTTTCATGCTGAATGTTTCCTGAAAACACTGGAGCAAGTCTAACTGAGAGTTAAACACCCAACTTCAGGGACTTCCCTGGTGGCGCAGTGGTTAAGAATCCACCTGCCGATGCAGGGGACACAGGTTCGATCCCTGGTCCGGGAAGATCCCACATGCCGCGAAGCAACTAAGCCCGTGCGCCACAACTACTGAGCCTGCGAGCCACAACTACTGAGCCCACGTGCCACAAGTACTGAAGCCCACGTGCCTGGAGCCCATGCTCTGCAACAAGAGAAGCCACTGCAATGAGAAGCCCGCACACCACAACGAAGAGTAGCCCCCGCTCGCCGCAACTAGAGAAAGCCTGCGTGCAGCAATGAAAACCCAATGCAGGCAAAAATAAATAAATTAAATAAATTTATTTAAAAATAAATAAACACCCAACTTCCATCTTCTCGGGAGTGTTCCATCTGCACATTAAGTCAAATCGCAAAACCTCTCCTTAAATCTGCCCTTTTAAACCCAGCCTTTGACCACAGAGTTTCAACATTTCACACCTGTTCCCTCTTTTCTCTTCTTTCATAACTGGGTACAGTGATGGGCTTAGGTCCAACAAACGTCCAAATGAAGGAACATACTTGCTGCTTTCCAAGTGTGCCCCCCAAATCCCCCCAAACCTTGTTCTCGGTCACGGTAATTTTTAAAAGACATGCTTCTTACCAGCACTTTCATTTTTATTTTACTAATCTTTATTAAAGAATCAAAGCAACGTGTAATAACAAGTACTAATAATGGCACAGACACGACATTGCACACAGGGGCGCTGCTACTGCTGCATGTGAACGAGTGGCCGGCGGGAGCACCGTGTGGGAAGACCGGGCCTGCCTGCTCAGTGACTGAGTCACAAAGGCCTGCTTGGGTATGTGACACAGTGTCGGGGTGTAATACATGAAGGCGTGGGTCAGTTTGTTCAAGAGCAGGATATATGAACGTTGACACTCACTGTATTTAGAGCAAGTAGAAACACAGACTAAGGCAAGGCCTCTGAAGCTAGATGTGAACCTCTCAGAGCCAGTGACACGGGGCACGAGCAGGGGAGGTGTCCCAAGAAGCCCCCAGGGAGGGCATTCAGATCACACGGAGAGGGCTGCTCTCGACACTACAAAGATTGAGAGCTGTCACCAGGTCTTTAGGGAGGACGGAGGGCAAGCTGGTGACTAAGCCAGTGATCACTATTAACAGCTGTCTCTTTTTATGCTTAAGCAACTGTACATGACAAACTTGAGTCCTCATTTTGGGGGAGTCATTTATTCTCAAATGCTTTTTTGTCAACTTAATAAAGCCCGGAATTAAAAAATCCTATAGGTGTTGTTATACACGGTTTCTTGGACTGAGTGAAATGGTCAAAACCTTGATGGGCAGGAGCTCTTAGACAGCTCCCCTTACGGGATCAGTCCTTAATAGGCTTAGTTCAGTCTGACGGTGCCTTGTTTTACACAACGGTACCTCAGGAGAGTGTCACGAATCGGAATTGTCTCAAGCCAAGAGAATCTAATTTGATTTCAGTTGGATGGAACATAAGAATTTGAGATGAAGACCAATACCTTTGTGTCTGAAAGTTTCTTAAAAATCGAAGCCCCTAACAATAGAGGTACTACAAGTGTACAGAAACGGAAAAGCACACCACAAAGCAGAAAAGCCTGCAGGTTAATTTCTCATGTTCCAGTGACAGAAAAGTGTTGCCAGGCAGTACTCCGTATGAACTTGTACACCACGCAGTGGCATTTCCTCAGACAGACGCTGCTCGGAGGGGTCCGCACCTGCCCCCTCCTGCTGTCCTCGTCAGGAACAGCACCCAGGTCTGGACCCCAGCTTTCTCTCAGCTCAAGAGGGAGACACAAACATTATAATTGAGGACTGCGGCACTCCTGGAGTTCTTACTGATGAGTCAGAATCCCAAACCACACTCCACAAATTAGGGAAGAGACAGGACCAGCTAGACTCCCGTGTCGAGAAGCAGCTGTGTAAGGATCGTGTCCATGAAGCCCACTGACCATACCCTGAACTGAAAGAGATTACTAAGCTCTCTTGAGAATACTGTTGCTCGGAATACAGTCCCGAGCAACGATGGAAGAACTGGAAAGATAAATGGACCAGAGAGCTGACGCAGAGATTAGAAGGGAAAGAAAAGACAGTTACCAGTTGGTGGTCTGAGTCAACAGTGCGGGAGAAGGGCAAGAGCACATTCGTTCACGCGATAAAAACTGGCCGCACGCCTACTATGTGCCAGTCGCTTTGGTGTCACTGGGCTTTCCAAGCAAAACAGGCTGGAAGGCCAAGTGCAGACACGTGGAGATTTAGTCCAGCTCGTGGTTTCCTGGTGAAAAGAGTCCCTGTGACTCACCAGCAAGGCAGCAAGGCAGTCACGCCAAGTGCTGAGAGGAAAGTGCAAAATCACTCTCTCATTCGTTCAACCATCCTCAGGAAGTGTCTTCATACATAAGTGTGCCAGGTGTTGTCGAAAATGTGCCACTGGATCGAACCGTTTTCCTCACTTACTGCACAAACAGTCTGGTAGATGGGCCCCAAACCCAGAAGTCAGTCCTTACTGTCAAGCACAGGCAGAGGTCACATAACAATAGCAGGGAAACCAAGTCCTGAGTGGAGGAGGCCACGAGGGCAGAAGAATCCCGAGAGGGAGACCACTGTGCGCGCCAGGCCAGGGCGGTCCCCACGGAGGGTCAGGTCGAAAGCGCAGGGTCGTGGGGAGCGGCCAGAGCAGCATTCTAGGAAGGAGCATGTGGACAAAGGCTCGCAGGGGGACCGACAAGTGGGTTCTGAGGTTGGCTAGAGTGGATCAGGAGAGATGCGAGGCTGTGAGGTTTGGCCTTGATCTAGTGGTGGATTATGACGAAAGCATCCTTTCAGAAGCATGAAAGATGGATTAGTAAAACGGGAATAAGGACTCCAGGTAAGCGATGTGCCGTGACACTGGATGAGCGGAGGTGGTGGGAACAGAAAGGGAAAGTGGGATGCTCAGCACGAAGGAAAGGATGGAGGCCCTTTAAGTGGGACGGTGCGGAGCAGGAAGAGGGCAGGTTCTAAGAAGAGACGAGATTCGAGGTCGGCACCCGTGTCGGGTAGCTGGCAGAAAGACAGGGCCAGTGACACAAGAAAGAGGACGTCAGGAAGGGATTGGCTTTAAGGAAAACGTCTAGGACTTCAATTGGGAAGTGACTTGGGGAGAAATATTGTGTAGACGTGGATATGGAGCTGAGGGTGGAGGTCAGCGTTCAACATCCAGACTTCGGAAAAGATTTGGTGGATAAAGATGTCGTGAGGATGGCCCGGCACACAGAATACTGGAAGCAGTGGGCGGTCACCCAGGTGCAGAGAGGGACACACAGGCTGGGGCAGGAACAGACAGACAGCATCAAGACAAGGTTCCAGGCAGAAGATGATGCGTGAGGACCGCGGGAAGCAGTCAGGCTGGGGCAGTGCAGCGGATGTCAAATACATGCTGGGCAACCTTTCTGAAAATCAGAACCTGAACCATGAAAAAGCAATATTCAGAGTCAGAAGGGCCCCTAGGGGTCACCCAGCCCAAATGCCTCATTTAAAGTTGAAGACGCGCAGGCCCAGAAAGTCACCTTGGTTTTCCAGAGAGGAAAGGCCCTCGTCAGAGGCAGCAGAGCTGGAGAGGCAGCGAGGCCAGGACTGAGAGCAGCTGTCTTCTCTTTTATCATGATCACATTCATTAATCTGGTTATTTACGCCTTTCCACATATTTTATATACTAATGACCTGGATTGCTGAGACCAGGTAGTCATCTTTTATTATAATCAGCAGTGCAGTCAGAATGTAAGTATTTAACAGAATAAGCAAGGAAATCCACAATTACATAAACACAAAGCAGAGAGCCCAGTGTTCTGATTCCCTAAAGCCCTGAGTTCCCTTTGGAACCCTCCCTGTCCTGTAAGGCGGAAGGGCTGGACGCCTGCCAGGAGCAGCTCTAACAGGGACGGAGATGGTGACTCAGAGAACGGAGCACAGACAAAATGGGGAGCGGGGGCCCTGAATGCTTAGAGGACAGGACGGTCGGCCACCACGGTACCCCGGCCACCTGGAGAGTCAAGATGGGTGCAGAGCTAAGATCCGGAAAGGCCATGGTGATCGCTCACCGTCCCGCCCAGCTGGCCTGGGTGTGGGCAGGTCCCCGCTCTTTGGGCAGCAGAGACCTGGGCCTCCAGAGTGCGCAGGGGTTTGCTGTCAGCTGGCAGAGGGAAACACATGGCAACGTTTTCCAAAGGATGACGAGCACACTGCTTAAATAGAGTCCACTGAGATACAACTTCCTGGAGCTATTTTAGGGTCGCTTTATGTGGAAGACAGATTGCTTCCAGCTGCCTCTGCCACCTGTCCCCAGACCTCTTACTAGCCTGAGAGCAATGTTCTAACAGGCCTGTCCGTCCTGGCACAGGAAACGGGCTCACCCACGTGCTTGCCGGGCGTCTGCCCCCTCACTCATGCGTACTCTGCAAGAGCTTCCTGGGCAACGTAAAGCTCGCTGGAAAAAATCCCGCCTACGTCTATCATCCTGACGCTGCTGTGAGTGGGCATCTCTGGGAGGCCAGTGGCACCGAAGAGGTTAAAGGCAAGTAGGTGTCACCCAGAGGAGAAGGTCGTGAATCTGACCTGGCAGGCAAGGGTGGGGCTCTGCCCTTATCTGAAGTCAACCTGGCAGGGACCAGCAGGGCAGCTCCACAAAGGGGACGTGCGGCCGGCCCTTGGGACAAACTGGAACAAAACAGGCTCAGGAAATGTTCCAGAATACAAAAGAGTTATGTTAGATGAACTCCCAGAAAAACTTTTGGACTCGGGCTCTGTGACGACATCCGTGCAAAATAAATAAACTTCATGGATCTCGTACACAAATCAGAAAAGGGACTGAAAGTACCACACAGGCTTATCAGCTACCTCCACCGAAGCCTCCGAATCAGGGGGCCTGATGGCATCCCGGAGGCAGCCACTTCCGGGAAGGGACGCCTCAGAAGACAGCCACCCGCCTGGCTCACTGTATCCCAGCCTTGGGTCACAACCCAAAGGAGGGCGACGGAGGTTTTCTAAAAGGGGTGCTACGAACCCAAACCCGGGGGGAAGGACAGGAGGAAGGGGCGAGCACGTGCTGACTGCACGTTAATGCGGCAAGCAGAGCGTGTGCTGCGATTACGTGTCCCACCTCCCTCACTCCACCCTCCTAACGGTTCTCACGTGGTGAGTTATGTTCCCACCTCACAGCAAATAAAGCTGCTGCCCTTAAGAATTAAATAACGTGCCCTAGGTCACACCGCCAACAGGGGGAAGCGCTGGTATTTGACCTGGGAGTGTTAATTTAATTATATGTGGACAGCGGTTCTTTTCAATAAAAAAATAGGTCCTTATTCTAATTTCCTTTGGGATTTATTTCATTCGTTTGACAAATATTTACAAAGAACCTATTACATAAGGTACTACTGCTGTTCCAGATGCCAGAGACACAGCAGTGACTAAGTCTCGGCCTTCACGGACTTAAGTCTAGTTGAGTAGTACTTCAAAGCCTCATTATTTCCAACCTGGGGCCACAGAGAGGAAAGATAGGGAATCAGCGACCTAAAGACCTTTGATACTCATCCACCGACAGGAGAACGGAGCCACATAAGCATGTGGAGTGAACCTGTCTCCTGTCTTCATGACTGTGATCTACATGTAACTTACACACAGACACCTTGAATGCATCACAAGAAAGCTACCGCAGGAGGCCAAGGTAACTGGATGTGACACGTGCCCACACCAAGGGACACGTGACCAGCAGAGGCTCCATGAATATCACCACAGTCACCTGAGGCAGTAGAAGGCTGCATGAGGAAGTAGACAGTTTCGTGTGCTTGAGCCAATAATTTAAAGACTTTCTTAATAACGATCTCCTGAATGCACAAATAATCTAATGAGGGGAAGCACGATATTTGAGGGAATAACATACAAAAAAATGACTTGAAGCAGCTCTAACCAGAGAGAGACAAAATCAAAGTTGCCCATGAAGAGCAAAAGAATATTCCCCAACCTTCTAACCTGCCTTCAACCCAACGGAGAATAAACTGATGATGTGGCCACTGGGGCAAAAAACAGGTAAATGTGTAAGCACAGCGTGGATGGGCCAGGGTGGGGCAAGGTGTCGAGGGAACAGGTGGGATCTTGGCCTAAGGACTGGACGTCCTAGGGAATCAGAGAGGGCACCTCCCACACACCCACATGAGGCAAGCAGTCTGGCCAGTGACGGATGGCCATGCTGGTCACGTAAAACCGGTGTGATGTTTTCATGCTGCACACCTGAAACTTACATGTGTCACCTGTCAGTTATACCTCAATAGAGCTGGAAAAAAAAACCCCAAACTGGCGCCAGGTCAACTTGCCCTCACCATGAACCCCATCCACAGGACAGGGACACCGGCTACAGGGAGAGAGGGAATTTTCCATGTCCGACCACTCGGATCCTAACCTTAAGCACGTCATCCCTCGGTTCCGCTCACTTCCTTCTTGCCCAGAGTGAGAGGGAGGCAGACCCGGAGCCGCGGGGACCAGAGGCCCCCTGCCCTCCCAGGCCAAGCGTCAGCTAACACAGCTTTACAGACGTGGCGAGACGGTAACAACTGGTGAACCTGGGTGACGGGTGTGTGGGTTTCACTACTCTTCCGACTTTCCTATATGTTTGATATTTTCCTAAAAAGAAAGTTTGAACGCGTAGAAGGAAAAAAGAAAAATACAGCTTCGAAGAGGTTGTGGTGGCAGAGGGGTGAAAATGATGTCATTCCCCAAATCTGGGGGCAAAGGCTCAGTGATGAACTCTGGGTACCTCTAAACTTTAGATCCTTGCACCACCAACCTTGGAGGTTTACCCCTAAATAATAGCAGGTGCCAGGGTGGAGGAGACTGGATCTGACCCCCGCAGGCTGAGGTCAGGCTCCCGCTCCCCAGGCCAGCCGGGCCACCAGCCAGGCCTTCTCCGAGGGCCATGGACACCCTCCTCGGAGGACACCAAGGGCACCAAAGGGATAAACAAGGCCCGTTTTTCCTAAGCCTGCGGCCAGCAAAAGAACCGCCAGTGTGGAAGTGGAAAAATTCATTGCCAAGGGATGAAATTCATTCAAAGGACAGACAACCTACTCCATCACTGGCTGTTCTGGGAAAGTAGGGAGTGGAGCTTTTAATGGGAAAGGAAATCTGTTACCCTATATACACCATCATTCACTTCATGACTTAGTCCGGAAGGAAGAGAAATCTATTTGAGTTCAGTGCCGGCCCGACTAGGCCCTACTGACATCCCCACCGTCCCCAGTCCTCCACCACCGTCTGTCCCCGACAGCCCCACCTCCGTAGAGACCGGAGGACCAGTCATCTCCCCTCCTCGCCCCCAGAGGCCTCTCCCCGGACGGCACGGCCTGACTTCCAGGGCTGGGACTTACCGATGTCGCTCAGCAAGGTGAGGACGGCTCCTTCCCGCAGGCCACAGCAGTTCTCAAACTGGTTCAGGTACTGTCAAGAAGGGGAAAGAGGCGTCAGGGGGAGCGGTCACCAGCCACCAATGCGCCCACAAGTGTCCTTCACCAGCCGAGGCCGTCTGAGCACTCCCCGGGCCCTGGGCCTTGGGGACCTGGGCGGACAGCCAGCCCAGGCAGGACGGGCAGGGTCGGCCCAGGCGGGGAAGGAGGAAGCACCTGAGAGCTCCTAGAAGCGCTCTCGTGTGTAACCCTACCCCTGACCCTGAATCATGCTCAGAGTCTCACCTGTGCCGCGGTCCCGGGGGAAGCAGGCCCATCTGAGCCCAGCCACAGCTGGTCCACTGCTCCTGAGAGCCCAAAGGAGCCACTGAACACCTCCCTCCGACCCCTTCCCCGACGCGGTCTTGCTGTGGGGTGGGGATGACAGCAGGGACCGGGCAGTGAGCACTTAGTACGTGCCGGGCACCCGGCAGAGCTGCGTGGACGGGCTCAGTGCAGCCTCACCTGCCCCGTCTCACTTCACCCTCCCTCCCGCCCACCCCCCCACCCAGGCCAGCACTGGCGGCATTTCCACTTCACAGGTGAGGGTGCTGGACGGGAGGGGTTCAGCCATCCGTCTGCCACCACGGCCGCCGCGCGGCAGAGCTGCCATAGGACACAGGTCCACCTGAGGCTCGTGTCCAAACGCTCAGCCCCTGTGCCCTCCTGGCCCTGGCAAGCCTGTCAAGGGGCTCCGTCTGCTGCTGGAAGCCGGCCTCAACTTCAGGAAGTAACTTCCCAACAGGGTGCCCCGTCGTTAACTCACACCCACACCCACGAACGTCCGCCAGCCGTTCCCTGCGACAGGCACACACACAGCACTCCTTCAATCGGCTCTGGCTTTTACCCTCGCTCCCGTGCTGGCCAAACTTGTCTCCCCAGACCAGGTGCGGATTCTGAACTTTCTAGAGGTGGGAAAGACGAGCCACCTCATTTGGAGAACAAAGAGGACAGACCGCGGGCACCGGGGCAGCAGCGCCCTCCTCCCAGGTCCCCTGGTGACCGCGTGGGCCAAGGCCCCGTGGGGTACAATCGTTTCCCACGTCCCCTGCACCATCCTGCACCCCGTGCCAGGTCAATCACACCAAAGTCTGTGTCAGCTTCTTCCCTGGCCAACTGGCTCCCTGCTGCCTACAAGATGATGTCCGAAATCCTCTGCCTCTGTAAGCTGGTCACCTCCCACCCCTCCCACGCTGCCCTCTAAGGACTGTCCACTCAACTACAATGACACAGCTTCATCTCACTAAATAGCTGCAGTTAGGAATCAGCTGTCAAAGGTTAGGAAGATAAAGAGGAAAATGGAAGCGCTGTCAAGTTCCCCATTTGTCATCGGTTATCAGTCCCCGGCCTGGGGGTTGCCGACGACTGTGCTCACATCCTGCCCTGAACCCCAGGACGAGCCCGTCTCCCCGGACGGGAGAGCCACGCGGGCACACCAGCCCTCATGGAGAGCCTCCTTTGGCGAGGAAGGCGGGAGGGGCCGGAAGAGTGCTGGGAAAGCACGCGATGCCGGTCCCGGAAAGTGCTGAGTACGGATGGAGGAACCGCCTGGCTATGCTGACCGTGCCCCCGAACGATGCAGACCTTTGTCCAGAGCGCCAGGTGAGGGGGGTGGAGACGAACAGGCAACCTCTCTTCAATACAAAGCCAGCTTCTGCCCAGAGCTTTCACGGTCCTCGTGCGCTGGGCGCTATTCCCTTCACAGACGGAGGGGGGCCCGCGGCTGGGACCCACCGGCCGTGACTCAGCCTCTGCCGCTGCAGCTGTGTGAGGCCCGGACACCCACGTGGGCCCTCGGGGCCGCGGGGCCCACCATTCACACGGGATCCCATCCGTTTTACCCACGTCACAGGCTGCTGAGAATCACACGAGGCCACGTGTAAGAGCGGGTCGTGACACTGTTCCGGAGATCGCTGGGGAGGGGGACACACAACGGTCCCCGACACCCACCCCGCAGCGTGCGTTCTGGCAAATGGTGGACGCGGCGGGAAGAAAGGGAGAGGAGCCCAGAAGCTGAGTCAGTGGGGCTCTGGGTCCCCAGCCCGGCTGGCCCGAGCCAGTCCCTTCCTGCCCCGCTCCAGGACCCCGGGCGGCCACATCTGGGAGAAGCCCTCCGAACCGGGACAGTGGCCACGAGGACACCCAAGGGCTCAAGTGGCCCCAGCGTGCCGAGGGAGGAAGGCCCGTCCTGGAGTCTGTCCGGCCTCTCCCTGTGCTCGGACCTGGTGGGTCTTCCGCGACACGTCAGGGACAGCTGCACCGGGTGCACGGCAAGCCCCCCGCCCTCCGGGCACCCGCGACCCGCCCCAGGCCCCAAGCGCCCTGCCCGGCCCCCGCAGCCTCACCTTCCGCAGGTCCCCTCCCTGGCAGTACTCCATGGCCAGCAGGGGCAGGTCGTTGGGAGCCAGGCTCTGCATGCCCTCGGGGACGTCCCGGGCGGCCACCACGTTGGGGTGGTTCAGCCTGGGGGGAGGGAGCCAGTGAGGGAGGGCCGGGCTCCGCTCCACCCCAGCCCCCCACGGCCTGCAGGCGCTGAGGGCCCTGGAGGGTGAGCGGCGGGGAGACGCGGGGCCCACCACTCGCCCAGGGCCCGGCAGCGCTACTGTCAGCACCGTAGCCCCGGCTCTGGGCGCCCCGTGCAGAGCTCCGCTCTCTTCAGAGGGCCCCCGGCAAGTCCTCCCTGTATCTCCACACTGCTCTGAGGCAGAGAGAGCAGGGGGACTTCGGATCTCACACCACTGGGCGGGGATGGGGTGTGTGGTGTGTGTGTGTGGTGTGTGTGTCTGTGGGGTGTGTGTTGGGGGGGGTGTGGGTGTGTGCCTGTGTGTGTGTGGGTGTGTGTGTGTCTGTGTGTGGGGTGTGTGTGTTTGGGGTATGTGTGTGTGGGGGTGTGTGTGGGGGGTGTGTGTGTGTGTGGGGTGTGTGTTTGGGGTATGTGTGTGTGGGGGGGTGTGTGTCTGTGTGTGGTGTGTGTGTGTGGGGGTGTGTGTGGGGGGTGTGTGTGTGTGTGGGGTGTGTGTTTGGGGTATGTGTGTGTGGGGGGGTGTGTGTCTGTGTGTGGTGTGTGTGTGTGGGGGTGTGTGTGGGGGGGGGTGTGTGTGTTTGGGGTATGTGTGTGGGGTATGTGTGTCTGTGTGTGGTGTGTGTGTGGGGGTGTGTGTGTGGGGTGTGTGTGGGGGTGTGTGTGTGTTTGGGGTATGTGTGTGGGGGGTGTGTGTGTGTGTGTGTGGTGTGTGTGTGTGGGGTGTGTGTGGGGTGTGTGTGTGTGTGTTTGGGGTATGTGTGTGTGGGGGGTGTGTCTGTGTGTGGGGTGTGTGTGTGGGTGTGTGTGTGTGTGGTGTGTGTGATGTGTCTGTGTGTGGGGTGTGTGTGTCTGTGTGATGTGTGGGGTGTGTGTGTGGGGTGTGTGTGTTTGGGGTATGTGTGTGGGGGGTGTGTGTCTGTGTGTGGTGTGTGTGTGTGGGGTGTGTGTGTGTGTTTGGGGTATGTGTGTGGGGTATGTGTGTCTGTGTGTGGTGTGTGTGTGTGTGGGGGGTGTGTGTGTGGGGGGGGTGTGTGTGGGGTGTGTGTGTGGGGGGGGGTGTGTTTGGGGTATGTGTGTGTGTGTGTGTGTGTGTGTGTGTGGTGTGTGTGTGTGTGTGGGGTGTGTGTGGGGTGTGTGTGTGTGTTTGGGGTATGTGTGTGTGGGGGGTGTGTCTGTGTGTGGTGTGTGTGTGGGGTGTGTGTGTGGGTGTGTGTGTGTGTGGTGTGTGTGATGTGTCTGTGTGGGGGGTGTGTGTGTGTGTGGGGTGTGTGTGGGGTGTGTGTGTGTGTGTTTGGGGTATGTGTGTGTGGGGGGTGTGTCTGTGTGTGGTGCGTGTGTGGGGTGTGTGTGTGGGTGTGTGTGTGTGTGGTGTGTGTGATGTGTCTGTGTGTGGGGTGTGTGTGTCTGTGTGATGTGTGGGGTGTGTGTGTGGGGTGTGTGTGTTTGGGGTATGTGTGTGGGGGGTGTGTGTCTGTGTGTGGTGTGTGTGTGTGGGGTGTGTGTGTGTGTTTGGGGTATGTGTGTGGGGTATGTGTGTCTGTGTGTGGTGTGTGTGTGTGTGGGGTGTGTGTGTGTGGGGGGGTGTGTGTGGGGTGTGTGTGTGTGGGGGGTGTGTTTGGGGTATGTGTGTGGGGTGTGTGTGTGTGTGTGTGTGTGGTGTGTGTGGGGGGGGGTGTGTGGGGGGGGTGTGTGTGTGTGGGTGATGTGTGTGTCTGTGTGTGGTGTGTGTGGGGTGTGTGTGTGGTGTGTGTGTGTGTGTGTCTGTGTGTGGGGTGTGTGGGGTGTGTGTGGGGGTGTGTGTGTGTGTGGTGTGTGTGTGGTGTGTGTGTCTGTGTGTGTGGTGTGTGTGGGGTATGTGTGGTGTGTGTGGGGTATGTGTGGGGTGTGTGTGGTGTGTGTGTGATGTGTGTGTCTGTGTGTGGTGTGTGTGGTGTGTGTGGTGTGTGTGTGATGTGTGTGTCTGTGTGTGGTGTGTGTGGTGTGTGTGTGGTGTGTGTGTGGTGTGTGTGGTGTGTGTGTGGTGTGTGTGCGCGCACGTGCACCTGCAAACAAGGGGACGCCTCCCCTTTCCCTGAGCTCCAGCAGGGAGCCCCTGTTTGGGGCCCGACGGTCTGTGAGCTTCCCCACGTGCCTTCCTGGCTGGGAGGGCACCCTGGAGGAACGGAAGACAGCAGGCTCAGGGCACAGGAGACTCACATACCAGCTCGGAATTGCAAACACTGGAGAAAAAAGGACTTTTGCCAACAAAGGAAAATTCACTGTGATGGCTATTTTAAATAATTTAACATAACAAAGAAAACCCCCAAGAGCCCTTGGCAAGGCCCAGCGGTGGGCTGTAACTGCCACTCCTCCAGAAGCCACCCCTCTGGACAGCTTGGCTGGGGTCCTTACTGAGGGGCTGGGATGCACGGCTCTTTCCCAGACAGAACTGGGGCTGTTGCTCCACATGCCAAAGCTCGGCCGCCTAGCTCCCTCCAGAGTCATTCCACGTCCCAGGCCCCCGCCCTGCGGTCCCGCACCCCGCACCCGGGCCCGCTCGTGCACCAGGCTCTCACCGCCTCATGATCTGGATCTCCAGGCACCAGCGCTCGCGGTTCCGGGGACTAAGCTCCTGCCGGCACTGCTTGATAGCGATCTGCTCGCCCGTTTCCTGCAGAGGACACGTACGGGAGGATCAGAGAAAGCCGAGGGTCAAATCCGAAGTTGTCTCCCTAGGACCTGGAGCACGGACCGCCATCACCTCCAGGCTCCCGAGGTCCGCATGGGTGCCCACTTGAACAGATGTCCCCCAGTCACCTCCAGCCCGTCACGCGGGTCCCCACCAGCCCCACCTCCCAGCCTGCCCCCTCCCCTCATCTCTATCCATCCCAAGTCTGCACCGAGGCCTTGCTCCGTCCCCACCTCCTCCATGAGACCTCTGCCAGCCACTCCTGCCCCAGAGAGTCCTCACTCCTCAGACCCCAACGCTGCTGGACGTGACCTCTGACCCATGCAAAGGGCACTTCCCTGCACTTCAACCTAACAGTTAATGCCCTGGCTTCAGGCTTCATGCTTCTCCCTGTGGGGGGTTTCTCTCTCCAGAGAGAATGCAAGCCTGGTATAGGAGATGGAACACAGGCTGATTCAAATCCCGATGCAGCCATGTACCAGCTCTGTGACCCTTGGCAGACCACGAGGTCTGGCTGTCTTCATCTGTAAAATGGGAACATTGACACCCACTTTTCAGGGCTGTCATGCAGCTAAGCCCCTAGCAGTGTCCAGGCCTTAGGGGTGCTCAGTAACACTCTTGGGGGGCAGACCCATGTCACACAGGCACTCCTGGCACGTAAAACCCTTCCAGGCTGGGCTCTAACCTGCCTTTCCATCATCCCCCGTCGACTCCACCCCAGGCGTCTGATGCCAAGTCTAGGTCAGACCACCGGCCCGGTCCTGTGCTCTAGGGTCTCTGCCCTGGCTCGTGCAGATGCCCAGGCACCGGCCCCCCCACTCCTTCATTGTACTTACCTACCAAAGACTTACTTTCCGTAGGGTCACAGGGTTATTTTCTCTTTTCTCTGTTAAACTATAGGCCTGTCCCTCCTCGTGCGTTTAACCTCTAATGCAGTACCTGGCACAGTACCCTCGATGCAGGCTCCGTGAACGAAGGCAATCACTACAATTCTCGTGAATGAGCAACTGCCTGGGCCCCGAGAATTAACTCTTCCCTTCCCCTAGGTGTCTAGACAGAATCCAGGACAGTGCTCGGCCGCCACCTCCTGGCCCATGGGGCTCCCAGGACGGCCGAGGGTCAGCAGCTGCCCTGGCCATGGCTCTGTGGCAGCAGCCTGGGTGCTGGCCCTGCCATCAGCGAGCAAGCCGACCTCCACCCCTACCCCGCGAACCCTACACACCTGCGGCGAGACCCCTTCCCCCAACAGCCCTCGTGCCACGAGCCCTGGAACAAGCCCCAGCCGGTGGGACGGGCGGAGTGTAAATCCAGCAAGAAAAGGCTTCAGAACGGTACCAAAATCCTACTGGTGCCCAGCTGAAGGATGGGTGTCCTACAGGCCCTGTCGGACCATTTTCTCTGTTTATGAAAATGCATACTGTAAGGAATCATAAGCTCTGTAAGTGCAGGAGTTCATTCGGTACAGAACGGGACTTAACAGAGGCATGTCGAGGACGTGGCAAGGTCCCCAGGAACACATGCTTCCCAAGGGCGGCAGAAGCGCACCGCGGTCACACGTCCACCAAACTAGCCACTATCCCTGTGAACAAGGACCCACCCGGGAGGAAAAGGAAAATGGGAGTCCCGGACGGAGACAGACGGTGTCCACTAAGACCCCTGACTCGCTGGTCAACAGACCCGTCCCTAAAACCGACGTTCAAGAACAAAAGCTTCGGGGAGAAGGCGGAGGCATCTTTTGACCGTGATGGTTCCAAGGCCCAAAGCAGGTACTTGCCACACCTCCAGGGCACTCTCAGAAGTAAGTGGCTTTTACCAAATCCCCACGTGGCTGTGGGTAAGCCTCCGTCATGCAGTCACCTCACATGCTTATTTTGTTTTCAATAGCTCTACTGAGCTATAATTCACATACCATTCAATTCAACCGTTTAAAGCACACATGTGGGGACTTACTTCCCTGCTGACACAGTGGTTAAGAATCCTCCTGCCAATGCAGGAGACACGGGTTCGAGCCCTGGTCCGGGAAGATCCCACATGCCGCGGAGCAACTAAGCCCGTGAGCCACAATTACTGAGCCTGCGCTCTAGAGCCCACGAGCCACAACTACTGAGCCCGCGTGCCACAACTACTGAAGCCCGCGCGCCTAGAGCCTGTGCTCTGCAACAAGAGAAGCCACCGCAGTGAGAAGCCCACGCACCGCAAAGAAGAGTGGCGCCTGCTCACCGCAACTAGAGAAAGCCCGTGCGCAGCAACGAAGACCCAGCGCAGCCATAAATAAATAAATAAATAAATAAAGCCTGCACGTTAATGGCTGGGGGACATTCAGAGTAACGTGGCCAAAGCCACCGTCGGTCTTAGAACACGCACATCATCTCCCCAAGAAACCCCACACCCGTCAGCCGTCACTTCCCGTTTCTCCCCAACGCCCTCCAGCGCTAGGCAATCACCCATCTACACTCTGTCTCTACAGATTTAGCTGTTCAGACATTTCATCCAAGTGGGATCACACAAGATGTGGCCTTTCGTGACGGCCTCTCACCCAGCACAGTGCTCCCCGGGCTCACCCTGCGGTGGCCCACGCCTGCCTCTGCGCCAGCGCTCCCTGGTGCCAGGCAGGCACTGATGGCCAGGCTGCGCCACATCGTTCAGCTACTTTGCTCTTAGAATCCTGATCTCTGGCCTGGATTCAGAAGCCCTATTGAAGAAAAGCTGACCTCTTTCAAAAACTGTCAGTCCTGTTGCTCTTGAACCCATCAGTACAGCCGGACGAGTGAACTTGGGTGGACGTTCAGCTAATACTTGTCAAGAGTTACGGTGTGTGTCAAGAGACCACTATTTCTTTAATCGATGTACAAACAGACTTGAGTTACATCTCACAAGATGTTCCATCCTCTACAGCGTGAACTTCCCGATTCCTCTGCTCTCGAACTGATTTGAATCTGCTTTCGAGTTTCACTTCCCACTAAGCGTTCAGACTAAAACGTTTTCACCCAGTTCTCTGGTAACTTCACCAACAGCTGCTCTGACGTGTGTCTAGATACTTGTTTCCAGGTGGGCGGGATCGCACAGGGACCCGGGCTGGGATGCCGAGATCTACCAATGAGAGAAGACTGACGGCCAGGCTGTAAAAGGCGGTGACGCCATTGGGAGCATCCACTCAAGCGTGTGACGTTGTGACGGACAGTGTTTTATGCAACAGTTTCTAAGAAGATACTGCCACGCATGGTGTGTTACCTCAGAATGTCTCTGAGAGTTTAAAAATCTGCACCTATTTTAACTTCAATACACAGAACAGTGTATTCATTTTCTATTGCTGCTACGACAAATTGCCACCAGCTTACTGGCTTAAAACAACACAAATTTATTTTCGTGATAGTTCTGGAGGTCAGAAGTCTGGCAAGCGACTCACTGGACTAAAATCAAGATGTGGGCAGGCTGTGTCCCTTTCCGGAGAATGCACATCCCCACCCGCCCCAGCTTCTAGAGGCTGCATTCATCCCTTGGCTCATGGCCCCTTCCTGTAGCTCAAAGCCATCAGTGACCAGCTGAGTCTTTGTGGTTGCATCACTCTGACACTGACTCTCCGGCCTCCCTCTTCCACTTTTAATGACCCTTGTGGTTACAGTGGGTCCACCCAGATCACCCAGGATAATCTTCCCATTTAAGTCAGCTGATTAGCAACCTTAATTCCCTCTGCCACGTAACCTAACATACTCACAGGCTCAAGGGGTTAGGACGCAGACATTTTGGGAGGCGTCATTATTCTCCCAAGCATAAACAGTATGCTTCCTTCATAAAGATAACAGATAAATCAAACCCAAAGGGTAGACTTATTAAGTGACTTAGAAAATATTTTATAGATTCTACCTGTATATGCTGGGTGATTGTAGATAACTGTAGTCTTTTGCCCAACACAAACACCGGAGCTAACACACAGCCATCACCTGGCCCATCCCAGAATCCACAAATAGATTCTGTTGTTGAAGACTGATCCAATATTGGTCTCAACAGCCAAACCAAACCTAAAGAGCCAACTTAACGATATGAACACAGAACACATTACAGACTAAGTGGGCACAGACACCAACACTGACTCCGGACAGCTCAGCTTCGTCCTGCGGCAGCAGGGGAAATCCTGACTTCCGAGGCCTGAGTGTCCCATGCAGACACAGACACAACTTTTCTTACCTGGTGGCCCTCTAGCAAGTACTCTAAAACATTCCCGTTTTTCCATGAGTAATGTTTCTTTTGAAATAGAAACCCAAAGAGAATGACCTTCCATTGCTAAAAGCATACTGGCTCTGGAAAGCGAAATTCAATTCATTGTCAACAGACTACGAAGAAGTTTTTGAAACTCGGGGGGCAGGGGGCTTGGTTCTCCAGCAGCAATGCCACTCGAGGGCATGGATGACTTTCTCCACTTGGCTCGGAACCCTCCCACTCTCAGCTCAGTTCTCTGGAAACCCAGACTCGGCCCAAACCATCTCAGCATCCAGCTCCTAGTAAGTTGGGGCAAAATTTAAAAGTGATGTGTACTTTGATAAAATGGAGAAAGGGGCCCACAGTGGTACCTACATCAAAGGCAGTTGATTATGAAGGTCCTTCGAGTGTCTGCAACTCTGCCTTTTGTACAGGAAAACACGAACCTCGCGTATAAACGTGGGCATACTCTGAAGCGAGGGCGGCGGGGGGCATGCCTCCTCAGACTTCTGAGACCGTCGGATGGTGTTCTTCTAACGACAAGGGGACATGCACAGGAAGCCAAGAGGTCCCTCCACACCCTCCGGTCAGAAAGCCGACTCTTGTTACCACGGCAACCACCCAACAGGCCTCTGTGGTCCAAGAGGGGGGTTAGAAATACCTTCCTTGTTCCTTCTCAGGTCCTCCCTCCAAGATGAGTGTTTCAGGAAGGAGGTGCGAAGCTGGGCCCAGAGAGATCCTAGGGACAGAACCCAGGCCTGAGAGTCAGAAGGCCGAGGTCTGGTCGCAGCTTCACCCCTGACTCAACCCCGGTGACCAGTCTACGCCGAGACGGCTGACCCCACCCCATTCCCTTTCGAGTCAACACCTGACGGGCACGTCGGCCTCCAAACCCACCCACAGGGGCTCAGGGGTGAAGCAGGTCAGAGATCATGATCCCTGTACTCCGCCTGGCGAATGTGCGACCTTGAGCCCATTGGGCCTCAGGGTCTTTATCCACAAGGTGGAGGCGACCCTACCCCTGCCGGTGCTCTCAGTTAAATAAGACGCAGCGTCTGATCCTTGAGGGCCTGGAGCACGTTCGCGCAGCACCGTTCCCTTCCTAGGCGCGTGTAGACGGTGCTCTCCCCGTCCCACCACCCGCACTCCACCTCCCGTGAAACCCTGCTTTGAGAAGCCTCCGGTCACCTCCGGGCATCGACGAGACAGCGTGGGTAAACCACCCAGCACAACTGGCAATGACATTCCCGATAAACGAGCCGTGATTATTTCCTCACGATTTGGTGCTCATATTTACACTCACTTGATAGGTTCCTGAGGATTCACTTTATCCCCTCGACTACAGCACAGTGCGTCAGGGTCACCTCCTTTTTTCCCTGACGGACCCCTGATGGCCTCAGGCCTGTGCTCAAAGTCTTTAAGACCTGAAGACACACAGACAGGCTAAAGTGAGCTTAGTGTCGTCCAGTGAGGGGACAAGTAGAGCCAGCGCCACTTCTAGAGGGATAACCGGTGTGTCCTTGGGGACCAGGGCAGCAACTCCCAGCCTTTCCCATCACAGCGCACAGAGTAAGTATGTGGTATCTGTGAGGTACCCTGGGACGTGTCCAGAGGCTTCCAGGGCGTAGCAGCGCCACGTCTGGCCCAGACATCGATATCTCAGCTTCTTTCAAATCCATGTGGGAGGCTGTGGCCCAGAGCCCTGAAGCTGCCGACACCAGAGCCAGGACTTGAGCCCAGGCTGTGTGACTGCGAGTCCTGAGTTTTCTCCCCCTCGCTCCCGAAGGCGGCTGCAGCTGAGGTCACTAAGGTCCCCTCCTCTTCTTCTTCTTCCTTTGTGTTTGACAAACACCTTATTGAAAATATCAGCCCATCTAGAAAGTGCTGACCCTTGGGCTGAAGATTTAAGGGAGTATCCACACAGCAAGGATTGTCAAGGCCCATGCTTGGTAAGAGAACCAAAAAACTCATGGAGACGGGTAGGGTCATTTGTTGCACGGCCCTTCCTCCCTGGGAAATATTCACTTTAGGGTTCTCTGTTTAGCAAGGAAGACTATATATTTTGTCATCCAAAGGGGGCTTTTTCCTTTAGTGCTTCAACTGAGCCTGTTCCGGGGTGTCCCTGACCTTGGATCCCCACCTTGGAGAAGCCACAAGCCAGTGGAGGAGGCATGAGGCTGGGATTCAAACAGATGTAGGTTCAGAAGATTCCAGCTCCTTTACTTACTAGCTTAGCCTCTCTGGGTAAGGGGTTAACCTCTCTCTGCTTCAGTTTCCTCAGTTATAAAATGGGAGTAAAGACAACAGTACTTCCATTTACGGTGGTTGAGCAGACTGGAGATAAAGCATGTGAAACACCTCGCCCATGCTGGCATACAGGACGTTCTCAATAAATGATGGGTCTGGGCTTCCCTGGTGGCGCAGTGGTTGAGAATCCACCTGCCAATGCAGGAGACACGGGTTCAAGCCCTGGCCCGGGAAGATCCCACATGCCGCGGAGCAACTAAGCCCGTGCCCCACAACTACTGAGCCTGCGCTCTAGAGCCCGCGAGCCACAACTACTGAGCCCGCATGCCACAACTACTGAAGCCCACGCACCTAGAGCCTGTGCTCCACAACAAGAGAAGCCACCGCAATGAGAAGCCGGCGCACGGCAACGAAGAGCAGCCCCCGCTCGCCACAACTAGAGAAAGCCCACGTGCAGCAACGAAGACCCAACGCAGCCAAAAATTAAAATTAATTAATTAATTAATTTAAAAAATACTGAGGAAAAAAAAAATGATGGGTCTGATCATTAGTCTGACTCATCTGACTGAGGACACCAATGCTTAGGCTCCTTTATGCTTCTCCTATGACGAAGGACAAATATTCTCTCTTGTAGACAAGGTACATGGCGTATTAGGAAAATGTACATGGTTGCCATGTCGAATATAAGCAATTACTCTGCCCGACTGGAGTTAAGTAACCACCACCCTATGCCAGCTGCTCTCCTCCAGAGGTTCTGAAAGCAGGGGTGTCCCCCCGGAGAACACGCTCGTGTTCTGATCCTGAACACCGATTAAAGACCCTCCCCTAAGCACCCAGAGCAGCCCAGGGATTTCCCCAAGGGGGGAACGCCCGGAGCACCTGGAGTGCTTCCTGGACGGAGCCAGGCCCCGAGCCAGTGCTCACGACACACCTGGGAACGCTGGACACCACTGCCCCAGCCCCTCACCGTCCACTCCACCCCTGTGTCCTGCCAATGTCACCCTGAAAAGCTCTTAAATCTGCCCACTTCCCCCCACGTCCACCACCATCAGCCCAGTCCAATCTCGCACCCGGACTGCTCCGGAAACCTCTTACTTAACTGGTCTCCCCAACAGACGGGGCAGTGCCAGTGGGGTCCCCGTACCGGCTCCCGAGAGCTGACTGCTAATACTCAGGAATCCGGTGAGAAAGGAGGTTAAACCACCAGCAGCAAGAAACAAGTCGCAGTGGGAGCCGTCACGCTGCAGGAGTCAGGGATTTTTTTTGGAGAGCTGACTTCCCAGCTCAGCACTGCCTGGGCCCCACCAAGTGTTCCTGCAGCCCGAGCGGGGCTCCCTGCAGCAGCCCTTCCCCTCCCAGCCCTTCCGCTCACATCCACCTGCCATGACCTACCCCTCCCACCCACCCCCCCCACCCCTGGCAGGGGCTCCGAACAGGCCGCGCCCTGGGCCTGGAACCCTCCTCCCGCCTTCTCTGCCCGGCTAGCTTCCACCATCCCTCAGGTCTCCCGTCCAGTGCTGCTTCCTTGGGGCAGCCTTCCAGACCCCCTGACGGACCCCGGCCTCCGGAACAAGGTCTCACTGCACTGGGCCCCTCTCCTGAGTCACAGTGATCAAAGCTGGGAGCTTACATTTATAACACTTGATGAATGGCTCTTTCCCTTTTCCAGAAAGGTCTTTAGCCAAGAGTGGATGACCCTGTGCACCTAACACACCTGTAACACCAGGAGAGTCTCTGGGGGGGCAGTGACAGAAGCCCAAAGCCGGGCAGAGCCCAGGCCGATGGGAACACTCCTAGGCAGAAAACCACACCGCGCGAGGCTGCCCGAACAAGCGAGGCTGCAGGGTTCAGTGAGAGCCAGCTCCCGCGGGACGAGGGGTCCTGCCGGCTCTGTGGGAGGTGGTCCACACGGGGTCCTGGAGGCAGGGGCAAAGTGCACACAAAGATGTCCAGGAGAGAGGGGCTCGTCCCGCACAGGGCTCAGCTGGGAGCCGACGGGGGAGAGGCGGGGAGTGGAGGGGCCACAAACGGGAGAACGAGAGCTCAGCCTTTGGCTTTCTAAAAATTAAGGTTTCTGAACAGGAGAAGATACTGGAAAGTAGCAATTCTAGAAAACAAGTCCACACACACACACACACACACACACACACACACTCTTGGGCTCGCGGCTATAAAGCCAGAAACAAACTCCATCTGACAAGCGGATCCCAAGCCCAGAGAGCAGATGGAGGCCACTTGGGGTGAGAGATGGCAGACACGCGGCACATCCTGATAGAACTCTTCCTGCAGGAAACCAAGATGTCTCCAGTTCAGCTGCAGTGGGACACTTGCTGTAGTCAAGACTCCAGAAGCCCTGGCCTGTCTGGAAGCAGCCTGGCCCAGGTCTGCGTGGGGCTGTGGAAGGATCTGACTCTCCTGTCCTGATGCCAGGCCCCTGGCTGCACCCCCTGCCCCCCTCCCCCAACCCCGCCCCAGCCACAGGGTTTGCTGGAATTGGCGTCTCCTGGGTGAGTGTGAGAATTACCAGATGCAGGACTGCCCTCTGCCCTCCAGCTCTGGCTCTCACATTCCTCCAGGGGCTGCTCCATCCACTCAGAGCTGACAGGGCTCAGGGCAGGGCCTAAAGTGTCTTCCAGTTGATACAGGAGGGTGGCCGTCTGAGATGGCCCTCTGCCGTGGCTGGCCGGGGGCCTGCATGACCCTCCCTGCCGGCTGCAGCCAGGCTCCTGGGAAGCGGTACGAAATTTTCCATCTCTTGAGTCCAAAAAGATGCTCGTGGCCCTTGATTAAAAAGCAGGAGCCTTCTTCCCTCAGGGGCTCTGGGGTGTCTGAATTTTGGGTCAAGAAGCTAGTATTATCTATTTGGTGAGAGGGGCTTTCCTCGAGCAATGGGCTCCAAATTGGGTATATGTAGGGGTTTCCCAAGACTGGAATCCAAAAAATAAACACGAAATGAAGCTTTCCTGCTATTAACCGTACAGCACCGTCCTCAGATCATCTGTCAGGTCACGTGCCGCTTCTGACACTCAAGGGATCCCAAGGAAAATGGGCATTCCACAGGCAGGGGATGGAGGACGTGCTGCAGGTTCCGTGTGCCCCACTTTGGTAGAATTATGGATGGTATTATCCGATTTTAACAAAATAACTCTCATAAAATGGATGAATGGCTTAAAGACACTGCTGTGGAGAATTTCAGTGCATGTAACACCAGTACACACAAACAGTAATATGGAAGACCTAACGCTTGTGGGGTGAGAAACTCACGTCAGACACATAAGGAATAAAAACAACGGGGATCACCTTGTTATATAGCAGAAACTAACACACAATCGTGAAGCAATCATACTGCAATAAAGATGTTTAAAACAAAACAATGAAGATCTAGCAGAGCTAAAAAGAAATCGGTCCAAAGAATTCAAAACTATAAAAATTATTTGAAATAACGGATGTTCACCCACCATCCTTAACGATAATTCTCACTTTCGTGTGTCTCTGTATAATTCGTGCTGTGAAGTATTGCAAACAATACTGGGAAGACACTGTAATTGGTAAGTACTTGAAATATTTTTTAAATTAACTTTTCAAACATTTTAAAATATTTTATTATTTTCACACTTTAGATTTTTCTATTTTTGCATGTTTCATAACATGTAATATATTACTACACAATGTATTAGTAGGTGTTAGTCTAAGGTTAGCATAGATATATAATTTTCAATATATATAACTGAAGCTGAAAGCTTAAACTTTTTTTTTTTACTATTTATTTAGGTGACACAGTCAATAAAGCTTGGAGACCACTAACCTAGAGTCAGCTTAGGGGCCCTGAGGCCCCGTCTCTCACTCTCTCCCAAGAAGCCCATGGCCAAGGTGAGCCCCGTTCACCCAGGGAGCGCAGGGTCGCACAGAGGTAGTGAGGCGGGAGCCTGCCCCCAACCCCGCCGCCCCCAGCTCTTCCCAGCGGCACCGGGCCTACCTGATTGTGCCATCGGATGACGTTCCCAAATCCCCCTGTCCCAAGCCGTTCTTTCATTTCCCAGGCCCCGCATGTCTGGGTTGGCAGGGAAGGTGACCAGCTCATACTGATGTCCTGCTAACTCTGTAAGCAATTTGGCGGTGGGGGACAAAAGGCGGAGGTTAAAGGAAGAATGGAACGCAAGGAGATGGACAAGAGATACTACAGCCCTTCCATGTGAAAGAAAAATCGGAAGTGGTTTTCACCTCGTGCATAAACCAGGTTGCTTGGTTTGGTTTTGGTTTTGGTAGCCAACTCCGGCCTTTCGCAGCCCCTCCACCGACCCGCCCCCCTTCCCAAGCTGTATGGAAGCAGCAGGGAGGAGAGTCCCTCAAAGGACAGGGCGCCCCACTACCCAGGACCTGCAAGGGGATCCCCAGCCGGGACCCCGCCCGGGCGCCCTGCCCGCTGGCCGGGGCGCCTCCCCTCCCAGCTCCTCGCTGTCCCTGCGTCACCGCGGCGCGGACGAATCACCGCCCCGTCCCGGGCCCCCGCCTCGCGGCCGCCACCCGGCACCACCCCGCCGGGGCCGGGCTCCGGGGCCTCCCAGCTCCCCCCGCCCAGGAACCCCTGACTCAGGACCCGTCACGGGCGTCTCCGCGAGCCTCGGAGAGGAGGGGTGCGAGCCCGCCGGGCAGGTGACACCGGGGGCGCCCGCCCGAGGGACTCACCTGGCGGCGGGGAGCGGGCGCCACCCAGACGACATTAAAGTGCGGGAATCTCAAAACCGCCAGCCGAGCGCCACTTCCTCAAACACTTCCTACTCTGACGTCACGGAGCACGTGGGCTGCAGCCTTAAAGGGACTGCGCGGCCCAGGCCCCGCCCCGTTCCGCCCGGTGACCAGCCCTGAGAAAAGCCAGAGCCCTTTTTAGACTTAGCGACTTCGACCCGAGCGGCTTCTGGGACAGGGAAGATGGGGATTTCCTCACCTGGCACCCCTGGAGTCAGCCTGACACGCTTCCTAGACTTTGAACTGGGGGAATTTCCCGGCCCCTGCTAGGACTGGTTTAGGGACAGTTTACAAGAATTGCCCTGGGCCTCCTGTTCTCGGGCTGCGCTCCCTCCCCTCGTCTGGAGGCTCCTTGGCTCATTATCGAGAATGATAAGTCACACCTGTCGTTCCTAGGAGGAGTGACAACCCCCGTTTCCTCCTTAAAACAATAAGGTCAAGGGAAAGAATCCAGTAGCGTAACGCAGAACTGCAGGTTCAGCCCCAGTGACTAACACAAAACTGCAGGTTCAGCCCCAGTGACGTCTGGAAATTGTGAGAACAGCTGTTAATTGGTCATCTCCTACCTACTTAGCATCATAATTAGGTTTTTACTATTCACTTTCTCAGTTCGAGGGCCTCATGTTAGCAGACAAAGGAGAGGCCTGTGTGTGTTGGTATATTTACTCAAGCAGGAAAAAAAGTATTAAAGGCAACCTGAAGATAATAGCTCACTTTATAGAGTCCTTACTGAGTGCCTGGCACTGTCTAAATTCTGTACTTGGATTTCCTCATCCAATTGTCAAGACCATCCTACAAATTGGACAGTACTGCATTATTATCCCCATTTTACAGATGAGAAAAGTGACGCACAGAGCGAAAAATCTTTATCCCAAAGTCACAGCCTTATAAGAGGATGATGATCTGATGTTTAAACCCCAGCAGCTGGTTCTTGGGTGCAAGCTCTTAAAAGTAGCATACTAGTAAGTTCAGAAGGGAGCAAACTGGACTTTGAATCCGGGTACTGTTATTGAGAACCTCTGAGAATTTAGGGCAAGTTATTGATACTTAGACCATTCTAAGCAGCCATTTCTTTTCTTTAAAATGTAGGCAATATTAATGGATGTACTTGGAGGGTATTATGCTAAGTGAAATAAGTCAGACAGAGAAAGACAAACACTGTGTGATATCACTTATATGTGGAATGTAAAAAATACAACAAACTAGTGAATATAACAAAAAGAAGCAGACTCACAGATATAGAGAACAAACTAGGGGCTACCAGTGGGGAGACGGAAAGGGGGAGGGGCACGAAAGGGGTAGGGAATTAAGAGGTACAAACTACAATGTATTAAATAAATAAGCTACAAGGATACATTGTACAGCACAGGGAATAGAGCCAATATTTTCTAATAACTATAAATGGAGTATATTCTATAAAAAAAGTTGAATCACTATGTTGTACACTTGAAACTATATTGTAAATCAACTATACCTCAATTTTTTTTAAAAGGTAGGCAATATAAGGCTGAATTGCATGAAATTATCATTTTTTAAAATAAAACAAAACCAGTTGAAACATCAGCAACAAAGATTAGCAGTTTCATCTGGTTCAGCCTAAAAGCAGCAGGAGGTAAGAGGGCACACAAGTCAGAGACAGGAGGGCTGGGAGGGCGAGGGTGTTGTGAAGGACAGGTGATAAGATGGTAAGAGCCGTGCCTGACACAGAGGACGCTCCTGCCTGGACAGAGCCTGAGGCTGAAGTTTACTCTTAGGAACAGACGTCAACCCAAGCAGACGGGTCAGTGTGCCCAGGGCTGCCCTAGCCACGCCAGGATGCTCAGAGTTTCTCCACTTATCCTATTGCTTCTGCTAAACAGCACGCTGGGCCTCAAAGCAGGAAGAGAAAAGAACGTGAGTAAACAGTTGTAAAACACTTAGAATAGTGCCTGACATATTCTAAGTGCAGTGTAAGTGTCTCTCTTTTTTTTTTTTTTATTTTTGGCTGCGTTGGGTCTTTGTTGCTGCGCGTGGGCTCTCTCTAGTTGCGGCGAGCGGGGGCTACTCTTTGTTGTGGTGCGCGGGCTTCTCATTGCAATGGCTTCTCGTTGCGGAGCATGGGCTCTAGGCACGCGGTCTTCAGTAGTTGTGGCACGCGGGCTCAGTAGTTGTGGCATGCGGGCTCAGTAGTTGTGGCTCACAGGCTCTAGAACGTAGGCTCAGTAGTTGTGGGGCACGGGCTTAGTTGCTCCGCGGCATGTGGGATCTTCCCAGACCAGGGCTCGAACCCGTGTCCCCTGCATTGGCAGGTCTTAACCACTGTGCCACCAGGGAAGTCCTAAGAGTCTCTTTAATACATCAATTTTTAAAATAAATTTATTTTCATAAATAAAATTTTACTGAGTTCCTACAGGTGCTGGGCCCTCTCTAGAGTATGTTTCCTGTATGACATCACAAAAGGTTTCTTTTTAATCCTGTCACCACTGAAAATCACTGTCCCTGAGAAACTTAGTGAGACATCCACAGATATGCCAAAGGTTCACTCTGCACCACTATAATTTAAGAATTCTCATTTGCTCAGCTAAAAATACCTTGGCTTTCAACTGAATATAAATCTCTCTGATAAGTCACATATTACTGGATTTTTTTTAAAAAAATTAATGATGGCCCAGGAAGCAGTCTCTGGGTTTTATCATGTCCTGAGATGTTTATCATGTTAAGTCCCTTTTTCCCTCCAGATAAGACACGTCCACTGCCTACGTCTGGTCTTTATCCTGTTCTAGAGATGACTGAGCAGATTTTTTACAAAAAATATTTTCAGATGCAGCAGAAAAGTCTTCCTTTTCCTTCCTGTTTTGAGGCTGAATGTGCTATTTAGGGTAATCCAGAAACACTGAGCAGCCTGAGTGCCCCACACAGCCCTGGGTACCGCCGGTCCAGGGTATCCAACTCTCATTAGAGGCACCTAGAATCTTACTGGAGGTGTACGACTCACTGAGGGTCCCCAAGTGATGAGAGATGGGACCAGGCAATACAGTGTCCAGTGCTAATTTGTTCTGCTGTAGAGGCGGTATGGTGTTGGTGATGAGGATAACGGTTTCCAATGGGGTTATTGTAAAATAAAAGTCTTCTTCACAGGGTAAGTAAAAAATAACTATCCTCTTGCCCGATCTTTGAGAACAAAACAGCACTGAGCTCCTTTGAGTGAGAAAAGGATTGTTTTCTGAGCAATCTGGGAGCTGAGTCATAGTAAGAGAAGCCAGCTTAAAAGATAGGAAAGCGATAAAACAGACCACTCGGAAGAGGGAGGATTTCCCCAGGCCCCCAGCCCCAGAGTCAGCTCTGGTTCAGTGATTTCAGCAACTCTTTCACTATCCTTCCAAGTTTGTTTTACCCCAGCCCTGCAGGGAGAGAGCTCTGCAAGTCGGGACCTGCTCCTTCAACAAACAAAAAATCTTTTGTCGCAAAAGTTGGAAAACTTGCAGTTGAAGGACGTAAAGAAATCCGCCTTTCTTCTAGGGGAGATCGTGGGAGGCGGGAGTGGGCTGGTGGAGACTGATGGTGAGAATGAACTTCAGCCCAGACCCTACGTGGCTCAGCGCAGAGCTGGCTGAAGTGAGGAAGGGAAGAAAACGTAGCTAACTTCTACCTCTGTGAGTGAGACCTGGGCCAGTCTGGCCATCGTGCTTCAAACCTTGGGTGAAACACGGAAAGCTGGGCATTTGGGGCCCTGAGTCCCCCTCCTGAGAGGGATTATAGCTGGGGGAGGAAATCAGCTTGTAAGCTCCTTTCATTTGTACATGCACATGTTTTTATTCCAGTAAATTCAAATTAAAGAGGAAGGCGTTGCTAAAGCACAGCTGCCCATCCCTTGGCCGTGGTGGTGGGGAAACCGTGGATGTGGGCTGGGTGTGTGTGCTCATACCTTAGGATGTTTCTTAGCTCACCTTAGTTCTGAGCTCTTACCTGTGCTCTATGGGAGCAGAGATTTTATTCCCTGCTTCATTCCTAGTGCTTGGAACATCACAGGTGCTCGGTAAGAATTTACTGAATGAATGGGTGAATTGGCCAAGGCAAAAACTTGGTGATACTGCACCCTTTAGCATTTGGTTATAGGTGGTCTCTGGAGTCTGAGAGATGTGGTTCTAACTCTGGCTCTGCGTTTTCTTGGCTTTGTGAACAGGCAGTTCACTGGACCTCACTGAGCCTTAGTTTTCTCATCTCTAAATTGGGGGCTAATAATCATTAAAAAGTCTACAAATAATAAATGCTGGAGAGGATGTGGAGAAAAGGGAACCCTCTTAGACTGCTGGTGGGAGTGTAAATTGATACAGCCACTATGGAGAGCAGTATGGAGGTTCCCTAAAAAAGTAAAAATAGAGTTACCATATGATCCTGCAATCCCACTCCTGGGCATACATCCGGAGAAAATTATAATTCGAAAAGATACATGCATCCCTATGTTCATAGCAGCACTGTTCACAGTAGCCAGGACATAGAAACACCCTAAATGTCCATTGACAGATGAATAGATAAAGAAGATGTGGTACATATATACGATGGAATACTACTCAGACATTAAGAAGAATGAAATAATGCCATTTGCAGCAACATGGATGGACCTAGAGATTATCATACTGCATGAACTAAGTCAGAGAAAGACAAATACCATATGATATCACTTATATGTGGAATCTAAAATATGACACAAATGGACTTATCTATGAAACAGAAACAGACTCACAGACATAGAGAACAGACTTGTGGTTGCCAAGGGGGAGGGGGTTTGGGGAGGGATGGAGTGGGAGTTTGGGATTAGCAGATGCAAACTATTATATAGAGAATGGATAAACAATAAGGTCCTACTGTATAGCACAGGAAACTAATATCCTGTGATAAACCATAATGGAAAAGAATATGAAAAAGAATATATATATATATATATATATATATATATATATATATGATGAGTCTGTATAACTGAGTCACTTTGTTATACAGCAGAAATTAATACAACATTGTAAATCAACTTATACTTCAATAAAATTAAAAAAAATAAATTGGAGGCTAATAAAACCTACTCCTCATGGTTATATGGTTTAAGTGAGATAAGAACTATAAAGTGCCTAGTACAGAGCTTGGTGCTTATTAAAACCTGTTTGAATAGTAGTTATTAATACTTTTTTGTGTTTTTTTGTCTTTCTTTTTCGGCTACGTTGGGTCTTCATTGCTGCGCACGGACTTTCTCTAGTTGTGGCAAGTGGGGTCTCTACTCTTCATTGCGGTGCATGGGCTTCTCATTGCAGTGGCTTCTTTTGTTGCAGAGCACGGGTTCTAGGGTGTGCAGGCTCAGTAGTTGTGGCTCGCGGGCTCTAGAGCGCGGGCTCAGTAGTTGTGGCGCACGGGCTTAGTTGCTCCGCGGCACATGGGATCTTCCCAGACCAGGGCTCGAACCCGTGTCCCTGCGTTGGCAGGTGGATTCTTAACCACTGCACCACCAGGGAAGTCCTAATACTGTTAGTTTTTAAATGCAATAATCCAGAATTCAGCTGAGATCCTCGTCCCTTGTGATTCAAGTTAAATGGGCTCCAGCCGGCCCCCACTTAACGCTGAAAGGCCCTGTGTCCATTCACCTGTCACGTCTCTCCAGGAATTTGATGTAAGAGGTGGTGGTGTTAAAAGATAGTATGCTTCGCAGCCTCCTCTGATTCTGAGCTCCTGCTTTTGCTGAATTCTTGACTGTCCTTTCTAAATCGGTCTTCCTCTCCACCACAGCCAGCGATTTTGTCACCACACTCTCTTCTAGTTCTTAAGAGCCATTATCACTAATTTTTTTTTTTTTAAAGATTTATTGATCGATTGATTGATTGATTACTATGTTGGGTCTTCGTTTCTGTGCTAGGGCTTTCTCTAGTTGTGGCAAGCGGGGGCCACTCTTCATCGCGGTGCGCGGGCCTCTCACTATCGCAGCCTCTCTTGTTGTGGAGCACAGGCTCCAGACGCGCAGGCTCAGTAGTTGTGGCTCACGGGCCTAGTTGCTCCGTGGCATGTGGGATCTTCCCAGACCAGGGCTCGAACCCGTGTCCCCTGCATTGGCAGGCAGATTCTCAACCACTGCGCCACCAGGGAAGCCCCACTAATTTTTTGAAAAAGACTTCAGGTTTCTTTTTTTAACACAATTGTGTATTTATTTATTTATTTATTATTTATTTATTTTTGCCTGCATTGTGTCTTTTTTGCTGCACGCAGGCTTTCTCTAGTTGCAGCGTGGGCTTCTCATTGTGGTGGCTTCTCTTGTTGAGGAGCACGGGCTCTAGGCGCGCGGGCTTCAGTAGTTGTGGCTGGCGGGCTCTAGAGTGCAGGCTCAGTAGTTGTGGCGCACGGGCTTAGTTGATCCGTGGCATGCGGGATCTTCCCGGACCAGGGCTCGAACCCGTGTCCCCTGCATTGGCAGGTGGGTTCTTAACCACTGCGCCACCTGGGAAACCCCATCAGGATTTAAATTAAATCCTTTTGCCCCCCTGGGTTTGTGGATCCAGTTCTCTGCCCACACCTGGAAGACAGCCCTTCAGCTCGAATTCACCCAAATCATCATTCGCAGGACTCGTATTTACAGACTTTGCCAAAGGTTTGCAGAGATGGAGACATTTACATCCCAGCACCACAGGCGATTTGAAATAAGCATCAGACAGCTTCTCTTGAGCAGTTTCCATTCCCACCACCTGGCCCAGCTTCCCCCATCTCCACCTCCCACCTGCCCTGGCCGCCCAGCTCCAGGCCCCCTGTTCCTGGACAAAGAGCCAGATCCCTCTGACATCTCGGGCAGAGCAGCCCACTCTTCTCGGCCACAGCCTCGTCCTCAGTTAGGTCCCCAACAGAGTACAGCCAGGGGCCCTCAGGCGGCCAGCACGGCTTCTAAACTAGATTCAGATCCGAACGCCTTAGGCTGAGGCCTCAAGCCTGTCCTTTCCGGGCCCACCCACTCACTAGCTGCTGCCCTCAGGCTGCCATCACCTCCTCCAGACGCTCCGTCACCCCCTGGAGGCCTCCCCTTCATGACAAAAATCCTGGGCTGAACGAGGGGACGTCTACACTCTAATTTCTTTCTCTGTCCCTGCAGAGCCACTACCCTCTAAGAAAAAGGGAACTGCAGTGATTCGATAGGAATTCTGCCTCCCCTTAGAAGACAGAAACACCGACAGACCATTCTGGGTCCTAAATAATAAAAATTTTCCCCTCTCTGCTACTGCTACCTGCCAGTCTGGATCAATTCACACTGATCTGGTGGGTGGGTCTGTGAAGTGGGCAAAAAATGGCAGGACCCGGAGGGATGGTTCTTAGGAGAAAAAATTGTAGACCCTATTCATTTTATTACCAGAGGATGTCAGATCACTTAAACACATAGATAATCTTTCTACTTCCTTTTGGTCATTAAAAAAAATTAGGTTTATAGAGATACCATTTACATACCATAAAATGTACCAATTTTAAGTGTACAATTTAAGGAGTTATTCTACAACTGTGTGTAGCCCAATAACTCTCATGAGAATCACCCCGTAGAACATCTCCATCACCCCAAAGTTTGCCTCCCTTGGGGCCCCTTGCCGTCCACCCCTCCCCGGCTCCAGGCCCAGCACCCCCGGCCAGCACTGATGCAGTCACTGCAGTTACTCAGTTTGGCCCATGTTCATGTAGCTTCCTCGCAGCTACCACTTCTAGACAACTGTTAAGGTGTGGCCAGCCTGCTGAGTTGGGCTGGATTTCTCCTGCTGAGAAGTCAGAAGCTGGAGATGACCAAGTGGACACACTGGGAAGGGCCCGGGTCAGCGGCTCCAGACCCGGCTGAGTCAGCCACGTGGGGAAGAAGGGCTCGCCACTGAGCCGCCTGAGCCAGGAATGAGGAACAGAGAGAAAAGGGAAAGGCCGGGCAACTCCAGAGGGAGGAGGCGGAAGGCCACAGGGCCACAGAGATGGGAACTTTAATTAAAGTCCTGCACTGTGTTGCAATTCAACTGTCAGACCCCAATCCGCCCCCAGCCCAGGCTGCTGTCAGCACTTCCCCTGGTCAAGGGTGTTTGTCCCACCTGCCTGCCCCGTCCCAACTTCTCCTTTCTGCAGGAGGCTACGGGCGACTCCAGGCGGCCAGATCTCCAAATAGGTAAAGCGGATCTCCATCTCGCCACCCACTTCCTGCCTCCGGACTGGGGCCTCTCTCTGTCTGAAGACATCTTACCCAACTCCTCTGTCCCCTGGGCCTCTGTCTCCAGCTTCATGCCCTTTTCTGTGAGTGGGACCCTTTGCAGTGGCATTTGAATTTTTTTTTTCCACCGCGCCCCCGGGGCATTTGAATTTTAACTGGAAAAAGAAAAGGAAGTAAAATCACATGTCTTGAACAACTTTTACCAGAGGGAAAGAAAAATTCAAACAGTAACAAACAAAATTAAAAGTAAAAATTCTCTCTCCAGGTCTTAATTCCCAGTCTGTCCCCCAAGAGCCAACACATCAATATTTCTTTTATGTCCTTTGTAGGGGGAAGAGGAGATACTGTCTTTTTCTTTTTTTTTAAATTTTTTTGATGGGGACCATTTTTAAAGTCTTTATTGAATCTGTTACAATACTGCTTCTGTTTTTTTTATGTTTTAGTGTTTTAGCTGCCAGGTATGTGGGATCTTACGTCCCCGACCAGGGATCAAACCCTCACCCCCTGCATTGGAAGGCGAAGTCCTAACCACTGGACCACCAAGGAAGTCCCGGGGATATTGTCTTAAAGCAGCATAACATATGCATGGCTCTGTACCTTCCCTTTATCACTGTATAATCCGTCTTGGAACTCTTTCCATGTCAGCATATATATTAATTTTGATATAATTTCAAACTTGCAGAAAACCTGCAAGAATAGTAGAAGGAATTCCTGTACACCCATGAGCCAGATTCACCAATTATCTATATTTCACCCCTTTTGCTTTATCTGTCTACCCACCTACATATTACTTTTCTTTTTTTTAAATTGAAGTGTAGTTGATTTACAATGTTGTGTTAATTTCTGCTGTACAGCAAAGTGACTGAGTTATACATATATATATACATTCTTTTTTATATTCTTTTCCATTAGGTTTATCATAGGATATTGAATACAGTTCCCTGTGCTGTACAGAAGGACCTTGTTGTTTATCCATCCTATATATACTAGTTTGCATCTGCTAATCCCAACCTCCCATTCCAACCTTCCCTCAAACCCCTCCCCCTTAGCAACTGCCAGTCTGTTCTCTATGTCCTTGAGTCTGTTTCTGTTTCACAGATAGGTTCATTTGTATCATATTTTAGATTCCACATATAAGTGATACATATGGTATTTGTCTTTCTCTTTCTGATTTACTTCATTTAGTATGATAATCTCTAGGCCCAACAATGTTGCTGCAAATGGCATTATTTTGTTCTTTTTTAATGGCTGAGTAATATTCCATTATATAGATGTACCACATCTTCTTTATCCATTCATCTGTCGATGGACATTTAGGTTGCTCCATGTCTTAGCTATTGTGAATAGTGCTGCTACCTATTACTTATCTGAACCATTTCAGAGTACGTTAGAGACAGTCTACCTCTTTACACAGTTTACCTCTAGACTGTGGGATCTTAGCTCCCCGACCAGGGATTGAACTCCCACCCCCTGCACTGGAAGGTGAAGTCCTAACCACTGGACCACCAGGGAAGTCCCCTTTGATGATGTTGTAACTCTATCGTTCCTTACAGTTGGTATTCTACTGTAAAGAACTTGGTTTTTTAGCTGGCATTCTACTGTAAAGAAGAGCTTTCCCTTCTCCACCATTTATTTATGAATTTGTTTTGTTTATATTAGTATAAATCTTTGGATTCTTATTTTATTCAATGAGTTGTAATCCAATGCTATTACTTTTATTAATTTTGATACTTAAATTATTTCAAATGGCCAGTGAAAGCCACTTCAAGTTGGCTCCTTTGTCCGTTTGATGTGGCCCCATCATTCTTTGAGCCCTTCCTTATATTCTGGTAACATTCTGGCAACAAGATGTTCCAGGATTATCTCACACTTCCTATGCCACCGTCCTGGAATCAGCCTTTTCTCCAAGGAATCCTGGTTCCTTTTAGTGGAAAATGTTATTTGGAAACCAAGATCAGGGTGCTGGCAGCACATACATTTTCACCTAATTGATTTATCAGCTGGATATGATTCTATTGTATGTATGTAACATGATTTATAACCAGTCACCTGTTCATGAACATTTGTAGCGTTATCAGTTTTAGCTATTACAAAAGTGCGCTGCTGTGAATACTCTTGGCTTACATTTGGGAATATGCCTGTAGAGCAGATTTCTAGCAGTGAAATGCTCAATCAGGTTTATGCATTCAAAAATTTGATAAGATTACTCAGCCATAAAAAGGAACGAAATTGGGTCATTTGTAGAGACGTGGATGCATCTAGAGACTGTCATACAGAGTGAAGTAAGTCAGAAAGAGAAAAACAAATATCGTATATCGACGCATATATGTGGAACCTAGAAAACGGTACAGATGAACCAGTTTGCGGAGCAGAAATAGAGACAGATGTAGAGAACAAAAGTATGGACACTAAGGGGGGAAAGTGGCGGGGGGAGGGTGGTGGTGTGATGAATTGGGCAATTGGGATTGACATGTATACACTGATGTGTATAAAATGGATGACTAATAAGAAAAAAAAATTTTTTTAATGCAATATAAGCAGAAGGATTAAATTAGAAACAAGCATTCCAAGGATTAAGAAAACAAGTAAATTGAATTGCTCAGAGCGGTCATAAGTAAGGGAATAGAACTTAAAAACTAAAAATAATAAATGAAGGACCAGGCTAAATTTGAATTGATAATTTGTATATTTAATCATATGAAAATATGAACATTACCCTACCCACAAGGTTAACTAGAGGTTTAAAGTATGTTAAATTCACCCATATAATACCCCAGAATCTTTGTTATAGAAAAGTCATAAAACGGCAAGCGTGAGAGTCAGAGATGGTATGTGCCAGGATTTATTCAATTTATTTTAAGCTAAATTCTTTCTATTTTTAGATTACATACAATATCACAGTTAAATACATAGGGATGAGTGGTACAATTGAGTAGGATAAATAAAGACAAAAACTTAAGAAGAAAATATGGATAGAAAACATGTTATATGATCAGATTCTAAACATGGAATCAGCTGGGCATATTGATCCTTTATTAGGTCCTTGAGGCTACTAGGGATTTATAGATGGTTTCTGTCTCTAAAGTTTACACAGAATTCCCTATTCTTTTAAAATCACCACTTTCACTCAAACCACAGACTGCAATTTCAGTAAGTGCTGAACTTCACTATTTTGAGATCATTTAAAAACTTTATGATTTCCTCAAATTGTCCAGTGTCTCCACAGTCTGCTGCTCTCTAGAAAATACTTCTCACAAACACACACTAGATCTTTTAGCTTAATCACTGAAGAAGCTACACACCAGTTCTCATGAAAAATGGATTTGTTTGTTCTATTAGCAAGATCAGCAGAGCAGTGATGTGCTCTGCACGGGGGCAGGGGACAAATCTACACCCACTTGGTGTTTGTCACAGTGAGAGGGGGTTGAAGTCAGTGGCTCCAGTAAGTATCTTTAATTTCACATGTACACTGAAAAACCAAGTTAGTCAGATTCCACTGAATAAAACATATCCGACTAACATGTATGAAAATTTCAAAAATGCTTAGGGATAAATGGCCAAGCAACCATTAAAACTAGCACGTTATTTACAATAAATGTATAATTATAAATCTTATTGATACAGATTCACTTAAAGATTCACATTTGAAAATTTAGAGCAACTTTATAAGGTTTGGCAAGGCTTCTTCAATAAAGGTGGCATTTAAATGGAAAAAAAAATGTGATAAGGAATATGAAAAAGAATGCACGTATATGTATAACCGAATCACTTTTCTGTACAGCAGAAATTAACACAACATTTAAAATCAACTATACTTCAATAAAATAAATTTTTAAAAAAATGTGATAAGTATTTTCAATTATCCCTTGAAAAGATTAGAAAAGTACACTGATTCACTCCACATCAATGATGGAGTGTCTATTTATCCAAATCTTGCTAACTGTAAATACTATCAAAAATTTTCAATTTTGTCAATTTGATTATGGTTTTAAATGGATTTCTTGTGTTACAAGTGATATTGACTATCTTTCATTGGTTTATTGGCCATTTGTATTTCATGCTGCCTGGTCAAATCCTTTTCCCATAAATAGACATTCTCTTTATTCTTACTGATATATACCTTCCTTGTAAATGAAGACATTAGCCTTTTGACAAATTTTTTCCCAATTTATTTTCTGACACTGCTTGGTGTGATTTTTTAAAAAACATTTCTGAGAGCCAATTTGTTGACATTTTGTGGCTTCTAGGCTTTATATTCTGATTAGACAAGCCTTCCCTACTACAAGATTATCAATGAACATCACTCCGATGTTCTCTTTATACTTTTGTGGTTTCTTTTTTTAGGTTTAATAGTCTATTTAGAATTTCCTTTTGTGTAAAGAATGAGGTAGGGATTCAGCACTATTTCCCCCGCAAGAGGCTAATTCCAGCCATTTATTTAAACATCCATCTTATTTCTCACTACACTGAAGTTCACCTTTATCAGAAACTTCATCCTCATTTGTTTTGAATCTATTTCTGAACTCTATTTTGTGTCATTCAGCTCTCTTTTATTCTCCAGGGAGGAAAAACTATTTTAATGATTGTACTTTATACTGTCTGAATATCTGGAAGATGACACATGATCTCATTTAAACCTCAAAATAACTCAGAGAGAAAAACGTTTCTCCCATCATTGCTAGTGAGGAAATGGAAAAGAGGAGAGGCAGCTTGCTCCGGGCTGCAGAGAAGTTACTAGGACCCCAGGACCCACCCTAACTTCTCCATCGCTCTCCGGGGCTTTTTTGAATGTGAGGTCTTCCAGCAGGGTTTAGTAGGTTCTGACGTCCTGCTAGGGCTCAGAAGAGTCATTGGCTTTACCCTGTCACAATCAAAGGTCTTGCAGTTCATCTTAGATAGTCCCAGTTAATAGAAATATTCCTTGCTCTATGTAACAGATGTTTCCGAAAGGTCATATTAACCAATTTTTACAAAGTAAATCCTTTTTCAGATGAACCAGAGGGGGGTCTCTGTTGAAAGAAACTTCAGCGATCTAGCACAGCAGAGTTCTTTCGCAACTGTAAAATTTTCTCCTTCACTGATCTTTTTGTGATTCATATTTGGAGCAGATATTCGGACCTCTTAAAAAGAAGCATACCTGCCCTCTTAGAGTCCAGTAGCGTATGGCAAGTGTGCCTGAACCAGAGATATTGATGAAAGGAGCAATGAGGTTGGGCCCCAAGGTAAAGATGAGTGTTTCCTGGAGAACACCCTTCTTCTTTGTCAGCATCTGAAATTCACTGAAGGGTTGCCTGTGAAAATGACCAGCAAGCTAATGAGAGTATGGTGTAAGAAACCAGTTCATCTTCCTTAGACAGGAAACTTGAAATTGCTTTGTAAGGACAGTCAAAGGGCGGAAAAGCTGCTGAAGAAACTGTTTTCCACTGGCTCTCCTGCTGAGATGAGTGGTTTTCTGCACCAAGATCAAGAAGGTATCTATCTAGTTGTTTCCTGATACCGCAGAGCTAAATTTTAGTGAGTATCACCTCATGCCTGATCTGTGCTAGGGGTTTTATAAATCTCATTAGATCCTTAAATATTAGTTTTATTGTATACACCTTTCCTATCTAAACACGTTTTAAATGAAAAATATATATCTTGGGGGGAAAAAACAGAGCAATACAGAAACATATAATTCGGAAAGTGGAATTCCCACGAGGCAACTCACAGAGATAAACTCTTCTGCAATTTTCTTTCCAGTTAATACTCTGTCTTGAAAATAGACCTGTGTCAGTTCTTATTTTTTTTAACAGCAGCTTCGTATCCCATCGGATGGATGTACCACTTCTTAACTGTTTTCCCATTGGTGGGTGTTCCACATTTTGGCTATTGTAACAGTGCTGCAATAAACATCCTTGTACGTGTGTATCTTTGCACACATGTCAAGAATTTCACAGAAATCCCTAGAAGTGGAATTGAGAGTTCAACAGCCATGCAGATGTAAATATTGTAATAGTCATTGCCAAATGGCTCTGCAGAATGCTGATGTTTTACAGGCGAACTCCAGACAAGGGCTCTTGTGTCTCGTGAGCTGAGGGCTGCCTTTCCCCTCTGAGCCTGAGGGTCCTAGATTCCCTTGTGATCACGATAAGATGAAACTACGGGCTACAAAACACAGGGACTCCGTCTCCCTTTACTTTGTTGCCACATGCGTGCCCAGTGGTGTCCAGATGAAGCCCTCACTGCGCTCTGCCTGCCCACGTGATTCTCAAGCAGCCCAAGGCTTCTCCGCCCAGAGCCGGGTGTCTCCCTGGGTGCTGCGACAGATGGCTGGTGACCTGTCGCTGGGCCGTTGTGTGCACAATCCGCCTGCAGTACTGAGGGGGTGAAGTGTCCTGACCTGTCCCGTTGCTCTCCTCAGATCAGAAGATGTAGACCCACGGCTTCATCCAATCGCGATGCTCCCACTGCTTTGGGAGTACTGATGGGAAAGGGAGAGGTATTCCTGACTTGTACCGAAGCATTAAAAGTGTGATTTCTAAACAAAGGGCCTAAAAGCCCCTTTAGGCCAGGGCTTTCCAGATGTTACCCCTTGTTGCTGATGTGCCCTCTGCCTGGGGAAGAGCACACAGACCTTGGCACAGCTGGCTAAGGCAAACCACAGCTTATGTATCCCTCTGACTTCCGTTCAGAGGGAAAGCGCATTTGCAGGAGGTTTACCTGAGGGTTCCCCATATATCTCTGGCCTAGTCAGTGGAGGAATCAGTATCTGAACCCAGGTCTTACTGATTCAAAAGCCTGTCTAGAGAAAGGACAGTCTATTCAACAAATGGTGCTGGGAAAATTGGATATCCACATGCAAAAGAAGGAACTTGGACCCTTACCTTATACCATATACTACAAAAACTAACTAAAAGTGGGCCATATACAGCTCAATAACAAAAGAACAAAATAATCCCATTAAAAAATGGGCAAAGGATCTGAATAGACGTTTTTCCAAAGAAGACGTACAAATGGCCAACAGGTACATGAAAACGTGCCCAACATCACTAATCAGCAGGGAAACACAAACCAAAACCACATGAGATACCACCTCACACCTGTTAGAATGGCCGTCATCAAAAAGACAAGAGATGACAAATGCCGGCGAGAATGAGGAGAAAAGAGACCCACCATTGGTGGGGTTGTAAACTGGTACAACCACTATGGAAAACAGTACGGAGGTGCCTCAAAAAGTTAAAAGTAGAACTACCATACGATCCAGCAATCCCACTTCTGGGACTATATCCAAAGGAAATGAAAACACTCTTACAAAGAGATATCTGCACTCTGTTGTTCATAGCAGCATTATCTACAGTAGCCAAGACACGGAGACCACCTAAGTGTGCACTGACAGATAAATGGATACAGAAGATGTGGTATCTATACACAAAGGAATAAATTCAGCCATAAAAACAAGGAAATCCTGCCATTTGCGACAGCATGGATGGACTTTGATGACATTATGCTCAGTGAAATAAGTCAGACAATGACAAATACTGTATGATCTCATTTATATGTGGAACCTAAAAAAACGACAACAACAAAAAACCAAACTCACAGAAAAAGAGATCAGATTTGTGGTTACCAGAGGCAGGGGTGGGGGGGTGGGGAAATCGGATGAAGGGGGTCGAAAGTTACCAACTTCCAGTTATAAGATAAATAAGTACTGGGGATGTAATGCACACCATGATAAATATAATTAACACTGCTGTATGGTATATTTGGAAGCTGTTATGAGAGTAGATCCTAATAGGTCTTATCACAAGGAAAATAACATTTTTTTCCTTTTTTTTACTATCTACATGAGATGATGGATGTTAATTAAAATTATTGTGGCAATTATTTCACAATATATAAAAGTCAAGTCATTATGCTGTATACCTTAAACTTATACAGTGCTGTGTCAATTATATCTCAATAAAACTGTGGGGGGAAAAAGATTTTAAAAAATGAACTGTAGACCTAAATGTAAGAGCTAAAACTATAAAACTCTTAGAAGAAAACATAGAAGAAAAGCTTCACAATACTGGATTTGGATATGACACCAAAAACACAGGCAACAACAACAACAAAAGAGATAAATTTGACATCAAAATTTTAAAGTTCTGTGCATCAAAAGTCTTAATCAATAGATTGAAAAGGCAGCTCATTGAATGGGAGAAAATATTTGCAAACCATCTATCTAATCCAGAATATATGGAAAACTCTTACAACTCAACAACCACAACAAAACCCTATTAAAAAATGGGCAGAGGACTTGAAGAAGTCCGTTGTCTCCAAAAAAGGTATACAAATGGCCTAGAAGCACATGCAAAGATGCTCAACATCAGTAATCATTAGGGAAATTCAAATCAAAGCCACAATGAGATACCACCTCACATCCATTAGGATAGTTATCAAAAAACAAAAACAAAAACCAGAAAACAACAAGTGTTGGCAAGGATGTAAGAAAATTAGAACATTTGTACACTGTTGGTGAGAATGTAAAATGATAGAGCCACTGTGGGAAACAGTACGGAGATTCCTCAAAAAAAAAAACAGAACTACCATATGATCCAGCAATCCCACTTCTGGATACAAACCCAAAATAATTGAAAACAGGGACTTGAAGAGGTACCACTATTCCCAATAGCCAAAAGGTGGAAGCAACCCAAGTGTCCACTGATGGACGAACAAAATGTGGTCTCTACACAATGGAATATTATTCATCCTTAAAAGGGTAGGAGATTCTGACATGTGCTACGACATGGATGAACCTTGAAAACATTACCGCAAGTGAAACAAACCAGTCATAAAATAAAATAAATAATGTATGATTCCAGTTATGCGACGTGCCTAGAGTAGTGAAACTCATAGAGACAGAAAGTAGAATAGCAGTTACCAGGGGCTGGGGGTGGGGAATGGGGAGTTCTTGTTTTATACTGTTAATATTGTTTAATGGGTACAGAGTTTCAGTTTTGCAAGATGACCAAAGTCCTGGAGATGTATGTTGGTGCTGGTTGCACAACAATGTGCATATACTTGATACCGCTGAACTGTACACTTAAAAATGGTCAAGAAGGTAAATTTTATATTATGTGTACTTTACCGCAATTTAAATTTGTTTAAGTTCACAATAGTTCTCCTCCAATGTAGGAGGAGAGCAACACTTTGTTGCTCAAAAGTGTGCCTCAGAGACCATCAGTTTCTTAAAAGTTCAGGTTCCTGGGCCTCACGCCCAACGTTTGGAATCAGACTCTAGGAAGAGCAGCCCAGGAACCTGCCTTTGGATGAGTTCAGACGGTTCCTACGCCCACCAGTTTGAGAACCACTTCCCTACAACCAAGTGGCCAACTGAGGAAACATAGCAACTTTCCAACACACCCCTCAGCCCAGGAAAAGCGACGGCTCGGACTTTGAAAGCAGAATGACACGCAAAATCTCGTTGCTTTTGCCGCAGGGCTGTGGTCCGTGAGCAGCCAGCTCCCCGCCTCCACTGCCTCCCTGGAGGCTCAGGACTCGGCCTTCCAACCGGGGCCTCGTCCACAGCTGACCTGTGTCACGCCTGGTTCTGACGTAACCGGTAAAGTGGGGGATGATCACTGCCTCACCAGGTTGGTGTGAGGGTGAAATGAGAAACGCCTACAAACTCTGCTTTGAAGTCGTATGTAAATATAAATTATTATTATCTTGCAACTCTGAGAATAAACCGTTTTGGCAACAACACACTCTCCGATCAGCATCTCGAATGCAGCAAAAGACCTTCCTCAATATGGTATAGAATAGAGCACAGGGACAGAACTGATGCACGGTCCAGCCTGGTACAATTTAGGAAATAGTTCCCATCATGTTTCCTGCCTTCCAATCCCTGGACCAATTACAAGAGCAGCCTCGTGTCGCTGGATAATCCATTGATAGCGGACAACTTAACATATGAAATTAATTATGAATTACTTCTCAAATCATTGCTATACCAGCACAGGAGTACGGTAAAGAAGGTTAAAAGAAGCAAAAGGAACTTGGCACACTTAAATCAGGCCTGTTTGCTGCAGACATCACCTGGAGCATCGCGTGCGTTAGAGGCACTTCCTGTCTCATCACGTGTCTGGCAGCCACAGCACTGGGATAGCCAAGGACACAGTCCCCCTTATTTTCTAAACAGGAAAGAGAATGGACTCTGTTTTACTAGCTCCTCCCCTCAATCAGGGATCAGACTAGAAACTGTGAAGATTCAATTAATCCATTCACATAAAATTACCGCACGGATATGACACACACATCGGCCTGGATTTCCACATTTTGGTTGGGAGACCCCAAAGCATGACAAACGCCCAAATAAAATAATTAATACATTTAAAGAAAAGTGTTCATACATCATCAGTGGAACCAAAACATGATGACTAGAAGTAGTTACCTCCCAAATAATAGGAAACCTGTTTTGGAGCTTATATAGACTAGAGGGTGTCCAGCCCTGAAGTCATATCAGTATCCCCCTCGCGGAGTCACTGCTAATAAAGCCAGAAGCCCTCGGTGACCAATGTCCTGCATCGTCAGAGTTCAGCCGAGTTTCTATCTATAGTCTAATTTTTCGAGTATAAACAAAATTTGAGACAACATGCAGGTCTAAAAGCTCAAATATTATGTGTCCAACTACAGATACTCTTAAAATGATTAACCAAAGGACCAGGACTGTTGATCCTTATTTTAATGCTCTGAACACCAGCCCACCACCGAGCTCGCCTGCGGTTACAAACTTGGGGTTCCTGCCAGGACTGTCCGCCTCCCTGAAACTCAGTCCTGGTATCCGGCTCAGCCTGGAACCCTGGGGCCTCGTGCGGGGCTCTGAGCAGTAGCGCTAGCAATTTCATCTGAAGTGACGCCGTCGATCATGCTAATTAATAATGGTTGTTATTATTATCAATCCTGACCACATCTCAGGGGGTTGGTGAGACAGGATACCCCGGAGATGTGTGGGGCTCTGAGGACACAGAAGCCCCATGCCCACGTCCAGAGAGACCTGCCCATTGGCAGCAAGCCTGGTGCCATAGCAGTCTTGTGGAAATGGTGACTAGGCATGTCCAGTGCCCCGTGTCCCACAGCCCTCCTGGACAGCACTAGGAGTGACCGGGGGAGGGTCCAGAGACCAGCAGGAGCCTCTGGGCAGGGATGGGGGGACAGCATTCGCAGATGTGGCACGGGCTTTCCATGCTAGAGGCTACGGAAGGATTGTGGGCAGCGACAAACGCTGCAAAGAGTGAGGACAGTGACCAATGACCAGGCAGAGTGGGTTGACATCTGTGGAGGGTGGCAGAAAACAGCATGGACCAGAGTGCTCCCCTACCTGCTACAGAACTCAGCCAGAGTTCACTGACCAGCCACCAGTATGGAGTTTTCCTTATACCTTTATTATTTCTTACAGGGGTCCTTTATACATCCCCTCAACAACATCTACCATAATCTCTCTGATTCTTCTAGCCTTTTCACTGCCCAGTGCTGCTCTAAGATGAGGCTTGCTAATAACAGCATCTAACATCCGCAATATTGATTCTATTCAAAATCTTGGCTGTTTATCAATGCTAGAAAATTTTATCCCAACCAAAGGGCTGATGCTCTAAACCATCCCTACTGTAAACGGATGCTCTTTGTTTTGTCATATTAATGCGCCTCTCTACTGCAATGTAAGTACATCAGGGATCTGATCTGAGCTCAAATCCCACACTCACCAATGCCACCCGTGCTCTCTCTCTTCTCCTCCACTGTTAACAGCAGGGCTTTTACCACTATCGCTTATAAGCACGCGCGCTTAGATTTCCATATTAACTTTCTATTTCTTTTTTCATTTGTTTCGAGTGTGTTTGTAATCACTCACTGAAGCATTTTTATGACAGCACTCTCGAGTCTTCGTCAGATAATTCTGACACCTCTGTCAACTCCGTCTTGGCATCTATGGATGGTCTTTTTTTACTCAATCTACTGATTGTTTGAGATCTTCCTGGTTCTTGGCATGATGAGTGATTTTTGGTTGAAAGCTGGACATCTGGGGTATTATGTTATGAGGCTCTGGATCTTTTTCAAACCTTGTGTTTTAGCATGCTGCCTCCGACACGACGCTGGCAGGGCAGTTGCCTGGTGATGGGGGGAGGTGCCACCTCATTACAGCCAGGAGGGGTAGGAGTCCAGGTTCCCCCACGGCCAGTGATGATCCCCGAGGGGGGCGTCACTACTGCTGGGGGGGGGGAAGTTCCTGCTCCCCACGTGCTTTCCATGACACCCAGTGTGGGGTGACCTTGTTACCACTGGGCGGTGGAGAAAGTTCTGGCTCTTCCCTCTGCTCCTCTGATGGCCCCCAGGAGGGAGACAGGGGCACGTGGTTCCAGCCAGGGGAGGGCGGAGGCCCAGGACCCGCCTCGGCCTCGGCTGGTGTGGGTGGCTGTAGGCCCACGGCTTTCCTTCAGTGTTTGGCTAGGGTAGAGGGATTGTCTACAGGCTTCCTGTCTTGCTAGGCTGACACTTCCCTGCTCCTTTGGTAGGAGGAAGCAGCCTTTTCTCGAGGCTTTTGTTTTGTTTGTTTTTTTGCACCTATTGGCGTTTCACTTCTCCACCTCCAAGTCTGGGAAATAGACGAGGCAAAAAGAAAACCCAGAGAACTCACCACCCTTCACCACCTGGGACTTGTGACCCCCTAGCCAGTCTGCCTCCTCTCCATCTTCCAGACTCTTCTTAAGTTTATGTGTAATGTCTAGGGTTTCCAGTGGTATTTAGCAGGAGGAATACAGAAAATCTGTTTATTCCATCTTCCCACAGCAGAAGAACCTATCCGTTAAAAATTAAAATACTGCCTTTTGGGCATACACACACACACACACACACACACACACACACACACACATATATGTGTGTGTGTGTATATATATATATTTAAAAAAATTTTTTTATTTGGCTACACCGGGTCTTAGTTGCGGCACCCGGGCTTCTCTCTACCTGTGGCAAGCAGGTTTTCTCTCTCTAGTTGTGGCGCGCAGCCTCAGTTGCCCCGTGGCATGTGGGATCCTAGTTCCCCGACCAGGGATCGAACCTGCGTCCCCTGCACTGGAAGGCGGGTTCTTTACCACTGGACCAGAAGGGAAGTCCCGGGGGTATATTTTTTAAAAGACTTAAAAAAATCACAAATGTCTTCTGCATCAGCAACAGTAACGGCAGCACTAATTCAAGCATATGAATGTTTATAGGGGCAAAACCTCTTATGATCGCTCATGATTTAACATCTATATTACTTAACTGGTAATTCAAATTATAAGGAAATTTATAGTAGTGCTATTTAGTTGTGTGAGGATTATAAACATTATTGTCAGCTGACTTAACAAGCCTAGCTTTTCCCCGCCTATTAATCTAATTGGGACAAACTTGTAACTAATTATTCTTTTAATCGAGCATTACTGTTTTACAGATAGGTCTAAATTTAGTAATGACAGCTCGTTCTAATTATACAGTCTTTATAATAGAAAGTAGCATATGTATTAATCATTTTAATTGCACTAAACCATCTTTTGTATATAGACATGCTCACATAAATTTATATGTAATCTCTCTTCTACTCCTATAACTTAATCCTAAAATTATTCATGGGTTCAAGTACTGTAAATACAATTTAAATTAAACCTTGGATCGTGATTCTATGAAGAGAAGCTCATTAGTTCTCATTTACTAAGAAAAATTTTAAGAATTTCGAATTCCTGTTACTTTATGTAACAATGGTTTTTTAAAGATTTTAGATAATAATTTTTAGTTTGTTCGTTTGCTCAGGAGCCAAAAACTTGGTAATGCTCCAAACTAAAAAGTATTAATATACTAATACTTTAACAGTAATAAACCTGATGGTCACTTTTCCTACGTTATCCACACATTTGCACGAGTCATATCAATATTCAAATAGCTCTTTCACATGCCTTTTTAACCTGTCCTCTTCTTGGTCTTACATTTACTAATGCAGGTCAGATGACTACCATTTCAAACCCACATTGACCAACTATGCAAATATTTAGGCTCGTCATAAATGTTAAATTTGATTATATTTCAGTAATCTTTATTCCCCCTGCCTTTTAAGAACATGTTCAATTCTGAAATTTTAAAAAATGGGTACATATTTACTCAAATATTAATCAATTACTCAAAATATTTACCCTGATTTATGATCACTATAACTCTTATGCCTAACGATATTTTCAAACTTTTTATTGAGTAAGAAGGCACAGTAGTCATGTCATGTTATTAACTCGTTAATAATACGGTCAAACAGTTGCAAACACAGCACCCCTCCAAGCAGTTCTCGGCAACTGTGTTGAATTGTCAGCTTTGAATCAGGTTTTGAAAAGTTTATAATTAACTCTACTTCATAAGCTTATAACTAATTTTTATAATCAACCCTACTTGGCTTCCCATTTTAGGTTTCCTTGAAAGACCTGAGAAGTCACCCCAATTTGAGTCTGGCCATGACTGCCTCATACAGTAGAAATCTTCCACCCTAACAGCCCTACCTCATTACAGGACAAGAGTGGAACTGGATTTGTTTACACTAATCTGAGTCTAATATCACCTAGAGAAAACAAAACAAAACAGAACACTCTGTTTATGAGCCCAGATAGCAATCTAATTTTCACGAAAACATTAGATTTTTAAATTGTGGCTTTTCAACCTTTGACCTACTAAGAGTACTAATAACACTGAGACAGGCTGGGACCTGGGACCTGGGAGCCCTTGCTGCAGGGCTTGCATCTCCTCTAGCAACAAAACACAAAGAAACTATAAGGGACTAAAAATTACTGCGTATATGGGCAGTTGGGGCAAATTATGGACAGCAAGATACGAAAAGACCAAAAACCCAACTGCCACTTCTGAAGAGCCAGGAGCAAAAGCAAGGTACTGCGCATGCCCCCTGCACAAGACACCACCTAAGGGGTGGGCAGACCCCCTAAGCCCCACCTCCTGCCCAACCCCTGGACACACCCCTACACTCACCCCATATGAGGAACCAGCTCGCACCATCCCCCTCCCTTCCCACCCTGCTCGGGGCGCAAGTAAGGGAACCTGTTACTTGTTTTTGCTCCCCGCTGCTGCAGCAGGGGCCCCGGTAAAGCCTTGCCTGAATTTCTTTTTTTTTTTAACATCTTTATTGGAGTATAATTGCTTTACAATGGTGTGTTAGTTTTAGTTAGCTTTATAGCAAAGTGAATCAGCTCTACCTATACATATATCCCCATATCTCCTCCCTCTTGCGTCTCCCTCCCACCCTCCCTATCCCACCCCTCTAGGTGGTCACAGAGCACCGAGCTGATCTCCCAGTGAGATGCGGCTGCTTCCCACTAGCTATCTATTTTTCATTTGGTAGTGTATATATGTCCATGCCACTCTCTCACTTCATCCCAGCTTCCCCTTCCCCCTCCCCGTGTCCTCAAGTCCATTCTCTACGTCTGCGTCTTTATTCCTGTCCTGCCCATAGGTTCTTCAGAACCTTTTTTTTTTTTTTTTTTAGATTCCATATATATGTTAGCATACGCTATTTGTTTTTCCCTTTCTGACTTATTTCACTCTGTATGACAGACTCTAGGTCCATCCACCTCACTACAAATAACTCAATTTCATTTCTTTTTATGGCTGAGTAATATTCCATTGTATATATGTGCCACATCTTCTTTATCCATTCATCTATCGATGGACACTTAGGTTGCTTCCATGTCCTGGCTATTGTAAATAGAGCTGCAATGAACATTTTGGTACATGACTCTTTTTGAATTATGGTTTTCTCAGGGTATATGCCCAGTAGTGGGATTGCTGGGTCGTATGGTAGTTCTATTTTTGTTTTTTTAAGGAACCTCCATACTGTTCTCCATAGTGGCTGTATCAATTTACATTCCCACCAACAGTGCAAGAGGGTTCCCTTTTCTCCACACCTACTCCAGCGTTTATTGTTTGTAGATTTTTTTGATGATGGCCATTCTGACTTCTCCAAAGAAGATATACAGATTGCCTGAATTTCTTGTCTGGCCTCTAATCAATTTCTATTGATTAAGGAGGCCAAGAACCTTGGTCAGTAGCAATCCCAATTGAAAGTAATCAAACCCACTTAAAAAGAAGACATACAGATGGCAAACACGCATATGGAAAGATGCTCCACATCCCATGTCATTAAGGAACTACAATGAGATACCACTACATACCTGTTAGAATGGCCCAAATCCAGAACACTGACATCACCCAATGCAGGTGAGGATATGGAGCAACAGGAAATCTCTCCTTCGTTGCTGGTAGGAATGGAAAATGGTGCAGCCCCTTGAGAAGACAGTTTGGCAGTTTCCTACAAAACTAAACATACTCTTTTTATATGACTCAGCAATCATGCTCCTTAGTATTTACTCAAATGAGCTGAAAACTTACGTCCACACAAAAACCTGTGCATGGACGTGTATAGCAGCTTTATTCAGAATTGCCGAAATTTGGAAGCAACGAAGATGTCCTTCAGTGGGTGAATGGATAAGTAACCGGTGGTATATCTCAACATGGAAATTTATTCAGCACTAAAAAGAAATGAGCTATCAAGTCATGAAAAGACATGGAGAAACCTAAAGTGTGTATTCCTAAGTAAAAGAAGCCAATCTAAAAAGGCCACATACTATATGATTCCAACTATATGACATTCTGGAAATGGCAAAACTATGGAGATGGTAAAAAGATCAGTGGCTGGCAGGGGTTGGGGGGAGGGAAGAGTGAATGGGTGGAGCACAGAGGTTTTTTAGGGCAGTGAACTACTGTGTATGATATTATAATGGTGGACATATTTGTCCACATCCATAGAATGTACAACACCAAGTGTGAACCCCAATGTAGACAACAGACTTTGGGCAATAATGATGGGTCCACGTAGGTTCATTAATTGTAACAAATGTACCATCTGGTGGGGGATGTTGATGGTGGAGGGGAGCAAGGTGTACATGGGAACTTTCCATATCTTCTGCTCAATTTTGCTGTGAACCTAAAACTGCTCTAAAAATAAAGACTTTTTAAACATTTAAAAAATTGTTGCTTTTTCAGCTTTCTGCCTATTAGGAGTAATAATATACCAATTGGAATGAAGCCAATGTACTTAAAAATCCTTTGCAATAAGCACATGCTTTTTTTAAAGCAATTGTATTCGTGGCTCTATTAATCGCAGATTTACGGATGAACAGATGTTGGTGAGACAGGAAACCTAGTCTCATCCTTCCTTTTTACTGTGTCATCTTTAGCAACTGATAGCCTCACTTAATTTTTTTTCCTTTTTTTCCATTCTTTTGTTTTTCTTTTTTTTTCTCTTTTTTTAAGCCTCACTTTAGTCGAATGCTTTTTCTAGTATATTTTTAAATTATAAATTGTGAAATATTTCAACCTTCAGGAAAGTAGAGAAATAATATAACAGACAACCACACATCCACCATTAATTTCAAAAATGTATATTAGCACTTTGCCATACTTGCTTCATTAACATCTTTACAAGACCAGGTGCATTACACTTTCCACATCACATACTATTTGTAACTTTATCACCATGCATGTCACCTCTACATTCTTTCCTTGATCAGCAAACTCATGAGAAACCAGCAACCCTGTTGGAGAAGATCCTTCTTGGCCTGGCCTGCTGTTCAAAGTAATTTCTAAGCTGAACTATGGCTGGTCCTTCCTTCAAGATCATGCAATCTAAAACTGACCTTAATTCCTCTTAAGTGAGACATCATGACAATGAACTCATGACTAATTGGTCCATAGTCACACATAACTATCGTTTCTTCAGTTGGGTATCTTTTGTTTTATTTTGTTTTGATGTAACCTTAACATACATACAGAAAAGTACATAAACTGTAAGGCTGCAGCTTGACATCACTCAGATCACATGGTATCTTATTAAGTGAGGGAGATGCTATAATCCAGATACGACGTAAAAACCTAAATACAGTCTAAGAGCTTATAGCGTGTGATCTATGAATGCTATCTTCTTAATGTTTGAGCCATAAAATAAATCTTTATTTTATCAAAAGCAATGTGTAATAAAGATCTGTACATGAGCACAAATGTACATGAGGTAGTTAAGCATAAACTAAAAATAAATACAAAATTAAGTTAATTAGTTTACCTCCTGAATTACCTAGCCCTATTACTTTTAATATCTTGTTAGACCTCTAAAGTAAGATTAGTATATACAACAGCAATAGCTACTATCCTGTATTAAAAGACTAATTTTTAGGTATAAATAATGTTAAAGTTACTAATGTAGCCTACAGAATTTTTACCTTGGTTTTGCATTTATGTAAATTACCTGATTTTATGCTTCAGTACGAACACAGCACACAAACGCTTCCTGAGCTGATCTTGCTTATATTAAAGCTGGGCAACGGAAACACCCAGGTGGGCTTTTACAGGCCCATAAACCTAAAGGCGGGGGCCTGGCTTTATCGATAGTGGTCAGCAGAATTGCACGTGCCAGCATTGGCACACCAAAGGGAACGGGCTCTGGTCCACGAAAACTGAAAGGCTGCAGCACCAACAATACCATAAGGCAGCTCATCACATCTTGTTTGACCAAGTCCCCACGGAATCAAATTGTCAATAAATAATTTTAAATTATCGAACAATAAACGACGGTTTGACTAAGCTGTCCTGAGAATGGTAAATTTCATCCTAGCAGTTGAGTGCATATAGTTGATCCAAACCAGCATTCCCCCGTGTAAAGCATGTCTAAGAATTGAAAAGTGAAGTTCAAATTCAACTGCATTGTGGATAATTCCAGCCGAAATAAAAATGAAGATACTTAATTTTTTCCCTTTTTTTCGGTTGGGGTGGAGTGGGTTTCAAACATACAGAAAAGTTGAAGAAATGGTACAATGAAAACCCTTGTACCTTCCACGCAGATTAAACATTTTGCCATATGTGTACCCTCTCTCTCTTTCTCTCCCAAACTCTCTCTGCTTCTGTCTCTCTGGGCAGATAGATTTGATCCATAGATAGATGTACCGTTATATAATTTACGTTTATGTTTGGTTATGTCATTTGAAAGTAAAGTTGCAGACATTATAATAGGAGGACAGGTCATCCTAAATATTCCGGCATGAGTCTTCTAAGAATAAGGACAATCTTCTGTGTGACTACAGTCCTATTATCACACCTGAAAAAACTAACAATCATTCCTGAATAGCGTTTATATACACTCCATATTCAAATTTCCTAAATTGTGCCCAGGATGTTTTTATAGCTTTTATTGCCTTGGAATTGCTTGTTACATGTTCTTCAGTCTACCCACTCCTTTTTTTTTCCTCCGTGACCTTGACTTTTTGATGAGTCCAGGACTGTTATCCTTTGGAATGCTCCACAGCCTGGATTTGCCTAGATTTGTCTAACCGGCCTCTTGATGTCACTTAACTTTTTCTCCCTCCCCTGTGCTTCCTGTGGACTGGGGGTTAGGTTTACAGCTTTGGTAGATGCAAGTAAGACATTTTGGACAGTCCTTCACGGGGGATGTTGGGTGCCTTTTGCATCCCACTGGGAGGCACATACACTCAGGGTGTCCCACTATCTGTGAGGCTAATGTTGATCACCTGATTAAAGGGGTGATCATCAGATTGCTCCATTATAAAGGTGTGTCTTCTCTTTGCAATTCACAATGAATCTGTGGATGGTACTTTGGTGCCATGAACATATGCTGTTCACTAACGATCTTTCACCTAATGGTTTCAGCATCTGTTGATGATCATTGACTGAATGAATATGTGGGACTGCAAATTGGTGATTTTAAGAAAATGATTTTTGGAGACTATATAAGTCAAGACCCTGACAAGAATTAGATACTTTCCCATGCTTCATCCTAAACTAACACAGACAAAGCATTTTTTTGCCAGAAGACTGCTAGTAATGGCTTAAAAGCCAAATAATATGTGGTGGTTGTATCCCTCTGGGAGTCTCTTCTGTAACTGATACTCTCCTGTAAACCTCAGCTTCCTTACCCTTGTGATCAGCAGAGCCTTGGCATTGTAGAAGAGAAGGCACAGGACGGTCATAAAACTGTCAGAAAAGGTGCAGCATCTGGGTTAAGAACAAAGGAGCTACATCCTCTAGTTTATAGAGTATGTGGTTTGTGAATGTTTTCATGGTTAAATAGTCCAAAAGAGGATTTAATAATTAATAAAAAAAAAAACCATCTATGAAGCACTCATACCCAACTTCAATGAAAAATCTGTAATTTGGGGCTTCCCTGGTGGCACAGTGGTTAAGAATCCGCCTGTCAATGTGGGGGACAGGGGTTTGAGCGCTGGTCCGGGAAGATCCCACATGCCTTGGAGCAACTACGCCCGTGCACCACAACTACTGAGCCTGTGCTCTAGAGCCTGCGAGCCACAACTACTGAGCCCACTTGCCACTACTACTGAAGCCCGCGCGCCTAGAGAAGCCACCGCAATGAGAAGCCCACGCACCGCTCGCGGTTGTGCAAAGAGTAGCCCCCTCTGGCCGCAACTAGAGAAAGCCCGCATGCAGCAACAAAGAACCAACGCAGCCAAAAATAAATAAAATTTTTAAAAAATCTGTAATTCGTAATATGATGTATTTTATTGGAACCCACAGAGCAGATGGGTTACAACATGGTGAGTACACTGACAAGTATACTTGGATGAGTCAACTGTGGCTCAATCCAAGCAAATTCGGGGTGGTTTGGGGGACACCTGATTACACTGAACTCGCCCTAATCCTTTCCTAAGTCAAATTAAACTCTGCTCCACATTTCTTAAAACATTCATGTTCACTTAAAGAAGGGAAAAAACACTGGGGATTTTAAGCAAGTTCTGTAAGAAAATGGTAAACAATCAAAGTTAGCCAAGATCAAAACTTACGTCTTCGGCATGAAAAATTAACCAGAACTAGACGCACAAAATCTTATGGGTTTCAAATCCTGAATGTAACTAAATGAACAACTCATGAACAATTAACAGAATGAAGTCATCTATGTTGCAATATTATGAAAAGATTTATTAGGAAAGGGGAGAGGCCAACTCCACCCAGATAGTCAGTTATGGAAAATGGAATTTACGTTAAACTTTAAATACGCTTTTAGCGGTAATAACCTCAAGCTTATTTTAATAGAAAAAGAAGGTACAGGTCTTTTGAAATTGAAAATATTTTTTGTTGATCAATGAAAATACCAAAAATTCATTGCAGGCATAAGAGAAGGTATCAGTTTAAGTGGTTTAATTCCCATAATCAACCAGTAGCCCTGACAAACTATTGAACTAATCTATATATTTTAGAAGAAATAATACTTATTATTAGAAATAATAGTAGTTAGAAATATGAAAATCAGATTTCTTGGCATACGTCCATTTAAAAGAATAAGAAGGATGGAAGGCTGGAAAGGTGAAGCGGGGACGAGACAGGGGAGGCTTTTCCTAAAGGGTCTGTACACTCTCCCATGGGTAGCAGGGAGCCAGTGAATGTTTTAGAGCCAGGTGACTATATGAGGCAGGCATCGTTGAGCGATGACTGGGAACAACTCTTTGAGAAATGAGAACGGCTAGTTTGCAGGCATCCAATAAGTGCCAGGCTGTGTGCAGGCCCGGTGGATATTCTCTCTCTCAGCCCCACAGCCAGTCTGCAGAGTGAACACCAGCCCCGTTTACAAATGAGGAAACTGCTCAGAGAGCGTGTATCTTGCCCAAGGCCACGCTGCTGGCAAATTGTGGAACTAAGGTTCAAAACAAGTGTGTTGACTCGAAGCTGGATGCTTTCCTCTGCCCCAGGCAGTGACTGTGGAGAAAACACGTGGCCCGGCCAGCAATGCAGAGACCTGTCTTCTGTGCAAAGGAGAGCGTGGGCTGCGTCCAGGGCCCGGGGCCGGGGCCCGCGGGGTTTCTGCCCTCTTTCCAGGGTTAGTGCTGACACCAGGAGATCCTTCTCCACGTGCCCCATTGGAAAAGTCGCCTTGCCCTCACTCTAACCCTCTGAAGGCTGGGCAAAGGAATGAAGAAATAGGAAACAAGATAGACGTAAGATGGGAATTCAGGGCTGAGGTATTTGGCTCTGACTTTCAAATGTGTCACTTTACAGTTTTTCTACTCTCACTTCCTTCTTACCTATCCAACCGCCATCGCTATTGGAAATGTACCTAGTCAACCACCAGTGCCACTAGAAGCAGGGATGGGGCAGGTGCACACAAGGGACAGAACTGGGAAGAGGAAGAAACCTGGGCAGGGGGGCAGTTGATCATGTTTTCTGGACTCAGAATATATAAAGAATCTCTCTTTAGAGGTGATTTAAGGATTGAAATGGGATTAGTGACCATTTCTGGGTACAGGTGCATAATCACATTCCCGGCGTTTCTCAAACTTAAATGTGCATATGAATCACCCGGGATCTTATTAGAATAAATATTCCGATTTAGCAGGTCCAGGAAGGGACCTGGGGTTCCAGGTCAAGTTCACACCTGGGTAAACAGGAGCCAGACTTCTGTAAAGGACAAACCTCTGTAAAGTGGCCACAGAGGTCTTGGTGTGAAGCCAATGTGAAGAACCAAATAAAAGTTATTTGGATAAATGATACACTTTGATGTTAATTATTTAATTCACCAAGTGTCCGCTGAGGTACCCACCAAACACCTGGCAGATATGGAAGACAGAATTCCTGAGAATTACTCTCAATTTCAGAGCCTGGACTCAAAAAAGAACCAAAGTGTCCAGCAGCTAAGCAACCACGTAGACGGGGCCCAGGGCGGAGCTCTGTGGGTGGCTCTGTGCGGGAATCTCTGGAATTCTTCTTGCTCTGTGGCCTCGGGCACCACAGCCTGCTGCCAGGAGTGGGCTCCAGGTGGGCCCCAGCCAGGGTGATGCCACAGAGCAGGAGACCCTTGGCCACAAAGGCATGCCCTCCCCCCAGGGCACTGGCTTCCCCTGGCTCCCTGCCAGCCGCCTGGGATGCTCCAGCCTGACCGGTGGGGTGACCAGACAGCGTTCCTTCTTAAGATCCCCTCCCCGCACTACCCACGGTTTAACTTTCTTCCAACTCTGAGAAATCTTGACATCCTTTCCGCACTGGCAGGGGAGGCCACAAGGGTGGGACAAGGGAAGGGGGTCCTCAGAGCTGGGACCCACGAGGGGCAGTGTGGAGAGAGCCAGGGGTCTGGCACCAAACACATCTGCCACTCAGGGGAGGCAGTGACTTTTGGGCAAGGGTTCCCATCACGGAACGGGCTTAATAATGCCGACCTCACTGTGTTCTGTGAGAATGAAACTGAGATGGTTTATGTAAACTATCTGGAAGTGCGCTGAACACAGACTCCTCGGGCCTGCTTGTTCCTCTTCCCCTCGGCCCTGAGCACGGAGCCCCCCTGAGCTGCCTGCTGCTTCTCCGGCCTCCTATCTGGCTCCCGTTCCCTCCAGTCTAATCACATTCCTGGGATGCGGCGGCCTGACGTCCCGTGCAGTGCTGACCGCAGGGCCTTTGCTCTGCCACATGCCTCCGTTTTCCAGCCACGCTGCCCCCAGCCCAGCCCACATGGTAGCTTCAACTCTTCGGTCAGCTCAACCCTGCAAGGCCTCCTTCACGAGGCCTGCTCAGTCCTGACGTCTCCTCAGTAAAAGTGCCGGCCCCCCTCTGAGCCTCCCCACACTGGGTGGTCACGTCTAGCTGGTGCACCACCCTCTGGGGCAGGATCGGCAAACCGCAGCCCACGGGCCAAATCCAGCTCGCCACCCGGCTTGGTCCGTAAAGTTGTATCAGAACCCAGCCACGTTCCTGTGCTGACCACGTGGCTGCTTTCATGGCGCCGTGACAGCATTGCATAGTCACCGTGGAGACCCTATGGCCCTGGATCATTCGCACGTTGCAGAGAAATCTGTCAGCATCTTCTCTAGTACATCTTTGTCTCCTCTCTCTAGACTCTCAGGTACCTGAGGGCAGGGCAAGTGTCACCTGCCTCTGTATCCCCAGCATGTCGCACCCTGCCTGGCAGGTAGCAAGATTCTAGCCAATGTCTGAGAGATGGAAGAGCGAGCACATAAGTACTGGAATTGCGAGTCTCTGTCTTCCTTATCCCCCCGTGGAGTGGGGACCCATCGTGTGGCTTGAAAGTAGAGGCAGAGGATTTTTTGGGTTTTATTTATTTATTTATTTATTTATTTATTTATTTATTTATTTATCTTTGGCTGCGTTGGGTCTTTGTTGCTGCACGCGGGCTTTCTCTAGTTGTGGAGAGCGGGGGCTACTCTTCGTTGCGGTGCACGGGCTTCTCATTGCGGTGGCTTCTCTTGTTGCAGAGCACGGGCTCTAGGCGTGCGGGCTTCAGTAGTTGTGGCACGCGGGCTCAGTAGCTGTGGCTCACGGGCTCTAGAGCGCAAGCTCAGCAGATGTGGCGCACGGGCTTAGTTGCTCTGCGGCATGTGGGATCTTCCCGGACCAGGGCTCGAACCCGTGTCTCCTGCATTGGCAGGCGGATTCTTAACCACTGCGCCACCAGGGAAGCCCGAGGCACAGGATTTTTGTGCTTGACATGAAGTCTCCTGGACCCCAGCGAGCATATCCGAATGAAATGGGGACATAACGTAGCTTATCTGGATGACAAAATCTCCATCTCTGCCAGTGCTTCTGAGGATGCCCCCAGGATGCCCTGGGACTGCAAACAGAGTCCCTGGGCAGGAGGACAGCAGGGAAGCAGGGCGGGAGCTCTGCCTCCGTCCGAGGAAGAGTCCACAGTCAGTTTTGTAAAGAGGGAGAACTGGAGATCAGATCGGCGTGCTGTGACGTGGTGATGGCTTCAGGCATGAGGTTGCCCTGGGCTGTCTACACCTACTTCCGGGGAGGGTCATGCTGAGCCTTTCTCCGGATGGGCAGCCTCCTCACCCTGTAGCCGCATTTAACCTCGTCTAGTCATTTCTTCGGAGTGGCAAGGTGGATTTCGTGGTGTTCTAGAGAGAGCCCTGGACCGGGTCAAGGAGCACTGGGGGCCCAGGCCTACCACCACTGGTCCAGGGACATGAAAGTGTGGAGTGTGGGCTATAAGTCAAGTGGAATCCAGGGCTGCTTCTAGTTCCATAATTCTGCAAATCCGATTTGTTCTCCCTTGGGCTTGGGAGTACAAGAGTCCCCCCCCGTCCATGGGACTACGGTGCCAGGGTCTCAGTGCAGACGGGGACTGCTGTGTGATCTCCGAGGCAGCGCGCCGGCCACTACTCCCGTCTTCCTGCACCCTCTCTGCTTCTCTGCAGGCCATAGTGATGGACACACGACCCAGGCTGGGCCTGTCCGCGGGATCTTTCTGTGGTGCCGGGCTATAAGGACTGTCATGTCTGCATCCCCTGGACGCGTGGCACGCCAGTCTGAGAGGCCCTGTCACACAGAGAGAAGGGGAGAGACGGTGAGCAAAGACCAGTGTCTGCTGCCCGACAGGCCAGTTTACCGGCTACTGTGCCAATAAATCCCCTCTGTGCTCAAGGCCGTGCGTGGGGCCAGACCTCCCGAGCACACAGCGGAGTCCTGGCCTTCTCACAGCGCTTCAGGCAGCTCAGGGCCCCACGGGGCCCCCTCCCCGATGCCCTTACTGCTCTCTCTGGGAGAGTCTTTGCTGGGCGGTGCTGCGTTGTGGCTGCACAGGGGTAATCTGGAGTCAGGCTGGACTAAATCCTGGTTTGTCACTTACTAGTTGTGTGACATGCAGCTCTTGGTGCCTCTGTTTTCTCATCTGCAAAATGGGCGCGATCACAGCATCTCCCTCACAGGGCTGAACACGTGTGAAGGGCCTGACGGTGGAGGTGCCGTGTAAGACATGGCTATTAATATTCTCCCCGGGAACTCAGGCTATCTCTGTCGCAACCGAGGAAGTTTAGACTCTTGATGGAAACCCGTTCTCCCTTCGGCGTGGCGGGGTGGGAGTGCGTGCATCAACAATTGTGTTTAACTTTTTGTCCAACCCCAGCCAGATAGGACCACTTCAGATGCATTTTTGTTTATTGCTTTACCTTGAATCACTTACAGGAATTTGGCAGTTGGGCACAATTTCCTGTTTAGGACACGCAGAGCGCTTAAGGGAAACGGTGCGGGTTAGCCGTTCCAGCCCTCTGTCCCCTGTGCCGTCCACCCCCTGCACAGCTGATGACCCCAGGGTGGCCCGAGAAAGGTCCAGGAGCTGGGTAGCCAGGTGGGGTGTGCAGAGATAGCTGCACTGCCCTCTGCACCTGCCCTGCCCCCGCCCTCCTTTCTGACCTGTACCCTTTATGAAGGTATTTCATAGGGAGTCATAACTGAACTTATTTTTGCATAGCAAGGTCTCACCAATGATCATTCGATCTTCCAACACCCCTCTGAAGGCACAGCGTTGGATTTCATTCCCATTTTACAGATGAGGAAACTGGTCCAAGAGCTTAAGTGGCACCTGGTGAATGGCCTGGGGCCTAGTTTGATCTCTGGACCGTGTCTGCTAATAGAGGCAGTCAGAGACCCTCTGGGCAGGTGTGTTCCAGGTGTGAGCCTGTCCGTCCCACCTGCCTCCTGCCGCTTCTCTCAGGGAGAAAGTGCCAGGCGGGGCTGCCCCATCCCCCCAGGTGGAGCACATCCTGGCTGGCAGAGCACGGCCGGGGGACCCATCACCACCACCATCACCACCACCATCACCATCACCATCACCACCACCATCACCACCACCACCACCACCACCATCACCACCACCATCACCACCACCATCACCACCACCATCACCACCATCACCACCACCACCATCACCACCACCATCACCACCACCATCACCACCACCATCACCACCATCACCACCACCATCACCACCACCATCACCACCATCACCACCACCATCACCACCACCACCAAAGCGGGACGCCCAGCCCAGTGGGAGGTCAGGCTAGGGGGCCAAGGTTAACGACTCTGGCAAGGGCACGCCTTCGGCATCTCTGGAGATGGAAAAAGAGTGACCTGTCCCAGGCCTGGCAGGGTGGAGGCAGGTGGGCAGGGCAAAGTCGTGCGGCAGCCTCAGCTTTTTGGCGTCCGTGCCCTCCTCCTGGCCGGGAGGCTGGGGCCACTTCAGACCCAGGGGCTTCCCGGGAGCCAAGAGGCCCAGGAGGAGACATGGGCGGTCACAGGACGCGGGGAAGCGGTCTTCTGTTCCCATCCGTGTGGGAGACGGACAGGAGGAAACACAACACACAGTCTCAGGAACGTTCCGTGGCGACAAGAGCCAACTGAGCGGCTCTGCCTTGAGGACGTGGGAAGCGCCAGGTGGCATTGGTTCCAGGACGCCACTTGGTGGGCACACCTACCACAGGAGCATTCCTCTGGCCAGCACGTCGGCTTCTGATGTGGTGTGGGTTCTGCTAGGGGCACGACACACAAAAACACCAGCAAACTTAATCCTCGCTTGAGTTGCCACCTGTGGGCGTCTGCTGCAGACTCCCTGCCTGCCCCCCGACAGGTGGCCGGAGACCTCTGCTGTGTGCTCTCCTGGCTGAGCCCACATTCTATTTCGGTTGACCTCGTTGGGCTCCCTCCGGTACCAGTGAACAATTCTGTGGCCACAGGCAAGTCCTCTCTGGGCCTCCGTCTGCTGCTCTGCAAATTGGGTCTAACACCATCTCTGTCTGGCTGCTAGGCGATCACATTTGTGAACAGAAGTGATCGTGTACCTGAAAGAGCTTTGTAAGAGACAAGGCACGGTATAAAATTAGTTATTACCACAACCCCGTGGTGTCTGCAAGGCCGGCTCACCCTGGAAGCATTTGGCATCTCCCTGTTTGAGCCTCCTTCCTCCCTCTATCTCTTCTCCAAATACTCAGCATCCCCTGGGTACCGCAGCCAGGGACGGTGAGGTGGGGGACCACACTGCCAGCACCACCTCATCTGTAGCTTCTCCTTTCCTTCATGACTCCGATTACCTTTCATTTCCCAGCAAGGTTAGGGTTAGGGAAGGTGTCTTCCCTCCCAGCTTCATGCTGCCCCATAGCCATCCCCGTTCCCCGCCTCACGGTCCTCAAGTCTCCTCTGCTTTTCAGCTCCACCTATCCCAACCCCTGACTCCTTTGCCCTCTACCAGCCTGGACCCAGCAGCCCATTAACACGGTGCCCACGAGCGTGCTAGAAACTCTTACGCTCTTACTCTAACTCCAAGCTTGGACCTGACCATCTCAACACTCCCTCGGAGGGGCTCACTTACTCCCTTGGTTTCAAATATTATTTCTTCAGCTACAACCTCTCCTCTCCTGTGAACCCTTTGGGGGGGTGTGTTTTTTAAAAGTTGGCATCAGAATGCTTTGTAACCTGATTATTTTTCTTTTTAAAAGTTTTTAATTTTTAAAAATTCTTTATTTTTTATTTTTTTGTTGACGTGTAGTTGATTTACAATGTTGTGTTAATTTCTGCTGTACAGCAAAGGGATTCAGTTATACATATATATACATTCTTTTTCGTATTCTTTTCCATTATGGTTTATCACAGGATATCGAATATAGTTCCCTGTGCTATACAGTAAGACCTTGTTGTTTATCCATTCTCTATATAATAGATCGCATCTGCTAACCCCAAACTCCCCGTCCATCCCTCCCCAATCCTCCTCTCCCTTGGCATCCACAAGTCTGTTCTCTATGTCTGTGAGTCTGTTTCTGTTTCGTAGATAAGTTCATTTGTGTCATATTTTAGATTCCACGTATAAGTGACATCAGTGTCTGGCTTACTTCACTTAGTATGATAATCTCTAGGTCCATCCGTGTTGCTGCAAATGGCATTATTTCATTCTTCTGTTGGCTGAGTAGCATTCCATCGCATATATGTGCCACATCTTCTTTATCCATTCCTCTGTCGATGGACATTTATAACCTGATTATTTCTTCACTTTCCAAAGTAATTTCCCTGTTAGCCCAAACACATCAGCTAGTACCTTGAGAATGGGTGGGTCTCTGCCCTTGACCTGTTGCAGTTGTGATGTGATGACAGTTAGGTGGATCGGTGCTCACAGAGGTCTTTCTTTCGAATTGGAGGATAGGTCAGATTATTCCCATCAACAAGTGCGTGTTCAGTGTTCTGTGTTCTGGCAGCTTTCCTCAATCTCTAATCAAAGCTGTGGACTGAGCCATGCCTGAACCACACAGTGAGATAGGACAAGTGACATTTGGGATGTGATTAAAGCCACCAATCTAAAATCAAACAGGAAACCCTGTGCCCACTGATAAAGAGGAGCTGGGAAAAAATCTGATGTCAGGTTTGTTGGGATTGGTGCAAACGCCTCACAGGGGAAAGAAACGTACAGTCAGTCAGGATGAGTTAAAAGAGCATCTCCTAGAAAACACATCACTTCCCTGGGGTGGAGGAGACGGGCACTGGAGGCCACACCAGAGCTGAATTCACCAGACAAAAATGCTGGACTCAGGAAGAGGCCGTGGGCAGGGAATCCTGTGATGCTGCAGCGGGAGGGGTCCAGCGGAAACAGCGTGTTCCTGTCACCCTGGACACATGCAGTTCCCCCACGATGATCAGAACTGACGTGGACTGCCTCGCCCACGTAACTGTGTCGTGTGGGAGGTGAGGAGGGTGTTGGCCCCCTCCGCGGGCCTGTCCCAGACATCACAAGGACCCGACACTGTGGGGTCAGCTCGTGGGCAGATCCATATCCACTTAGTTTGGTTATAGCTGCTGTTGTTATTTCCAAACAAAAAGGAAATGACCAGAAAGGCTGAAAGGAAACAAATCAAATGTAGGCTTCCAATGAGGCCTCAGGTTTCGCTGGCACTGGATATGGTAGGACAAGTCACCGCCCAGCATCGCCCACACAGCGACCCCAACGGTCACTTCTGAGTGTCCTCAGGTTTAAAGTTAAGCTCCTTTAGGTAAACTTAATGGACCACAGACACGCTTACAACCCGAAGATGCTGATAGAATCCTTACAGATATGGATTCGATGGGATGGATGTGCCTGTAAGTAGATGGCGGTGGATGGTTTCACAGACCAGTTAATCTCTGCCAAAAAACCAGAAAAACTGGATTCTTAGTGTCATTTGAGGAAAATATTCAAATGTTAGAGATTACTACAGGTCAATTGAAATCAACTGATAAAACATAGGCTTTATAGCCATCTCTTTCAGATGTAATCTTGCCGTATTTAAAATCAATTTAAAAAGTAATCTTAGAGCTAAACTTTCTTGTTTACAATGTGTCAAATGTGTATACATGCATATAATATTATTATATAATTTTATATCAGAAATGACCATCTTTTGCAGTTTCAAGTAAATATTTCTAAAATTAATGAACATTTTTAGAAAAGTTTTATTTACAGAAAAATCAAGCAGAAAATAGTTTTCCCATATACTCTTCTCTTCCTGCATTATTATCTTACATTTAGTGCGGTAATATTGTTTTTAAAAGAAAAACATCATTAGCATTGATTTTTTTCATAAGTGTGACACTCCTACTGCTTCAAGGACAGTCTGAGAAAATTTGAGGTAGAAAAAAGAGGGAGAGGTTTTCCCCTACAAAGGGTTTTCCATTTGAGGAAAGATATAAGAGGGACGAAGCTGCAAAAAAACGTTTATGAAATGGCTTATGAAATCACCCATAGCATGTCATCGGCCTGAGGGCTTTTTCTTTCCCGTGCTGTCTTATTTGAGTCAAATAACAACCCTGTGAATTTACGGCTCTCATCTGAAACAGAAAGAAGCTAAAGCTCAGGCAAACTGGCCACAGTGGTGCAACTGCTTTCAGAGGAAAAAGGGTGAATTTTCTGATTTACCCCCACAGGTTCTCACCACCGAGGCACAGCTCACATGTCACCGGGAGGACAGTTCACAGGGGCACAGTGGACACATGTTTATTTAAGGACTCCTGAAAGGTCGAAACTAGGGGTTATGTTTCAAACTCAATTTTTTAGGGATGGAAAGGTCTTTTTTTAAATTGAAGTAGGGTTGATGTACAGTGGTGGGTTAGTTTCTGCTGTACATCAAAGTGACTCAGTTATACATATACATACATTCTTTTGTGTATTCTTTTCCAGTATGGCTTATCACAGGACACTGAATATAGTTCTCTGTGCTCTACAGTAGGACCTTGTTGTTTAACCATTCTCTATAAAATAGTTTGCATCTGCTAACCCCAAACTCCCAATCCATTCCCCCCACCCGCCTCCCCCTTGGCAACCACAAGTCTGTCCTCTATGTCTGTGACTCTGTTTCTGTTTCATAGGTAAGTTCATTTGTGTCATATTTTAGATTCCACATATAAGTGATATCACGGTATTTTCTTTCTCTTTCTGATGGGACAGAAAGTTCTGTTTTAGAGAATCAAGAGGCTAACCTGAGCAAGTCGATTCCCTCCAGGAAGGAACTGATTAAACAAGAGATGTATTCTAGGACTGTTTGAACACATTCATGGGTAACTCCATAACTTTCCATAACAGATTAAGGAAATTTCCTAACCCTCCGGCACACAAGCCTGCCTCCTCTTGACCAGGCCTGCCCTTCCATTGCCTGAGTCAGAGAGAAACTGCTGGTCGCACTCAGACTAGGCTGGATCCAGTGCAAAGTCAGTAAGTCTCTTTTTATTAAAGCAATTTCAAACTATTGAAAAAAAATGCATCAAAAATTACAGCACTCCAGGGATTTCCCTGGTAGCGCAGTGGTTAAGAATCCGCCTGCCAATGCAGGGGACCCGGGTTCGATCCCTCGTCCGGGAAGATCCCACATGCCGCAGAGCAACTAAGCCCGTGCGCCACAACTACTGAGCCTGTGCTCTAGAGCCCGTGAGCCACAACTACTGAGCCTGTGTGCCACAACTATAGAAGACCGTGTGTCTAGAGGCCGTGCTCCACAACAAGAGAAGCCACCGCAATGGGAAACCTGCACACCACAATGAGGAGTGGCCCCTACTCGCCGCAAACAGAGAAAAGCTCGTGCTCAGCAAGGAAGACCCAGCACAGCCAAAAATAAAATAAATAAAAATTAAAAAAAAAAGAATCTGCCTGCCAATGCAGGGACACGGGTTTGAGCTCTGGTCCGGAAAGATCCCACATGCTTCAGAGCAACTAAGCCCGTGTGCCACAACAAGAGAAGCCACCACAATGAGAAGCCCGTGCACCGCAACGAGGCGCAGCCCCTGCTCGCCACAAGAGAAAGCCTGTGCACAGTAATGAAGACCCAATGCAGCCAAAAATAAATAAATAAATAAATAAATAATAATAACAGCACTCCATAATGAGAACCTGCTGTATAGCACAGGGAACTCCACTTCACTGTACAGTAGAAACAAACACAACATTGTAAAACAAATATACCTCAATTAAAAAAAAATAAATTAAAAAATTAAAAAAAATAATAATGCATCAATTTTGGTTCATTCATTGTGACAAATGTACCATACTAATTTAATATGCTAATAGGGACAGTAGGTGCAGGGAATATGATACATTCTCATTTTTTCTGTAAATTTAACACTGTTCTAAAAATAAAGTTTATTTTTTAAAATGTAAAAAAAAAAGAAATAACAGCACTCCACTTTTGATTTTCTCTCCAATCTTTATTACACTCATATGTGGTGCTTACATAGTTTATATCACAGTTCATATACAAATTTGTTTTCTACTTTTTTGGGTAAGGTAATTTATGATCGATTTTGATATTCTATATAATTACACTATAATCATCGTAATGGCTACACAATGTTGCATTATACCGACATATTATATAGAACTCTTCCCCTATTTTTGGACATATATCATTTTCAGTGTTTATGTCTTGCACATATTGTTTTCTCGTATGGGAATTTAAATTTTTTATTTCATTGGGTTAAATATTCAGAAGTAGAATTACTACTCCAAGAGAATAACTCAGTTTTTACCTATTTATTTTGAAGTAATTTCAAACTTACAGAAAAGTTGCAAGAGTAGGTCAAAGAACTCGCAACCTGGTGAATGATTCTTAACAAGAGCAACCATTTTTAAGGGCACTTTCCAGGCATTGGGCCTGTCCTATTCAGCAGGTCACCAGAACAGCTGACCAATGTGAGAGTCTGGTCTGGATGAAGGCATAGAAAGGACACATCCAATGATACCATGTCAAATCCATTGTGATTTTTACCCCATCCCTGAAAAACCAGATGGCTACCCAAATTAAACCTTCTTAGGGCTAGCCTCATCCACCAGAGGGCAGACAGCAGAAGCAAGAAGAACTACAATCCTGCAGCCTGTGAAACGAAAACCACATTCACAGAAAGATAGACAAAATGAAAAGGCAGAGGACTATGTACCAGATGAAGGAACAAGATAAACCCCAGAAAAACAACTAAATGAAGTGGAGAAAGGCAAGTTTCCTGAAAAAGAATTAAAAATAATGATAGTGAAGATGATTCAGGACCTCAGAAAAAGAATGGAGGCAAAGATCAAGAAGATGCAAGAAATGTTTAACAAAGACCTAGAAGAATTACAGAACAAACAAACAGAGATGAACAATACAATAACTGAAATGAAAAATACACTAGAAGGAATCAATAGTGAGGCAGAAGAACGGATAAGTGACCTGGAAGACAGAACGGTGGAATTCACTGCCGCAGAATAGAATAAAGAAAAAAGAATGAAAAGAAATGAAGACTGCCTAAGAGACCTCTGAGACAACATTAAACACACCAACATTTGCATTATAGGGGTATCAGAAGGAGAAGAGAGAGAGAAAGGACCTGAGAAAATATTTGAAGAGATTATAGTCAAAAACTTCCCCAGCATGGGAAAGGAAATAGCCACCCAAGTTCAGGAAGCACAGAGAGTCTCAGGCAGGATAAACCCAAGGAGAAACATGCCTATACAAATAGTAATCAAAATGACAAAAATTAAAGACAAAGAAAAATTATTAAAAGCAACAAGGGAAAAATGACAAATAATATACAAGGGAACTCCCATAAGGTTAATAGCTGATTTCTCAGCAGAAACTCTACAAGCCAGAAGGGAGTGGCACGATATATTTAAAGTGGTGAAAGGGAAGAACCTACAACCAAGATTACTCTACCTGGGAGGATCTCATTCAGATTCGATGGAGAAATCAAAAGCTTTACAGACAAGCAAAAGCTAAGAGAATTCAGCAACACCAAACTAACTCTACAACAAATGCTAAAGGAATTTCTCTAAGTGGGAAACACAAGAGAAGAAAAGGACCTACAAAAATAAACCCAAAACAATTAAGAAAATGGTAATAGGAACATACATATCTATAATTAACTTAAACGTGAATGGATTAAATTCTCCAACTGAAAGACACAGACTTGCTGAATGGATACAAAAACAAGACCCATCTATATGCTGTCTACAAGACACCCACTTCAGACCTAGGGACACATACAGACTGAGAGTGAGGGGATGGAAAAAGATATTCCATGCAAATGGAAATCAAAAGAAAGCTGGAGTAACAATACTCATATCAGATAAAATAGACTTTAAAATAAGGAATGTTACAAGAGACAAGGAAGGACACTACATAATGATCAAGGGATCAATCCAAGAAGAAGATAGAACAGTTATAAATATATATGCACCCAATATAGGAGCACCTCAATACATAAGTCAAATGCTAACAGCTATAAAAGAGGAAATCGACAGTAACACAATAATAGTGGGGGATTTTAACACCTCACTTACACCAATGGACAGATCATCCAGACAGAAAATTAATAAGGAAACACAAGCTTTAAATGACACAATAGACCAGATAGATTTAACTGATATTTATAGGACATTCCATCCGAAAACAGCAGATTACACTTTCTTCTCAAGTGCACACGGAACATTCTCCAGGATAGATCATATCTTGAGTCACAAATCAAGCTTCAGTAAATTTAAGAAAATTGAAATCATATCGAGCATCTTTTCTGACCAAAACACTATGAGATTAGAAATCAGTTACAGGAAAAAAAATGTGAAAAACACAAACACATGGAGGCTAAACAATATGCTACTAAATAACCAAGAGAGGGCTTCCCTGGTGGCGCAGTGGTTAAGAATCCACTTGCCAAGGCAGGGGACACGGGTTCGAGCCCTGGGCCAGGAAGATCCCACATTCTGCGGAGCAACGAAGCCTGTGTGCCACAACTACTGAGCCTGCACTCAAGAGCCCACGAGCCACGCTAGTGAGCCCACGTGCCACAACTACTGAAGCCCGCGCGCCTAGAGTCCGTGCCCCACAACAAGAAGCCACCGCAGGAGTAGCCCCCGCTCACCGCGACCAGAGGAAAGCCCGCTCACAGCAACAAAGACCCAAAACAGCCAAAAATAAAATAAATAAAATTAAAAAAAAAATAACCAAGAGACCACTGAAGAAATAAAAGAGGAAATCAAAAAATACCTAGAAACAAATGACAATGAAAACACGAAAACCCAAAACCTATGGGATGCAGCAAAAGCAGTTCTAAGAGGGAAGTTTATAGCAATACAATCCTACCCCAAGAAACAAGAAAAATCTCAAATAAACAGCCTAACTTTACACCTAAAGGAACAAGAGGAAGAAGAACAATCAAAACCCAAAGTTAGTAGAAGGAAAGAAATCATAAAGATCAGAGCAGAAATAAATGAAATAGAAACAAAGGAAACAATAGCAAAGATCAATAAAACTAAAAGCTGGTTCTTTGAGAAGATAAACAAAATTGATAAACCCTTAGCCAGACTCACAAGAAAAAGAAGGAGAGGACTCAAATCAATAAAATTAGAAATGAAAAAGAAGTTACAACAGACACCACAGAAATACAAAGCATCATAAGAGACTACTACAAGCAACTCTATGCCAATAAAATGGACAACCTGGAAGAAATGGACAAATTCTTAGAAAGGTATAACCATCCAAGACTGAACCAGGAAGAAGCAGAAAATATGAACAGACCAATCACAAGTAATGAAATTGAAACTATGATTAAAAATATTCTAACAAACAAAAGTCCAAGACCAGATGGCTTCACAGGGGAATTCTATCAAACATTTAGAGAAGAGCTAACACCCATCCTTCTCAGACTCTTCCAAAAAATTGCAGAGGAAGGAACCCCCCCCAAATTCATTCTACGAGGCCAGCATCACCTTGATACCAAAACCAGACAAAGATACTATGAAAAAAGAAAATTGCAGACCATGCAAAAATCCTCAACAAAATATTTGCAAACAGAATCCAACAACACATTAAAAGGATCATATGCCATGATCAAGTGGGACTTATCCAGAGATGCAAGGATTCTTCAATATATGCAAATCAATCAATATGATACACCATATCAACAAATTGAAAAATAAAAACCATATTTTTTATTCTTCTGATCATCTCAATAGATGCAGAAAAAGCTTTTGACAAAATTCAACACCCATTTATGATAAAAACTCTCCAGAAAGTAGGCATAGAGGGAACCTACCTCAACATAATAAAGGCCATATATGACAAACTCATAGCAAACACAATTCTCAATGGTGAAAAACTGAAAGCATTTCCTCTAAGATCAGGAACAAGACAAGAATGTGCACTCTCGCCACTATTATTCAACATAGTTTTGGAAGTCCTCGCCACCGCAATCAGAGAAGAAAAAGAAATAAAAGGAATACAAATTGGAAAAGAAGAAGTAAAACTGTCACTGTTTGCAGATAACGTGACACTATACATAGAGAATCCTAAAGATGCTACCAGAAAACTACTAGAGCTAATCAATGAATTTGGTAAAGTGGCAGGATACAAAATTAATGCACAGAAATCTCTTGCATTCCTATACACTAATGATGAAAAATCTGAAAGAGAAATTAAGGAAACACTCCCATTTACCATTGCAACAAAAAGAATAAAATACCTAGGAATAAACCTACTTAGGGAGACAAAAGACCTGTATGCAGAAAACTATAAGACACTGATAAAAGAAATCAAAGATGACACAAACAGATGGAGAGATATACCATGTTCTTGGACTGGAAGAATCAACATTGTGAAAATGACTCTACTACCCAAAGCAATCTACAGATTCACTGCAATCCCTATCAAATGACCAATGGCATTTTTTACAGAACCAGAACAAAAAAATCTTCAAATCTGTATGGAGATACAAAAGACCCCAAAAAGCCAAAGCAATCTTGAGGGGAAAAAATGGAGCTGGAGGAATCAGACTCCCTAACTTCAGACTATACTACAAAGCTACAGTAATCAAGACAATATGGTACTGGCACCAAGACAGAAATATAGATCAATGGAAAAGGATAGAAAGCCCAGAGGTAAACCCACACACCTATGGTCAACTAATCTATGACAAAGGAGGCAAGGATATACAGTAGACAAAAGACAGTCTCTTTAATAAGTGGTGCTGGGAAAACTGGACAGCTATGTGTAAAAGAATGAAATTAGAACACTCCCTAACACCATACACAAAAATAAACTCAAAATGGATTAAAGACCTAAATTTAAGACTGGACACTATAAAACTCTTAGTGGAAAACATAGGAAGAACACTCTTTGACATAAATCACAGCAAGATATTTTTTGACCCATCTCCTAGAGTAATGGAAATAAAAACAAAAAATAAACAAATGGAACCTAATGAAACGTAAAAGCTTTTACACAACAAAGGAAACTGTAAACAAGAGGAAAAGACAACTCTCAGAATGGGAGAAAATATTTACAAGCGAATCAACGGACAAAGACTTAATCTCCAAAATATATAAACAGCTCATGCAGCTCAATATTAAAAGAACAAACAACCCAATCAAAAAACAGGCAGAAGACCTAAATAGACATTTCTCCAAAGAAGACATACAGATGGCCAAGAGGCACATGATAAGCTGCTCAACATCTCTAATTATTAAAGAAATGCAAATCAAAACTACAATGAGGTATCACCTCACACCAGTTAGAATGGGCATCATCAGAAAATCTATAAACAGCAAATGCTGGAGAGGGTGTGGAGAAGAGGGAACCCTCTTGCACTATTGGTGGGAATGTAAATTGATACAACTACTATGGAGAACCGTATGGAGGTTCCTTAAAAAACTAAAAATAGAATTACCATATGACCCAGCAATCCCACTACTGGGCGTATACCCAGAGAAAACCATAATTCAGAAAGACACTTGCACCCCAATGTCCATTGCAGCACTATTTACAATAGCCAGGTCATGGAAGCAACCTAAATGCCCATTGACAGACGAATGGATAAATAAGTTGTGGTACATATATACAATGGAATATTACTCAACCATAAAAAGGAACGAAACTGGGTCATTTGTAGAGACGTGGATGGACCTAGAGACTGTCATACAGAGTGAAGTAAGTCAGATAGAGAAAAACAAATATCGTATATTAACGCATATATGTGGAATCTAGAAAAAATGGTACAGATGAACCAGTTTGCAAGGCAGAAATAGAGACACAGATGGAGAGAACAAACGTATGGACACCATGGGGGAAGGGGGGTGGTGGTGGTGGTGGGATGAATTGGGAGATTGGGATTGACATATATACACTAATATGTATAAAATAGATAAATAAGAACCTGCTGTATTAAAAAAAAAAAAACCTTCTTAGATTGTACACAACATTTCTGTCTTCTGGTGCCAGACCACCTTGTCATAAGCCTCTTGTCTGTCTCTCTTTTCTTTGAGTTTCCAGACATCACATCATTTCTTACTCAGCTGAATGGGGTCTCAGCGAGGTCCTTGTTCTTGTGCCCATCCCTGGGTCCACTCGGGTGATAAGGGTTCAGGGGCTGGTGACTCGTGATGCTGCAGAGGAGGGGGCCACAGCAGAAACAGCATCTGCTGGGAAAGCCCTGGAGGAATTCTGTAGGACTATTTCCTTCCAGTTTCCCTGTGCCCAGTTGGTCTCCGTGTTATCTGGGCCTGGGTTTTTATCTCTCTTCCTTGAAAGCAAAGGCCTTTGATACAATTTTCTCAGGATGTGATTTCATCAAGATTTATTTTCATTTCTTCTTTTTTTTTTTCCACAGGAATCTTGTGACTAAAATCAATGCTCCCATTGTCATCATAGCAGCCTCCCTACTCCCACTTTCCCCAGAATCTAGGAAAGAGAAAATCACGCTCATGCTTAGTAGGAACACAAAGGCCCGTTCCTAGGACCAGGATATTAACTGGCCTGAGTCATTTGGTTGTGTTTCAACAAAGCTCCGGGGGGTACCTGCTGGTGACCAGAAAACTCTCTCCTCTCTATCCGCAGCTCTTGGTCCACCTCAAGACCCCAGGCCCACACCACCACCGCCCCCCGCTCCCCCCCCCACCCCCCGCCCCCGCCGGGCCCAGCAGACAGCTCCTCCCTACTGGAGACCACTTTGAAGGTTAACTGATCCAATTTGCATTTTAATTGGGGCCTTAAAACCTAAGGGATCGTGTTTCTCTTTTTAATTTAATTTTTATTTTATATTACAGTATACAGTGGTTGATTTACAATGTTGTGTTAGTTTCAGGTGTGCAGCAAAGTGATTCAGTTATACATACATCCATCCTTTTTTAGATTCTTTTCTCATATAGGATATTACAGAATATTGAGTAGAGTTCCCTGTGCTATACAGTAGGTCCTTGTTGATTATCTATTTTATATACAGTAGTGTATACATGTTAATCCTAAATTCCTAATTTATCCCTCTGCCCACCTTTCCCTTTGGTAACCATAAGTTTGTTTTTGAAGTCTGTGAGTCTGTTTCTGTTCTGTAAATAAGTTCATTTCTATCATTTTTTTAGATTCCACATATAAGTGATATCATATGATATTCATCTTTCTCAGTCTGACTTTTTAAAAATTAATTAATTAATTAATTAATTATGGCTGCACTGGGTCTTAGTTGTGGCATGTGGGATCTTTTTTTTTTTTTTTTTAGTTGTGGCTTGTGGACTTCTTAGTTACAGCATGTGGACTCTTAGTTGTGGCATGTGGACTGTTAGTTGCGGCATGCCTGCAGGATCTAGTTCTCTGACCAGGGATCAAACCCGGTCCCCCTGCATTGGGAGCATGCAGTCTTACCCACTGGACCACCAGGGAAGTCCCCTGACTTACTTCACTTAGCAGGATAATCTCTAGGTCCATCCATGTTGCTGCAAATGACATTATTTCATTCTTTTTTATGGCTGCATACTATTCCACTGTATATATGTACTAAGGGATCATGTTTCTAAAGGTGAAATTGCAGGCACCCTGGCAGGGGTGGGGGCAGGGGTAGAATGGGGGGAGGACTCTCCCTACCCCCTCTTTAATCACATCCTGCCCCTCATCCCCTCCCCAGTAGGGTCTCTGCCCTGGCTTTCTGAGCCCTTACCCAGACTGCTGTCTCTATGTGATCTAAGCATTTAAATGGGATCATTCATCCTCTACAGGAGCCCAAATTAAAGTCCTATTACCACCTCCCTTCCAACCTGCTGAATAGAAATGCCAAAAAAAAAAAAAAAAAAACCCTCCAAGCATCATCATGGCAAAGCATGTTACAGGAAAGTAGACCGTCTCGAGGCACAGCCCCTTCCCACTGCTGCAGCTTATCCGATGCTTGTCTGCAGATAATGCTTATCTGCAGCTTGCCTGGCTCCAATGTGCCAGTGTACCTGACTCGGTCCCCCATTGCCCCTTTCCTGTAACAGCCATTGGCGGACCTATGGCTTGATAAAAATATGGAAAAACAGTTCAACATTGCCCATGCCTGACTTATTTTCCAACCTCTAAAGCAGCTCTCATCACTTGACAAATATGAGCATAGTAAGGATCAGAATACGGGACATCTGGCCAGTCAACCCACACTTTCCTCATACAGCCTCCTGCGCCCTCTCTGGCATCCTTTCTCTTACTTCTCTCTCTCCATAATGGTGCCTGGTGTTGGCTAGACATCGGCATAACACATGCCACCGACTGCACCCTGGGATGTGCCAGGGATCTCGTGTGCAGTGTCTCTCTCTAATCCACACATGACCTCAGATGAGAAAGCTCAGCGTCATTGAAAAACTTGACTGAGGTCACATCCCTCATTCCTGATAGAGATGATTCAAGCAACGCCTTTTCCCCTACACGGTGCGCCCTTATTTTTGAGTCCTCTGCAAGGGGTTACCAAGTCCAACGGGGGCATTTACATTTAACAGCAAACTCCAGAACGCTGAAACGCTTCCCCAGTGTCGGGGGGGGGGGGGGGTGGAATTTCCGGCGCGCGCAGCCACGTTTAGGCAGAGCCTCGGCTCAGCGCCCGAACCTGTATCCACAGCCCAGCTGGAGACCTCGGGAGCCGAAAAGACCTCAGCGACCGCGGATTCACTTTACAGAATGATTTCCCCCAAGATGACAGAGCTGGGGAGTGGCTGATTCCAGGCTGCGGCACTTTCCACTGCAGGTGAGCAGGTGGTGCCCACCCACCTGCTACCTGTGTCCCCACCCCCCAGGTGCTCCAGCTCTGGTATTTCCTCTGCCCGGAGGGCGGCTGGTCCACCAGTCTAGCCGTTCCAACCTCTTGTGTCCGGAGGGGCAGAGTTACTGCTGGACATTCCAGAAGAACCCTGTCCCCTCCGCGTCTGTTTGTTTAGAATTGTAATCGCCTATTTTCCCATCGCGGGGCTTAGAGCTAGCAGATCCTCAGGGTCCCTTTAGGAGACGAGGCTAGGATTCTTCAGGTCCCGTCCAATTCCCAAATTGCTGTGATTCAAAGACATCAGGACCGTGAATAATCAGCCTGGCCTCCAGCCAGGATGGGCCGTGCTGCTTCCCTGGGGAACTTCCTCCCCCTCGTTATACAAACAGGCCCGCCCTGGTTTGGCTCCTGCAGCCTGGTCCACTGGGCATCCTCCCGCCGCAGAGAAGCCCGCCCACCCGGGGCCACTGACCCCACCCCCTGCCTTGAAATTTAAAGGAGGCGGGAGTTGTGCAGGGAGCGCAGAGCCGAGGTCCTGCAGAGCCTGGGGCTGAAGAGGACGCCTCTGGAAGGAAGGGAGAAGGCTCGCGGCGGTGGTAGGTTGGATTCTGCGCCTCTCTGCACCCCAGCTCTCTTAAAAGTCTTTCTGAGCCAATGAAGGAATGTCTACACCGAGGGGCCGACTTTGTAATTCAGGCCAAAAGGGGATTAGCTAGAATCCTCGTCCAGGGGGAGATTTGTTTTTGAATGTGCATCTCGTTGGGATGGGCTGAAGTGTTTGCAGGGGCCAGGTCGTCAGGGGAAGAGAGAGGATAGAAGGGTTGTGTTTCCCGGAGAGGAAATCTCTGCTTGCAAAGGGGAAAGTGAAAAGAATGATACAGAAATGCTCTGAATAGTCAATGGGCACACCTTATGACTCACGGGCAAGAAATGTGAAATGGGTTGATGGGGTCAGAGCCGGGAGGGTCCCTTGTGTGGGGGGGGGGGTGTCTGAGCCCATGGGGAAACTGAGGCTGGGCTGGGCAGTGAGTGAGTTGCCCACAGAAGATTCCCCGGGAGGGAAGTGCTGGGCGAGAGAAGTGGAGGACAGTCCCAGGGAGGCCTCTGATCTCCCTCCTCGTCCCCCACCTCCATGGCAGGTTTTGTCCTCTGGTTTTTTGCCTGGGGTGCAAGAGGTGGGGCTCTTGGAGGACTTTTCAATTACAGGGGAAAATAACAGCAATGTCTTCTATTCCCAGAGCACTCTGCAGGGACCATATCAGGCTCTCTAGGCTTTCAGTGTTATTATCTTTATTTTCTTAACCTCCCAGGGAGGGAGGGTAGGAGGCGAAGGGAAAGGAAGGAGCTCTCAGGTAACTGATGACAAACTCAAGCCCAAAGCCGTGTGGTAGTGATGACTGGTGTGGATAGCAATGGTGGTCTCCTGCAGCAGCTGGTGGATGACAGAAAAAAATTACGTGTGTGTGTGTGTGTGTGTGTGTGTGTGTGTGCAATCCCATGAAGAAATTCTGAAACACAACCGTTAAGTGGAATTCCCTGAAAAGGACTTCCTAGCAATTCTTGCCAGTGGACAGGAGACTCATCCCGGGATCTAGACACTGACTGGTCCAGAATCAATAGATGACGGTCAGAGTGAGCTGCCGGGTAAGTGCTTCCTGTGAGAGCAAAGCCAGACGGGGCACCAGCAGAGACGCCGTGAATATTGAAATAGAAGTAGCTCCATCCTACCCATCAACTGATTCCACCTAAAACGTTCTCAGAGACACCAGCCTTGAATTGCTCTTGTCATGAGCAGGTGAGAGGCTGCTCTCTGCCTGAATGGCTCAGTCTCTGTGCAGACTGTCCAGGACCACCTCAGTTTATTTTGTGGATCCCCATATCAGAGTCTCCCAGTGATGGTGCTGGTCTCAGGTGCTTCTGCACCAGCCTGGAGAAGTTCCTGATTCGAGGGCAAGATAAATGATCCCGTTACTAGTTTTTGCTCATGGAGGCGGAACTCTTGGACCTGGGGACCTAGCATGTTGGTGAGCAGGGCTGCTGATCAGTATATTTCAAATGATTGTAACAAGCAACCCAGCCACACCCCTGGTGTTGTGACTTGAAGCCACCATCACCATGTAAGGTTTTTGTAAATGGGTGGCCAGGACCACAGAGCATCTGGGAAAGTTACAACCCAGGTGAGGTCTGTCACTAATCCACCTACAGGAGTTCCTCTGGTCCTGGGGTTTTACAGCAGTGTAAGGGGCCCTTTGGCTAGATGATCATTTGGGAGGAGCAGTGCTGGCTTTAGATCTTCCAAAGATTCCAGAGTTTGGGCAGGTTGTTTGGATCAGAGGTTGAGGTAGCAGCATGATTCATGGAATTAATAGTGGGCTTAGTTCCAGTCAAAGTTCAAAATCCATGTGCTTCTCTGAATACCGAGTATCTGGTGGGGAGGAAACATTTGGGTTTTGAGCTAAAGTGTTCAGTTTCGATGACTCTTTGGCATCTGCAGTCTCAGAATAAAATTCCTATTTTCTGCGAGTGATTTTCAGCTCTGTTCTGATAAGATGGCCAGAATAGACAATGAGTGACCAGAATATTCTGTCCATTCCTTCTTTGGGCCATTCACTTTGCACGGAGAAAAATGCTGTCGGTAGTTTCAGGTGGTAAACCTCACCCTAGTCAACCAGCTCACAAAACCAAGTGGTGAGTCTCCAGTGAAGCCAGATAAAAAGCGAGGATGATTTAGACTCATGGAAAGTTCCAGCTAGAAAGAATCCTCAAGACCATCTGCCCTGGCTCAACCCCAAGTCCAGCTACATGGTCTCCTGCTGTTGGCTTAGGTGTCTATTTACATATAAGGACAGCACATTCTTTTAGTGATATTTTGTGCATTTTACATTCCACTTTCCTTCCTGGGAAAAAGACTTCTGTAGAAGGGTGTAGAGGGAAAGATAAGCCTTTTGATCGCCTGAAAGTTAAGACCTATGATGAAGGGAAAAGGAGCCAGGTGCTGAGCCCATAGCAGGCATTTCATAAACAGTCTTTGAAGGCACGACTCAGGCAAGCTCTGGTTCTGATCGTGATTCTCCAGGAAATGCCAGCGGCTGTTCTTCCCGTGGAACTGCTGCAGTCGAGGGTCCTTAGCAGCTGCCCACTCCATCCATACCAATGGCCATGATCTGAAAGGTGAGCCTTGGCCATGGGCTCAGCTGAGCTGCAGAGGAGGGCTACATGACACTCCTGATACATACACAGGGCTTGGAGAGGTTTGGCCTGATTCCACCTGGAGCCTCTGAAAGACCACTTCAAGGTCAGGCTGAACCCAGATACTAGGAGATCTTTGCATTAAGAGCCTTTTTTGTTTCTTATATAGTCACAAGGATTCCTTTAACTTACAATTACACATTAGGGAATCCAAGTTGAACTCGTCCCCCAAGGCCCCTACATCCCTAGGACTCTTGGGCTTTCCAAGCCACACTTCCTCCTAGGGACGCCCTCAAAGGGAGAGCCTGGGGTGTGTGACTCAGACTCCTTTGCCCAAAGAAAGGTGTTCGTGCTGAGTTTTAAGAGGCTCTGGCTGCTTGCTGCCGCTACCCGGGGCCCCGAACGATGGGCCCATCTTGGGGCTGTGCTTTGCCAGCGACACCTCTCCAGTGCCTGGCTCACTCCTGCCTTTGTTCGACAAACAGCTTGTATAGTGTCCATTCCAGAAAGCCCACTTCGACCAGCGCCCACCTCAACAAGCGTGACCTGCATCCCCTCCTTCACGTCCCAGCAGGACCCCTTCTTCCTCTGTGTGCCCACCTTCCACCCACCCGACCCCCGCATATCACAGCACCGATCTGCGGGGTGTTTTTGTCTAGTTACTTGTCTGTCGCCTTCCTAGACTATGAGGTTTTGTGGATGGAGCGTATGTGTCTTTATACCACAGAGCCCATGCCTGGTGCATAGCTGGTGCTCAGGTTTGTTGGTGATACGCAGAGTAAGTCATCACCTGTGAATTCAGGAAGAGAGGAAACCAGAATGAGCCAGGGCTCGGGTCAAGGTGGATGGGATGGGGGATCTGATGGAAGCCAGGAGGATGGCACCCAGGAGGCTCCCAAGCCCCTTGGTTAGAGACCTCGGCAGAGGCAGTTCCTTGAAGGCGGCGGGAGGGGCTCGGCAGGACGCTAAACCCGGTATCCTACTATGAATAATGTAAAACAGAAAGCCCACCGATAACTGGTCTCTGCTGGTTATTCACATGTGGTCATGTTCACACAAAAGAGGAATTTGTTTTATTTTGCAGCAAGAGCCAGTGTCTGCCACCTGGGCTGCAGAGAGAAAGGGGAGATCTGGTTTGGTTTGGTTTGGTTTTCTGAGAAGCTCCAGTTTCCTTATTTTTCTTGCCTAATGTCTCTGGTTTTCAAACATTTGCATGGTCTGCATCAGACAGCCCTTATCAGTACTGAGGGCCTGACCTTCCAGCTGCCTTGGCCGCGAACTCCACCTTCCTCTCAGAATCCAGAGTGGCCCTGGCATGTGTGGTGTAAGTAGGCCTGGGAAAGGTGAACAAAAACACAGATTGAAAATAGGATAAAAGACATTACCCCATAATCCAGGAAATAAGGGCTCCAGTTAATACTGATCTGTGCACGTAGCTGAAGGGCATGAAACTTGACTTCAATCATAAAGAATCCAGTTACAGGTTATCGCAAGATCTCCAGATGATCTAGGAGACAGGATTTGGTATTAACACTTGAACTTGATGATGACCCCATAGAACTTGGCTTCCTTTCTAGTCAACGTTCCAAGCAGAAGCTGTAAACTTTGGCGCTCCCCCGTCCAAAGGGCGCTCCTGGCAGCAAGTATTGTACAGTTAACTCTGCTGTGTGCAGGCCGGTAACTGGGGGCTTTACCGGCTTCTTCGCTAATTGCCATCACAGTGAGGCAGGGTGGAAAGGACTAGCCCATCAGAAAACCGGGAACCACATACAATCTGTAAGCGGTGGTTAGAGTTTGAACTAAGGCCCCAGAGGCTATGCTCCCTGCATGCCAACCAGCAGCTCCTCTCCACAGCAACTCTGAGCACATTAACAACACGACAGTCCAGCATCAGGACCCAGTAAGAGTCGTGGAAAGAGCGACTGTTGGGTTTTCGGTAGAACCGGGTGTCTTGAGACCCTACTCCTCCCTTTACAAGACGTGTCACGTCAGAGCAAGTTCCTTATACTTTTTTGAAGTTCAATTCTCTCATCCACAAACATGAGATAACAATATCGACTTAAATGATTCAATGGATGCCTGGTAAGGGGTCACAACTCCCGTACCAGGTGAGTAAGTGGCATTCATCCACACGCATTTCTCAAAAGTACGCTATCACAGTCACTTTCATGTGAGCCTCATAAAACGTGGACAAAGTTCCGCATGTAGTGATACAAGGAAAGCCTCTGATCATTTTTTCCTGATTTACGTGTGTTGAAATCTGGAAGGAGACTGAAGAATTATCAGATGATTGCGTATTTCATTCCTTGTAGTGATGCTTGCTTTAGGGAGTGGAAGGAACAGGAGAAACTAGCTCATTGCTGAACAAGATTCTCCCTTAGATTACCGTTCGATTGCAGGTTTGTTGAGATTCAGACTTGGGGATGACATGTCCTTGCACTGACTCGTGAAGTTAGCTTTGCCAGCTGAACCTTCTGTTTTCTTTGCAAGGGTCTAAGTTTATCAGGAAAGGATTTCTTTTGTTTTTACTGTACAGGAGGCAGGATGGACTTCTATTTTCCTAGACCCACAACTGTACTCCCTGAGTTCCTCCAGATAAGCAAGGTTACCTGGCAGACGGTGGAGAGGTGCGGCAATGGCAATGCTCAGGACAGATTGTTCTGAGTAGGTTGATGTCGTATAAAACTTGACACAGGTCATGTGCCTATATTTTGAAGATACTTTGCAGGGAATTCTGCCCTGAGTAACAGAGTGGAGATGGGAGTGGATGGTGCCACGAGAGGATTTTTATCCTATTTACCTCATTGGAATCAATCCAGTTAGATAAGAAACAGAATCCTCTCTTTTTCCTTAGTTATAAAGAGTTCTGTTCAGGAAGAGAGGAAATAAGCTTTGGCACATAGAAAATTACTTTTTTAAAAAAAATTTTATTGGAGTCTAGTTGATTTACAGTGTTGTGCTAGTTTCAGGTGTACAGCATAGTGATTCAGTTTATATATATATATACACACATTCTTTTAAAGATTCTTTTCCCGTATAAGTTATTACAGAATATTGAATAGAGTTCCCTGTGCTATACAGTAGGTCCTTATTAGTTATCTATTGATATTTTTTATACAGTAGTGTGTGTATGCTGATCCCAAGCTCCTAATTTTTCCCTCCCCCCTCCATGTTTCCCCTTTGGTAACCTTAAATGTGTTTTCAAAATCTGTGAGTATGTTTCTGTTTTGTAAATAAGTTCATTTATATCATTATTTAAAATTAGATTCCACATATAGGTGATATCATATGATATTTGTCTTTCGCTGTCTGACTTACTTCACTTAGTATGATAATCTCTAGGGAAAAGCTAAGAATTGCTTCTGTGATGGCAGTTTTGGGAAATGGTTTTTATTCTGAGAGCATGAGCTCTATAAAAAGCAGGACCTGTATAGGTGGGACCAGAGCTACCAGGCTAACGGCTCCGGCCCCGGGCTCTGACGCTGGTCCAGACACAGGTGTGCTTTTGTGGGAGCTCAACTCCCTTTCCAAAGCCTGCTTCCTCCTCCCGTCTCACTTCATCTCTTGCCCTGACTTAGTGACATGCCTTTGCTGTTCCAAGGCGTTCTGACCTACTGTTTCTTTTCTAATTTGTTGGCATCCCTCCTGGGCATGGTGGTTGCCCCGGGGGTTGGGGGGGGGGAGGGGAGGGTGGGGCGGGGAAGGTGTTGTTTGTCTTAAGGTCCTGAGTCATTTTGGAGTATTGGTGTCCTTGGAGACTGACTTTCTCTTACTCAGATTTTCAGAGAGAAGCTTTGCAAAGCAATAACAACCCAAGAATCCTCTTTACCAAAGATTAAGGTAGCAAACCTTGCACACTGGTGCAAAATTTGATAACAGTATCAATTTACCTTCATCTTTCCCTTGCAATTTCCGTGGTCCTCCAGCTTGCTCACGTTTCTGCGTTTTTCTTGCTGCCAAAAGTAGAAACTGCAAGTCCTCAAGTTCTTTAACTTCCAGGCAATTGCACTGTTTGTACCTAGAATCACAGAACTCGATTGATTGACTGCATTGGTCCAGACCTTTATTGCAGGTCACGTTATGGGATGTGGTTGAGTGTTTACCTGAAAGTACTAATCCCCATGTACAAATGTTTCACAGTTCACACAGCGTCTGTTCTCACAATAGAAACCACAGAATGTCAGCCCTGGAGGAAGCCTTGAGAGTCTAGCCCTCTTGGTTTTGCATCCCTAGGGGCAGATTTGATGTCTCAAAATATAGATGCTTTTTGGAAGGGCAGCACATTAATTTTTATGCAGTCACACCGTATGCAGATGAGCGTATCTGTTGTTTTCCTAAGAGCAGGAATTTCTAGGGGCAGGAGGACAGAACGGGTCATTGCAAAGGACAGTGAAAGACCCTGAGGACAACCCTCCACTGCATTTCCCCAGACCCTTCCTCTGGCTGTCCTGCTGCCATTCCCATGGCCTCACCCCACCCAGACTCCAGCCGTTACGAACTGGTGCCCATCAATCAGCATTCCCCGTGTCACCACTGCAGAAAGGAACCCTGTGCTTCTGGCTGGCGTGATTGGTTTCCCAGCCACAGTGGCACCCTTGGCTCCTGGAGGCTAACCCTCCCTCCTCCCTCGTTACCACACCATTGTTCTTCCCTGGAGCAGTCATCATTCACAGTTGTTCAGAGGTCAGAGAACAGAGTCACTTTGTCTCTGCAGCCAAGCAGGATCCAGCACCACTTCTAGGCAGGTCGGGGGACGCCCTGGAGTCAGAGGTTGCAGGCTGGTCCCACACAAGGATGCCTGCCAGCGCAGCCTGCGAATCCAGGCCACGCTTTATTTGCCACGTGTCCTGATGTTTCTAATTTGCACAGATTCTTTGTCAACTTGCCAAGCTCTGCATCTACTGAACTCCATCCGCTGAGAGGGTGCCTTTTGCAAATCTACAGAAATTGACTTTATGTGCCAGGGTGGGCCACCAGGGCTGGGGCCTTGGGACCGTGGGGACCACGGGCCTTAGAATCATTCCATACTCCCCGCCATACAGGGATGCTTCCAGTGACTCAGGGATTCTAGTCCCACAAAAGTCAGTCATCCTCATGGTCTTCTTTTTCCTTGTCTTTCCTCCGTTCTTCCCTCCTTCCCTCCTTCCTTCCTTCCCTCCTTCCTTCCTTCCTTCTTTCCTTCCTTTCTCCTCTTGCTTCCTTACTTTTTTTAGTTCTTTGATTCTGGGAAACTATTAAATACAGCAAAAGGAGAGGAGCACAGAAAAAAATGACAAGTTTTGCATTTATAAAATGAACCCCCAAAGGACTTCTTGCTTATTGCTCAAATCCCCCGCTCCTACTGGCCTCACACGGGCAACCGGCACCTCTCCCTTTGGTGGGAGCTTGTGGTCCAGGGTTGAGGTCCGCCCTGGCATGGACCCCAGGGTCCTGGGTCCAGTCTGCTTTTCTGGGGTCACTTGTTCTTTGTCCAGGTGCTGCCCCCTGACCTCCACACCCCCTGCCATCTCTACAAAGGCAAAACCAGGACACAGTTTTCCTGCTTCCCTCTCACTCCCTTGTCTTGGGAAGGCACTGCTTGTCTGCAGGCGGGATGACTCATTTCTTTGTCATCCTCTCACCCCACTTGGCCCGTCCAGCTGCTTCCATCCCCTTTGTGCAGCGAGGATGGAGCCATCATGTGGTGTGTGTGAGGCTCTTAGGCACTGGATCAGCTCCAGGCCCAGCAAGGCCAAACGAAGCAGAGGACTGATAACGACTGATAGAAGAGAGACAGGCTCCAACTGTCCCAGAGCAGAAGACAAAAATACACTCCTGCTGCTGATTCTTTAGCTGCAAAAGGGTCTGAGGCCATGCAGCTGTTGGAGCCTTTACACCCAGCCCGAAGTGCATCCCTCCCCCCACCTGGCTCCCCTTCCCCCATTCGTCCGGGGAATGCAAATGCCTTAATGCTCCACTTGTCACTTTGCAATTTTCCAGCATCTAGACTTGTGCTCCACTTAGGATGAGCCTGAGTTCTTGAAATTACACAGTAACTTGACGGGCATCCACCGCGTATGAGGGCAATGAACTTGCTGGAAGCCCTGGCTGGTTGGCAGGCGAGATGAAGAAGAATCAAATTCCCTGTTCGCAGGCTGGTTCATTGTTTCATTCAGAATTTGCTCGTAAAGTCCTGAGAGGGCAGAGCTCTCCCATCGCCAAGGCTTGGCTGAGATAATGCAGCTGGGACAACCTATAAACGTGAAAAATGATTAACAGCAGGAAGAGAGAGGGGGAATGTGTTTAAGAAGACCTATTTTAAAAGGTTATAAGTACTGGGTTAAAATTAAGAAGGGGAATTGAAGAGGAATTTGGGGAAATTTTGAGAAAGGGGAAATTCGAGGAACACTGAGCAAGAAATTCTGGAATGATCGCCTGTGATCAGAAGACTCCCCCGCGGGCTCCTGTTCGGATGCCCTTGACCCCCTAGTTCTTCCTTCTGAAACTGCCTGGAACCAGTGTGCTGCAACAAGCTTCCTGCAATGAGTGAGAAAAGGGCCCCCAAGCAGCGCACCCTGCCCCGCCCCGCCCTGCCCGGGAAGGGGCCCTGGGCAGGACGGACTGGAACAAAGACCCAGATCCTGGCTTCCTTCTGTTTCCTTCGCAGTAGGGGAGGGGCTTGCTGGCTGGCAGGACGCCCTCTGAGCCCGAGGAAAATCACCACCCAGACTGTCCGGCCCCCTCCCCTCCCCCCCCACAGCTCCGTGCCCTCCTCTGCCTGTCACCAGCGGCCCCGGAAGGTCACTGGGGCACAGAGCATCTCCCACCATCTCCCTCTATGTTTTCATCCTCGCTCTGAAGGGAGCTTGTGGTTGAGGGGACAGCACCTCCGACAGGAAAGGAGCCCGAGCCAGCGCCAGGGTCAAAGTCCCGGACGTCTCTGAATCCACGGGACCCTTCGGATGTTTGGGATGAGGGGGAGGGATGGCACCAGAGTTGTTGTGACTGAGGGGAAGTGAGTCAAGGGAAGAAAAGCCCTGATTTAATTCTTGCGGACGAGGGGGTAAGTGGAGCTGCCAGACCACAAAATAACACCCCAACCGACTAACCCACTTTGGGCTGCTGAGGGTGAGAGCACCAGGGCAAGGCACACGGAACCAAGGATGTGGGTCCAGGAAGATCTGAGTCCGATGACCAAAACCAGATGTCTCCCCTCCTTTCTGCAAATCTGCACTTCACGGGCCCCGTCTATAAAAGAGAGGCTGGTTTCCCGATGGAGCCGTGGGGCTGGCGGGGAGTTGGGGATGGGAGACTTTCCTTTGTTGGACAAGGAGGCGTGCACATTCTAAGTGGAAGAGCTCAGGCCATCTGAGGCAGGCTGGCTCTGAGATGTGCCAGCAACAAAATTCCTATGGTTTCCTCTAAAAAAGTCAGAGATGAGACATTAGTCAACCCCAGGGCAGCAACTGGGTCCATCTAGTCAACCCCAGGGCAGCAACTCACTTCAAGGGAAACCAAACCAGCACCCTGAGGTCCCAGGCTGCCAAGAAGTGCCAGAGGTGGTCTCAGCCTTCAGCCCACAGAAATGTCTGGGCAAAATCATCTTCCGGCAACCCATGTCCATCATCAGATGGATGGATAAACAAGATGTGGTCCATGCAGATGGTGGCATATTATCCAGCCTTAAAAAGCAAGGAAATTCTGACCCATGCTACCATATGGATGGACCTTGAGAGCATTATGCCCAGTGAAATAAGTCAGACACAAAAGGACAAACACTATATAAGCCCATTTATATGAGGTACCTGGAATAGTCAGATTCACAGAAATAGGAAGTAGGATGGTGGTTGCCATGGGAACGGGGAGTTCGGGTTTACCGGGTACAGAGCTTCAGTTTGGGAAGATGAAAGTTTGGAGATGGATGGTGGTGACGGCTGCACAACAATGTGAAGGAACTTAATGCCGCTGAACTTACACTTAGAAATGGTTAAAATGGTAAATTTTGTTATGTGTATTTTACCACAATAAAAAAGGTATGCGAGAAGAAGACACCATCCTTCAGACACTTGCCGTGGCCTCTCCTGCTGTGGGAGCCGACGCTGGGGGGCACTGGCAGACTCACGAACTGTGCTGTCCTCTTGGTCCTCTCACATCACACGGTTAAGGTTTCTTCCCCTCTTCTTCCAGAATTCAAGGGACACTCTGAGGAAATGATGAACGCTATGAAGAGAGAGCTCTTGTGTGTGCTGCTGCTCTGTGGAGCTGTCTTCAGTTCCCCCAGCCAGGTGGGTGTGCCCTCTTGTCTGTGCTGGCACACACCTGGACACACTCGCCTCGGTGGGCGACGCTCGGGGTCCAGGCTTGCAGCGGAACCCTAGGCACTCGTTCTGACTTGAGTAAACACTGCCTCTCAATGCCTTCTTTGGGGCTGTTTTTAAAGGAGGTGTCTGAATGAATCCATAAAGTATTTATAAAAGACAGTGCAGGCGCTGTGAGCCATGGAGGCGGGCGAGCTGCCCGTGTACCGTGTACTATCTACTTGGGGTGGGAGCTACACAGCACACGTGCTCTCTGCAGATGCCTGGCAGCTCAGGGCATCGTTCAGGCCACGTGAGCGATGCCCGCACAGCAGGATTTTAGAGAAGGGAGAGTTGGGGCAGCTACCTGGAGGAGATGGGATTGCAGGGCGGGGCGGTGCATGCAACCCCACTAACCCACATGTGGCTTTTTTTTTTTTTAATTAATTTATTTTTATTTTTGGCTGCGTTGGGTCTTCGTTGCTGCGCGCGGGCTTTCTCTAGTTGTGGCGAGCGGGGGCTACTCTTCGTTGCCGTGCGCGGGCTTCTCATTGCTGTGGCCTCTCTTGTTGCAGAGCACGGGCTCTAGGCGCACGGGCTTCAGTAGTTGTGGCATGCAGGCTCAGTAGTTGTGGCTCACGGACTCTAGAGCGCAGGTTCAGTAGTTGTGGCGCACAGACTTAGTTGCTCTGCGGCATGTGGGATCTTCCTGGACCAGGGCTCGAACCCACGTCCCCTGCATTGGCAGGCGGATCCTTAACCACTGCGCCACCAGAGAAGTCCCCGGCTATTTTAATTTAAAATTAATTAAAGTTAAGTAAAATTTAAAATTCACTTCAGTCACACCACATTTGAAGTGCTCAGTCGTCACATGTGACCAGTGGCTACCGCATTGCACGGCCCGGATGTTAAACATTTCCATCATTCAGAAAGTCCTTTTGGATGGGACTAGTCTAGAAGGGGGGAAAGAATTAGACAGGAAGGCAGGTGATGGACATTCCACCTGGGCCCATTACCTGAGGGGGATGCTCTGGGCAGGTGGCCTCTGATTGGTGGGTTGATGGTGGTCTTCTGGTTTGACCACCCTTATTCCTGAGACACCCAGCATGTACTGACTCTTCCTCCGCCCCTGGTTTCTTTGCAGGAAATCCACAGGCGACTCAGGAGAGGAGCCAGATCACACAGAGGTGGAGGTGAGATGTCACTGGGGTGGAGGCAAGTCAGGCTCAAGGTCAGGGTCGGGGTCAGGGTGCTCTAGGCTCCGGCGGGGATTTTTTTCCACGTGACCTGCTTACTCAAGATCCGTGAAGGTGAGACTCTGCTAAGATGCTTCTGTCCTGTCTCACCACTCACACAGGCTCTGAGGGGACAGGAACAGGTCCTCAAGGGGTCAGGATGCCTGGGGGTCGCTCGCTGCTGGGAGCCTGCAAGCCCAATGGCACAAAGGGAAGCGGCTTCGAATATTACACGGATGAGAACAGAGCCCAGAGAGACGGAGTGACTTGCCCAGGGTCACAGAGCCGCCGGGCCGCACGGTGCTGGTCCTCCAGGGCCTCTCCCTGGGCTGTGATCCCCACCGCCTCGCACTCCATTTAGCATCTTTGTTAACTAGCTTCTCTGTGCCTCTGTTCCTTCAGTTGGTAACTCAGGGATGACTAACCTGGGTTGCTTCACGGAAGCACTGTGGGAAGACCATCTCTGTGAGGCCGTGTCTAGAGTTGAGACTAGAAACCCAAGGAACATTCCCACTAGAATCCCAAGAATAAAACGTGCTCACGGCCCGATTGTCTTGACTCTGATCTAAAGAGCTGCAGGCCCCACTGCAGGTCCCAGATCATCCCTCCTCCCTCATGACCTACCTCTTTCGGGGCTGGAAGGCTCTGCAACACCCATTCAAGGTGGAAGTTTTCCCAGAGTGAGTCACAGCTTAACTCTCACTGCTTCCGCAGTCGGATAGCACAGTGCTTCCTGCAAGCGTACCCTGGCCTTGACGGCCCTCTAAAGGAACAGCAGTATTGTTGACAGTGAACGTATGTCACTGCTTCAATTCATTAAAAGTTAAAGATGTTTTAAGTTCGCATTCTGGGTTGCAAACAGAGAGAGAGAAAAAGGGAAAGTGTATTAATGGGAGGACTTCAACTATTTTCATTATACCAAAGTACTAATGGAAGTAGCAAATTTTCTGCACAGACTAAAATGTCAATTTTCTTTGTTTGGGACCAGAAATGCATCATCTCAGTGTGGTAATGCTAATATGGATCAAAAATTCTGGTAGGCAATTGTGTGCATGTGCATATTATTGATGAATTAAAATGAAAAATTAGAGTATTACCTAACAAATGTGTCTTGATAGATAAACTCTTTCAAAACAAGGGCCCATCAGAGGAAAAACAATAAAAGGGGTCTTTTTTATTGTTTTTCATAAGTGTATTTCATATTTCATTGAAACTAAAATAAGGAAATAGTAGAAATACACCATTATATTCTATTATATATTTCAAGAAAATAACTGATTTTCATAGGAAATTGAATGTAAAGATTACACAGTCATATGGAAAGCAATATTGGCACTGCCCCCTAATAAATTGAATCTGAAATTGTTTTTGAAAAATGAAAGGGGTCTTTGGTGACAAAATAAGGGGTATTTGTTGTCTTCTGGCTGAGAGCAAGGAAGGAATAAAGGACGTATTATCCCGAAAGTGAGCAGGATTGGCGGGTGGGGGAGGGGGGCATCACTGTCAGTTTGGGGTGAGTCGGGCCCTAAAGAGGCCGGCCTGTCTGTCGTTACAGTGACCTGCAGAGACGAGAAAACGCAGATGACGTACCTGCAACATGAGTCCTGGCTGAGGCCCCTGCTCAGGGGCAACAGGGTGGAGCACTGCTGGTGCAACGGTGGCCGGGCCCAGTGCCACTCGGTGCCCGTCAACAGTACGTGTCCACCCAAGCCAGGCTGTGAGCCTCGAGTCCAGTCTCACGGCCCCAGCCCTGTCTGTCACAGTCCCGGGCCTGTCTACCCTTCAAATGGGGCTGCAGGCATGCTCTGCCCTAGGCCAAGGTGCAGGTGCCGAGCAGAAATCATGAGGCCGTGAGCCTCAGTTTCCTCATCTGTAAAATGGGAGAACAGTCATACAGACTTCGTGGTCGGCTGTGAGGAGTCAATGAGTTCGTTTTTGTGACGTGCTCAGAATCGTGTGTGCGTGTAGACAGCACGCTTCAACTTTGACTCATATATTCTTGGGCTGCTTGGAAAGTAATTAGGGATTCCCTTGCTTCTACTTGACAGGTTGCAGCAAACCTCAGTGCTTCAATAGGGGGACATGTTGGCAGGCCCTCTATTCCTCAGAGTTTGTCTGCCAGTGCCCTGAAGGGTTCATCGGGAAACTCTGTGAAATAGGTGAGTGGTAGGTGGGTGGCTGTGAGACAGGGGCCCACCAGGGTGAAATCCCACCTGCAAACCTACCCAGAAAGGAAAGCAAGTGTGCAGTGACGGGGGAAGGATTGGGGTGGGATGGGATGGATCATCCGAGGGTGGTTAGGGCCTCGGGCACAAATCTGGAGCCTGGCGCGGTCCCCGTCAGCGGGGTGACCCAGTCACCCAAGCAGCTCAGCAGCTACTGCCTCAGTGGTTTGAGGTGAGATCCCCTTTGGAAACTAAATGACAGGAGGATTCACATGGGAGGTGTCGTGTGTCCTGTTTCCCCTCAGATGCCAGCGCCACATGCTACAAGGACCGGGGCATCACCTACAGAGGCAGGTGGAGCACAGCGGAGAGCGGGGCCGAGTGCGTCAACTGGAACAGCAGCAGCCTGGCCATGAAGCCCTACAGTGGGCGCAGGCCTGATGCCATCAGGCTGGGCCTCGGGAATCACAACTACTGCAGGTGAGAGGGCCGCCTTCCCCGCCCTGGAGGATCTTCTCTGCTGAGAAGCTGTCACAGTCGGGGAAAGACCTGCGTCAGCTCTGTCAGGGTTTCCAGGAAGTAATAGGAGATGTGTATACATAAAGAGATTTATTTTCAGGAATTGGCTCATGTGATTGTGGGAGCTGGTAGGTCTGGAATCTGTAGGCAGGCTCCCCAAGCTGGAAACTCAGACCCGAGTCGATACTGCAGTCCTGAGACAGAACTTCTTCTCAGCTTTTGCTCTTAGTGCCTTCAACTGATTAGATGCGGCCCACCCACACTTTGGAGGAGAATCTCCTTTACTTAAAGTCTGCTGACTGCAAATGTGAACCACATTGACCCAGCCCTTCCCAGCACCACCTAGGTTGGCATTTGATCAAACAACTGGGCGCGATAGCCAAGTTAGCCCATAAAGCTCACCATCACGGTGCACCCCTTGTCAACGTGGCAGCCACACGCATCTCCGTAAACCACACTTAATTTCCAAATAAAGACGATTACAAGGTCATACCTCCACCCAACACGATCTGACTCTCCTGTGTACGACAAACACGCGTAACTCTATCCCCGGAAGAGGTGCAGAGCCCTTGGCCCGAGAGGCGGGCCTCACTCTTCACCTCCCCTGGCCTTCCTGGCTGATTTTTCAGAAACCCAGACCAAGACTCAAAGCCCTGGTGCTACATCTTCAAGGCAGGGAAGTACATCTCCGAGTTCTGCAGCACGCCAGCCTGCGGCAAGGGTAAGTGCAGCCTCCCCACGGCCTCTGTAGCCTCACGGGGGGAAGGGTCTGGAGGACAGCGCTGACGGTCCTTCTGCAAACAAGGAGACAAAGGACTGAGCTGGTAGTTCATCATTTCAGTGTCAGAGGGAAGGAAGTCAAGAGGCTTAGGTCCTCACCCAGGCTTGGCATCTAACTAGCTGTTTGACCTTGAGCTGATCTCTGCACAGCTCTGACCCTCTGTTTCCTCATCAACAGAGAAGATGGGGCTGTTTCGGTGATTTCCAGTCCCTTTGAGAAGGCATGGAGGTTCTCTCTTTTTTGATTAATGGACCTGTTTCTCAAGATCTCTCTCTCTGTCTCTGTAAAGACTTTTAATGTGAGAAAATTTCCCAGATTGAAAAAACACTCAGTTACAAAAAGGTACTGTGAATTCAGTGGTGCTTTTGCAAATGGTGATGTTATTTATCACAAGAGTAGGGAAAATATGTTTTAAAGTTCTAAATATACATTTACAAAAATGGTGTACATTCAGTCTACAGGTGACGCTGATATTCCTGTGAATTTAAGAACTCTTTAGAGTAACTCTAAAGCATCCTCCCCACCCCCCAGCTCTGGTATAAATTGGGAGTCACTGGTCGCGATGATCTTAAAGGTCCCTTATCACTATGCTATCTGTGCATGGTAGTATACTTTGTCAGTTTCAAGTGGGGAGAAAAGACGGTAAAATGGGACAAATACGCAGCATTTGAAGGTTCATACTCTCCCTTCCTTCCCAAGTCCAACAAATCCTTCAGGTCCCTAGCAGACAATATCTGAGAAAACTGGGCCTGCCCACGTGTCCCCCCATTGAAGCACCCAGGATCCCAGCAGCCTGTCAAGTATACACAAGAAGCCCCTAATTGCTTTCCAAGCAGCTCCAGGAATAATCCCCACTAGCTGAACTCAGCACCCTTTCCTGCCGAACCTGAATATCCCTCAGAGTCTCTGTTAACACAGCCATAAGGAAGCCACAGCCCATGATGGAGGCTGGCACCGGATGGAAGCCACTTACCACCCGGTGTGAAAAGGCTTGAAGGACAGAAAAGGGTGGTGGGCTGGCTGCCTTGGGTGTCCCAGGCCGGCAGCTCTGCTTTAGGCCCTGCTGCAAACCCCACCTGCCTGCTTTAGCATTTAAGTGGCTTTGTTTCAGTTTGAGATTTCCTGTGTTCCAGAAAAAGATGGGGACTGCTACCAGGGGAAGGGGCTGGCATACCGCGGCACCCACAGCCTCACCGCGTCTGGGGCCTCCTGCCTCCCGTGGAGTTCCATGATCCTGATGCGCAAGATTTACACCGCCTGGAAGAGCAACGCTCAGGCCCTGGGCCTGGGCAAGCACAATCACTGCCGGTGCGCGGCGCAGGGTCCGGGGCGTCTGCGCAGAGGGCGGGGTTGGAGCGGGATGGGAGGGGTCTGATGCTGAAAGTTACATGAAAGACCCAGTGGGTGGGAGGGAACCATGGATGTGACCCAGCCCAACCTATTCATTTGCACTTGTCGTGAAAAGGAAAGTCCTCCAGTTTCTTGACCCAAATCCCATGTTAGAGGGTCTGTCCTGTGCCGTCCTCACTTGGCCCCTTTGTTCCATCCTAAGAGTCGTCTCCTGGCACAGCTGGGAGATGAAGACGTAATGTTAATGACAGAAGAAAAAAGTTACAGTCATTTCCCTCTGGTGGGATCTGCGGCTGAGCCCAGCCCGGGGCTCAGGGTCCTCCTTCCCAGCTGGTCAGCCTTCCCCTCTCTTCCCTGGCTTGTGATGTGATTGGAAACCTTCCCTCCTTATGACTAGGAACCCAGATGGGGACGCCCAGCCTTGGTGCCACGTGCTGAAGGATCGCCAGCTGACATGGGAGTATTGCGACGTGCCCCAGTGTGGTAAGGCCAGCTGTGGCCACCTCCCCGTGCCCAGCCTCATTCCTGACCGTGTCCTCTGCCGCCTCCCGTGTCTTCCAGGCTGCTCTCCCGCCTTCTCCCAGAACCCAGTTAACACAGGGGGATGGGGTTACCCAGAGGGGGTGGAGACCGAGAGAAATGCAGGTTGGCACACTTTGCTAAAAAATGAAACTTTAGAAATCGTCTGAGAACCGATTGTTATTACTCGGTTCCTGTGAACACGCAGATCAGCCAGACTGTTCCTCAGGGCACACATGCACATAGGGTTTAACTGGGCAGGTAAGACACAAACTACCAGCGAACTCATGACCAAGGTCACGCATGGCGCATCCTCAGCGGGCAGTACCAGTGGGCTGGCAGTATTAGGAAAACTTCGTGAGGGGGCAGGCTGTCCCATGGGCCTGGAAGGATGGGTAAGGCTGAGTCGATGGGAAAGCAATGGGGTAGACATTCCCCAGGAAGAAGCTGCAATGCCTCGCTATTTCTTAAGCCAGGAAGTGGCTGCAGGAAAAGCGTAGAGGTAACAAAGCGTCGCAGACGGACCCCCGGCTGTGGAGTCAGATCTGGGTTCTAATCCAGGTGCCACTGTGACCTCGGCAAAAAGGCCCCAGCCTCCCTGAAGCTGAGCGCTGTGAGGGTTAAGGATAGTGTCTATACAGTGCTTAGCTCATCCTGGATCCTCGCCACGTGCAGGCTGTGGATTCATTGCCGTGGAGATGGCTCCATCCCTCTGTACAGCCTGCAGAAGCGCAGCCGGGGGTAGAAACCCGGGTCCCAAGACGAGACACCAGGATGGGGCTCAGGGACCTCGCCCAGGCCCACAGGTCTGACCCCGGCTCTGCCCTCCCCTCCCCAGTCACCTGCGGCCTGAGACGGTACAAGCAGCCCCAGCTCCGCATCAAAGGAGGCCTCTTCGCCGACATCACCTCCCACCCGTGGCAGGCCGCCGTCTTCGTCAGGAACAGGAGGTCCCCAGGAGAGCGGTTTCTGTGTGGGGGGGTCCTGATCAGCTCCTGTTGGGTGCTGTCGGCCGCCCACTGCTTCCAGGAAAGGTAGGGATGAGAAGCCGGCGGGCCCTCCTCCTCTCTAAGGCCTTAGACCAGGCCCATTAGAGAAGAGCAGCCTTGAGCCGTCTCTCCATCAGGTATCCTCCCAACCACCTCAAGGTGGTCCTGGGCAGGACGTACCGGCTGGTCCCTGGGAAGGAGGAGCAGACGTTTGAAGTAGAAAAATACATCGTCCATAAGGAATTCGATGATGACACTTACAACAATGACATAGGTAAGATGTCTGGCTCTCCCTGCTGCCGTGGGAACTCCAGACTCACACGTGTGCAGTCCCACCTCCTCCACCCAGGCCCCCGCCCCCTCCCTCCTCTCCCCTGACATCCTCGCTCTCTTCCTCGCCCCCCCTCCCAGCACTGCTGCAGCTGAAATCGGACTCACTGACCTGCGCCCTGGAGAGCAACGCCGTACGCACCGTCTGCCTCCCAGACGCCGGCCTGAAGCTGCCGGACTGGACAGAGTGCGAGCTGTCTGGCTACGGGAAGCACGAGGCCTGTGAGTGGGAGGACATCTCGGCCCCGTCCTGTCCGTGTGGGGGTGGACCGGAGCACAAGTGCTGACCAGAGGGAGGAAAAAGTGGTCCCACGAGTGTCCACCCTCGGGACAGGCGCCGCCGCCGTGACCGTGACTGTGAGGGCAAGTTCCTGCCTAGCGAGGCCCCAGCGTCTGCCCTCCCAGCCTCACAGGGTGGCCATGCAGGTCAAGAGGGGTCTGAGTAGCACAAGGGTTCTAAGAGCCTAAGATTTCAAGGAGGCTTTGATAAGAAGTGGAGTGAGCATAGTTAAGGGGGTGGGGTGGCTGGACTCTGCCGTCGGGTAGCCCTGAGTTCAAATCCTTGCCCTGCACCTTGCAAGCAGTGTGATCCGGACATGGATTTTTATTTCATGATGCTCCAAGCCTCCGTTTACTCAGTGGCAAGAAAAGGATAGATTATGGGGTTTAAATGAGATCTTAGATTAAGCCAGTGGTTCTCAACTGGGGTGATTTTGCCCCTCAGGAAACACTTGGCAATGTCAGTTATTATGACAACTCAGGATGGAGGTTTATACCAGCCTTTAGTGAGTAGAAGCCAAGGATGCTGCCAAACATCTACAATGCACGGGACAGCCCCCTGCAAAAACATTATCTGGCCCCAATGCCACTCGTGCCGCTGTCGAGAAACCCTGGGTGAAACTCTATGAAACTGCTGTTTCTGTAGGTCAAAAGAATAAAATATTGGCCATTTCATAGGATTCAACTTAATACGTGTAAAAGGTTGATAAACGTTAGCTCTTATTGGAAAGTTCGGCTTTCTCTTTCCAAAAGGTTTATAAATAACTTTCCCTAAAACCACAAGATGCCTTCCTCCTCTGTTGCAGCTTCTCCATTCTTTTCCGAGCGCCTGAAGGAGGCCCATGTCAGGCTGTATCCATCCAGCCGCTGCACTTCCCAGTATTTGTTCAACAGGACTGTCACCAACAACATGCTGTGTGCCGGAGACACACGCAGCGGTGGGGACCAAGCAAACCTGCACGACGCCTGCCAGGTAAACACGAGTGTCTCTCCTCCCCTGAGCCTCCCCCTCCAAGGGCAGAAGTGCTCCTCGGCCGACAGGTTCTTAACCAAGAAAAACAGTGATAGCGGAAAGGAGTGATTCATCTCAGTGAGGTGCTGGGGATCTAGATGAGGACCTCAGAGAATAAAGCAACTGGAGCAAGGTCAAAGTCACCCAAACTCAAGAAATCTAAGCTGCAGGAAATCTCCCCAGTGTCTGCACCGGAGTTGCCAGCTGGTACAGGATTTCCTGTAAGCCCAGGCAATTAAATGACTATCAAAGTGATGGATAAAGCAACACAAATTAAGACATCTTTGACTTCTGTGGGAGCTGGGGAACTGGAGTCCATTGTGTAGAGGGGGAAGGAGGAATGGCAGCTTCCTGGGAAGTAGGACACAGATGATTTGTGAGATAAGTTTTAGGAACTCAAGTTCAGCCCTCAGATGAGGGTTTTCCCCTGGGAAAGCGCACTCTTTTGGGGTCTCTGCGTTAGCATTCCTATCAGAGCTAGTACGTACTTGTATTTCATGATAACTTGGGTGTAAGACACAGACCAACCCGTGTACTTAGGACCTAAATAGAGCCAAGGAGCCGTCCGTGCTGGGCTGTTTTCGTGCCCACAGTGTGCCGGGCTCCCCCCTGAGTCTGGGGAGGAGTGGATGGAGACAGCAGGGCCGGGCTCTTGCACTGAGGACTGTAGGCTTAGTTCTCATGCGGAGACCACACCAGCATCTCCCCCTCTTGGCTCCTTGAGAGCCTCTGGTCCCTCTTGGAAAGGTTTTTTCAGACACCTCCACCACCTAGCTCGACAGTCATTAAAAGGTTGTATGCAAGGTGAAACCATGATCTATCAGCTAGGGTTACCCACCGGGTGCTTGGCCTCCTTAATCAATGGAAATTGATCAGAGGCCTGACGAGAAATTCAGGCAAGGCTTTACTGGGGACCCTGCAGCTGCAGGGGGGAGCGAGAACAAACAACAGGTTCCCTTGCTCACCTGCTCGCTGAGGGGGGGCGAGCTGGTTCCTTATACGAGGAGAGGGTAGGGTCGGGTCCAGGGGTTGGGCAGGAGGCGGGGCTTAGGTGGTCTGCCCACCCCTCAGGTGGTGGTGTGTGCAGGGGGCATGCGCAGTACCCTGCTTTTGCTCCCGGCTCTTCAGAAGTGGCAGTTGAGTTTTTTTGGTCTTTTGTATCTTTTTGTCTATAATTTGCTCCAACTGTGCATGCACACAGCTATTTTTAGTCCCATACAGTTTCTTTGTATTTTATTGCTCCAGCAGAGGTGTATCCAGGTGCAAGCATTGCAGCCAAGGGTCCCAGGTCCCAGCCTGTCTCACTAGCAGCAAGTTAAAAACGAAACCAGAAATCATTTCGATTCAATAAGACAACAACAGCTAACAATTACCAGGAGTTTTACTAAATGCCACACATTGTTCTCAGAGCTTTTCAAACTTTCTCTCAATTAATTCCCATAACCTTACAAGGGAGGCAGTATGATTTCTATTTTAGATTATTATTATTCAGTATCATTCAAGTAAGAATACTGAAGCCCAGTTAGCCTGGGGCTTCACAGCTAGTAAGTGGTGGAGTTACAGCCTGGGTGGGGACCTGAAATGTCCAAGCAATGACCTCAATTCTGCTTTACCACGTAGCTACAACCTGATTCTGTAAAGGCCCAAGGTCACGGAGATAAAATTTCCCTCCCCGAACTGAGCACTTTGAAGAATACATAGGAAGGGCTTCCCTGGTGGTGCAGTGGTTAAGAATCCGCCTGCCAATGCAGGGGACACGGGTTCGAGCCCTGGTCCGGCAAGATCCCACATGCCGCAGAGCAACTAAACCTGGGCGCCACAACTACTGAGCCTGAGCTCTAGAACCCACGAGCCACAACTACTGAGCCTGTGCTCTAGAACCCACGAGCCACAAGTACTGAGCCTGAGCTCTAGAGCCCACGAGCCACAACTACTGAGCCTGTGCTCTAGAGCCCGCGAGCCACAACTACTGAGCCCATGTGCCACAACTACTGAAGCCCGCGCGCCTAGAGCCCGTGCTCCGCAACAAGAGAAGCTACTGCAGTGAGAAGCCCGCACACCACAACAAAGAGTAGCCCCCGCTCGCCGCAACTAGAGAAAGCCCGTGCGCGTGCAGCAACAAAGACCCAACGCAGCCAAAATAAATAAAAATAAAATAAATAAATTTATTTAAAAAAAAAAAAAGAGTACATAGGAACACTACAAACATTCACCCTAACCTCCCCCCAAAGAGTCTGCATTTTTGCAAAGAGCTGACCTGTTCTCCCTTCTGCAGGGTGACTCGGGTGGCCCGCTCGTGTGTATGAAGGACGACCACATGACCTTGGTCGGCATCATCAGCTGGGGCCTGGGCTGTGGCCAGAAGGGCATCCCGGGCGTGTACACCAAGGTTACTAATTACCTGGACTGGGTTCGGGACAACACACGACCATGACCAGGGGCACCGGTTCCCTGCATCACGGAGACCCTGCTTCCTTCACCTCAGAGGATGCACTGCGGCGGGGGCTTCTTCACGCAGCACAAGTGGGGGAGGATGGATTTCCATAGGTACTTTCCATTTTGGAAGTTTTCAGGGCTTCAGGTCTGAAACGTACTCTGTCGGACGGGAAGAGGGGTGAACGCCAGCCCCTCCTGGAATCCCAGTCCCCGGGGCAGAAGCCCACCTCCTCTGTCCACGTGAGCAGCTTTGCAAACGGGACCGCAAAGGTGAAAGCGTGTCTCAGTAGGCAAAGATAACTCGATCCTTCAGGAAAGAAGGGTTAGAAATATTCTATTAGGAATAGAATGTCTATTTCTAGTCACAAGGAAGCCCAGCAGGAGCTTCCTAATAAGGGATGGGCTGGCTGGCCAGATCACGTTCCTCAAATCCAGCCTTCAAATCAAGTGTCGGGTTTTCCCTTTCTCCGGCTATAGCTCTTGGAAGGAATCCTGTTGTGTAGAGTGTAATTCTTTCTCCTTTATAAATCTCATCATAGGACAGGAGACATGTATCATTTTAATAACTGATAAACTAGGCTCTAACATATTTATATCAGTTCATTTTTGTTTATACTCTTATACCTGTATGATACTGTACTGGAGTAATAAATTCTGATATATTTTTCACATATTTCCCCCGAATCAGAGTGGAATCGTTCTGTTACATGCAGTATCCCACAGCTTTTATTCATGTTACTTGTGTCCACGTTCTTTGACTCGTTGGAAATATTTCCTTTCATTCATTCAGAATAGCTGCGGCATACAAGGCCCTGTGCCGGGTGATGTAAATGGTACAGAGGGGGAAGAAAGGAGCTCTTGGTTTGACAGGAAGGTAGGGATTTAGAGAAATAAGAAGGCTGAATGGAGATGGACCACAAAATAGCAGACAGAAAGTTTTACTGAAATTCAGCTGCAGGAAAGATTCAAGAATCTTTGAATTCTTGAGACGCAAGAGGGAGGAGATTATATGTATATGTACAGCTGATTCACTTTGTTATAAAGTAAAAACAGAAAAATTAAAAAAAAAAAGAATCTTAAGGAAAAAATAGAATTAGGTAGGCTTTTCAAAAACTGGGCAAGATTTGGGCTGGTGGAGAGGGGTGGGAAAGGCATTCTTTTTAAAAATATTTTTGAAATTCTATTTTATTGAAGTACAGTTGATTTACAATGTGGTTAATTTCTACTGCACAGCAAAGGGATTCAGTTATACATATATACACGTTCTTTTTCACATTCTTTTCCATTGTGGTTTGTCATAGGATATTGAATATAGTTCCCGAGGCAAGGAATATCACCGCATGAAAATCTAAAGATCTGGAGGGGAAAAAAGGCAGGGGGAGTCTGGGGAGGAATTGAGTTATAGTTTGTCCAAAGTGAAGTTCATGAAGAAGAATGTAGGTTGGAATTTAATTACGGCGCTTTGAATGCCAAACCGAGCTTTGGACTTAATTCTGTTGGCAACAGGGAACCACAGAGGCTTGGGCTTAGTGGAGTGATGGACCGAGCGAGGCTGGGGGAAGTTAGCCCTGCAAGCAGACTAGGTAGGGAAGACTCCCTGGGCGGGACCCAAGTATAAAGGAGGAATGAGGGGTAAGAAGATACTGAGCATGACCTTGCTGACACAGTGACACCCCAATTGTTAGTTCAGACTAGGAGCTAGTATGAGGGCCATTTTTCCCCAGTCCATTTTGCTGTTCTCATTAGAAAGAATTCACTCCCAGACCAGTCCACAGAAGTATGTTACTTAAGTAATGCTGCTTTCTGCCTCTCTTAGACTTTCTTAACTACTCTTGAGATGCAACCCATACTCCTGGCTGCTGCCTGACAGTTTTTGTTATCACTGACACCCCAGATACAAGCATAAATCTGATGCCATTTTTGCTGTTGGGTAAGTGCCGACTGTTCCTTGGAGCAAACATGGTCATAGTTGTCTCTCTCAAGAGGCTGTCAGAACTGCTCAGCTTAGAGGTTCTTAGAAGAAAAGTAGTTTCAACTCACAAAGGAAAGAGACTCTCTAAAGCCCAAGAGCTTGGCTCTGGGGGGAAAACACCAATTTCCCTGAAATGCTCAAGTCCCTGGACCAGTTCAATAAACGTGGGTCACAGATTTCCTGACTTTAGCCTGCTGGCTTACAAGCTCCCCTGTGAAAATGGCAGGTTTTGTCTTAGGTAGATGTGCATCTTAGCCATTTCGGGAAAACACTGCTGGAGGACAGCAGTAAGGAAGACCCCGAGCATCTCTGGCCAGAGTTCGGCTGGTTTCACCCCCTCCCCCCTTGCAGGACAAGCTTTTCTTCGGGTAGTTGGGTTAATGAAATGAACTGAAGCAGTGAGGGCTCCTTTGATGGAAATGCAAAGTTAAAAGGCCCCAACATTCCTCTGAGTGAAGTCCTGGAAACCGCAGGCTGCATGAAGACAGGTGCTCAGCAGAGCCCAGTGACTGAGCGCCAGGCAGAGTCCCAGCCCTGCAGGACTGATTCACGTGGACGAGGCTAAAACACACTCAGAGCGCAACACATCATTACCCGGTGTGGGTGAGAAAAGTCAGGGTAGACTGTCTGGGACTTGTCTGGGGAAGGAAATGGGTATAAGGGGAAATTAAGTAGTATTTCTTTACTATCCCCAGCTGGTTAATACTGATAAAACAGATAGATGCTAATAGACCCAAAGAATAAAAAGGATTCTCAGATAATTGTGCATATTGTTTTAATGGGTAAAGGCCTAGAGGAACTCAAATGATTGAAACTCCGACCCCCCTGGAGCCCCAATCTTAAGTCAGGTTGTCAAAAGAGTGTCATAAACTTTGGTTCCACATTTAACTCTGAAAGCCAAAGACCCACAAAGTCCCCAGTACTTGGGATCTTGGGGGAAAGTTTAAGCGTTTCAAATTCAATTCCCTTTTAAAAATTCTAACAATTACAAAAATTAATGTCATTGCTGGCACTGAGTCACCACCTACTGGCCATAGAGGAAAGTACAAGTGTTATAAAACGTACCCGGTCACACCACAAGGCTAGGGAAACAGCCCGACCAAAGGAAGAGACATGAACGACTGAAACAGGATGGGGTAGTAATAAACACTCAACAACACTTGTGGTTAGAAAACAGAAAGAAGTCTCAGTCTCCCCCAGGCCACGAGGGACCTAGAGAAGGAAATCAGGACGGACGTAGGAGAAGGACCCTTGTCTACACTTCACAGGAGACTCCGGGAAATCTCCACTACAATTAGGATGACTGGGACCTTGGAGCCCTGTTTCACGCCCTAATTAATCAACCCAGGAAGATCGAGAGGAAGGGGAAAGCACTAGAATAGACGCCAGCAGTTTGGATGGTTTTGTCTTTCACACACTAGGCGGGACATAATTTGATGGCTCTGGACTCTCACAACCTTCAAAATGACATATGGCTTCAGGTCTGCTGGTTGGAAAGTGCAGAAACAGTGAGATCCCCATGAACTGGTTTCTTTCTTCCTGCTTCCACTGGGGCGTGTGTGCACGGCATCACCGCTGGTCCTAGTAACACCCTCAGGACATTAAGGACTGTTAACACTCAACTTTATTAACATTTAAACACAGAAGATGCTTCTGCACGTTAAACACGTATGGAACCGAGCAGCTCGGCAGAGGCGCGCGGCCCCACCTATGCTAACACACCACCGGCTGGAGTGGGTGGCCAGGGGTCTGCGGCCCAGGGGTGCCTCCCATGCAAAGGCCTGTGGCTCCCACAGCCCCGGTGCTTTATTTCTCCTTAAGTTCTTCCCTTGAAATTAGGATGAGCTGCCCTGGAGGGACAGCTGGACTTATAAACCTAAGAATATTCAGGGACCAATATTGGTTGTTTCCTATGACCGAGGAAACCCTGAAATCCTCCAGAGCCCTCGAAAGAAGCAGTTCCGGTGTTCTGGAATCCACAGGCAGAGGCATCTCCCTTCCATGGCAGGTGTGTACGGGACCTGAGAATCCAGGACAAATTCCGGAGTGATGGAATATGAGACACATGTGCTGGCTGTCCACAGCACAATTGACCCCAGAGGAAAACCATAAAGCAACAGTATTCTGCAGCAACAACAAGTCCAAGAAGTAGGAAGAGAAAACTAGAAAAAAAAAAATTGCTGAAGTATTTGGAAACAGGGCTTTAGAGAAAAACTGTAGGGTTTGGAGAGTACAAGGTCTTCATTTTTCTCCCTGCACGAAGCAGGGTGCAGTATCGCTCCTAAAGGTATAATTTTAAAAACCTGTCTTTTCTATAAATATTTCAATGGGCAGTGGGCACAGTAAACTAGAGTAAAAATTCCCTGCTGGGAGCACCTGAGGTCCGCCTTCAGTTGCCCGTGTTTCTTAAACCAGGCTACGCGGGATCAACACGGTCCATCTTCCTACAACATCAGTTTTATTCAACGATTCAGGAGCCTTTTTGTCTTAAAACAAAAACCGACTGGTTGATATACATTGCTAATAAATATATCATACAGTGGCAACTCTGAGGAAATAACTTTACTGGGCAGCTCCCAGGACTGGCCGTGCCCCTGGTGGTCAGCATCCTTTTCACTTAGGGTCACCGCTGGAAAAGCTGCAGACGGGAAGGTCGGACTGCAGCTCCAGGGCAGCACTGACAGACATGAACAAGGAACCGCTGGGTCACAGAGGTGGCACGAATACTATGACACACAACCTGCTGCCCTGGGGGTGATGGGATTGGCTTCTCTGAAGCGCTCCTCAGGGAACAGGAATTCTGTAGCGTGAAGTGAGTGGAGCTGCCGGGGGGGTTAGGGAAAGAGGCATTTCAGGCAACGCCCCCTGGAAGGGGGCAGCTCATCCTCGCTGAAGATGCCAGGCCACGTGCTGGAGGCATGCAGCGGTCCGTACTGGAAAACCGGTCAGAGAGCATCGTAGTCTTTAAGGGAAAATCTGATTCTACTGGGGTTTCCGTGTCAACAGTGCACTCGAAGAAGTTCCCAGGGCATTTCCAGAAGTACAAATTTTTATGTTTGTATGAAAGCGGAGGGGTCAAAAAGAAACTCACTCAACTCTGTTCCTCCCAGCCGCCCTGCAGGTGGGGCTGGACGGCTCCTCCCGCCTTCCTCACTTTAGTGCGCGGTGCGCACGTGTGCTTCACGCTGCCCCAAGAACAGAGCCTTCCCCGGCCCTTCCTTGGCTAACAGTCCTTCTCTTCCAAGCTTGCTCTCTCTTTCTAATCTTTCTTCCCAGCTTGAAATACAAAAACAGGACTTCCCTGGTGACGCGGTGGTTAAGAATCCACCTGCCAATGCAGGGGACATGGGTTCAAGCGCTGGTCCGGGAAGATCCCACATGCCGTGGAGCAACCAAGCCCGTGCGCCACAACTACTGAGCCTGTGCTCTAGAGCCCGCGAGCCACAACTACAGAGCCCGCGTGCCACAACTACTGAAGCCTGAGTGTGCCTAGAGCTCGTGCACCACAACAAGAGAAGCCACTGCAGTGAGAAGCCTGTGCACTGTAATGAAGAGTAGCCCCCGCTCGCCGCAACTAGAGAAAACCGGTGCGCAGCAACAAAGACCCAACGCAGCCAAAAATAACTAAAAATAAAATAAATTAATTAAAAAAAAAAAAAACCAAAGACGTCTTTCCTTGGCTTAAGATAATTAAAGCCAAGCGAGTAACAAATGCTGGTCTTTTCCTGTGGTAACCATGTCACAAGTAGTTACATACGGCATCAAGTACCTCCCCCTGCATCACACGCCTCTGCTTTGAGAACTGAGTTGGTGCTGCTGGCGTGTGGGCCCTGCACAGGCCTCCCTGGCGGCCCGGCCTCCCTTCGTTAGCTCCGGGGCACTGAAGGCTATGGGAAAACAGGAGCAGGTGGTCCAGAGTGGGCAGTGACCTAGGAGAGGGCTGATAGTTTTTACTTTTAGACAAGTAAGCAATGAAAAAGTGTTCGTGACTGTTCCCTTTGCAGAACTCTCCCTTCAGGTTCGAACTTGGAACTTGCCAGCTTTGGTCATGTATTTTATGCCCTTAAAGGGTTTGTACTTCTCTCCATACATATCCAGACGATTCACTTTGAGTCCTGGAAGGAAGGAAGAACAAGACATAAGCATTATTCAAAAGAAGCAGGTAGCATAACTGTTTAGATTCGTTTCAACTCAAAGAGATCCGTGGGCTAGAAAAAGCTGCAACAGTGAACTGGAAAATACCTGCCCTTACTTGTATCACTTAAACGCAGCCGACAGATACTTCACTCTTGGTATACAGGCTGAAAATAAAACCCTGCCCCAATGAAAAGCTAGCCTATTCGGAGACCTATTCCTGAAGTGGAAAGGGCAGAAAGTTATACGCAGGCTGAAATGAGGGTAAGGGAAAATTAAGACTGCTCCAGATTTTTCTCAAGTTATGGGGTTGAACATATGAATTAATAATAATAACAAAATTTAAAAATTCATAACCAAATAAAGGTATAACTAAATGAATAAATTAATGATGAAAAGTGATGAATTAATACATGAGTGCTTCCTAAATATTCTCACTATACTAAGAAAGGAACATTTTATACTGTGCAGAGCTTTAAAGTTTATTAAGTATTTTAAGATGAAAGAGCTTATCATTTAAATGAATTCTAATCACTTAAACTAGACAAGGTCCATTGGTAAAGAAAACAGGAACTTCATATAAAGCTGCAGTCATCTCCTATCCATCTGAAAGGGTCGTTCTAAGGACTAAATAAGAAAATAGATGAAAAGAGCTTAAACTAGTGTCTGGCACGTAGTAAACGTCCGCTAAGGGGTAACTGTTATTCTCACCATCCCCCTGCGAGGCGTAGACTATAGTCGATGACTGGGATTGGCCCGAGGGTTCCCAATGATAACAGCACCTGTGAAATCTTCTGAAACTGGGGGAAAGGAGGGGAATTCTTCTTTCAGTCACCAGCTGAGAATGCGGACACATCCCCCTACTGAAAACCCTGGGACCCCAATCAGCAGGCCCAGGGTGACTCAGCCTCGGCCTGAGAACACTTCTGTCTCTGATACTGTTTCCTTCTCACACGTGCCTCAGACACTTTTATTCACATCACTTAAGCCAACTTCGAGGTAAGGATTACGGACTTTCTCCAGAAATGTGCTAGGCAAGATCTGACTAAAGATCACATATCCGGTAACGAAACACAACTCTGCAGACAGGGAGCCGCCGGGAGGCTTTGTGATGCCGCTGCCTTGGCCACGTGCCCGCCCCACAACCTTGGGCTGGGTGTCACTCACCAGAAATGGCCAGCTGCTGGATCTTAAACTGCAGGTTAATCGTGGGGTTCTCATCGGGTTTGGAAGCTCCAGCCTGAAGACTCATGGTCCCCTTCAAACTGGGGAGCTTTTGGGGATTTATTTTTCCTACATCCCAAGACAGCATCTCCAAAGAAACAGGAAAGAAGTTACAGTGGAACCTTCATCTGAGGCGCCGGAGCTCAGGGTATCTGTTCACAGTATTCCTAGCGGCCTCCAGGGTGTTTCCCAGAAGAGAATACTATTTGTTTCCATAAATTATCTCAATGTCCTCAACAATGCCCCTTTGATCCATCTCCCCTTTCCACAAGACATAAAGGGATCCTGCAGAGTTGCTGCTATTTGTAACAACGGCAACTCAAGCCTCCCGCTTATTCTCCTACCTTGGTAACTGGGTCAAACGTGTGCGTCCCCTGAGACGGCGTGAGGCTCATGTTGAGGACGCCTCTGGGCATTTGGCTGCTGAGGGTCACCCCCTCGATGGTCTTCCCCATAGTCTGCTTGGGGCCCACCGTTATTTCAAAGCGGCCAAGAGAACTACTGTCCCGGAAGCTGATGTTATGTTTGACATAAACTGGAATCGCCACCAGGCTGGAAAAGAGAGAGACAAAAAGCCCATGTCGTTAATGTACCGGAAAAATGGCCAAACTTCCCTTTTTTTGCCCTGCTGGCAGCTTTTCCTCCCTCACCTGCTTCCTTATCTTACAAAGTAAGCACAGAAAAACCCTCTAGACATCTTTAATTATTTTATTTTTGTAAAGCTAAGATGCTGACTAGTAAGTAAACTAATTCTTCTAATGACTCTTTGAATAATATCAACAAAACCAAAGAGCAGACCTGGCAGACTATGAGAAAAAGGCGTGGCAAACAAAAACCACGCTTCTGTGTTTTACTTTGTGACATGTGACCAATAATTATTTGTACTTGGGAGGGTAATGTTCATACCTCACGGAGCTTTTACAATTTCTAGAGAGTGCTTTTACCTGACTTTGATCCGTAAAAAACCCTAAGGGGGAGGGTTGTCATCTGACAGAAGAGGAAACACAGAAGCTACAGGATGATACTAAAGTTGTAACCATCCTTGGCATCTGTGGAGCACTTCCCGTGGCCAGCGCTACTCTAAAGGTTTTCTCTCTATTAGCTCATTTAATCCTCCCTGTAAGTATGAAGTAGGCACTGCCTCTGTCCTGATGTCATGAATACTGACATCCTCATACTTAACTGAAGTTAACTAACTTGCCGTGGTCATATATCATAAGTACTACAGGTGGGGCTTAAGTGTGGGCAGTCTGATTCCAGAGCCTCTGCCCTCAGGCGCTCAGACATTTCCCTAAATTATTTATTCCGAATCCCACAGGAAGGCTTCAGTGGCTGTGAGGTCCCACAGCTCTCTTCAGTCTGCATACCTTCTACTATACACCTGCCCCTAAAAGCCCTCAGACTCCATAGTAAAGACAATGTGCAAGACCAAAAAATCATTGAATTTTGGTTTTTCATAGCACCATTCATGGCTTTTTTGAGTGGAGGGGATTGAATACAGGTGTTCTCAGATTCCAATCTGAGAAAAGAAAAAGTTTCTGTTTAGGCATATAATAACAACAATAAAACTTACAGCAGTAAACTTAACGAGCACTTACTTTGTGTGAAGCACTATTTAGAGTCTCTTGTCTAACCCACATAACAAGGTACTTTTATCATTTTCAACTTACTTATTACTTCATTACTTATTACTTTTATTACTTCAACTTTCTTAGGTAAGAAAACAGACACGGAAAGGATAAGCAACTCACCTGAGGTTACCCAATTAGTTACCTGGAGCCCAGGTAACTCCAGAGCCTGAGTTCTTCATCACCATGGATACTGTTTCCAAACACACATGCACATGCACGCACACGCATGCACACGCACACGCACACTCCACCCTTTGGTTCGATGGCTGCTTACTTCTGCGCACTGACGTGGTACGAGAGCAGGCGGAAGTTGCCGTCGGGAGGGATGAAGGAGAGGATGCGCTCGGACTCCCAGCGCTTGAAGCGGACGCAGGGGTGGAAGCTGACATCATCCAGCAGCCTGGGGTTCTGGGTGACAGGCAAGGGAAAGCAACAAGCAGGAATTAAACACCGTGCTTCTTTCAGGAAAGTAACTCAGATGCTGTTCTCACTGAAACACACACACACAGATTCTGTCGTTACTTTTAGGAAATTCGAGCCCAATATGAGCTTTGTGGTTGTCCTTGATCACTTCCTCTGGTTCCATCCCCTTCCCACCACTCTGTCATTCCAGAAGCATCTAAGTTCCCAAAAACTAAATCTCTGGCCCAGGATTTTACCATGAAGGAAAGCGTAAGGTCGGGCATTCCGGTCAGCTTGACGCAGGCATCGATAACCCCCTGGATCTCGGCAGTGATTGTGGACCCTGAGACAGAATAAGACCGAAAGAAGGTAAAACCCTCTCTGTCCCTCCCAACTAACCTACCTCCTCCCTCCCTCCTTCTTTAACTTTCTCTTTTTTCTCCCATCCTATTTCCTTCCTTCCTTCTTCCTCCCCTCCCCCGTTCTCTTTCTTCCTTCCTTCTGTCCATCCATCCATCCATCCAAATCATCTACCCAGTCCATCTGTCCTCCTTCTAAACCTTTATCGACTGCATAACAAGCACAAGACACTAATGAAGCAGTGGGCATAAAAGATTGGTGAGATAGTTACTAGCCTAAAGGAGTTTTCAATCTACTGCCAGAATCAAACAGAACACCGCTATCGTAACCAATGGCTCAGAACACTAAATTCGTATCAGATACTGCTCTCCCTAAGGGCACCAAGGAGCTTTGCCACCAAACGGAATGGATACTTTTGGTCTTCATCCTGCAGGCTCTCCCTGCTGCAGGGCCCTGTGCCCACTTCCTTCTTTCAAGTGTTCCTTTCTCCTAACCGCTCCTATTTCCTGTTTTTCTAGCTCTTCTCTCTCGTGCCTTCTGCAGGTTTCTCCTTCTTTGGACATCCTTTACATGTCTACATCTTATCACAGTTCTGAACTTCTCTTTTCTTGAACTTGACACGGTCTCCTTGGGTTACTTTACCTCCTTCCTAAGGCTTCGATTTCCACTGATGGCCAATTATTTCCTCATCTTTTTTCCAGTTCAGCCTCACTCCTGCCAATGGGACTGCTCCACCTGGACATCACTGAGGCACTTCAAACTCCACGTGTCAAAAAGTGAGTCCCTTACCTTCATTCCTGGATCTGTAACTTCTCTTTTCCTTACCTTCATGATAAAACCATCTATCCTGTTGCCTAAGCCAGAAACACAGATGGTTCCTTGATGACTTCCGCCCCCTCGGCGTCCATATCCCACCAACGCTCCATCCCCTCTTTCCGTGACTTCTCCACTCCTCTCCATCCTCACTACCATCACGGAATCTGTATCTTGGCCTGGACTCCACCACAGCCTCCCGCCTCCCTGCGCCCAGACTCCCCCCAACTCCGTGCCACACTGCATGCAGCAGCCAGTTGGACAGTTCTAAACGACAAACCTTGTCAAATTATTCCCAGCTTAAAACTCTTCAATTGCTCCAAATGGTCCTTCTTAAAATGGCATACAAGATTCTTCATGATCTGGCCACCTAGAGCTTTTTGGGTTTTGTTTTTTTACTTTTTCATTGAGATCAAACTTGGAGTAAAACGCAAAAATCTTATATGTCCAGCCCAATGAATTTTTAAATATGTTCACACCTATGCAGACACCACCCGCGTCAAGATGTAGACCCTCACTGGCATCCCAGCATGCTCCTGTTGCCCATCCCACTTCACCCGAGTCCCTAAAATTCTGACTTATATTACCTTAGATTAAGTTGCACATGTTTTCAAACGTCATATAAACATATATGATCAAAAAAAAAAAAAAAGAAAAAGAAATGTATATGATCTTACACATCTGACTTTGCTGCTCAAAACCATGAGATTCATTCATGCTGTCAGGTGTACCTGCAGTTCTTTTTCTTTACTGTATAGTATTCCATGGTGTGCTCATATCGAAATTTCTTTATCCTTTGTATTACTGATGGACATTTGAGTCCTTTCCAGTTTGGGGCTAATATGAAAAGCTGCTGTGCCTACTTCGTTTTAAAGCCTCATCACTTACTTTTCTTTTTTTAACACCTCTCAATCCAATCACACTGAGCTACTTTATTTCCCAACCATATTTTACTCATCTTATAGTGTTTGCACTGCTTTGCTCCCAAATCCACGTAGGTCTTACTAACCCCTACTCATTCTCCTGACAAAGCGTTAGTTAGCTTTACAATTTGCCCTGGGTGGGAGGGGACCTCTCTTATGCTCCATCTTTTTCCCTTTCTCTCTCCCTCGCTAGACTTTCAGGAAGCTTCCTGCAGCCACAGACCCTGTCTTAGTCACCATCACATGGCCATGATCCGGCACTCAGGTACAGCACCACTGGTTCTCCGTAAGCACTTTCTGGATGAATGGGTTCACTCATGTGAAGAGAACTTTCTCTAAATTTCTAAGCTCCAAGGACTTGTAGTCACATTAACCTATCCCAATGGATAGAAAAGAAGGTTCTCCATAAGCACTTTCTGGATGAATGGGTTCACTCATGTGAAGAGAACTTTCTCTAAATTTCTAAGCTCCAAGGACTTGTAGTCACATTAACCTATCCCAATGGATAGAAAAGAAGGTTCTCTGAATTTTAGTGATTACAACTTTAGTTCTGCCATGAGAATTGAGAGTCAAATATTTCCAAAAGGAAATCTGATCAACAAGAGATCAGGTTGTTACTTTTCTTTTTCACTCGAGAGGATAAAACCAGTGAAACTGTAAGCTCAGCACTGGTCTGCATCATGTTTTTCTTATTGCTTTTCTTTCAGCTTTGTTGAGGTATAATCAACAAATAAAAAGTGTATATATTTAAGGTGTACGACTTGATGTTTTGATACACATATACCCTGTGAAGTGATCACCACAATGAAGCTAATTAACATATCCATCACCTCACAGTTAGTTGGGTTTTTTTGGTGGTGAGAGCCCTTAAGCCCTACACTCTTAGCAAATTTCAAGTAGAGGATACACATGTGAGGTGATGAGGGGAATCCTTTCACAATGTATATGTATATCAAATCACCATAATATACATGCTAAGTATCTTACAGTTTTGTCAATTACACCTCAACAACACTGAAAAAAAAAAAGTACACAACTGTAGTCACTGTGCCATATATTAAACCTCCAGAACTTTTTCATCTTGTGTAAGTGAAACTTTGTACCCTTTCACCAACATCTCCCCACTTCCCTCTCCCCCAGTCCCTGGTAACCACCATTCCACTCTCTGTTTCCATGAGGTTGACTATTGCAGATTCCACATATAAGTGAGATCACGTGGTATTTGCTTTTCTGTGTCTGGCTTATTTCACTTAGCATCATGTCCTCCAGGTTCATCCATGTTGTCACAAATGGCAGGATTTCCTTCATTTTATGGCTGAATAATATTCCTGTGTGTGAGTCTATCTCACATCTTCTTTATCCATTCATCCATCAACAGACATTTAGCTTGTTTTCATATCTTGCCTATTGTGAATAATGCTGCAATGAACACGGGGGTGCAGATATCTCTTTGAGACACTAATTTCACTTCCTTTGGATCTACACCCAGAAGTGGGATTGCTGGATCATAAGGGAGTTTTAATTTTTTGAGGCACCTCCATACTGTTTCCATAGTGGCTGCACCAACTTACACCCCCGCCCCCAGCAGTGTACAGGGTTCCCTTTTCTCCACATCATTGTCAACACTTGTAATCTTTTGTCTTTTTGATGTGAGGTGTGAGGTGGTATCTCACTGTGGTTTTGACTTGCTTTTCCCTGAAAACTGGTGACACTGAACACCTTTTCATATATCTGTTGGTCATTTGTATGTTTTTTTTTGAAATATGTCTCTTCAGATCCTTTGCGCCCACTTTTTTGTCAGATTATCTGGGTTTTTTTTGCTATTAACTTGTATGAGTTCCTCGTGTATTTTGGATATTAACCCCTTATCAGATACATGGTTTTCAGATATTTTCTCTCATTTGTATGCTGTCTTTTCTACTCTGTTGATTGGTTCCTTTGTTGTACAGAAGCTTTTTAGCTTGATGCAATCCCATCTATCTATTTTTCCTTTTGTTGCCTTTGCTTTTAGTGTCATATCCAAAAAATCACTGCCCAGACCAGTGTGAAGAAGCTTCTTCCCTATGTTTTCTACTAGTAGTTTTATGGTTCCAGATTGTATGTTTAGGTCTTGTATCCATTTTGTATGTGGTGTAAGATAAGGGTAATTTTATTCTTCTACATGTGAATATCCAGTTTTCCCAACACCACTTACTGCAGAGACTAGCCTTTCCCCATTGCATGTTCTTGGCACTCTTGTTGAAGTCCAGCTGACTGTAGACACATGGATTTATTGCTGAGCTTTCTATTCTGTTTCACTGGGATACATGTCTGTTTTTATGACACTACCATATATTTTGATTTCTGTAGTTTTGTAATATATTTTGAAATATAGAATAGAGCTTTGTTCTTGCTCAAGACTGCTTTGGCTATTTGAGGTCTTTTGTGGTTCCATATGAATTTTAGGATTGTTTTTTCTATTTCTATAAAGAATGCCATTGAGATATTTATGTGGATAGCATTTGGGATTTTGATGGGGATAGCCTGCTTTGGGTATTACAAACATTTTAACAATGTTAATTCTTCCAATCCATGAACAAAGCATGTCTTTCCATTTATCTGCTCTTCTTCAATTTCCTTGATAAGTGCTTTGTAATTTTCAGTGTATAAGTCTCTTCAGTTAAGTTTATTCCTAAGTATTTTATTCTTTTTGTTGTTATTGTAAATGGGATTGTTTTCTTAGTTCCCTTTTTGGATAGTTCATTGTTTGTGTATAGAAATACCACTGATTTTTGCATGTTGATTTCGTATCCTACAACTTTATTGAATTTATTAGTTCTAACAGTGTTTGGTTGGAGTCTTTAGAAGTTTCTACATGTATGATCATGTTATCTACATCATAACATTTCAGTCCAGTCCTGATACACAATGCTTGACACAAAGTAGCCACTAAGTTAAAATGAATGACCTTGAATGGGGGGTAATTCTGGTACTAGCTAGCATTATCTAAAAGGGGCCTCTTTCTGTCTTCATAGTTCTGTGAACAGGCTGAAAGCACCTACCTGATTTATCAATGATGGCATCAATCTCTTCAATCACATCAAAATAGGCCTCATTGTTGGTGTATTTCACCCCAGTCCGTCGCCAAGGCACCACGGACAGCTGCCCGGTGGGAAGCTGGTCACCCACATTGGTGCTTCCTGAGACAGTGAATATTTGATAATTAGATGTAACCAATTATCCAACAACCAGAGAACACTCCCCCAAAAGTTTCTATACATCCGCTATCCATGCACTTAATTGAAGAATTTTTCCAAGAAAAAGATTATAGCTTTCCCAACTTCTATCTTGGTAACCTAATCTATTTTAAAAACTTGTCACCAGCTGGTCTGCCGCCTCAAGCAGAAGGAAGGTTAAAAAGTTACCTGAGAAACAGATATCATATTTTGGTTTTGAAAGTAACCTGAACTTGGTCTCTCAAATTGCACAATAGCTTGCCCCTTAAATAATGCATTGGCTTTAGGCAGGGATGGTAATCTACATACTGATATAAAATTTTCATGGGTAAAAACAGTATTCTAGTTTGAGGCAGGTTTTTAGGTACATTTATGCCAGGTATTAAAATGTATACATAAACATAATCTCTCTTATACCAATACTGGAACTTAGGAAAAGAATATAAATCAGATCGTTCCCTGTCTGTAAGAATTGTAAGTTGATTCCTTGACTTGTTTTTTTCCCCACAGGTATCAAATTTTTTTTTTAATTCAAAGGTTCTATACTGAAATTCTGAAATAGAACTAATTTAAAATCTATTTTCTTCTAATGTAACCTGGATCTTTTTAATATAAAGAAGGAAACATTAAACACACATATAGTCAGCAGCTTTACAAAACATTTCAACTAAGATAGCTGGTTCTCAGATATCTTTTCTAGATTTAAGTGAGATTCAAGAAAATGACTTCATAGTATTTCTAAGTGATTCAGTCACTAACAAAGCTTTTAAAGTTTTAAATGAGCCCAGAATATTGAAAAACCTGCCAATTTGTTTTCTTAAAAAGAGGCACTATGTATTAAAACATATCAACAAGCTATAATAATTAAAGCAGTATGGTTATAAGGCAGGAAAGCCTAAAAACAGACCAAAAATCCAATAATGACTTAGTACAAGATAAAAATATCATTTTAAAATGAGGAGGGCTTCCCTGGTGGCGCAGTGGTTAAGAATCTGCCTGCCAATGCAGGGGACACGGGTTCCAGCCCTGGTCCAGGAAGATCCCACATGCCACAGAGCAACTAAGCCTGTGGGCCACAACTACTGAGTCTGCTCTCTAGAGCCCTCAAGCCACAACTACTGAGCCCACGCGCCACAGCTACTGAAGCCCACACGCCTAGAACCCATGCTCCGCAACAAGAGAAGTCACCGCAGTGAGAAGCCTGTGCACCACAACGAAGAGCAGCCCCGGCTCGCCACAGCTAGAGAAAGCCTGCGCGCGGCAACAAAGACCCAACACAGCCAAAAATAAATAAATAAAATAAAAATAAATACATAAAATGGACACATGCATACTTAAAAAAAAACGAGGAAAAGGGGTAAAGTATTCAATAAATAGTGCTAGGGAAACTGACAGTTTTGGAGAAAAAAACACAGAGCCTTACTTTACCGAGACAATTTCCAAATGGATTAAAGAATTAAATCTAAAAATAAAACCATAAAAGAACTAGAAGAAAATGTATTTTTTTAAAAGAAAGACTTTCCCTTCTTTGAGATCAAAAAGACATTTTCCAATATTTCCTTCTAACAATTATAAAGTTTCTTTGTGTTTAACTCTTGATCCAGCTAAAATTTATTTTGTGTATACAGTGAGTAGGGGAACTTCATTTCTGTATCAAAGCTGACTGCCCCAATACAATATATTTAACAACTGGCCCGCAGTCCACAGATTTGATATATGAGCACATTTATCTATACCAAATTCCTATAAAAGGATCTGTTTCTGGACTTTCTATTTTATCCCAATCATCTATTTGTCTATTAATGGGCTAATACTATATTTTAAAAATTACCTGAACTTCATAATATATCTTAATTCTGATAGGACACATTTTTTCTCTTGCTCTTTTTAAAAAATATTTTTCCCGCAAACTGTCTTGGCTCTTACAGTATATCCATTCTATGAGTTTTTGTCTAATGCACCAAGTGAACTTAAATATGTCTTGATATTTGACAGGGCAAATTCTTCCAACCCGTCTGTAATTACTTTTTAAAATGTATTTTTCATTCAGTTTGTCAAATTCCATGAAAACTCTTGTTTATACATTAAGCAAGACCCAAAATGTAAAACCTTAATGAAGCAGAATGATCATTTTGACTACATCAAAAAACTTTAAAGGTGGCTAAACAAACACCACCTTGAACAATGTTAAATGACCAGGGGCAGGATGTGAGAAAACATCTACAACAGAGCATTCAAAATACACAGAGACTCCTGCAAACTAGCATGTGTATTTAGAGTATATATGATAGTTTAATATCCTTAAATGAAAGGAATACTTTTCAATTAGTAGGAAAAAAGAAAAACATTTCAACAACAACAACAACAAAAATGGGCAAAGGACATGAAAAAGTAAATCACAATAGAGGAAAAATAGTCAATGAACACTTGAACAGGTTTTAACTTCCTTAGTAATAAAAAACAAGTTTGGAAATAACAAGATATCACTAAACTATCCAACTGCCAAAGTTGTAAAAAAATTAATAACGATAATAATAGAGTTGGCCAGGTTGCATAATTGCTACTGAAGGTATAAACTGACATAACTTCTCTGGGGGGCTATGTGGCACAATGCATTAAAGTCCTTAAGACACGCACACCCTCTGATCCGGCACTTCCATTCCTAGTACTGAAAAGGTATCATTCTAGATGTGCACAAAGATTTAGGCATAAGAATGCCAATTCCTTGCTATTTAAAAGAACAAAAAATCAGAGACATCATAAACAGGGACACAGTAAATGACCTGGGATCTATTCCATATGGCAGAAAATTGTAAAGTCACCAAAAATGATGTAGATGAATATTTATCATAATGGGAACATGTTCACAAAACAATGATGAAAAGTTAAGTTTAAAAATATACAACAGTTGTTGTTTTAAAAAATTCCACCTGTCCATCCATTATCCTGATGTCTAGAAAAGATAAAAAATATATACACCGTATGTTAAAAGTGTGGTGGGATTATGAGAAATTTTCATGTTTTTTGTGCTTTTCTGTGTTTCTGACATTCCTACAATAATCATGTGCTACTTCTGTAATCAGGCAAATTATTTTTAAAGGAGAACAGTTCATTCTATCATTGAAATCAGAAAATTTTCTATATAACAAAAATATATTTCATGTTATATTCAAAGACTATAAAGAACAAAATTAAAGCACCTGGACATTCGAGATCCCCAAAGACAAGCACTCAAAACAATGCACAACAGCAGGCTAAGCCACACCCAGGATGGTGGCAGCCTTCCCTGGGGCCCCCCTCATACCTGTGATGGTGTTGACAACGGTTCGAAGGATAGTGGGCGGCTTTATCAGTTCTTTGAGGATGTTCGACTCGGTAGCCAATGGAAACCCGTTGTCAAGCATCTCTTCCAATACCTCATAAACCACAACCACATTGTCTTTTATCACTGGCTCCGAACAGACTCCAAAATAATCCTGATGAAAATACAATACGTGTATACATTTATCACTCAGAGACAGTGATGAGTGAAGGAATGTTCCCAGAGAGCAAGGATGGAGTCCTGTCCACACGTGTTTACTCTGTGTTTCTGGGATCTTCTAAAATGAGCGAATGAAGCATAACCATGGTTCTCTTAGGCAGGCTCAGTTTGGTGGAAAGAACACCGGACTAGATTGTACTACGAGTGTCATTAATAACTTCTTTCATAAACTAGAGTAAGTCATTTAATCTCTTTGGGTTAGTTTCTTCAACTAATAAAAGATGAAGAATACAAAACTGAATCTAGACTATTATATGTGTTTATGAACATGAATTTGAAAGAACTATGCAAAGTGATAATACCTGATATGACATACATTGGACCTGAAAATCTTTTTAACCCGTACTGTTGTGCTATTCCTTAACATTCATGCAGCAAATAAGAATTGAGAGAGAAACAAAATGAAATGAGGGGGGTGAGCTAGCACACCTGAAAATCTCTTTGGATCCCCTTACTCTAAGATGCTAGGATTCTAGTAACACTCTGTCCTTTTATTAACAAAGGCTAAACTTAGATACTAAACTGTCTGGGTTGTGGAAGGCCTGGGTAATAATCTTAATTGTCACCTACTAGATTAAGTCATGCTGACTAATTTGGGTCTTGATTTCTCTCGTAGTATAATCAGGATAATACCATGGGATGCACAGGGTTGTAAAAACTCAGCCTGATGGATGAACTGAGAACATGTATGAACATGCTTTGTAAGCTACAAAGCACCATGTAAACTGTGGTGCACGGCAATGAAATGATGCAGAGAGAAACGCTGTAGCCTCTTGGCGTGCCCCTCCTGGCAATGCTAGCACATCTGCTGCTGGGCCTCTCAGACAGCCCCCTAGGGATTCATCCACTGAGGGAAATTCACCGCTTTTGAGAAAGCCCATTTTATTCACGGGCAGCACTGACTGTTAGAAAGTTCCTTCTTTTGCTAAACTGAAATTTGCTTCCTAGGTCTGCCTTACAGAACAGGTTTACATAACAGCCCCACAGTGATCCAGTGATCTGAAGACCAGGACAAGCTTTGACTTGCATTTTTCTTCACAGGGCCGAACTCCCTGTTTGGTCCTCCCACTGTCCGTGCTACAGTAAGGTTTCTAGATTCTTTCACCATCTTGCCATTTCTTTGAATTTGCTCTAGTTTTCCAATACTCTCCTCAAATTATGACATCCAAAACGGGACACAGACTCCAGATATGACCTAAATTACATCAGATGATGTCAACTGTCAGAGACATTCCAATATCCAAGAGCACTTAGGAGTCAGGAATGTGTTTCTAAAACAAAAAGATTTCTTCTTTAAAAAAATGAGGATTGAAGGGGGGAAAAGTTACACATTTCCTTCTCAAGAATGATTTTATTTTGAAAAATAAATAAAACACCTCACTCAAGAAAAGGGAACCCTCCTACATTGTCAGTGGGAATGTAAATTGGTGCAGCCACTATGGAAAACAGTATGGAGGGGCCTTAAAAAACTAAAAATAGAGCTACCATATGGTCCAGCAATCCCCTCCTGGGCATATGTCCAGACAAAACTATAATTCAAAAAGGTAAATGCACCCCTATGTTCATAGCAGCACTATTCACAACAGCCAAGACATGCAGCAACCTAAGTGTCCACTGACATATAAATGGATAAAGAAGATGTGGTATATATATATATATATACATACACACACACACACACACACAATGGAATACTACTCAGCCATAAAAAAGAATGAAATAATGCCATTTGCAGCAACATGGATGGACCTAGAGATCCTTGTACTAAGTGAAGTAAGTCAGAAAGAGAAAGACAAATACCACATATCACTTACATGTGGAATCTAAAATATGACACAAAGGAATTTATCTATGAAACAGAAACAGACTCACAGACATAGAGAACAGACTTGTGGTTGCCAAGGGGGAGGGAAGGTGGGGGAGGGATGGACTGGGAGTTTGGGGTTAGCAGATGCAAACTCTTATATAGAGAATAGACGGACCACAAGGTCCTACTGTATAACACAGGGAACTATATTCACTACCCTATGATAAAACATAATGGACAAGAATAAGAAAAAATGTGTATATATATATATATATATATATATATATATATATATATATGACCGAATCACTTTGCTGTACAGCAGAAATTACCACAACATTGTAAAACAACTATACTTCAATAAAATAAACTTAAAAAAACACCTCCCTCGATTTTCTAATCAGGCAGAATGTGATTTTCTCAATCAGCAGCTGGAAGGAGACTGGTGAGCAAGGCACAGCGCCACAGCAAAGTGCGTGCACTTCCATAGCAGGAGCTCTTCCGTCACAGCCCAGCATGAGAGGAAGAACGCAGCCAGAGAACTCACATCAGGTAAGGCATTAAAATCAGGATGCGCCCATTTACTTTTAACAAGTGCTTCCAAAATGGCAAGCTCTGAAGTCCCAGCCTTCCAAAGTAGCCACTTCGATGTTCTCCCCAATTCCTCTGTGGTTTCAACTAGATTAAACAACATTTCTCACTTCCTGCCTTGTAATAAGTTACATAATATCACTATGGAGATAGGGAGCAGACTGTAAATGGGGTAAAGCATCCCTGTGGAAATCCTAACAAGGCCCAGCTCAAGCGGTTGAAGATCAAAACTGCTGGGTTCTTCTAGTTCTTCCACATACGGGGGTTTATAATTCTCAGGTTTTCACCGTGTGATGAAACAAGTATGCCACTGGAATCCCAGAATAGAACTACCAGAAAAGAATTTGGGGAAAAGAATATAAATATATGTTTATTCTTTGGGGATGAAACTGTTCTAAACACGTGATCGATATCTGAGGGCAAATGAAAGGACTCTTTGACTTGCTTTTTAATTTTTATCGTAATGTCTGCGTCCTTGTTCTCTTCTCCAATCCCACAATTTCTGTATTCATGTGACCAATTCCAGGCCTCACATGACACAGAAGTTAACCCAAAGGGCCCTTGATTCTCATGGATCGTTGAGTTATGCAAACAACCACAACCGTTAGAAGTTGAGCAATTCTTTTAGGGAGAGAATGTCTGAATCCAGAGTCTGGGCAGCCTAAAATCCTATGCCATAAAGGGTGTTGACATCCTGGTATGACATACCTCCCCACGCCCCAAGATCTCCAAATCTATTCCTGAAGGAAAAACTCGAAATGAAAACTGTATCTTGGAAAATGTGTCACTTAAGTTTTTACAGGTACAGAAGATTTTCCAATGTTAAGTGTGCAAAACAGCCCGTCACTGGTACTCATATGCTGTGGATGAGCACCCCAAATTCAAGCTGAAGGATGGCTTCCCAAATCACCCCTGCCAGGGTGAGTGAGTCACTTTTTGATGCAACTCAAAGCAATGTCGTTAACGATGGTTAACATCAAGTCTACCATAAATAAAAAATCGAAACTTCTCAGCTTTGTGAACAAAATGTAGGCCAAGTCCAATCTCTAGAACTGAAATGACTGTATACAATCATACCAAGTAGGGTGGCCTTCCCAGGCAACGGGTTCAAAAGTATACAATCTGTCATTCTAGATGCAGCCCATTCAATAAATAGAAACAAGCGTCTTATCAGATGGGAGAGGAAGTGAGCAATGTCAGAGTTTTAATTTCTTTTTTAAGTTCCTTAATTGAGGCTGAAAACAACGGAAACAGAACTATAAAGACACTTTGTAAGGTACACGGATGAACCTCCTCACATTCACGCACCTGAAACGTGTCCACTACTCGGTGAAGGAACTCAATGACAAACAGAGGTGGCACCTCCGTCTGGATCACAGCCACAAAAAAGATCTTGTGACGGTAAACACTTAGGAGATAGTGGTGAGGGGTGGAGATAACTGGAGGAACATTTTCAGCCTCAGTTGCTCGCTCTTGTGCCTCAAAAAAGTAATCGCAAACAGAACGGCTGACCACACTCTTCCAGTGTTTCTCCAGGAAAATATCTCCAGAGGAGTTGATCAAGAAAAGGCTGTGAATCATGGTGGAGACTGTCAGGGAGAGAGGAAAGTCTTTTTCCGTCCGACAGCCTCTGCAAATGCTCAACTCTAAAAACAAGAGAAGCTATGATCAGTTCCAGTCAACCAAAACCCCCTCCCCATCTGTCCAGCAGCCCAAGCCATCTCACCCACCTTTCAAGACGAGACTCAAGTCTTCCGCTACTGCAGGAGCCTGAAGTATCCCTCCCTAGAATTCCTAAGGGTAATTATCAGCCATCTCGTTTGTCAGCTAATCATATACTGTCATCTTTACTACTGCCTGAATCATATCCATTTAAAATTCGACTTAATTTTTGAGTGTCTATTTTCTCAACTGGACTGGGAGCTCCTTGAGAAAAAAAGCCCCTGCCTCATGTTTTTTGTTGCCTCCTTGTAACAAGAGGGCTTCAAAGAACACTGATGAGTTTCATGTATTTGGCAACAACACACACATATATAAGAAATGGTTATGGTTGTGTAGTCTCATACAGTAGCCATCGGACCAATGGGGTCACTGAGCACTTCAAATGTGGCTGGTCCAAACTGAGATGTGCTGTGAATGTAACACACGCACCAGATTTTGAAGGCTTTGTACGGAAAAAAAAAAGAATTTAAGATAGCTTATCAATAATTTAATATCAATTAATTAAGTCAATTAATAATATTAACTTAATACGTATTATATTTAATATTGATATTTTGGATATATTGGGTAAATAAAAGATATAAAAATTAATTCAACTGGTTTATTTTTTAAATGTGCTTACTAAAACATGTAAAATTACATAGTATGTGGATCGCTGCCTATTTCTACTGGATAGCGATGGTCCACGGAATAGAGCTGTCGTTGTGGTCTTGATTTATCCAGTCAGACCCCATTCTCTAAGTACTTGTTATGCACAAGGCTCTACATTGGATGCATTTTAAAAAATCCCTCTGGGGGATCCCCCAGGTCCCTCAGGCGGCGGCATCTCTACGGTGCCAGTCCCCAGAAACGAGGCGGCCGCGCGGGACCCCAGCTGTGGCCACTCCGCGAACTGGTCCAGGTGGCCAAATCGCGAAGGCCTGTTGTACCAAGTGCCGCAGGGTGAGCTTAATCCCTCTGCCGGCGACGAGACTGCGGGAGGGAGAGGGGGCCGGGGAGCCACGCTGTGGCGGCGCAGAGTCGGCTGCCAACGAGGGTTATTTCTGCGCTGGTCGCAGGGAGGATGGAGGCCGCTTGGGGCGAGGTAGGCGCGGGCGGATTAAGGTGTGCGCAGGATCCGGGGCTGAAGAGGGTCGCACGTCCGCGCACCTGCGTCGCCATGACAACAGTGTCCCCTCCTCCCCCAGCCCTCCAGCCGGAGCAGGCCACCTCCCCAGACCGGGACTCAGCCCCTCACCTCTCCCTGCCGCATCACGCAGCTCGGAGGGTCGGTCCTGCTGCACCCCGTGGCCCCGCCCCTGCCCCGCGAGCCCCCGCCCAGACCCCCGCGCGCGCAGCCCCACCCGGGACCCGGGTCGTCAGCCCTCCTTACCCCACTTGCTCTTCGCAGCGCCCACCGTTTGGCCTCGCAGACAGGCCCCGCCCCCGGGCGCCCCCCCCCCCCCCGCGCCCGCCGGCCGCCGCTCGCCCGCTGATTGGCCGGCCAGCGGGACTCGTGCCAGCACCGCCCACGACCGAGGTCTGAAGGCCGCTCATTGGGCATCGGCGATCCATTGCTCCCCTCTGATTGATCGCGGTCCGCCGCTCACCCTGTTCTGGAGCCCCCAATTGGCCCTTGTTCAGGCTCCGGTAATCTCTGATTGGTGTAGCTCTGGGGCTCTGAGCCCTGATTGGCTGTCATGAACAGTCGGCGGACCGCCCGGCCCCTAGCCACCTAGTCACAAAGGTCCCGGGCGTCTTCGCTGCCACCTGTGTAACCGCGGAGTGCGCCTCGAAAGGGATGCAAAAAGTGTGACTTCCAGGGCACGATTTATCGAAGAGCATATCATGGATGATAAATCCTGAGCAGTAATAACTACTCTCCATTAAATAAGTGCATTTAAAAAGGGGCGTGATGCCTTTTCATTTACGTGCATTGAGTAAAGGTGATTGGCTGTAACAGCGTCCTGTCAAGAGCTCTGAACCTGGATTCAGGAGGCCTCTTTCAGCCCCAGCTGGACCACCACCTGCTCGACCTTGGGCAAGGCACTTAACCTTTCAGAGTCTCAGTTCCCAGATCTGAAAATGAGGGGGTTGGGCAGGTCTCTCTCCAAATTGCCCTGGAGCTCTGATGACAATTTTAAGTTTGAGTCAAGCCACTGTGACCCAGAAAAGCATGCAGTAGAAGTCAAAAGACAAGGTTAAACCTAGTTGTTAAGTGGGATGGGGTATGGAAGGGGTTTGCCGCGGTGCCTGGACATTGAATGTGTTCAATAAAATGGTAAGCTGTGGTGATGATGGTAACGATGCCCCAGACAAGGAGCGCGTCTCCCTGCCTGTGCTGTAGTTTTCACTTGGAGCGGCAGCTCCTCCTGACACAGGACCATGATAGGTGTTTATTGAAGGTGGCATGGATTGTTCTTTGCCATACTTGCTAAGGGCAGATGGTTGGCTAATTCTGAACGAAGTCCGAGAGACAACCCCAAATCAGAATGGCTGAGTCATGAGGCATCCTGTAGGGTTAGGGGCTCTGGTGCCAGACCCCCTGGGTTTGAATCCTGCTCCAACACTTTACCAGCTGTGTCATTGAGAAAGTATCTTAACTTCCCTAAACGTCAAGTTCCTTACTTTCAAATAAGGACACTAATAGTACCTACTTCAGTACCTACTTCGGAAAGTTGTTGTGAGGATTGAGTTAGAACAGTGTCAGCGATTGTTACTGCCTAAGAAGCAGCACAAGATACAATTACACACGGTTACTAAGCAATGTGTGTCTAAGGTGCAGAGATGCTATCACTGCTGCGGGCATTTCTCACTCATTCACTGAATTAACCTCTGCTGAGAGCCTCCCGTGTATGAAGCCCTGTGCCGGGGATACTGCAATGACCAACATCACAGGCCGAGTCTCTTGTCAGAGAGCCTGGCTGAGAAGACAAATGAGAAGCAATTACAAAACGGTGTGATGAGCAAGGAGCACATGGGGGAGGGGGGGTGTTGCTGGTGGAAGGGGCAGACTTAGAGTCAGCGAAGTCCATCTAAACTGAAACCTGAAAGAGGATTCCACCGGGGTGGAAGGACAGAGAAGAGTACACGTGGAAAGCTCTAGAGACGAGAGAGGAAACCATAGCTGAGCTAGAACAGGAGAAAGAATGAAGACTTTCTTCTTTTTTTTTTCCTAAAATGAGATTAGGGGGGGTAAGTAGGAGCCAGGTGGTCGTGAGTTTTGTAATAATTGTTTTTAATTTATTTTATTGAAGTATAGTTGATTTACAATGCTGTCTTAATTTCCACTGTACTGCAAAGTGATTCAGTTATACACATGTAGACATTCTTTTTCATATTCTTTTCCATTATGGTTTATCACAGAATATTGAATATAGTTCCCTGTGCTGTACAGTAGGAACTTATTGTTTACCCGTTCTGTATACAGTAGTTTGCATGTAATAATTGTTAATAGTTATAAAACATTGCACCTCTAGTAGCCATCCAAGTGGAGATGTTGGGAAGGCAGCCAGATATATGAGTTTAGGGTCTGGGAGAGAGGTCTGAACTAGAGACATAAATTTGGAGTTATCAGTATATATGGATATTTAGTCATGGGACTAGTTGAGATGACTAAGAGAGTGAGCACAGAGAGAGGAGAGGCCCAGAGTCGGGGGACTCCAAAGTTAAGGGTTCATAGAAGAGGGGAAGACGCATGTTCATTTCATCCTCCCAACTACCCTAAAATGAATCATTGCTATGACCCCCTTTTTACAGATGAGAAAACTGCAGGGAGTGGTTAAGTAACTTACTGAAGGTCAAGCAAGTAGGTGAGTGGCAGAGATGGAATTCAAGCACACAGGGAGGTCTAAGCAGTGCTCCTCGAAGTGCCACCTCCTGCCTCTCTTAGAAGCCCGAGAGCCCACGAAGAGATGTTAAGTGGGAGAGTGAAATGCCTTCAGACTGACATTTCAGAAAGACCATGTGTATGGGATGGATTAGGGAAGGCCGAGCTTGGGGGCAGGGAGAGCATTTAGACTACTGCGGTAATCCACATGAGAGATGCTTGTGACTGCAGTCAAGATGGGGGATTGGAGAGAAGTGGAAAAATTCCAATGATAGGTAGAAAGATAGAGATCAGGGACTAACTGAAAGTGAGCGGTGAGAGAGACGAGGAATCAAAGTTGATTCATAGGTTTCTGATTTGGGCAGCCATGTGGATGGAAGTGTCATATGTTGAGATGGGGATCCCAGGAAGAGAGGCATGTTGAGGGCAAGGAGAGATGGTATGAATTCAGTCATAGCGACGCCCAGGGTCACTAACAAGTCGACACGCAAATATTTGTTGAGTTGAACCAAACAACATAAAACTTGGGAGCTCTAATAGTACATTCGCATGGTTTTAAGAGAGACCACAGGAAATCATGGACAGATGGTGAGTCTAGTTTTCAGGCATGAAAATCTCCAGGGGGAAATTCCCTGGTGGTTCAGTGGTTGGGACTCTGTGCTTTCAGTGCCGAGGGTTTCGGTTTGGTCCCTAGTTGGGGAGCCAGGATCCTGTAAGCCACTGTGCAGTATGACCAAAAAAAAAGGAAAGGAGGGAGGGAGGGAAGGAAGGAGGGAGGGAGGGAGGGAGGAAGGAAGGAAGGAAGGAAGAAAGAAAGAAAGAAAAAGAAAGAAAGAAAGAAAGAAAAAGAAAGGGAAAGAAAGAAAGAAAGAAAGAAAGAAAGAAAGAAAGAAAGAAAGAAAGAAAGAAGAAAGAGGACTTCCCTGGTGGTGCAGTGGTTAAGAATCCACCTGCCAATGCAGGGGACACAGGTTCGAGCCCTGGTCCGGGAAGATCCCACATGCCGCGGAGCAACTAAGCCCGTGTGCCACAACTACTGATGCTACAACTACTGAGCCTACTCTCTAGAGCCCGTGAGCCACAACTACTGAGCCCACATGCCACAACTACTGAAGCCCACGTGCCTAGAGCCCGTGCTCTGCAACAAGAGAAGCTACCGCAATGAGAAGCCGGCGCACCGCAACGAAGAGTAGCCCCCGCTCACCGCAACTACAGAAAGCCCGCGCACAGCAACGAAGACCAAACACAGCCAAATAAATAAATTAATTAATTTTTTAAAAAAAGAAAGAAAGGAAGAAAGAAAGAAGGAAAGAAGGAAGGAAAGAAAGAAAGAAAATCTCCAGGAAAAGATTTTCTAAAGCTGCCACTGATGAACCATCCTAGTGTTTAACAGCTCTTCCTGCTGCGAAGTTTTCTACCATAAAAAGCCAATCCCAACCCTCCTACACTGTTGGTGGGAATGTAAATTTGTACAACCATTATGGGGAACAGTACAGAGGTTCCTTAAAAAACTATAGGGCTTCCCTGGTGGCGCAGTGGTTGAGAATCCGCCTGCCAATGCGGGGGACACGGGTTCGAGCCCTGGTCCGGGAAGATCCCACATGCTGCGGAGCAACTAAGCCTCTGCGCCACAACTACTGAGCCTGCGCTCTAGAGCCCATGAGCCACGACTACTGAGCCCGCGAGCCACAGCTACTGAAGCCTGCACTCCTAGAGCCCATGCTCCACAGCAAGAGAAGCCACCGCAATGAGAAGGCTGCGCAACACAATGAAGAGTAGCCCCTGCTCACCGCAACTAGAGAAAGCCCACGCGCAGCAACAAAGACCCAACACAGACAAAGATAAATAAATAAAATAAATTAAAGAAACAAAAAAACTAAATATAGAACTACCATATGATCCAGCAATTCCACTCCTGGGCATATATCCAGAGAAAACCATAATTCAAAAAGACACAGGTACCCCATGTTCATTGCAGCATATATACAATGGAATATTACTCAGCCATAAAAAAGAATGAAATAATGCCATTTGCAGCAACATGAATGGACCTGGAGATTATGACATTAAGTGAAGTAAGTCAGACAGAGAAAGACAAATACTGTATGATATCACTTATATGTGGAATCTAACAAAAAATGATACAAATGAACTTATTTACAAAACAGAAACACACTCACAGATCTCAAAATCAAACTTATGGTTACCAAAAGGGAAACGTGAAGGGAAGTGATAAATTAGGAGATTGGGATTAACACATACACACTACTATATATAAAATAGGTAACTAACAGGGACCTATTGATTAGCACAAGGAACTCTACTCAATATTATGTAATAACCTATATGGGAAAAGAACCTGAAAAAGAATATATATATATATATATATATATATATATATATATATATATATATATGGCTGTATCACTTTCCTGTACACCTGAAACTAACACAACATTGTAAATCAGATATACTCCAATAAAAAAAATTTTTTAACAAAGTAAAAAAAAAGGCCAGTGCCAGTTCTCAGGGGTTCCTGGTAATGATTAATTAATTAATTAATTAGGGGATCTGAGATGAGAGAGGCCTTGCTCACTGAGAAAGACATTTGCAAGGGCTTCTCAGCGGGGCCCCAGCACTCGTCTCTGGCTTGACACTTCCACATCCTGTCCACACACGCTCCCCTTGCACTGGTCACCCCCTGAAGAAATGGGATGCCTCCCCGCCATGTCTTTGTTCCCGCTGATCCTCTGCTTGGCATGTCTTACTCATCCTTTTTGTGGAACTTCTCTCCAGCCCTCGAGCCCGGCCATATGTTCTCTCCTCCACGAAGTCTGTCCCCAGCTTGATGCCCCTACACTGGAAGTAGTTCCTCTGTGATCAAATAGCATTTCACAGCTCTGTCAGGTAACCTACAGCGCTCTTGCCTCTCTGCCATATGTCGTGTACGAATCTGGTCCCCATCACTGAACTGTGAACTCTTTGAGGACCACAGGGTACATAGCTCAATGCTTTATATACATTCATTCACCTATGAAACTAACAGTTATGGAGGGCCTGCTACCACCTGGACACCGAGGGGGCAAAGACAATTAAAGCGTGGTTTCATGGACCTTACAATCAAATGTGGGGAAAAAAACTCTAAAGAAAAGACCAGATTCCGCTAAAAAAAATCAAAACAGATTTCTTTAAGCCTGGCTGTAGAATGAGCCTGTCCCTGTGGAGAGGAGAGCTTGAACTTGACACCCCTGCTCTGGAACAAGAGACCCATTTCTGTCTTAGGGACCTCCCACTGCTGGCTGCTGCCCCCGCCATACTGAGCTTGGGAGGCACCGTGTCCCCAACTCTTCAACATCAGGGTAGACACACTAGTTTTTGTTTAATTTCCCATAGCAGAGCTGAGAGTAGATGGACACAGACAAAGCATGTCTAAAGATTTGGGGAGGGGCGCAGTGGCTGAAAATCTGCCTGCCAATGCAGGGAACACGGGTTCGAGCCCTGGTCTGGGAGGATCCCACGTGCCGCGGAGCAACTAGGCCCGTGAGCCACAGCTACTGAGCCTGCGCGTCTGGAGCCTGTGCTCCGCAACAAGAGAGGCCGCGACAGTGAGAGGCCCGTGCACCGCGATGAAGAGTGGCCCCCGCTCGCCGCAACTGGAGAAAGCCCTCGCACAGAAACGAAGACCCAACACAGCCATAAATAAATTAATTAATTAATTTTAAAAAATTCTATAAAGATTTGGGGATAATAAAGGGGAATGAGCAGAAAGAGTAACATGCAACCAATAATGCAGCTCACCAGATGTGACGTCATCGGGGTATCTCGGGGTGCACACCTGCTTCCTGGCGGCAGAGGTTCCCTGTCACTCCTCGTACTCGGGAGCCCCAGCAAAGCCCTCTTGAGTTACTGAGACCCAAATAATGCGTGACAAGAAGACAGAAGCATCCCTCTCCCGGCAGCCCCAGGAGCCCACTGATTTGCATCTCCTGGGGGAAGGAATCATTGCACCAAATGGCCCCTTCCCTACAAAAGTAACCCCAGGAACACCCAAATGTGAGGCCCCACTCGCACCTCTGGGGTCCGGGCCTTCTTCTACGGCTTCTTACGAGACCCTCCTCCATTCTCTGCCTACCTGTCTAGATGACCTCATGAGTGTAAGTCCACTTTGAATGATGTACTCATTTTTTAAAAAAAAAATAAATTTATTTATTTATTTTTGGCTGCATTGGGTCTTCGTTGCTGTGCACGGGCTTTCTCTAATTGCGGCGAGCGGGGGCTACTCTTCGTTGCAGTGTACGGGCTTCTCATTGCGGTGGCTTCTCTTGTTGCGGAGCACGGGCTCTAGGCGCGCAGGCTTCAATAGTTGTGGCTCGCAGGCTCAGTAGTTGTGGCACACGGGCTTATTTGCTCTGCTGCATGTGGGATCTTCCGGACCAGGGCTCGAACCCATGCCCCCTGCATTGGCAGGAGGATTCCTTTTTTCTTTTTTTTAACATCTTTATTGGAGTATAATTGTTTTACAATGGTGTGTTAGTTTCTGCCTTATAACAAAGTGAATCAGCTACACATATACATATATCCCCATATCGCCTCCTCTCTTGTGTCTCCCTCCCACCCTCCCGGCAGGTGGATTCTTAACCACTGAGCCACCAGGGAAGCCCCTGAATGATGTACTCTTGATTTTATGCATCCAATCTCAAACTTTTGACAGACCTCCAGACGCACATATCCAATTGCCCACTTGACTTCTCCACTTAGGGGCCTGCCTTACAGACATCTTAATAGGGCAAAAAGGAACTCTTGAGTTTCCCTCCCAAATCTGTTCCTTCCTCCAGCCCTACTCCAGCTCCAGTTTTCCCCATCTTAGTAAACGACAGCCCTATCCATTTAACTACTCAAACCGATACACTAAGCCCCCTACATACGAATGAGTTCTGTTCCGAGAGCGTGTTCGCAAGTCCAATTTGTTCGTAAGTCCAACGAAGTTAGCTTAGGTACCCAACTAACACAATCGGCTATATAGTGCTGTACTGTAATAGGTTTATAATAGTTTTTACACAAATAATACGTAAAAAACAAACAAACACGAAAAATAAAGAAAACATTTTTAATCTTACAGTATAGTACCTTGAAAAGTACAATAGTACCAGCTACATCACTGCTGTTTTTACGCTTGCTTCCAGACATCCTGGGCTTGAAATAAAGATACTGTACTATTGTACTCTATACAGTACTGTACAGTAAAGTACACAAAAGCACAACCACTTGTAGAGGATGCACGCATGTGACAAGGTACGCCAGACACGTGAACTAACTTAAGTGATTGGACATGCGAACACACGTTTGCGTCTTTGAAAGTTCACAACTTGAAGGTTCAGTTGAAGGGGACCTACTGTACCCATGATCATCCTTAACTCCTCCATTACCCTCATCCCCCAACAGATCCAGAAGCAAGCCATGTGGATTCTATCTCTAAAGTATATCAGGAATCTTTCTTCTCTCAACTCCACCCTAGTCCAGGCCACCATGGCCTGAACGACTCTAAACCACCTCCAGACTGGTCTCCCAGTTCCACACTCACCCCTTGAATCCATTTTTTCTTTTATACAGCAGCAAAAGTGAGCTCTTCAAGCTGTAAATAGTTACCTGCAGCTCAGATGCCTTCAATGCCTTCCCGCGGCATTCAATCCAAATGCATTTACCACCTTGCTATAGGCTAAAGGTTTGCGTCCCCTCAAAACTTGTGTGTGAAATCCAAATGCCCAATGAGACAGTGGGAGGTAGGGCCTTTGGGAGGTGGTTAGGACATGAGTGTGCAGCCCTCATGAGTGGATCGCTTAGAAAAGCGACCCCAGAGACCAACCTGGCCCCTTCTGCCACGTGAGGACACAGAGAAAAGACAGCCATCTTCTGAAACAGGAAGCAGGTCCTCACCAGACACCAAATCTGCTGGCACCTTGATCTTGGACTTCCCAGCCTGCAGAATGGTGGGAAATAAATGTCTGTTGTTTAAGCTGCTCAGCCTGTGGTATTTTTGTTATAGCAGCAGAAATGGACTAAGGCACATCTCTGTTATCTTATCCCCTCCTGGGTCTCCAGCTGAATCTCTTGCCATTCTCCATCCCCAACACACCCTGCTTTCTAGGCCCTAGACTATGTTGTTTCCTCTGCTTGAAAAGCTCTTCCCCTGGTCTTCTGTAACTAGCTCCTTTTCTTCCTTGAGGTCTTCCTAGATCGCCTTCTCAGAGTCTTCCATTATCGCCTTATGTAAATCCACCCCCATCTCCCTCTTCCTCTGCTACCCTAGGCTATTCTCTGTCTATTCTTTATAACACCTATCGCAGCCCGTGATGACTGCATTCATTTCTCTGTTGCCTTTTTCTTTGTCAGTCTTCCTCACTAGAGTATGTGTATCTTGCTGCATCCGTCTTGTTTCCCCTTATAGCCCTAGTCTACCATAGTACCTGGCACCCAAGAAGTCTTGATAAATGTTTGTTGAGTAAATGGACTGTTCTGAGCCCCTCTTGTTTCCCCTTATAGCCCTAGTCTACCATAGTACCTGGCACCCAAGAAGTCTTGATAAATGTTTGTTGAGTAAATGGACTGTTCTGAGCCCCTCCTATTCACCCTGCTGGTGAAGGAAGGATTCTTGCCCTTAATAGTATGAGATGGCCAAACACATGACACCCAGCACTGGGCAGATGACCCTGACAGCAGTTTATGAGCGACAAAGGCTCACAGCCTGGGGAAAGGGGACATCGCACAGCCGCAGGGCCACATGGGGGCCGCACCCTGGAATAGAGTGAAGCGACAGGGGCAGTGGGATGCAACCTTGTAGTGACAAGAGGGTGGGATGACCCTTGGTTCCTGCAGCGCTACGTGATTGGCTTGCTTGGATAATTTTGAGAACCGACAAGGAGGCAAAATCCAGTAATTTGAGGAATGCATGGAGTGCAGGTCCCGCTGGTAGGGGAACTCGTCAGGCAGGGAGAATTTCCTGCTGGTGGGGACATATCTGGTGAGGACTTTGGGTCCTGTGATGCTCAAAGATGTCAAGGCAGCACTTGAAATTTTAGGTCTTACAACACATGGACATGGCTTCTGGACAAGAGACATGCACATATAGTAGCCAGGGGTAGGGAATACAGGGAGGAGATTGTTTCATTATATGAGTAAGTGAATGAATTATTATTATCCTGTACGCCCTGTGATGGTGTATGTAAGTACTATATGAGCAACTAGTAAGTGTTCAAAAAAGGATCATTCAGTAAAACTGAATTCCTACTTTGTTCTTATCCTAAATGGGAGCCAGTGGAGATTATGTTCAGCTTCATGTAAAAGAAAACCCAAATAACACTAACTTAAATAAGATAGGGATTTATTTTTCTCTCCCATTATGAGAAGTCAAGAAGTAGGAGATCCAGTGCTGGAATGGCAGCTTCACATCAGGCTTCTCTTAGCTTGCCCCATTCCACCATTTCTAGGGTGGAGCTTTCACCCTCATGCTCACAATATTGTTGCTGTTGCTCCAGTCATCAAGCTATATTCCAGGCAGAAAGAAGGAGAAAAGACAAAGAGCAAATGGGCATGAGTCACTGGAGTCACTTGCCTTTAATGAGCTTTTCCTGAAGTCCCACTTGTGCTCTATTGCTCAGAAGTAAGCTAAAAGAAGTCTTGGGAATGTTTTGTTTTGTTTTGTTTGTTTTTTACTTTGTGTGTGTGTGTTATTGTTGTTGTTTTTAGGGTTTTTTTGTGGTTTTTAAAAATTGAAGTATAGCTGATTTACAATGTTTCAGGTGTAAAGTGATTCAGATATATATGTTCATATATATATATGTTCTTTTTCAGATTCTTTTCCATTATAGGTTATTACAAGATATTGAATATAGTTCCCTATATTGCTATAGTGCTACACAGTAGGTCTCATTGTTTACCTATTTGATCTATAGTAGTGTATATCTGTTAATCCTAAACTCCTAATTTATCCTTCCCGACCCCCACCCCCGACCCCAGTCCCAGGAATGTTTTTACCTGGGTACATTACTACCTCCACCCCCAAAATGGGACTTTGTTTATAAGGAAGACAGGAGAATGGATATTGGATAGACAACTAGCAGCCTGTCCACAGCCAGTGGGAGTGAATAGCAGCTACAATCAATAATAGACTGGATGCTTTAAATAAAGTCTGGAATTGAAGACCTTAGGCAAGGCAGACTAGAAAACAGGAAAGCTCCACAAGATAGCTTTTATTTAATCTCTGCAAGATTAAGATAAAACCAAAAAACACGTCCATAGTAATAAGAAAGTTCCGTAAGTGACAGCCAGGGAAGGGGTAATGTGGCCAGCTCTGATCTGAAAGGGTTGTAGGAAAGGCAAATGGTCACAGGGTCATAAATAGCCACAAACAGATGGCTTGATCTTGGGCAGGTTATCTAGATGAACTCCTTGGATCTCAATGTCCTTATCTGTAAAATGAGAGGATTGGACTAAATTATCTCCAAGATCTTTTCAACTCTAAATTTCTTTTGTAACAGTGGTCTTTTTTTCTTTCTTTTTTAGCAGTGAAATCTTTTAGACAAATGAAAGCTTATGTAGAAAACTAATAAAGCAGAGCTGCTCTGAATGACCAGGGATCAGAACCCTGGAGTTCTGTCCGCTTGGCCTCAGTTTTAATCCCCACGGTGGCCCCTGAACTCCAAAGAGGACATTTCTACATAGTTCCATGTGTAACTTTAATAAAATCAAATGATGTACTTATTGGTATAAATCAGACGACAGATATAACCATGGGAAAATTGCTTTTACTTGTTACTAACAATCTTAAAGACTTTCTAAAACCCATGAAATTAAATAACTAGAGTTTCAAATTGTGACACTTTATTATGACTCTCATTTGAAATCACTGGGGAAATATTCATAAAATCTCACAGAAAACTCGACAGAGTTTCCAGCAAAATTTATTCAGCAGTGATGGGGGGAAAAGGAGCTTGGATTATAAACCAAAGTTTTCAGAGCAACATACTTATTATTTTCTAGGTAGTTATTTAGATAAAAATGATTCTCAGAGAAAACAAAACAAAACAAAACAGACCTTTGTTTTGCAAATACTTGTTTCCTGTGTGCCAGGCGCGGCTGCTTCCTGTTTACCAAGAGTAATTGTTGGTAACTGGAAGCAAAGACCAGAATAATGCACCTCTTGTCAGTCACCTGCTGCACTTCCTTTCCCTTACACTTGTCATACTTTTAACATTCCCAAAGTTTTTCAAATGTCCTTCCAAATCTTCAATGTATTCAAAAAAACAACAGTAGAAAGACTTAATGAGATCTGGAACCGTTATCCTCACATTTCTCCCTCTATAGCGTCTACCCTTTGAGTTTCAGATAAAATTTTATGAATACTCTGATTATTTTTTCTACCCGCACAGAATCCTAAAGCGTGTTTTTATCTCCATAATAGTTCAATACACCCAGTTTTGCTCTCTCTTTCTTCCTGTCCACACTGGCAATCACCACCCAGCTTCTGCATTTTTCTCCTCACAATATCCCGCCTCCTTGATCCTGCTTTTCTCTCATCACTGTAACCTTTTTTCTTTGCAGATAGGTCTGGAAAACACCATCTGTTCCAATTTTAAGGTCTCTGGGGCAGATTAGAGGTCCGGGAGCAATACTCTTCCAGCTCGAAATCCCAGACGCACCGTCAGCCAAAGATTTTTTTTCTCATTTTTAAATTTGATTTTTATAAAGTTCCTCCAGAGGCAAAATAAAGGAAATCATATTTAGGCATTCATGAAAAGTCATACAAAACTTAAAAAATGGTTTAATAATCCATTTAAGTTAGAAGTCTGATCACAGTACAGGTCACATTGTTACCGCGTGGCCTCTTTGGTCAGAAGGCGTCCAGCAGTTTGAGGTCCAGATGCCCGAGACAGTTAACCAACTAGCCCTTATTGCCACGAACAGACTCAACTCCCAACCTTGGCGCCAAGAGCATCCTCGCAGCCGGGCCGGACCCGGTAATGAGCTCTCGGCTACGGAAGGTGGTGCTGTTGGGTCTGAGGGGAGCCGGGCTGGCGCCCGGACCCCGGGACCAGAGTTGGAAAAAGCACCCGGGATGCCTAAAGTGAGTTGCCCCAGTTTGGACACCACTCGAGAGTGGGACTTCTGGGGACTCAAAGAGTTCGAAATAAAGGCAGGAATGCTCTGAGAAGAGCCCATCCGAGAGGAAATTTAGACCCAAGCTATGGGCGGGGACCGGGGGCACCTTCTGGGGTCGGGGCGCGGGGAGCGGGGTCGACGGAGAGAAAGGGGGGGCGATGGAAACCAAATGTCTTTCATCCCCTGGAGACAAAGATGCCTTCTTTGGACAACAGCTGCCAGTGCCACACACACCATACGGCGGGGCGCGGGGGAGGGGCGCCGAGGAGCGTCGGGGGCCGGGACAGCTCCGACTTCCCACAATGGTGGTTGTCATGGTGACGGGCCATCCATCTAAGGGGAGGCTGAAAGGACCCATTGTTCCGGAGGCGGGCTGCCCGGGCTGCGCCTGTTTCTGGGAGACACCTTTAAACACCTCCCGGCTTCGGGAGGGCTGGGAACCGTGGCTGCGGCGTCCGCGGGAGTCTCAGGCCGAGACCGCAGACCGCGGGTCGCGACGCAGCCGGGACTCGGCTCGCGCCCGCACCGACCCCTCCCACGCGGGCGTGCGGCGATCAGCGGGGGACACGTGTGCGCGCGCGCACACACACACACACGGAGATGGGGTTGGTAACACAGCCGGCACGGGCACACACACACACACACAGATGGGATTGGTTAACACAGCCAACACACACACACACACACACACACACACACACACACACAGAGATGGGGTTGGTAACACAGCTGGCACACGCGCGCACGCGCACACACACGGGGTTAGCAACACAGTCGGCGCGCGCGCGCACACACACACACGGAGGGGTTGGTAACACAGCCGGCGTGGGTGCACACACACACACACACACACACGTTTGGTAACACAGCTGGCACGCGCGCGCACGCGCCCACACACACGGGGCTGCTAACACAGCCGGCGCGCGCACACACACACACACACACACACGGGTTGGTAACACAGCCAGCACACACACACACACACAGAGGGGGTGGATAACACAGCCGGCGCGCGTGCACACACATCCCGGGGCGTGGGCCGGCAGGTGCACGGGAGGCTAGTGGGGAAGGCCTGGGAACCCCACCAGTACTAGCTGAGGTCTGGGGCCAGGGGCCTCGGGAAAGCCCCACAGAATCACTTCGCAGTCATGCTGGAAGAAAAAGGAGAACAAAATCACGGTGTAAAGAAGGTTAAAAGTTCCAAGGAAGCATGGCACGTTTCGTTATTAACAGCAAACAATTAGAGACAACCTAAAAGTCCGTCCCTGGGGGCTGGTTGAATAATGTGGGACACATCCCTCTGATGAAATATTAAGCGGCCATTTAAAAATCAAAGGGCAGCTCCATATGCAGAGCTTATGGGAGGGTCCCGTATGTTTCAAGTAATAAAGCAAGTGCAGAACAGCGTGACTGTTATGTGTACCTCTGTGTACACATACACCCCTGTGCACCTGCACGTGTTTGCATCTCTCTCTCTCTCTCTTTTTTTTTTTTTTTTTTGGCTGAATTGGATCTTCCTTGCTGCGCGTGGGCTTTCTCTAGTTGCCCCGAGCAAGGGCTACTCTTTGTTGCGGTTCTTGGGCTTCTCATCGCGGAGCACGGTCTCTAGGCGCTCCGGCTTCAGTAGTTGCAGCACACGGGCTCAGTAGTTGTGGCTCGCGGGTTCTAGAGCGCAGGCTCAGTAGTTGTAGCACACGCGCTCAGTTGCTCCGCGGCCTGTGGGATCTTTCCGGACCAGGGCTCGAACCCGTGTCCCCTGCCTTGGCAGGCAGATTCTTAACCACTGCGCCACCAGGGAAGTCCTGCGTCTTCTTAGGAGAGCACTGTGGAACTAGAGCATGTAGTGGGGAAATGAAAACTTCCTTCTCACAATATAGTCTTTGGTACCTTTTGGATTTTGTCCTATGTACCATGTATTATCCAAAAAAAGAAAAAACTTTTACAAATCACTTTAAAATTGCATTTGAACACTATCTAATGAGATTTGGAGCTCTCCATAAGGTGCCTGAGCTCTTGTTAAAAATGTTTTAATAAATATTAATTTAAACAGTATACGTGGACAGCAAGTACCATGAACTCGCAGATTCGGAAAGGTAGTCAGAGTGCCAAAACATCTAAATACACACCTCGGGGAGCTCACTGTGTAATCGATCTGTTATATCAAATTAATCACAGGGCTTCCCAATTAAACAAATATGACATTGCATTAGGGCGCTTTTCCTAATTACAAAATGGTATACAGTCACTGAAATGAACTATTGAATCCCAATGACATGGATGATTTTTCCACACGGATACAAATAAAAATTGTTACTTATTAATGACTTACCAAATAATGATAATGAGTTAACATCTATTGAGCACTTACTGAACACCGTGTTGAGGGTTTGATACGCATTATTTCTTTTAACCTTCCAAACAAACCATTTGCCTGTTATACAAGTGAAGAAACATGGAGAAGTGTTCTTCCATTTACCTAATATCACACAGCTAAGAAAGCTGCAGAGCCTGGATTTGAATTCACATCTGACTGACTCTAAAACCTATCTTCTTAACCTTTACACGTCACTTTTCAAATTATGGTGAAAATATAGGCTCAGTATGAACCTCTAATCCTGAGGCTTCACAGATTTTTTTAATTGAAATATGTTGCTTTACAACGTTGTGTTACTTTCAGTTATACATATATATTCAGTCATACATATATATGTTTCTTTTTCAAGTTCTTTTCCCTTATAGGTTATTGCAAAATATTGAGTATAGTTCTCTGTGCTATGCAGTAGGTCCCTGTTGGATGTGGCTTCACAAATTGAATTAAAAGTTTCTAACTATTAAGAATTAGACTATATTTGAGAAAACATCCATTGCAAACAGTGTAGTGGACCTATGAAATTTTAACTCATGCTGTAGTTTGGTTGTGCAGAGTAAATATGAGGTCTGTGTTTTGTGAATAACTGATGTAGCCTTTCTTTAGATGTCCATAAATAAAGTTGAATTGGAATCAAACATGCTCATTCCTCTATGTATTGTCTGGCTCCTTTTGCACTACCATGGCAGAGTTGCATACTTGTAAGATCGACTGTATGGCCCACAAAGACTGAAATACTTGCTGTTTGAGCCAAGACTTGGAAACAACCTAAATGTCCCTTGACAGATGAATGGATACAGAAGACATGGTATATATCTACAATGGAATACTACTCAGCCATAAAAAAGAATGAAATAATGCCGTTTGCAGCAACACGGATGGACCTAGAGATTATCCTACTTAAGTGAAGTAAATCAGAAAGAGAAAGACAAATACCATATGATATCACTTATATGTGAAATCTAAAATACGACACAAATGAACTTATCTACGAAACAGAAACAGACTCACAGACATAGAGAACAGACTTGTGGTTGCCAAGCGGGGTGTGGGGGACGGATTGATTGGGAGTTTGGGATTAGCAGATGCAAACTATTATATAGAGAATGGATAAACAACAAGGTCCTACTGTATAGCACAGGGAACTATATTCAATATCCTGTGATGAACCATAATGAAAAAGAATAAAAAGTATAACTGAATCACTTTGCTGAACAGCAGAAAGTAACACAACATTGTAAATCAGCTATACTTCCATATAATAAAATTTTTAAAAATATTTGCTATTTGGCTCCTACAGAAAATATTTGCTGATCCTCGATCTAGAGTTAAGGTCATGCACTCAGAAAGGCAAAAAAGGGAGGGACTTTTATCATTTAAAAATTCTAGCCCCATTCTAAAAATATTATTTTAATATTCACCCAAGTATTCCACTCGTGTTCAAAGCTGTGCATTCAGGGCTGTCCCCAGGGGCTTTAGCAATGAGAAATATACTTCAGTTCTTACAGGATAAGAATGGTAGATGTACTGACATAGGCTTTCCTCAGCCACAATGCTATTTTTCTTCTGTGAGAAGCAGCTCACTGATGATCACCCATCTTTTTGCTTTGGCAGCTGTTCTTAACTGAAGAACTTCCAGAGAAAGAAAGAAGCCAAAGATACATGATGATTTGCCAAAATGCAGCGATTACTATGATTGAAATATATAGCTTGTGATATCACATACGGTAGCTGGAACCCACTGAGAGAGATGATTGGCACTGTTTTTCTTCGATTTCAAAGAATTGTGTTCCCTTTTCTCTTTAAAAGCTTTTGTGGCTCTGGAAACCCTGGAGAAGGTTGTGTGAATTTGTAAAAAATAGTACATTGGGGAGAGCCCTGTGCCATCTGCAGGGACAGTTACCACTAATCTTAGGGTAAAACTTTTCTAGGAAAATCAATGTTGGGGGATTTTTATCCCTGTTACCCCTCCTCTTCATTGCTATCTGTGTCACCTTCTAGCCCAGAGCAATGGCTGTTGCTCCCTTGTTGCACAACCAGAAAGTCCTAGGTTATGCCCAGGGACAACACCTCCTCATAAGAGCCAAAATCTGTAGGTGTCTTAGGCAGCAAGCCAGATGACTTTTTGAGTGTGAAGTTTTGTTTCTTTAAACTGGGGAGAACTCTCTGGAAGCTCCTCCACCCAGCTAACAGCTGACCTGTGTTGGCTTGTTTAAAGCATTCATGAAATTGGCCACAGTACAGAGCTCTTATGAAACACTGGCTTTACCAGTAGGCACAGAATACTTTCTATGTAATTATGGTAGAGCTATCACTCCATTCAACATCACTCAGTGGCTTAGGCAAATATGAATTCAAGCCAGTAAAAATTAAATTCTGACTGTAACCTAATTTGTGGGTATATGGGTGTTCATTGTTCAATTCTTTCCAATTTTCTGTATGTTTGAAATTTTTTCTGATCAGATGTTGGGGGAAAATTAGATTCTTATCTGAAAGCTCCATTTTCTCCAAGTTTCTGAGGAACAAAACAAGACTGATATTTGAGAAAATATCAGAACTTTTCATTTAAAAACATATCCTCCCTCTGTAAGAACAAAACAAAACAAAACAAAAACATCTCCATTAAGATCATAAGGATACTATGCACTATGAATAATAAAAACACAGATAAGGATCGACAAATGGATAAAGAAGATGTGATGTGATGTGATATATATATATATATATATATATGTATATATATACATATATATATGTACAATGGAATATTACTCAGCCATAAAAAAGAATGAAATAATGCCCTTTGCAGGAACATGGTTGGACTCAGAGATTATCATACTAAGTGAAGTAAGTCAGAGAAAGACAAATACCATATGTATCACTTATATGTGGAATCTAAAATATGACACAAATGAACTTATCTATGAAACAGAAACAGACTTACAGACATAAAGAACAGATTTGTGGTTGCCAAGGGGAAGGGGGCTCCGGGAGGGATGGATTGGGAGTTTGGGTTTAGCAGATGCAAACTATTACATAGAGAATGGATAAACAGCAAGGTCCTACTCTATAGCACAATATCCTATATTCAATATTCAATATCCTGTGATAAACCATAATGGAAAAGAATATGAAAAAAAAAAAAAATATATATATATATATATATATGAATCATTTTGCTGTACAGCAGAAATTAACACAACATTGTAAATCAACTATACTTCAATAAAATAAAATTTAAAAAAATCAGAGGTTAGGGTTCAGAGGCTAAAATAATTTCAGCGGTCTCTTCCTAAGCTTGAAAACACTTTCAGGAAAATATCTGGACATTTTCTAATACAATAATTCCCAGTACTATTCTTAAATTATCAAGGAATGGTAATAACACTGACTGTGTATGTGAGTAAAATGCTCTTTTTTCCCTCCATATTCAATTTTAAGTTGTCATTACTTGTTTCAGACTCCCAGATTGCCCTCTTAGTAGGTTTTCATCTATCAGAAGTTCTGAAAGGGCCACAACCTAATGCAGATGTCAAAGTCTTCTCTTTTATCTTCTCTCATCTCTAGAATAAGCATCCATGGGCATTTCTTCCCACTGCTGCCAAACTACCCACTAACTTCTACTCAATCCATCTCTTAGTCCTTGCAGCACACATACAGTTAAATAGGAAAGAATATAAAGGGACTAATGAACATTTGCATTTAGTCAATTAGGCAATGAATTTTCTCAGCTTATTGTCTAATATTTTTTCATGTTACTATACTAATATAGCACCCTAATACCAATCCCCAACTCTATAAGAAGTCTCTTGATTAAGTATGTAAGGAGGTAAGTATTTATCTTACTAAATTAGATAAAAGGGAAAAATTATGAAGAGAAAAATGAATATACAGTAATAATTGAAATTAATTACATTGAAAACTGATCAAGGAAAAAAAGAAAGTAAAAATGGAAAAGAATAAGAAAGATGTAACCATGGGTATAAAAGAGAGTTTTTAAAAAGTTTTCTTCATGGAATTATGAATTATGTGGCATCAAATTAGAAGATCTAGATGAAATGTATAATTTCCAGGTAGAATTTAAATGACAAAAATGACCCAAGAGAAAGTAGAAAATATGAATGGTCTTTTATCATAGAAGAAATTGGAAAGGTAATTAAGCATCTTCCATTAGAAGACGAGGAAAACAAAAACTATTATTACTATCTTCAGAGAGGTAAAAGGGATGCATGGAATGAGAACAGAACAATATGAAAAAGGATCAACAGACAACAAAGACCAAGAAAGAACTCAGAAATTTCAAGTATGGCCATCTTAACTTAAAAGTTCAATAAAACATCTGGGAGAGTAAGTCTAGAAATCTCCCAGAAAGTATAGGAAAAAAAAGTAGAGAAAATATTAAAATATTAGTAGACCAATGCAGGAAGTCTAATATCTATTTTTTTCTTTTTTTTTTGGTTGCACTGGGTCTTAGTTGTGGCATGCAAACTCTTAGTTGCAGCGTGCATGTGGGATCTGGTTCCCTGACCAGGGATCGAACCTGGGCCCCCTGTATTGGGAGTGCAGAGTCTTAACCACTGTGCCACCAGGGAAGTCCTGGAAGCCTAATATCTTACTAGCCGGAATGCTATAGAGAATGGAGAAAGTGGAGAGAAGGAAAAATTTTTAATCTAGTAAATTTCCCAGTACCGAAGGGCCTGAGGATCTAAACTGAAAGGACTCACTGAGTACCCAAGTCAAAGAATGAAAACCAACTTACAGTAAGAAAAGAAAATATCTAAAACCTATGTGGATTCAAAGGGAGAGAGAGATGAAAGAAAGAAAGAAAGAAAGAAAAAGAAGGGGGGGAGGGGAGAGGGAGGGAGGGGAGGGAGTGGGGAGGGAGGAAGGAAGGAAAGAAAGAAGAAAGCAAGAAAGAAGATGGAGGAGGAAGAAGAAGAGGAGGATTGACAGGTTACCTGGTGCATTTGACAGGTGGGAAATAATGGAGAGGGGCTATATAGTTCTATTGGAGAGTGAAAGAAGAATGATTTGGGTACATAGAAACCTGAGCAAGCCAACAAACAAGAAGTAAGTGTTAATTTCAGGAAAAACAAAGTTGTACAAGAAAGAAAATGTCACCACAGTATACTACTCGGCTTATCAGTGATGAGTTGATATCCAGAATATATAAAGAACTTCTACAACTCAATAGCAACAAAACAACCTAAAAAAATGGACAAAAGACTTGAATGGACAATTTCTCCAAAGATGGCATACAAATGGCCAAGAAGGGGCTTCCCTGGTGGCACAGTGGTTAAGAATCTGCCTGCCAATGCAGGGGACACGGGTTCGAGCCCTGGTCCGGGAAGATCCCACATGCCACGGAGCACCTAAGCCCATGCGCCACAACTACTGAGTCCGTGCTCTAGAGCCCACAAACCACAACTACTGAGTCCACGTGCCGCATCTACTGAAGCCCACGTGCTCTAGAGCCCGTGCTCCACAAGAGAAGCCACCGCAATGAGAAGCCCGCGCACCGCAACGAAGACAACACAGCCAAAAATAATTTAAAAAAAACAAAAAAAACCCCAAATGGCCAGGAAGCATATGAAAGATGCTCAACATCACTAATCATTGGGTAAATGCAAATCAAAATCACAATGAGATATCACCTCACGCTCATTAAGACAGCTATTATAAATAAAATAACAAGTGTTGGTAAGGCTGTGGAGAAATTGGAATCCTTTTTTTTTTTTCATAACTGGTGGGAATATAAAATGGTGTGGCCACTGTGGAAAAGAGTATGGCGGTTCCTCAAAAAATTAAATATAGAAATACCTTATGATTCAGCAATCCCACTTCTCAGAATATATTTAAAGGAATTGAAGTCAAGGACTTGAAGAAATATTTGCACACCCATGCTCATAGCAGCACTTTTCACACAATAGCCAGAAGGTGGAAACAACCTAAGTGTCCATCAATGGATGAATGGATGAACAAAACGTGGTCCCTATACATACTGGACAATTATTCAGCCTTAAAAAGGAAGGAAACTCTGACATATGCAACAACATGGATGAACCTGCAGGACATTATTCTAAGTGAAATAAGCGAGTCACAAGAAGACAAATTATTATATGATTCCATTTATACCAGCCATCTAGCAGAGTCAAATTCATAGAGGCAGAAAATAGAATGGCAGTTGCCAGAGGCTGGGGGAAGGGGGAAATGGGGAGTTGTTGTTGTTATTTAATGGGCATAAAGTTTCAGTTTTGCAAGAGGACAAAGTTCTGGAGATTGATTGCATAACAATGTGAATATACTTGACAGTACTGAACTGTACACTTAAAAATGGTTAAGAGGGCACACTCTATGTGTATTTTGCTACAATTAAAAATTTTAAATTACTACAAAATAGATCAAAGATCTTAATGTAAGAGCTAAAACTATCACTCTTAGAAGGAAACAGGTATAAATCTGCATGACCTGGAATTAGCAATAGTTTCTTAGGTATGACACCAAAAGTACAAACAACTGAAGCAAAAATAGATATTGGACTTCATCCAGGTTCAAAAGACACGATCAAGAAAGTTAAAAGGTAACTGAAAAAATGGGAGAAAATATTTGCAAATCATAATCAGACGAGGCTCTAGTATCTAGAATATAAAGAACACTTACAATTCAACAAGTAAAATACAAACACCCAACTTTAAAATGTGCAAAGGATTTGTATAGACAGTTCTCCAAAGAAAACGCACAAATGGCCAAGAATCACATGAGAAGATGCTTAAGATTATTAGTCAACAGGAAAATGCCAATCAAAAGCACAATGAGCTACCACTTCATAGCCACTAAGAAGACTATAATAAAAAAACAAAAAATAGCAAGGGTTGGTGAGGATGCGGAGAAATGAGACTCTGCCGCTGTTGCTGGTGGGAATGTAAAATGGTACGTCTGCTGCGGAAAATGGGGTGGTGGTGCCTCACCAGGTGAAACATAGAGTTGTCATGTGACCCAGCAATTCCACTCTTGGGTGTTCACCCAAGAGAACTGAAAACATATGTTCACACAAAAGCTGGTAAACGAATTTTAATAGCAGCATTATTCATAAAAGCCAAAAAGTGGAAACAACCCAAATATCCATCAACTGATGAATAGATAAATTGGTGTACCCACACAGTGGCATGAGAAGGCAAGTACTGATACATGCTACAACAGGATGAACCTTGAAAGCACTATGCTAAGTGAGAGAAGCCAGTGACCAAAGATCACATATTATATGATCCCATTTATGTGAACCATCCAGAAGAGGTAAATTCTAGGGACAGAGGGTAGATTCGCCTGGAGTAGGAGCAAGGCCGAGCGGAAATGAGAAGGGACAGCTGATATGGAGTTTCTCTGGGGGGAGGTGAAAAAAATCTAAAATTAGATTGTGGTGCTGCTCGCACAGCTTTGTGAATATACTAAAAACCATTGAACCATATACGTTATTTTTTTAAAATATTTATTTATTTATTTGGCTGCATTAGGTCTTAGCAGCCACGCATGGGTTTCTGTCTAGTTGTGGTGCACTGGCTCCAGAACGCATGGGCTTAGTTGCCCCAAGGCGTGTGGGATCTCAGTTCCCTGACCAGGGATCGAACCCACATCCCCTGCACCGGAAGGCGGATGCTCAACCACTGGACCACCAGGGAAGTCCCAGAACCATATGCTTTAAACGACCAGGTTTAATGATATGTGAGGTCTATCTCAATAAAGCTCCAAAAAACAATGCCAATAAAAGGGGGGAACCATCATCTCCTCCCCATTACTGCATCTTCTCATTGTTACTGGACCACTTGCCTTTTTTTCATCTTCCAAGTTCTTGGGCTGCTTTATAAACATTCTGTTTTCTCTAATACAGAGAGAGTGTCTTTCTACTCGGTCCCTCCTGCCTCCACCTGTGAGGACTGGATGCTTGGTGTTTCCTCCTCTCTTTTATCACCTGGGAGTGGCAGGAAGTCAGGGAACTGAAAGCAGGGATTCCAGGTAAAAGCCTACTGCGATAATGAAGGTGAGAAATGACCAGGGTAGCCTCGGTAGAGAGAGTGGAAGTAGTTGGACTCTCTATATAATTGAAGGTAGGGCCAAGAAGATTTGCCAGAAGACTGGGTGTGAAGTGTGAGAGAGAAGAGTCAGGAATGACTTTAATGGATAAACAAGGTCCTACTGTAGAGCACAGAGAACTATATTCAATATCCTGGGATAAACCATACTGGAAAAGAATTTTTTAAAAAAAGAATGTAGGGGCTTCCCTGGTGGCGCAGTGGTTAAGAATCCGCCTGTCAATGCAGGGGACATGGGTTTGAGCCCTGGTCTGGGAAGATCCCACATGCCGCGGAGCAACTAGCCCATGCGCCACAGCTACTGAGCCTGCGTGCCACAACTACTGAAGCCTGCGCGCCTAGAGCCCATGCCCCGCAACAAGAGAAGCCACCGCAATGAGAAGCCCGTGCACCACAAGGAAGAGTAGCCCTCGCTCGCCGCAACTAGAACTAGAGAAAGCCCATGCGCAACAACGAAGACCCAATGCCACCAAAAATAAATAAATAAATAAACTAAAAAAAAGAAGAATGTATATATGTATAACTGAATCATTTTGCTGTACAGCAGAAATTAACACAACATTGTAAAACAACTATGCTTCAATTTTTAGAAAGCTTAATTTAAAAACAGAATATAAAGAAAAATTTAAAAAGAATGACTTTAAAGTTATTGGCCTGAGTGCCTAGGAAGAAAGAGACTGTAACTCTTTACTGAAATGAACAAGAGTACAAGGGGAGCAGGTCTGAGCTGAAACATCAGAAGGTCAGCTTGGGACAGGTTAAGTTTGAGATGTTTCCAAGCGGAACTATTGAGTAGTGTGGTATAATAAAGAATCTATCTCATCTTTGTCCCAGGTTTCTGGCACAGAGCTTAGAAAATGCTGAGCATTTCCTGAGTGGTAGGAGTGTCTTGCTATGCTAACAAGGTGGGGCTTCCCTGGTGGCGCAGTGGTTAAGAATCTGCCTGTCAATGCAGGGGACACGGGTTCGAGCCCTGGTCTGGGAAGATCCCACATGCCGCGGAGCAACTAAGCCCGTGCGCCACAACTACTGAGCCTGCATGCGACAACTACTGAAGCCTGCACGCCTAGAGCCCGTGCTCCGCAACAAGAGAAGCCACTGCAATGAGAAGCCCGCTCACCGCAATGAAGAGTAGCCCCTGCTCGCCGCAACTAGAGAAAGCCCGCACGCAGCAACAAAGACCCAACGCAGCCAAAAATAAATAAATTTATACTAATGAGGTGACTCATGGTGGCCCCTAGATGGCCTCAGATGGGGGCTGGTCACCAGAAAGACTGACCACGTGATTAGAGGGTTGGAACTTTGGGCCAGCCTGACCTCAGGGGAGGGGAGGGTGGCTGGAGATTGAGTGTAGTAACTTGGGCAATGAGAGTTAATCTATCATGCTTACGAAATGAAACCCCAGTGAAAACTCTGGACATGAAGGCTTGGAGGAGTCTCCTGGTTGATGGGCACAGTGCTGTGTCAGGAGGGTTACGCACGCTGATTCCGTGAGGAGAGGGTATAGAAGCTCTGCACTCCCCCCAAGGTCCCAACTATGTGTATCCTTTATAATAAAACGAATCGTAAGCATAGCACTTTCAGTGTGTTCTGTGAGTCCTCCTAAAGGAATTACTGAATCTGAGTGCGTCCTGGGAATCCCCATATTTGTAGCCAGTCAGGCTGAAGGGTGGTGGCCTGGAGACACCGGTGAGTATCATCAGAATTGAGTCATATTGCAGTACACCCAGTTGGTGTCAGACTAAGGGGCGTGGAAATGGAGTAAGTAGGTAGTTTGATATTCCACTTGGGAGATTCAGGGAAAAAGTCAGGGCTGGAGTGAGAACACTGTGAGCTGCCAGCATACAGAGAGTGTTTATAAAGGCCCAAGGGTGGATGAAGTTATCTAGGGAGTGGGTGTGAGTAGAAAAGAGAAGACATCCAAAGCCATGCCAACATTAGAAGTGAGGAAGATGGGGAGGGACCAGAGAAGGAGGCTGAGAATTGGCCAGAGAGGAAAGCCAGGTGAGGGTGGTCCTGAAGAAAAGAAAGTGTATCTAACATTGCTGATAAGTCAAGTAAGATTGAGACAGAGGATTTTTCATTAGATTCAGCAATGTGGAGGTTTTGGGAGAACAAGGTCAGAGAAGTTTCAATGGAGTGATGGGGTTCGAGAAAGAATGGGAGGTGAGAAATGAGAGCAACTCTTTTAAACAATTTTGTTCTATTATTTGCAAAGCAGAAATAGAGACACAGCCATAGAGAACAAATGTTATGGATACCAAAGGGGGAAGGCGGGGCAGGATGAATTGGGAGATTGGGATTGACATATATACACTACTGTGTATAAAAGAGATAACTAGTGAGAACCTACTGTATAGCACAGGGAACTCTACTCAATGCTCTGTGGTGACCTAAATGAGAAGGAAATCCAAAAAGGAGGGGATATATGTATACATATAGCTGATTCACTTTGCTGTACAGTAGAAACTAACACAACATGGTAAAGCAACTATACTCCAATGAAAATTAGTTAAAAACTAAATAAAGGAACAAAGAATTTTTGTTCTAAAGAGAGGAAGAGAAATGAGGCAAAGGCTGGAAGAGGTAGGAGGACCAAAGAGGGCATTGGTTTGCTTCTTCAGTGGGAGAAGTAGCAGTAGGTTTATATGCTAATGGAAATGGTCCAGTAGAACAAGGAAAATGTACACAGAAGAAGAGCAATCGCTAGGTGGGGCAAGCTGGTTGAGTGACAGGTAAGCTGGGACAGGACCTAGTAAACAAATGGAGAGGATCATCCAGTGTGCAGTTCACCCCTTGTCACAGGAGGAAAGGCACAGAGCACAGACGGAAATAAGTCTGAAGGTTTGGTGTTAGGAGCTACAGAAAGTCTTCCCTAATTGCTGTTGTCCAAGGTTGGATTCTCCAGGAGCAGACACTGAAACAAAGATGTTTATGAGGGATCACCAGCTACCAACAGGAGGTGGAGGTGACAGGATTAGGCAGAGAAAGAACGTGAACTGTGAGATAGGCGCAACAAAACCCTGGCCAAGCCAGTGGGGAGCTATGGAGGAAGTGTGGCCCATTGGAGCTACCCTGCACTGAGCTGTCCTCTGGACACCAACTTCCCCAGCCCACTCTACAGCCTGGGTTGTGGTAGGATTCTCCTGGTTCTCCCAGTAAAAGGCTGTCACACAGGTGGGGTCTTGCTCAATGGGGCTGTGAGTCCCCAGGTGTGCTCTGAGACTATGCCTCCTCTGGTCCACTTGGTATTGTCACTGGCCTCCAGAAACTGTGAGTCCGGCACAGCTCGTAATGTACATATTGTTCAGTATCTCTGCTCTGTGGGAGGGAGGAGGGATATGTGGTGTGCAGAGTGGGGCTGTGGCAGCCAATGTGTGGGAAGAGCCAGAGGGAAATTGAGAAGATGAATGGAAGGGAGGCCAAATTGGGTTGACCAGTGCAAATATTGAGAACAAGCTCCAGAATCTATGCTCTGGCCAAGACTAGACCCTTCCCAGTTCTCCACTGAAATGACCTCCTCTGGTGTGAATTTGGCTAACTGTCCAGAGCCATGAACTTCTCATTTGGTCATCCTGGGGCCCTCTGATATGGGGAATAATGCCTCTGTGCTGCGTATTTTCTGTTTGCCCCCAGAAACACTCTCCACTCCTCTCTGCCCTGATTCCTGCCCTGGGAGGCTGACCTGTATAATTTAGCCTCCTCCCTCCCTCTTTTGGTTGGGTTCAGTCACTAGGGAGAACCATCAGGAAACCCGAAGTAGGGGGGAGAATGAGGCCAGAGTATTTGTCCACCTGGTTCCCACGACGTCACCTTGGGCTGGCTGTGTCACTGGTTCTCTCAGGGAAGCTTAATCTACATGACTCTGCTCCAGGTTGCAGGCAAACTTTTCCCCCGCTCATTCTTTTGGGCTACAGGGTCCAGGTTGTTGTCTAGTGTTTTGTGTGGGTCCCTTATACCCTACTCACATTTGGGGGAACTAACCTTTGTAACTAAACCCTTCTCAAATACTGTATTTCTTATCCTTAGCTGCCCCACCCTCTAAGTCCTGGTCTGCTGCGGGGGCAGCTGGGAGTGGAGGATGCAGAGAACTGGGCATAGAAACAGCACCAGAGGAAGAGTATGTAACAGGGAGGACCTTTCAGCTGCGGTGGTCAAACCAATGGAGCTAACCAAGGTGGAAAGGGAAACCATTGGCTTGTGTAACTAAAGAGCACAGAGGCAACCTCTCTTCAGGCATAACTCATCCGAGGACTTAAACTTGTCCTCGAGGGCTTCCCTGGTGGCGCAGTGGTTGAGAATCCACCTGCCAATGCAGGAGACACGGGTTCGAGCCCTGGTCCGGAAAGATCCCACATGCTGCGGAGCAACTAAGCCCGTGTGCCACGACTACTGAGCCTGCACTCTAAAGCCCGCGAGCCACAACTACTGAGCCCGCGTGCCACAACTACTGAAGCCCACACGCCTAGAGCCCATGCTCTGAAACAAGAGAAGCCACAGCAATGAGAAGCCCGCGCACCGCAAGGAAGAGTAACCCCCGCTCGCCACAACTAGAGAAAGCCCGTGCAGCAACGAAGACCCAACACAGCCAAAATAAATAAATAAATAAATTTTAAAAAATGCATTTAAGGGCTTCCCTGGTGGCGCAGTGGTTGAGAATCTGCCTGCCAATGCAGGGGACACGGGTTCGAGCCCTGGTCTGGGAAGATCCCACATGCCGCGGAGTAACTAGGCCCGTGAGCCACAATTACTGAGCCTGCGCGTCTGGAGCCTGTGCTCCGCAACAAGAGAGGCCGCGATAATGAGAGGCCCGCGCAGCGCGATGAAGAGTGGCCTCCACTTGCCACAACTAGAGAAAAGCCCTTGCACAGAAACGAAGACCCAAAACAGCCATAAATAAATAAATAAATAAAAATTAAAGCCGGATGAAGACCAAGCAGTCCCTATCAACCCTCTACTGGATAAGGCAAAATTTCACCACCTAAAAAAAAAAAAAAAAAAAAAATGCATTTAAAAAAAAAACAACTTGTCCTCGAGACTCCATGTCTTGCTTCATCTCCTGCTTTCGCTTTCCTCAGTGTTGGTTTCGATCACGGCCATGCTCTTTCCTTGCGGAAGCAAAGATGGCTAAAGGCAATACTGTGTTTATATCATCCTTCAGCTAGTGATCTCATAGAAAAGAAAACACCTTTTTCCTGATAGCACCAGCAAAAGTCCCAAGTCTTTTGCTGGTTGGCCTGATTTGGATCACATGCTCTTTCCTGAACCACCATTATGACCAGGGGATGATCCGATAGAATTATCCAGACCTGATTCATCTGCCCAGCTCTGTGGTGGGAGATGGGGGCCTGACCCCATTTGAGACACATAGTATGAATTCCCTACGAGAAGTAAGAGCTCTATAACCAGCACTGGGGAGGAAAATGTCTGGGAAGAAGTTACAGCTACCACGGTCGAGCACCAGTGAATTCAGAGTGGAGGAATGAATGGCAGCCGTTGAGAATTCTGCTGGAAGAAGTGGCTGAACCCGTCTGCTGCTGACCTAAGTGGTATCACAGCACCCTTTCCACACTTGATGGTCAGCCTGACAGGTGGTCAGGTGGGGCGAGGTGGGCAGTGGAGGTTGCAGATTGCGTTGAAATTTGACCATGTCTCCTGAGACGGGGAATGACCTGGAGCCTCCACGTCTGTTTGGGCAGCTCATGAGCAACGCCATGGACAGCGGGGGCTCTGAAAGCCACGCTAGAGAGGAGCCAAGCGCACCTTCAGCCCAGCAAGCAGAGCCTCTGCCCAGGAACTGTGGGAGCTAGCAGGCAGATGGGTGCGGGCGCTCAGCCACTGCCAGCCTCCACCAGGCTTCTTTGCCCTCTTTGGGGCCTAAGCAGTTTCATCATGCAGGGCACCATTAGGCATTTTTGGAACTCTGTGCCTTGATTTTTGGCTCTTCTTCAAGGACTTGGCTTAGACCTACCTCACTGGTTTAATTTTTGATGTACTAGTTCAAGTAAGAAACTCTGCCCAGGGGACTTCCCTAGGGGTCCAGTGGGTAAGACTCCGTGCTCCCAATGCAGAGGGCACGGGTTCGATCCCCAGTCAGGGAACTAGATCCGACATGCATGCCGCAACTAAGAGATCGCATGCCACAGCTAAGGAGCCTGACTGCTGGCACCTACGGAGCCTGCCTGCTGCAACAAAGACCCAGTGCAACCAAATAAATAAATAAATATTTTAAAAAAGAAAGAAACCCTGCCCAGTTAAGCAATCCTAAACACAACCATGCTAACACCCACCATGCTGGCTCTACTGTGGAGAGTGGGCTGCCCACCTCTTGGCTGGCTCTTCTGGGACAGGTCCAGAACTTCTGGCTGTTACAGCCACCTTGTGAAGAGGAGAGGCTCTAAGGTAGTTCCTTCCTTCCATATGTTCTCGAACTGTCCTGCTAAACATGCATCCTTGCAGAGCTGTGAAGGGTACGGTTCTCCCATTCTGTCTCCCAGTTGCTCCATCAAATTCTCCATTTCCCCTCCCAAGGTAGCTGTGAAGTGAAGGGGTGCCAGGGTCTGTGGGCCAGGAGTTCATGGGCCATCTGACCCTCTAGGAGCCAGAGTAGCATCCAGAGGCCCAGGCTCGCTTGGCCTGTACATGGGGGCTGTCAGCAGGAGAATGGCCTGGGCCAAGCAGAAGGTCATCTCCCCTGTTGCTCAGACTGGCTGGGCCAGAAGGTGATAAGCAGTAAGGCAAGGACTAGCCATGAGACTGGAGGCTGTGGACACGAATATCCAGAAATGGACAGGCACAGGGGCTCGGTCACAGAGAAGGCGAAGATGTTGTGAAGTGCAGACACGGACTAATATCAGGCAATTAATACTATGGACACCAGGCTTTTGGCAAAGCAAGGTCTTTTTTATATTTAGCTGTCATGTCCCCATCAGGCAGGGAGTAGGTCTTAAAGGGGCAGGTGCCACCAGACCCAGGATTACCTGTAGGTCCCTAAAAGTGATGATCCCACCTGACCAGCTTAGACTAGAACCAAGAGTTCTAGAACCGTGTCAGTTGCCTTTGGGGCCAAGTTGCAAAGCCCAGGGGTGTCAGATGTGTGGCGTCTGTTGGCCTCCATCAGGAGAGTGAACAAGCAGTCAGGAGGGGAGTGTTTGGGAGGGGGTAGGTGGATAACAAGTAAATTTAGACACTAGAGAATTGGTTAAGGTGAGGTCCTGAAGTTAGAGGGGTCCCTGGAAGCACACAGGAAACTAGGAGGATAGAGAGGTGGAACTGATTATCAATAGGGGGCAGAACTTGTAGTTCCTGGATAAGACACTATCCTAAGATAAGATATGACAGGGCATAGATGCCTGGTCCTAGCCTCAGCAGGTTTTCTTCCTGAGGCCTTTGGGTAGCCCCAGGGCCAAAAGCATCAGCCTCTTTCCACATACTCAAAGACTATAAAAGTATTCGGGGTAGGGATTAGGAGTGGGGAATTGTTGGAGAGGGGGTCTCTAGGGAGAGAACTAAGCGTCAAGCAGGACTTCAGTGATTAGGAACTCTGCATATAGATCAGTTAAATTCTGCAGGACTCACTTTATATCCTTCACCCCCTCCAGAAAAGAATGAAGAAGAGAAAGAGAAAGAAAGAAAGAAAGAAAGAAAGAAAGAAAGAAAGAAAGAAAGAAAGAAAGAAAGAAGGAAGGAAGGAAGGAAGGAAGGAAGGAAAGGAAGGAAGGAAGGAAGGAAGGAAGGAAGGAAGGAAGGAAGGAAAGGAAGGAAGGAAGGAAAGGAAGGAAGGAAATGAAGGAAGGAAGGAAGGAAGGAAAGGAAGGAAGGAAGGAAATGAAGGAAGGAAGGAAGGAAGGAAAGGAAGGAAGGAAGGAAATGAAGGAAGGAAGGAAGGAAGGAAATGAAGGAAGGAAGGAAGGAAGGAAGAGAGAGGCATAGCAGGTAAGCAAATGGGCCTGACCAGGTCAGTTTCTGAGACCAGGCATGAGAATCCATACTCCGGGCAGGACAGGGGTCATTTCCAGTCCTCCACTGAAATAGCCTCTGGTATGCATTTGGTGTTTTGGCCACAGCCATGAACCACTCCTGGGCCAATCATGGTCACCTGGGGGCACTCTGGAATGACTCAAAGGCCAGATTTTGGAGGGCCCAGGTGCTATAGTCTGTCAGTCCTTCCCCAAACCTTCCATGCCCTGTAGATGTGGTCACCCACCTCTCACCAGCTCAGCTTTGCTCAGGCACTGAGTTGATTCTATTTTCTAACGACAGCTGCCGTAATGACTTTCATCCCATTTCCTTTTTTTAATAACAGTTTTATTGAGACGTAATTCACCTGCCATATAATCTACCTCTTTAACATGTTCAATTCAATGGTTTTAATATATTCAGAGTTGTGCAACCATCACCATAATCAATTTTAGAACATTCCATCACCCCCTCCCAAAAGCCACCACTTATCTAGGAATCATTTCCTCCTCCCCAGCCCTAAGCAACCAAAATCTCTAATTTCTCTCTCTATAGATTTACCTCTTCTGGAAACTTCATATAAATGGAATCACAATATGTGGTTTTCTACGACAGGCTTCTTTCACTTAGCATGATATTTTCTTTTTTTTTTTAACTTTTTATTTTATACTGGAGTATAGTTGATTAACAATGTTGTGATAGTTTTAGGTGTACAGCAAAGTGATTCAGTTATACATACACATGTATCTATTCTTTTTCAAATTCTTTTCCCATTTAGGTTGTTACATAATATTGAGTAGAGTTCCCTGTGCTATACAGTAGGTCCTTGTTGAGTATCCTTTTTTTTTTTTGGCTGCATTGGGTCTTCGTTGCTGCGCACGGGCTTTCTCTAGTTATGGCAAGCGGGGGCTACTCTTCACTGCAGTGTGCGGGCTTCTCATTGCGGTGGCTTCTCTTGCTGTGGAGCATGGGCTCTAGGCGCACGGGCTTCAGTAGTTGCAGCATGTGGGCTCAGTAGTTGCAGCACACCGGCCCTAGAGCAAGCGGGCTTCAGTAGTTGCATCTCACGGGCTCTAGAGCGCAGGCTCAGTAGTTGTGGTGCACAGGCTTAGTTGCCCCGCGACACGTGGGATCTTCCCAGACCAGAGCTGGAACCCGTGTCCCCTGCATTGGCAGGTGGATTCTTTTTTTTTTTTTAATTTTAACTATGCCTGTTTATATTTTTTTATAAATTTATTTATTTATTTATTTTTGGCTGTGTTGGGTCCTCGTTTCTGTGCAAGGGCTTTCTCCAGTTGTGGAGAGTGGGGGCCACTCTTCATCGCAGTGCGCGGACCTCTCACTGTCGCGGCCTCTCCCGTTGCGGAGCACAGGCTCCAGAAGCGCAGGCTCAGTAGTTGTGGCTCACGGGCCCAGCCGCTCCGCGGCATGTGGGATCTTCCCGGACCGGGGCACGAACCCGTGTCCCCTGCATTGGCAGGCAGATTCCCAACCACTGCGCCAACAGGGAAGCCCTGGCAGGTGGATTCTTAACCACTGTGCCACCAGGGAAGTCCCTCCATTTTAAATATAGCAGTGTGTACATGTCGATCCCAAACTCGCTTACTATTCCTTCCCCCCACCCTTCCACACTGGAATCCATAAGTTCCTTCTCTAACTCTGCAAGTCTGTTTCTGCTTTGTAAATAAGTTCATTTGTGTCATTTCTTTTTAGATTCCACATATAAGCAATGTCATATGATATTTCTCTTTCTCTGTCTGACTTACATCACTCAGTATGACAATCTCTAGGTCCATCCATGTAGCATGATATTTTCAATTTCATCCATGTTGTAGCAAGTATCCGAACTTCATTTCTTTTTATGACTGAATAACATTCCATTGTATGAAACTACATTTTATTCATCCATTCATCAGTTGGTGGACATCTGAGTTGTTTCCATATTTTGGCTATTATGAATAATGCTGCCACAAACATTTTTGTATGGGTTTTCTTGTACACATATCTTTTTATTTCTCTTGGGTATATACCTAGGAGTGGAATTGCTGGGTCATATGGTTACTCTATGTTTAACCTTTTGAGGAACTACCAGACTGTTTTCCAAAGTAGATGTACTATTTGCATTCCCATCAGTAGTGTATGAGGGTTCCAATTTCTCCAATCCTCATTAACCTTGTTATTATCTGTTTTTTAAATTATAACTATCCTACTGGGTGCAAAGTGATGTCTTATTGTGGTGTTTATTTGCATTTCTCTGATGACTAACAATGTTGAATATTCATATTTGTATATCTTCTTGGGAGAAATGTCTATTCAGATCCTTCTCCCATTTTTAATTGGATTGTCTTTTTATTACTGAGGTGTCAGCATTCTTTATATATTCTAGGTACAAGACCCTTATCAGATATATGATTTGCAAATATTTTCTTCCATTAGTGGCTTGCCTTTTCACTTTCTTGATGGTGTCCTTTGCAGCACAACAGTTTTCAATTTCGATGCAGTCTAATTTATTTTTTCTTTTGTTGTTTGTGTTTTTGATGTTGTATCTAAGTAATCATTGTTTAATCCAAGGTCATGAAGATTTATGCCTGTGTTTTCTTCAAAGAATTTTATAGTTTTAACTCTGATAATTAAGTTTTGATCCATTTTGAGTTAATTTTTGTATATGGTGTGAGAATATTTTCATGTAGATATACAGTTGTCATAACACCATTTGTTGAAAAGACTGTTCTGGTTTTTTCCTATTGAATGTCTTGGCACCCTTGTCAAAAACCAAAATGTATTGACCATAAATGTATAGGTTTATTTCTATATTCTCAATTTTATTTCAATGATCTATACGTTTAGTATTATGCCAGTATTACACTGTCTTGATTACTGTAGCTTTATAGTAAGTTTTGAAATTGGAAAACATGAGTCTTCCAACTTTGTTCTTCTTTTTCAAGATTGTTTTTGCTATTCTAGGTCCCTTGCAATTCCATATGAATTTAGGATCAGTTTGTCAATTTCTACAAAGAAGCCAGCTGAAGTTTTTGTAGGGATTGCATTGAATCTGTAGATCAGTTTGGGGAGTATTGTCATTTTAAAATATGCAGTCTTCTGTTCCATGAACATGGTATATCTTTCCATTTATTTAGATCTTCTTTAATGTCTTTCAGCAATGCTTTGTTGTTTTCAGAGTGTAGTTTCACACTTTTGTTAAATCTGTTTCCAACTATTTTGTTTTATTTTCTCAGTTTTATTTTCGAATTGTTCATTGCAAGTATATAGAAATACAATTGATTTTGTATATACTGATTTTGTATCCTACAACCTTGTTGAACTTGTTTATTAGTTCTAATAGTTTTCTTAATGAATTCTTTAGGATTTTTTATACACAAGATCGTGCCATCTGCAAGTAAAGATAGTTTTTACTTCTTTTTTTCTAAACTGGATGCCTTTTATTTCATTTTATTGCCTAATTGTCAACTTCTAGAAGTGGTGAGAGGGGTGCTCTCTGTCTTATTCCTAATCTCAGAGGTGAAATATTCATTCTTTCACTCTTAAGTATAAAGTGAGTTGTGGGTTTTTTGTAGATGTCTTTTATTAACTTGAGGGCCCATGTGCTTTTCTGCAATGTGATGTGTCACTATCTCATTGGGAGAAGTAGAGTCTAATTCCCCTCCCCTTGAATGTGGGCTGAGTTCCTTGACTCACTTGTGGCCTGTGACAGTCTAAAAGCTAAGCCAACTTTTGAGTTTTCCCAGCCCAGGCCCCAGACATGTAAGTGAATAAATGATTCCACCCCTCAACCATACGAGTTACTGTCAACTGTTTCAATTCTCCCACTGTGGTCCCAGATATGGTAGAGTACTGCATCTTGTCAGAATACCTGGCCATGCAATCTATAAGCATTATAAAATGGTTATTATTTTACATCATAAATTTGGGTGTAAATTATAAATTATACAGCAATAGGTTTCTATAATACGTCTCAAACTTTCAAAAGCAAGCTTATTCAGAATGCTCTTCCCATCAGTGGATGTGGGCTGGGTGTCTAAGCCTGCAGTAGGAGTGGGCAGGGGATGGGGTAGGAGAGGACATGAGGTTACAAGTTTCTCTGAACCTGTCTGTAGGTGGCCCATCTGCAGCACCAGCCTTCAGTGCAGGTGGCCTCCTGGGGGTGGAGCCCAGACTTGAACCTCAGGCCAGCTGATGGCTCTTGCCAGTCTCTAGTTCCAAGACTGGACACTGTTCTCCCCCAAGTTCTACTTGATTCCTGCATCATCCTGGACTGTCCTCAATTGAGGTAATGCCCAGGGCCTTGTTGCAGCCCTGAAACATCATAACATTTAATAGTAATACATGTTTTATAAATGAATGATAAATTTTATTAAAATGAATATAAAATGAACAAGTTTTATAAAAACCTGTGACTCTGAGGCTGAGGATAGCTATATGCTTTCTGGCCCAGATCACTTGGACAACAGGGCTTGAGTCTTTTGTCACCCCTTGAACTTTGTGATTTGAATAGCTCTTTTTGTAGAATTTCTTCCTCTCCGGCAAACCTCAGTTTTTGCTCTTAACACCTTCAATTGATTGGATGAAGCTCCTCCACATTATTGAGGATAATCCCCTTCACTTAAAGTCAATTAATTGATTGTGGATGGTAACCACATCTATAAAATGCCCTCATAGCAGAACCTAGATTAGTGTTTGATTAAATAACTGGGTGTATAGCCCAACCAAGTGGACACATAAAACCAACCATCACAGATGTGGACATCTTTGGGGAGGGGCATTACTCTGCCCCCTACAGGTGAGAATAGTGAGAATGATAGGGATGAGCATCCTCTCCTCTGAGAGTCTGAGGCAGGCCCTTAGCAAGGGAGGGTATTCCACAAACAGCTAAAACACCCAGAAGAGACTATTCCAGAGACAGAAATGTCTCATATGAGGCAAGACACTGTTCAGCTTACATTTTGGGGTTGGAAAAGGGGTTTCCAAGAAGCACTCATAAGAGCTTCAGTTGCAAGAGGGTAGTAGGGTAGCAAGAATCACCCTTGGGAACCCTCCTGCACTGTTGGTGGGAATGTAAATTGGTGCAGCCACTATGGAGAACAGTATGGAGGTTCCTCAAAAAACTAAAAATAGTGTTGCCATATGATCCACCAATCCCACTCCTGGGCCCTATATCTGGACAAAACTCTGAGTTGAAAAGACACATGCGCCCCAATGTTCATGGCAGCACTATTCACAAGAGCCAAGACATGGAGACAACCTAAGGGTCCATCAACAAAGGAATGGATAAAGAAGATGTGGCCCATATGTATAATGGAATATTACTCAGCCATAAAAAAAGAATGAGGGATTTCCCTGGTGGCGCAGTGGCTAAGAATCCTCCTGCCAATGCAGGGGGCAGAGGTTCATGCCCTGGTCTGGGAAGATCCCACGTGCTGTGGAGCAACTAAGCCCGTGCACCACAACTACTGAGCCTGTGCTCTAGAGCCCACGAGCCACAACTACTGAGCCCACGTGCCACAACTACTGAAGTCCGTGTGCCTAGAGCCCATGCTCTGCAACAAGAGAAGCCACCGCAATGAAAAGCCCACCCGCCGCAACGAAGAGTAGCCCCCGCTCGCCGCAACTAGAGAAAGCCTGCGTGCAGCAAATGAAGATCCAATGCAACGAAAAATAAATAAATAAAAACAAATTTATATTGAGAAATGTTAATTTCTTAAAATAAAAAAAAAGAATGAAATAATGCCATTTGCAGCAACATGGATGGACCTAGAGATGATCATTCTAAGTTAGTCAGAAAGAGAAAGACAAATACCATATGATATCACTTATATGTGGAATCTAAAATATGACACAAATGAACTTATCTATGAAACAGAAACAGACTTACAGACATAGAGAAGACTTGTGGTTGCCAAGGGGTGGAGGAGAGGGAGAGATGGATTGGGAGTTTGGGTTTAGCAGATGCAAACTATTATATAGAGAATGGATGGACAACAAGGCCCTACTGTAGAGAACAGGGAACTATATTCAATATCCTATTATAAACCATAATGGAAAAGAATATGAAAAAGAATATATATATATAACTGAATCACTTTGCTGTACAGCAGAAATTAACACAACATTGTAAATCAACTATACTTCAATAAAAGAAAAGAAAAGAAAAGAACTACCCTTGGAATTAACGTCGTGGGGTGAAGCCTTAGCCAGCTCCAAAGTTCCTCAGGTGAGTTAGATCAGGAGCCACTAATTAACAAATTTCCAACTTTCTTAACATCTCCATGTTCCCTCCACAACAAATAGAAATTACGCCCCAAAGTCCTATGTGCTCCTTTGTGGGGAACAGCTCTGAAGTTAGGAGTGAGTAGCCTTGTGGCTCACTGGTCAGCAGGCTTAGGGAGAAGGGAGGACAGCTCTGGAGTGGAGGTGGCAGCTGCTGAAAGGGGGAAAGAAGACAGAGTTTTCAGGTCTGTGGCCACAAGGGAATGAACAGCTTCCTGGTTTGTGCTGAAGAAGAGGCCTTAGTGCTGAGCAGTTGACAGGCACATACATAATCCTTGAACACTTGGTGAGCTCTGGGGAGCATGGGATGTCCTTGGCTCCCACCACTAACCTTGCTTAGAAGCCTAGATCTCATGCGCAATCAGCATGTCCCCAGCAGAGCCTGGGATCGTGAAACACAGGTATTGCAAGCTTTGCTGGTAAGTGGGTGATGGGGGTAGGGGGGCTGGATCAGCTGCTCTGGAGCCATCTGAAAGGACTGATCGTAGACATGGATTTGGATACTGTCCCCTAAAGATGGACTGGGAACCCATGTGCCATTCGTCACTTCGTAGACCCTCACCAGATGGGAGGGCATCAGCAGCCGGCCTCTGTACGAACCCAGGCTCCCTAAAGCAGATCTAGAAGATTGGGGAGCACCTGTAGCAAAGGGAGCAAAGTCCGACATAAACAGAGGTCCTAGGACATCTTACCCAGTAAGGGTAAGATGTGTACCTTACATCTTACCCAGTAAGATGGTAGCGCTCGCAGGTGAGGTGAATAAGCAGACAAAACCATGCTGTAGACTTTTTCCTCAAGAAGCACTTATAAGGTTTGTGCCCTTGGCTGATAAAGAAATTGTACCCCAGGAGTTAGGGGGTGACAGAACTCAGAATGAGCAAATTAAAGTTATCATGAGACGGTCCAGGTGGGTTCCCTAAAGGTAGGAGTTGATCAGCTCACTGCCAAACCCAGCTAGAAGGAGGGCCTGTGGAAGGAGAGGGGACTTCAGATGGAATAGAAAGAGAATTCCCAGCAGCTTCCAAGAGCAACGCATAGCGTGGATCCTACAAACGCTTGGAGGTTTGAACGTAGAAGTGACAGCAACTCAAGGTTTCACATAGCCATTCAGAAAAAGAAATAGAATCAATGAATTTTTTTCACACGGAGGCTAGCTCTGTCCAAGTTTAGCCACTTAACATCAGGTGTATGTGTCATAAAGTCTTTTCCATTAACCAAATCTATCTGTGGCCACTTGGTCCAATAATCCCACATGGGATGTTAAGAAAGATTGCGTGGATTGAAGTGCCACATAAGTACCGAAATAAATGCACTTGGGGGAAGTTCAGGGTCTTCAAAAGGGACTTGCCTGTGGTAGCCCAACAAGGCTGAAAGGAAACCATGAAGGTGGCGATCGCTGGACTGAAAGCTATGCGGCCACGGTCACCATGCATCATCACACATGGGAGTTTCAAATGCGTCCGTATCTGTGAACGTCAGCTTTCTCCAGGTGAGGAGGGACCACACCTCTTGGAACCTGATTGCACTGGTTGAGTTGCTTTCGTGGAGTCCCGTGAGGTTTGCGGTGGGTCCCATCAAAACATTTACATCTAAGCCAACAGAGGATCTGGCCTTGCGTGTACCTGCAGACCCACCCACATTCCCGCCTTGTGCTACCATCAGCTGCTAAGGAACATGACTTGAGCCACATCTGAAGGAATTCACCCTTCATGAGGGTTATTAGCTGGATGAGGAATCCTAAATTTCATGGGATCTCCAACCATTACAATGGAAACCCAAGAAGGCAGAGCGGGAACCTGATTAAGATGGGGAGATCCATTGTCAGGTTCTTACACCGCTTAGTTTTCTGTCCACACAGCGGAATTCACTGCCAGGACAGGGGAGAGGGTTGCAGCGACCTCATCTGTGACCTTGCTCACACATGGGTGCCGTTCAGCAGGACCAAGTTGCATCTGGTGCCGAGTGATGGAATCCGGAGACTGGTAGGGGAGGATCAAGTATGTCTGCTCCCCAGAAGGCAACACAGGGGTGGGCGTGGAGGGCTTCCAGGATGCCAGAGAGAATATTATGCCTTTTCCCTGGTTTCCTCTCCCCCATCATGTGACCCAGGCAGGCCAACTAACTCCTAAAGGATTCTTGTATCTGTCCTTTCCTCTCCATTTCCACCACCAAAGCATTAGTCATTTCTCGCCTGCTCTGGTGCAAACATCCCCTTGCCTGACTCCTCTGCCTCATCCATGACCCCCTTCAGTTAACACCCCACGGTGCCCTCAGCCTTGGTCAGTTCACTCCACTACCTGCCTTCCTTCAACGAAGCCCCATTGGATCTCCACAGCGAAATCCAAACTTTTGCTTTGGACCAAGAACAAAAATCTTAATCAAGAGAATGTTCCCCATTATATGCTTATTATAAAAAACTGGGCAATGTAAGGAATTCCCTGGTGGGTCAGTGGTTAGGACTCGGCGCCTTCACTGCCGGGTCCCGGGTTCAATCCCTGGTCAGGGAACTAAGATCCCACAAGCTGGCCCGTGCAGACAAAACAAACAAACAAACCAACAAAAAACCTGGGCGATACAGATAAATGCAAAGAAAAAGCTGAAATTCACCTGTAATGATACCATCCAAAGATAACAACTGCAAATATTTTGTTATGTAATAGGAATGTTCTCTGGGAACCATTGAGATCACTAAGGTGACCGCCTAAATTACAGTGGTTCTGAGATTGCATCTCACAACTGAGTGTCCTTCTGAATCCTCCCCTTCAAAGGCTCCCTCAGCTATTTCTGAGTCTGGGGTGAGTCCCACGTGTGCTCAGGAACAAGTCAGCCCTTGACTGACTTGTCAAGAAACCCCTTTATTTTCCTCGTGCAGATTCTGCTACATTCCAGCCCTTCAGGAAGAGGCATCAGCTACAGGTGTCACCATGGGAACACTGGTTTCCAGTCCTTCCACTGGACACTACCGGCCCCTGTGAGCTGACACAGTGGAAGGAATGCTCTTCCTCCATCCTCTGGGGTGACTGGGTCCCTGGGTTTCCCTCTTTCACTCTCTAATCTCCTCCCAGGCATTCAGGCACCCAGAACACAAACAAACGGGAATGGAAACCCCAGTAACCACAACAAAACGTCTCCCTCTTTCAGGAACCAAAACCGCACAAAATCTCCCCGCTATATAATAGCAAACACTTACATGTGCTTTCTGCATGCCAGGCTCTGTTCTAAGCATTTTCCATGTATTAGTTCCTTTAGTCCACAACAATCCTATAAAATAGGTATTATTGTACCTTCATTTTACAGGTGAGAAAATTAAAGCATAGAGAGGTTAAGTGACTGACCCAAGGGCTCACAGCTAGGAAGTCTCAGAGCTGAGACTTGAACCCACACAGACCGGCTTAAGTGTCCACGATCTTAGGGTTCATGTCTACTACTTCTGAAGACAGCAATCCAGGTTGAAGTTTACTGGGGTACCATGTTACAGGTGTATTTTCTTCTACCTTTCTCTCAATGCTTCTGTTCACATCCATAAGCCCAAACTTCTCAGCATTGCACCCAAGGCTGAGATGGCTCCAACTTCTACACAGCCGCTTTTGCCCAGCTCTCCACCGCCCACCCCGAGGAAGAGTCGCTCTGAACCGTGGGCCCTCCCCCAGCCCTCATGCTCACCCAGGCCTCTCTGCCTTTGCACGTAACTACTCACCTTGACCTTGATGTCTGTGCTGCTGGTGGGCCAGGCTCTTCTTCCCAGTTCCGGTCCGGGGGCTCTGGGGTCTCAGGCCTTCCCTGACTTCTCCAGAAGTTGGGTGCTTCCTCCTTCCCACGCCCATGCCCTAACTCTGCTAAAGGCCCAACCCACGGTATCAGAGTTCTTGTGTGTGTGTCTGATTCCCCTTGGAACTGTGAGCTCCTGGTGGGCAGGAATTCTGCTTTATTTACCATTTCCCTAGGGCCTACCATAGCATTAATGAGCTCATCTTAATAAACTCATTAACTTTACAAATGAACGTTTATTGTATTTTTCAACAGTTTCTAGGAAAGGTGATTCCATTGCTTTTCTTAGTGGTCAATTCCAGCCTCCACACCTTCCACTTAGACCTTTTTTCCTAGTTAACCTGTACATTCTCCTTTTTCTCTCCACAATAGTTACCGCAAACTCTGCTTCTTCTCCTGTGGAGAATTGTGCAAAATGGATTATGGAATAAACCCAAGATGACAGGATGTCATAAACAGCCCTGGAAACACAAGTGCCAAGACAGCTGATTGACAAGCAGCACCCAACTCCACCCCACCCTTCTGGGAGGAGAAACAAGTTCTATCTTTTATGGGGAACATTAAAGTTAATTTGCAATCTTCACTGGTTCCAGGTGTGAAGCCTCTGGACCTGCATTATCTATCTATCTATCTATCTATCTATCTATCTATCTATTTATTTATTTATTTATGGCTGTGTTGGGTCTTCGTTTCTGTGCGAGGGCTTTCTCTAGTTGTGGCAAGCAGGGGCCACTCTTCATTGTGGTGCGCGGGCCTCTCACTATCGCGGCCTCTCCTGTCGCGGAGCACAGGCTCCAGACGCTCAGGCTCAGTAGTTGTGGCTCACGGGCCCAGCCGCTCTGCGGCATGTGGGATCTTCCCAGACCAGGGCTCAAACCCGTGTCCCCTGCATTAGCAGGCAGATTCTCAACCACTGGACCTACAGTGTCTTTTTTTTTTTTTTTTTTTTTTTTATTTTTAAAAAATTTTGATTGGAGTGTAGTTGATTTACAATGTTTTGTTAGTTTCAGGTGTACAGCAAAGTGAATCAGTTATACATATACATATATCCACTTTTTTTTTTTAAACATCTTTATTGAAGTATAATTGCTTCACAATGGTGTGTTAGTTTCTGCTTTATACACTACCAAATGTAAAATAGATAGCTAGTGGGAAGCAGCCGCATAGCACAGGGAGATCAGCTCAGTGCTTTGTGACCGCCTGGGGGGGTGGGATGGGGAGGGTGGGAGGGAGGGAGATGCAGGAGGGAGGAGATATGGGAACGTGTGTATATGTGTAGCTGATTCACTTTGTTATAAAGCAGAAACTACAGTATCTTTTATGTCCTACCGCATAAGAGACAGCCTGGAAACACTTCTGATTCGAGTCAAAGAAGAATTATGTCAAAATCCAATCTCTGAAGTTCTCGGCACAAGAAAAAAATTGTTTTCCATTTGTTTATGTGTCTATATGAGACAATGGATGTTCACCAAACTTGTGATAATCACTTGATGATGTATGTAAATCAAATCATGATCTGTATCCTTTATTTTATTTTTGGCTGCGTTGGGTCTTCGTTGCTGCGCTTGGGCTTTCTCTAGTTGCGGCGAGCGGGGGCTACTCTTCATTGCGGTGCGTGGGCTTCTCATTGCGGTGGCTTCTCTTGTTGCGGAGCACGGGCTCTAGGGGCACGGGCTTCAGTAGTTGTGGCTCACGAGCTTAGTCGCTCCACGGCATGTGGGATCTTCCCGGATTCGAACCCGTGTCCCCTGCATTGGCAGGCGGATTCTTAACCCCTGCACCATCAGGGAAGTCCCGATCTGTACCCTTAAAACTTATACAGTGCTGTGTGTCGAGATCTCAATAAAACTGGAAGAGGGGCTTCCCTGGTGGTGCAGTGGTTAAGAACCTGCCTGCCAATGCAGGGGACACGGGTTCGAGCCCTGGTCCGGGAAGATCCCACATGCCGGGGAACAGCTAAGCCCATGTGCCACCGCTCACCGCAACTAGAGAGAAGCCCGCGCGCAGCAACGAAGACCCAATGCAGCCAAAAGTAAAATAATAAAAAAAAAACTGGAAGAAAAAACAATCCAGTCTCTGAGACTTTGGTCAAGAGATATGCCTTTTCTTTACAATTGTCCTTTATTTGCCTAGTTGCTTGAGTGGGAGGGAGGTTATTGCCTTAAGTATTTTATCACTAAATAATTCCAGTTCCTTTAAACTGTTTGGAACCATCTATTTTTCCTGTGTTGTTTTCTGAGTCTACTTTAGGCTGTGGGTGTGTCGCATGGCCCCTGCTGTTGGATTCTGGGGAAATGCCCCAGGGAGTTTACCCGTACCGAACTTTCATTTGTGTTAGCAAGAGCTCCTCACTCTTAAATATTCCTCATGAAGCCACAATATAAAAAGCAGTGTTCACTTGGGAAACCAAGGGCAGTGGAGGCTGGCTTGGACACAGCGCGATCTAATGAGTAACTCCTTTAATCAGAGGTTACGCTTGATGATGGGACAGCTGCACGTGCTGTGGTCACGTGGGCTGCGAGTCACAGCCGCAATATTCTCTGCTGCAGGGTAATGACCAAAATTCTTTGGCATAGGTCAGCTTTGTACTGAAGCTCCACGCAGTCTGGAGCAAATCATCCTAATATCCTTACTTCTCCTGTACCTCTTTCGTGCACCTTTGCGTCTGCCGGACCCAGGGAGTGACATGGCCTGGCGTCTCCTGCTATTGCCCACCTTGGAGTTTCGCTCCTACCCTCCCTGCTCTCTGGAACCTCCACCTCCTTCTGGGCATACCCAGTTTCTTCTTAAAAGTCATTTGTTGTCTGAATTAATTGATACTTTCTGCTCTGATGTCTTTGCCCCTCTTTTTCTTTCCCTGTTCAACCAAAATAGTAAAAACCTGCCCAGGTTACACCCCTCACCAATGTGCTAACAGCTATCATTTGCTAAGTGTTTCTCTCATGCCAGGCACTGTGGGAATACACACAATCTGCAACAAAAAGCCCTGAAAGGTTTTTAAGTAAATATGTATTTTACATTTGAGGAAACTGAGAGTCAGATCCAACGATTCCTCAGGGTCACAAAATTAGTAAATGTTAGAGATGAAATTGGATCCCAGGACTAACCCAAACCCCATACTTTATTTTTCTATTATTGTTATACGTGACAAATAAGTTAATGTCTATAAAATACATTTTTCAAATGTAGAAATGTAGTGCTTGTTGACATGCTTGTTTTGTCCTTGTGACTTGCAAAGATTGAAGCCATTCGTCAAAGAAAAGTTACTCAAATTACCAAGCGATAGCTGGATCTGAGGTTTCTCCTCTATGGACATGTGACTTCTTTGACCTTTAGTCGGAAGAATCTTCATTATAGTGGGGTGAGGCTGCTCCCAGACCCTTTCAGTGGACATACGTAGATATGTGTATGTGCATACATATATATATATTCCCTATATGTCTATTCCCGTATATATGTATACACACACACATATATATCCATATCTAAATTCATTTTATTATTCAGCTCTTTATACTGAGCCTGAATTCTCACCAATACCTCTAGTTCATCCAATTTTCTTCCTTCCCATCTTCCTCCTTCCTTCCTCCCTCCCTCCCTCCTTTCTTTCTTTTTCTTTCTTTCTCTCTCTCTCTTTCTTTCTCTCTCTTTCTTTCTTTCTTTCTTTCTCTCTCTCTTTTCTTTCTTTCTTTCTTTCTTTCTCTTTCTTTCTTTCTCTCTCTCTTTTCTTTCTTTCTTTCTTTCTTTCTTTCTTTCTTTCTTTCTTTCTCTCTTTCTCTCTTTCTTTCTCTCTTTCCTTCTCCCTTCCCATTTCGTAATGCCAGAATTTATCTCCCTGATAACAGACACAACTAGAAAACACTTCACTCCAACAGACTAACATTCCCATCTCGCCTGGCTCATCTGGCAAGAACAAAAATGTCTGCGTGCTGTGGCGGAGACGGTGGACAGAGTTTCTCCATCCTTGTTTCAGCCTCCTTCTAGGGTGTTTCCTGTTCCTTGTACCTCAAAAACAGGAGGGCTGAGCACAGCCTTCCCCACGCTCCCTTGCAGCTTAGGGCTGGTATGATTTGGGTTCCACCGGTCAGATGCCTTCGTGCAAGAAATGAATGTAAAACTGAGTAAGTGGGAAGAGGAGCCCAGGCTTTGACTGGTCTGGATCGCAGTGGGGGGCCTGACTGGTCCAGTGGTGCTGTGGACCCACAGATCACGGCCCAGGCAGCTTGTGCCTGGAAATAACAACGTGGCAGCAGCTTCCCGAGCCCCTGACTGAGGTTAGACTGCCGTATGCTAGAGCCGTGGTTGTCAACCAGGGACCACTCCGCACCCAGGGCATTTAGCAGTCCGGAGACCTTTTTGATTGTCACGACTGAGGACGTGCTATCAGCATCCAGCGGGCAGAAGCCGGGGATGCTGTGAGACCTTGCTCAAGGCATAGGACAGCCTTGCAACAAAGAATCGTCTTGTTCCAAATGCCAACAGGGCCTGTCCTGAGCCTGGATTTCAGATGGTGACATCCTGATTCCTGAAGTTGTCCATCAAGGCAGAAGAGTCACTCCCTCATAGGGTCACTTTTTTTTTTTTTTTTTTTTGCTTGTACTTTAATTTTGTTCTGGATTTATTCCTGAGCCTTAAGTGTTCGTTTTTTCAGTTTCTCCTGGGATATCTTTTTCTTCGGTGCAACCACCTCTTTGGGTTCAGGAACTATTTGTTCTTTCTCAGTAAGGGCCATGGCAATGTGGCAGGAGGAGCTGCTGCAGGGGCTAATCCCACCCTGCGCTCTGTAAATCCAGAGGCCTCTTCGGGACTCCTTCACCTGGATGAGCTCAGTGCTCAGAGAATTGACATCTAAATCCTTAAGCATTATGGTCTGCATTTTAAAGTACGTACAACAAAATTTCGGCGCTCTTTTGGGGCCACCGATGCTGGGTCCAGTGCCAGGCACCTGCCAGCTCCACCATCATAACCGTGAATGCCGAGCGGCACTTCAGTAAAGGGACATCTTTCTGAGATGTGGGGGCCTTTCGGATATGCACACCCTTGAAGGCCCGTGCAAGTTCACAGGTGTCCTTGAAGTGAACATGAAGATTTGAACCTCTTGAATTGCACGGTTTTGTGGGTGTTTCTGGGTTAAGTGAGCAGCAAACCACTTTCAGAGAAGAATCATTCTGAGAATCATTCCTCAAGTTTCAACCTAAAGCCTGCTTTTCTAACCCCTCACACAATTTCGTAAGCACCTAATTCCTTGGATTAAATTCCTTTTCTGTGTAAGGTACCCACAGCAGTTTTTAATCTGCCACTGAACTCTGATACACATGCCATTGCCTGAACAGATCCCCAGATGATCCCTCCATTGAAAAACTGCATCAAAGGTAATTTTGTGCTAACAAACCATGAGGAATATTAAGCTCTTGCCTATTTGTTTGTCTCTCTCCTTTTCTTTTACCCACAGAGACGTCTGTTGATCTCTCTGCAGAATCACATGTCACATGCTTGCTCCAAGGATTTTTAAGATACAACAAAGTGAAGATGTGTAGAAGAGGATGGAACGGGCCTTTCCTGATTTATCAGGATATAAAACCAGCAAGACATTTTTAAATATAACCCCCCCCCCCAAAAAAAACGGGAATTCACTATGGGCTGGAGTGGGCATAAAAGGTTTTAATGGAGGCAGCATGGCATGGGGTTGAGAGCATGGACTCTGGTCCAGAGCAGGCGTTTGGGCTCAAATCCTGATACACACTACTATATATAAAAGAGATAATCAACAAGGGCCTACTGTATAGCACAGGGAACTCTACTTAATATCCTGCAATAACCCAAGTGGGAAAAGAATCTGAAAAAGAATGGATATATGTATATGTATAACTGAATCACTTAGCTGTACACCTGAAACTAACACAACATTGTAAATCAGCTAGACTCCGATATAAAATAAAAATTAGGGCTTCCCTGGTGGCGCAGTGGTTGAGAATCTGCCTGCCAATGCAGGGGACACGGGTTCGAGCCCTGGTCTGGGAAGATCCCACATGCCGCGGAGCAACTAGGCCCGTGAGCCACAACTACTGAGCCTGCGCTCTAGAGCCTGTGCTCCGCAACAAGAGAGGCCGCGACAGTGAGAGGCCCGCGCACCGCGATGAAGAGTGGCCCCCGCTTGCCGCAACTAGAGAAAACCCTCGCACAGAAACGAAGACCCAACACAGCCAAAAATAAATAGAAATAAAATTAAATAAAATAATTTTTTAAAAAAAGGATTAAAGTAAAAGAATGTACAAGACATATCAGAACAAGTAACCAAAAAAGACAGACCAGAACCATTTAAAAAAAAAAAAATTAAATAAAAAAAAATCCTGGCCACGCGTCCTCAGGAAAGTTGGTGAACCTCATCTGTAATTTGGCGATGGATAACAGTCCCTATGTCACGGGGACGCTGTGCAGACTGAGGTAATTAACATGAGGAAAGCAGTTAACAGTCCTTACGCGTAATGATGCTATTCAAGTGTCTGTTAAATAAAATTTAAACGGAGGTAGAATTTCACTTGGATGGGGTGAGTATTGTTAAGGGAGTGAAGAGCTTTCTGCGGTAAGCACCAGAATAGCCATGCTAGGGAACAGGAAGGAAGTGGTGTGTCTGCTGTAGGCGCCGGGGGTCGAGGAGCGGTGACAGAAAATGTTGGCCCAGTAGGGCGAGGCCATGAGTACAGAGTCTTGATCAACTTCTTAAATAGTCTGGGCTTTCACCTGCCAAACACTAGGAAGCTCCGGAAGGATGGTCAGCCGGCAGGTGGCGTGGAGAAAAGTGACATTTTAGGAAGAGCACTCTGAGGGCATCCTACACCTTTACACCCACCTGACACACCCATGAGCTACTTGTCAACTGGTCCATTAAAGGACCCTTTCCACACCTACAAGTATTCATGGCAAGCAGCTGGCCCTTCTCAACTCTGAAATCTGTCCCGCCCTAGACAGCTTCTGTAGCCTCTGCAGTTGGGGGAGGGAAGCTTGGAAAGTCATTAACTTTAATAAACTTTAATTTTTTGGTCTTAAAAAATAGCACAGTTATATGAAATTCTATTTCAGTTAAAAATTATTGGTGTCTCTTGGCTGATTGATTTCTTTTTCTTCCTCCCTTCCTTCCTTCCTTCCTGCCTTCCTTCCTTCCTTCCTTCTTTCTTTTTTCTGTCTCAGCTAAATTCTTATAGGTCCTGAGTGCCCTCTGGTCACTGTAGGTATTTTAGACGTTCGTAAGTGTTCTTAGACCATACCTCCAATTGTCACCCAGCTGATGTCATTCCCACAAACACAGACACTACAAAGGATGAACTAAGCATAGCTGTTATTTTTTTCTTTCTCCATTATCCGATGGGGGAAAAGCATCATAGGTGGCTTAATCAAAACCAGGATCATTCCAAATTTCTTTTACTTATCTTCACTAAGTCAGTGGCATTTGGAAATGAAGAAGCTAGAAATATCTAGAAAATAAACTATAGAGTTCTTTGTGGGGGCATAGGAGAGAGGGAAAAGTCAGGGATAATTCCCAGATTTCTGGCTTGGGTGATTGGAGTGGTGGCATCATTGATTGACATAAGGAAAGAGGAGGCGCAGGCAGGCCTGCTACATAATTTACAGGGTTTACTGGAAAATGAAAACACAGGTCCCTAGTTCAAAATGCAAGGGGAACTCTTTCCTTTCTTCCATGGTGTCTCTCTCAACTTGTCATGGTGGTCTTTATTTCCTACTTAATGTCATACTCTCTTGGGTACAGGGACACATGCAGAGTGAGTGCAGACCCTACAGATGAGGAGGCACAGAGCAGCCAGGTTACGCCTCCCGCCAACCAGGGACCAGCACCCGTGGAACTCAAGCCAGGCATCTTCCCTTCCCTGAGGCCGCAGTCCCAACCCAACTGTAGGCAGGTGAGCCCCAAGGATATCGTTACCTCTGTGCCAGGATGCACTAGGTACCTGGATAGGGGTGGGCAAGAGGCTTACACAACTGCCAAGTTGCCCGCTGAATGGGACCGTGCACTGCCAGCCTGGCACTGGGACGGCCACTGCTTTGCCCTGTCCCGAGATACACACGGTGAGCACGTCCATCCCCCACCCTCCCTGCACCCGTGCCCAGGACCCCACCACTGGGGACAGAGGTGCAGCAGCACGGGAGATGGGGAGGCGAGGCCCTCGGTGCAAGAGGCCAGGAGCAGCAGGCTGAGAACCTCTCCCAGGGGTGCAGGGTGGCGGAGGGAGGGAGGATGGCGTGTGAGCCGACACACGTGCTCCATTGTCTCGTAGGACTTCACCTACAAAACATAAATTCAAAGCTAAAGTTATTAAGAATTTCAAAACAGCTAATGCAGAGCACTAAACACCAAGTAGGAGACCCTTCTGAGCTTGGGTCCCTAAGCGGCTGCCTGGCTGTGGACCTGTTGTTATGGACTGAATGTCTGTGTCCCCCCAGACTCATAGATTGAAGCTCTCTCTCCTCCAATGCGGCTGTATTTGGAGACAAGGCCTTTAGGGGGTGGTTAAGGTTAAATGAGGTCCTAAGGGTGGAGTCCTATCTAAGAGGATTGGTGGCCTTATAAGAAGAGGGACACCGGCACACACAGAGGAAAAGCCAGCCGGCAGCCAGCCAGGGAGAGGGCTCATACCAGAGCCCAACCATGCCAGCACCCTGATCTCAGACTTCCAGCCTCCAGAACTGCGAGAAAACAAATTCCTGTTGTCTGAGCCACCCAGTCTGAGGTACTTTGTTAGGGCAGCCTGAGCTGACTAAGACACTCATGAAGCCAGACCTGGGAGCAGGTTTTTTGAGAAAGATCATGAATTCCATTATGGATCTGTTGAGTTTTGGTTTTTTAAAAATAAATTTATTTATTTTATTTTATTTATTTTTGGCTGCGTTGGGTCTTCGTTGCTGTGCGAGGGTTTTTCTCTAGTTGCGGAGAGCAGGGGCTACTCTTCATTGCGGTGCACGGACTTCTCATTGCAGTGGCTTCTCTTGTTGCGGAGCACAGGCTCCAGGTACGTGGGCTTCAGTAGTTGTGGCACGTGGGCTTCAGTAGTTGCAGCTCGCGGGCTCTAGAGGGCAGGCTACAGTAGTTGTGGTTCATGGGCTTAGTTGCCCCACGGCACGTGAGATCTTCCCAGACCAGGGGTTGAACCCATGTCCCCTGCATTGGCAGGCAGATTCTTAACCACTGCGCCACCAGGGAAGCCCGGATCTGTTGAGTTTTAAGGTACCTAAGTTATAGTCAACGGGCAATTTCTCACATACAGACTTACAGATCCATCAGCCAAGAGTGAGGCTGAGTGAGGCTGGAAATACCAGTTTGGGAGGCATTAATACATAAACAGCAATTAGATCCAGGGGAGGCGATGAGATCACTCAAGCACAATGTTTGGAGTGAGAAGAGGGTGAGGATAGAAACCAAGGTGAGGGTTGCCAACATTTAGGATGTGTCCAGATCACAGGGAAGACAGTGACAGGGAAGGAGAGGTCAGAAAGGAAGGGAGGAAATCCAAGAGCAGAGTGGTGTTCCGGAAGCTAAAGAAAGAAGTTGGACTCCTGGGCTCTTCATCAGGAGATTATGGCTTGGCAGATCTGGGGTGGGACCCAAGAACTTGTGTTTTTGAAAGGTCTCGGCATGATGCTGATGCCCTGCCAAGTTTGGGAACCACTGATAGAAAGCAAATAACATGACTTGTATTCAAATTGACCTGGGCTCTAATCCTGAAGTTGTCACAGTTTAGTTGTTTGAGCTGAAACACGATACTTAAATCTTTTTGAGCCTCGGGCACCTCATACATTAAAAAATGGGAGTGATGGCCCTACTTAGTGGTATTGATTTAAAGACTGGAGATAATGTATGTAAATCATCCAGCTCACAGTAAATGTTCAGCAAATAGCAGGCAATGCAATGAAAGTAATGAATGTAGACCACTCCCTTAATAAATAGCTTGACCTTGAGGGGCAGGAGAAAAGGGTCAACAGCTGCAGGTGTACAAGGGTCAAAGAGGGACAGTGTTTTGTTTTGTCTTAATTTTGTAAGATGGCTGAAATTTGCGCATGTCTGTAAGCTGAGAAGCAAGAGTAGGAGATGCGGTGTGATGAGCTCAGATCTCTGAGTTGATGAGAGGAATTTTCTCCAATTGACGAGAGGAACTGTCTCCACAGGTGTAATGATTAGCTTCTAAAGGGAGGAGAAACCCCCTGGAAAGAAGTTAGTTGGTACAGGAGCAGGACATCTGGAGGTTTCACTCTTAGTAATTCCAATTTTCTCCATGAAGCAGGAGGCAATATCATATGCCAACAGTGGTAGGGTTCTTGAGAAGAGGCACAATTTTGGAAAGAATATGAAAGAAGTTTGAGGAATAACAGAGCCAGATGACAAAAGATACATAGAAGGATTAATAGGAAGTGTCAAGGTCTTAGCTTGCTTTCATGTCTTGGGTATTGTGAATAGTGCTGCTATGAGCACTGGGGTGCATGTATCATTTCGATTAGAGTTTTCTCTGGGTAGATGCCCAGGAGTGGGATCACTGGATCATGTGGTAGCTCTATTTTTAGTTTTTTGAGGAACCTCCGTACTGTTCTCCATAGTGGCTGCACCAATTTACATTCCCACCAACAGTGTAGGAGGGTTCCCTTTTCTCCACACCCTCTCCAGCATTTATTATTTGTAGACTTTTTGATGATGGCCATTCTGACCGGGGTGAGGTGATACTTCTTTGTAGTCTTGATTTACATTTCTCTAATAATTAGTGATGTTGAGCATCTTTTCATGTGCCTGTTGGCCACCTGTATGTCTTCGTCTGCCCATTTTTTGATTGGGTTGTTTGTTTTTCTGTTATTGAGTTGTATGTGCTATCTGTATATTTTGGAAATTAAGCCCTTGTCAGTCGCATCATTTGCAAATATTTTTTCCCAGTCCATAGGTTGTCTTTTCGTTTTGTTTAGGGTTTAATATGCCCCTTCTTGAAGAGAACATGGAACAGGGCAAGAACACCTTAACACTGATTGGACCACACCCCTCTCAAGCTGAGCTCAGTTCCCCCAACCACACTGCTGCTGGGGGGGAGGGGGTGGAGTGGATATTAAAGCATCAACCATAATGCTGCCTGTACTTTTGGTTTCTTCCAGAACATATAAATCAGAAGACATTTTTGTATTCAAGTCTTTTTTTAAAAAATAAATTTATTTATTTTATTTTTGGCTGCGTTTGGTCTTCGCTGCTGTGCGCCGGCTTTCTCCAGTTGCGGTGAGCTGGGGCTACTCTTCGTTGCGGTGCGCGGGCTTCTCATTGCGGTGGCTTCTACTCGTTGCGGAACACGGGCTCTAGGCACGCAGGCTTCAGTAGTTGCAGCACGTGGGCTCAGTAGTTGTGGCTCGTGGGCTCTAGGCATATGGGCTTCAGTAGTTGTGGTGCACGGGCTCAGTTGCTCTGTGGCACGTAGGATCTTCCCGGACCAGGGCTTGAACCCGTGTCCTCTGCATTGGCAGGCAGATTCCCAACCACTGCGCCACCAGGGAAGCCCTATATTCGTCTTATTATCACAAAATACAATGTATTACAATGCTTTTGACAAATGGTTGAAAATATTGTTGATTGCTTATGAATGGAATTATCTTGGAAATTGTAAAAATTAAGTTTGTTAAATAAGAATAAGAAAATTGAAAGAAATGGAGGGAATGGAGCTACATAAATTCATCATTGTACTGTTATTTTGGGTAAGAGTTCCATTTTTTCCTGTATAGAAATATTGATATTTTCTAAGAAAATTTTATGTGTAGTTAGCTCTTACCCTTGATAGATTTTTGAATATTTTTGAATTCACATCTTACTAAATATATATATATATGTATATATATATATATATATATACATATATATATAATCAAAGGTGCAAGCAGTGAAAGAAAAAAATTGATAGTTTGGACTACATGAGAATTAAAAACTTTTGTGCTGCAAATGATACCATAAAGAAAGTGAAGACTATTTGGAAGTTGCTAAATGAGAATCTCTTAAATATTCTCAGCATGTACACACACACACATACACGAAAGATAACTATGTGCAGTGATGGATGTGTTGACTAACCTTATTGTGATGATCATTTCACAGTATGTACATATACCAAATCATCATGTTATACACCTTAAAGTTAAACATTGTTATATTTCACATATCTCAGTAAAGCTGGGGGCAAAAAGATGGTGAAAAGACAACCCAAAAAATGAGAGAAAATATTTGCAAATCTTATGTTTGATAATGGGCTGTATCCAGAATACATAAAAATGCTTATAACTTAGTAATAACCCAAATTTTAAATGGGTAAGAGATTTGAATATACATTTCTCTCAAGAAGATATACAAGTGGGCCTTAAGCACACGAAAGGATGCTCAGCATCATTACTCATTAGGGAAACCAAAACCACAGTAAGATTCTGCTAAAGCACCCAAACTGTAGGGTGGCTATAATAAAAAATATGGACAATAACAAGTTTTGGTGAGGATGTGGAGAATTGTAAGGCTCATAGGTTGCTGGTGGGAATGTAAAATGGTATAGCCACTTCGAAAAACAGTTTGGCACTTCCTCAAAAATTTAAACATAGAGTTACCATATGACTCAGTAATTTCACTCTTAGGTATACACCCAGAAGAAATGAAAGCATATGTCTACATAAAAACTCGTACACAAACAAATGTTTCTAGAAGAATTATTCATAATAGCCAAAAAGTAGAAGCAATCCAAATGTCCATCAACTCATGAATGGATATATAAAATGTGACATATTCATACAATGGCGTATTACTCAGTCCTAAAAGGAAACAAAGTACTGACACATGTTATAGCACAAACCAACCTTGAAAACATTATGCTGTGTGAAAGAAGCCAGTCACAAAAGACCACATAGTGTATGCTTCCATTTATATGAAATGTCAAGAACAGGCAAATCTACAGAGACAAAGTCGATTAGTAGTTATTAGGGCTGTTGGTGAAGTGGATGTGGGGTGGGGGGTGGGAAGGAGATGAGAGATCACAGCTAATGGGTATGTTATTTTTAGGGGGGATGAAAACGTTCTAAAGTTAGACTGTGGTGGAAATCACACAACCCTGTGGACATAGTAAAAGCCATTGAATTATACACTTTTTAAATTGTGATTTCTGTGGTTGTTGGATTGTATACTTTAAATGGGTGAATTTTATAGTATGTGAATTATATCTCAACAAAGTTGTTTTAAAAAATGAACTTCATCAATGAGCAGTAAGTGGAATTCACATACCTCCAGAGATGTTACCCTGAGAAGGATACATCACTTTTGGAGTATTCTGGCTGGGGATGAGTAATCGGAATTTAATCCTGAGCAAAAGAGGCAAGATACAAAATCAAACAGAAAAAAAAAAAAAAAGCCCAAGTTAGAGAATCAGAGAGCACACAAGGAGAAAAAATGTGGGCAGGGGCTCGGGGGACTATTATTCACGTCCTCAGAGAGATAAGATAGTGTCACATTCATGACATGAGAAGAGGATCCTATGACAAGGAACATTAGGAGAAGAAAAAAACAGCCCTTAGAAATTAAATACATGTTAGTGGAAATGAGGAGCTCCTTGGAAAAATAGTTTTGGAAATTTCCCCAAAAGTGGAGAAAAAAGACAAAGAGATAAAGGATTAGAGAGAATAGGTGAGATGGTAAGAGGATCTGTCCAGTGAGTCCAAAGCCTAAGTAATAGGAAGTCCAGAAAAAGAGAAAATGGAGAGGCAGAAATCAGCAATTAAAGTAATTTAAGAAAAAAATCTCAGAACTGAAGAACAAGTTGTTTGATCAAAAGCCCTGTTGAGTAAATTTCACAAATCTAGAAACCTGAATTTTTCTGTCATCGGTAGGTGAGGAGCAATTGCCCAGTGGTGTAGAGTTGGGCAGGGGTGTAGAGTCTGGCACAATTGATTAAAAAGACTTACACTAAGGTACCTCACTGTGAAATTTCAGAACACTGGGAACAAAGAAAAGATTCTACAATCTTCTAGAGATGGTGGTGGGGGGTGTCTGGAAAAGAGAGGGTAGGATTTGGAATATGAATGTTTTTGATTTTCCTTTAGAAACTCTGGAAGTAAAAAGACTATAGAGCATTGCCTTCAAGATTCTGAAAGAAAATTATTTTCTTGCATAATTTTATTTTATACCCAGCTCATTTATTATGTATGTATGAAGATAGATTTAAAATATTTTTAGACTTTCAAAATCCCTCCAAATTTGCCTCCCATGCACTCTTTCCTCAAGAAGCTCTCAAGGAGGAAAAAAAAAAAAAAAGATTTAGCTGAGAACCGGATAAGATATGAAGAAAAAGAAGATTCCACATGGGAGAGGGGTAAAGGGAATCCCATGAAGTACTATGAAAGAAGTACTAGGATCACAGCTACACCCTGGATGTGAGGGCAACCTATCCAATGTACTCAAAAGACCAGTATATTGAAGATTATAATTTCCAAGACCTCTATTGCCATTGTACCATCTTTTTGAGGACAGAGTGAGCCTGGCACTGATTCTTATGTAACCTTGACTTAGCTTAACCATATGGTTATGAATTTCCGCTCTTCTCTTTATGCCCAGTTAGTTCACTCCACATAAGTGGTCGCTTTCATTTATTCATGAGCACTAGAGGTGGGTCACAAACATAGAAGCTGAAAATACAGGGCAACCCACTCTCTCTGACAGATTTCCGCTGTGCATCCAATATCTGGTCTATACATACTCCAACCCCGCCTGCTGTCCTGACCATGGTGCGCCCTGTGATTCTCAGCCTCACTCACCCATGACCGTACCTTACCCACTGACTCCCAGGTCACAGTGGCCCTTCCTTTACACAACTAGGTTTCTATCTGATACTCAGTTTTTCAAAACAATGTATTGTTTGTCTAGGAATACAAACATCGGTGGAAAACTGTAAAAAAAAAAAAATGCAAGGAAATTATTAACACAGAATAGTGGTTACTTGGAAGTTGGGGAGGGGGAAATGGAGGAAAAATATTAAAGGTACCAGTAAATATTCTATTTATTACCGAGTATGTTTAGGTCTGTGAGTGAGAAAGAGAGACAGAGGGAGAGATGTGTATGTAGATGTTCACCGTATCATTATTCTGTAAATGGTACATGTGTTTTATATTATTTATCTGTGCATTATAGCTTCATGTTTGCTATATTTCAAAACAAAAATTTCTTTCAAAAGACAGTAAGCAAAATCACTGGCATTTTGGTCAGAACTTCCTTTTCCTTAATCAAGGATTTATAGACACTGGCAGACATTTAAAACAGTTTTATCCTGAAGGAATTGCAATTGTCTTTCTAAAATCCACGTTTATTGTATTTTATTTAAAAAAAATTTTTGGCCACAACGCGCGTGGCATGCGGGATCTTAGTTCCCTGACCAAGGATCAAACCCACGCCTCCTGCAGTGGAAGCGCAGAGTCTTAACCACTGGACCGCCAGGGAAGTCCCTAAGATCCATTTTTAAATGCTCAAAAGTTGGAGGAAGGATGAATGTAACAGAGTTCAGGAGATGAATTTCTAGAAACAGACAATGCCAGATCATGAAGGACCTTGAATGCTAGAATCATCCCGGCCTGCAGGGAGGTCTCTGACTACACCTGGATGAGGACCAGATATGTGTGGCTGGTGATTTCCCCCTCCCTCAGCCTTTTTCCATCAGTGTGTCTGGGGCAGATCAGGAGGTTGCAGAGCCCCAGTAACAAGTGATGTGCAAGCTCACAGGAAATGTCTCAGGTTCTTAGAGGAGGCGAGGTGTTTTGTTTGTTTGTTTGTTTGTTTAAGAAAGAGCTCTTGTATTTTTTACTTTATCATTATTATCATAAAATTTTTTAAGATTTTTTTTTTAATAAGAAAGAAAAAGAAACAGCTTTTGACTTGCAACTGGGCCGTTAGACACCATGTAACCTGTGCTGCCTTACGTGGGCCAGGCGTTAGCTGGTCCAATTAGCTGTTATACTACTCCTGCCCAGAGGTGCTACTTCAAAAAAAGGAATAAATATGTACAATAAGGACTATGCCTGAACAGGTCCTGAGAGATAACTGTTTCAAGAGCAGAGGGATTGGGACTTCCCTGGTGGTCCAGTGGTTAAGACTCCATGTTCCCAATGCAGGGGGCCTGGGTTCGATCCCTGGTCTGGGGACTAGATCCCACATGCCACAACTAAAGATCCTGCACGCCACAATGAAGATCCTGCATGCCGCAACTAAGACCTGGCGCAGCCAAATTAATTAATTATTTTTTTTAAAAAAGCAGATGGATCATATTTGCTGTGTGTCTGCTCATGCTACACTCTGGCCCCTGCTTGACTGTGGACACTACTGTGTCATTGACTGAGGAGAAACTATTTTGAGCCTGATTTAGAGATGCTGCTTGTGATGTAGCCCCTTTCAGAAGTTGTCCTGAAGGACAGGGAAGCAGAAAAATCCTCCCGGTGGGATGAACATTAAGCAACACATCTCCTTGTCCTCTTCATCCAGAAGAAGAGATTAGCCTGAACTAAGAAACTACATCGATTCCTGGGCAAAGGCTAGTGTCTTGACTGGATGACCAGTGACTTGGAATGACCACGATGGGGAGATTGCTGGCGAGGAGCTTTGGGCCAAGAGTGTGCAACTAATTTGTGCACAGGTAAATGTTCACCAAGAGTCCTCCACTGAGGAGAAGGCTCGTGATAATCAGTTTGGCAAGACAACTCATTTTGCAGATGCCGGTCAAGCTCCTTGTCTGACCATTTCAGTGCTTGCTCGTTAATAAAGTGGTAATAGTGTCAAGACAGAAGCTGTGCAAAACCTCATCAATCTGGACTTGCCCTCACCAGAGCCAGCCTTGTGTATCATAGGCTAACTGCCAGTGTTGAGTGCCCGACATGCCAGCAGCAACAATCCTGTGCCCCTAATATGGTACCACCTCCCAGGGGAAACAGATGTCACATGGTAGTAGGTCGATTACATACCACGGGACCTCCTCAGTTACAAAGTGGGCAGGAATCCACCCTCACAAGGATGTATACTTATTCTGAATTTGGATTTGTTTTCTTTGTTGTCCTTCTAGCACCATCATCTGGGGACTTACAGTACACTATACTGTCATATACTCCCAAATAATATTACTTCTAACCTAGAAAATCAATCCACACTGAAAGAAGAAAGGTAATGGGTTTATCTTCTCAGGACTCGCTGATCTTACCATGTATTCAATCACCCAACAGCAGACAGCTAGCTGCCCACATAGAATGGTAGAATGGCCTGTTAGCAACAGGGGGGATCAACAATGTAATTGCCTACAGCCTCAGAGAGACAAACAAGAAAAGAACTTTCCAGTCAGAATGGAACTGCATATGTGGACTCATGTAGATAGGAGAAAACACAGCATATCTGATGTGTTACAAGTAATTCAGGAAGGTAGAGGATGGGGAGGGCAAGAAAATGGGCTTAGCAGGTGAACTCTGCAGGTCTCACTGAGAAGCATGGCCTTTCTTCCATAGGCGATCGGGAGCCAAGGAAGGTTGCCATGTGAGAGTGACAGGTACAATTTACAGCACAATTTACAGTTCGGAGGGGTGCCCTTGCCACCACACATTCCTCCTTCGGAGGGTAAGTCATTGCTTGAATGCTTGGTGGTTCTTCAGTCCTTCTCCAGGAGGTGAAGCTTCCCTTCCCACGATGCAGGCAGGATCGCAGTGACTGGCTTCTAACAACAGGGTAGATAACAGAACAATTGTAACTTTACAGACAAGAAAACCCCTAAACTAAGCCTTCAAGGGTAACATCAGCAGAAATGCATCACATTAATATAAGGCAGCCTCTGATGTGATGCCAGGAGAGGAACACACCACCTCTGTGATGTTCTTCCCAAAAGCTGGGTGAAGGTTATGGTGGAACTTTCTGGACTATCATTTCAACTCTTCTGTAAATGAGAATTATTTCAAAATAAAAGTATGAAAATTATTTTAAAGTAAGAAGAAAAAAAAGGATAATACCTTGTCTGAAAGATCTTCACTAAAGATAATTTTAGAGAATATATTTCAAGCAGAGTGAAATGATTCTGCATGGAAGGTCTGAGATTCAAGAAGGAGTGATGAGCAGAGAAATTGTAAGTATTTGGTAATTCGAAACAAATGTCAACTATATAAACTATAGGGACTTCCCTGGAGGTCCAGTGGGTAAGCCTCCATGCTCCCAATGCAGGTGGCCCAGGTTCGATCCTTGGTCGGGGAACTAGATCTCGCATGCATGCTGCAGCCAAGAAGTCTGCATGCTGCAACGAAGATCCCGAGTGCCGCAACTAAGACCTGGCACAGCCAAAAATAAATAAATAAATAATAAATAAGGGCTTTCCTGGTGGTGCAGCGGTTAAGAATCCGCCTGCCAATGCAGAGGACACAGGTTTGAGCCCTGGTCCAGGAAGATCCCACATGCCGCGGAGCAGCTAAGGCCGTGAGCCACAACTACTGAGCCTGTGTTCTGGAGCCCACGAGCCACAACTACTGAAGCCCACATGCCTAGAGCCCATGCTCTGCAACAAGAGAAGCCACCACAATGAGAAGCCTGCACACCACAACGAAGAGTAGACCCTGCTCGCTGAAACTAGAGAAAGTCGGCGCGCAGCAATGAAGACCCAATGCAGCCAAAAATAAAATAAATGAAATAAATTTTTTAATTAATTAATTAATTAATTAAAATAAATAAATATTTTTAAAAAACTATATAAACAATAATATTTTGAGGACTTAAAAAAAACAGACAATAAACATGAAAAAAATACCAAGTATACTAAAACGGAGTATCACAGTTTAACTGTTCTAGGATTCTTGTGCCATTCAACAAGATGATAAAAATATTAACTTTAGACTTTGACAAGTATACGTATTAAAATGTCTGGCATTACAACTAAAAGAAGGATATTTATCATCCACTTAAGTAAATTTTTAAAAAATCTCAAAAAATTCAAAATAAGGCAAGAAAGTAACTGCAAATAAGTATAGAAAAGATAGGATAACTAAAAACCACAAAATAAAATAGTAGAAGTAAATACAAATAAAAAATAAATAGACTAAGTGCTCTAGTTAGAGAAAAAATATTAAACTATGTTTTTATAAATTTGTTTTTTATTTATTTTTATTTTATTTTTGGCTGTGTTGGGTCTTCGCTGCTGCGTGTGGGCTTTCTCTAGTTGCGGCGAGCAGGGGCTACTCTTCCTTGCGGTGCACGGGCTTCTCATTGCAGTGGCTTCTCTTGTTGCGGACCACAGGCTCTAGGTGTGCGGCCTTCAGTAGTTGTGGCTTGTGGGCCTTGGTAGTTGTGGCTCGTGGGCTCTAGAGTGCAGGCTCAGTAGTTGTGGCGCACGAGCTTAGTCGCCCCGCGGCATGTGGGATCTTCCCGGACCAGGGCTTGAACCCGTGTCCCCTACACTGGCAGGTGGATTCTTAACCACTGTGCCACCAGGAGAGCCCTAAACTATGTTTTTAGAAGTCAAGATATTAGTTGGCTTACAAGAGACATTTTTAAGACATAAGTATACAGAGAGTTGAAGGAAAAGAGTAGAAAAAGATGTATCAGGCAAATACTAACCAAATGAAAGCTAGCATCAGACCAAATAAACTTTAAGGCAAAAAGTACTACTGGAGATTATTTACCACAGTATAATAAGAAAAAAGTTCACTTCCCAAGAATGATATCACAATTATAAGTGTATGTGAACCTAATAACATAGCCTCAAAACACACTTGTATTTTTAAACTTGGAGAGAATTTCAAGGGAAAATAGGCAAATCCATCATCATTGTAGAGAATTTTACATTACTCTTAATAATGGATAAATCAAGCAGGAGAAAGACATCATCAGGTAACAGAAGATTTAAACAACACAGTTAAGAAGCTTGATCCAATAGCCATATATAGAGTATTGTTTTCCAGTATCACTTTTTTTTTCAAGCGCAGTGAAATACTTATGAAATTGATCATATGCACTAGGCCATAAAACAATTCTTAACAAATTTTCAAAGGATTAATATCATGCAAATTATGTTATTTAACCATAGCTTAATTAAGTTAGGAATGAACAATAAAAAGATAACCAGAAAAGTCCCCTATATTTGAAAATTAACAAATACAATATTACGTAACTCAGAAAAATATTTTGATCTTGAAAATGATAAAAATACCACATACCATTGTTTAGCAGTGTTAAATTCTTTTATTAGAAAAGAAGAAAAAGTAAATGTGCTAAGTATCCCCTCAAGAAGTTAGATAAAAAACAAAAGAATAAATCTAAAGAAAACAGAAGAAAAGAAATATTGATAAAGATGAAAATTAAGGAAATTAACAGAAATAGAGATCAACAAATCCAGAAGCTGTTTCTTTGAAAAGGTTTATAGCATTTTCTACCAATAATGTTCAAGGAAAAAAAGATGAGAAGGCAAAAATAAACAATAGTAAGAATAATAAAGAAAACATAATTACAGATACTAAAGAAATTACATGGATATTAAAGGATAGTATAAACAACTTCCTGAAAATGAAAATGAAATAGACAAATTCTTAGAAAAATATGTTATCAAAACTGATTAAAGAAGATGGGAAACCATAATAATTTTACAACCATTATAAGAAATTGCATCAGTATGCAAACACTTTCCCACAGGGAAAACACTAGGTCTGGATGGTTTTACTGGTGAATTTTTCCAAATATTTAAAGAACAAATAATTTTACCTTATAAAACTATCAGGAGGGACTTCCCTGGTGGACCAGTGGGTAAGACTCTGTGCTCCCAATGCAGGGGGCCTGCGTTCGATCCTTGGTCAGGGAACAGTATCCTGCATGCATGTGGCAACTAAGAATCCGCATGCCACAACGAAGACCCTGCGTGCCATAACTAAGACCCGGAGCAGCCAAAATAAATAAATAAATAAATAAAGATCTTGAAAAAACTATGTAGAGAATAGAAAAAGAAAGAACTCTCCTTTCTCATTTCATGAGGCAAGCATAACTTTGATAACAAAATCAGAAAGAATAATTCAAGACAGGAAAATTATAGACCAGATTCACTCTGGGACATAATCACACAAATCCTAAAAAATTTACCTATGCATGTAAATCCTGCTATTTTAAAAATATAATATATCATGACCAAGTTGGATTTGTCCAGGATGCAAAGTGGATTTAACATTAGAAAAATAATCATTGCCCCTCATTGCCTTCAGAGGTTAAAGGAGAAAATTAACAATCATGTCATTAGTTGCAGGAAAAGCATTTGACAAAATTCAGCATTTGGTAATGTTAAAAACTCTTAGCAATGTGGAAATAGAAGGTAAGTTCCTCATTCTTATTAAGAGCATCCTCAAAAACTATAGCAAACATCACCCTCAATTTGAAAGCATTTCTTTTGCAAGATTAGAAGCAAGACAAGGGTACAAACTATCACCACACAAATGATAAAAAGAAAGGATTGACACATTTACGTAAATTAATAATAGGAGCTTTTGTTCACCAAGAGACACCACTAAGAAAAGTGAAATGACAAGCTAAAAACTAAGGGAAATAATATACAACATATATAACTGACATGTATCAGGACCTGGAAAACAGAAAGAATTAAGAAAGGTGCAAGCAATGCAATAGAAAAATAGGCAAAAGATTAGAACAAGAACTTCACAGAAAAGAAAACTGAAATGGCCAATAAATGTATAAAAAAAGGTCGATCTCACTAGTAACCAGGGAAATGCACATTAAGCTACCACAATAATAACAATACTAAAAATTGTGCTTATTATATAACGCAGACTATTTTAGTGCTATAACTATAGCAACTTTAAACTCTCACAGCAGACCTATGTGATAGTATGGCAGCTATTACTACTGATGTGCCCTGAATGAGAAAACTTAGAAAGTCGTAAAGTCAGGCAGTAAAAACTCCTTCAACTTTGTTCATTTTCAAAGTTGTATGGCACTTCTACATCTTTTGTATTTCCAAAAGAATTTTAGGATCTGCTTGTCAGTTTCTAGAAATGAATCCTGCTGGGATTATGATTGCGAGTGCAATGAATCTATAAATCAGTGTGGTGATAATTGACATCTTAACAATATTGAGTTTTCCAATCCAGAAGAAGTTTTATCTTTCCATTTTCTTAGGCCTTCTTTAACATTCTCAGCAATATTTTGTACTCAATAAACATATCTTGCACATTATTTGTCAGATTAATCCCTAAATATTTCATATTTTTGATGTGATTGTAAAATATATTGTTTTTTTACATTTTCATCTCCAATTGTTTGTTGCTGGTATATAGAAATACAATTTATTTTTTTTAACACTGTTAAAATACACATAACATAAAATTCACCAACTAACCTTTTTTTTCTTCTTTGGCCATGCTGCACGGCTTGTGGGATATTAGTTCCCTGACAAGGGATTGAACCCGGGCCCCCAGCAATGGAAGCATGGAGTCCTAACCACTGGACCACTAGGGAATTCCCCATCTTAACCATTTTCAAATGTACAGTTCAGTGGTGTTAAGTACATCCATCATGTTATTGTGCAACCATCATTACCATCCATCTCCAGAGCAAGACTGAAACTCTCCTTATTAAATAATAACTTCCCATTTCCCCCTCCTGCTATCTCCTGGAAACCACCATTCTACTTTATGTCTCTATAAACTTGACTACTCTAGGACCTCATTATAAGTGGTATCATACAATTTTTGTCTTTTTGTGACTGGCTTATTTTGCTTAACATAATATTCTCAAGGTTCTTCCATGCTGTAGCAGAAGTCAGAACTTCCTTCCTTTTCAAAGGTGAATAATATTCCATTGTATGTATAGACCATATTTCATTTATCCATTCATCCATCAATGGACATTTGGGTTGCTTCTACCTTTTAGCTACTGTGAATAATGCTGCTATGAACACGAATGTGCAACTATCTCTTCAAGAACTTGCTTTGAATTCTTTAAGATATACACCCAGATGTGGAATTGCTAGATCACATGGTATTTCTATTTCTAATTTCTGGAGGAACAACCATGCTATTTTCCACAGTGGCTGCAACATTTTACATTTTGAACAACACGTAAGTGTTCCAATTTCTCCACATCTTCATCAACATTGTTATTTTCTGTTTGTTATTTTTTATAGTAGACACCCTAATGGGTGTGAGGTGGTATTTCATTGTGGTTTTGATTTTGCATTTCCCTCATGATTAGTGATGTTGAGCATCTTTTGATGCGCTTATTGACCATTTGTATATCCTCTTTGGAGAAAAGTCACTTCAAATCCTTTGCCCATTTTGAAATCAGATCATTAACACTTGCTTTTTGTATGTTGATCTTATGTGCTGCAACCTTGAAAAACATTAATTTTTTAGCAGTTGTTTGTAGATTCCGTATGATTTTCTATCTATGAATAAAAGTTTAATTTCTTTCTTTCCAATCTAAATGCCCTTTAATTTTCCTGCCTTATTGATCTGGCTAGAATCTAGAGCACAATGTTGAATAGATGTGGTGACAGCAGGCATCTTTGCCTTGATCATGTCTCCAAAGGAAAGTATTGGTCTTTTATCATTAAATATCATGTTAGTTTTACATTTTTAAAAATACTCTTCATCAGGGTGAGAAAAGATTCCCTCTATCCTTAATTTGCTGAGAGATATTTGTGTGGAATAGATGTTGGATTTTGTCAAATGCTTTTTCTGTATCTGTTGTGATGATCATATGATTGTTTTTTAGTCTCCTAGGATCGTGAATTACCTCAACTGATTTTCAAATGTTAAACCAGCCTTGCATTCCTGGATAAACCCAGTTGGCCATGATATATTATCTGTTTTATATACAGTCATATTCAATTTGCTAAAAGTTTTGAAAGAATTTTGCATCTGTGCTTCCACATTCATGAAGGATACTCCTTTTCTAGTAATGCCTTTGTCTGGTGTTGCAATCAGAGTAATGCTGACCTCAGAAAATAAGTTGGGAAATATTCTCTCCCCTTCAATTTTCTGGAAGAATTTATGGAGAATTGGTTTTATTTATTTATTAAATGTTTGGTAGAATTTACCAGTGAGACCATATATCCCTGAAGTATCTTTGTGGAAGGTTTATAAACTACAAATTCCATCCCTTTAATAGATGTAGGATTATTCAAATTATCTATTTCTTCTGGTATATCCTTTAGTAGATTGTCATTCAAGGAATTTTCCCATTTAATCTAAGTTGTCAAATGTTTTGGCATAAGGTGGTTCATATTATTCCTTATTCTTTTAATGTGTATAGTATCTAAGGTTATGTCTCTCTTTTCGTTCTTTATATTGTTAATTCATGTCTTCTCTTTTTGTTTTCACGGTCAGTCTCCTTAGAATTTAATTGATTTTTAAAATCTTTTCAACAAACAATCTTTTAGTTTCATGATTTTTCTCTTTTGCTTTCCTGCTTTTCATTTCATTGATTGCAACTCTTTATTATTTCCTCCCTCTATTTACTATGGGGTTTTTGTTTGCTTTTATTTTTCTAATTTCTTAATGTAGATGCTTCATTAATTGATTTGTTCCCACTCTTCTAATATAACTGTTTAGTGCTCTAAATGTCCCTCTAAGCACTGACTTAGCTAGCCTCTACATATTTTGATATGTTTCATTTTCATTCAATAGAACACTTTCTAAGTTCTCTTGTAATTTCTTCTTTGATCCATGTGTTCTTTGCTTTGCAAACATTTACTGATTTTCCAGATACATTTCTGTAATTAATATCAGCTTAATTTAATTTTTGTCAGAGATCACACTGTGTATAATTTCAATCTTCTTGAATATATTAAAATTTGTTTCATGATCCAGAATATAGTCTATTTTGGTGAATATTTTGTGTGCACTAGCACAAAATGTGGATTCTTCTGTTGTTGGGTACAATGTTTTATAAATCTCTATTACTGGACAAGGTTCTTCACATATTCTATATCATTACTCATTTTCTTTCTACTGATTTTTTCATCAATTATTGATACAGGAGTGTTGAAGTTTTAACTGTAATTGTAGATTTGTCTATTTCTCTTCATTTCTATCAGTTTTTGCTTCAGTAATTTGAAGGTCTGTTATTAGTTCTATATACATTTATGATTGTTAAGTCCTTTTGATGAATTGACTCTTTTATCACTCTAAAATATCCACTTTTATTCCCGGTAATATTCCCTGATCTAAAATCTACCTTTTTTTATATTAATACAGCCATTCCAGCATTCTTTTGATTAGAGTTTGCATGGTGTATCTTTTCTCATTCTTTTAATAGTAACTTATCTGTCTTTTTATTTAAAATTTATTCCTTATAGACACTACATATTTGGCTCATGCTTTTATTCAATCTGATAATGTGTACCTTTTATTCGGATGTTTATACCATATATATTTAATATAATTGCCAATATGGTTGAGTTTAAATCTATCATTTTGCTATAGTTTTCTATTTGTCTCATCTGTTCTTTGCTCCTTTTTTTCTTCTTTTCCTGTCTTCTGGATTGAGTAATTTTGTGACTCCATTTTATTTCTAGTATTGGCCTATTAGCTATACCTCAGATTTATTATTATTGTTCCTTTCAGTGGTTGCTCTAGAGTTTACAATATGCATCTTTAGCTTACCCCAGTCTACCTGCAAATATTATACCACTGTATGTGCAGTGTAAAACCCTGTGACAGCTACTCCCATTTCCTTAGACAACCCCATCATCCACTTCATTCTACATAAGTTTTAAACTCCATGTGCATTGTCTTTAATTTGCCTTCAAATCAATCATCTTATAAAGGAGATTAATTTAAAAAAATTATACTTATCCACACATTTCTCATTTCCAGTACTCTTAATACCTTTCTACAAACCCACATTTCCATCTAATAAAGGATATATACTTTTCTCTTCTTTCTGAAGAAATGGTTTCCACATTTCTGGCAGTTCAGGTCAGCTAGGGATAAACTGTCTTAGCTTTTTCTTTGTGTGTCTGAAAAACTTGTTATTTTGCCCTCTTTTCTAAAAGACATTTTTTTGTTTTTTGCTGACTAAGGAATTTCAGATGGAGTTTTTAATCTTTCAATAATCTAAAGTTATTTTTCCTCATTTTCTTCTTGGTTGTAGAGTTTCTAAAGATAAGTCTAATGTAATTCTTACCTTTGTTGCTGTATATGTTATGTGTCTTTTCTAATCTGGCAAATGTTAAGATTTTTCTCTTTATCATTGATTTTCAGTAACTTTACTATAATGTGCCTTGGTGAGGTTATAATTTTGTTTATTCTGCTTGGTGTTCATTAAACTCCCTTGAATTTGTGGATTTACAGTTTTTATTCAATTTGGGAATATTACAGCCATTATTCTTCAAATCTCTCTGCTAACCCCCAATATAGGGTAAATTCATCCTCAGTACTAAGATGATACCCTCCTGAGGACTCTACCCAAGGCCAACAGTGTTGAAAGCTCTTTCCATTCTGGCTTCTCGAAACAGGCACTATTTCCACCCACATGGGAGCTCTGGGAATTGTTTTACCTGTCATTTTTTGGTGGTTCTTTCCCCAATTAGTTTGTTCTCAAACATGTGCAAATTAATACCCATCCCCAGACCCTGCAGATACCTAGGGTTCTATACATATATATGCATCCTCCCCCTTTCTGGTTCTCTGTCCTGCAAATGTTAGCTACCCTGTTCTCCCTCAGTTGTGATCTTTATATCCTCAACTCAGCATATTGCTGGGCTCTGGGCTGAGGCCTGGACACTGTCTCAATGCAGTAAGCTGGGGCAATTAGATGGTTCGACCTGTGTACTTCTCTTGTTTCAGTCATCACTGCCCTACACTGTCTATTGTCCAATGTCTAAAAACTGTTTTTTCATATAGCTTTTTTCAGGTTTTCTAGTCATTTAAGAGGGGAGGATAAATCCAGTCCCCATTACTCAACCACGGTTAGAGCAGAAGTTCTTACTTGGAGAGCTTTTTAAAACACAGTCAAATTCATCTCACTCTCAGAAACTCAGATTCAGTAGGTTTGGCCTGGAATCCTGGAATCTTCACTTAGTAAAAAGTACTCAGGTGATTCTGATACACAGGAAGTGTTGGAAACTATATCTTGATACATCAGGCAAAGCCTTGTTCAGACATTCTTCTAATCAGAAGGAAGGACAGACCTTTTCATTTTTAAAACTTTTCCTGGTTCTGAGTATGGTGGGGGTACTTACAGCAGACCAATGATCCAGTGAAAACAATAAGTTAATTCAGTCTCTGATCTATTAAGGTGCTTAGTTCTCCTAAGGGCTCTGCAAAGGAGATAATATTATCTGGATAATATTATCCAGAGACTCTATAGTTTTAATGTGTGGCATTCTATTAAAAATTACCAGGCAGGCCAAGAGCTAGTTTAAAAAAAGAAAAAAAAAAGAGACCAAAAACCAACGGAAAGAAAATGTAATAGAAATAGACCCACAGAAGATCTAGATATTGTAATGATCAGAAAGAGATTTAAAATAGCTGGGACTGATGTTCAAGAAAGTATTGGCGGGCTTCCCTGGTGGCGCAGTGGTTGAGAGTCTGCCTGCCAATGCAGGGGACACGGGTTCGAGCCCTGGTCTGGGAAGATCCCACATGCCACGGAGCAACTGGGCCCGTGAGCCACAATTACTGAGCCTGCGCGTCTGGAGCCTGTGCTCCGCAACAAGAGAGGCCGCGATGGTGAGAGGCCCGTGCACCGCGATGAGGAGTGGTCCCCACTTGCCGCAACTAGAGAAAGCCCTCGCACAGAAACGAAGACTCAACACAGTCATAAATAAATAAATAAATAAATAAAAAAGAACGTGAATTTCTTTAAAAAAAAAAAAAAAAGAAAGTATTGGCAAAAGTGGAGAAAAATAAAAAGATGGAAAATTTCTCCAAATGAATTAAATTTTATTTTTTAAAAATCACATGAACATCTTAGAACTTGAAAATACAATGATCAATATTAAGAACTCAATAAATAGATTTAAGATAAGACTTAAATTGTGCATACAAAATGTACAGACTCATGCACAAAGAGGCAGATGGTAAACAATGAAAAATTATGACATAGGTGTACATGAAATCCTAAAAGGAAAAGAGAGATAAGAAGAGATAGTGACCAAGATTTTTCTAAAACAGAGAAAAGATATCAAGCTACCAATTCAAGGGACTATATGAGTGGCACTCATCCCATGACCCAAGCGGGATGAGTATAAAGAAAACTGTATTTAGACACATCACAGGAAAATGGTTGAAAACTAAACAAAAAACAAAAAAACTAAAAGAAGCCAGAGGAAAAATGACATTACTTTCCAAAGGAGTAACAAAGGAATGATGGAAACCAGAGGACATCTTCAAAGTGCTGAAAAAAACTTGCTAAACGAGACTGCTATACCCAGCAAAAATATGAAGGATAAAATGAAGTTTTGAGGCAAACAGAGATGGAGAGAAATTGTCTCCAGCAGACCTGCTCTGAACAGAGGAATTATTCAAACAGAGGGAAAATAATTCCAGTCATAAGCACATAAATGTATATTGGAACAAGAAGCAATATAAAGGGTAAATATGTAGGCGAATATAATGAGTATTGACTGTACGATGATTATAGAACCTTGTGTGGTTTAAAATATATGCACAATTAAAATCCATGACAACAATAAACACAAAAGGGGAAGGGCTAAGTGGAGGCACAATATTATTCTAAGCTCTTAGTATCTGGGGGAAAGTGGTAAAAGTAATCCTTTATATTAGAGTGTAATAAGTCAATCAGGAATGCGGTAATCTCTAAGACTTCTTTAGAAATGTATAATTAATAAACTGATAGAGGAGGTTAATGGTATACTTAAATATTTAAATTAATTCAAAAGGCAAGAAATAAGAGAATAAGGGATATAAAGTAAATGGGCAAAGGAAATGAATAATAAGATGGCAGGTATAAATCCAAATACAGCAGTAATTATATCAAATGTAAATGGACTAAAAACTCCTGTTGAAACAAGGATAGAGCAGCCTTCCAATTTTAGGCTTAGCTGGACTCTGCATAAACTGTAGTTTATAACAGATACTACTGAAAGGGCAGGATTCCTAGAGTGAAATGTGGAAGGGGGAAGAACTTTTAGCTGCCAGCCCTGCATGGTTGAATTCTGAGTAAGCTTGAACCAAAGAGAAGCTGTCCTCTCAGTCCTGTGGATTTTGTTTTTTAATATGCAAAAGATGAAGACCTTAATATGTCTTTGCTGCAAACCTTTTATTTTGACAGCCTGAATGTGCCATTAAGTTATGCAAATGTAAAGCAAAGAGTCTCTGTAGAAGCTGTTTGAAAAGCTAAACTGTGCTTTGTTGTTGCAAATTGTTTTAAATTCTTGCTACTGTGTGCTTAAACTCCAGTTTGGTCTTTTCACAGGAATGCCTGTGGCTAGTTTCCTTCTAAATTAACCAAAAGCAAACACAACTCATCTCTGTATTATTTTTCTTCTGAAGACCACACACTAGTCTCACATGAAGAACTCATTTTCTTTCTATTAATATGACTTTATCTGTCCTCTTTGGGAAATAAAAACATTGCTTTATTCTTCGAAAAGAGAATTTCCCCCACTTCTTCCCCCCAGATGTATTTTCATTACAAATATCTCTCATTTTACCTGAGACTGCATCTGTCTGATTCATCTAGGATGGAAAATATTCTAATAGATTATTTTCTATCCCCAAATTTCTCTCCTAATAATTTGGGGATGGGCTTGGCAGTAGGTGATGAAGGGTGATTCAGTAAATCTCACCACATCACACTGACGTTAGCAGTTGTCAGTGGTAGGATACTGAGTTGAAAATATAAGTTTTTATGTTATTATTGAATGGTCTAGACAGTCTATGGTATAGAACAATAAGGCTAAGGATTAGAGTGGAGAAAAGCTATAGAGACAGGAAAGTATAGGTTGAGGTATAAACAAGGCAGGGCTTGATTTGGGGGGTGGAAATTCAATCTCTTAGTAACTGAAATAATGTTCATTCACTAGCAACATTTTTTGGAGTCTGTACTGCTTGCACAATTCTATGCCACTAGAGATGCAAAGAGGCATCCTAGAAGAGAATATACCTGGGAATGCATTCATAAAACGTAGATGAGGCCACACAACCGGTGCCACACGAAAAACAGGGCAAGTGGTCAAACTACAAAAGTTCAGAAAAGGAAGCAGACGTTAAGGTAGTGAGCGAGAGGGTGCACTTTAAAAGGTAAAGCTGAGATAAAACGAGGAGGTGTTGGGGAGAACAGTATAGCAGATAAAAAGGTCCAGGGGCAGGAAAACGCTTCCACACAAGATTATCAATTATTTAGTATGTCTTTTCATTTGTCATTTACTGCTCTTCCAGGGAATGCAGGGTAATAAAAAGTATGACTCAGTCTCTGCCTCAGGAGTTTAAACTGGAAGAGAGACCAGACAAAGAAACATCCATGCAGCCAGTAGAGGACAGGCAGGCCATGAAAAGTGCCAGTCCGCAGCTCAGCCATAAATTCGGACAAGAGCAGTGCTGCGTAGGGCACGGGTACAAGACAGACGTCGGCATTAGACAGATGGAGGCTCCAAACTCAGAAGTGTGCCACCAGACAGCTGTGTGACCTGTGCGGATCTCACCACCGAGCCTTCGCTGGTCCCTACAAAGATGGCTCTGGCGAGGTCCAACAAGTCTCCCGGGGTAGGGAGGATGAGGTCATTGTGGTGAAAGGGCTCGACACGGCGTCCAACTTTCTACCCTTCCCCTCCTCCTCGCACCTACTGATTTTCCCGCAAAGGGGTGGATGTGTGGGGAGAAGACGCGCGCAGACAGGGAATGATGAAGCGAGGCGGCCTCCTCCCCGCCCTCCGCCCCAGCTCCCGACCCGGTTCCGGGGAGTCGCCGTGGGAGCGGGGCGCGGGCACCGCGGTGCGGAGGGAGGCTCGGTGACGGTAAACACAGGCGCCATCAGAGTTCAGATCCTACCGGATTTCCGCGCCGCACCGATGCCTCCCCACCCCGGCGCGGCCCTCCGCTTCCCCAGCTGTGCAATGGGGACGCAGCAGCTCCTCCGGCCCCGGCTATCCGCCCGGCCCAACCGCGCTAGAGGGGCGACCAGGCGCCCCCGGCCGCCGGCCTCCTCCAGTCCTCCTCCCGCTTTGGCTTTGGCCTTTTGTACCGGCCCCACGTGATCCGCCCGGCCGGCTCTTCCCTCCTGCCCCGCCCCGCCCTCCGGCCTTTCCCGGCTCTCGGCCCAGCTCTTCCCGCTCCTCGGCCGTCCCCCTCCCGCGCTGCCCCTTCCTCCCCCTCCCGCTCGCCTCGCTCTCGGGCTGTTCCCGCGCCCTCCCCCAGGCAGCCGTTCCCTCGCGACGCTTCCCCTCCCCCCGCGGCTGTTCCGCCGCCTCGCCTCCCCTCCCCCCGGCCGTAGCTCACTGTCTCCAAGATGGCGGCCGTGTCAGTTTGGGGCATCTCCGCGGTCCGGCCTGGGGCCCCGCTTACCCGGCGCTCTTCCCCCCCGGTAAGTAGTCGAGGGGCCGCCCCCGGCCGCCCCGGCCGTCAAGCCCGAGGCCGAGCCGCTCCGGGACCCGCCCCGCTGCCTCGCGGGGCCGGTGGCCGCTGCAGGCCCCGGCGCGGCCTGCGCCGCCTCCCGCTGCTCTGCGCCAGGCCTCGGGCTGGGGCGCCGCGGCCGCCCCCTCGCGCCCGCCCGGCGCCCGGCTCCCGGCTCCCCCGCCCCGCGGCCCGCGCGCCGCCGCCGCCCCGGGCCGGGCCCGGCCAGGGAGCCGGGGAGCGGGCAGCCGGGAGGGGGCGGCGGCGGTGGCCCAGGCCGCGAAGCCGCGGGCGGGCCGTGCGGGCGGCCGGCTCTCCCTCGGGGCGCGCCCACCGGGCCGGCTCCTGCGCCCGCCGCCCGGCCCGCCCGGCCCCTGCGCCCGCGCTCCCGGCGCTCGCGCTCGGCTTCTGCGGCCGCGCGGCGAGGGGTGACAGGCGGCCGTGTTGTGGTGCGGAGGGCGCACGTGCGGCGGCGTGTGCGCCGGGCTGTCAGCCCCGGCGCCGGGGGCGGCGGGCGCCTGTCAGCGCGGAGCCGCCAGGCCCGCCCGCGCCCCGCCGCACGGGACCGGCCTCCGGGCGGCCGGGGCTTCGGCGAAGCTGGGAGCGCAGATGTGCGGCTCTCAACTCTTTCACGTGATTTCATTGTTAACTTCGTCCTCGGGTTCCGTTCCCGTCCGGTGGGAGCCGCACACTCCCCGTCGGCAAGCCGCGGGCTGGTGCCGTTGCAAGTTTCTGAAGTTTCTCGCCCTTTAAAAATAGAGCGCGAAGAGGCGTTCGCGGGGTGGGGTGGGGGGATGGAGGCCGGAGAAGGACTGCCAGAGGCGAGCTGCACTTTCTCTCCGGCCGCCGGGGTACTTTCCCGGAGTTAAAGCTCAGGTCTGCAGGCGCTTCGCTTGCTGAAGACCTGGAGACCCGTGCGCAGCCCGGCCCGAGAGACCGCGGGTGACTGACTGTCCTTCGTTCTCTCACCTGCGAGGTTAAGCAGCCAGGACGGGCCCAGCGTCTGCAACTCGGGCTGAAGCCTCTCATTTCATTGTAGCGTTAATGCCTCCGTAATGCACTCACTCCGAGTAATAATACCATGATTTCTGTACTCTCGAGACTCTCACCACGGTGAAGCTGAGTTCTTCTCTCGGGGGGCTGATTTTCAGTCAGCTAATTTAAAAAGAAGTCTTGGCTCAGGTTTGCGTGTTTCCTTCAGCCTTTTCTTTCTTATCAGAGTTAGTAGTACTATCAGTTTCTTCGTATCTGTTTTCCTTTTGATTTTAGAGGCACTCGGAAGAACGATTACTGTGGGAGCCATTTTTCTAGCATGTTTATGTTGTAAGTGCTCCTCAGAGTACGAGGAGTTCTGAAAAACATTTAGGTAAAGGTAAATTTATTTTTGGAAGCAAAGAAGTTATTAGATTCGGAGTTCATTATTTTGGTGATTTTCAAAAAGATTTGTATCTGCCAGATTCTTTTGTCTGAAAGAATACTGACTTTGATCCTGGAGAGGCAACGTATGTGTGTGTGTACATAAATAGATGTGTGTGTGTATACGTATATGTTGGTGTCTTATTCATTAATGTTCATTTCAGGACAGCAATCTTGAATCTTTACAAGGTCGTCTTCTCTTTAGACTACAAACAGGCAATACATTTTTTCCCTGTGCTGTACATTTGATATGTAGTGTGTACATTTGAACCCAGTGATTCTGGGCCATTCATTTCTAGTTGCTCTGTCTGTAGATTGGTTATGAACATTTTGACAGTTGTTGGACTCTCTCCAGTATATTGAATGTTACTAGGAGAAGCTTATCAGCATGTGGTTCCTAAAATTTGAATGAAATTGGAGTTTTAAAAAATTCTTTGAACACTTTTCGCACTTGACTATTTTCATTGTTAATTTTGTTTCCACTTGGAATGTTGAAAGTAATATCGTACTTAAAATGTGAACTTGGTTTGTGGAAATTGTATTTGTTTCTTTTACTATATGCAATAGTTAAAAATTTCTCAATGGTTTTCTGTCCATCTTATTGTTTTCATCCAGTCTGAATGTCTGGAATTTTGAAAGATGAGAGTTTCACTCTCACTTTCATTGCAGGATCCTTTCTGCTAATCTAGATACTTGTTGAAGTGCTGAATAGTTTCTTGGAGAAAGATGTCAAGGAAGAGTTTCAATTCATAGACTGGTGAGCAGAGATTGTGGAGGGCAGAATAGCCAGCACCTCTCTGGTTAGTTGTAGCCTAAGGGCATTCACAGTGCATCTCGGCTTGTTTCCTCATTGTATCCTAATTTTTTATCTTTTTTTCCTTTTCTTCATTATCCCCGTGGTTTACATACATGATCGTTTTGGAATGTTGATAGAAACATGATCAAACTTCTACAGGTGCTCAGTGAACACTGTTTGAGTGCTTTAAAGACTAGGATGTTTCAGTTCCAGTGTATTTATAAAATGGGCCTTGATAGGAAACTGACCTTGTTTTAATTGTTTTCCAGGCATAAGATGCACATTTTTCTGCTGGGAATGAGATGTTCTTGAGTTCTTACAACTTTATGAACAGACCCATGTGTGGTGCTATTGAGAAGTTTGTTGAGAAGTTTGAAGATATTTCAGATAACAGGTTGTTTTGGTTTCTAAAGTAAAAGTGGGGAGGCACTCTGTTTTGTGAAAGGAGGAAGGACTCAGGCCAGAAAACTTGTATGCTATGGTTAACTGGTTCCCAGCCTCCGGGAATATTGTTTTCCATGGTGTAAAACTTACTCAGCATCAGGATAAGGGATAACGACTCTATGGATATAAAGAATCCTTCACCATGGTAAAACTCGCAAACCCGCTGTATACGGAGTGGATTTTGGAGGCCATCAAAAAAGTGAAGAAGCAAAAACAGCGTCCTTCAGAAGAAAGGATATGCAATGCAGTGTCTTCATCCCATGGCTTGGATCGTAAAACTGTTTTAGAACAATTGGAGTTGAGTGTCAAAGATGGAACAATTTTGAAAGTCTCAAATAAAGGACTCAATTCCTATAAAGATCCTGATAATCCTGGGCGAATAGCACTTCCTAAACCTCGAAACCATGGAAAAGTGGATAATAAACAAAATGTAGACTGGAATAAACTGATCAAGCGGGCAGTCGAGGGCTTGGCAGAGTCCGGTGGCTCAACTTTGAAAAGCATTGAACGTTTTTTGAAAGGTCAGAAGGATGTGTCTGCATTGTTTGGAGGCGGTGCTGCCTCTGGCTTTCACCAGCAGTTACGATTGGCTATTAAACGCGCCGTTGGCCATGGCAGACTCCTTAAAGATGGACCTCTTTATCGGCTCAACACTAAGGCAACCAATGTGGATGGGAAAGAGAGTTGTGAGTCTCTTTCTTCTTTACCTCCAGTGTCACTCCTTCCACATGAAAAGGATAAGGTAAGAATGGCCTGTGCATCAGTGTTCGCAGAGCTGATGATACAGCATGCTACAAAGCCACATTTCTAGGAAGTTCAATAGAAGTTACCGTTGGTGTTTGGGGCCTTTTGTGGAATAATCACCTCCTGTTTTTTATTGGTGAATTCTAGGTGTGAGAACTCAGTAGATGCTAATTGTTCTGATACTTTGACATATTTGATGCCTAAGATTCAAAGTGTAGAGTATTGCTTTGCCTAAAAGAACATATCTAGATTAGAATTAAAAAGTAGCACACAACTTTACACCTGTCACATAAAAGTTCTTATAATACTTTACTGCTGAAGTTGATGAGCAGCCAAATGTTGGAGACTCTAAGAACCTATCTTCTTTCTTTTTTCCGTTTTGTTGCCGATTACTTGACAGGAATGAGACTGATTATCCTGACCATAGTAGTGGCTAAGCAGATTTAGCAGTTCTTATTTCTGCTCTTTGTATTCTAACTTTTGGTCATGCATTATTTTTTGCATATGACGAAGTCCTAAACATTACTATGTACGACAGGTGTAACTGCATGCGTCAGGAATACAGTAGCCTGTGTTCCTAAAGTTCTGGGGAGTCCGGAGTCTTGATACACAAATGGTATACCTTACTGTGCTGTGTGTTTTATGCCGTTATTTTGTACTGTTGAAAGTATGTCTTCTTAACAGTCAGTCTCGGCCGTTAAATAGATATTCGAGGATGAGGAGAGTTTTGTTAGTAGCTCCTTTGTACGTTGACCTGGTGTCTTAGCTGTGGATTTATTTCAGGTGTTCTGAATTGTGGTTCTGTGGGGAGTGGCTGTACTTTAATTTTTGCACACCTTAGTGTACACCAGTAACATCATCTTCATTTTGCTTAAGATCATGGAGGCTACTTCTAGGGTGATAAGATTCTAAAGTTAGCATTGAATGTATTTTAAAATATGTGAGATTTGATCTAAATTCATTGCAGTTAGTAACCCACCAGTAGATTTTTGTTTAAATAGCAACTGAAAATGAACAGGTTTTTGTTTTTTTGTTTTTTGTTTTGGATGAAGGTTTTAGAGATCTATTTTAGGGTTCAATTTTCCCTGTGAACTTTGAAATGGAAGCATTATCTTACTGTTACTACCCTTAAAATGATTCTGATGGAGTCATGAATTAATAGGCAATCCCATTCATAACATGGTTCTGTACCATTGGAGCATTTATTAAGGGTGTAGTATTGAAAATTCAAGGTGGACAAGTAACTGAAATACTTCATTCTGCAGTTCAGTGCTGTAAGGACTCATCTGTAAGAACTGTTTTTTGATTACATGGCTGAAATGAAATATAACGATTCCAACAACTGTTATCAGGTGTCTACAGGTTTAGTGCATGGAAACAGGAAATAATTTGAAGTTTAGAATGAATTCAGTGTCATATCTGTGAATTGGGTATTATAAATTTTTGTTAGAACACCTGGGTGCTTGTGTTTATTATCATTTCCCTTGCTTGAATTAGATATTTTAATTTTTAAAAATATTAGCCATACATAAAATGTCAGTAGTGCATATTTTTTAAAGGTAGTCAATATAGTACAGTGTAGGACTAAACTGAGTCTTGTCACCCTAGGATTTTACTTTTTTTTTTTTTTTTAATTTTATTTATTTATTTTTGGCTGCGTTGGCTCTTCGTTGCTGCACGCGGGCTTTCTCTCGTTGTGGCGAGCGGGGGCTACTCTTGGTTGAGGTGCGCGGGCTTCTCACTGCGGTGGCTTCTCTTGTTGAGGAGCACGGGCTCCAGGCATGCGGGCTTCAGTAGTTGTGGCTCACCGGCTCAGTAGTTGTGGCTTGCAGGCTCTAGAGCGCAGGCTCAGCAGTTGTGGCACACGGGCTTAGTTGCTCTGCAGCATGTGGCATCTTCCTGGACCAGGGCTCGAACCCGTGTCCGGGGAGGTCCCGCTAGGATTTTACTTTTGAAAGAGACTTTTAAGAACCATCTAATCCAACAATCCTTATTTTGCAGCTGAGCCTGAGACCTTTGCATTAAAAAAATGTTTAATCCAGTAGAGATCTGCTGGTTTGCTCTGGTTAGAAACATCTCTTTGGTTTATATAACTTTAATATACAGTATCGTTAACCGAAGTAACTAAACTTGGAAAAATTGTGTTTCTTTGAGTAGACTTTTGTGTATTTGTACTGGTCTGATTGGGAAACAAACTTATGATAGTATCTATAAAATTAGAGTTGATGAGATGTCATATATATTTGAATCGAGTCTTATTTTCCGTGGTTAAGTTTCCTGCATGACTTTCCCCAAAGATATGAAAAGCTCACATTAAAAATCATAATACAGTAAACTCTAGGGCAAGGAATTATTCCTCCTATGAACAGATTATATTTGTTCCTTTTGTTGTATTTAATTACTTTCCTCTTTTAAAAAAAAAAAAAAAACTGTCCAATCATTTCCCATTTGGAATTGATTGATTTGCTGTTATGAAAACCTAGATACTCTTAAAAAAATTATCCAGATTATATTTGACAGGGGTGGAGAAAAGAAAGTGTAGGCTACAGGTAGTTTCACTTTTAGGGCATTAATTAATTCAGCAAATAGTTACTGAGCACTTACTGTGGGCCAGGCGCTCTGCTTGGAGCTGCGGTGGCCTTACCTGCTCTGGAGTGCATGTGTACCTACTGGTCTGCTCAGCTGTGGGTGAGAGATGAAGTTCAGGGACTATGGAGTGGCCTGAGTACGTTCTTCTTTACTTTTTTCTGTACGGTTCTAACTTTTAATTTATTGTGATATTAACCTTTGGAAGGAACTGTACGTTAACTTTTTAGCCACTGAGTGGTTTTTGTTTTGCTGTTTTTGGTGAGACAGCTGTACAGAAATATTTTTAAGAGTTTTTGTGAAGACACTTGAACTTAAGTGTGTTTTCACTTGATGGAGAATCTGGAGGTACTGTGATTTAAAAGTTTTATCCATGTTATAAGGGAGATTTGCTGTACTAACTTTAGGTTGTCGTAGTTTATGGTGAGTTTATTTATTTAACTTAATGATGTATTTATACTATGTGCCAGACGTTACTTTACAGCCATGCATATATTAACTCGTTTAATGCTCATACAACTCAATGAGATAGGTACTGTTGTTTTACAGATGGAGAAACTGAGGCATAAAAGAGGTTCAGTAACTTGTCTGAGTCACAAAGATATTAGGTGACAGAGCTAGGTTTTGGACTTGGGCATTCTGGCTCCAGAGTCTTTGTGACAGCGATACCTACTGCCTCTTGGGAGTTGTTGGGTATAACGCCTGTCACCGCATTCAAGTACACAATTGTAAATGTTCTTGGTGTTAACTTCAAGGCACATTCTCTGATTGTAAAAAGACATGTCCAGCCCCCCCCACCCCGTTTCCATTTCACTGTCTGCATCCCTTTTTTCTCTTTCTGTCATAGAATGAATTCTAAAATTGACTTTGAACCAGCGCTAAGAACGTTTCAGAAACCAGAGATTATGAATAATCTAGTTTTGCATACCTGAGGTCCATAAATTTAAAAAACAGTTTGGTCTACATGACTTTTTTTTTTTCCCTTAAAGATATTTTCTGTGTTTCATTTTCCTTTCAGATGTCACTGAAGTCTTCTGATTTGTAGTTTGGGATTGGTTGCATGGCTGTAATAGTGTGCTTTCATTTGGGACAAAATGTTGCTTTCCTTTGAATTATGAGATATAGGTGAGGGTGATAGTGTGTAACTAGCTTAAATAATAACTTCCTCCTTGCAAATTTCTTTTTTTTTGAAATACAGATATTACTGTAAGATAATTTGTTCATTTACTTCATTTATTCATTATTTATTCAGCAAGCATTTAGGCGTCTACTATGAACAGTGCATTTAGGGTTTAGGTCCTGTTGGGGATTAAGGCATAGAAATGTGAAATAACTTTTTTGCAACCTTTGTTTAGCTTATGAAATATAACTTTTAGTTTTTTGCATTCACTATTTTTTTTTTTTTTGGTAACAATTAGGTATTGTGAATCTCTGAGAAAGAATGGGATGTTTTTTGTGTGAGGCTAATTATTATTTGAGATTCTAACGGTCATTTAAAAGAATTACTTTGGACACTGAGTCTTGGAAGGATCCATTTCCCTTTCAGGAGTAATTTTCACCTTCATTTCAAATTTCTGGGTTCATTTTACACACAGAATACTTCACTTGAATGTCTACAGCTTGTGTTCCATATTACTTGTACAGAAAACTATATGCTTACGGTAATCAGCCAAGTCAGGAAAGTGTTGTTAGTCTGTGGAGTATTGTGGAACAGAATTATATTTTGCTGAAGCTTTCCACTTGGGAAGGGAAGAGAAGATATTGTCAACTAATGTTATTGTTTAGGTTATTACCCATTAGGTTATTAATGTTATTATTTAGGTGACTTGGAGCAGAAAGATCAAATGATAAGTACTAGCCTTCTAATACAGAAAGATCAAATGATAAATACTGGTCTTCTAATATAAGTTATATCACAATTCAGTAAACTTTTAGTACAGTCCAGATTATTTTGTGTTACTGGAACTTGGCATTTTAAATTCATAAAATAAAAGGGGCTTTGACAGGAACTTTGGTATTTGATGTAGAGATGCTGATTAGAATGGAAATATGTTTTCAGGTTACCAGAGTTAAGAATGATAGTTTTGATTTAGCTGTTTGGAAATGGCCTTTATTGTAAAATTGTTTCACATATTATGTGTTAGAACAGTGATATGATAAAATTATTTATAAATGTAAGCTTGGTAATGTCGTTTTCAGATATTTTGTTGCTATCATACTTTACAGTAATTGTCCATGCTATTAAGTTCAGGGGTGTGTTGACTGCTTGGCAGAATGCTTGTCTACTTAAAAAAAAACACACGCACCAAAAATCTGCAAAGCAAAGGCGCTACAAAAGAGTTGAGAAGGGATACGTTAGTAGTAAAAAGTGGGAGAAGTTCTCAATTTAAAAATCCTTATGAGAGCATGCAAGGAAGTGTATTTCGTGGTATAATTATTGGGAAACTCTTTAAGTTGCAAGTTTTAATTCTTACATCATTGGGGAGGGAATGGAGGATAATGCTAACTGTATCAGTCTTTAAGTGAAGAAGGATTATTTTAGGGAAAATTATCCTAACCATGTGTAGTTGACTTTATTTTTCAAGTGATGGCAAGGACACAGCAACATGAATATTGTAGATTTTGTAATTTCACCGAGTTTGCAACTGACTGATCTCAATAATTATATTTTCTTACATTATAATTAATTACATTAATTATAATTACAATAGTTGTACAGTTCTTACATCATTGTTTATGCCATTTTTTGGTGACTCTTAAATGTCCTGGGTCCTGAGGAGAAGCTGGCTAGAAATAAAAATTGTTACTAACAAGTCATTGAGGTGGATTAAATATAAATGTGGTGAATATAAACTGACTTCGTCTCAGCAGACTTGTTCTATTTAAAAAAAACAAAACAGAAATTTAAAAATAACTCAGGCAGAGATATGTTTGTAATGCAATATTTATTTAAATACAATCAATTGTACAGCTATTTTAAAAAATTTTATTTTTGGCTGTGTTGGGTTTTCATTGCTGCGTGTGGGCTCTAGTTGCGGCGAGCGGGGGCTACTCTTCGTTGTGGTGCGCGGGCTTCTCATTGCGGTGGCTTCTCTTGTTGCAGAGCACGGGCTCTAGGCACGCGGGCTCAGTAGTTGCGGGGCGCAGGCTTCAGTAGTTGTGGTGCATGGGCTTAGTTGCTCCGCGGCATGTGGGATCTTCCTGGACCAGGGCTTGAACCCATGTCCCCTGCATTGGCAGGCGGATTCTTAACCACTGCGCCACCAAGGAAGCCCCTGTACAGATACTTTTTTGGTCTTCTAGTTAGCCTTTGAAGTGTGTGTGCTTTGGTAGTTTTCAGTCCATGACACACCCTGAAAGAAAACTTGAACTACTAAAGCAACCTTTGATTTAGCCATTGCTGATCAAACTTCTGTACCCAGCCAGTGCACACAACGTAAACATTTTTCTTACAGTTACAGTTGCTAACACTTTACTCTTTCTTGGGCTGACTTCTTGTAAATTGATGAAATAAAGGGAAGAAATTAATGAAGACATCAGATAGTACTACAAATTGCTTCTAACCTCTTTCTTTATCCTCTATCAGGAGGCCAAGGGAATGTAAGCAGTTGCTTGTAGAAATCTATTAATAGCTAACATTTGTTAAGGCCTAACAGTGTGTTGGGCACTGTTCTGAGTGCTTCAACATGTACTTTCTTATTGAAGTCTCAAAAGAACTTTACATGGTTAAGTTTTATAGGCATGATATATTTATATAATAGTTATTTAATAATACAAGTTTTCATTATGGCTTCTCATAAAATGCCAAATGGAAAATAAATATATGCCAAAATACATTGTCTTTTTATTCTGCCACCTATTTTTTATTCAGTTCATTCGGACACATGGGCCAGCACTTTTTTACATTGTACTTAACTGTTAATACAATGAAAGCAAATAGATAACAGGAACTGTGCGATGAATCTGGGGAAAAAAATATTGTATCATTCCAGGCCTCTTGAGGTTGTAAGAATCTCCTTCACAGAAATTTCTTCCCTTTCTATTTAGAATATTGGATAAAGTATATTTACACTGACATGTTTCTTAGATATGTGAGAGGACTGAATCTGGGTGCCAAGTTTGCTGGTTAAGCTAGAGTTAAAAAATTTTTTTCTAGTGAACGGGGAAATGTTTTTTAAAATTAAAATACTGAATACTTTTCATGCTCTGATTTGGAATTTTTTAAAGAACCAAATAAATGTTACATACAGGGATTAATTAAGAGCCTCAGTCTGGTAAAGTTGTTTACTAGTTGGCTACTCAGGGGTGGAGTCAGTTCACAAAGAATCTGCAGCAGATGAATTAAGCCAGTAGCCACTTCACCCTTCTGCTTTTCCCAGCTGGAGTAGGATTAGGACTCATTCAGCTGCAGCTGGTTCCCAGGAAAATCTAGGCTGTTTCTTCTGGTTTTCTCCTTTTGACAGGAAAGTCAAAGTTCCCAACAGATGGCTTTCATCAGCACTGTACATAACTCTGTAAATTCAAGTCAAAAGAATTACTTTCAGCTTTATTAGGGAACAGGTGAAGAAACAGTTCGTAGTATGGCCCTATTTGGTTTAGGGTCGAAATTAAGCATAGAGATTATAGGAGTGTAGCATTTAGATTTGCAGAATGCCGTTCTGGGTCAAAATAGTTTTTAACTGCTAGCAGTTAAAGAAAAAGACCTGCTAAGAAAAAATAAGTCTGGCTGTATGTAGTGTTGAGTAAGGTATATTTTTTGATTACAGTATGTTTTATATATTTATATTTTGTATGTTTTATGTTAATATTTTATATTAAATATACATTTTTATTAAGGTATGTAATTTTTATTTTGGATTATGCTTACAAAGTATAGATACATTCTTAGAAAAAATAAAGAGTAGACTCATCTGCATTTTGTAGAACTTGAAGCCAGTAGCAATCTTGGATAAAAAATGATTCTAATCGTATTTCACAAATAGAGAAACTGAGGGCCAGAGAGATTTGAGTGTCTTGCTTAATGCCCCACAGCAAGTTAATTGCGTCTGGGAGAAGTGGCCGAGCCCTCCTCGGTTCTGTGCTTTTTTCATTAGGCTGTAGTACTGTCTTACAGTTTTAGAGAGCAACGAGTATAAAATAACATTGTTAGAAATCTCTTCCTTAATGGAAACCATAGGATGAACCCTGCTGTAGAGAATTTTGGTGGTTTTTGTAAACCACAAATATGTAAATCTGCTTGTTTCGGTGTTTGAAGACTCTAGAAAGTCGAAAGTTTTTTTTTTTTTTGGAAAAGACTGCTTTCTTATGACCCAAACTAGAGGAATTAGAAAGTTTTCTTCTGTTTTAGCTAAATATTAGGAGAACATGTTAAACTACCCTAATGCTGGGAGATAAAGTACTCCTTGAGTTTTGAAAAAAGTGTCCACTTCTAGTTAAGTCTGATTTTCAGAAAGTCTACAACTCAGATGATGTCCACGTGATTTGGGTAATTGGTTTGAACTTAAAATATTTAAGACGGAGATAGAAAGGTACAAGCCTTTCTATTAATTAATGAAGTAATTCTCATTAAAGGCATTAAATATGGGTGACCTAGGAGTGTACAGTCTATCATTCATTGTTATGTATACATAGTATCTTGGTTCTGGGTGATTTTGTAATACCAGTAAACAAACCTTACAGGGAACGCAACAGACAACAGGTCATGTTTGTCTTTTTTGGTCTTTATGACTAACCGTTCATCTCTGCATTACTTTTAACTTTTACTTTGTTGTAAAACTTAGCAAATAGACTAGGAAGTGGCAAATAAAGGTTAAGATTGGGGACAGTTACTTATAAAATAATTGGATAGAGTAGTATGGCACTATTTGGTTTAGGGTTAAATTAAGCATAGAGATTATAGGAGTGTAGCATTTATATTTGCAGTAGGTAGTTTTAAGATTATTGTTAAAACTTGTTAAGGAGAAAGTGACTGCTGTAGACAGACAATCAGGCAGACTAAAAAATTTAAAACCTTTGTATATGTGAAAGAAGACAGCTGATTCCTTTACCTTTTGTGCAGAAGAGGTAGAGTCCATGTACGTGAGATTATTATCATGCTCTTACTGTAGGCTGCCTTTTCCTCCAGGGAGTTGTGAACTGTAGTTGACCTAGAGAGCTGTTGTTCAGTGTTGGTTTTCAGTTCTTTCTGCTTAGTAGAGTGCAGGTTTGTCTTTTTTCTTAGTCATTGGCTACAGCGAAGCATTTAACTCCTGAGTTTTCTAGAACCTATAACAGAACTCTTGGAAGCATTATTACATTTTTGGGTGTGTGTTGAGTATGACGCTGTGCTTTAATAGTTTCCTAACTTTTCTATTCAGGACATCTTTAAATATCTGACGTAGGGTTTAGATCCTCTTTCACCATTTTCCTGCTTTAGTTATTTCATTTCTTTTCATGCCAGTCTGTTTTCCTTTAATTCTCTAACATAAAGCTAAAGTCCTGTTCTTTCTAAAGCAGTGGTTCTTGACACTAAATCCACTTTGGAATTACCTGAGGAGCCTTAAAAAATAACCACCAAGCTAATTAAATTAGACTCCAACAGTGGGGCCCAGATTTCAGTTTGTTTGTTTGTTGAAGTCTCCATGTGCATCTGATACGCAGCTAGGGTTGAGAACCACTGCTCTAGCGCTTCGAACCAACATGTCCTGTGGTGGGAACTGGCTGAGGGAGTCAGGGGACAGAATTGCCTAGTGACTGAAATTCAAATACAGGAAACAGCACATTTCACACCTACTCTCATGAACGCACTTTGAACCCAGGACAGGGTACCTCTGGAAACCTGAATTTTGTTCTACTCCGTGACCATAACTGCCTTAATTTTCCACTTTTCTCTTTTCACTCTTGCTGCACCTGCTCTTTTATCTCATCAAGGTTTCCCATAGGGTATGTAGTTCAAAGAAGGTTCCCTGTGTGATTCTGATGCCCCTCCCATCCCCCCATGAATGCTTTTCTTCTAATTGCTTGGCCTTACGGTTTATCATTGCAGTTACTCACTTTACTCCTGCATCTAATTGGCAAACCCCAACCTTGAAATTAAGCCAACCATCCTCTCCCTGATCCTCTATGAGACTCGATCATTTTGAAGAAAACGGCACAAACCCACTGGTAGGGTGCCACTTGCAAGTTTGTGACCTCTAATCTCAACTCTGTCCTCTGCTTGGGGATGTATGTCTGTGTCTGTAGTCTGTTTTCTCTGCAGCAGTTCAATATTCCGTCCAACCCTTTTGCCTCTCTCATTTTCAGCAGATACTCCCATATCCTACTTCATAGAGAGAAGAGAATCTCTCTGACCATATGAGCTCATCCAGCTTTACCCTTCCCACACTACCCTAAATACATCTGTACTTATTTTTACCCCCTTTACTACCGCTTCAGAGGACGTGAAAGAAGCGTCTAGAGGTAATATCTCTGTTTATGTGCAGGATCCTGTTCTTTCCTGCCTTAGGAACCTTGCTCCATTAAGTGTTCCAGTCTTTTCGCTCTTTGCCCCTTAGCATGGAGAAGTCTCTCCCATCCAGTCAGAAGAGAAGCAACACTGCTCCAGATGCTTCTCTCCATCTACACCCTGTCTCCTTCCCTTCGTTTTGAAACTTCTTGGAAAAAAGTCTGTAATTGTTCCAGATCTGTTGCAATCTGGCCTTTGGCCCTAACACCGTCTGAAACAGCTCTTGTGGACAGTTTTCAGTCTTTATCTTACCTGACCTCTCAGCAGCACTTAGCATTTGTTTACTATTCTCTCTTCCCTTGACCTCTGGGATAATTCTTTCCTAGGTCTTCCCCCACTCCTCCCATCTTTCTGGTGATTCATTTTTAGTTTACTGGCTTTTTATCTTTTGCCTGTAGCTTACATGTTGGATTCCCTGAGGTTCTGTTCTTTATCTACTTATTGTTTTAACCTTCCTGAGTTATCTCTAGATGTACCTTCTCTATACTGATGACTCTAAATTCATATCTTAAACCAAACCTCTCTTTTGAGCTCTGGACTTATATATCCCACTGTGTAGTGTAGTGTCTTATCTCAGTCACTTCAAATTCATCATGACCCAGGAGTTTATCACCCTCCTTCAGCTTGCTCTTTTGATTTTTTACTGTGGTGAGAGGCATTGCCTTTGACTCTGATTCCTAAAACAGGAACTTTTGTACCGTCTTCTGCGCCTCATTTGCACCTCTTTTGGATTCAGTTCTAGTCCATCCCCAGTCTTTTCTCTTCTACTGCTTTAACATCTCTATTAATGAGCCTTTTCTCCATTCTAGCTGCTACTCTCTTGGTGCAGGTCCTCATCGTTTCTCTCCTGACTTAGTGTAGTAGCTTCCTTACTGGTTTTCCTTCCTCCAGTATCATCTCCTTCTAGTTAACATTATTGCCAAGAATGATCTTATCAAGAAGCAGTTAAGAACACAGGCTCAAGAACCAGACTATCCGGGTTTGCATCCCATGTTGGCACTACTAACCTTATGACCTTGGGTAATTTGCTTAATCTTTCTTTGCCACATTTCTTTCTACAGAATGGGGATAATACAGTACCTCTCTCATAATGAAGTTGTGAAGATTTAACGCGTTAATGTAATGTACATCAGTGTTGTCTAATAGAGCTTTGTACGATGATGGAATGTTTTATACCTGTACTCAAAGCAGTAGCCACTAGCCATATGTGGCTCTTGAGCTCATGAAGTATGGCTGGTTGACTGTAGAACTTAAATTAAAATTTTATTTAATTGTAACTGAAGTGAAATAGCCACATATGACTAGCAGCTACTGCACTGAGCTACACATAAGTCTAGTGCTCTGTAAATGTTACGTATTACCATCTTTCTAAAATAAACTCTGCTTAAGGTCCTTCAGTGCCAAATTCTGTGGCATCGTATATATGATTTTTAACCCTACTTTACCTCCCATGTTGCTCCAGATTGTCTACTGCTACTGCTTCATGTGCCCTCTGTGTTTCACTATACCAGTGGTTCTCAAAGTGTGGTCCTAGGACCAGAAGTAGCAGTATTGTCACTGGAAAACTTGTTTGAAGTGCATATTTTTGGGCCATATTCCATGCCTACTGAATCACAAACTGGGGGTGGGGTCCAGCAATTTGTATGTTAATAAGCCCCCCATTGATTCCGATGCGTGCTGAGGTTTGCACATTCCATACTACTTGGAGTTCCTCAGGTCCACCTTGTTTTCTCTTGCTCCTTTGTTTTCGCCTCATCTGGAATCCTTTCTTTCTTCTTTACCAGTTAGCTCTTATTTAACCTTGAAGGCTTAGCCTAGGCATATCCTTTATTTCTTCCTTGTCACCCATCCTGCTTCCAGGCTGACTTAGAGAGCTCTCTTCAAGCCCCTGATATCCTGAACACCCCTCCTTCATAGCCCATTTTACACTGTATTGATAGTGAACTTAGAATCCGGTTTTTCATCTTTATACCCTGTCTAGCGCAGTGTCTGGTGCTTTGCAAGTATTTATGGAACATCTTCCAGGTGCCAGCACAGTGATTAGGTCCTGAGTGAAGAAGATACAGTCCTGTAATTAACACACACAGTGATAAGTGCTCTGATGGGCTGAAACAGAGTGCTGTGGAAACCCAGAAGAGGGGGTGGGGAAAGTTAGGGAAGCCTTCTCAGAGGAAGTCACATGTGAGAGGTTAGAGAATGGGGAAGCAGATGGGTGGGGTGGGAAAGAGAGTGGTTCCTGCAGAAGGAACAGCATGTACAAAGACTTAGAAGCAAAACATTGTGGGCCCATAATAAATGTTTAATTGAATATGAATAAAAAAGTCACATGTCTAACTTCTAGGTTTTGGTTTTGAAGTCGCTACTCTCCCTAGTAAACTTTAGTTAGCATTTTATGTTTCTGCATTTTATAAGCAGCTTTTGTATTTGACATCATGCTTTCTTTGAGCTGATGATTAAAGGTATGATAGGGTAACCTCCAAGCCAGCAGGATACATTTATCTTTTTTCTTTCTTCCTTCCTGGTTTTTTTTTTTTTTTTGCCTTTTTATGGTGGAAGAAATAATTTATCTGAAGAATTATCCTACAGGGTGAGTAACATATCAGTGGTAGCAGAGGTAAACAGCATTCCTTTCACTGCATAAGAATAGGCCAAGATTTTAAGCAAGCAACTTCAGATTTAGGGCATTGACAAAGCATATCATGAGGAAGGCTGAAAGGCAGCCAGCAGGACAGTCATCGCTGGTCACTTCTGTAGCCCCGCTCTGTGTTGGCCCTTTTTGCCCTTGTTGCTGCCATCCTTGGCTTCTTGTTGCTCTCATTTACCCTCCATTGTAAGCACATCAAGGCCTTGGTTAATGTGCTATGTAAGCTCCCTTTTTCATAGCTGTTGAATACCCACTTTATCTATGTACTTTTTTAGTAAAAACTCACCTTTTACTCTCTCTGAATGCTCTACAAGTGGGTTGGCTCCATCATCTACTAACTTTGAAGAAAGTTAAAAATACACAGTTTTGTTTCTGATAACTTCAGCTACGCGGAGAACTCAACTTCAGCCAAGAAAGCTAGAGAAGGAAAAAGAGAAATAGTCTTTTTCCCCGAAACTTTGTATGAGTGGTAATAACATACTCTGAAGTGTTTCACAGATTAAAAAGAATTTTGCTTTCATACATATTTTCTTTTGACATAGTACTTGTAGTAAGGTAGGCAGTCCAAGTGTTATGGTGGCCAGGTTTTGCTTATGCAGAATTGTATGGTTAGTTAAGGGAATAAGTAGAACTAGAACCAGGTCCCTTTCAAGCCCAGTACTCTTTCAGCCACATTAGGCTGCCTCTTGTTCATGAAAATGACAAGCATTAAAAAAAAGTGGGTGCTTCTTCAGCATTTATTACATACATCTGTTAAACCACTTATCAAGTCATACATGTTATTAATCCTGTATCCAGGTCTTGACAAATTGTAATATGCTCAGAAAATGTTTGTTGAACGGAAACTGTCAGGTTTAAACTGGAAAGGGGAATGATAGAAATTAGGTTGATTTTGAAATTTTTTTAAAATATTAAGTCTCCTAGTAAACTTAGAAGCTGAACCATTTATCCTCTCAAAATAATATAGATTGAAAGGAGAGAGAGAGTTCAGATGTTTTCTGCAAATGCTTGACACCTCAGCTGAAAAGTACCATCTGCCACTTCCTTTGGGGTAATATTTGTTCTCTGTTACCCCTGTAGTATTTTTAAAAGTGTAAGCAATGGTGTTTTCCCAATAGGTAATACATTCACGGGTACATAACATTTCAAACGTATGGAAGAGTATCCCACGAGAAGTGTTCTTCTGACTCTGGTTCCCTAGCCGACCGGTTCCCTTCCTAGGCAGCGGTCAGTGGCTTTTGTTTCTTTTTTACCTTCCAAGGAGATTCTGTGTGTATGTAAGCAGTCACTTTTTTTTTTTTAATTAATTAATTTATTTATTTTTGGCTGTGTTGGGTCTTCGTTTCTGTGCGAGGGCTTTCTCTAGTTGTGGCAAGCGGGGGCCACTCTTCATCGCGGTGCGCGGGCCTCTCACTGTCGTGGCCTCTCTTGTTGTGTAGCACATGCTCCAGACGCGCAGGCTCAGTAGTTGTGGCTCATGGGCCCAGTTGCTCCGCGGCATGTGGGATCTTCCCAGACCAGGGCTCGAACCCGTGTCCCCTGCATTGGCAGGCAGATTCTCAACCACTGCGCCACCAGGGAAGCCCAGCAGTCACTTTATATATACATTTTTTCCTCACAGTTGGTAGTGTATCTTAACATACTGTTGTGCACCCTCCTTTTTTCCCTCTCTACTTAACGACATATCTTAAGTGTGTTCCACATCAGTACGTAAAGTTTGGTGGTATTCCCTTATGTGGGTGTGCCATAATTTATATAACCAGTCCCTTGCTGATGGACATTTGTTTCCAATTTTTTGTGACTACAGATAGCACTCAGTAACCTCCTTTGTGCATTATTTTACTTACAAATTCCTAGAAGTGGAATAATTGGGCAAAGAGTGTGTCTTGGTAATTTTGATATTTCTAAATTTCTCTCCATAGAGATTCATCCACAGTGTATCAGAGTAGTTGTTTCCCTACACCCTTGGCAACACAGTTTTATCAAACCTTTTGATCTTTGTCAGTCTGATAAATGAATAATCATTATCCATTTTTGACTCTATTCTTTCGCTTTCATTGGAGTTAGCTCTTCCAACCTAGTTACCAGAGACAACCTCTGATCTGTATTTGTACTGTTAGACTGTCTTAAGCCTGATTCCTTGAAAATGTACAATTTTTAGGGTCATCGTAAATTTTTTTTAACTGCTGCTTTGTTGCTTTAAGAAGTATCTAGGTCTTTTTGCTGGACCTCCCTTGTAAGCAGCAGCTTATACTGATAGGTTTCTGTCACGTAGAGTCAGCTCCCCCCACACCCCCAAGTAGAAATCTTAGCCTGTCGCTTTTCTACTGATGGCAAGGAGCAGATGATTTAGTATGACCTTCTTTGTCAATCTTTTTAAGTGCTTGTATTTGAAAACTTATATAATTTTGAATAAATATTATATGCTTGATGTTACATTTAGGTCATAACAACATTTTAAGGAAGACTGTCTATTTTATAGAAGAAACAAGGCTCATAGAGGTCTAGTGATATGCGCAAGGTTGTATAGTTTTAGTATACATGCCAGAATGTAGAGGCTAGTGGAGTGGTCAAAAGAAAAAAGCACTGTGAATTCAGAGTTGAGATAAACTGAAACTCTGGTAAATTGGTGCAGTGGTTTAAAGTATCCCTGAATTATTACAACATTATTTCTGATTAGTTTACCTCATCAATTACTTGTTGTTTGATCTTTAAATTACTTTACCCTCCATGAGCTTCAGTTCCTTTTCTGTAGAAGAGAAGTAACCACCCAATGCATGCAGCAACTGCCTACTAAGGATTGTTTTAAGCCTGAGCAGGTCATGGCTCCAGGGATTTTTTTTTTTGCCTTCACTTTCAAAAATAAACAGTAGGAAATAGTGCTGATTTTCCTCTCCTTTCTCCGGTAAAACACCAAACACAAAACCAAACAAATCAATTTGTTAACCCACAAAATCTTGCCATCATACTTTAAAGACTGAAGTTTTCATGAACACATGTCAATTTTAACAGGACATAGAAGCAGACAAATAGGTTAAAAAGCATTTTTCACATATCATAACATAAGTTAGGATGGATGTTCTCTGGTCATGTTCTTTTGGAATAGGCAAAATATTTGACAGTCCCTCATTTGGTCCTGTTTTTTAAGTAGTAGTAGCTCTCTCTTCCCCGAGTAAAACCAACAACCCTCACCACCCCCTCCCCCCAGAGTACCCCCTTTGTTAAAGTTGTTAATATAAGTCTGTATTTTGTATCTTGAAGTTCAAGATTAGAGTAAGGATGAAGCCTTAGAGCTGTTGTTTCTCCCCATGCAAAGCAACCTGGCCCATATTGGAAATCAAACTAAGGACTTTAATATAATTAAGCACCATGTTTTATTTTTATAGCACTGCTTCTCAAATTTTCATCTGGGAATCTTGTTAAAATGCAGTTTTACATCTTTGCTGAAGCCTGAGATTTTGCATTTCTAACAAGCTCCCAACAATTCCACTGCTGCACAGAACACACTTTGAGCAGCAAGTTTCTGTAGGACTGAATCTCTCCTTTACTTTTTAAAAAAATTAATTAATTAATTAATTTTTGGCTGTGTTGGGTCTTCGTTGCTGCACGCAGGCTTTCTCTAGTTGCAGCGAGCGGGGGCTACTCTTCGTTGCGGTGCGCGGGCTTCTCATTGCGGTGGCTTCTCTTGTTGCGGAGCACAGGCTCTAGGCGTGTGGGCTTAAGTAGTTGTGGCACGCGGGCTCAGTAGTTGTGGCTCACGGGCCCTAGAGCGCAGGCTCAATAGTTGCGGCGCACGGGCTTAGTTGCTCTGCGGCATGTGGGATCTTCCCGGACCAGGGCTCGAACCTGTGTCCCCTGCATTGGCAGGCAGATTCTAAACCACTGCGCCACCAGGGAAACCCCTTTACTCTTGACTGATTATCTTAAATCATACGGTTATTTTCAGGTATTCATTTAGATTTCCACTGAATGTCTATGTCCCAGGCACTGTGCTAGGACTGGGATTATAATGGGGATGCTGGATAGGTACTCTGCTCTCAGTCAAGGGAAAGCCAAGGAAATCATAACAACCAAGTATATGAAATTGTGATAAGTCCAGGGAGGTCTGAAAATCTAAGTACAAAACTACTGTTTAAACAGGTTTATGAAGATAGTGAAGCTAGGTTGTCTGGTATATTGACATCTAAGTTCCCAGTAGGCATAAAGTGGAACTCTGATCAAAGTGTCAGTCTAAAACAGATGATGGCAAACTTTTTTGTAAAGGGCCAGATAGTACATATTTTAGGCTTTGTAGGCTCTATAGCCTCTGACCTAACTACTCAGCTCTCAGCAAAGTAGCCACGGGCAATACGTAAATGAACACGTGTCTTCCCAAAAGACTTTACCTATGAAACAGATGGTGGGCTGGATTTGGTCTGAAGGCCATAGTTTGCCCACCCTGCTCTGGAACAGCGGTATATTACACTCAGTTGTAAGATGTGTTGAAAATAATTTAAAATAAAGTAATGATTTATTTAAAAAATTGAGGTGGTTACCTCTATAATAACATTACTGATTTGTTTGCATTCAAATATGCTATCTTGGAACATGAGTTGTTCATATACCTAGGGATACCCCTGAGAATATATCATGCGTGTGATTGTCATTTGTCACATGTATCATCGGGAAAAGAAGGGTAAAGAATTATAGTTAGTACTCCTAAAGAGTAGAAGAAATACTTATTTCCTCCTTTTCTTATATGGGGAAAGAAGCTGTGACAGGTTAGAGGGGTTAGGGAATTTCAGTACAGCTATATAATGAAACGTTGCCGTAAGTTACTTTTTCTGGCCAGTATTGAAAAACATGTAATTTCTGGACCAGAAGAGGATGACATTCTTGGGCACTCAAATAAGTTATCATTTAGGGTGGTGAATAGAATTTGGGCTCTGGAGTTTGCTTTCTGGTTTCACCACTTAACTAGTTGTGTCATCTTGGGCAAAGAATTTAACCTCTTTGCCCCTCAATTTCTTAATGGGATCATGATACAGAATACAGTTTTTGGAGATGATAAGAAACACTATTTGATAGCACTGGTAAACAGTAGGCCCTCAGTAGGTGTTGCTTCCCCTCCCTTCTGACCTGTCTGAGGAAAATTAAGAAAAAACGTTTCTGTCATATAAGAATGTTAAAATTTTCTTGGAGGTAAAAAAGTAAAAGAGGAGCATGTTCAGAATAACATGCGAACAAGTGTAAGGCCTCTTAATAGAGAGGTAAGTGGGTAAGAAATTATCATTCAGTTGTGGAGCTAAAAGTCTTAGGAATTCTTTCACTTCAGATCCATATTTTTACAGATGAGAAGAGATTAAACGACTTCCCCTAAGCGTCTCTGTGTTGTTTTTGTAAATAGGTAGGGAAGGACACTCGAACGTTCACCCGTCAACTGCATGTTACTGGCTCTTGGTTAGGAATTTCTTTATGTTTAAGCTAAATTCATCTTGTTTCATTTTAAGCACCTAATAGCTTTCTTTGCTTATTTTGAAACCTTGGTAAGTGTTGACTCAAATAATTTTCTAACTTCAACAGAGATGAAGAGTAACTGTAGTCCTGACTATAAATTAAATAGTCTTGATTTGTTTAATGTTGCCACTAGGAACAATTTTTAAATGACATTTTTGTAGCTCTTTTAACTTGGATTTTTTTGCAGACCTAAGAATTTATAATACTGTGAGTCTTTTTGAATTGCATTAGTAGAAGGGAAAGGAGATATTGAATACTGACAAGCCAAAAAAAAATTATACATATGTATAAAATAATTGCTGTTTAGCAGCTTTAGTCATGCTCCTATATCTGTCTCCTGTTGCCTTAACTCAGTTCTTTTCTATCTTGGTTTATTGCAGTTGTCTTTCAGCTGGCTTTCTTTCACTTTTTCAGTAAATGATACCTGATGATAAATGCTGCGGATTGAGCAGCGAACCGAATGGATAAAAATCCCTGCCCTCATGGGCTTATATTATCTAGCAGACTCCAGTCTAGACTTTTGGAGCTCACATCTATACTGTCTGATTATTCTCTCTAAAATATCTTGTCTTCCCCTTGTTTAGAATTCTCAAGCCTGTTGGCTTTCTGTTAATGTCTGGATAAAATTCAGGCTCCTGAGCCTTTATGCAGCTTCATCTGTTGCCACACTCTTTTAACCTACTGTCTTTCGACATATTGCAGTTCCCTGTAGGCACCACATTCTCTAGCTAATAAGCCTCCTTGACCTACCCACTACCATTACTCATTTGGTGAGATGCCTTTCTTCCTGTATGGCCATAGCAGACATATTCTCACGGTATGTTAGGCATGCTGATTTTTCTCCCCGTATTGTGATAGTCTGTTTAGCTGCCTCTGCTACTGGAATTAAAGGCAGAGTTGCTTTTTATTCTTTATTTTTCAGTGTCTGTCAAGGGGCCTGGCTCATAGTTTGAAATTTTTATTGAACAGTGAATGAAATGCCTGTGAAATGAAACCTCTACTATCTCAGCGCTATCAAGATGACTAAAGAGTGTTGGGGGTTCATTCAGTAAACCTTTGAATTTGTGGAGTGCTTACTATGTGTCAGATAATAGATAAGTAGGTAACCTGCTCTCAGATGAGTCAATTATAAGGCTGACAACTTCCTTTTATAACAGGCTATCTTTTTTATTATTATGCACACACATACACACACACACACGTGCGTGCACACACATGTAAATAATAAATAGTCTCTACTATCAAGTATCCAAACAGTGTTGATGTTATCTTTTTAGTAAAGCAGTGTTTTAAACTATTGAATAGAGACTGATGAAAATTTGGGGATCCACAAACCATTTTAGGGTCATATGAGGAAGGAATATGAGTCCTGGTTTGTCAGAAAACCTTCTGTGGACACCTTCTGGTAAGATTAAGAAAGTGTCAGCATCCAAACTTGGAGAATGGGTCAGTAGCTTGGAAGAAAATTCTGGAGACCACAGTGAAATAGTCTTTAAGAATTACTGTATCACTGACACCTGCATGGTTCAAAGAGTGATACTGTAAACAAACAAACAAACCACCAACAAAAAATGAGCACTGACAACTCTGAATAGAAGAGTGTTCCAAAAGAGATGAACTCTGAATTCAAAAAAAGGTTTAAGGATACTTAATTAATTTTGCTTTTACATTTTTCCTTCTTGATTGCACAAGATTAATAAAGATAAAAATATGTCTAAATAAGAGCACTTTCAATAAGTTTACATTAAAAATTTAATAAGAGTTTGGAAAAAACTGGGGAAATGGAAGTATAGAAGTATATAAAATGCCAATATTTTTTGCACCCCTCAGAGATCCAAAGTCATTTGCATAGTTTAGTAGCATACAAAATATATTTTAAACAACTGTGTTTGCTCATTAAATCATTGTATTTATTATCTTTAAAAATGTGAAGGCTTGTAAATGTTTTCTTCCTCCAAATAAGGATAAAGTTTTGACCTTAAATGACCTTTGTAGTAGAGCTGTCTACTTGCATATCTCATATTTCACCAATATCCCTCCTTTTTTAAATAGTAGATTAGTTATTTTCATTTTGCAGTTCTCTGTGACTCTTATTTTACACTTTGACTTTTGTGTTTTGTAACCATTAATCTCTCAATCTGTTGTTGTATATTTTTAGAGATGTTAAAAGTGTTTTGTATGCTCATGCTGGTGTTTTCAATTCAGGGATATGCATATGTAAATCTGCTGTTTTGAAAAGGATTGTAAATATACACACACAGTGTGTGTATATTTGTTATAAGGAAAAGGTTTAATTAATCTTTGACTGATGAGCCTTGATGTTAATTTTTATTGCTCACTTTTAATACTAATTTTAAAACAATAAGCAGAAGAAAGTTGTGTTTCCCAAATTGCTTCCTTGGTATACCAGTTCCTGAATTCGTGTTCAGAGAACAGAGGAATCCCGGTCAACAGTAAGTTTAGGAACAGTGCATATTCATAGTTTACATAAGCATATTAAAAGCATTGTGGAATCTCCACCCCTACACCTTTTACACTTTGCTTAACTAAACCTATTTGGATAAGGGGAGACAACTCCCTTCTTTCCCACCTCTTACTGCCCTTGAGACCTGTTTAGGAACCACGGCTATCATGCTTTTTCTGGGGCTCTAATATTCTTTCAGAACCCGGCCTTTTGATTGTTAATGGCAATTGGAGTCTTTGCTCTTGCCTGCTTTTGCAGTAAAATATCTAGGGGAGTTACTTAAAGGGGGAAAAAGGAGCCAGCCTTTTTCGGTTGGAAAAACCTGTGGCTAGGGCATCTGTGTATGTCCACAAGCAAACTTCTTTGCTGTCTTTTAGTTCTTATATGAACATCAGACTTGTTGGCTGTTTGGATTATTGGAGCAGGAATAAACTGACGTTCAGCTCAGTTTTTCATGGCACTGGAAGGGACAAAAAGATGTTTAAAACAAAATTGTGATTAAATCAATGCCTTTTTTTTCTTTTTTTAAAGAAAAACTTTCAAATGAAGAAAAATACCCTTGAACATAACTGTTTGGCTCAGGCTTTTTAATTACCTGTTTTTCTGTTGAGAAGATAGGATAATACATATTCCAGGAATTGAAATGTGGCTAGAAAACTTACAGGAAATTGTGAACTGGCATTGCAGGCTTTTTAGATTTACTAATCTGTAAGCGCCTTGAAGATAAAGTGTTCATCTTTATGTTGCTCACGGACAAATATTGTTTTACGCGCCACAGTAATTTGTGTCCTCATTTAAGGCAAGAAGGGCTTTGTGTTCAGTTATCAAGTGCCTCCTGTGTGTCTCGACATTGTTCATCACCTGGGATGGCCATTAAATGTGATTGTGATATCTGGAAAGTTGTTTGTGTAGTTGCCTCCTGATTCATCTGCCCTCCTTGCTTCCCAGCTCTGCTTTCCCCCAGCTCTGCTTTCCCCCAGCTCACAGGGGCTCAAGGGATCTGGCTGTAGATTGTAGTCCTGCTTACTGTAACACAGGCCTGTCAGCTTGAGTCAGGATTCTCTTCAGTACAGAAGGGACACAGGCATGGCCCTGACCTCAGTGGATAGATGATTTGTGGGTTTTGATGTCAGTGGTATATCAGGAGGTTTTGGTATGTCTTTGTGGATGACATTGGTGGAGCATCTCTAACTGTGACTTGACATTTTCTAGCCTACTCTATTCTCATTGCCTTAGTGTCTCCCCTCATGCAGTGGTTCAACCATTTGAAAGAGTCTCTTGAGGCTTCAGGCTGAGGAGTAGTTGAATAATTATGAACAGTGTTTCCTCAGCTAATTAAAGAGACCTGAACCTATAATCTAACCTAACCTAATGTAATCCTGAACCTGTAGCTAAAATTAATCATTGAATATACCAAAGTTTGTTATTCTGCTTCAGTTTCTGTCTCCCTTGTACGTGAAGTTGCTCATTCTAATTGAGTAACAGATCTCTGAATTTCTTTGTGTGTGTAGAGTTGGCCAAAAAGTTCGTTTGGTTTTGAGTAAAAATAAGACATTTTTCATTTTCACCAAGAACTTTATTGAAAAACGGATTCATTAACCGAACGAACTTTTTGGCCAACCCAATATATATGCATGCTAATCTGCTGTCCTCCCTGCCTCACTTAGTCCTTTTTTTTCTTACTTTGCTTCTCTTTTGTCTTCCTACCTATCCTTGTCTTATTGCTGTGATTTCTGCCCCACCCCACAATAAAAACAGAAACAAAAACTGATCATGCTATGGATTGAAGGGCTATTTGTTGATTTAATTTTATATATTAAAAAAAAACAGACCCTGGTAGCTTGAGACTTCTCTGTGTGTGTGTTTTAAGAAAGAGCATAGCCCCTATATCTTAAGCCAAAAATGTGGCTGTTTTTGCTGGTATATTTGCCTTCAGTTGATTTTTCTATGAGATTTGGCCCTGGATAGCTAATACCATGGGCACAGTGACTGTGAACGGCCTATAGTAGCTGATTACAGGGATTAAAAAGTTCTTACAGAAGTGCACTTGCTTTGTATTGTGTATGGGGCAGTTCGGTAGGAGTACTAACTATAGCAGAGAGACTGGTAGTGTGTCTGGCAGCTTTTTCTCACATGTCACCTGCAGTCCAGTAGCAAACCCTTCTGGCTCTGCCCTCAGCAGGGGTTGGTGATTTACGGCCCCAGCCAAATCTGGCCCCCACCTCTTTTTGTACAGCCTATGAGCTAAGAATGTTTTTAAAAACATTTTTAAATGGTTGAAAAGGTCCAAGGAAGAATAGTGTTTCATACGTGTGAAAAGTATATGTAATTCAAATTTCACGTCTTTATAAGAGTTTTATTAGAGCACAGCTACACTTGTTCGTGGCTTCTTCCACGCTTTACAACAGAGTTGAGTAGTTGCAGCTAATGTGGCCTGCAGAGGCTAAAATATTTACTTCCTGGCCCTTTACAGAAAGAGTCTGCCAAGCCCTGCTCTAGAGCAGGGGTCCCCATCCCCCTCCCACCGGGCCGCACAGCAGGCGGTGAGTGGCGGGCCAACAAGAGAAGCTTCATCTGCCGCTCCCCTTCTTTCCCCATCACTGGCATTACTGCCTGAACCAACCCTCCAACCGCCCCCATGGTCCATGGAAAAATTGTCTTCCATGAAACTGGTCCCTGGTGCCAAAAGGTTGGGGACCACTGCTCTAGAGTACACAGCAAGACCATCCACTTCTCACTTCCTCCTCTGCTACTATCTGGGTCAAACTTTTTTTTTTCTAAGATTTTTTTTTTTGATGTGGACCATTTGTAAAGTCTATATTGAATTTTGTTACAGTATTGCTTATGTTTTATGCTTTGGTCTTTTGGCAGTGAGGCATGTGCGATCTCAGCTCCCCGACCAGGGATCAAACCTGCACACACACCCCTGCGTTGGAAGGCGAAGTCCTAACCACTGGATTGCCAGGGAAGTCCCTGGGTCAAACTTTCTGACTAGACCATTGCTGTTGCTTCCTAATTATCTCCTTGCTTTTGTCCTTGTTCCCCTACATCTGCACGGCCAGAGGACTTTTTTTTTTTTAAGTAAACCAGATTTTGTGACTGCTTTGCTTAAAACCATTTAATAGTTTACTATCTTGCTCAGAGTAAGTGTGAAAAGTGTGTGAAGTTTCTCTGATTGTAATGGAAAAGCAAACATAGCAGTATGAAAACAGATGGACATGGCTGAGTTCCAATAAAACTTTATTTGCAGAAACAGGTGGTAAGTTAGATTTGCCCTGTGGGTTTTAGTGTTCTGACTTCTGCTCTAGATACTATGAAATCCTCCCAAACCCTTTCCTTCCACATAACACACACTTCCTGGTTTTACTTCCTGCTATTCTCCTCCCCTGCTGTCCACCAGCCACATGGACTTTCTTTTTGTCCCCAGGTACATCCCTGCCTAAGCACATTTTGCATTTGCTGATCCCTCTACTTGGAACTCTCCCCGCCCAGTCAGTATGTATTGTGTACCTGCTATGTACCAGGTATTGCCCTCAACTCTTGGGATTTATCTGTGAGCAAAACCTGAAATCTGTCACCTTATGTTGCTCACATTGGGGGGGTTGTGTGTGTGTGTGTAGACAATAAAAATAATAGCAAATATAAAAAGTAAAGGATACAGTTTGTCGTAAGACACATGCAATGGGAAAAAATAGACCGTGCTAAGAGAGGCCTTGTGGATAAAGTGATGTATGCAAAGATCTCTGGGAGTGGCAGTGCGGGGAGGGGGGAGTGGTCTCCAAAATAAATATTTGCGTGGCTTGTGTACCTCACCTTCTTCCCTGACTGCCCTATAGAAAATTGCAGTCTCTCCACCACACTGGGGATTCATTAGTGCCATTTTTGTGTTGTTTTTGTGTATAGTACTTACTGCCATTTGACATACTCTGTATTTTATTTTTGTTTGTCTCCTCCTACTAGAATTAGAATGTAAGCTCCAAAAGAGCTTTCTTTTTGATTCCTGCTTTTTCCTTAGTGTCTGGCACATAGTGGGTGTTCAGTAAGTATTTCTGAAATGAATCAGTCTAGGTGAACTGTTAATCCCTAGACTTATTCTTTACCAGTGGTATTTATAGCATGCTTATCACTGCATGTATTTACTGCTTTTTAGTAAGAAATAGGTTATTGGGTGATAAATTTGGAAGCAAAAGAGGAAGTTCAGCACCACTAAGTACTCTTCAAGATGATTTTGTTTCTTTTCAGATCAAATGGCTACATATGTATAGTGGAAAGATAGCCATTTAAAAAAAGTGATGTTGGATGGTGATGGAAGGGAGGGAAAAAAAACAAGACTGTGCTTAGTGATACATCTAGATAGGCAGTGACCTGAATGTCCTACTTCTAAATAGGAATGCCCGTAAGGAAGTCTACGTAAATGTTCCTCCCCTTGTCCATCATTCTTCTCTTTCCTAATTCAAAATAGCCTCAAAACAATTGATTTAGAGCAGGGATCAGCAAACTAGACCCAGCCTGTGGGCCAAATCCTGTCCAAGACCTATTTTTATATGGCCCTTCAGCCAATTTTATATTTTTAAGGGTTATTTAAAAAAGAGAGACTGTACTCTGGATGACACAGACTTTGCCTGGCCTGCAAAACCTAAAAACACTTACCTTCTGATCTTCTACAGAAACAGTTTGCCAACCTTTGACTTACAGGTAGGCACCTTCTTGGTTGCTTCCAGGGTAGAAAGATACTTCTCTATGGTGGTCTTCATAAATAATAGAACTTTAGAATTGGAACATGTACTCCATCTCACTTGTTTTAAAGGTTGTGTCGAGACCTAGAAAGCTACGTTAACTTTTTGGGGTAACACAGCTTTCTAGGTATGGATCCTGAGTCTCTAGCCCATTATTTTTTATGTACTTTTTTTCGTATCAGTAAGGAGTGGTATTCCCGCTTCTGTGATATCTTAGGCAAACTGTCTTCTTCTAAGCCTAATTTTTATCATCTGTAAAACTGAGAAATTGATACTATAGGCGTTCTGTAATAATTAAATGAAATAACGTTATAAGGTACTAGTGTATAGTTAAAAGTGCTCAACAGATCATGGCTATTATATTTTGTCACGTTGTAGTTAACAGATTTCTGGTGCCTAGAAGTCACACCCTCTCCCTCCCCCCACACATTTTTTATGGGATAGGGCCAAGGAGGGAAGAAGGTGTTTCTGTCATCTAGAGCTTTAATTCACACCTCCTCTGTGTATTGAAAAGTAGTTAGAGATCTAACTATTTCAGTAATATTGTATTTCATGAGTTTTGCGGGGCTTAATCAACTTTTAGAACACTGTTAAAAATGGGACATTTTGTTCCAAGTTGTAAACACTGATTTACAAACAGACTTTTTGAAGTTGAATTGCTGATTGAAGATTACTTTTCTAAAAAGTTTAGGCAGAAGGGATTTTGGGGGGAGCTGAAAGGAAAAGAATGACGGAAGGGAGAGCAAGAAATAGAGCACCCGTGGGAATTGAGGACTATGGTTTTACAGGCCAGGCTTATTTCTAGTGTGTGGTGATAGAAATGCTGGGAGGCTGTAAAATGCTCAGAATGTCATTTATGCATGGATTAGTGCTGTTCCAGAGTTTACCTAGTCTGTGAGGGGTATATTATGAGATCAGAAGGCCATCACGTTGTTCACCTATCTCCTCTCCTACTATACCCTCTGTCTAGATGAAATAGGGTTAGTAAATTAATATCAAGGACAGTTTTGAAAGAAAGTCATAAAAGGACTAGCAACCTTGGTTAAGGTAGGAGCAGGGAATCACATATTTGGTGTTTAAATGTTTATTGAATAAAAAAGTGATTTTACATGTGTACCTGTGAACTTTCTTTTAAAGTAGTAAATGACGGAGCTCTTGTAACTCCTTCCTTCTTCCCTCCCTCCCTCCCTCCCTTTATGTACAGTGATGTATTCTTTTTGGTGTATAGTTTTGACAAGTGTGTCGGGTTGTGTAACCACCACCACAATTAAGATACAGAAAAATTCCATCATCTTCTCCAAAAAACTTTCTCTGTGCTACCCTTTTGCAGTCAAACCCTGCTACCCTCTGACCAGACACGCTACTGAGCTGCTATTCTCCGTATAGTTTTGTATTTTCCAGACTATCGTATAAATGAAATCATAGCCTTTTGAGTCTGGTTTCTTTCATTTAACATAAAGCATTTGCGACTCATCCGTGTTGTTGTGTATGTCAGTATTTTGTTCCTTTTTATTGCTGAGTAGCATTCCATTGTATGGATGTACTGTAGTTTTTCTTTTCCTTTATTGAGGGTTGTTTGGGTTGGTTTCAGTTTTTAGCAGTTATGAATAAGGCTGTTATAAACGTTCATATTCAGGTTTTTGTGTGGACATAGATGGCTTGGTTTCCTGTGGCTACTGTAACACATTGCCAAACTGGGTGCCTTAAAGACCATGGAAGTTTATTCCTGCACAGTCCTGGAGGCCAGAGTCTGAAATGGTATTTCAAGGCCAAAATCAAGGTGTTGGCAGGAACACACTCACTCTACAGGCTGTTCCAGCTCCTGGTGCTCCTGACATTCCTGGGCTTATGGCCGCATCGCTTCAGGCTCTGCCTCCATCTTCACATCAGCGTCCGCCCTCTGTGTGTCCAGTCTTCCTCTGTCCCTCTCTTATAAGGGTAAATATGATGGCTCACATGGTAATCCGGGATAATTTCCAATATCAAGATCCTTAATTTAATCACATTTGCAGAGATCCTTTTCCAAATAAATGAACATTTACAGGTTCCTAGGTTTAAGACCTGATATCTTCCGGGACAGTCATTCAGCTTACTGTAGTAGGTTTTCATTTCACTTAGGTAAACACCTAGGAGGGGGACTGCGGGGTTGAATGGTAAAGGTATGTTTAACTTTATAACAAACTGCCAGGGTGTTTCCACAGTGGCTCTACTGTTTCGCAATTTTTTTTTTTTTTTTTTTTGTCTGCATTGGATCTTTGTTGCTGCTCACGGGCTTTCTCTAGTTGCGGCGAGCAGGGGCTACTCTTCGTTGCTGTGCGCGGGCTTCTCATTGCGGTGGCTTCTGTTGTGGAGCACGGGCTCAGTTGCTCCGCGGCACGTGGGATCTTCCTGGACCAGGGATCGAACCCGTGTCCCTAGCACTGGCAGGCGGATTATTAACCACTGTGCCTCCAGGGGAGTCCCTGTTTCACATTTTTACCAGCAATGTTTGAGTTTCATTTGCTCTGCATTCTCACTAGCACTTGGTATTGTCATTAAAAAACTTATTCTAATAGGTTTATCATTGTGATTTAATTTGCATTTCCATAGTGATTAGTCATGTTGAGCATCTTTTCATGTGCTTATTTATTTATTTATATCTTCTTTGGTGAAGTGTTCATATATTTTACCTTTTAAAGATTGGGTTATTTTCTCAGTTGCGTTTGTTCCTTTTTTAACAACTCTGTTCTCCCCAAGTTAGTCCTGGGTCCCAGGGAATTAGGAAGCTGTTGGTGCTTTTGTAATCCTTGATGTTTCTTACATTTCCTTGCTTCAAACTTTCCTTTTTGAGTTTCTAAAGCTAAATAAATTAGATTTGAGTCCTTTTCTAGCTCCTAATAGATTTACTATGTAAAAGAAATGAAGCTAAATTACCATGTGGTGGGTGTGTTAGTCAAGTCTAGGGTTGTAAAGAGAGTGATTTATTAGTGCATATGAACAAACTGCAAGGAAAGATAGAGATGGAGCTGGCTTTAGGGACCACTGGTCCAAGGACTCGATGATTGTGAATTCTCTCTTCCCTACTCTGCTTCTCTCTTTGAATTGGTTACATTGTCCCCTATCTCAGACAGGTTTTCTCTCACTGGTCGCAGTTCTCTTAGGACTCAGATCCTTCCACCTTAGTGACCCTAGAGGGAAAAAAAGATCTTCTTTGCAGACTTTGTTCAGAAAACCCCTGGGGTTTTCAGCATGAAGGCACATGCAGATCAGTAAAGCAGTCACTCTGACCTACTTGAACATCTTAACTCAAATTTAATGGGAATAAAATAAACTCTTGTTTTCTTCTGTCTCTTTCCCCCCATAGTTTTCCTTCTATCAGTAAATCCACCCCTTATCAACGCCGGAGGATACGAGTCCTCCTTGATCTCCTGTAAGGAGTAGCCCTCCTCTTCCATGTGCAGACCATCGCCCTTGCTTGCTGCTCTGTAACCACGCTGCTACTTCCCCAGTTTCTCCATGTGCCAAGCTCTTCTCTTCTTGAGACCTTTGCACATGTTGTTTGTTCCTTCTGCATGCAGTGACTTACCCCTCTAGGGGTATAGCGTCTTCTCTACCATTAGACCTCTGCTTAAGTGTCACCACCTCAGAGAGCTTCTCTTTCTAAGGAGTGTAGCTCCTTCTTCATTCCCATCTCTTTCCAAACTCCTTATTTATTTGCTTCATAGTACTACTTATAACAGCTGAGAGTCATTTGATCCATCTCTTTGCTTGGATTTTGTCTTTTTACCACCAGACTCTAAATTGCTTGAATTTAGGGACTATCTTGTTTACCTTTGTATCGCCAATTCTAGTGTAGTGAGGAGCATATGGTAGGATGTAAAGGTTTTTGAATGAATGAATCAGAATGCCTTTTTACAGTTGGCCCAACCTGGGTTTAGTGCCCGTTTAGGGTGGGGGTTGGTGGGTAGACAGAAACACAGTAGCCACCACAGTAGGCTCCACGTTAACCTATGATGAGATGCCACACTTCTTTTAGTTTTTTTTAGAAAAATAATAATGGTTAATTCTGGTATTAGTCATTGTATTTACTAGTATTATTATTTGAATAGAAATAATCTCTAAGAGTTATCTGCAGGCAGTGGTCTAAACTAAGTTTAAAATCTTGATTTAAAACAATAGCCAGTAGAGTCTGATTAGCACTTTTTTTCTGGTACTTAGTGTGGTGTGGCCATGTTATGGGCCAACGAGATGTTTTAAAGCATCAGTAATGACATTCACCTTCATGTTGCTCCATTGTGCTTACCCTAGGAGGCTTCTGTTGAGCTGCTTGTATTGTCCCTTTCTGTCACTTTCCTTTTGACTCCATTTATTTGCTGCTCTCTTAACCAGTGCTGGGAAGTTCAAGACAGAGAAGGGTCTGGTCAAGAATGTTTGGACATGCACTAGAGCACAAAAAGTTTATAACCTGTCTGGGAATGACTGTTGAGTTAGTGAGGGTTAAGGTGATTATACAGTTTGTCGTTCAAACGAGGTGGTTTCTGAGCTGAAAGGGAGTGCTGGGAAAACAGGTGTAAACCTGAACTGTCTCGCAAATCCCAGTGATGGGGAGGTGATAATCAGTTGTTGCAGGATAGGGTGGCTCTGAGCCTGAGAGCTTTGAATGGGAAAGCAGCTTGCCTAAAAGTGTGTTAGAGGAACCCAGGCAGAGCTCTGGGCTTTCTTGAATCTTTTTGAGGACTGAATGTAAGCAGCGAGCCAAGGGTTCTGTCCCATTTAGTAGATGTAATTGCCTTATGGATAAGGTTGAAATCCTAGAATCTGAACCAAATTCTCTTTTTGTTTCCCATAGGAAACTAGTATTGTGTTTTGCTGTAATACTCACTCAGAGAATACATGGGTTGTCTGATCTGCAAGCGTCTGGCCCACTGTCAGTAGAAGATTACTGCGTGTCTTTTGCACTAGTGTGTGAAGGATTTTCCCTTCACAGCGTCTTGCCAGTTTGTCCTATTGATAGTTGTAGTGCACATTTGAGAGTAGGTTGGAAAGATGGGCCTTAAGAGTAGTTTTTAAGTCTTATTTATATGAAGCAAACTTGAACTCTTAAATTAGAGGGAGGGCAGAACTTTATAGCCAAGTACGTACCATAGAATTTTGTCTTCGCTTGTTAGATTCCAATCTGGGATTGTTAATAGGAGCATGGTAATTGAGATTAATAGCTATGACAGTATGTAGCATGATGGATTCTATAATGGTAAACTTATCACTCAAGAATTGGGTTTATCGTCTTAAATTAGGTAAAGGTGTGCTTTTTCTTTAATAAGATTTTTGTGCTTTTGACAAAGGATGCTAATATCGAATGTTTTGTGGGAAAACAGAAAAAAACATTAAAAGTTTTGTGAGGAACGTAAAATACATACACACACACAGTTGACTTAGGGCCACCTCATATGTAACTTTTTCAATGAAGACACTTTTGTTATGCTTTTTCTTATAGCTTTTTTAAAAAAAACTCCCTTGTTAAGTTATATGTACCTAGATAGAGTAAATAGTACTGTATATGGTTTTTCAGTGAGAATCACAGTTACTATGAAGTTTCTTGAGATAACAGCATTAAAAATAGTATTTAAAATTTTATTCCTATATAAAGTAGTGGCAATGCCTTTTTATGTTTTAATTCAGAGTACTTAATGGTTTCCATTTTATTTCATTTAATCAAGTCAGACAGAGCTAGTTACTGTTATCTCCATTTTATGGGGGATGAAAGAGAACCAGTATAGGTAGCTAGCTATATTTTCAGCAGCCGACTAAACTAAACCATCAGAGCATTATGTTAAAGGTGAAGGATGACACATGATGTGAAGCACTTGGTATTAAAAAGTGGTCTTTGCACAGGGTGCTGTGCATGTAGTCATACACTGGTGAGTTTGTCAAAAATTGTTTTTCAGGGTAAAATATTGCTGTGTAGACATTGCTGTATTCACTTTTTATAATTGCTTTATGCATCAACTTCAAAACTTTATCAGTTTTAAAATGTGATTTCCCTCTATATGGATTTTCTAGAATGGCACCCATACAGATGCCATTAGCCACATGTAGCTATTTCAATTTAAATTAATTAAAGTTAAAAAAATTAATGTAGCCACATTTCAGGTACCTACTAGCCCACGCATGGCTAGTGGTTGCCATATTGGATAGCACAGATCTAGAACATTTTCATCATCACAGAAAGTTAGTTAAGAACAGTATTAAAGAAAGTATCATGGGAGGACAGGGTTTGCTTTTGTTTATTAAGCTTTAGGGTTTTTTGGAGTTAAAAATGTGAACTTTGAATTATTTATCCTACTGAGATGAGCTTTGTGATTTACTATCTGTGGATCAAGCTTGTCATGTTCACACTCGCCCTAATCTTTTTTTAGTCTCTCTGGCTCTGTATAAATTAGTCATACTAGGCTGAGGGTATTTTGGGCTAAGTAATAAAACATTTACAAATGTGTTTTATGTTGTGAATGTTTAGTATCTTTTAAGCCTTAACGCTTAATATCTTTTTCCTTATCAATAGAGGTAATGAGAGAATGGCTACATGGAATTTGAATTAATTGATTGGGGTTATGAAGTTAACAGTTTGAATCCCGATGAACCTCCTGGTCCCAGCAGAACTCTTTGCTCTATTTTGAAATTATCTCAGCCTCAGCTTTCCTTCAGCCTCTAAAACCCTTACTTAACGTCAGGACTCTCAGCTCAGTGCCTCGCTGAACCGTCTCACACTTGTGTCACTCCTCTGGACCACTCACTGTCTTACATTATTTGCTAATTCATTTATGATTACCCAATATGATTACCCTTAACTAGATTATGAGCTCCTTGAAAGTAGGAAACCCTATTTTGTATTTAACCTGTAATTTTAGAAATTAAGAACTGAAAGAGGCTTTAGAGATAATCGTGTCAAATATTTTCATTTTACAAATGAAGAACATGACAGGCTAAGTTGCCCATTATTGGAGAACTAGGACTAGAGAACTTGGATAGCTTCCTGTCAAGCTGTCTCCTTAATTAGCTGATTTTAAAATTTAAACTGAAGCAAGTCCTAAGCACAACTGTTGGTTGAATCTATTTTGTGTATAAACTATGTCAGTGTACAACAGAGTTATTTATAACTACTGATTTCAACACACGATATTTCCTGTTTGTTTCTTATGACACATTCTTAGGGGCAGATTGTATTCTATTTTTGGAGATACAGCATTTGATCTTGAAAAGGCATTTTTGGTTTTAGACTGAAATAGATTGGTTTCTCAGGTTAAATAAATACTCAGGGTTTTTATTTTCATATTGCGTTTGGTAGTAGTGACTCATGTAATATGTCATGGGGTTGGAGTATCCATTTATTGAAACTAATAGTGTTGAGTTTCTATGAGCTATGAATTCTGATCTCTACTTTCATATTCCAGTTCCAGTTTCAGTTTCAATATTATTGTGCACACACACATGCATGCCGGCACATACACACACTCACAGGAATACTAAGAACAGCAAACGTCCCTACATATAGACAAGACTTTCTAGGGTATCTGAACTGTTCCTTGAAATTCATTTTTATTCTCTGTAGTCATTGGCAAAGTGTGCATTAGGTATTTATAAGGTAATTGTTATTAGACAGGATACTATTGCTTCTCAGAAGTATTACTGGTTTATTTCTGTGGTAGCATATGCTTGTAGTGGGCATGGACCAGACCAGCTGAGGCTTTTTTGCGGACTGCGTTGTTTCCCCACAGGGTCAGAATACCTCCCCTCCTCCTTCCTTCTTCCAAGAACTGACATCAGTTTCAGAAGGGAGTCATTGCTTGTGAATCAAGACTTTAAGTATAGGCTTTCTTCTTTCCACAGGCAGCTCTGTCCTCTGCAGTTGCTCTTGGGTGGAGTGCACGTGTGCGTGCGCGCGTGCGTGTGCACGGTGTGTTTGCTTGCAGCATTTGGATCTGTGCAGCGGCGGCACACTGGCTTTCTACACATCCTTTGTAGAGTGACAGCATGTGTGGAGGGGCTGGCAGCCTGTGAAACAGTTTTTTTTGTCTACCTCCTCCTCTCAACCTCACTCCCTCCCTAGATCTGGTGACATTACAGAGATAAATGTGCTGGCTAGGAAAACAGCGGAAGGAATTGACTGTCTGCCAAAAATGTGCAGCATGAAGCCAAGCTGGCTGCTCAGGCTTGCTTCCCTGATCTCTTATTGTGTGTGCAGTCTGTGAGCCCAGGGCTTTCCTTGTGGAGCATTACGTCACTGTGTTCTCCACCCTCAGGACACTGCCTTTTCTTTTGACAAGCTACTGTCCTCAGGCTTCAAACTTGTTAAACACTTAAGGCTTTATTTACACTGTTATGGAGGTAATATTGAAGATGAAATATATTAGTGTCTGAAAGAGTTTATTTTTTTTTAACATCTTTATTGGAGTATAATTGCTTTACAATTGTGTGTTAATTTCTGCTGTATAACAAAGTGAATCAGCTATATGTATACATATATCCCCATATCCCCTCCCTCTTGTGTCTCCCTCCCACCCTCCCTATCCCACCCCTCTAGGTGGTCACAAAGCACTGAGCTGATCTCCCTGTGCTATGCGGCTGCTTCCCACTAGCTATCTATTTTACATTTGGTAGTGTACATATGTCCATACCACTCTCTCACTTCGTCCCAGCTTACCCTTCCCCCTCCCTGTGTCCTTAAGTCCATTCTCTACGTCTGCGTCTTTATTCCTGTTCTGCTCCTAGGTTCTTCAGAACCTTTTTTTTTTTTTTTTAGATTCCATATATATGTGTTAGCATACGGTATTTGTTTTTCTGTTTCTGACTAACTTCACTCTGTATGACAGACTCTAGGTCCATCCACCTCACTACAAATAACTCAAGTTCATTTCTTTTTATGGCTGAGTAATATTCCATTGTATATATTTGCCACATCGTCTTTATCCATTCATCTTTCGATGGACACTTAGGTTGCTTCCATGTCCAGGCTATTGTAAATAGAGCTGCAGTGAACATTGTGGTACATGACTCTTCTTGAATTATGGTTGAAAGAGAGATTTTAATTCGATGTAATATCCACTTGGGCATGTGTGGGCATGCGCTCATGTGTTCTGGACAACCTTAGGGTGGTGTAGAGAAGTAAGGTCCTGGTAACTACCTGCCATTATTACATCGCTTTAAAAAATCTATTCTTCAGGAAGAGGGATATCGTCTCAAATGACTTCGAAGACAGTTTAGAGACGTACTGATTTTTAACTGTTGATCTTCATTGCAGATAGACATTTCTAGGACAAGTGATTTCATTTACTTACTGTGTTGAATTAAAGAAGATAATATGAGATCTGGAAGTTTGGGGTTCTTATTTTCAAGACTGCTAATGAAATTGAGAATCTAGACTGTGTAAAATGTGTCAGTGATTTTAGAGAAAAAAATTAGCTTTTTGTTCTTTTCCATAGTTTGGTGAGACTGTTTAAATCCATGTCTAAAGAAAATGGTTTTAGCTATTAATTAAAGATTTATATAGTCCTTTAAAAAAATAAGATGAGGTTCTACTTTTTATCATTTTAGGAAAGCATTATTTTAAATAGGTTCATTTGGGTGCCTTTAACCATAGTATTTTCATTGTATTTGTTCCTTATCATGTGTTACCCTGTATTGTAATGTATTTTTAATGTGTATGTTCTGTTTTTACAACTAGATTGTGAGACCCAGAAGCAGGGAACTAGTTTTGTTACACCTTGTTTCTCCAGCATTGAATTTGGTGTTCTTATGCATAATAGATGGTATGGACAATAGTATGTAGAGGTAACATTGAAGATGAGAATTGCGTGAGGTGATTTTACTAGCTGACTGTCTAAGTCAGCTAAGGCTTCCGTTGCAGAATACCGTAGACTGGGTGGCTTAAAAAATAGAAATTTCTTTTCTCACAGTTCTGGAGGCTGAAGTCTGAGATCAGGGTGCCAGCAGGGTTGGTTTCTCCTGAGGCCTCTCTCCCTGGCTTGCAGATGACCACCTTCTTGCTGTGTCTCACATGGCCTTTCCTCTGGGCACACCCCCCTGGTGTCTCTTCCTGCTCTTACAACACACCAGACCTCTAGGATTAGGGACCCACTCTTATAACCTCACTTAACTTTACCTCCTTAAGAGTCCTATCTCCAGATACAGGTGTCCCATTGAGGGTTAGAGTTTAACATACGAATCCTGGAGGGATACAGTTCAGTCCAGAACACTGGCCTGAAGATAGATATGCCAAGTTATTAAGGTTTGAGATAACATGCTTTGCTGTACACCTGTAACTAACACATCATTGTTAGTCAACTATACTCCAGTATAAAATAAAAACTAAAAAAAAAAGGTATGAGATAACATACCAGTCAAGATGTAGTCAGGAAAACAGAAACCTTGAGAGAATGCAGGATAGGGCATTGATAAAGCAGATGTTGGAGAGCTGAAAAGCACAGTGGGAACACTGAAGATGGTAACTTCCATAAGCAGCTACCACTCCTAGGGCTGGGACAACAGAAGGAGGAGATTTGGATTATTAGAACCTAGAAGTATGGAGGAGGGGCCCCATGGAGCTGGGGTTCAGACCTATGAGGAGGGCCCACTGCCTGGTTGCTTTTAAAAGCTTGGAGAGGGCTTCCCTGGAGGCGCAGTGGTTAAGAATCCGCCTGCCAATGCAGGAGACAGGGGTTCGAGCCCTGGTCCGGGAAGATCCGCCATGCCTCGGAGCAGCTAAGCCTGTGCTCCACAACTACTGAGCCTGTGCTCTAGAGCCCACGAGCCACAACTACTGAAGCCTGCGCACCTAGTCCCCTGCAACAAGAGAAGCCACCACAATGAGAAGCCCGCGCACCACAACAAAGAGTAGCCCCTGCTCGCCCCAACTAGAGAAAGCCCACGCAGAGCAACGAAGACCCAACACAGCCAAAAATAAATAAATACAATAAATTTATAAAAAATAAAAGCTTGGAGAGGTGCCCCACAGAGTTGGGGTGTGGACCTCCCAAGAGGATGGAGGATACATTGTCCTGCTGCTGATGAGGCTGATTCTGAGAGAGCTGGAAGAAGCTGAAGACGGCAGATGACTGTTGCTGCTGGGAAAGGACCAGTGCTAGGATGGCATTGGCAGGAACAGGAGACAGACCAGAAGGAGCAAGCCCACTCTTTTATCTTTACCTTCTGGTCTCCCTCTAGCACCCCGACTGGTGGAGCCTAATGGGAAGGCAGCTGAGCAAGGAGAAACGAAGTGTGCATTCTGAGCCCAGCATCACAAAGCAGCCTAAGGGCGAGATTGGAATTGAGAGACAACAGCTTTCTAGCTGGCACAGGTACTACTGGTGGGAGTCAGCCTCTCTCAGATTCAGTTGGCAGCGTGTATCAGAAATCTTAGAAACGTGCACCCCTTTGACCCAGCAATTCCAGTTCAAGAAATATATCCTAGGGAAGTAATCCCAAAAGTGAGCAAAGATGTATGTACAAGGATGTTTGATTACAGTATTGGATATAATAAAATATTAGAAGCATTAAATGTTCATCTATATGGGATTGGTTAAATTATCTTAAAACAGGTAATGAATGTTATATAGCCATTAAAAAGATGATGTTGATTTAGATTTATTGTGGGAATAAATTTAACAAAAAGCGGATTATATGTCATATGTAATATGAGCCTATTTATGTCTTTTGTTTAAAAAAAAAAAACTGTATATATAGGGAAAGCTGAGAACAATGTACATGAAAAGAGGCAGCACAGTGCCAGGTTGAAGAGTGTGGGCCCTGAAGCCAGTATGCCTGGGGTTTGTATAATATCTGGGCTCTGCCCCTTTTTATGACCGAGGATACGTTAATCTTTCTAGGGATCTGTTTTCTCATCTGGAAAATGGTGATAATAGTACCTACCCCATAGGGTGGTTGTTAGGTCTAAAAGTGTTAATACCTGTAAAGTATATATGACAGTGTTTCGAATGCTCAGCAAATGGTAGGTATTGTAGGGGAGGAAGAGAAAGACTAGGGAGAATTTAACTGTCTTTTCTCTCTTATCTAATTTTTAAAATGAGAATATAATGATTTTATTATTAGGGTAAGCAACAAAGTTTTCTATTAAAACTAAAAACAAGGAAGCTGACAAAGACATAATAAGTATTCTTGCTTACTTCTGGAAGTCCTAGAACTCCAGGGTGCTTTGTAGGTAGGAGAGCATTTCCCACTGCAGCCTCGATGCTGAGGCTGGTCTCCTAACAGCCTCCTTCCTCCTGTGGGGCAGGTTTACTCAGATACCCAGGGACAAGCTTCTGACTGGGCTCCTTGAGTGGGCCCTCTTCCCTCTGTCCTGCTCTGTGAAGAACCAAACTGAAGTTCCCTCAATTTTTTTTTTTTTAATTACTGAAAAATCGCTCACTTGTTTTTCATGTGGAGTGCAAGTTTCAACATTTTTATTGTAGCATGGAAACAGTCTTAGAACTGAGTGTTATACAGTTCTTCAAAGTCCTTTTACCGGCCACCTCTTTATCCACATTACAACCTTCCTCCGCATTTCTTGACCCTCTCTCAATACCCTCTCTTGGTTTCTTAGGCAGACAGTTTGCTTTCCTTGTTTACCAAGACCCTAATGTGCTGTGCTGAAACAGAAGGGCTCTTTACCGTTTTAGTTACATTTAGGAACCTGCTGTGGCTTCTACATTTTTGTTTTCCTTACCCCCTCCTTAATCATTCCCTGAGAGTAGGAAAAAGGGGTAAAAGATTGATTTCTTTTTTTTTTTTTTTCATCTTAGTTATTTTTGGCCACACCAGGAGGTGGTTTGCGGGATCTTAGTTCCCCGACCAGGGATTGAACGCAGGCCCACGGCAGTGAAAACGCCGTGTCTTAACCACTGTACTGCCAGGGAATTCCCAAAGATTGATTTCTTATTGCTGCGAATAATGCTCCTCTTTGAAGAAGGCAGGAGAGGATGACTGGTCAGCTTTAGTTTTAAGTATGTAAGTTTAAATCCTGCCACACCATATTATTAGTGAGTGGTATCACTGTTTACCAATAATGGAAACTCAACCTTTCCCATCTGTAAGGTATTTCTTTCTTTTAAAAAATTATTTTATCTTTAGGTTGTTTACTTGAGTGACTGAGTTGAAGCTGTTGACTAGAGTTAATACTCTAATTACTAGATTCAGACTATCTACCTGACTGAATAACTTTAATTACTTTACTAGTCATGTATAGCCTTTGACAATGTTTTTTATCTTTGGTAAAATTAGTATATAATGTTTTTTGAAGATCCCTTCCAATTCCAAACACCGTGATTCTGGTAGTAGCAGAACACTACCTGTTCTGTCAGGTGTGTGTCAGTTATTATTTTTGGTAGGACTTGAGGAAATGATGCTTTTTGCCAGTTTGTTTAAGTGCTACTTGTTTTAGACCTTAGTTTGGCCAGAATAAATGCCTATAATTGCAGTCTCTTAAAAATGTAAGGGAACACAAAAGTCTTGTTGAACATCTTACTTCGTGTAAACCATCGCTTTTGTATATTTTTAGCATAGAAAATATTCTTTTGCTAATACTCTTATACTCAGGTACCACTAAAGTTTTTTTTTTTTAAAGTGGTAAATGTGTGTGTGCAGAAAGACTTAAAAACTTAATGCAGTCTTGCAAATAAATACCATATATAGAAAATCTATAAGTCCATGGAAAATTTTAATCACCATGCCTTTTTGGGGGTGTCAAAACAAAACAAACATTTGCCCTGACTTAAAAAGTGGTGGTCATTTAACAAAGGTAAACTTTGAAGGATAGATACAGTTTTGAAAAGGAATATAAGAAGTCAGAGTTTTTAGGTGCTTCTTACGTTTGAGTTACACACCCAATAACTTTATCTCATTTAATCTTCATGATAACTTGAAAGGTAGGTATGTTGTACCGTTTTACACCAAAATGTTAAGTAACTTGGCCAAAGTGATGCCGTAGTAGGATCCCAGTCTGTCCCTAAGCTCTACTGAGTTGATTCTTAGAGGCAGGGATACAAAGGACTTTGAGGGACGGGGTAAAATAACCTGGAGAAAGAGCATTAAGTATGATCTTTGAAGACAAGTGAGTAATTGGAAGTAGAGGAAGATAGTGTGAGGAAGGTAGTTTGGTGTATGGTGGAGGGAATGGAATACCAGCCAGCAGGAGTTGGTATGTGGGGATGTGTTGTGTAAGTTTTGAGCCAGGCAAGTAACTGGATAAAAAAAAAGTATTTTAGGGGGATTAATCTGGTAGTAGTGTGCAGAAAGAAAGAGTAGAGAGAGTCAGTCCGTGTAGAAGATTGTATATGGTGATATGACTGTGAATTAGGGGAGAGCCATAGGTATAGAAAAGAAACTGAAATAAGAAGGAAAGGCCCACAAAGGAAAGGAGAGGCAGTAATAACTTAGCAGTATCATATTTGGATGAATGAGGAAATTGGTACATAGTGATGTATCTGACAAACTGAAAGTGGAGCTTTCAAATAACTGATGAATATGTGAAAGAAAGACAACTCTTTACAGTTTCTTAGCATAGAATTTAAATCCAGCAAATATGCATGTTATCATTTTTGATGTTACCTCTGATTAACAAGTAGAAAATTGTTATAGTATCTTGACAGATGATTGCTTTCTCATCTAAGTGTACAGTAGTAATCTGTATACATAGTAAAAGTGTAAATTGAAATTGATCGTTACTGATCTAATTATATCATTAACGTATTTTCCTTCACCAATGATCTTGTTATTGTATCTAATTGTAGAAGTTATTGAATGAACTCATCATAATAAAAGAACTCAATTTAGTACCCCTATTAAAGCTTTGTAATGGCTAATGGGTTATGTTGGAACTGATTAAAATTATGCAAGGTTACCTTATTGTAGACTGTAAATAATAGAAAATGGACTCTTTTCCAGGCCATTCATGTTGTTTTATTATTATATATCGTTTACAACTGTATGCTTTTGAGGAAAAGATTATCCTAAAAGAATGTTTAATAAGCAGCCACAGAGTACTTAATAGCGTATGTGGTGCTGAAGAATTTAAAGAGATTAAATCCTACCCAAGTTGTGTCTCCCCTGAAGGTTATTGATTCTTGGAGGAAGGGCTTTGAGGAAGTAGCTAATAAACCTATTTGGAGCTAAGCATGATTTTGTTGTATTTTAATTTCAGCAAGTGCTTAGTACATACTGTGTACAGGCACTTAACGAGATGAATTAAGAGGTCTAGGGTGATTTCTGCTTACCTAGGGTTGTCTTTCTGGAAAAGATGAAAGCATATTGGATTCTAAGCTGTTGGAAAGGATTTGGAAGGAGCATGAGTTCACCCAAGGCCGTTGGTAGTGAAGGAATGAAGAACTGGGTGAAACCGAGAGGAGGACTTGCCTGACTGGAAGAGGGACAGTGTATGTTAGAATGCCCAGCTTTTTCAACAGAGTATAAACGCCTTCCAAGAACGCATTCGTTTCCTAAAGTGAACTGTTATGGGCCAGTTTGCTTCCCTTCTAATATTGGAAAAAACGAATCGTGCAAACATCCTCTCAAAAGGCTTGCTTTTGAATTTTTGTGTGTGTGTAAGTGGTTAATGTGAAAAGTGAAACCAATTTAATTGGTTTCTAATTATTTTGTGTGGATTTTGTTTTGTATTTACTGACATCTATAAGTGCTTTAAAAATGTGAGTCCTGATTCTTTTTTTGTCTTCTCACATTTTTATGTTACATTACAATGCTTACCAAACAGTAATATTTACCAGACTTCTTATGCTTTGGATAGTATTTTGAAAAGGTAGCAATATTTGCTTTCCGTGTGCTCTCAGTCACTGAGCAACATTTTGGTTTCCTTCACTATACCATACCTAAGAATAGTTCAGTTGTCGCCTTTTCTAAGCTAAGACTTACCTTCTCTTTATCCTTTGGGTACTTATTATATATAATAGAGCCATTCTTTTATCTTTATTATATGTAACAGTACTTCAGCAGTAGATATTATCAACTAATAAATGATATCTCTGCTGAAAATTATTTAAATTTCAAGTTGTGTGAAATAAATATCCATTGAAGAAAGTTAATTTGCAGTTAAATTTACTTTACTTGATTATAATTGTAGTAGAAGAAACAAGATAAACAAATAGATCTGAACCACTAGAAGAATTCAAAGAGGTAGGTGAGGCCTGTAGTTTGAGGAAAAGTTAAATGTAAGGAAGAGAAGTTCAGTGGGTAGATTTGAGAGGAGCTTATGGTGGTTCAGAAACTGGCTGGATCACATAGTGGTCAGAAAGAGGTTTCAGCTTGAGACTGGTGCTTGATTGATAGACTTTTATTCTTAGACTTGTTTTGCAAGAAAATTGTTAAGGCATAAGGGTGAGCTATTTTTATGTAATTGGATTAAAAGGTAACCAACTTCGGTGTAGGTACAGTGAGAATAAAATGCCTAATGGTTAAATTTAATAACCATAATTTGTTATTAGTAATTAAAAATGTTTTCATTTTGGGGAGAGTTAAAACTATATTTCTAAGTCTTAATTACTGCACTCAAAGTTAACATAATAAGGGCTTCCACAGGAACAGTTAAAAGATACAGGTTTTCAAGATAAGGACAAATTATAGTAGTTGCTTCTCACCTTTATCAATTTTGACCTTATTACTTCAATCATCTGACTTGTGAGAATATGAAAAATCACAGCACTTAATTTTTTTGTTCATTTTTTTATTGTAAAATTTACATAAAATTTATTTTAAACATTTTTTAGTGTACAATTCAGTGACATTGAGTATATTAACAGTGTTTTATTTTTAAAAATATTTGTTTATTTATTTATTTATGGCTGCACTGGGTCTTTGTTGCTGCGCATGGGCTTTCTTTAGTTGCGGCGAGCAGGGGCTGCTCTTTGTTGCGGCGCATGGGCTTCTCATTGCGGTGGCTTCTCTTGTTGTGGAGCGCGGGCTCTAGGCGCGTGGGCTTCAGTAGTTGTGGCATGCGGGCTCAGTAGTTGTGGTGCACGGACTTAGTTGCTCTGCGGCATGCGGGATCTTCCCGGACCAGGGCTTGAACCCGTGTCCCCTGCATTGGCAGGTGGATTCTTAACCACTGCGCCACCAGGGAATTCCCTTCACAGTGTTTTAGAGCCATCACCACTATCCATTTCCAGAACTTTTTCATCGTCTTAAGTCTGTACTCATTAAACAGTGACTCCACATTCTCCCCTTCTTCCCAGCTTCTGGTAACCTCTATTCTACTTTCTGTCTGTATGAATTTAGCCACTCTAGGTACCCCGTATAAGTAGAATCATACAATATTATTCCTTTTTGTGGTTTGCCACTTGATTTTTTAAAAAATGAGTTGCAATAATTATAGTTGAACATAAAGTTTTTTATATAATTTTTTATAGTGCTTTGTAGATATTTCGTATTTAAGTCTAAGAACGATATGACCATTATTATTGCTTAGTGCATGTTTGAGTATTATAGGGAGTCTTATATGAATTACGTACTTCTTTCATACTCTTAACATTGGCTCTGCTATCTCGTCTCAATCATTTCTAGTGGTCATAAAACGAGAATTTGTAGCTTTTAAGAAGTCACAAATCTTTATTGCCTGATAGCCTGTGACAGGATCTCTTAGAGGTTTATGAAACCATAAGTCTAAGCGCAGGTTTTTTTTCCTTGAAAACTCTGGTGGTCACAATTCCAGAATTTATCATTCAGGTCAGTCTTGAAAGAAATAATTGCAACAAAACAGATTCTTGATTATCCTTTATGTCAGTGTTTAAGAACAGAGACAACATAAAGGTGGATTTGAGGTCCTCAGAAGATATTAGAAAATGAAGACAGTGACAGGTATATAGTGGATTAAAAAATTAACATCAAGTCTGGGAAAAATTAAAATTGGACTTTAATAAAGATGGGAATATCTCAGATGATGTATCTCAGTATTTAGAAAATGTCATTATATATTTAAGATTGTCTAAATGATTGTGTTCAAAATTTATTTTCTTTCATGGCGTAACCTCATGTAATAGAGATCATTGGGCAAAATTTTTGCTGTCCTTTTTTTAATCAAAGTTATTTCCAAAAACTCAAGTCAGAATGCTACTCAACCATGTGTCTACTAATGGGAGCATCTACTGTGTATTTGCCTCAGTGCTGCCATCCAGTGATTATTGTGGAGATCTCAACGTGGTGCTTAAGGCAGCCTAGGGCAACCCATGACACAGGGTACAATTTAAGTGCCTCCTGCCACAAATCTCCCCCTACTTTTGAGAAATTGAATGGCAGTAGGTTGCTGTGACAGAAATCTTAACTTAGTTATTGAGGCCGTGAAATCACTTGGTGAGATTACTTGGAAACAGTAGAGCATTTTTATATTATTAAAATTATTATTGAGCTGTGTATAGCTTTATCAGGCTCATAACCAACTCATTGTTCTTTCTAAGATACTGTTTTTCTTATTATTACCAGTTTTTCAAGGTACTTTGATTAATGTATTGAACAACACTTCTCAAATGCATATTACGTGCTAGGCGCTGTTCTTAGTACTAGGAATACAGTCCTCAACAAACAGAAATCAGAGCCTTCATGGAGTTTACATTTAGTGGGGGACAAATGATAAGATACACATACACACACAATATTTTAATTAGTGAAAAGGGTTAAGGAGAAAATATAAAGCAAGGCAGGGGATTATGAATTATTGTAGCTGGTGAGTTGCTTTGAAGTGTCGGAGGACACAGAAAGCCTTACTGAGAAGGTGACTTTTGCGTAGAGATCGGAAGGATCTAGGGAAGAGCTTTCCAGATAGAAGGAAAGCAAATGCAAAGGCCTGGAACAATTGACTTGTAAAGAAAGAGCAAGCAAGGAGGCTGGAGTAGAAAGTGAGAAGGAGAGAGCAATAGGAGATTAGGTCAGAGAGGCCACTGTGGGCTTGTGTGTGGGGGGTACAGGTCACGTGGGGCCTTTAAGCTGGAAGTGCTTGGGCTGGATGGAGAGTTTGGGGCACCAAGCGACTGCTCTGATTTACCTTCTAACAGGCTCACTCTGTGTTTAACGGTGTGTAAAGTCATTTGCTACAGTTTTTTTTCTTGTTTTATTAGCTGTAGGAGTAAGTTTACTTTATATAGATATGAGAACAATCAGAAATAAGGACTACGTTTGGACAGTTCTGGGAACAGTGATTATATTGCATATCGTGTATCTCTATACATATTTTAAAAAACTTTACTCGTGGATTATCAATTGTTCTTATTTTATCTTTGTGATACAGGATAATTGAAATCAGCTGGTAGAGTTTTACTTGGAAAATGTTACGAATATCACTACCCCAGTACATTTCAGGTTCAAATCTTACAGTGAACACAATGTAGTGTTAGCTTTTCTCACTGATTTTCATGCTCAGTGATATTTTGGGAATGAGAATTATCTGGAGTTGTAATTTTTTACACACGTCACGATATGGTTAGGCATATGCTAAAACAAATCACAAAGTTAACTGATTAGCAGTTATATTTGATCAACACAGAAAACCTCAGATTTATTTTGTAACCTAGATGATTTATTTAAACCACTTTTTTGCTTCTAGTTCATCAGCTAAAATGACTCATCCTCAAAGTACTGTTACTCTTTCCCAAATTGCACTTAAAAAATGCCCTGAAAATAATTTTTTTTAAAACCCCTGAAATTATCAATTAGTTAAAATATCACGATCACTGTTGGTAATAGTATTTCTTTATGGATTCAATTTTGTTTTGGTAGCTAAAATATTTATTATTTTTATGCTTGGTCCTGTGACGTCAAAGAATAAACATCTTCAGTGTACAGTGTTTAGTTCAAGGAAATTATGGCTGTACTGCCATGTGTTACTGAAAAGTATTTGTCTGTATAAAATTTGAGTCTGTTTGGACCAGTGTCTTTAATTGACTTAACAAATTGCTTTCCAGCCTGTCTTATTTTCACACTGTAAATACCAATACTGTTTAAACTTTTTATTGCTGATAATAATCAAATTGTTTTGTGTAGGGAGTAGGCAAGGTCTAAGACTGTGGTCGTTTGATAAGTACCAGAATAACTGAGTTACACTGCCTGCACAGCTCCAAGTTAACCATGCAGCCAGTATGTCTAAATCACTGCCCACCCCTTTCCTCCAACTTTAATGAAAGACTTGCATGAACTCAGTTATTTTGTTTGAGGTAGACAAAATCTAGTAATATGGAGCAGTGATCATATATGAAAAATATTAACGGCAGTAATATTACAGGGAACATACAGGAACATATGGGGATAGTTTTGGTAAAGATTTCTTAGGTATGATTTTAAATAACATTTCTGCCATTAAGAACTTTATTGTCTGGTTCTAGATGACAAAGATATATGCTTGAAGACACAGATTACTGCATAGTTTTACTTTTTTAAGACTGCATTTCCTATACTGAAGAATAACAATTTGTTTTTCAGACTTCCTCTTTTCTTCATCCTTGCATGTTTGCTTCCTTAAGTATGATCTAATCTATCCCTCAGAAGTAGCAGCAGATTAACTTAATATCTGTTAATTACGGTAACTAAATTTGAATTATGATACTATTCCTGCTCTGCCCTGTAGCTTCTTATTGTAACACAGGTTTCTCCAGCTCCAAGACTGCAGGTTATACAGGAGTCTTTATCTGAACCCAGCTTTGTTTCTTTTTTAGCCAGACTGCTGAAATGATACACTGCACTTTATGTGAAAGTGGAACCACTAGTCTACCAGTAGCAGATCCTTACATTGGACTGTGTCCATATCTTCCTAGTGGAGCTACTTTTCCATACTCTTATCCCTATTTTAAAAAGAGGGTGGGTGGGGAGAGACCCAAGAAGACAAGTTGATACACAGTCCTTGATCTTTACCACTTCTCAGATGATTGTTGTTCTCTTATTGAACAAGTTCTGACATGAAGTTCTTCCCACCGTGAGCTCTGATTGTGTGTGTGTGCAGGCGGGTGGCAGGGAGAGCTGTCATTTACCAATATTCTTTTCTCTAAAACTTAAAAAAGTTTTTGCAAAACTTTCCTATCTTGGGCACAGTCATCATTTCTGCTGAGTTGAACACATGTATATGATTCTTCTAAGATCATGCTTTCCCAGCTTTTTGACTTCTTTCATTGTCTTCAATTTTACTTTCTTCTGCTTTCAACTGGAATGTAAAACTCTTTGAAAGTGGGAGCTTTGTCTTTCTCACCATTGTACCCTCAATTGTCTAGAATAGTGTTTACTAAATGTTAAAGAATTCATGCACATTTGCTATTTGGGGTTTTCTTTATTAGCAAGAACTTCATACGTAGGAAATCAGAAACTCTAACACTCCTCTGCTAACCACAATCTTTAGTCTTTCTACTTTTCTGTTTCTTTTACTTTCTACTGGACCTTTATTTCCATTTGATCAGGATTCCTATGGGTCCTTAACTCAGACTTTCAGTTTGTCAAGCCCTGTTCTGCTTGTGATGTGTCCAGCCTTAACTTTGTGGCCCACTATTGTAGAAATATTTGCATTTGCATTCTGGGGAATTCCCACCCTTTAGCTTATCTTGTCAATATACAGTTCTCTGATTTTGTGAGTCCAAGGCTTCCGAGGTGTTAAGGAAAGTTGTACAGCTGTCTTGATTGGAAATACTACAAATTGATTCTCTCCTATCTTAGCTTTGTGGTTAGGGCTGATTGACAGTTTTATTTTCTATCACAAAGTGATTCCCTATCACTTTCCACGCAGATTTTCAGACTTTTCTGCTCTCTGTAAATGCCCAAACCCATACCTATCTACTTCTCTTTAAGCAAAAACATAGCCTTCTATTTTAGTGAAGATATAGAGTTCACTTTGCAGGGATTCCATCAGCTTTTCTCTTCTGTATTTCAAATTTATTCTATGTTAATACATACTTTGCTGATTCTGTCTTGCCTGAGGAATGTGTGTCCATTTCCATTTTGATAGGAGGTTTTTCTGTTGTTGTTGTTACCTCTGTTCTTAAACCCAGACAGTCTCACCTCTCAGTTTTCTCTGTCAGTTATCACTTTCTCATGGTCTGTCTAGCCAATCCCTGTCCCACTTGTAGCAGGTGATTTTACTTCCTATTTTCCAGAAATAATGAGGCTATTGGAAGTGAGCATCCTCGACTTTTCCCTGTTCCCACCATCCCACCTACAAGCAGTATGCATCTACACCATTCTGTCTGTGAAGGCCAGTCCCTTTACCTATGCTTACAAATCCATTCTCTTTTCTAAGCCAGTGTTTTCCAGTAGAACTTTGTGTAATGATGAAATAGTTCTATATTTTTGCTGTCCAAAACTGTAGTCAGTAGCCACATGTGACTCCTGGGCAATTTAAATGTAGCTAGTATGACTGAGGGATTAAATTAGTTTTATTTTAAATTTAAATAGCCACATATTGTAGTGCCTGCCATATTGAACAGTGTAGCTCTAATCCTTACTACATAATATGTTCCTGTTATTTCTTGTTTCTTGAATCTCTTTGACCATGTGTGTCTTCTCTTCCACATTTAAATAGGTTTAGTCTTTCTCATTTGAAATAACTAGAGCACATCAAAACCCTTTGTCATTTCCTTTTAGCTGTCTCCTGTCTACTCTCTGTCCCTGCATGGCAGCTTGTTGGTTCCTGTGACTTCAGTTCTTATCCTGTCACTGAGAAGGGCTCTGTCTTAGTGAGGTCTCCAGCTATTTCTCAGTTGTAGAATCCAGTAGTTACTTTATCTTCCCATCATTGATTTTTGATTGCTCTCTGCTTCTTGAAATTCTTGTGTCATCACTTCTCTTGGTTCTGTTTTGTCTTGGTCCTTTCTGGCCTGCTTTTCCTCTGATGCTTCTAAATGTTGCTGCTCTTCTATCCCGACTTTGTCTCACTTCTCCACTCCCCTCCCTTTACTCTCTACCCCTTCCACCCACTCCACTTACCTCCACCCTCTCACTGGGCATTGTCAGTTATCACTTGCACGCTCATGTCTTTTAAATCTATCTCTAGCCTCTTTTCTAAGTTCCAAACTTCACTGTCTAAATCACCATCGGTATTTCTTTCAGAATATTCCAGAGTATATTGAGTATATTGAGTACCACAGTCCTACTCAATAGATGTTCATAATTAAATTTAACTTTCTAATTAAAATATATATTCAGAAAAGTACACAGATTGTAAGTGTATGCCTTAATTCCTAATTAAGATCCATGAAACCATCATCCAGGTCAAGAAAAGTAACATTATTTATACCTCAGAAGTCCCTCTCCAATTCATTACCTCTTTCTTTCTCCCTAAAGGTAATCACTATCCTGACTTATAATAATATAGAGCTATTTTTGAACTTTATATAAATAAAATGATATATTATGTATTCTTCTGGGTCTATTCTTTGGCTGTTGTTTGTGATATGTTGTTGACTGTAACTTGTTTATTTTCATTACTGTTTAATGTTCTACTGTATGGATATAGCATAATTTATTTGTGTAACCATTCATTGATAGTTATTTGGGTAGTTTTTATTTGAGTAGATTTTGGTGTTATGAATAATGCTGCTCTGCTCATTTTTGTGTATGCTTTATTATATATTGTGTGTATGTACTTCGTTTGGGTATATAGCCAGGAGTGGAAGTGCAGGATCATATGGTATGCTGTGTTTATTTTTAGTAGTTTTCAGAGTGGTTTTGTCAATTTATATTCCTATCAGCAGTGTAAGAGAGTTTCTTTTGTTCCACTTTCTTACCAATACTTACTATTGCCAGTCTTCATAATTTTAGCCTTCCTTGAAGATCTGCTTCCTTGATGGCTAGTGAGGTTGAGCATCTTTTCGTATGTTTATTGGCCACTTGTATATTACATATGTATTTTCTGTTGTAAAGTACCTGTTGAAGTCTTCTGTCTGTCTTTTCCTTATTGACATGTAAGAGTTCTTTGTATATACAGTACTGGATATGAACATTTGTTGGTTAAATGTGAGTTAATATCTTCCATTCTGTGGCTTGCCTCTTCACTTCTTTAATGGTGTCTTTCTAGTCTTGCGTCCTTCTTACTGTGTTCCCTACCCCAAATCAATTAGCCAGCAGTTCCTGCCAGTTACACCTTTAAATACCTCTTTTGTCTCTTCTCCAGTCCTTTCATCAGTGCCTTAATGCAGGCCCTTGTTACTCAGGGCCTGGATCATAGATCATATCCCTTCCCGTCCATTTCCAACCACGTACAGAGTGACTTTTCTAAACTTCAAATCTTACTCATATCATTCCTCTGTTAAAATCTTCTCGTGGTACTTAGAGGCTACAGCATAAAGCTTAAGCCTCTTGACCTTGCTTCTGCCTTCTTTAGAGGTTACTTCAAGTTTCTACTCCTGGATGAAGTCTTTCCCGACTTTATTCCCTGGTTCCTTTTCATATTTCTTTTTAAAGAAAGGATGTGGTTGTCTTTACCACAGGCACAGTTGTTAAGACAGCTTCCTGCTGTTCATCTCTCATTTTATCTCTTGGCTGAGCAGTACTGTTAGTTTGCTTGTGTTAGACATTTTTACGTTGATGTACCATCCAACTCTCTGATTAGTCTATTTCCTTTTCAGGCTTTTTCCTCTGCCAGTCCCTTAAATATTGATGTTCTGACCTTGGCTTTCTTCTTTCCACCTGTTCTCCATGGGAGAACTCATCAACTCTGATGGCCTTACTGCCATTTTGTATGTGCAGTCAGCCCTCAAGGTATCTGCAGGGTCCGGGTTCCAGATTCAACTGACTAAGATCCACGGTTGGTTGAATTCAAGGATGTGGAACCTGCGGATATGGAGGGCTGACTGTCTATGACTTCCAGATTTTTATTTCCAGACCACCTTTTCTCTTGAACTCCAGATCCATGGGCATTGCCCCTTTGATGTTTCTTAGGCATTTTAAGCTCATTAAGTCCCAAACTAAGCTCATACCTCCCAACTCCCAAATCCAATTCTGTATGATTCTGTATTTTCTTTGAACATCCCCTTCAGGTATGCCTGCCTGTCAGATACCTCTGTGAAGCCTTTCCCTGATACCACTTTTCCCTACTTGATCACTTCTTCCTTTGTTTCCCTATCATGGTACCTGCGAACATCTGTTCTCCCCTGTAGACTAAAGGCATCTTGAGAGGTTTGTATCACTGTCCTGCACAATGGTTAGCATAAGTAGTTGAGAGGTGACTGAGAGTACCTCCAAGTGAGCACACCTGACATCAGATTCATCATCCCTTTGCTTTCCTCCTGGTTTTCTTCTTTAAAATGACTCACCTTTCGCAGTTAATGACATCACCATCTTTGCAGTTAAGTTAGTCATGTTTAATTCCTTTTCTGTCACTTCCACAACTAGCTGGTTTCTGAGTCCATAGCTATGTTTTCCTATTCCATTCCCTTAGCTTTGGTTCAGGTTCTTACCTTGTCTTCACCAGACTATTGCAATCCCTGTTTAAATGTTCTACCTATCTTTAGGTTTTCCCCAGTTTGTCTTTGTTATTGCTACTGGAATTATTTTTGTCAAATACAGTTGATCATCTCTTGGTTCAGTAACCTGTTCGTGTTTTCTTGAGGATAAAGTCCAACTTCTTTATAAGACATTCAGTGGCAGTCTTAAAGAACTGGTCTAGTCTTCCTCCCTCCGCTTATCACGGAAGCCATATCCTTTAAGCACTAGCCTTGGCAGACTGCAAACCGAAGTTCACCTTGTTTATACTACCTGTATTGCCTTTCTCTCCATCCAGTGCTGTGGAGGAACCTAGAGACCTAGCTTTAAACCTGCTTTTAACAGTTAGTATCTGTTGTCCTTGGACAAGCTTCTCAAGATACCATAACACACACGTATTAAGTACTGGCACTTAGTATGTGTTACCTTCCTCGTTCAACCCTTCTCTTCCAAACCACAGTTGGAATTTATCCTTCCCATTTGTACAGAGCTCTTACTGTTACCTTTCATTATGCTTATTAAACATCTTATTTTTCTCCTACATCACATGCCTTTTAAGGGCTGATACTATGATTTCTTGTGCTTAATTCAGTTGAATTTTTCATTCTTAGGTAATGGATTTGCTTTGCCTAATCCACACTGTATCATTTAGTTTCTAAGTGACCAACATGATTGGGATATGATTTTTTGGACCAAACTTGTCACTACGGGGACCGTTTGTAAAGGCCCAGCCAAAGCAGCTTGGTAAAAACTCACCTACTTTGTTGGAAATTTAGGAGGGGGATACATTTGTCCCAAAGTCATATGTAACTCTCGAAGGAATTTACAACTGTAATTGTAATGTCTTTATATTTATACTAAAAAAAAGCCCCAGTACCTGAGTGAATTGTGCTTTTCTTTACAGCCAGTTGCTGAACCAATCCCCATCTGTAGTTTCTGTCTTGGTACAAAAGACCAAAACCGAGAAAAGAAGCCAGAGGAACTAATCTCCTGTGCAGACTGCGGCAACAGTGGTATGTAGCCCTTGTGTCCTTGTGACACGTGCCCTCAGGCGAGAGGATGTTTGACTGGAGTTTGTACCCTTGGTCCTTAAGAAAGGAACATTTTAATTTGATTCTGGTTTTAGGTACCTGAGATGAGCTTCTAGATGAGGGAGGGATTTAAATGTATAGTTGAAATGTTTTATTCAGTTAAGTTAAATCAGGCCTCAGCTGTTATTGTTGTTTTTATAAAAAGCTTTCCATAGACTTATTTTTTTCTGTTGGTCTTTATGTTTCATTGTCAAACATCTGTTCAAATCACAGCAATCAGTTAGAAGTTATTGCTGGTTTCTTTAATAATCACTACTTATCTTTCTTGATTTATGCCTCAGGTTTCATGAATAGAACCAGGATGATAACAGATTTGTTTTTCTTGATAGAAACTTACATATGTCACATTGGGAAATAGAGCGTTGACACTGCAATTTAGTGAGCTGTGTGAAACTCTGGGCTCTAAAAAAGGTTTTGCGAAGAGTCTCCTAATTTGTCAATTCCAGAGATAGTCTTGGTCTGCATTTTAAGAACTTACGCGGCTTTGCAGTATCTTTAATCATTGGCTTAATAGTCAGTGTTTTATACCAGTGACAAATAGGATTTAGTCCAGAAAGCAGAAAACACACTACATACTTCAAGGGGAGAGGAACTTAATACTAGAATCAGGGTTTTGTGAGCTCGTTGGAAGGGCTGAAGAGGCAAGCCCGGGACTGGGCCTCGAGGACTGATTCCTGGGACCTTGCAGAACCGGCCCACCAGGGAGCCACTGCGTCTGCCGCCACCTGGAAGAGGTGGAGGTGGGAAGTACTGCAGGACCGTTGAGTTCTGTAGCTGGTGCTGAAATGCTGAATTCGGCCATTGTCACAACTGCTTCTGGATAGCCATGAAGGTGGAGAGTTATGAAACTGGCGTTTTCATAACTTTTCATTAGAAAACAGTATCAGGAAGAAGATGGTCTTTGCTTCATTACTACCTTTCAGAAATCACCCAAACACATCCCATTGGTAGAATTTAATTTGTATCTAGAGCCTAACTGCAAGAGAGTCTGGGAAGTATAGTCTTCAGCTTTTTGGTTTTTATGTATAGAAGGCATTAGAAGGAGGTGGGAAGAGATCGAGTAGTGGTGACCATATTCAGCATAATACCACAAACCAAAATGAATTCTGGGTGGGTTTCACAGTTAAATATAAACCATAAAATCCTAAAAGGTTAGACAAAAATATAGTGACATGTCATACAATACAGTGATTTCCAAACTATTTTAGTAATGGAACCCTTAAGAAATCTTATGAGAACTCAAATATATAAAACAGGTAAAAATGAATCTGGTTTAGGTGAGGTAGGAATGAAATAGGAGCAGGGAGAGGGTTGTGTTATAGCCCTGCCTTCTGAGAAGCATTATATTTGAGGTGGTCTCTGAGTTTCTGTAAGATAGGGAAGAGCGTACTTTGAAAATCTTACTGTAGAGGGGACTTTTAAAGAACTAGTAAGATAAATAACTATTAGTTACCCTTGCTATAGAAATAAATTACTACAGAACTTAGCAGCTAAAAGCAACAACAAACATTGTTTATTTCATGTTGTTTCTTTGAGTCAGGAATTAGGGAGTGGCTTATCTGGGTGGTTTTGATTTGGGATCTTTCATGAGGTTGCAATTAAGATTGCAGGTCCTGTGCTTGTGTCACCTGAAGGCTTTCATGGTGACTCATTTACCTGGCTGGCAAGTTAATGCTGCCTGTTGACAGGAAGCCTCAGCTCTTTGCCCTGTGGACCTTCCCATAGGGCTGCATGAGTGTCCACAGGTGGCGGCTGAGTCCCCCAAGCAGGTATCTGAGAGAAAGAGCAAGGTGGAATTGGCAGCATCTCTTATACTTACCTTAGAAGTCACGCTGTCATTTCAGCAGTATCCTGTTTGGTGTGGGAGAGAACTACACAAGGGCGTGAATTGGTGTTGTTACCAGGAGGGCTGCTTGGAGCTTGGCTATCAGAATAACCAAGGAAGAAAGTATGGACATGGTCAAGTATACGAAATTTGGTACTTTTCAAATTGAGAACTAAAATACCCCAAATTTTAAAAAGCAAGAATTGTTTGAGAAAAATAATTGCATTAAATATGGCAAGGGGCCAAAAGCTCTAAAGTATAGAGCGTGTGCTTACATTTCTAAACGTGAAGTCTGGGGGCAGAGCCTATGAATAGGCAGTTCACACGAGAGAAAGTTAAGAGTTGAGCGTGTGAAAAACGTTCTACCCAAATAATAATAGGAGCGCACACCAAAGCAGCAGCGAAGTGTTATTTTATAGCTTTTATAGAGCTCGAAAGATAAGAGAGCCCAACCTGGAGCTGATAAAATTTCGGTAAAATATTTGTGCTTTGCTGGTGGCACTGGGTATTATATCATAGGATTTGAAGCATGTTTTGGCAGTGCAAGTCTACCTCTCAAGCTATAACAATGTTTATTTCATCTCACTCACCAACTCCTCTTTCAGGAATTTATTCTCAAGAAGGAAAGAATCTATCATCATGAAATAATTCACTTTAGTGATCTAATAACTGTTACGGGTAATTGTCTAAATATTTGCAACAGGGAAATGGTCAGGTAGGTTATAGTGTGTCAAGTCAGTGGAATATAATCAGTTTAAGGAATGTAAATATAAAGTTTGCTTGAATAAAATAATGGAGAAAAGCAAAACAAAGCCGTATATATTCTATAATTAAAACCATGCAAGGGCTTTAGTTACTTTTCGAAGGAAGAGTAGGACACGAAAGTGGCTGTTCTAGGATGATGAGATTATGGGTGAGGCTTTTACACCTCTTCCATTTTCCTTGGATGTTAGTGATGTTTTGATGATAAATTTCTTATCATCTCTTAAAAGAGAAAATTATTTAGGGATAGAAGAGAGAGGAGAGAAGATAATTTAACCAACCCTTTCTCTCACTGAAGAAAAATAAACATAACGAATTTTTAGAGGAAAGGGATAAATCTTTTCAGAGTTGAGAGCAAATTGGCTACCCTAAGTTTTTGAGAATCAAACTGATACTAACTTTTGGGAGAGGAAACATTTTTTTCTGTTACTATTAATTTTGATCACAGTAGAAATATTGCTTAGGTTTTAGTTTTAGCTTGAGTGCCTTAAATCATGAGCACATAACTCACTTTTAAATGGTGGGATTTTTAAAATATATTTTTTAGTTACAAAAGTAACACATGTTATTGTTTTAAAAATGAGAGCACAGAAGGGTATAAAGTAAAATGTAAAATCCTTTTCCTGCAAAATATTTATAGCTATATCCTAGGATGTTACAGTTGTAAACAGTTTTTGTGTTATTCTTCCAGAAATGGCCCAGGCATGTTTTGTATTCGTATGCATGGGAGCATGTGTACACACATAGTGCTTTAATTAATGCAGGCTTAAAAAAAGTTTGGAGTTTGTCAAGTTTTTTATAATCAAATTGGGGAGGGTGATGTATTTAGCACGCATAAACCTGAATTGAGTGCCCAGTCCTGATGAGGCGTGTGTGGCAAGCTTCCAGGGGCTTCTTGTTTTCCTTGATGTTTTGATTTAAGAAAATTGCCTTTTTCTACCTCATTCCTTTAATACAGTTACAAAATGATTCTTGATTGTTTCGTTTGCGAACTTTCCCCTTATTAGGTCATCCATCCTGTTTAAAGTTTTCCCCCGAGCTAACGGTTAGAGTGAAGGCCTTACGGTGGCAGTGCATCGAGTGTAAAACGTGCAGCTCCTGTCGCGATCAAGGCAAAAATGCAGTGAGTATCTTCGTCTTCCAACGTGAATATTTCATTTAGAAGTAGAATGTACAACTGGCATTTTCCTCTAAGTATGGTTGGTTATTTTCAGTCACTTGGTCCAGCAGAATTTAGAACAGTAGCTCCTTCAAGTTACACATCATTAGTTTAGAATACTTGCTCATTGACACTTGGATGATTTCTAGGTAGTTTCTGAAGCACCTTAATTGTATGTTTGCAGAGAGACTAGCTACGTTAAAGAAATACTCGTGAAATTTGTTTGAGTAATATGGAGGTATTCATTTAGGGATGGTCAGTTATATTAATTACAGTCATCCGTTTCTCTTCTTTTATTAAAACAGACTAAAGTTAGCTTGTATCTGGCTACTGGATAAACTTAAAAGTAATGAAACTTTAGTTTTTATTAAAGATGGATGAAGCAAAACTTTTTGCTAACTCAGGCTGTCCGTTTACTCAACTAATAAAAATTAAGGGAACTTTTATTATTATGGTAACTCATCTTCTTTATGGAAAGGAGCTTCCTAGGTTTCATGAAGTCGTGGTCCTGACATGTTTCACAAGGTTTAACCAAACTGTTCTTTCTCTCCTTTAGGATAACATGCTCTTTTGTGATTCCTGTGACCGAGGTTTTCACATGGAGTGTTGTGATCCGCCACTCACCCGGATGCCAAAAGGTAAGAAATACTTTCTGAAATCAGTCTGGCAATATAAAGGGGCAGGTTAGTGAAAGCGCTTTTTAATCTGCTTTGTTAAGATGAGAGAATAATTTGCATCTTTCTATTTGGTGTTGTGTAAGTAGAAAGAGAGCGAGCAGTCACCCTAAAGGTGGGGATAGGTCTTTCTGTTTAGGCATCCTAACATTCTTATGTGGTGTGGATTTATTATTAGTTTCCTCTGTTTTCATTATTTAAGTATCCATGGAGGGTGAAGGTGTTCATTTATAATTTTTTGCCAACTCTCTATAGCTAGAGGGCAAAATACTTGCCTTATGTAATAGTTTGAAATATCTGTTTCTTGAAAGGAAGAAGTGAAGTTGTATTAGGTCATGTTGATTATATCACAGCTCATCACTTTTGAGGGGCCTAAAGCTATCAGGGCCTCTGATTTATCGAAAACCTTAAAAATGTTATAACATTTTGCAAACAAACAGGTGCCCAAATCAGAAGAATACAGCTTAATAATGTTATTCTATTCTTTTGACTCCTGTTCCTTGAAAGGTATTTAGTTGGGATACAGTTGTCTGTTGGTTGGATTTTCATCTTATCATATGCTTATAAGTTTCTTAAAAAAAAAAAATCATTAGTCTTCTCTGCTTTGTCTTACCATAAATTCATTTTCAACTCGGATTTTGTGATTTATAGGTTTCTTAAGTAAAATGCTTATGGGATACTTGATGTGTCTGTTTGAAGAAATTTTTCCTGTTGATGGAAAGGGACTCAACCTTAGTTATAGCCAAGTTATTCCACTTTAGGATTTTACTTGAGTTCCTCTGTGCCACTATTGATTGTCACCTTTTGAAGAGCCTACATTTATATGTATTGGAAGAATAAGTATCCCCCATTTCCTACCTCTTCCATTTACTTGAAATGTGGACAAAAGGCCTTCTGAGAATCCTTCAAGATAGTAAAGATTTTCTTAGGACTTCATTCCTGTGTATTTAATGCCTACAAAGGAAGTTTTTGGAAGCTTAAAGCAGGCAATATTTTATTTTGAAATAATTTCAGATTTACAGAAACGTAGTACAAATAGTACAGAGAGTTCTCATTGTACCCTTTACTCAGCTTCCCCTAAAGTTAACATCTTACAGTTATTGAAACCAGGAAACTAACATTGATCTGATGTGATTAATCTACAGACCTTATTTGAATTTCTGGTCCTGAGAATCCAATCCAGGATGTCACATTACATTTAGTTGTCATATTTCCTTACTCTCTTCCAGTCAGTTCCTCAGATTTTGTCTTTCCTGACCTTGACACTTTTGAAGAATACTGGCCAAGTATTTTGTAGAAAGTCCTTCGTTTTGGGTTTGTCTCTTGCTTTATCGTGATTAGACTGAGGCTATGCAGTTTGACAAGAATACTAGAGAAGTGATGTTGTGCCCTCTTAGTGTATCATAACAGGGGTATATTATACTGGTCTTATTAATAGTGGTGTTAACTTGGACCACTTGATTATAGTGGAGAAACTTGACAGACACCTTAAAGTTACTCTTTTTCTGCTTTGTATCTCCTTTAGCATCAGTCATTGATTCGTGCATGCACCACTTTTTACTGTGGTGTTTGTCTACATAGTGATGATTTTTCTATTTCCATCATTTCTTCTACATTTACTAACTGTAATTCTGCTATAAGAAAGAGTGATCCCCAGCTGTGAGATGATCTGAGGTGATGCCTGTTTGGCAAACTTTGGTTTTTGCTGTCAGAGCTCCCATCCTGGCTTCTGAAGCCGATATGGTTGCCCTGGGGTGGGCACCCCCTGGCTCCCACGGGCTCCCAGGTTTGACTCTATCCATTTGGAGTGGTTTGGGGACCCCAAAGCCTTTGCTCCTGTTGGTTTGTCCCTGACAGCAGACAAAGCCTTGTGCTGCCCTCAGTTTTCCCCCTTTATTTCTTTTGAAGAACCAATTTTTCACGGTACTTGTCCTGATTGTTTTCATAGTGTTCAAACCTGTATTTTTGTATGTAGGGGGAAATAATTTTCTCAACACTAATCGTTAATAAATACTGTATTAAATTGTCATGAAGGAGTTCTTGTTTAATAAATGGACATGTAAAAACAACAAAAAAAACACACCAAAAAAAAAAAAGAAAGAGTGATCCCTTTCTCCCACTTATTTATTTATTCAGCTATTCAAATCATTATGGACTCATGGATATTTATTTTATTCTATGGCTTATAGTCCATTGCTGTGATTATTCCTTTTTTTCTGGATTGACCCAGATCTGGCTGTTGGGAGTTCCTTCACGTTGGGTTCTGGGTCCTTTTCACATGCCTTCATCATCTGTTGAGCACTTCTTTATTTCCTGGCACCACAAGCTGTTCCAGGTTATCTTGTATTTTCCCAGCTCCAGTCCTGGACTCAGCCATTCCTCTATGGGAACCTGGCTTCTTTTCTTGCAGAACAGTAATTAGAAGCCTGTATGTGGGTTCTGGGTATAAAGTGAGGATCAGTGGACTTCAGCCATGTGTGGCCTTCAGGATATTTGTGAGTCTCTTCCAGTTGTTTGTAGAATTTTGTGTGTGTATGTTTTCATGTTTATTTTTCTGGGGGGCTTTTATCAGATTTTCAAATGAGAGTCCTTGACCTGAAACAGGTTAAGAACTCCTGGCTTAGAGTATCTGAACTCTTTCAGTGTATTTATGTCCATTGTGCTTTTATGTGGAATTTTCTTTCTTTATAGGCATGTGGATATGTCAGATATGTCGACCTAGGAAAAAAGGACGAAAACTTCTACAGAAAAAGGCGGCACAGATAAAACGGCGCTATGCTAATCCAATAGGACGTCCAAAAAACAGGTTAAAGAAACAAAACACGGTGTAAGTTGTACTTGTGGCAAGGTGAGGGGAGAAGAGCGTAGGGTCTTCTCTGTAGCACAGGGTTCACTTGTTTGCTCTGCGAAAAGACACGCAGTTGTCATAGCTGCCACTTTTATGTAATAATAATGGCTAACTCTTACTGAGCCCTTAATAAAGTGCCAAGGCACTCACTGTTCTAAGTGCTTGACTTGTGTTAAATCATTTAATTCTCCCACCAGCCCAGTGAAGTAGGTACTGTTGGTACTCTCCTTTTTCAAAGGAGGAAACTACAGTCTAGAACGATTAACTTGCATAGTTTATAGTAAGTGTTCAACTGAGATTAAAACCCCAATAGGCTGGCCCCAAGGTCTGGCTCTAAACCGTTACCTTAGATTGCTTCTTTTACCTAAAAAACAAGGAAGAAAAAATTACATTATTGAAGCATTTCACAGATTCTTCTCTTGATGTAATCTCAGTAGTTTATTTCTGTTATATGTACAGATTGCTGGATAGCTTCTCCTGTTGAGGTCATAGCTAAGTTCCATTTCTGTGTCCTGAAGTAAAATAATGTGAATTTTCATCTGTTAACAGAAATCAGGGATATAATTATCTCTTGTGGACTAGAAAACTGGGCTAGGTCTGGAGGAGGTGGGGCAAGATTAAGTAGCTAATTTTCTCTTTTCTTTGGAGTATCTCTACAGTAATTCACCTTTGATGATATGTAAACTATCTTTAGGCCTGTCAACCTCTCACAAAATTTACCCACCCTTTGTACACTTAAGACGAAGGTGGTATAGCTGAAATGAGTGGGCATTAGCAGCTTGAAATACATAGAACCAGTATTGTAGTTCATATTTTAAATCTTAAATCAAGCTTTAACTTTCCTGTAAAAAGATCTTTTGATTCCTGACTTGCAGAGAGTAACCCATCCTTATGTTTAGAGGTAAGAGTATAACTCTGAGTTGGTGCAGAGATCCTTGGACTTCGTACCTGGAAAGGTCTTAGTTTTTCTCTGGTACAACTTTCATTGTATAGATGAAGACACTGTTGTTTAAAGAGAAAGTGATTTGTCCAAGATATGCAGCTAGTAAGTGGCAGAATTACGACTCAGATATGCCCTCTGACTCCTGGCCTAGGATTCTTTTCACTATAAAATGAATAGGCTTCCCAGAAATAGATGTTTCTAATAACATTACTTTTTAGTCATATAATATTTACAGTTTATGGAATATTCTTAACGATATAGATTTTTAAAATATAGTTGTAGGTTATTTACTGTGTGTTATATATTAAATAGAAACCACATAAAGATTTCTTTTTAATAGTTTCCCTTTTCCCTGTTTGATTCTTTAGGTCAAAAGGTCCCTTCAGCAAAGTTCGAACAGGCCCTGGAAGGGGTCGGAAACGTAAAATCACTCTCTCCAGCCAGTCAGCATCGTCATCAGAAGACGGATATCTAGAGCAAATAGATGGCTTGGACTTCTGCAGAGATGGCAGCGTCCCCTTGAAGTTCAATAAGAAAACCAAAGGGCTCATCGATGGCCTTACCAAATTCTTTACCCCTTCCCCTGACGGGCGGAAACCTCGAGGGGAAGTGGTGGACTACTCTGAGCAATATAGAGTCAGGAAAAAGGGCAACAGAAAATCAAGCACTTCAGATTGGCCCTCAGGTAAAAGTTTGTTCACTTAGAAACAAAAAGTATTCCAAAGTGTGTTATTTGGAATAACAATAGTTATCTGGAGTAGATTTATATTTGATTATTAAAAATTGGTCTTGGACTATAAGAATGTGCTGAAGATATGTATGTAGGTGATGCTCAAGTGATAACTATGGCAGGAACTTAGAGGCTAGAGGTGAAGTTGGAGAATGGACAGGTAGGAGTTTTAGAGAAAAGAAGATGCTTTTTGGGTAGAACCACAAAGAATCTGCCTACAGAAATTTAGTGTATAACCTTGACTCAAGGATAACTTTATGTAATATTTCATAAATTACAAAATAAATTATGTGATGAACATCAAGATGCTTACTTTATTCCTGGAAGGATATTGCAGAGTATAGGTAAATATTGGGTTGGCCCAGAAGTTCATTTGGGTTTTTCCAAGCCTGAACGAAGTTTTGGGCCAACCCAATAAAATGCTGTTGATCTGAGCATAAGTGAAAGACCAAACTATATGCAAATATGATGAGGTCATTGATTTTTCTACTTCAGATCTTGGCAAATACAGTTGTAATTTTTCATGGATTATACATAAAAAGAAAGAGAAAGAGAACCACAGCTTCAGACCATTTGCTTATGTGTCAGGCTCAGGTCCCTAGCTTTCAAAGTAGAAAACAGCTGTGGAGAAGAGTTAAAAGTATAGCAGATAATTCAAGTCAGAGGAGAACATTTTGATGAGCTGTCCAGATAATTAGAGCTGGTCTCATCGCTGTTGAGTTGCAAGAGCCTAACCGTGTGAAGAAAGTTAGAAAGGGCTCTGAGGAAAGCAGAAGAACAAGAATGGGCTCTTGGATCACAGGGCTGAGTCTGTAGTGTCTCATGTGCTGCAAGGACTTCCTTAACTTTTATTTCCTTCCCCACAGTGTCCCATTGGTGATTGTATTCACCGCTTCATCATTCCTGCTTATATCAATGATTGATTGGTCCACTGCAGGAGAGAAAAGTCCTCATCCTTGTCAGGTCCCCCCTTTTATGCTGTATTGATTGGCTTTTCACCTGAGTGGCAATCAACTAACTACAGTTTAAGCATTTAAGTACTTTTCATGTCTTTATCAGCCATGTAGACTGTAGATAAGCTCCACTCTGAGTACATTTATCTAAGAAAATATGCAAGCCATTTAGGTTGGATTTAGGAAGGAATCTCTTAAAGCAGATCGTGATAAAAGGCATTTTTGAATTAACCATTTCACTGGCGGTGGATTATTAGAAGAATCTACTGGAAAGTGTTAGAAATTATTAGAGCAAATGTATAAAGTATATGGAGAACCAATATTGAGCTTTAGGCATTGGTATGAGCTTTTGCTTTAATTGGCTCTGTCATTTTCTTTGTGAATTGTAGAGTTTAAGAAGCAATCTGCACCATCTGATACAATGCTGCGGAATACTGTGCTAGATCTGTGCCTGCATCCGTCTGTGTCATGCACTAGGGGGCATTAAAGGCACAGAATATCTTCAGATTATATATGTATTTTTCAGTTTAGGAATATTGTCAAGAGTGAGTCCTTGTCCTTCCTCTTACACTAAATGAGTAACTGTATGTGCAATTGATTTTTAAAAGAGAACTGTCTGTCACTAATGGGTTTTTTTCAGCCATACTCATACAGAGAGGAAGTGAGACCAAATCAGTGTCATCTTCAAATGCAAAGGATAGTGATCTACTTAATCCCCCAATGCTCCTTTCACTCATTTCTTTACCCATTTGAGGAAGGTGCATCATTTAGTGTATGCTTATAATAATTTGTCATACTTACCCAGAGGATTACCATCTGTGATACTCAGGCTTTGGAGTTTGTGCTTTAAAAGGGTACCCAGAATGTGAGGGGAGTTGGTAGTACTTGGCATCAGTTAAAGTAGCTATTTGACATACATCTTTTTGTTGAGATAAGAATGTATTGGCCTTATGAAGATTGCAGAATCATTGAGAATTTTAAAAGGAGCAAAATTTCCTTGTTTTGCTCTGAAGTGATGAAAATTATGTCTTGCTATAACATAAACTTCTTCCATACTACCAAAGAATGAAGAAGCAATATTTGCATGTTGACATGTTAAACTCATATTAAAAGTTTTATATTCATGTTATTTCAAAATAGACTTCATACTTCTTAGACCTTTTTCCTGTTCTACTTTTATATGTATGTATGTATATACTGAAGTACCTCTTTTAATGAAGTTTAAATTTAGTTATTTAGTTAATATTTTTAAGCAGCTTTAAGTCAATTCAGGGTTTTCATTATAAGGCAGATATAATATGTACATATTGTTTATTGACTAGTATCTTTCTGGGAGTCAATTTAATGTTATCCTCTTCTCTTTTATATAAATAATATTAAGACTTTTGAAATTTGTTCTAGTTCATGTGCTAAACTGAAGGTAGCATTAATAACGTGAGCCCTTTCTTAATGTGCAGACAATCAGGATGGCTGGGACGGCAAACAAGAAAGTGAGGAACGGCTTTTTGGGAGCCAGGAAATCATGACTGAGAAAGATATGGAATTATTTCGTGATATCCAAGAACAAGCACTGCAGGTAAAGTTGAATATTCAGATGGGACAAGCAGTTTGTTCATGGATGAGAAACAGAGGATTAATTATTTTGTGGGTAAAGCAGTAATAGCAATTTATTTATCCATCTGATCTGCGAATAGATGTGGTTTGTGCGTGTGCATAGTTTGCTGGTTAAGGTGTTCTTTTCAAACCCATGATAACTGCTTTGGTTTTGCAGATAAACACATTGCTTTGACTACCAGTATCAAATAAGCTTGGTTTATTTATCAATATTTTCTGTCTTATGTATGAAGAAGAGTTTAGGATTTTACCAACAAACAAAAACCAAGCCTCTCTCAAGTGATAAAACACATACTCATTAATTCAGGAAATATTTATTAAATGCTTCTGCCTTAATCCTTTGTTAACACGTAGCAAGAGAATAAATGTACAGACACAGAACCTACTTATGTGCCAGATGCTAGAGATGCCAAGGTAAATAAAATGACAGGATTCATTCTCTAGCCAGGAGAGACTTGTAAATAGATAATTTCCTTAATGTGAAAGTTTAATTACAGAATACATGGAATTTGGGGAGTATGGGAGGCAAGTATGTACTTCTGTCTGGGGAGGTCAGAGAAGGATTCATTGAGGGGAAATACTACTTGAGGTGGTCTTAAGAATGTATAGGAGTTTATCAGGATGACAAGGAATGGGGTCCCATATAATTAGAAGGAACAGAAGTGCGAAGATTTGAAAATGGGGGAAAATGTGAAGAACATAGGGTGTAGATAATGGCAGGAGAACAGATTGGAAGAGTGCAGGGGTAAATCATAAAGGCTCTTTTGGATTGTGTTTATCTTTTGTCTTTTCCTTCTTTGCCACCAACTCAGTGTGTAGGCCAAGTTGAGTTCTGTCTCTTCTCTTGAAATTAAGAATTTATAAGGCTGATGCTGGGGGTTCCTGCTGCGTAGGTGAAACTCTTTGGATTAAGAGACCCATTAGTGAATAGATTGTTATGTAGAGTATTTTTGAAAAATAAAGACAACAGTATAAATATTCAGCAAACATTTACTCGGCATTTCACCGTCTTATGATTTAACCAGGTATTGGCTTTGAGTCAGGTAGATCTGAGGTCAAACCTTGGTCTTTCATTTACTAACGTCTACTTCAGACAAGTTGCTTAACCTCTGAAGGCATATTCTTTTCCGGACAATAAGTAAAAAAAAAAAAAGTGTTATAGGTACTGTAGTAGAAAGTTACGTGATGTTCAGTGGGAATTCAAAGGAGTTCTTCACTTTTTAAGGACCATTTTTTTTTCCTGAATAAGTTGCAGACATATGCTAATGCTTTTTATTCCTGCTAATTTGTGTGTATTTCCTAAAAACAAGGACGTTCTTATACGTGACCACAGTACAGTCATTGCATCAGGAATTTAACACCAGTGAAGCATGTTACCTAATCTGGAGATTTTAATCAAATTTCACCAGCTGTACCACTAATGTTCTTTATAGCAAAAGGAAAAAAAGCCTTGTCCTGGTCCACTGTCCAGTCTAGGATCATGTATTTCGTTTACTTGTTGTGTCTCCTTAGTCTCCTTTAACCTGGAACACTTTCTCAGTCTTTATCTTTCACGCCTTCGACATTTTTGACATGTGCAGGTCATTTATTTCGTAGAATGTCTACAGAGGTGACGTGTCCTCGTCAGCGTGTCATACCAGGAGGCACGTAGTAGGTGTTCGTCCTGTTACAAGTGATGTTAACTTGATCACTTGGTTACAATGGTATCGTGCCTTGTTTCTTCTCTGTGAAATCATTTGCCCTCTGTAATTATTGATATGTATCTTGTGGGAATACACTTTATGTAAATATCCTGTTTCTTGTCAAATTTTACCTCCTAGACTTTGCTGGTTGCTTTAGATGGAATTAGATGATTTTCTAATTCCATCATTTATTTTATGTTTATTAATTGACGTACTGCTGTAAGGAAGAGCCTTTCCTTCTTCCTGTCAGTCTGTCTATCCATCCATCCATCCATCCCTCCCTCTATCCATATGTCTGTCTATCTGTGACTTGTAGATTCTTATTTTATGAGTTATCTTATCATTTGTTGCTATTGATATTTATTTTGATGCTCAGATTGTTCCAGATTTGGGCAGGGGGAACTTCAAGCCAGCCCCTGCATCATTCCGACGTGTCTCTGTCATTTCCTGCCCCCCACAGATTGAGAACATGTATTGTGATTTTAATCTCTACCTCACCCTTAACTTTGGTTTTTTTGTGTGTGTTACTTTCTCCAATTTATTCTGTTCATTTGGTGATTTTTTAAATTGAGGTATAATTGACATATAACATTGTATTAATTTCAGGTGTACAACAAAATGATTCAATATTTGTATAGTCCATATTCATATTTACTTTTGGCCACAGCAGTATATCCTAGGCTCTTGTTGTTCTAGCTGTAGATTCAGCCATTTCTCTAAGAATCCCTGGTTCCTTTTATTGGAGAATAGGAGTCAGTGGTAGTTCTGTTCTTTTACTTGCTCAGGCCCAAAGAGGTGTCATCCTTGATTTTTTTTCTGTCTCATGCTCTGTACATATTCAGTTCATCAGCAAATCCTGTTGGTTCTACCTGCACAGTATATCCAGAATGTGACTACTACTTTTCCCTTCCACCTCTGTCTTAGCCTGAGCTGCCATCACCCCTTGCTTGGGCTGTTGTGATGTCTCCAGACTCGTCTGCTTGCTTCCGCTCCTGTTCCTCACCCCAGTCTTTAGTCTGTATTCTTTATACAGGGCCCGGAGTGAATGTTTGGAAACATACCACTCCTCTGCTCAGAAGCCCTCCAGTGTCTTTCAGTCTTGCTTAGAATGTTTAAAAAGGCCCGCCGTGACCTTGTGCCTGCCCCCCTCTTCCACGTTGTCCTCCCACTCTTGTCCTTCTTTGCTCTGCTCCAGCCACAGGCCTCCTTCTCTTCCTCAGACACACCAGGCACACTTCTGCCTTGGAGCCTTTGCACTTACTGCTTCCCGTCTGGATTGCCCTTCCTCTGGCCCAGACATCTAGTTGGCTCACTCTGTTTAGGTCTCTGCTCCTGTCACCCATGAGAGAGGCCCTTCCTAAATCCCAAACTGAAATAGCATACATTTATCCCCACTGTATCACTCTGTGTCCCCCTACCTCCTTGCTTGTCCTATATAGTTCTTATCACTTCCTGAATGTAAATATTTATTTCTAGAATGTAAGTGCCTTGAGAACAGGCACTTTCTTTTTGGTCACTGCTCTTTATACCAAGTACCTGGAATATAGTAAAGGCTCAGTAAATATTTGTTTAACGAATGGATGTTTAAGTGAAATTTTCTGCTGGGAGGAATGGGCCAGGAGTTGGAATAATAGGAGTGTGAAGAGAAAGATTACTAGGGAGAGTTAAAAGGGGTGCTGAGCCTTGCTGAGACCCAGTGGAGACAATATAAATTTGTATTGACAATAATCTGGCTAATTGTGTGTTTCTTCCAGCATTTTATTAAACTTGTGATTGTCCATGTATGTATCTAGCACCAAAGAAATAACTAGATATTTGAATTCTAATCTGTGCTTATTTTCATTGGCAGTGCACTGAAATTCTGATGATGGTGGTATTTCTGCATGAGGTTCATTCATTTGGAATTCATGTGCCCGGCATGGAACTAGAGCTATAGGCTGAACAAAAAGTCATAGCTTCTGCCTTCATGAAACTTTGCCTCATGAGTGAGACAGATAGTAAACAATCATACAAACAAATCTGTTATTACAAACTGATAAGTAATAGGAAGAAAATAAGAATGCAATGAGAAGTTATAGTAGACACTTCCTGGTCCAGGTGTCTGGGATTCCTCTTTTAGGGTGGTGATAATTTACACAGGGACCTAAAGGTTGAGTGGAAAGTCAGCAAGGCACAGAACTACTAAGAAGAATGTTCCAGACATAGGGGCTGCCTGTGTAAACGTCTTGAGGCATAAAGAAGCTTGGTAAATTTGAGAAACTGAAAGAAGGCCAGTATAACTAGAGTACAGTGAATAAAAGTCACAAAAGATGAAGCTGAAGAGATAAGCTGAGGACATAAGTTAGGATTGGGGTTTTTATTGTAATTGTAGTGGGAAACCATTGAATGATTTTTTTAGAATATTCTTTTCCATTATGGTTTATTATAAGATATTGAATATAGTTTCCTGTGCTATACAGTAGGTCCTTGTTGTTTATCTCTTTTGTATATAGTAGTGTGTATCTGTTATCCCAAACTCCTAATTTATCCCTCCCTGTCCCTTTCCCCTTTGGTAACCATTAGTTCGTCTTCTATGTTTGTGAGTCTATTTCTGTTTTTTAAATAAGTTTCATTTGTATCATTTTTTTTAGATTCTACATATAAGTGATGTCATATGATATTCATCTTTCTTTGACTTACTTCACTTAGTATGATAATCTCTAGGTCCATCCATGTTGCTACAAATGGCATTATTTCATTCTTTTTTATGGCTGAGTAGTATTCCATTGTATATATCTACCACATCTTCTTTAATCATTGAATGATTTTAGCAAGGAAATAGAAAGATCAGATTTGCATTAATTTTTTTTTTTTTTTTTTTTTTGGCCACTCTATGAGGAATGGATTGGAATTAGGCAAGAGTCAAAGCCGGGAAACCAATTTAGAGGCTTTTTCAGTGATCCAGATGGAAGAAGATGGTGACTTAGACTAGAGAGGTGGCAGTGGAAATGGGAGAAAAGTGGATGGATTTAGAGTGCATTTCAGAGACGGAGTCAGCAGAACTTGGTGGTAGATTCAATGTGCAGTATAAAGGAGCGGGAGGTTGTCAAGGACAGCTCCCTGGCTCTCTGACCTAATGAAACAGAGAAAGTGGGTTGAAGCCAGTGGGGAGAGTCACTATTGATTAGATTAGATGCTTTTAAATAATAAAAGCATTCATAAACATAACATACAAAGTCATTTTTGAGAGCCTAGATATTCTTTAGTAGAAACTGCTTCAACCTTTGTTCCACAAATTTTGCAGGAAGATTTTATTACAGGGTCTTACGCAGTCTTCATAAGAGATAAATTATAAAGGAGTTAATATAGGAATCCATCCAACCAAAAATCCATCATTTATTAAGTACCTACTTTGTTCGAGAAACTATGCTAGGTGCAGGCACTATGAATGAGACATTGTTTTTATTTTCATAGAGCTTTTACTGTTTAGTAGGAAACGTACTCACAAAAGCAAATCCAATAGTGATGGCTCATAGTGATGATCTTGAACAATTAAATTTTATGTGATACATTATCTAATTAAGTTGAGCATTATTGAAATGTTTAGCAAGTGCCCCCCCCAAAAAGAGTCACCTATTAATTGGTTTTGTTTTGTTTTTGTTTTTTTTTGTTTTTTGTTTTTTAATTTCAGGAGAAGGATATAGTTTGCCTGGTACTATGTTCCATCATTATTAGCTAGTCAGTGAACACTTCATGAAAAAGAGCCACCTCTAAAAAGAAAAACAGAAGCATAAGAAATTAGTAGTATAGGCTTTTGTTTGGAATTATATTTCAACAGTGATCTTGTGAGCTTGGAAGAAATGGTTTTTCTTAAAAGATGCATCACCAGAAAGAAGCATTTGTATTCAACTCATTACACTGAAGAGCATAACAGCCTCCTCGAAATATATAGAATGATTTTTACATAAAATATCACCAAATAGCACATTATATTTCGATAGTAATTTTAGTGCCTTCTAATTTTGAAGGATTTGATTGTTTTTTTTTTTTGTGGTTCTAGAAAGTTAACAGCATTTTTGAAATCTGTGTGGGCTACTAAAATAATTTTCTTCTTTGCATAAAGAATTGAACAGTTAATTAGAAATGGAATAAACTAGGTTCAACAACTCTCTTCACCCTATGAGGTAAGGATTGTTATCCCTATTTAATTTAATTAAGTAATTAATTTTTTTCCTAGAAAAATGTTTATCTTAGAATTAACAAAACATGCGTGTAAAAGCATGTTTACACATGCTTAACATTATATGTTAAGCATATAATTATATGCTTAACATTAACATTATATGCCCAATGTCACAACTACCTAAACAGTCATTCTCAGGCCAGGATGTACTTCAAAACCATCTTAACCTGCCTAGGCTCTGTTCAGGTATTCAGAAACTCCAGGAACTGGGGAGAAGCGGCCCAGGCACAGTATTTAGGAAACACTTTCCAGATGATCTTGTAATTGGGAACTGCTCTAAGATATATGAGCCTGTTAGCTACAACTAGAATAGGAAAGTCAAGGTGCGAAGGCGGTTCTATAACTTTAAGCAGTTAGTTCTCATCCACATTAATTGTCTGAGATTTTTGAAAGTGGTGACAGGTACATAGGTAACCGATGTATAGAGATTGTTTGGCGAATCTTCATCTTCGTTACGTTTTCTGGACAACTGCACACAGATACGGTATGGGACATTCCTTATTCCTTTGGCCCAGCAGCTTTGTTGAGCCTGGTGTCAACGCGCACATCTGGAGTTCCCATCTCCTTCATGGCAAATTTCCGGATTTCTTTGAGTGCCCGAAGGGCATGCTTCTTGAAACCCACTCCATTTTACACAAGGAAACCGAGACTTTTAGTTGAGTGACTTTCCTGAAGTTATGTAACTAGTAATGGTAGAGGTGGATTAGAGCTGGAGCCTGTGTGGCTTCCATTTTTGTGCCCCTGATCACAGTAACATCCTGCATTACCCTGTGAAAGATGTTACAGAGGCATCAAAATCATAAAGCCTATACTGAATGCAAGTAGGAAAAGGTAAGATAAACAGCAAACAGTGGCACAGAGTACCAATTGATGTAATTTGTTGCTGTATTAAATGATATGGACTGTTCCATATGTTCACAGTATATAGTAGGATTAGTAAGAGTTGGTATGATCTGAGATGGTCACAGAAGAAGCAGGATTTAGGTAAATGAAGAGAATGAGGGCTTACCAGGTAGAGTAAACAACATTAACTTCAGCTTTGAGGAATACAGTGTATATATTGTATTAATACAAGAGACATTGTGATTATTGGTTCATCAGGTCAACAAATATTTGAGGGCCTACTATGTGCAGGTCATACTGTGGCGATGATGTAGAAACACAATAGCTGCCTGTGAAGGTGTTATAACACGGGCAGTCCTTGCTTTGCATGGCGCTGTGCTGATGGGGACACATGCATATCAGAATTGTGTTCGTGCTTCATGCACTCTGTAGCGACTGAAATTGGATCTCAGTTTTGATATGCATAAATTTCAGTTAACATGGTAGCATGCAAAGCAAGGACTGCCTGTAGTTTAGTCTGAGAGGTAAAACTGCATGGAACATTGTTGGGTAATGGTAAAAAATATATTGAATTACTGGTATAGGGCTGGATTTTAGAGGGCTTTGAAAGCTAGTAAGAGGATGTTAGTTTTAGCGTGCTGGGGTTTTAAGGTATCTCCATGACTGCTTTTTTGTTGCTGGAGTGGACTCCTTGGTACTGCTGAAATTAGGGATGGGAGCAGAGGGCTGTTTTAGTGTCTTAAGGCATTTACCCATTATGAGTCACATATTAAAGGCTGTTTAGATGTATTTTGAGTTCATTCATTTGATGATTTAGCAAAATTTTATTGAGTATTTATTAAGATAGTGGTTAAGAGCCTAGGTATTAGAGACAGCCTGCACAAGTTCAAATCCTGTCTCTGCTGAGTGACTTTGGTCAACCAAGTTACTTAGTAGGTTTCTTGAAAGGATTAAATGAATTGATATTTGCAAAGCGCTTAGTGTGTCATTCGGGGCATTGGCCTTAGGTAGGAGCCTAGACCATTCAGCCATAGCCTTAAGGAAGGGCAGGGTGTATGGCCACAAGGGTAGACATACAGATGTGCCGTGGAAAGCTGCGGAAGCTCTCTTTTGATTGCTTCTTAGAAAGCAAAGGCATTGCTTGAATGTGAAGATGGGGTACAAGGTATTGGAGGCTTGAGGAGAGACAGGAGAAAGTAATGAAACAATCTAGAAGAACAGGAGAGTGAATGGAGTAGGGAAGCATCAAGGGCCCATTGAGGTTAGTGGGTATGAATTATAAATTGAGACTAGTGAGCATGGTTCTGTGTTTTTCTCTAATAGTGTTCAGATATGAGGGTAATAACTTGGATTGTGTTAGAATATTGAATTTAACCAGAGTTGGGGTTTCGGTGAATCAGGAGAAAAGCAAGGAAGTTAAGGATGTATGTAAAGATGAGGTAGTAGAAGACCTTGGAATCTAAGCTGGATAAGGAGAAAAGGAAAGTCTAAGTCCCCATTTCTCCCTCCCCCAGCCCCTGGCAACCACCATTCTACTTTCTGTCTACGAATTTAACTACTCTAGGCAGACCTCACATGAGTGCAATTGTAAAATATTTGTCCTTTTGTGTTGGCCTTATTTTACTTAGCATAATGTCTTCAAGGTTCATCCATGTTGTAATATGTGTCAGAATTTTCTTTCCTTTTAAAGGCTAAATAGTGTTCCATTCTGTGTTTGTAGCACATCTTTTTTATCCCTTTATCCGTCAATGGACACTTGTGTTGCTTCCGCCTTTCAACTTATGAATAATGCTGCTATGAACATGGTGTACAAATAATTGTTTGAGTCCTGGCTTTCAGTTCTTTTGGCTGTATTTCCAGAAGTGCAGTTGCTGGTTCATATGATAATTCTGTGTTTAATTTTTTGAGGAACTGCCATACTGTTTTTTTCCGCAGTGGCTGTACCATTTTACGTTCCCACCAGCAATGCTCAAGGGTTCCAATTTCTCCAGATGCTCGCCAACACTTGTTATTTTCTGGTGTTTTGTTTTGTTTTTTATAGTAGCAATCCTAATGGGTGTGAAGTGGTATCTCATTGTGGTTTACCTTTGCATTTCCCTGATGATTAGTGATGTTGAACATCTTTTCATGTACATATTGGCCATCTGTATGTATATCTTCTTTAGAGAATGAAAAAAAATGATAACTCATTTTATAGTAAGATCTTAGTTACCCTAATTCAATTGTTGGCAAAACATGATCTGAACTGAGTTTAGACTATATATATTCTTTACTTATCCCATTTAATGTGACTATTCATATGCTTTGCTAAAGAAATATTAATGTATCTGATTATGGAGCATTGTCCCAAATCCTACTGAGGCTGTTGATTTAAGATACATATAGGTACTGTAGTACTTCTCTAACATGAGAAAAATTCAGTATTCCAAAGTACATTCTATTCCAAGGGTTTTGGATAAGAGACTGTGGACATGTAGTTGCTTCATTTCTTCAGAAAACCAAGTTCCAGTTCAAAGAAACTTACACACAAACTTTTGGAATTCAGAAATTAATTAGTTGAGGACTGCCCATACTTTCTATCTCACCTTGTACCCAGTTGGTTCTTTTCTGTCTTTGTGCTTCACTCTTGATATTCCTGTCCTGGAGTTCTTTACCTCTTAAATTCTCTGATCCTTGCTTCTCTCCCCTCCCCCCATCTATAAAGCAGGCATGTTGTTTCCTACTTTGAGGAATGGATTGTGGGGAATAAATGAGATGACAGTGCGAGGCGCAGAGACTGCACAGTAGGTGCCGCACACACGCTGAGTCTCTTTACTCCTTAAGGTCATGCTCTCTCCACTTGGCAGCATGTGAACTCATTCTTATGTATCTCTTTCATCAGGTAACTTTTAATCCCTAAGGAACAGAATTATTTTTTATCATAGTTTTTATGGGAAAATGTTCAAATACCAGAAAGACATGTCCTCTCCCCACAGTTCACATTCTCATGCTGATACTAAGGGTACAGTCCTACCCTCCACTCCCACCCCAAAATGTCATTTCCCACAGGGAATGGAAAAGGAAGTTCTGGCAGAGGGAGGGATCAGGGCTGTATCTACATCAGTTGTAATTTTCGTTCTGTACCAGATCTAGACTTGGGGGTCTCTGTGTGCAAGAGTGGTCTCTATGTTGGAAAATATATATTAGTCATTTGACAGAAGTGGAGTTTTTGCAGAAGAATACAGTCTTTTCTCATAAATTGCTGGTAATAAAAATTTTATTTTCTAGAATAGGCATATTTAAAGTTACCTTTTGATTTAGCCCAAGGTTTACTAGTGCATTTAGTGCCCCCCTTACTTTCTTAGATTAAAAAGTCCATTCTGGCCCAGAATATATGTTATGTTTTAAAGATTTTGACATATTCAAATGAGAAGGAGGGCACAGAGTGGCAGAACCTGAGTTAAAAGTTTAAAAAAATGTTGTGCCCTTGATTATATTAGATATCTGCTACTTTGAAAGCTGCATGTTTAATGAAATTTTGACTGAAATTTAAAAATAAAATGACTTAGTAAAGATAACCTTGTAATTCAGATTTGACAATTTGAATTTGGCAAGGACTAGGTTAATGAGTGGTATAGATGCAGCTGTTACTTCCTCACTGCACAGAGCCTTTGTTAATTTCCAGACCTTGGTAAAGGGAAACACACTGGCTCAGAGGCTTCTTTCCCAAGGGAGCTGGAGGTCATGGAACCCTGTGGCTGTTCGCATCTCACGGTGCAGGAAGGCGAGGGCTGCGAAGGCAGAGAAGGTCTGCTCTGAGTCTGGTTTTACATAGACCCTCCTCGTGGCGGCGATGTGCAGACAGTTGTCCTGGGCCTGGGTGTCCACTTTTGCGTTGGGCATCCACCTGGAGGAGCGCCAGGCAGCGGATGGGAAAGCTCTCACACAACAGGCGGTGCCACAGCAGGTGCCTGGTCTCACCTTTCGTGCTTCCTGTTTGATCCTTGACTCAGGAAGTTAGATTTGGTTTCTGATATTAGTTATTCTGATATTTTCTGTACTACTATTCTTGTTGTTTTGAGCTGTGAAGATAGGCTAAAAGATACTACTTTATGAATTAGAATACATGATTCTGGAATGTAGTTTAAAGAACGGTGTGTTTAAACTCTTTTGCAGAGTTCTATTTTGGTTTTCAGAAATGAAAAAAATCTTATTTTAACCCTGTCTTGTGTTTTTCTTTTTGATTTTTGCCTTTGGAAGAGCCTCAGTACTCCTTGGTGTCATAACACAGTTTATCCAACTAATAGATGTTTGTCTTTTGTTTTGAGGTGTCTGAGGAAGAGGTGAGGTTTCACCTGGCTTGTGTTCCAGCATGAAACCTGAGACAAGTCCCTTGGCCTTTTATAAAAGGGACTGGTTAGAAAGACCAGAGAGAGAGCTCTCAGATGAGTTGTGGTGCAAAGCCTTCTTCCTCAAATGAATTTATACGAAAAGTGAATAAAAACCTCTGATTTTTTTTAGTTTTGTTAGAAGGGGTGTGTGTGTGTGTGTGTGTGTGTGTGTGTGTGTGTGTGTGTGTGTTTGTCACGAGCTCCATCAAGAGACTTTAGTAATCTCGCAGTGGTTTTTAAAGCATGAAGTTGAAGGATAATTTTGGTTGCTCGTTTGAAGAGTTATTAATACTCGTGTTTGATTAGGCTAAATTCTAGCTCCTTTTTTAAAAAAAAGTCAGTTAATGTTTATAGAATATCCATAATAAATATATATGCATATATATTATATGTTATATGCATAACACACACGGGGGCATACCTTGTTTTATTGCACTTCACTTTATTGTGCTTCACAGACAGTTAGGTTTTTACAGATTGAAGGCTGTGGCAGCTCTGAGTTGAGCAAGTGTATCAGCACCACTTTTCCAGCAGCATTTGTTCACTTTGTGCCTCTGTCACATTTTGGTAATTTTTGCAATATTTCAGACTTTTTCGTTATTATTATATTTGTTCTCGTGATCTGTTATGGTGACTTGCTGAAGGCTCAGATAATGGCTAGCGTTTTTTAGCAGTAAAGTATTTTTAAATTAAGGTATGTCCATTGTTTTTTTTAGACATAATGCTATTGCAAACTTAATAGACTAGAGTGTAGTGTAAGTACTTTTATATGCACTGGGAGACCAAAAAATTCGTGTGACTTGCGATATTCACGATATTTGTTGCTGTGGTCTGGAGCCGAATCCACAGTATCTCCGAGGTATGCCTATATACATGTATACATATATGAATCTGGCTATATTGGGTGCAGGGCAAATCAAATTCCCCTTGGATTTAAGGTGTTAAAACCTGATCCTTGTAGTCATTAGCAGTGGCTTATATTTGAACTGCTGCTGTGGAAGTCCTAAACGCTTTACAAGTTATTCTTTTTTTTAAGATAGTGTAGTTCAGGTTATTGCAGGGATGGGGGTATAGAAATTATTTTAATTATAAACAGAAGATAGATAAAAAGGGATAAAAGTATGTGTTTAACAGAGTATTACTTTCTTTGGTTAAACCTATGAAAGCCACTAAGAAGGGAATTTTAGGGGCAGTGTAAAATGAAGACTCTTACTTGTTTTGTCATATTCCTTAATATCTATTTGCACAAACTGGAGGATGATTCCTTTCTGTACGTGCTCACGTGTTTAGTAGGTCATTGCTGTTGCTGTCAGTTGGGACACTATACATGTGATCTCGGCCAGTGGGCAGCAAGCACTCCTCCCCACCCCTGACTTTATATCCCCATGTGCTGGCAGGGTCTCTTTAACAACTAAGTGATTAAGGAGTGAGTTTAGTTGAGGATATTCACAGTATTATTAAATGTGGAAACTGCAATGTCACCAGCTGCATTTGGTTCTAAGAGATTTATTAGCATTTTTATTCTTCATTTGGATGCTCTATTTAAAGAATAGTACAGCTTATTTCAAAACTTATTAGCTTGTTCCTGGCTTTTAAAATTTTCCCGTGGAATCCTGAGAAGGTGACACTTAGATTCAGATGGGTTTTTTTTTGTTTTGTTGGTTTTGTCATCTGTCTGAGTGTATTTAATTTAGCTAACTTACGTAATTAATGTATTTTCTCACTGCACAGAAAGTTGGAGTGACCGGTCCCCCTGATCCGCAAGTCCGCTGTCCCTCTGTTATTGAGTTTGGGAAGTATGAAATCCACACCTGGTACTCTTCTCCATATCCTCAAGAATACTCAAGGTATGTTTTAAGAAACCATTTACCTTCCGTTCTTAGATTCATAGAACTTCAGCACTAGAAGGGATCTTGGAGACATTGTAGTGCAGTTCATGTTTTTACATTTGAAAAAACTGGTTGGTTTTAAATGTCCATAATAGCAGCATACTTTGGCAGCCACTTAATCTCAGTTGGCTTTAGATTTTCTTTGCTGTATTCTGTCCAAAAGCTATTACTTAAGATTGGAAACCTGACACATTGTCAGAATGAAAGGGGAACATTTCTTGTTTATGAGAAATTTGCTTGCCTTCATACCTCACACGAAGAATTTTTTTAAAAGGGAGATTCTTATTTTTAACTATAAAGTTTCACCGAGTAGCCTTTTATTTAAATTTTTATAATTTAACAAACTTAGTAAATGATTTGTTTTCCCAGGAATAATTGGACAAATATTACATATAAATGGCTTGGGTTTCTAGATATAAAAACTGGTCAGTCACCAGCTTTTTGGGATAAGGCAGCATGTCAGATTTGTTTCATGACTCAACTCTGACATTTATAAGCTACATAACCTTAAGTTACCCAGCTACTTGGTACCTCAGTTTCCTCATCTGTAAAATAGAGATAACAGTAGTTCTTACTTCATGAGGTTTATTATGAACATTAAATGAGTTGAAATATGTAAGTCACTTCAAAATGGTGAGTGCCCAGTAATGTCAGTTATTATTACTTTTTTCTTTTAGGGTTGAAATTAAAAGAGTTAAAATAAGATTTGGTCAAAAAATTAAATACTGGCCTACCATTTGAAGTACGGCAGTCATATTAATTCTTTCTTTAATCCATAAGCTACATATGCCTCAGTTTCCCATTTAGCAGAGTGTTGTTAGGAATAATAAATTACGGTGCTCTGTGGGTTAAACACGTATTCAAAGTACTCATTATATAACTTCTTACCTATCTAGTGACATGGTTTGTCTAAAATGATAGCCAAAATAATTATACTGACAGTGATTTATTTAGTGCTTTATAGTATACACAGTGCTTTAATATGGGTTATTTCTAAGAAGCTGGGAATAGGCCAGTATAATTGTTAAAAAACTAGAACTCAGTATCTTTTTAAACTTTTTCTTTCCATGTAACTTAATAACTTGCTTGTCTGGTTTCCAAGTCTAACAGAAAAAGAAAAATAAGAATGAGAGTGTTCTTACAGACCTAGACCTCAGTGACCAAAAGAAAAAGAGAGAGAGAGAGAGAGAGACAAAGCAAAACTCAGATTAAATTATATTTATATATTATTTTATGTGTATATGTTAAAAGAGGGAAGGAAATTCCTCAACTACCTACAGAACACAGGTATTCAGTGCAATTTCCTTCTCAGGAGTTCTGGATAGCCAGGATATTGTGTGATCAAGAACAACAAAGTTGAGGAATTAATTCCTTCATTAAAATAAATTATTTTAATAAATTATTATTTAAAGTAATAGTAATTTAAAATACATTTAAAATAAATTATTGCCTTTTTTAAGTGAGCTGTCCAAATCACAAGAGTGCTCCACTTAGAAAAGAAAGCTTGTTCAACACATGTGTCACCTGTTCCAGGGATTGTAGTGCAGAGATTGGAACCACAGGCACCTTCTTTCTTCCTCTCAAGGGGAGGAGAAGAACTCCATTTACTCAGGAATGGAGATAGAGAGAAGATGAGAATGGACCCAACCATGAGGCTGTTGATTTTAAGATATTAAGCCTCATTAAAAATGTGCTTTTTGGGCTTCCCTGGTGGCGCAGTGGTTGAGAGTCTGCCTGCCAATGCAGGGGACACGGGTTCGAGCCCTGGTCTGGGAAGATCCCACATGCCGCGGAGCGGCTGGGCCCGTGGGCCACAATTACTGAGCTTGCGCATCTGGAGCCTGTGCTCCGAAACAAGAGAGGCCGCGATAGAGGCCCGCGCACCGCGATGAAGAGTGGTCCCCGCTTGCCACAACTGGAGAAAGCCCTCGCGCAGAAACGAAGACACAACACAGCCATAAATAAATAAATAAATAAATAAATGAGTAAGTAAGTAAATAAATAAAATTTTAAAAAAATGTGCTTTTTGTTCTGATGAGGTTGTCACTAGAACGTGACTTCTTAATCAGCTTTGAGGGGATTAGTTATCAGTGAAAGAATGAACAGACATTCCCAGCAGAAAAATAAATAACCAGAAAAGTATAATAGGAATTGTAATAGAAAGCAGCAGTAGGGTAAGAACTGTAAAATTCATCAACTTTCTTAAGTAGAATTTTAGACATTTTCTATTCATTTCCTTATCCACCATTGTGGAGGGTTCCCTGAATTTTCCATCAGAAAATATTCTGTAATTTAATAAGCTCTTTAGTATTGATAATTATGATTTTTTTCTATCCATAATTTTAAGTACATTGTTAGAAAACCACATATATCTATTTAAAATGAGTTTAGGCTTGTTTCACTTCTGAGTTCTTTTAAACTTGAGTTGACTATAATGTCTAGAGATCTTATGTTTTCCAAATAATAAACCTGTATTTTTACTTTGTTAATGACTATTATTCTCTGCTAAATTACTTCAAATTATTTTCTTGTTGTTAAAGGTTTTAAACACTTTTTAAAAAATTCCAAATCCTAAAGCATGCAAAATAGGACAATTGGAGCAAAAACAAAAACGATCACAGGAGGAAAAATCTTTTGGGAAGTGGGATTATGCATTGTCTCCTATAATATTCAGATATTTGTGTGTGTGGTGTATGTTAAGTAATCTTGCATCCATGACTTAAAAACAAAACAAAACAAAATGAAACAACAACAATGAAGCAATAATGCTGCTTCATTTGGAGCAGTATGATTAAGTCTCAGATGTTGAAAAATAGAAACCAGAGTCTTAACCCTAGGTTTCTCCAACAGGGCCATGTGATGCACACACATGGAAGACAGGTCCATAGAGGGTCCTGCTCTGCCTTTAAAAACATGACATTGATGGGCTAGAGGCAAGAGGAACTGTGATCATGGGATAGCCTCTACTCCTGAGCTGCTTAGTGCCTAGCTTCTTAATGACCTCTTTGCTGCAAGAGCATATTAAGATCCTAAGAAGGCAGATTCCCATATTATTGAGTAGCTTAGGAACCTTGCTCTACCTTTTTATCCTGTTCCTGACTTGATTTGATGCGTAGATTATGACAGCCCCAGTTACTAAAGAACAACCTCCTTGAAGTCCTTGAATGACGATTAAATGATGACGTAAAATGGATGAAAGAATAAAAATATCCATATTACTAATTATAAATAATAGCAGCTATAGTTACCATTCACTGAGCTTGCTACTGGACTAAACATCTCTGGAATAATTCTGTGAGGTGGATATTGCTTTCTTCGTTTTACAGCCTAGGACCCAGCAAACATATTCAAGACCGTACAGTTTATAAGCAGCAGAACCAGGATTTAATCCCACTTTTCTCTTACCATATAGCCATAACCTTTAACCTCTGTGCTTCACTACTCCATACAGCATTGATATCTAGATTGATCTTAGATGGCTTGTACCATAGTCTTTGACTTAAGTAGTATTTGATGTAATTTTTATTGTATTAAAATTTTACTACAAGTTGACCTATTATAAAAGTCACACAAACTGCTACTATCTTGGGCAATGTTCAAAAGCCAAGAAGGTATTGTAGGAATTTCTAGGAAGAATATTTGCATCATCCTAGAAGTAAGGGAACCAATAAGCTGCAGCCCAGTCCTGACTTCATAGACTGTGGTGTCCATGTAATGGGTGACTTTAAAATAAATGTCAAGTATGGGGGCTATACCGCATGATGCAGCTAATCACAGTGACCATACACCTACTTGATAGTCAAGGCCGAGGTGCTCTCAGGAAGAAGATGACAGAAAGCAGCACCCAGCAGTATTCTTTAGGGCAGGGAGTATTCATAATCTCAATAACTGCATTTCATTTCGTGTGATCTAATGTTTTTCCTATATGATAATATCTTTTCATTGAGAGAACTGCAGCCATTTGTACTATTAGTAGAAGAAATGTTTTGTTTTTTCCTGGAGTTTTATTAGATGATTCCCTTTAGACTAACAGTGTCATCCCAGTAGACTTGGTTTTAATAAAGTAAGAGGCTTTTAAAATACAAAGGAGCATAAGAGACTATGACAAACAACTGTATGCCAATCAAATGGACAACCTAGAAAAAATGGAAAAATTCCTAGAAATTTACAATCTCCCAAGGCTGAAGCAGGAAGAAATAGAAGATATGAACAGACCAATTCTCAGTAATGAAATTGAGTCAGTAATAAAACAACTTCCAATAAACAAAACCCCAAGACCAGATGGCTTTATAGATGAATTCTACCAAACGTTTAGTGAAGAGTTAACACCTGTCCTTCTCAAACTATTCCAAAAAACTGCAGAGGAAAGAATGCTTCTGAACTCATTCTATGAGGCCAGCATCACCCTGATACCAAAACCAGATAAAAATACCACAAGGAAAGAAAATTACAGGCCAGTATCACTGATGAACATAGATACAAAAATCCTCAACAAAATACTAGCAAACCAAATACAACAATACATTAAAATGATCATAAACAATGATCATAAGCAATAATCAAGTGAGATATATCCCAGGGATTCAGAGGTTTTTCAGTATCTGCAAATCAGTTGGTGTGATATATACCACATTAGCAAATTGAAGGAGAAAAATGATATAATCATCTCAGTAGATACAGAAAAAGCTTTTGACAAAATTCAACATCCATTTATGATAAAAACTCTCCAGAAAGTGGGCATAGAGGGAACATACCTCAACATAATAAAGGCCATATATGATAAGCCCACAGCTAATTTCATACTCATTTATGGAAAGCCAAAAGCATTTCCTCTCAGATCAGGAACAAGACAAGGGTGCCCACTCACCACTTTTATTCAACACAGTGTTGGAAGTCCAAGCTACAGCAGTCAGACAAGAAAAAGAAATAAAAGGAATCCCGATTGGAAGGGAAGAATTAAAACTGTCACTGTTTGTAGATAACATGCTACTATTCATAGAAAATCCTAAAGATGCGCAAAAAACTTCTAGAGGTCATCAATGAATTTGGTAAAGTTTCAGGATACAAAATTAATATACAGAAATCTGTTGCATTTCTGTACACTAACAGTGAACTATCAGAAAGAGAAATTAAGGAAACAATCCCATTTACAGTTGCATCAAAAAGAATAAAATACCTAGGAATAAACCTACCTAAGGAGGTAAAAGACATGTACTCAGAAAACTATTGAGACATTGATGAAAGAAATTGAAGATGACACAAACAAATGGAAAGATATACTGTGTTCATGGATTAGAAGAATTATTATTGTTAAAAATGACCATATTACGCAAGGCAATCTACCGATTCAGTGCAGTCCCTATCAAATTACTAATGGCATTTTTCATAGAACTAGAACAAAAATTTTAAAATTTGTGTAGAAACACAAAAGATCCTGAATAGCTAAAACAATCTTGAGAAAGTAAAACAGAGCTGGAGGCATCATGCTCCCTGACTTCAGACTATACTACAAGTCTACAGTAATGAAAACAGTATGGTACTGGCACAAAAACAGACACACAGATCAATGGAACAGGATAGAAAGCCCAGAAATAAACCCACGCACTTATGGTCAATTAATCTATAACAAAGAAAGCAAGAATGTACAATGGGGAAAAGACAGTCTCTTCAGTAAATGATGGTGGGATGACTGGACAGCTACATGCAACAGAATGAAACTAGACAATTTTCTTAAACCATGCATAAAAATAAACTCAAAATGGTTTAAAGACCTAAAGATAAGACCTGAAACCATACAACTTCTAGAAGAAAATATAGGTGGAACACTCTTTGACATAAATCACAGCAGTTTTTTTGAGGATCTGTCTCCTAAAGCAAAGGAAGCAAAAGCAAAAATAAACAAATGGGGGCTTCCCTGGTGGCACAGTGGTTAAGAATCTGCCTGCCGATGCAGGGGACACGGGTTCGAGCCCTGGTCCGGGAAGATCCCACATGCCACGGAGCGACTAGGCCCGTGAGCCACAACTGCTGAGCCTGCGCGTCCGGAGCCTGTGCTCCGCAACGGGAGAGGCCGCGACAGTGAGAGGCCCGCGCACCGCGATGAAGAGTGGCCCCCGCTCGCCGCAACTGGAGAAAGCCCTCGCACAGAAACGAAGACCCAGCGCAGCCATAAATAAATAAATAAAATTTAAAAAAATTAAAAAAAAAAAAATGGAACCTAATTAAACTTAAAAGCTTTTGCCCAGCAAAGGAAACCACTGACGAAATGAAAAGACAACCTACTGAATGGGAGAAAATACTTGCAAATGATATGACCAATAAGAGGTTAATATCCAAAATATAGAAACAGCTCATACAACTCAACATCAAACAAACAAACAAAAAACCCTCAAAACCAAGCTGATTAAAAAATGGGCAGAAGACCTGAATAGATCTTTTTCCAAAGAAGACATGCAGATGGCCAACAGGCATGTGAAAAGATGCTCAACATTGTTAATCATTAGAGAAATGCAAATTAAAACCACAATGAGATATTACCTCATGCCTGTCAGAATGGCTGTCATCAAAAAATCTACAAATAACAAATGTTGGCAAGGATGTGGAGAATAGAGAACCATTGTACACTGTTGGTGGGAATTTAAATTTATGCAGTTACTGTGCAGAACAGTATGGAGGTTCCTCAGAAAACTAAAAATAGAACTACCATATGATCCAACAATTCCCCTTCTGGGTATATATCCAAAGAAAACAAAAACATTAAAGCGAAAAGATATATGCACCTCAATGTTCATAGCAACATTGTTTACAATAGTGAAGACACAGAAGCAACCTAAGTGTCCATCAACAAATGAATGGATAAAGAAGATGTTATGTATATATAACATATTCTTTATGTATGTGTGTGTGTGTGTGTGTGTGTGTGTATATATATGTACATATGACAAAGGAATACCACTCAGCCATAAAAAAGAATGAAATAATGCCATTTGTAGCAACATGGATGGACTTGGAGGGTATTATGCTTAGTAAATAAGTCAGACAAAAAAAATACTATATGATATCACTTATATGTGGGATCTAAAAAATAAAACTAGTGGATGTAACAAAAAAGAAATAGACACACAGACACAGGGAACAAGCTAGTGGTTACCAGTGGGGAGAGGGAAGGGGGAGGGGCAAGACAGTGGTGCAGATGAAGAGGTGCAAACTACTATGTATAAAATAAATAAGCTAAAATGACATATTGTACAGCACAGGGAACATAGCCAATATTTTAGTAATAACTATAAATGGAGTATAACTTTTAAAAATTGTGAATAACTATGTTGTACACCTGGGACTTATTGTACATCAGCCATACCTCAATAAAAAAAAAGAAAGAAAAATAAGTAGGAGGCTTTAAAAATGTTTTCAGCAGGAAGTGATCTAGAATAAACTAGATCATATTATGCTTGCTTCTATTTTATTAGTTTTCACATAATAAGGCCCAGTGAAGTTTTTAAAAAAATAATCAATAAAATGCCGTACATCTTGCTATTCCAAGTAAACACCTTGAAGTTGGCATTTGTCATTATTGTAACCTGGAAAAGTCACTGGTTCTTTCTCTCTTCCCTCCCCCTCCCTCCTCTCCCCCCCCCTTCCCTTCCCCCTCCCCCTCTCTTCTCTTCCCTCCCTCCATCTCTCTGTCCCTTACTTTCTTTCTTATTTCAAAAAGCTCAGAATTTTGTTTAGGTTTTTCAGATTCACATTTGTAGGAAATATTTATTTGTATTATTTAGCTGTCACACTGAACCTATACTCAAGGATTCTTCTATATCTTCATGTTGCAACAAGTTAAAATTGGTCATTGAGAATTTATTTTTTAAAGTATAGTTGATTTACAATATTGTATTAGTTTCAGGTGTACAGCAAAGTGATTCTGTTATATATATTTATATATATTATAAATAATTTGATATATATTAGATTATTTTCCATTATATCAGTAGGTTATTACAAGATAATGAATATAGTTCCCTGTGCTACACAGTAGATTCTTGTTGCTTATCTATTTTATATATAGTTTATATCTGTTAATCCCATACTCCTAATTTATCCCTTCCGCCCTCCCTTTCCCCTTTGGTAACCATAAGTTTGTTTTCTGTGTTTGTGAATCTGTTTCTGTTTTGTATGTAGATTCATTTGTATTTGTTTTTAGACTCCACATATAAATGATACCATAAAATATTTGTCTTTCCCTGTCTGACTTCACTTAGTATGATATTCTCTAGGTCCATGCATGTTGCTGCAGATGACAATAGTTCGTTCTTCATGGCTGAGTAATATTCCATTGTATGTATATGGGTGTGTATGTATATGTACCACATCTTCTGTTGATGTGCACTTGGGTTGCTTCCATGTCTGGGCTATTGTAAATAGTGCTGCTATGAACATTGAGGTTCATGTATCTTTTCAGAGAGTTTTTGTCTTTTCTAGATATAACTCATTGAGAATTTAGAACAGGTAAAGAATAGGTAAGTAGTAGAGTAGTTGCAGGGAGGAGGATGCCATTAAGTACATTTATAGGGAGAACCTCATTCCTCCACCTTCCTTTGAAGAAGAAATTGTTCAAAATCCAAGATATTCAGGAAGACAAGGCTGGCAGTTGTGGGTCATCTTTGAGACTCAGTACATTTAGTGCCCACATAACATGATGAAGTATACAACTGGGGCCATTTCATTTTGAGGTTTTTTTAGTTCTGGTGGTAAAGAAGGAAAAAGCTATTTATCCTGCTGTCGTTCCTTCTCTGAGTAGTTTGAGGCAACATGCAAAGGAAATAAGCAGAGTGGCCTAGGAAGCCTTTCTTTTCTGTGCTCTGGGCTCCTGCTTCTTTTATTTATAATGTCAGTCATTATTTGTTTCACTCAGTACTTTATTTTGGAATGGCTTTTTTTGGTACTAATGATATAATTTTGGGTTGTTTGAGTTTGACTAACATTAGATATTATTTTTGTGTTACATATTGTAGACATTTAGAAATACTCTATACCACAGCAGTTCCATGGAAGCTTTTAGTGTGCTGAATGGCAGTTTTAAAGCTAAGATGTGGGATTGTAGAGAAGGAATTAATACACATTGTGAATCCCCAAGGGAGAAGAAAAAATTGATCACATGCCTTTTCCCACTTTGCCTGAGCATGAAACACTTACGTGTGTACAGAACTAGCGTTCCATAATACACCTGGGGAAGGCTTTAGTTGGATGTTAGATGTTTTCAGACAAATATGCTTCAAAAGCTGCTTCTAAAGTAGAACTGGAAAAATAGTCATGGTCTTCACACGTGAACAGAGCAAGCATTTTTGTACATTAATCTACTTTTTCTTTAATTCCAGATTAATCTTTTTAAAGCATAGCTATCTAAATTGATGGCAACTAAATTAATGAGGTTTTTGTTTTTTAATTTCCTTCAGCCTCAGTACTTATTTATATGAAGGAAGATACAGTATTTTATTTGGATTATATTCTTTGTCATCATATCATCCAGTATATTCACATATGCAGTTTTCATTGTAGGGTCAGATCTTAGCTTACCAAGGCGTGCTTACCGGTTGTGGACACAGTTCAGGATGCACGGAGGCCTCTGTGCTGAGGATGCATGGGGTGTATATTTTATAAGAGAGAGCCGTGGGGGGTCTTCTCAGTTCAGACTAAAATACATATAAAAGCCACTGGTGTTTAGTTTTAGGTTATGGTCCTTCTGTTACTTTGTGAACTGATCTCATCACTTTGTTGCCTAGCTCCTCATAAAAGGGACATTATAAGGAAGAAATCCTGTTAAACTACGGCTAATATAGCAATAATAATAGCTAACAGTCTTGCTAATAGCAATAGCAAGACTAATAGCTAATAGTCTTGCTATTAGCAATACGGCTAATAGCTAATAGTCTTGCTATTAGCAGTAAGGCTAATAGCAAGACTGTTGAATAAATATAAATGATATGACTATAACGGAGAATATGTGAATGAATAAATTGAAATTTTATTTCACCTTGAAAAATAGACTTTTGAGTTGCAGGATTTAATGTGATATTTAACTAGAGAGAAAGCCAGAATTTCACCGGTGGAAAGAAGGAGGTAGTGTAGTATGTCCTAACTTGAAAAAAACATATTATAATTTTATACTTAAAATATACAAAATCTGCTTTTATAATACCTACTATATGTCCATCTTACTCAGCACTCTGTACCTAGTGTACCTAGCACAGGGGCCTGATAGTCAGTATTCAATAAATGTTCATTTTCTGAAATGAATGAGTGAATTATCAAATAAAGGAAGAAAGAATATAGAGCGTAACAAAATCTTCTTCACTTATTGGTGTGTTCTCAAGGTAGACTTTACTTTTTACTTACTGGAGATTATCAAGGAGTAGAGAAGGTGAGATTTTCATGTCTGTCCCGTGGGTAACTTAAAAAGACTGCAAAGTATTAGTCTAATAGGAAGAGCACTGAATTGGGTGAATTGATTCTCACCCCTGCCTTCTTGCCGTTAATTAGTTGGATCCTGTTATTCAACTTAGTTTTATCTTTAGTTTTTGTTTTTCCTTTTTTTCATTTGATTAATGGGGATAACGATACATTCTTTACCTTTTTACCTGGGTAGTAATGAGAATCAAAAAAGAATAGTGATGAAAGTTTAAAGTCTTATAAAATATAAAGCCCTCTTATTTGTGTAATTATTTTTTACAGGCTGCCTAAGTTGTATCTCTGTGAATTCTGTCTAAAATATATGAAAAGTAGAACTATTCTACAGCAGCACATGAAGAAATGTGGTTGGTTCCATCCTCCTGCTAATGAGATTTATAGAAAGAATAACATTTCTGTCTTTGAGGTAAAGTAGAAGATGTTTAGTAGTTGTCTTCCTACCCATTTCAAATACAGTGCCACCTGTACTTTATCTAATTGCACAACTTGATTTTTTTTTTGGAAATGTTATTTTACTGTTGTTCATTCACTACTGAGTCAGTAATTCAGCTGTATGAGGGAGAAGCAGAATTAGGCCAATCTAAGTGGTATGAAGTTCACAAGCTTGATCTCTGAATAAACTATTCTGTATTTCATTGAATCAAAGACATCAGTTATAATATATCTTATTTTATGTACCACTGAGAAGGTAAAGGTACTGCTAATTATGATATATAAGACTCCATTTGATTATTAAATGCCAACAGATTTTTACTTATGTTTAGATGTGATAAGATTGTGTCTTAGAATCTATGAAATATGGCACTTAAATAAAAAGATTTCTACTGCTCTATTTAAAGGAATATTGTGTAGAGGTATGTGTAATAGCTGTATATTGAATAAATCTTAATATATTTCCTGACTGCATCGTGGTTGTATGACTTATGCTACATCTGTGATTCTGTGTTGTTAGTAGTGGTTTTTAATTTCTTGATCTCAGTTCTGTGGTTTAATTGCCAAGTATTAATTGGGTACCTTCCATGTGCTCAGTTCTGTTAATTACTATGATGATAGAATTTCAGATTGCCAGGAACTATTCCATCCCTCACTTTCTTCATCTTCCCAAAGCCTTTATTTTAGGTGAGGAATAGAGGAGCTCTTGACCTCGTGGGGAGGGAAAGGATGTGGTGTACAATAAATTACTTAAATTGCTAAAGAAATTGTAGTCTTGAAATGTCAGTGTCTTTGGGTCTGATGTAGGCAATTGTTGGCATTGTCATGAAAGAGCTGTGGCTCCAGCAGTGCCAAGAGTTACAGGGGTATTGGGAGCATACAGCCCAGTCCTCCTGGTCTTGGCCAACCAGCGCCCAAGAAATACCTCACTTGCCAGGTTGCTGCCTAGGGAACCTGCTTGGTGCTTCTGACAATAGATGATAATCCCTTGAGTAGCTTTATTTGGGGGAAATCTCATCATGGCAGTCAGATTACATTGCTTCTAGCTGCTGGCACAGATTAAACTATAATTTTACCTTGTTTTACTTGTATGTATTTTAGAAGAGGTTGCATTTAGATCTTTTGTTGAATTAAATACTTTAAAAAATACATCAGATCAGCTTGCCATCTGAAGGATTCCTGTAGTCAATCTTGTTATAAAAGCAAAAAGTGCTATTTTTAAAACTGGCCATCACCTCCTTGTCTAGACTTTTCATGCTTTGTGGAAGTGCAGTGTTTTATGTATTTAGTTGTCTTAAAATAGCAGGCACTGTACTCTGCCGTTTCAAGGGACAGCTTCCAGGTCCGTTTTGTTCTGATAGCTGCCAGCTCCTCTTAGGCTGGACTGTGGGTACTCACAGGTGCTTGTTTCTGATGTGTGTTATTCTAGAACTAAAGAGACACCCTGTTGACCATTTTGTCTATTTTTTTCCTCTAGGTTGATGGGAATGTGAGTACCATTTATTGTCAGAACCTGTGTCTCTTGGCAAAATTGTTTCTTGACCACAAAACACTCTATTATGACGTGGAGCCATTTCTTTTCTATGTACTAACCCAGAATGATGTCAAGGGCTGCCACCTTGTTGGCTATTTTTCTAAAGTAAGTATATCAGCTTAAAATTTTTTTTGAATTTGTATGGAAATCTGAAACAATCTTTGCTGCTTCTCACTAGGAGACACTACAGGATGCAGCACCTCTGGGTGCCATCTAGCTTTCTGGAAAGGGAAACAGAAGGAACATTGAGAAACTTACCTGGTACCAGCAGGTGCCTAGTAATGTTCAACAGACTGTACTCTGCTGGGAACATAAACTGCTGCTTACCCAGAGGGAAAGCTTTACTATGACTTATACTCCCATGGTGATGATAGACAGAACTCGTGAAATAAACAGAGTCATTACCTCTCTTGAGTTCTTTCTCATTTTAAATCTCTTCCTAATTTGCACTTTAGGCATAGAAGTAAGAATTTCTAGGAAGCCATTTTTATTAAAGGGTATTTTCTCTCCTTCAATTTTTCATTCTCTTGGGGAGAAAAAAAAGTTTCTTTTGTAGTCAAATAATGTAAAAGATATACTTTCATTTAAGCAAGCCCATGGTAAAATCTAAGTGTATAAAGATAGTTAAGTGAAAAGTCCTAGTTCTGTTATTAGGCTGTTTCAATAGTTAAATATAATTTAAAATATATTGCTTGATTTATAAAAGTGTATTTATACCCACCCTATGTAGCACCAAAAAGGGAAATAAAAGAAACTTTGGTGATGAATCGTCCCACGTCTGGGGTGCCACACTGACACACCATTTGTAGCTTTGCAGATCTGTTGGGACTCGGATTCCTGTGCTCATCTCAGGCATTGACATACTGTTTTTGAGTTGCGGATGGTGTTGGGTGGCGTCATTTCATTTTATATTTTTATTCTTCTGGTATGGTTGCTTTGTGGGTAATGGCAGTGACTTAACCTTGTCCTCTCTCCTCCCAGAGGGGTGTTTTTTTCTTGATGTGCATTGCTATTCCCAAAGAACCAGGGCTGTGGTTTTGACTATTAGTCTTTGTTTCTTAAAAATTAGCATCAGTGTTTAGTCTTACCAGCCAAAAACTTGGCTTTTGTTTTCTCCACCAGGAAAAGCACTGCCAACAGAAGTACAACGTTTCCTGTATAATGATTCTTCCCCAGTACCAACGCAAGGGCTATGGCAGGTTTCTCATCGATTTCAGTAAGGATTATAGTAACATAATTGCTCATTGTCTCTTCCTGTGGACTCTGTGTGTGTGTGTGTGTGTGTGTGTGTGTATTTTTAAAGATTTGCAGATGACTTATTGGTTGCTTGTATCTTTTGTCATACTGCTGAGTGGAACATTAAAGCCTAGGGCCATGAACATGTTTTTCTTTTGGTTGCATGTGAATATTTCAGAAATAGCTAATATTGGATATGAGCTTCTGTGTGATCTATAGCAAATAGTTTTAATTTGCAACTATTAATTTACAACAGAACTTAGTTCTATTTTATGCAGTTAATTCTATCTCACGACAATATTAGAAACACTGTAGAACTACTTAAATTAGTACTAATAAAGAAGTGCAGCACCTGCCCTATTTTTATTACCTAGTTATCTGAGAAAATGTGTGTGTGCATCGTTTTTTTAGTTACAGGCTCTACCTAGTGGTTAAAAATATGCTATGCACCTTTAAAAATTTTAGAAGTGAATGATACAGTAAAAAATTTAATTTGAGTTAAAATTGAAAGCTAACAGTTCTAAAAAAAGGTTATTGTGGAACTTGCAATTTGTTGTTGTTTTTTGATAAATTTATTTATTTTTGGCTGTGTTGGGTCTTTGTTGCTGCGTGCAGGCTTTCTCCTAGTTGCAGTGAGCGGGGGCTACTCTTTGTTGCGGTGCGCGGGCTTCTCATTGCGGTGGCCTCTCTTGTTGCGGAGCATGGGCTCTAGGCGCGTGGGCTTCACTAGTTGTGGCAGGCGGGCTCCGTAGTTGTGGCTCACGGGCTCTAGAGCACAGGCTCAGTAGTTGTGGCGCACGGGCTTAGTTGCTCCGTGGCATGTGGGATCTTCCTGGACCAGGGCTCGAACCTGTGTCCCCTGCATTGGCAGACGGATTCTTAACCACTGTGCCACCAGGGAAGCCCTGCATGCATTTTGTTTTATACATTGATAATCTTGCTTAGAAAGTAAATGTATGTTTGAGGTAAATTTTATATTGATTATAAAATAGTGGTATTTGAGGGCATATTTTCCCTCAGATAATTGCTAAAAATAATATTTAAAGGAATACATTCAGAAGTAATGGTTAAACTAAGGATTTTGATACAGGCGGTTCTTCTGAATATCAGATGATTATATCACTAGTATTAATTCTCATGCAGACCAATGAAGCTTATTCTACTTGGCCTTAGACTGTACTCCTGACTATATTTTATTGGAAATATGTGCCATTGGTTATTTTTTACATTGTCTTGGTGTTTTTTTTTTTTTCCGACTAATAGTAGAGGGTAAAACTCAGATTATTTCCTTTAATATCAGTATGTTGTTTTGAAATAGGAGTCATGATTGGACATGTATGCCATTAAGTAGCAAAGTTAGGGGAAAATATTTTACTATGCATTTATTAGTCATTTTTTTGAGATATACAAATAATTGTATGATTACAGTATTTGTTTTTATTTTAAAACATTATTTTAATGTAATGTATTTTCCCACATTACCATTCTTAGACTGATTTCCCTTAGAATTTATGCCTTTCTTTTCCTGTTCTTGAGACCCAACGCACTGGACAAGAGGACAAAGTAATACCACCACACACAGTGACACTCACACACTGACATTCTTGCTCACCAGGAATTAGGGTGATAGGTAATTGTGAGGAGAGCTTTGGTTGAAGTGAGAAATCGTCATCTAAATCACTCACAGAAGAACTGCAGTCTTCAGAGATAGGGTTTTGTAAAAACTAAAGGCATTCTTTTGTATTGTGCAATTCGTGTAGATCTGTTGCCATCTAGTGGTCGAAATAAAACATGCAAGGGTGGTTTCCCCTCCTTGTATATTGAATAAAAAGCATTCTTGCCTATTAATGTGAAGTCCTGATTTTTAACAGTTCGAATATTCTAACGGTGTGATTTATATTAACTATAGACAAAGTAATACTAAGTTAATGTTCGGTGTATACAAATTATGTAATCTTCCTGCAAATTTGTTTTCAAGTGATTTTGTAATTTTGTTCTTTTCCTTTAAGGAATTTACCTTTGAAATGATAGCCTATGATACTTGGATTGATTGTGGAAGAGGGGCTTGTTATTTTTGTAAACTGCCCTCTTTTAGGCTCTCTGACATATTTGTGATTTGGGGGTTTCTTTAGGTTATTTGTTATCAAAGCGTGAAGGCCAAGCAGGGTCTCCAGAGAAACCGTTATCCGATCTAGGTCGTCTTTCCTACATGGCTTATTGGAAAAGTGTAATATTGGAGTGCCTTTATCACCAAAACGACAAGCAAATCAGCATTAAGAAGTTAAGTAAGTTGACTGGAATCTGCCCTCAAGACATTACTTCCACACTCCACCACCTGCGAATGCTGGACTTCCGGAGTGACCAGTGAGTATCACATCCCTTTGTATAACCTTTGAAAGATAATTAAGTAGAAGGTTTTGGATTGGACAGCCAAATTATCAGTTAAAGGACATAAACTAATATAAATGGTGTACTTGCTGATACTGAGACATCATTTTCCTTTCTATATTTTATACTATTGACCATATTTTTTTTTTAACTTTTTTTCTGGTCTTCCTTCTAACTTTTGGACCTAAGCTACTGAATCTTTTATTTTATTTATTGGGAGCTCCTTCACAATACAAGAAGTAACAACTGGAGAAGTAGTGTCAAATAAAATACACCCTTGATTAATTTCCATACAAATGGGACAAAAGAAATACAGGTCAAAGGAAAGACAGCTTACCCTTTTCTAGTGTGGTTGAGAAAAGGTCACAAAGAAAGGAGACATTTGGGCTAGAAAGATGGAGAGTAAAAGATAGAGGACAGGAGAGTCGCAGAAGTTTCAGAGGTGGGAAGTGTGAGATGGGAAGTGGCTGAAACAACCTCATCCCTTGCTCTAGTTGCGTGTGAAGTCTTTGTCCAGTTCATATTCTGAACCATCTCAGTGGTGGTGTCTTCCCAGGCAGGCTTTTTGTGAAGCATTTATCTCCAGGGCTTTCTGAGGGTGTAGCTCCATATTCATTGTGTGGTACTCCTTGTGCATCGTTGATTGCTATAAACTTTTCTCTGGTTTCAGATTTGTGATTATCCGCCGGGAAAAACTTATCCAAGATCACATGGCAAAGCTTCAGCTGAATCTGCGGCCTGTGGATGTAGATCCAGAGTGTTTGCGCTGGACTCCTGTCATAGTCTCCAATTCCGTCGTCTCGGAGGAGGAGGAGGAGGAGGAAGAGGAGGAGGAGGAGGAGGAGGAGGAGGAGGAGGAGGAGGAGGAGGAAGGAGAACAGGAAGAGCCTCAGAGCCAGGAAAGAGAATCAGAGCCGAGCGTAAGGGCACGAATGGTCCCTGTTGTTGATGATAGAAGAGCATAGTTTGGTTTTCATGAGTGTTTGTGATGTACCTATAATGGTATCTTAAACGAACACCATGAATTCACATTAGAATTTCTGAGTTTATTTCAGTGATAGAAATTTCAGGAAGACTGGGTTTTGTTTACTTCTTTCTATATTTTTAAGCCTTGTATCATTAGGAAACCTTCAAATTTGTTATAATATGTTACTTATGAGTAAATATTTCTTATCAGAGTGCCAATAAGCAGCTAAATTTGAAGCTGTATAGAAATTGAGCAATCTGAATTGAATCTAAATCTGACCATTGTTTAAAATAAAATGAAGATACATTTTCCTTAAAACATTAAGGAAATAAACAGATGCATGTTTTCTAATAGAGCACCAAATAGTTCAGTGTCTCTAGCCATTAAAGGGTTAATGAGGGACTGTACTACATCATTTTCAATATTTTTCTTCATGTGATGTGTACTTGTCTCTGTTCTTTTTTTTAAAGCAGTGCTTTCACCCTTTAAAAATCTATGTCCTCCTTTGATAAACATAAAGTTTCATGCCCGTTTATAGTGTAATTTTCAAAATAAAATGAAATATTCAGAATAAAATAAGTCAAAATAATTACAGAAATTTTCTTTCATTTTTTGAGCATCCTCTTTCTCTTGCCCATGCCCCAGAGTCTGTCTCCTCTGTTTATAAATTTCTGTTTCTGAGAAATTTCATAAACTATCTCATTTAACATTTACTGGATTGTAAGAATAATAATATTCACTTTGTTTATTGAATATGGTATTGTATAGCAGTTAAGAGCACTGGCTCTTGGGTCAGACTGTCTGGGTTTATATCCCAGCTTCTTCATTTGCCATTGCATGACCCGGGGCAAGTTACTTACATTTTTTGTGCCTCAGTTACCTCATTTGTAAAATGGGGATATAATAATATTTCACGTAATTGGTGTGAATTATACCCATATAGCATTTAAAACAGTGCCTAACACATAAGAGAGATTTATGTTAGCCATTAAATAATTAATAACTTTCTCTTTAAAGCTCTGTTTTCTTTTTTTATCTCAGTATTTAAAAGGTCAGAATAGGAGATACAACTAAATAAGACTGAAAATTAACCAGCATGGTTTTATTTTCTAAAATCAGGTGGGGAAGTCTGCATCTCGTGAGAACAAAGAACAAGATTCTTATTCTTTAGTAGAAAGTGAAAAGAAACCAGAAGTTACGGCGCCAGCCAGTTCTACGCGTTTGAACAAACAGGTCCTTCCCCGTGACAGTCTTCCTGCCAATAATCAGCCATCTCGGAGAGGCCGCTGGAGGAGGAAGACCAGAAAAGCCCAGGAGCGCTTTGCTGATGAGGATTCGAAACTGCTTTTGGAAGAGACATCAGCTCCTCCGGAGCAGTATGGAGACCGTGAGGAAAAATCAGAAACCTGCCAAGAACAGTACACGGAAAGCCAGGAGCAGTCGGCAGCCTCGCAGGAGCAGCCGAGCCAGGACGGGAAGCCAGACGGTCCCAAAAGAAGACCGAGTGAGGTGCTTGAGCTCTGGCGAGGACCGCTCAAGAAAAGTCCCGAGCCTCTGAAGTGTGGACTGCCAGAAAGCCACGACAGGCTGCCCCGTCGCTACAGTGAAGGTCGCTACAGCGATGGGGACAGGACCCTCCTGCGGGGCTGCAGCGAGAGCAGTGAGGAGGAGGGGGAGCCCGAGAGCCCGCGGTCCAGCTCGCCCCCAGTCCTCACCAAGCCCACGCTGAAGCGGAAGGTGGGGCCCGTCTCTGTGCTGTCCTGGAGTTAATCCATAGTGTGTTAGCCTTTCAGCTTCAAGCCTCAGTATGTTGTAGCATATGATGTTCCCAGGGAACATTTGAAATGTGCACATGACTTCTTTGGTTCATGGGAGTTCACTTACAAGTCATAAACTTATTTAAGGGCTGACAAACTGTTTTCAGCTTGCTGGTTTGATTTCAAAGTATGACTTTTCAGGGATTTAAAAAAAACATACAGGGACTTCCCTGGTGGTCCAGTGGTTAAGACGCTGCACTTCCACCGCAGGGGGCACGGGGTTTGATCCATGGTTGGGGAACTAAGATCCCGCATGCCACGTAGTGTGGCCAAACACAAACAAACACAACGTACAGATTAGAAATGTTTCTATTAGAAAAGGAGAGGAAACCACTACACAGTTCGATGGAAAGTGGGCGTAACGGTGCCCTGTGTTGCGATGCTCAGAGTGAAGCCATTCTTCTCACCCCAGGTGGTACTGTCTCCCCTGTCCTCTGTCCTCCCTTCTCGCTCTCCTCTCCACCCCTCCAGTGGTTTGACTTAACTTTGTTTTAAAAGTATTTTGTAAACTATATTTCATCATCTTGCGAAGGTTGAACGATAGCCAGATCGTTAGTAAACGCTGTATGATGATGACAATGAATTCTGTTAATCTGTATACCAGAAATCTCCCAGGCTGTGGAGTGAACTTTAAACATTGCTGCAGACCAGCCAGACTGAAGTGTGTCAGCTCTCTGGATGAGCCATTCTGTGCTAGTGAGGTGACAGCTTTCATCCAGAGCAATAAAATCATTCTTTTCCTTAGCAGAACCTTAAAGAAAAAAGATAGGGCTGTTTATTAAAGAATGAGCTTTCCATTTTAGAACAGTTTTAGATTTACAAATTTATTGCAAAGAAAGTACAAAGAGTTCCTATATTCCCCACACCCAGTTTCCCCTATTATTAACCTTTTACCTTGGTATGGTACATTTGTCACAAATAGTGAACCAGTACTGATGCATTTTTAGCTAGAGTCCAAACTTCATTCAGCTTTCCTCTGTTTTCCCTAATGTCTTCTCCTGCCCCAGCACACCACCTTACGTTTAGTTGTCATGTCTCTTTAGGCCCCCTTGTTGGTGACAGTTTCTCAGACTACTTGTTTTTGAAGGCCTTGCCAGGTTTGAGGAGTACTGGCTAGATTTTGTAGAATGCCCCTTATGATAGTAAAATGGGGTGATGTGTTTTGCGGAAGAAGGCCCCAGAGGTAAAGTGCCATTCTCATCACGTCATATAAGGGCATCTGCCGTGAGTCTGTACCGATTACGAAATACAAGGGTATTTGCTGTCAGTGTGACTTCTCACTGTTCACGTTCACGTTAACCCCAGTCGTCTGGCTCCAGGTATCAGGTTTGTCAGGTTTCTCTACTGTAAAGTTACTCCTTTTTTCAAACTCTTTTCCATACTATATTCTTTGGAAGGAAGTTACTGCCTACAGCCCACACTTAAGATACAGGGAGTTATGCTCTACTCCCTAAGAGCAGAATATTGTGTTAATTATTTGGAATTCTGCTTGGGAGATTTATCCATTTTTCCCCGTCTATTTCTTGATTCAAGCATTTATTTATATCAGTATGGACTCATAGATATTTACTTTATACTTCGAGTTATAATCCAGTTCTACCACCTTATTAATTTGTTGCTCAGATTGTTCCAGCCTTGGCCATGAGGAACTCTTTCAGTTTTGCTCCTGTGTCTCTTCAACATACATACCCTCAACATTGTGAAGTTTTTTTGGTTTGTTTTGAGCACTTCGTTACATTCTGGTTCTACAAAATGTTCCAGGTTCATCTTGTATATTTCATGCCCCAGTCCTAGGATCAGCCATTTCTCCTCGGAGCAAGTCCACGTTTTGTTTTGTTTTGTTTTGTTTTAATTTATTTGTTTATTTATTTTTGACTGTGTTGGGTCTTCGTTTCTGTGCGAGGGCTTTCTCTAGTTGCGGCGAGCGGGGGCCACTCTTCATCGCGGTGTGCGGGCCTCTCACTTTCGCGCGGCCTCTCTTGTTGCGGAGCACAGGCTCCAGACGCGCAGGCTCAATAATTGTGGCTAACGGGCCCAGTTGCTCCGCGGCATGTGGGATCTTCCCAGACCAGGGCTCGAACCCGTGTCCCCTGCATTGGCAGGCAGATTCTCAACCGCTGAGCCACCAGGGAAGCCCGCAAGTCCATGTTTAACCTAGTTTGAAAATTGTGTTCTCAACTAGAAAACTAGTAAATTTGAAGTGGAGAAAAGATGATTAACCTGCTGTTCGTTACGTGATCATGAAGAATATATCTTTGCCATCCTAGGCTTATATTGCCTTTTTATAAAATAAAAGTGTGCTATTTCCCTGTGTAAAAAGAGAATATTGTAACAGGCAGTGAGATCATGTACAGGATGCTTTTGAAATTTTTGAAGAGATTCACTTGACTAGGAGTCAGAAACTGTTTTACAGCCATTTCTGTACTGACTGGATATGACCTTAAAGCAAGTCCTGTAACTTCTCTGGCCTCTCTAGAACGAGGGGATTGAATTAGATCAGTTTTGGTGATACAGTATTATTTTGTGACATCTTTCATGTGATTCAAGGTGTTAGATCAACCCTAGTACAAAATTCTGCCTAATGTACCAGGTCCCAATAACAGAGTTATTTTACTTCTGAATGCTCACGGACACCAAGGAGACCTGTACCGATTCCCAGGCTCCACTGTACCTCTTTGTGGATAGCCTATGAAAATGGTGTGCAGCCTTCCTCATGGTTCTGCTGACTGCACAGTGGAACTGTGAGACGAGGAGTGTTTTATTTCTCTTTTTCTTTTGAGGAAAAGAGAAGTTAAGGGACTAGCCACTGTGTCATTTCTGAAATAGGCAGCTTCCCTAGGGTGCTAAATTTAACTGAACTGTTAGTAAGGGAATGATAATATCTGCTCTCTAGGTGTGCCTGTCTATTCTTTTACAAAGTTGTATTCAGTGATACTTTGTATCTGTGACACTTTATGTATGTATAGTATCTTACTATAGTATTTTTTTTTCTTTTACTATAGTATTTTGAAATAATATTCAAAATGTCTTTTGGCAAACGGCCTACTCCTTTTGTATGTGCTAATTCTAGCAGGTTTAAAAACTATTAATCATGTTACTAATGGAAATGATAGCATTCATTGCTGTAAATAAAATGCTCCTTTCTCTTTTAAATAGAAACCAATTCTTCACCGAAGAAGGCGAGTCCGAAAACGCAAACACCACAATAGCAGTGTGGTCACAGAAACCATTTCTGAGACCACGGAGGTCTTAGACGAGCCTTTTGAAGACTCTGACTCCGAGAGGCCGATGCCCAGATTAGAACCCACGTTTGAGATTGACCAGGAGGAAGAGGAAGAGGATGAGAACGAGCTCTTCTCTCAAGGGTACTTCCGTCACTTGTCCTCACAGGACATTCTCAGGTGTCGACCTGCTTCTAAGAGGAAGTCTAAAGACGGAGACGAAGATGAAGATTCAGACGATGCTGACGGTATGTTTCGCAGAGCTGTTGCTTACTGTGGTTTTCTTGTTGTGAAAGATACAGCAGTGATAGTGGCAGACCTCCAACAGAGAGGGCTGAAAGGCAGACACGAGCCACTGGGCAAGTGCAGAATGACTTGCAGCCTCTGAAGAGTTGTATCAAGTGTACTCATGCTCATTTTCTCACTTAGTTTTCTGTCCTTTGATAAACGTGCTTTTTCGTAGTTCCCCCTTCGACTCAAGACCTACTTTTGCCTCTGCAGAAAATATCTTGCTGTTAGGAAATGGTTCTTTTTGCCTACTCCTTTCTCGGCCATTATCTGAATCTTTAGTCATTGGGTAGATTAGACTTAGCATCAGGAAGATATTTAATTAATAACCCTTTACTGGAATGTGCAATCTATAGACCTGGCCTGTTTTGCTAATTGTGTATGCTGAGTGCTTAAAATAGGCACTCAGTAAATATTGTTAAATGACTAAGTGCTTAGACGTGGTTCTCAAATAAGGTCAGATTCATGTAAATTGGACTTGCTTCAGATCTGTTCCTGAATCATATCTCTAATATGTCTTACTCAACAAGTAGTAAATTTCTAATAAAAATGGTAACAGTACCTCAAAATAAGTTAAACTTTATGACATAACTAAAAATCCACTGATTAGACTTGTCATTTCCTTTGTAGAGATGAAAAAAATGGGTGTATATATGACTTGGGTCCCAAACTAGTTGTTCACGTCTAGCCTAAAGTTTCTGCCCGTGTGTAGTGCTGCTTCTGTCTGCAGGGCTTGCCTTGCTGGGGTCAGATGGAGCTGCTTTGCTTTGCTGGGCGAATTTGAAGGAATCTTGTTGTCCACACTTGGTACATAAATCTATAGCTTTTATGTACTAACCAGTTGGGCTTTTATTCTCCTTTTAAAAATAAATTCACTCAATTTCAAATCTAGTAGACAACTTGCATTTTCTTCAGTCTCGTATTTTTGTATAATAAATACTTTTAATATAGTAATAAGATGACTAAGTTTTTTGCTTTATCGTGCATGATTTTCCACAATTGTATTATGTTATATTTTGAGATGTATAACTAGGAAGCTAAAAATTTATTTTGTAAAATGTGGCACTTTAGTAAAATTCTATCTTGGATCATCATAGATTAAAATAGTATCCTATAAGTTCCTGTTGGCCAAATTTTTCTCTAATGTAGACATTTCCTTTGTTTATTTTCAGGTTGTTACTGCTAACTGTACCTTTTCAGTCCCACCAGTGCCCCTCCCCCTCAATCCTATTGAAAAATAGGATTTGCTGGTCTTCTCTTTAAAAATTAATGGGAAATGTGGATGTACTTAATACCACACCAAACTGTACACCTAAAAATGTTAAAATGGTAAATTTTATGCTGTGCCTATTTATAGTTTTTAGAAATAGGAAAAATCATTGGGGAGAAAATAATGTTAATAATCAAATTTATTTCTAATAAACCATTGTCATTGGTACATTAACTTTTGCTTCAGGTCAGTATTTGTCCGGGACTACATGCCTTGCAGCTCTTCCTATACAAACACAACATTGGCTGGGAACTGTTGGTGTAGGGTTGCTCAAACATGGCCTGGAGTAATTGGCTCGATATTACCTGAAGTAATGATTTTGTAGAAACTAAGAACACCAGAGCAATAATATAAATTGCAAACAGGGGTTGGGGGAAAGAAGGGGAAATGAGCTGATGTGTAATTTACACAATAAAGACAGCTTGTCTAAAGTAGCTGTAGGAACTACTTAGTATTTGCATCCTTATAAAGCTTATTTCCATTTTAAAGATGGTGAAACTGAATACTAAGAGTAACTCTCCAAAGCTATGTGGTTGGTGATGATAAACTTTAACCTAGTGGGTGGACCAGGGTCCTCTCGTTGCTCCGCCAGTTCACTGTGTGACTTCAGAGGATAGCATGAAATGGGTGTCTCCTTTAGATTCTTAACTGGAAAATGAAGACAGTCAGGAGTTCAGGATGATTATTAAAATCATTTCTGTTGTACGTGTGGTCTCAGAAAGAGGCACTAAAAAATACAAGATCCTGTAATCTGTTTTTATTTTTTATCCCTCCTGTGCAGACACTCCTATCCTAAAGCCAGTATCTCTTTTGAGAAAATGTGATGTGAAGGATTCTCCACTTGAGCCAGATACGTCCACGCCCATGAAAAAGAAGAAGGGATGGCCCAAGGGCAAGAGCCGCAAACCAGTCCACTGGAAGAAAAGACCTGGTCGCAAGCCGGGACTTAAGCTGAATCGGGAGCTGGTGGCTGTTTCTACTCGAGAATGCGTTGTTGAGCCCGTTGTCCCCCTTCCTGAGCCTGGACGTGAACCCCAAGTTCAAGAGAACCAGGAAGCTGTTGAATCACGAGAAGACTTGCCTTTAAGGGAGGAAAGGAAGGAAGGGGAGGAGCTGCCCCTGGAAGCGGAGGAGGGGGAGGAGGGGGAGGAGGAAGAGGACACCACCAGCAGTGACGTCAGGGCGGCCTCTCCGGCGGACAGTTGCAGCCCCGAGACCGGAGCCAAGGAGCCCGAGGTGGGCGAGGAGGGGGAGGAGGAGGAGGAGCCCCGCGTCCCTGCGGGGCAGCGGCCGTCGGAGGAGGGGCCACAGGAGCTGGCACAACGTGCCCGCGAGGAGGAGGAGGAGGAGGAGGAGGAGGACGCCGCTGCGGAGGCCCACCAGAGCGAAGACCATGACGCGGACGACGAGGACGACGGCCACCTGGAGCCCACAGAGAAGAAGGGGCCGGAGGAGCAGCCGGCTGGGGGCGACAGCAAGGAGGAGCGCGGTGGCCAGGAGTCTTTTTTAGATCCTGATGTGCACAGCAGTCGGGAGCACGCAAAGGACAAGGAGGAGACAGAGCCGGATTCCGAAGAGGAGCAGACTTCCCACGACGCGTCCGTGGTCTCGGAGCACATGCCGGGCTCTGAGGACGACCACGAGGAGGACTCCCACTCTAAAGAAGAGCTGCTGCAGCTGAAAGAGGAGGCGGAGATCCCTCACAGTGACCTGGATCTGGAGACCGTGCAGGCCGTGCAGTCTCTGACTCAGGAGGAGAGCAGTGAGCACGAGGGCGCCTACCAGGACTGCGAGGAAACCCTGGCGGCCTGCCAGACCCTGCAGAGCTACACCCAGGCCGACGAGGACCCGCAGCTGCCCCTGGTGGAGGACTGCCACGCCTCGGAGCACAACAGCCCGCTGTCTTCTGTCCAGTCCCACCCCAGCCAGTCGGTGCGCTCGGTCGGCAGTCCCAGCGTGCCTGCCCTCGAAGGGGGCTACACCCAGATCAGCCCGGAGCAAGGATCCCTGTCCGCGCCGTCTATGCAGAACATGGAGACCAGCCCCATGATGGATGTGCCTTCCGTATCGGACCACTCCCAGCAGGTGGTGGACAGCGGCTTCAGCGACCTGGGCAGCATCGAGAGCACCACGGAGAACTACGAGAACCCCAGCAGTTACGACTCCACGATGGGCGGCAGCATCTGCGGGAACAGCTCCTCCCAGAGCAGCTGCTCCTACGGCGGCCTGTCGTCCTCCAACAGCCTCACCCAGAGCAGCTGCGTGGTCACCCAGCAGATGGCCGGCGTGGGCGGCAGCTGCGGCCTGATGCCGCAGAGCAGCGTCCCGCCCGCCGCCGCCGCCGCCCCCTGCAGCATCAAGTCCCCTCAGAGCTGCGCCGTGGAGCGGCCTCCCAGCACCCAGCAGCCGCCGCCGCCCCAGCCGCCCCCGCAAGCGCCGCCCGCCCCGCCGCCGGCCCCGCCACCGCCGCCGCCGCCGCCGGCCCCGCAGCCGCCGCCGCCCCCCTCGCAGCCCCAGCCCCCGGCCCCGCCCCCGCAGCAGCAGCAGCCCCCGCTGTCCCAGTGCAGCATGAACAGCAGTTTCACCCCAGCGCCCATGATCATGGAGATCCCAGAATCTGGAACCACGGGGAACATCAGCATCTACGAGCGGATCCCCGGGGACTTCGGGGCCGGCAGCTACTCCCAGCCGTCAGCCACCTTCAGTCTAGCCAAGTTGCAGCAGCTGACCAACACCATTATGGACCCTCATGCCATGCCTTATAGCCATTCTCCTGCTGTGACTTCCTATGCAACCAGTGTTTCTCTGTCCAACACGGGACTGGCTCAGCTGGCTCCGTCGCACCCCTTGGCTGGGACCCCTCAAGCACAAGCCACCATGACGCCGCCCCCGAACTTGGCCTCCACTACCATGAACCTCACGTCCCCTCTGCTGCAGTGCAACATGTCTGCCACCAACATTGGCATTCCCCACACTCAGAGGCTGCAAGGGCAGATGCCAGTCAAGGGGCACATCTCCATCCGCTCCAAGTCCGCGCCCTTGCCCTCCGCGGCAGCTCACCAGCAGCAGCTGTATGGCCGCAGCCCGCCTGCGGTCGCCATGCAGGCTGGCCCTCGTGCGTTGGCTGTTCAGCGTGGCATGAACATGGGGGTTAATTTGATGCCAACCCCCGCCTATAATGTCAATTCCATGAATATGAACACCTTGAACGCCATGAACAGCTATCGGATGACGCAGCCCATGATGAACAGCAGTTACCATAGTAACCCTGCCTACATGAACCAGACAGCACAGTATCCTATGCAGATGCAGATGGGGGTGATGGGGGGCCAGGCCTACACCCAGCAGCCTATGCAGCCGAACCCTCACGGAAACATGATGTACACGGGCCCCTCCCACCACAGCTACATGAACGCTGCTGGCGTGCCCAAGCAGTCGCTCAACGGACCTTACATGAGGAGATGAGCAAGACGGACTTGCAGTTGAAAACTTAAATATATATAAATAAAGGAACCTTTTATACTGACAAACCAGAGAAAAATGGACCTTTTTTCCAGTTAAAATATTGCTGTAGATTTAGAGGAATTTTTCTTTGGTTTATTTTATTTTTTAGAAAACCTGGTCTTTCTTCTCTTTTTTGGGGGGTTCATTTTGTTCTGGGTTTTGGTTTTCTTCACAATCTTGAACGTTTTACAATAGAACTCATCTAAAAATGGATTTGGGGATGGGGAAACATGCACAAAAATCTTTTCATAATTAAAAAGAGCCTTACTTTCTTTACACACCACATGGACAGACTTTGTGTAAGAGTGAATTATCTTTATTTTATTTTAAGATGTATGTTTCCCCTCAGTGTTTGCAGCTCCCAATGTTGTCATTTTTAAATGTTATATATACATCTCGAGGGTTAGCCAGACCCTTTCCTCCACACCCAGCCTTTCATTCCCTACTTCATTCCAGCAGGAGGCACTTATGGGAGACTCGGACGGGGACATGGAGAACAACCCAAGCTCCTTAAACTTATTATTATTGTTAATATTATTATTATTATTAATAAAGTGAGGCAGGAAAATGCTTCTCCTCTTAAAATCCCCTCCACTCCCTACACACACACATGCACGCACACACACACACCTCTTGAAACCGTTCCCCAAGAATGTTTCTTTATAGATGAACATCATTGAAATGTTTGTTTTTCTTAAATCAAGTGTAATATAATTTTTTTTTAAACTACTCCCACTCAGCACTCAGAGACACAAAAATACTGTAAGTCTCAGTTAACAGCGGAATCTCAGAGGAAAGCTGTTTGCAATCCTAATCCAGCCTTGGAGGAATAGATGGTCAGTTAACAATCAAAAAGAGGCAATTAACCTCCCGTTTTTTACCACCTGGTGAATCAGCCATACGCACATATTCCACGCAGCCTCTTGTTTTTGGTATGTACTTTGAGATGCCAAGGGTCTTGATTCTTGAGCCTTTGACTCTGATTAAACTGAAACAGTCCCCAGTGATTAGCCTCTTATATTCTCATGTAAAGGGTTGGTGGATGACTGTGCATGTCAGTGATTTGAGAAATAGCTGACTAACCTTTGACACTGTTTACTTTGTGTTGGAAGAGATGACGCAGAATGTGTGTCGTGAGGGAGATCGTGGTGTGAGTTTTATAGCTACTTCAGTGATACATACCTCTAGTTTTCCTTTGTCTTTTGAGATCCTGAGTTCCTCCCCTGTGAATCAGAGTGCGCCAGCCCCTCTCCTGTGAGTGGCTGAAGAGAAGAGGGATTAAACCAACCACCAGCATAGTAGGGCAAATCTGGACAGCAGGGTTTTAGCAGGCTCCTGTGTTGCTCCCAGCTTCATTCTCTTTTCTCTTGTGCAGCCAGTTCGCCCATTCTCTTCTTGTTACTTGCTCCAGGGATAGGTAAAAAAAATATATATATATATGTGTGTGTATATATATATATATACACATATATACGTTCCATCATTAGAAGATGGACACTATTATACCACTTGGTATGTGCAGTCAAATATCCAAAAGGGGGAAGTACTGCTTAAAGAAATACCTGTAAGCATTAAATTCTCTCCTTTATTTGTACATTTTATATAGATAAATTTTTGAAGTACGAATTAGGCATTAAATTTTTTCAAATGCACAGGTTTGTTGGGTTTTTTTATACACTTTAATTGACTTTCTCAATTAAACGTGTTAGGTAGAAAAAGGCAGAATTCCACATCTTACCGCTGTCGATTCTGAGCATGTGCAAGGCTGTGTAGGACCCAGTTTCTCTGTATATACTGTTGCAGTTCCCAGTCGTCTGTGTAGAACGTGCACTGTGCTGCCCTCTGCCTACTCTTCGGAGCTGTCATTGCTTCCTGGTTGGGGTGGGGACGGGGTGGGTCGGGAGGGAGGGAGGTGTATTGGGAGGAGGGTGGGTCAAGGCAGAAGGAGAAGCTGTTGAAATGAGGGCCGTGAATTCAGTTTCTGTTGGTTTGCGGTTGTGTTTGGTTTTGTTTCTTTAAAAAAAAAAAAAAAAAAATTTCAATCAGGCAGCTCCCTTTTCCACAAGCCTTTTTGTGACTTTAGAACTATTGTAGAGAAAATGTTTTTTTCTATATTATAAAAGAAATTATCCAACACAGTAATATTGGTACCTGTCATTTTTTCACTTCTGTTTAAAAAAATGTATTTTTAGCAAGATAACTTGGGTAATCTTCTAAAAAAAGAAATTTAAAAACTCACTGTTAGTGACTTTGATGCCTTTTAAAATAAGAGCTTTTTCATTTCATTCCATCTTTAAAATTTTTTATCTTTGTTGTAGAATATTAAAAACTATTTTAAGAAAGATAAAAATTCTCTTTAAAGAGATCTCTAGAGTGTGTGAATAGAGCTCCAGATGCCTCTAAAAGCCGCATGTACAAATGAAGCTAAGTCTATTCCTGTCTGTTTATATTTGCTTTTCCTGTTTTGTAACCTCTTTGTACTTTGTTCATGGTGACTCGTAAGCTAAGGGGAAGGGGTGCCTAGATGCCTTTGTACTTCTCCATGTCACGCGCTCCTGGGCCAGCTGGTCTCCTTCCTCTCCTGTATGTAATATCACTTTTTTTTCCCCTTTCTAGCAAGTACTTTCAAAAGAACTCTGTACATTTTAACATAAAAAAAAAAATAAATTATGTTGAGCCATTTTGGATGTCTGTCTTGCATGTGGAATTTTTCTCCCAAGTGTTTCAAATTCTGATTCTTTTTCTACACACAGAGACTTAGAAATATAAGCCTTTTCATGTTCCTCTTTATGTAGCAAGTATAAGTTTATGACCTTTGCTTTGAAATTTCAGTTTTCACTCATATAATGTGCTTCAGTGGCAAGAATATAGATGGTTTTCCCTTTTCCAAAGAAAATGGTCTTATAACCTCACTTTGGATTTTTTAGGGAAACCCATTTGAAAACCTTCTAAAGGGTTTGTAATTCATCCAACCAAAAAAAGGAAATACAGTTGCAGTAACAAGTAGCTCCCACTTGGAACAAAGCAGTGTTTTTTCTCATTTCAGTTGACCTGATTATGGAATCTAGGAAGGTTTGCCAGAAATCCGGGCCCTAAATACTGATGATCTTTTCTGATGTGTTCTGAGTTAATGTGCTCGCCTCTCATCATTAAGAATTTTGGATATAAGGCAGATTCCAGAATTAGATTTAGCTTTGGGAAGCTAACAGCTTCCTGGGATAGAGGGGTGAGGCAGACACAGGTTTTCATGCCCTCCTGACTTGATCTGCTGTTCCTTGCCGCTGAGTTAGGAATTTAGGAAGTGGTGTGAACAGTGTCCGTAGCAGACGTTTGTTCTAAACTTCGTGCCATTGAAGTTTTAGGCCATAGAGTCATGTCATCTCCAGAAAATAAATGGCTTGTCTCCCTTGATGGCTTGCTTCATAGTCACAGTTTGAGCCCAAGACTGCCACTGCTCTATGCAGTTACCAGTGAATTGTCCCAAAGACATACTGCCTTTGCTACTGCAAACTACCTGCTTTAAGTGAGTTCAGCATAACAACAATTCTGATTTTTCTACAAGGAGGTAATGTGACCAAAGAATATACTATAGATTTCACTGGAGTTCTAACAACCCTCACGATGTATTACGTGTAAACTGTAACTTGAGGAATGCCATGTGTAGCCAACGGTCTCCTTTACCATCTACCATCCGGCCTTTTCACTCTCAGAAGGTATGTGTTGGGGGAAACGGCAGCACATTTGACTAACGTGTGTACTGCTGAGAGCCTTGGTCTACCGTTTTTCGAATCTACTGCCATGCCTTCAGTTACTAGGGTTCCAGGAATCATTTTCCTATACGGCCTCTCTGAGCATCTCAGGTGGTGCCAACTTCCTCTGTAGTGTGGTGAGAACCGTGTGTATTCCCTGAACACCAAGTGTCAGGTTGACAGCTCTAGCTCTTTATGTGAGAATTACTGTGTTAGGTTCTCCCTGGGACACCCTGCGCAGTGTGTGGTTTTCGCCCTTCCTCTCGTCTTTTCGTAATGTACAAGATAATGGGTCAGTGATGATGATGGAAAAGCATAGTGAAAAGAGAAAAAATGACTGTCCTTGTTGACGGAACAAAGTAAGCAGAATTACGGCAAATGGTGGGTGGGAGGGAGCTCCATATTATTAATGTAACTTAAAAGAAATCTAAAAATTCAAGTGACATATTCTATAAATGAACTCAAAACCATGAAGAGTGACATTTATTTGTGTTGTCAAATGTCTGGAATTCTTGAGCATGGTCATCCAATTAAAAGCTGAAAATCCCCACAACAAAACCCAACTTGTTCGTTTATATATTTCTGTTAAGGGGCAGGTTGGGTTTGTTATCTAAGTTGGTGTGGTTATATAATGCAGCACAGACCCATGGATTTTCTTTCCAGAATGACAGCTTTACAAATTGGGCTTATCTGCAATTCCTTGCTGTATTAAGTAGCCTAAATATTGGTATACAGATTACATAAACCTCAAAAAGGTGGCAGGTGTAATTTTTGCCTGAAATAAGGACAGCCATGGAGTCTGATGGACTTTGGTTTTTTGAGTTCTTTTGAAACAGTAGACAGACATAGTCATAAGGAATTGTTTTCCCGTGACTGTTGTGAATACTCTTTTTGAAGGTGAGAGATACATTCTTGTTAGCAAGAAAAAATATTCTAACATTTAACTGTATACTAACAGACATTTCTGAAAGCCACATTTAAGCAACATTCAAAAAAAAGTTAAGCGTTCTCTGGGGTGATGTGTTCATTTTTAACTGTTTTTAGTTTATGCGCACACAAAGAGGAGAAAGCAAAGGCAAGCAGGTGAACTGAGATAAACAAATCACCTTTGCCTGCATTAGAGAGCTACAGTGCCCGGACTCACCGGGCTGTCTATAAATATGCATTGAGAAACTGACATCCGGTTAATGCTGGGAGACCAGCCATTCAGATCACCTTTCAAGTTATTTACATTGGCCTTAAAGAGCTTTTTGAGCCTCAGAATCTTCTGTTTTTGAAAATGTCATTTAAAACCCTTCAACTCTTATCCTAAGTTCAAAGTCTCTTGTGAACAAAGAAAAACATACACAAAACCTCTTTCCTAGGACTGAGGCTCTGCCCCATGTACAAACAGCTCTAATTGTTTAATTGATGTATTACATTGAATAAAATTGGTTGATTTCATTTTCTTTTTAAAAGAAGGTTAGAAAATCATTCAAAATGACTGAATTTGATCATAGTTTTCCAGAGAAAGTGAAGACAGTTATATGTTGAATAGGAGACAGTGGCAAAGGCTTTGCTAGAGGCAAGGACCTCTTGCAAAATGGAATAATTACACAATTTTTTTAAAGTTTGTCTAGCTCCTGTTTAAGGAAAAAAACTAGAATTGACTAGGACCCCTAACTTGACGTCCCCAAAGGGTTCTTGATGGAAAGAAAGTCTTGAATCTGAAAACTGAATAATACGGAATATAGTGAGAACAACTGTAGAGGCTGAGGAAGAAATTCTATTAAAATTACAAAGGAAAACAAAGAAAACAGGTCCCAACCAGCCACTACAGCCTATCTTAATTATTTCTTTGGGGGCTCTCAGGTATTTTTTTTAAAAAAAATATTTATTTACTTATTTAATTTTTGGCTGTGTTGGGTCTTAGTTGCAGCATGTGGGCTCTTTCACTGCAGTGTGTGGGCTCTTCACTGTGGTGCGCTTGCTTCTCTCTAGTTGTGGTGCACGGGCTCTCTAGTTGTGGTGTATGGGCTTATTTGCCCCGTGGCATGTGGGATCTTAGCTTCCTGACCAGGGATCGAACCCACATCCCCTGCATTGGAAGGCGGATTCTTAATCACTGGACCGCCAGGGAAGTCCTGGTATTTTATTCTTTTTGATGTGATTGTAAATGGGATTTTTTTCCTTAATTTATCTTTCTGATAGTTTGTTGTTAGTGTATAGAAATGCAACAGATTTCTGTATATTGATTTTGTATCCTGCAACATTACCAAATTCATTGATGAGCTCTAGTAGTTGTCTGGTGGTCTCTTTAGGATTTTCTGTGTATAGTATCATGTCATCTGCAAACAATGACAAATTTACTTCTTCTTTTCCAATTTGGATTCTTTTATTTCTTTTTCTTGTCTGACTGCTTTGGCTAGGACTTCCAACACTATGTTGAATAAAAGTGGTGAGTGGGTACCCTTGTCTTTTTCCTGATCTTGGAATGCTTTCAGCTTTTCACTGTTGAGTATGATGTTAGCTGTGGGTTTGTCATATATGGCCTTTATTATGTTGAGATAGGTTCCCTCTATGCCCACTTTCTGGAGAGTTTTTATCATGAATTTTATCAAAAACTTTTACTGCAGTTATTGAGATGATCATATATGGTTTTTATTCTTCAATTTGTTAATGTAGTGTATCAAATTGATTGAATTGTGGATATTGAAAAATCCTTGCATCCCTGGGATAAATCTTGATCATGATGTATGATCCTTTTAATGGTATGGTTGGATTTGGCTTGCTAGTATTATGTTGAGGATTTTTGCATCTGTGTTCATCAGTGATATTGGCCTGTACTTTTCTTTTTTTTAATCATATCTTTGTCTGGTTTTGGTATCAGGGTGATGCTGGCCTCATAGAATGAGTTCTGAAGTGTTCCTTTCTCTGCAATTTTTTGGACTAGTTTGAGAAGGATAGGCTTTAACTCTTCTCCAAATGTTTGATAGAATTCACTGTCTGGTCCTGGTCTTTGTTTATTGGGAATTTTTAAATTACTGATTCAATTTCATTACTGGTAATTGGTCTTTTTGTATTTTCTTTTTCTTCCTGGTTCAGTCTTGGGATATTGTACGTTTCTAAGAAGTTGTCCATTTCTTCTAGGTTGTCCATTTTATTGGCGTATAATTGCTCATAGTAGTCTCCTATGATCCTTTGTATTTCTGTGGTGTTGGTTGTAACTTCTTTTTCATTTCTGATTTTATTGATTTGGATCCTCTCCCATTTTTTCTTGATGAGTCTGGCTAAATGTTTATCAATTTGCTTTATCTTTTCAAAGAATGAGCTTTTAGTTTCACTGATCTTTTCTTTCTTTCTTTCCTTTTTTTTTTTTTTTTTTTGTCTCTGTTTCATTTATTTCTGCCCTTACCTTTATGATTTCTTTCCTTCTACTAACTTTGGGTTTTGTTTGTCCTTCTTTCTCTAGTTGCTTTAGGTGTAGGGTTAGGTTGTTTATTTGAGATTTTTCTTGTTTCCTGAGGTAAGCTTGTATTGCTGCAAACTTCCCTCTTAAAACTGCTTTTGCTGCTTGCCGTAGATTTTGGATTTTTGTGTTTTCGTTTTCATTTGTCTCCAGGTATTTTTAAAATTCCCTCTCTGATTTCTTCAGTGATCCATTCGGTTGTTTAGTAGCATTTTGTTTTGCCTCCACATGTTTGTGCTTTTTGCAGTTTTTTCTTGTAGTTGATTTCTAGTCTCATTGCCCTTTCACTTTCTTAACTGTGTCTTTTGATGAACAGAGTTCTTCCTTTATGGGTAGTGCTTTTTCTGCCTGTGTTCAGAAATCTTTTCCTACCCTGAAGTTATACTAGTATTCTCTGTACAGTAATTTCCAAAAGCTTCATTGTTTTGCTTACATAGTTAATTTTTTAATATATCTGGAATTGATTACTGTTCAAAGCATAAGGTAGGGGACCAGTTTCATTTTCTTCCCATATGGATATACAGTTTTAACATCACTCTATCTTTCGCCACCTCTCTAAATCAAGTGTCCACATATGCATAGATCTATGTGTGGACTATTTATTCTGTTCCACTGATCTGTATATCCTTCCTGGCTTCATTATTGTAGCCTTATGATAAGTCTTGATATTAAGTAAAGCAAGTCCTCCTAAGTTGTTTTTCTTCTTCAGGAATGATTGACCCATCTAGGCCTTTTGTCTGCCCACATATATATTTTTTAATTTTTTATTTTTTTGGCCGTGCAGCATAGCTTGCAGGACTTTAGTTCCCCAGCCAGGGATCAAACCTGTGACCCGTGCAGTGGAAGCATGGAGTCCTAGCCACTGGACTGCTAGGGAATTCCTGCCCATATATTTTTAGAATTAACTTATCAGATTCCTTTAAAAGTCCTAATGACGTTTTATTGTGATTGCATTGATCCTTAAAATCAATTTGACAAAAATTGACAACAGTATTGACTCTCCCATTCATTTAACATGATGCATTTGTTTGACTTCTTTAATTTCTACTGAAAATTTATTGATTTTTTGCATAGAGATTCTGTGCTTTGTTATTTTATTCTTGGATATTTAATATCTTTGAAACTATTAAAATATCTTTTTAAATTTTTATTTTCTGTTTATTTTTGGTATACAGAAATTTCAGTGATTTTTGTATTTTGCCCTTGTATCCAGTAACCTTTCAAAAATCACTTAGTAATTCTCATAATTTATCTACAGATTCTTGGACTATTTACCTATATGTCATATCATCTCTAAAAATGAGAGTTTTATTTCTTATTTCCAATTTTTATACCTTTTTCCTTTTTCAGGCCTTACAGCACTGTGTTCGACCTTCAGCACAATGTTGAATAGCAGTGGTAAGAGCAGGCATACCCTTAATCAGATGAAAGAAGATTCATTCAGTCCGTAGTTTTTTAAGGGATTTTATCATAAATGTATGTTGAATATTATCAAATGCTTTTTCTGCATCTATCGAGAAATGGTTCAATTTTTTTCTCCTGTAATCTGTCAACGTGGCCAAAATGTTGATTGCTTTTCTAACGTTAAACCAATATTTGGGAAAATACGTGGGTAAATCTAAATGATTACACACACGTGGAAGAAAAGGGTGGGAGATTTTAATGACTTTTCTAAGTAAAAAAAAAAATGACTAAGCAGGCTAGTTCTATCAGTCATGATATAAGAGTAACAAGTCATTGCACAAGAGTAACAAAACTGTCCTAATGAACACATATAAAATATAGCATGCAGGGCTTCCCTGGTGGCACAGTGGTTAAGAATCCTCCTGCCAATGCAGGGGACATGGGTTCAAGCCCTGGTCCGGGAAGATCCCACATGCTGCGGAGCAACTAAGCCCATGCGCCACAACTACTGAGCCTGCGCTCTAGAGCCCACGAGCCACAACTACGGAGCCCATGTGCCACAGCTACTGAAGCCTGCGTGCCTAGAGCCCGTGCTTCGCAACAAGAGAAGCCACCACAATGAGAAGCCTGCGCACCGCAACAAAGAGTAGTCCCCGCTCGCCACAACTAGAGAAAGCTTGCACGCAGCAACAAAGACACAACGCAGCCAAAAATAATTAATTAATTAATTAATTAATTAAAATAAAATACAGCATGCAAAAATAGCAGAATATGCATTGTCTTTAAAAATTGACTGTATACTAAGCAATTAAGCATGCTTCAACAAACACTAAAGGACTGAAATCACACAGAGTAAGTCTTCTGACTACTCTGTGATAATGCTAGAAATCTGTAACAAAAAGATAACTAGAAAATCTCCATATGTGTAGAAATTAAGAAATACACTTTGAGATAATTCATGGTCCAAAGAAAAATAAAAATTAGAAAATATTTTGAGCTGAAATTATTTGCAACCCATATGAAATAGTGGATCTAAACGAAGATCATCAAATGCTGCTAGCATCACAATAAGAGAGACATCCAGGACACATGTGCTTTTCACACCATCTATGAAAATATTCTTGCCAGAAAATCAACCTGATTTGGAATCAGCCTCAATCTATCCGTTTACAGGAAATACAAGAGACAGTGGAACATGCTAAACACCACCACAGGGACGCAGTCAACAAAATCTAGAATATGAGAAACTTTATGGGATAAATGACTCAATTTCCTCAACAGGTGAATTGCAAAGAATAATTAAAGATAGGAGGTGGGGGAAGAGCAGCAGTGTGATGGGAACTTACAAATTAAGAGATTTAAGAGACACGAATGAAATGCAACGTGGGGAGCTTGTTTGAATCCTGAGTCTAGGAAATTAACTTAGAAATGTTTATGATACAGGGAAATTTGAACACTGTATATTTGATCTTATCGGAGGTTTGTTATAAAGTGTGTTATATTACACCTTAAGTGTAATATAATGATATTGTGTTTCTTTTTTAAAAAATCATTTTCTTTTAGAGTTAAATGCCAAAATACATATATAGATGAAAGGATATGTGTGAATGGGACTTGCTTCAAAATAACCCAGCACTGGTGTAAATCACATAATATTAGCAATGAGCTGATAATTGTTGAAAGTGCCTAATGAGAACAGGAGAGTTCATTATACTATTTTCTCCAATTTTGAATACATTAAAATTTTTCCTGATAAAAATGGTTTTAAAAATCATGAGATGCAACCAAAGAAATATTTAGAGAGAAATTTATGGCTTAATTGAAATACAAATATTCAAAAAGAAATTGTGAAAAATGAACGGCCATTGTGTACCCAGCAGATTAGTAAAATTGAGAAGGATAAAAAATATAAACCATTCTCACATTGGTGAGAATGTGAAGCAAATGGAACTCTTATAAACTGCTGGCGGAAGTGTAAATTAGTTCACCTCCTTCTGGAAACTGCCTGGTATTATCTGGTACAGTTGATGTTATACATGTCCGATCACTCACCCAGCAATTCTACTCTGTTACAAACCTAGAGAAATACGTGCACATATGTCCCAGCATATGGGTATAAGTGTGTTCATAGCAGTGAAATTTATAATGGCTGAAGGCAACCCACACGTCATCACCAATAAAATGGATAAATGTGCAGTCTGTACATGCAAGGGAATTCCATACACCAGTAACAGTGAAGGAACTAGAGTACACACGATGAATGAATCTAAGGAATAACAGTGAGCAAAAGAAACCAAATATAAAAGAATCCAGAGGACATCAAATACATGAACCATACAATGAAACAATTGACAAACTGGATTTTATCAAAATAAAAATTTTCTCTTCAAAAGACACCATTAAAAGATGAAAAGTTTGGCCACAGTCTGGGAGCTATACATATTTGCAATACGTATATCTGACAAAGGACTTGCACCCAAAATATATAAAGAGTGCTTACAACTCAATGATATAAACAATCCAAATAAAAAAAACCAGACACCTCACCCAAGATGACGTATGAATGACCGACCAATAAGTGTGTGAAAAGATGTTCACATTGTTAGTCATCAAGAAAATGTAAATTAAGACCACAATGAGACATCACTTCACACGACTAGGAAGGAAAAGGCTGACCTTATGACCTGTGGATAAGGATGTGGAGCGCTCTGAACTTTCACATAGCACTGGTGGGAATGTGCATGATACCACCACTTTGCAAAAGTTCGGCAGTTTCTTATAAAGTCAAACATAAACTGACCACATACTTCACTGCACGTCCACTCCCTGGTTTTTACCCAAAAGCAATGGAAGCATACATCTTCCCAAAGACTGATCTGAAAATACTCATAGCAGCTTGTTTCACAAATGCCCGACCCTGGAAAGAACCCAGTGCTGAATGGATGAACAAATGTGGTCTATCCACCCGATTGACTAACGTATTCTGCGATAAAGGAAAAACTACAGATATATAACAGCAGAGACGAATCTCAAAAACACTATGCTGGGACTTCCCTGGTGGCACAGTGGTTAAGAATCCACCTGCCAATGCAGGGGACATGGGTTCAAGCCCTGGTCCAGGAAGATCTCACATGCTGCTGAGCAACTAAGCCCATGCACCACAACTACGGAGCCTGTGCTCTAGAGCCTGCGAGCCACAACTACTGAAGCCCTTGTGCCTAGAGCCCGTGCTCCGCAACAAGAGAAGCCACCGCAGTGAGAAGCCCACGCACTGCGACGAAGAGTAGCCCCCGCTCACTGTAACTAGAGAAAGCCTGTGCGCAGCAACGAAGACCCAACACAGCCAAAAATAAATACATAAATAAAATTTATTAAAAAAAAAACAAACACTATTCCGAGGACCAGAAGTCAGATTCAAAAGAGTACTTTCTCTATCATTCCATTTATATAAAATTCTAGAAAAGGCAAAACTAATCTCTAGTGACAGAAAGCAGATCAGTTGTGGCCTAGGGGTGGGGAGAGGGATTGACTGTGAAAAGGCACAGTGGACTTTTGAGGTGATGGACATGTCCTATATCTAGTCAACACTAATCAAACTGCACACGTAAAATGGGTAAATTTTGTTGTATATAAATTATCCCTCATTACATTTGATTTCAAAACAAAACAAAACAGGAGATAGTTGTACACCCATGTTCACAGCTGCATTATGCATTATAGCCCCAAAGTGGAAGCCACCCAAGTGTCCACTGCTGGATGAATAGATAAACAAAATGTGAACTATACATACAATGGAATATTATTCAGTCTTAGAAAGGAGGGAAATTCTGACGCATGCTATCATACAATGTGGATGACACTTGAAGACATTATGCTAAGTGAAATAAGCCAGACACGAAAGGACAAACACTAATGATACTACTTAAATGAAGTACCTGGAGGAGTTAAGTTCGTAGAGAGAAGGTAGAATGGTGGTTACCAGGGGCTGGGAGTGGGGAGGGATGGGGAGTGTTTGATGGGTTCAGAGTTTGGGAAGATGAAAAAGTTCTGGAGGGGAATGATGGTGATGGTTTCACAACAATGTGGATAGACTTAATGCTATGGTACATTTAAAAATGCTTAAAATGCTAAACTTTATGTTATATATATGTTACAACAATTTTTAAAAGAAGAGAAGGGAAAGACCCAACAAAGGGGAGCTAGGGACCAATTTTTTTCTTTGTACGTCTTCTGAGAGAGCCGTGACTGCAGGTCTGGGGGGTCTCAAAGGCCCATGTGCCAGCAGGACGGGGGTCGGGGGGGGTCAACACCTGGCACAGCCGGCTCAAACCACTGATGGGAGAAGAGCTGAAAAGCTGCTGACAGTGCCCACAAGAAGGGAACACAAGGGAGAGAACCAGAACCGTCTTATCTAGGCTTATGCCAGCTCAGACATGAGTCCTTTATCGGGGCCCTGCAAAGAGGTAACTGAAACCGTCCGGGAGAGAACAACCAAAGAGGAGACGAAAAGTGATGCTTCTGGGAGCAATTAACTAGTAATTAGTAGTAAGTAAAGTAAGACACACACGCGTTAGAGAAGTAAAACCACATAGAAGTGTATGTTTGCAATGAACAGTTAATTCCTCTCTCCTCCCGTCTCCTCCGTTCCCTCCCCCAGGGGCAGCCTCGTTAAGATCTCCCTGGATCTTTCCAGACACCTTCTGTTTAGAGCATGCGTGTAGCTCTCCGGTTTCACTCCCCAGATGCAAGCCCACCAGCAACGCTGTTCTTCCTCTTCTCTGTATCCCTGGCTCCCTCTTCGGAGGGGTGCTGTGCACTCATCACTACACATGGAATTGCCGTTTTCTTTGTGAAGGCTGCAGGTTTTCCATCACGGGGAAATGATTCGTTATAGGCTAATGCAAACCCCTTTCCACTTCTCCCCGGGGCCGCGTGGTCTCTCCTGGTGGCCTTGGCTGGTACTCAGGTGCCCCTGCCCCGCGGTGTCTTCTCTGCACAGGGCTGCGTGGCCCACGTGCTCGGTCAGCCCTGCAATGAATCACGCGGAACCTGGTCCATCCTCTGGCCCTAGAAACCTCTCTGCCCTGCTCAGCCTTTCCCGCTCTGCTCTTCCTCATTTGCTTTTCCTCCTTGTTCATTTTCTTTCCTCCCTCCTACCCAGCTTCTTGCTTCCTTCCTCCTGAGCTGCCTTTGGGGGGATGGCCCCCCACACACCTCCACCTTCACAGCCTTACCCTCTACTCTCGTCCAGGCGGCCCGTCCACCCAGAGGGCCTTCACCTTCTGCTCGATTAGAACAAAGCCAAACCCACAATCAAAGGTCCAACGTGATGATATATGCATATTTCTGGAGAGGTCTACATTTAAAGTGTGTTTGGTCTTAGTAGCTGAGATTTTTAACTTGTACATCACGGGCTGTGGGCGTATCCAGGTGGCGGGGCCTTGCAGAGCAGCTCCTCGCAGACATGAGGGGCCGGGCCCAGGGCGGTGAGGCTCTGGGGGCCTGCCTGCGGTCACACGACGTGATGGTCACTTTGAGGCTGTGTGTGACTGTGGATATGGAAATGGGTCTCGCTCATTCACTCAACAAGCATTCACGGCCAGAGGCTGGACGAGGCTGAAGCTACAGCCGTGAAGGGGCAGCGGGACCAGAGGAGCCTCGTCCCTGCCTGCTGAGGCTCAGTGTCGCTTGTCCCAGCGCGGATCCTGGTGGTCACCGCTAGGAAGAGGCCACACGGCCTGTCCCGCTCTGGACTCGGCTCCGGATGGCCTAGGCACGGCCGCATCGTCTGCCCCCTCCCCGCGGCCCTTTCCCTCCCTCCTGCCCTCCCCCGCCGTACTTACCCTCGGGGCCCCATGGGATGCGGGGCTCTTGGTTGATGGCACCTTTGGCCTTTCTTGCAGCCCGCGCCGTTCTGTTTGAGGTGCGACCTCAGGCTGCGATCGCTGGGCCCACCGTGCTGCTTGCCTCAGGCCTCGCACCCCTCCGTGGGTTCCAGGGTCCCAGAGCCCGGGCCCAGCACGTCTCGGGAGACCTGGCCTTCTCTCCTGACCCCTCCAAGTCACGCCCCCTCCCCACGCTGTACCTCAGTTTCTCCTCTGCAGGAGGAGGGTTGGAAGATCTTGGCGAGCCTTTGGCTCCGACATCGGGGATTCCGCCGGCAGCCTGGGTCCTGGAGGCCGCCCTCCTTGGTGGCCTTGATATCCTGAGGAGCGAGGGGGATGCCTGTGAAATCTTCTAAGCCCCATGCTGAGAGGCGGCTTGTCCCTGGTCACAGGTGAAGTCAAAGGAAGCTGGAAGCCCCCATCCCCCCACCCCCGGGCACTGGGGAGCAGAGGTGCGCGTGGGCCGGCCTCCCTCCCTGACCCCTCCCCGTTACCCCAAATCACCACCCCGCGCCCTCTGCCCACACACGCTCTTGATTCCAAAATTGGGAGCCCAGAGCAGCCATTTAGAAATTCTAGGGCGAAAAGATGAAAAGGTCAAGGAAAGGCCTTTTACCAAAGAAATGCCAGGACAGCTGTACCTAACTTGATGCAGCACGAGTGCTCTGTGTGGTACTGTATGAATGCAAATGCGTATGTCAGTCCACATTTTAAAAGCACCAGAGGAAAACCACTATTAAGGAAATGCACACCGAATCCTTAAAGAGAAACTAATAACTTTTCTTTAATTTATAATTTATTTTATTCACTTAGTACAGTAAGAACACCTTTCCATGCAATTAAATATATTTCTACAGAATCTTCTTTTTTTTTAACATCTTTATTGGAGTATAATTGCTTTACTATGGTGTGTTAGTTTCTGCTGTATAAAAAAGTGATCAGCTATACATATACATATATCCCCGTATCTCCTCCCTCTTGCGTCTCCCTTCCACCCTCCCTATCCCACCCCTCTAGGTGGTCACAAAGCACCGAGCTGATCTCCCTGTGCTATGCGGCTGCTTCCCACTGGCTATCGGTTTTACATTTGGTAGTGTATATATGTACATGCCACTCTCTCACTTTGTCCCAGCTTACCCTTCCCCCTCCCCATGTCCTCAAGTCCATTCTCTATGTCTGCGTCTTTATTCCAGTCCTGTCCCTAGGTTCTTCATGACCTTTTTTTTTTTTTTTTAGATTCCATATATATGTGTTAGCATATGGTATTTGTTTTTCTCTTTCTGACTTACTTCACTCTGTATGACAGACTCTAGGTCCATCCACTTCACTACAAATAACTCAATTTCGTTTCTTTTTATGGCTGAGTAATATTCCATTGTATATATGTACCACATCTTCTTTATCCATTCGTCTGTCGATAAGCATTTAGGTTGCTTCCATGTCCTGGCTGCAATGAACATTGTGGTACATGACTCGTTTTGAATTATGGTTTTCTCAGGGTATATGCCCAGTAGTGGGATTGCTGGGTCATATGGTAGTTCTATTTTTAGTTTTTTAAGGAACCTCCATACTGTTCTCCATAGTGGCTATATCAATTTACATTCCCACCAATAGTGCAAGAGGGTTCCCTTTTCTCCACACTCTCTCCAGCACTTATTGTTTGTAGATTTTTTGATGATGGCCATTCTGATCGGTGTGAGGTGATACTTCATTGTAGTTTGGATTTGCATTTCTCTAATGATTAGTGATGTCAAGCATCCTTTCATGTGTTTGTGGGCAATCTGTATATCTTCTTTGGAGAAATGTCTACTTAGGTCTTCTGCCCATTTTTGGATTGGGTTGTTTGTTTTTTTGATATTGAGCTGCATGAGCTGCTTGTATATTTTGGAGATTAATCCTTTGTCAGTTGCTTCATTTGCAAATATTTTCTCCCATTCTGAGGGTTGTCTTTTCATCTTGTTTATGGTTTCCTTTGCTGTGCAAAAGCTTTTAAGTTTCATTAGGTCCCATTTGTTTATTTTTGTTTTTATTTCCATTTCTCTAGGAGGTGGGTCAAAAAGGATCTTGCTGTGATTTATGTCATAGAGTGTTCTGCCTATGTTTTCCTCTAAGAGTTTTATAGTGTCTGGCCTTACATTTAGGTCTTTAATCCATTTTTAGTTTATTTTTGTGTATGGTGTTAGGAAGTGTTCTAATTTCATTGTTTTACATGTAGCTGTCCAGTTTTCCCAGCACCACTTATTGAAGAGGCTGTCTTTTCTCCATTGTATATCTTTGCCTCCTTTGTCATAGATTAGTTGACCATAGGTGCATGGGTTTATCTCTGGGCTTTCTATCCTGTTCCATTGATCTATATTTCTGTTTTTGTGCCAGTACCATACTGTCTCGATTACTGTAGCTTTGTAGTATAGTCTGAAATCTGGGAGCCTGATCCCTCCAGCTCCGTTTTTCTTTCTCAAGTTTGCTTTGGCTATTCGGGGTCTTTTGTGTTTCCATACAAATTGTGAAATGTTTTGTTCTAGTTCTGTGAAAAATGCCAGTAGTAGTTTGCTAGGGATTGCATTGAATCTGTAGATTGCTAATAATTTTTTTTTTTAATATCTTACTGAAGAAATCACCCTTCCCTTTTGCCCCCTACCCTTAGCTGATGTTTTTGGCATTTTCAACTTTTTATGTATTGAGTCTTCTTAAAGCAAGGCCCACAATTACAGAAAATTCACTGGAGGGAGAAAAAGCCTGCATTTATGCCTCTCAGGGTGTGTTTTTAAATACCAAATAGAAGGGCAGGAGGGAAAAAAATTACACGCCTTCTTGTGCCAAAAGGAGATTGAGAAACAAAAAGGCCTTTTACAGTTGGATTGAGGGAAAGGTACCAGGGAAAAAACAGTCCACTAATAGACGAGCAACACGTGCTGCTTATGATGACAGCAAATGTTTTAGACGATGAGTCCATTTTCAAAGTTCATTAAAAGAAATCTTTAGGGCTTCCCTGGTGGCGCAGTGGTTGAGAATCTGCCTGCCAATGCAGGGGACATGGGTTCGAGCCCTGGTCTGGGAGGATCCCACATGCCACGGAGCAACTGGGCCCGTGAGCCACAACTACTGAGCCTGCACGTCTGGAGCCTGTGCTCTGCAACAAGAGAGGCCGCGACGGTGAGGGGCCCGTGCACCGTGATGAGGAATGGCCCCCGCTCGCCGCAACTAGAGAAAGTGCTCGCACAGAAACGAAGACCCAACACAGGCAAAAATAAAATAAATTAATTAATTAAAAAAAAAAAAAAAGAATTCTCATCATAAGGAAGAAAAAAAAAATCTTTAATAAAAATATCCAAAGAAAGAAATATGAGCACCAGGGTGTTCTGGAGGCCTTGTAAAAATAGTTGTGTCTTTAATTAATTAATTAAACATATGTGAATTATATATGTTAATGATGTTGTATTAGCCTAGCGTCTGCTGTGTCCCAGGCTCTGTTAGAGGCATGGGGGTAATGCAGTGAACACAAGAGACAAAACTCCGCCCTCACAGGGTTGACATTCAAGTGGGGAGACAGATGAGAAATAAAATACAGATTTAAAACACACAGTGTGACCAATAAGTGATGAGAGCTAAGGAGCAAAATATAAGCAGGAAAGGGAGATATGAAGTGTGTGGGGTGGAGGGGATGAAATTTTAGGGAAAATGGTTAAAGAAGACTAGGATGGGCTTGAATTGTGTCTCCCCAGATACATATGCCGAAATCCTAACTTGCCAGCACGCCCCAATGTGACTGTATTTGGAGACAGGGCCTATAAAGAGCTAATTAAGTTAAAACGAGATCATTAGGGTGGGCCCTGATCCAGTGTGACTCGTGACCTAATAAGGAGAGACGATTGGGACACAGACGCACACAAGGACGATTGTGTGAGGACGCGGAGAGAAGATGACCGTCTACAAGCCCAGGAGGGAGGCCTCAGAGGAAACCAGCCCTGCCGACACCTTGGTCTCAGACTTCTAGCCTCCAGATCAGCGAGACATCAGTTTGTGTTTCTCAAGCCACTCGGTGTGTGGTACTTTGTTACGGCAGCCTTAGCGAAATCATACAAAGACCTCACTGAGAAAGCAAGGGGACGAGCCAGCAGGGGTGAGGGGGGAGGTGGACAAGCAAGTACAAAGGCCCTGAGGCAGGGATATGCCCCGTGTGCCGGGACAGAGCAGCAAGGGGGTGGGCAGAGAGGTAGCAGGGGGTCCGGGGAGGCAGGTGGCGGAGCGGGGGGAGCTCTGGCTTTTACTCCGCGATGGGAAAGTGCTGGAGGGTTTTGGACAGAGAAGTGAGACATGCTCTGACCTACATTTTAACAGAGGCGTTCCGGCTGCTGACTTGCGCACAGACGTCAGACCGGCGAGGGAGTTAGCCGGGGCACCACTCAGGAGGCAGCTCAGAGCTTCCAATGAGATATGATGGCAGCTTGCACGAGGGTGGGGCAGAGGGTTTGATAAAACGTGGCTGGATTCTGGCTGTATTTTGAAGGCAGAGCCGGTAGGATTGGCTGACGAATCTCACGTAGAATGTGATAGAAAGAGAAGAGTGGAGAGCTCTGCAGTGTTTTTGTTCTGAGAGGCTGGAAGGACGCAGTCGCCAGCACCTGGGATGGAGCCGGGTGGGGGACCGCCAGGGGCTCGGTGTTGGGTGTGTTGAAGCCCCTGGCCTTAGAGAGGCGGTTAGAAATCCAGACGGAGACTGGTGTCCATCCAGGAGTGAGCGCGGCCTGAGGAGCGACGTGGGCGAAGCTTCCGTCAAGAGGAATATTAAAATGAACGATAAACACACAGAGGTGTGCACAGCTTCTCTAGTCATCAGAAAATGCAAAGTAAAACCACTGTAGGTGAGCACGGCTCGCTCACTGGAAGGGCTGAACTCAGAACCAAGGACGATACCAAGTGCTGGCGAGGATGTGGAGGCCCCGGAATGCTCTTACGTTGCCGGTGGGAACGCAAGTTGGTACAACCACTTCGGAAAAGTGCTTGGCAGTACCCACCAAAGCAAAATACGTGTATGCCCAATGATCCAGCCATTTCACTCCTGGGTCCACACCCAGCACAGCTGCATATCTGTGCTTCTGTCCACCAAAAGGAACATACATGAGTGCTGTGTCCATAGCAGCTTTATTTGTAGCGGCCTCGAAGCAGAAACAGCCCATGTCTGTCAGCATGAGAATGGGTAAACTGTTGTACACTCACACTGTGGAATATACTGCACAGTAATGGCAAAGAACCCACTCCTGATATACGCTGGAAACATTCCTTAGCTTGATCTGAGTCGTGTTACACAGGGTGGACGGATTAAATTGTCGTGTAAGGGAGGGACGGAGAATAGGGGCCGCTGTTGCAATCCATCCCTACTTGCCACCTCCAAGCCTGCATTTTAACAGATCCCTAGGTGATTTGAATGTGCATTCAAATTTGAGAACAGGTTTTGAAGAAAGACTCTGGCATCTAGTGGGCAATGGAACTGGGGGTGGAAAGGAGAGAAAGGGGGGAGCTCCATGGGACCTCAGGTTCCCAGCTTGAGTGATATAGGTGAATGGTGGTGCTGTTACCTGGGAATTGAGATGCCAGGAGGGGTGATGATGGATGTGATCTCTGACGATGCTGCCTAGAAGGCTTGGGTCCACTACTTGTCTCCCGAGGAGAGAGATCAAAGCTGGAGTTAGAGACCCAGTGTTGTTGGAAAGTGGGTGCAGGTTGACACCGAGACTGGGATCATGGCGGGAGGAGCGCTAGACTGAAAGGGGCCAGGCAGGAGTTCTTATTAATGAGCCCTTAAGAGAGCATTCAGGAGACAGGAGGGGAACCAGGCGAGAGCAGGGTCTTGGGAACTAGGGAAGTTTGCAACCAGGCCAAATGCCAATAGGAAGTTAGTTTCAAGATGGAACTGTGGCTGTAGGTTCCACGGTGCAAGGACAGAATTCAGGGTGAGGGACAAGGGATGGGGATGCAGTGACCGTGCTTTGGGGCAGCTTGGCCATGGAGGGAAGAGATGGTGGGTATAGCTTGTGGAGAGGCACGCTGTGGATGTCTGCTGAGGGAAGGGGTGATTGAAGCCGTGTTTTCTGAGGTGAGAAGGAATGAGATACAGAGGATAAATCAAAGGAAGAGCATTGACAAGGGGGTGGGTTTAGACAAGTACAAATGCTGAGGATGGGGAGGAAGCTGAGGATGGTCAACCTGGCGGTTTCTGTTTCTTCTGTGAAGTAGAAGACACTGGCATCTGTGGAGAGTGACAGGGGAGGGCAGGCTTGGGGTGGAGAGGAGCAGACAGGAGGGTAGCAGACGGCATCTCTGCGGGCTCTGGGGGCCCAGTGCAGGGTGAGTGAATACATGAATTTTATTCCAGCATTTTCGGAATGCCTTGGCTTTATGCTGTTTTACCTCTTCAAATTTCACTCTGGAAAATGCAGTGATTAAAATGGTAAGTCGCCTTCCTTTGTAAACCTTGGGCAGGAAATGAGGAATTCTTGAGCTCAATATTCACCTTTGCTATGAACTTCTGACATTATTTTGGACAAGCATAGGAGAGAAGTGAAAGCTCTCCTCAAATATTTGAAGGGACATCACATGGAAGGAGGGTTTGAATAGTCTCTGTGTCTGGCCAGAGGGCAGCGCAGGGTCTGATGTGCACACACTCGGGGAGATGGTTTGGACTCAGGTGGAACAGAGGATCGGCCCTCTGGGGTAGGCCATTCAGGGAGCGATTTGGCCTGGGAACATGAGAGTGAACAGAGAAATCCAGTCCTCACGTTGGTTGCGAAATGGAAAGGCAATTCCTTCGAATTCTGAGATTCTGATTTGGGGCCTTTCCTGACTCAAACCTGAATTGCACACCTGTAGGGGGTGGCATTGGTCGGATGGTTGGGACAGCCTCTGTCTCCAGAGGGCTCAGGAGCTGCTAGAGGCTTGGTGGTACCTTCTTTCCTAAAAGAGATTAGGGCGCAGGGACAGAATAGAAGAGACCTTCAAAACCCACTCTCCATCAAGGATGTCAGCCCCAGCACCGCAGTAAAAACACAGACTCTAAAGATTGACTTTATGTTTCAACCCTAGGTCCCGTGACTTACCAGCCATCGATCTGGAACAAGTTACTCATTCTCGGTGCCTCAGTCTCCTCACCTGTAAAATGGTGATGGTGAAATGGCACCGCCCCACATGGAGTTGTTCTTAGCGTCAAATGTGCTCAGAAGAATGGCTGGCGCACTCAGTATGTTTTAGCTATTTATATTATTTAACGCAGGAGGCAGCTTTTATCTTGGGAAGCTTTATTAATTATTGACAGTGTTTCTTTTCTTTTTTTTTTTTTTTGACAATGTTTCTTTTAAGAACACAAATCGGTCCAGTTGCATAAACTCATAATAACAGAATGGGGTTGGGGGAACCAGTTGGAAATCTTAGGGAAGAAAGGAAAAATTAAAAAATGGATCCCTTTCCTTTCACTTAACAGCAAAATTCAAAGGCTCCACTGAAATACGGAATTTACTTGAGTAATAATTGTCTCTGGGGAGAAGGAAAAAGAGGGGCTTCTAGGGACTGTCTCTCATGCTGGGGTTTCAACATGCGTCTCACGCCGCGCTCCTGTACATCTGAGTGAACAGCCCGCGCTGACCGTGGGTGCACGCAGGACCCCGGGGAGCAAGGAGAAAAGGCAAGAAGAGCCCGAAGAGGGATCACAGCCCAACGCCGCCAGCTGGACAAGAGATGTGGGAGATGGCCCCTGGCGATGCTGTGCTCTGTGGGTTCTGCTTCTACAGCTTCAGAGGGATAGGCTGGCCCTTTGGTTGCCTGCCTGGGGATAGTATCACATGTGTCTAACTCAAGTAATTACTACTACTTCCGCACTGCGGGGGCCTGCTGAGTCACTGGCCAAACCAGTCTCCTGCTGGCTTCCTTTAGGTCAGCCTTGGAGTTAGGGAGCTTGGGTCTGAATTCTGACTCTGCCCACGAAGTGTATGACCTCGGGGAACTTAGGTAAACACGCTCGGCCTCAGTTTCCTCATGTGGGGAACAGGGATAAAAACGCTCTTGTGAGAAGTAAATGTTACACAAATGACTATCAGTGCCTCAGGCATAGCAAACTATTCATAAATGGGGACTCTTATCACTATAGTCTGTTGACATAGGAGTGTCTAGAAGGGTTATCTTCTGTACCCCATAGATGCCCGACACCGTCTGTCCTCTGACCAGGAGGGAGGAAGCCCTTCCAGCGGCCAAGGTGGCTGACGTCACCGTTTTCTCCGGTCTCTTCATCTGCTGGCGGAACTCAACGAGAGCCCGGCAGTCCCCTCTTCACCCCGCCCGTGTCCAGATCACCCTGTTGGAACAGATGCCTTCAGACAGCACAATCCCATTTTCTCCTTCTGAGTTTGCAATCTTCTCAATATAGAGTAAGATCCAAGGGAACAACCTTACAAGTGACCCCTGGAAATGGACCAGACTTTCATCTTGCCCCACTGAGATTTTGGAAATCCAGGGCCATCACTAGTGGTGATTTGGGGGAACCGAGGCAGCAGATCAATGACACCGACTGTTGATCAATGACAATGTTTCCCCTTTGCATCTCAGAGGGTTTTTGTTTTGCTTTTGATCTTCAAAAGGCTCCTATAAGGATATGGATACATAAGAGAAATCAGGGTTCTGGAGCTGAAAATGGCCTTGGACACCAAATTGTCCAACTCGTTGCCTTTAAGAAATGGAAGTTCAGTGCAGCACAGTCTGGTTCCAGAATATGCACTCTGGAACCAGACTGCTAGGGTTCAAAATCTGCCTCCACTGTTGACTAGCTGTGTGACCTTGTCCCCATCTGTAAAACGGCGGTAACGCCCGGTGCAGTGGAGGGGCTGAACGAAGGTCCGCTAGTTTTATTGTTGCAGGCAGACCTTGGAGATACTGTGGGTTCTGTTCCAGACCACCGCAGTAAAGCAAATATGTCAATAAAGTGAGTCATCCAAATTTTTTTGGTTTCCCAGTGCAAATAAAAGTTATGTGTACACTCTACTGTGGTCTACTAGGTGTGCAAAAGCATTACATCTTTTAAAATGTGCATACCTTAATTAAAAAACACTTTCTTGCTACAAAATGCTAACCATCATCTGACAACGCAGGGTTGCCACAAACCTTCACTTTGTAAAAAATGTATCTGGGAAGTGCAAGAAAGCGAAATGCAATAATACGAGGTAGCCTGTATTCCTTGAACCAGTACACAGTAGACTTGTTGATTTCTTCAACACCCGTTTATTGAACCGCTACTATGGGCCAGGCACCATGCAAGGTACTGACGATACAAGGGTGAGCAAAACCAGACACTGTTCCTTCCCTTGTGGAGCTTAACGTCTAGTGAGGAAGACGGGCATCAATCAAAACAGTCACACTCATGTACAATTGTACTAGGGCAGGTGCCATGAAGGAGGCACCGTGCGGTGCAAATGGGAAGGTAGAGTTGGTCAGGGGCTCCAGAAGGGCCCGTCCAGAAGTGCTTCCTTGAGGAAGTGAAGACCACCTTGATGTCTGATGAGTGAGCTGGACTTAGCCAGCATGGGGATGGCGGGGGTGTGTGTGTGTGTGTGTGGGTGGTCAGACAGAACAGTCTGAGCAGAGGGCAGCAAGGACAAAGGCCCTGTGGAAGGACAGCACTGACCCTTTCAAAGACTGCTGAGGCTGGAGCACTGGCACCAGGGCAGACCTGGGGTAAGACCCATAGGTGGGAGGAAGAGCCTGATCATTCAGGGCCTTGCAGGCCACATCAAAGACTTTCATCAGGACTTCCCTGGTGGTGCAGTGGTTGAGAATCTGCCTGCCAATGCAGGGGACACGGGCTTGAGCCCTGGTCTGGGAAGATTCCCACATGCCGCGGAGCAACTAAGCCCGTGCGCCACAACTACTGAGCCTGTGCTCTAGAGCCTACGAGGCACAACTACTGAGCCCGTGTGCCACAACTACTGAAGCCCGTGCACCTAGAGCCCATGCTCCGCAACAAGAGAAGCCACTGCCATGAGAAGCCCGCACACCGCAACGAAGAGTAGCCTCCGCTCGCCGCAACTAAAGAAAGCCCGCACACAGCAACGAAGACACAGTGCAGCCAAAAAAAGAAAAGAAAAGAAATTTAAAAAGATCTTCATCTTCATGCTCAGAGCAAGAGAAGGATGGTGAGCTGAGACGTGACAACCGTCAGATCTGTGTTTTGAAAAGATTAGTATACCAAAACTCCTCACTACCCCATCCAGGTCGGGACACACAGTTTTGAGGGCATTAGCCTGCTGTGGCCCTCTTTGCCTGGCAAAGCAATAAAGCTATTCTTTTCTATTTCACCCCCTTCCCCCCTGCCAAAAGAAAAGAAAAGATTAGTGTGACTGCAGTGTGGGGCATGGATTGTGGGTGACCAGAGCAGATGCAGGCGCAATGGTAGGAGGCTGGGGGGCACAGGTGCATGGGCTCATGCCCCTGTGCCCCCCAGCGTCCTAGAGGTCTGGGCCAGAGATAAAATATGTGCCTTGTTGGCCGGGTGATTGCAGCCAGGGGTACGGGTGGGCTGCCCTGGGGAGAGGGTCTAGAGCCCCCTTGTACAGTACAGTAACCATGAGTCACATGCAGTGCCTAAGTGACTAACACGTGCCTCCTCTGAATTTAGATGTGCTGAGTGTAAAATACACACTGAATTTTGAAGCCTTAGTCTAAAACAAGGTGAACTATCTCACTGATACTTTTGTATTGGTTGCATGTTTAAATGATAATATTTTAGATACATTGAATTGAATAAAATATATTATTAAAATTAATTTTACCAGTTTCTTTGAACTTTAAAAAAACGTGGCTCCTTGAAAATTTAAATTACATACGGGATTGGCGTTTGTGGCTCCCGTTGTGTTTCAGCTGGACATCGCTGAGCTATTGTGAGGAGAGGAGAGGGTCCTGGACCAGCCCTGGGAAAGGACGGTGTTCAAAGCAAGATTTCAGCCGGTACTTTTAAACTATTGGCAAGCAGCTAGGTGGAGAGGGTTGCCCGGAATAGGGAGATGGAAGGGGAGTGGGGAGGGCTGGGGACGGAAGGTTCCAGAAGGAACTGAAGAGGAGGTGGCCGACTCAGCCGCTCCCCAAGTTTGTGCTGTCGGGGGCCGGTGCCCAGCGTGGAGTCCTCTGAGCGTCATTCCCGGCCCGCAGTGTAGCCGACGCCTCCTCCGCAGGCTCTAGTCCGGCTGGTTAGCCTGCATCAAGCCCTCAGCTTAGGAGGGCCCGAAGAAGCAGACTGCTTCCCAAGAACTTCTCACCCACTCCTTAATATTGTCTTCCACCAGTCCCTCTCTAGCCCCCTGGGGACGAGGAGCTCCGTCCCCGCGGACGGGCCAGGAGTGGGTCGGGAGCGGCACGGGGCCGAGGGACAGGGGTTCGCGAGCCGGGGCCTCGGCCACGCGAGGACGTGGGCGGATGAGCGCGAGGCCCCTTCCCCTCCCGCAGCCTGGCTCTGTGGCCGGTGACCCGCACGGCCAGGGGTGCGGCCCTTTCCCGCTGCACACGGGCGCAGGCGGCGTCGCCCAGCGCGGGTGCGAGAGGCCGGGAATGGGGGGTGGGCGGTGCCCGGCGCTGAGACCAGCTCCACTCCCGACAAAAGACGACCGAAGGAAAACTCTCTTCACCTCGGACGCGTTTTCTATCTGTACCGGGAAAATAAGCAAATGAAAGGCCCCCATGGTCTGACGGGACAAATCCAGCTCCAGGCGAGCGGCTGGGGGAACGGGCGCTTCCCGGGGATCCTGGCCACCGCGCCCCTCGGCGGGCGCCCGGGGCGGACGGCAGGGCGTGCTCGGGGGGCTGCGTCCCGGACCCCGCGGCCGCCGCCCCCGCCGCGGCCTCCTCGCCCCGCGATGCGGTCGCTTCCGCCGCCGCCTCCAGGCGCGCCGGTCCACGGGGTGGCCTCGGCGCGGGGCCCGTCGCCCGCCGCAGCGTCCTCCCGGCCCCCGGCACAGCGAGGCCGCCCGCAGGAGGGTCCTCCGCGGCGCCCCGGCAGCTCCGGGGAGCGCGGCGGCTTTGTTGCCGCGACCCGACGGCGCGGGGGCCCGTGCGTCTGGCGGCGGCGGCGGCGGCGGCGGCCCTGCAGTGGCGGAGCCCGGCCGGCCCGCGCGCCCGCAGCCGGGCGCTCGCAATGCGCCAGCGCTGGCGCCGAGCGCGGGCGCCGAGCCTCGTCGGGCTGGCCGAGCCCCCCGGCCGCCAGCTGCCCCCGCGCCGCCCTGCGTTAACTGCTGGAGTCCGCCCCCTCCCCGCCGTTCGCCGCTAGCCGCAGTACGAGCCGCCTCCCCGCAGCCGCCGCAGGAGAGGGAGGGGGACGGGGGGAGGGAGGGGGGAGGGAAGGGGAGGGGGGAGGCGGCGGCGGGGCCGAGCCCAGAGCCCGTCCCGGGCGCCGGCGAGGAGCTCCGGCCGCGGCGGGAGGCGCCATCCGGGGGCCGCCTCGCCCTCCGCGCGTCTCGCGGCCGCGTCCCCCGCCGACCCGGCAGCCGCCTTCCCGCGGCGAGGAACGCCGCTCCCCACTCCGCCGGCGCGCAGACTCCTTTTTTCCTCCCCGGGAGGGTGTCGCCACCTGGATCGCCAAGTGTGAGGGGTCCAGGAGGCGGGGACCGAGCGGGGCACCGTGGCCGGCCATGGCTCAAGCGGCCAAACAGCTGAAGAAAATCAAAGACATTGAGGCGCAGGCCCTCCAGGAGCAGAAGGAGAAGGAGGAATCCAACAGGAAGCGGAGGAACCGCTCCCGTGACCGAAAGAAGAAGGTAAGGGGGGCGGCGGCGACAGCCCGGCGGCAGAGGCGCCCGGAGGAGGCTGCGGGGAGAAGCGGCTCGGCAGAGCCGGGAGCGGGGAGGGGCGCGGGTCCCCGGGGCCGGCCGAGTCGGAGCCGCCGGGTGGAGGGCGCGGGGCGGGAGGGGAGCGGGGAAGAGGCTTCGGTGCGGCCGGAGGAGGACAGGGCAGGAGTCTGGAAGGGCAGAGCGGGCGGCGCGGAGGCGGAGAGCGCGCGGAAGCCGGCCCGCGCGCTGCCCGCGCAGCCCCTTCAGCACCCTGGACAGACGCCGGCGGGCCCGCGCTGCGCCGCGCCCGGAGGAACTTTTCCGGCCTCGGGCGGCGGCGGGATGCTGGGCTGCTCCGCCCCGGCGCGCGGCCTCGCCGGGCTTTGCAGGGAAGCCGGTTTGGGGAAACGCGGCTCCGGGCTCCGAGGCTGCTCTGCCCTGCGCCTCGCCGGTGGTGACCCACTCTCGGAGCGCGGAGGGCCTCGTTCCCGGGGCTCTGCCCTGCCCCTCCCGACCCTCCTCGAGCCCAGGCAGCGCCTTTCCCAACCCTGTGTGCCCGGGGAAAGAACGGCTCGGCCCGGCGTCACTTGGCAACGTCTCCTGTTCTTGTCACTCGAGAGGAGCGGCGGATGGCCGGGAGGGGAAGTTCCTTTGGAAGTCGGGCGCGGGTGCTGTCCAGCTTGGCCCGAGGGCCTGCTCAGAGAACAGGTCTCCTCTCTGTGGAGGAGTCGGGGCACGAGACACCCCCCAGCAAAGGCCCAGACCCCTCAGGGCAACCGCTGCTGTGTTCAGCGCTTCCCTTCTGGGTCTGGGGCCTTCCTACCCCCAACTCAAAGCGCCTTTGGAAACAGCTTTGGTGAGAGACACCTTCCCTTGTGAAGGGAGGGCGTTAGCTGACTGGGCCAGGGCTCCAGCAGAGCTGTTTCAGAGCGCCCTGTGCAGGAGGCCGGGAGTCCATGGATGCGGTTCTTTGGACTGGAGATGGGGCTGCACTAACTTCAGCTCCCGCAGAGCCATTTCAACCTGCGGACGGCAAGGCGGAGCACGGCCTGCAAGCCCTTCACTGGGGAATGGGGCCCCCGGGGTTCCAGGGCTGAGACGCAGGCCTTCCTCGTTGAGAAGGAAACATTTTTTCTTGAAACTGTCTCACTCTGAGAAAGAAGTTTGGAGCCTCTGGTTGACAGCAGAGTGGGGACAGGCTGCCTGTGGGTCAGGCTCCTCACACCACTTGGTCAGCAGGACCCACATCCAGCCTGTTCCTCGAGATGAGACCCAGGGGCAGAGATGTTCTCTAACCGTACCCAGAATAACCGGCGTGCCAGGCTTCGCCGTACCCCTTCCAAAGGCGGCCCTCCCCCCGACTCCCCCCCCCCCCCGCCGGACTGCCGTCTCGTGTGTAAATAGTAGTTTTGCAAAGGCACCACCCCTTTAGCAGGACCTAAAAAGAAGCCTTCCCCAGGCCCACGGGGAATCGGAGTTTGGGTTGGTGCCACTGAGAGAGAGAGTCCCATCAGGTCCTTCTGTTGGGTCTGAAATACCAGAGCCCATCTTGTGAGTCAGGCAGGGGGAAGTCTGGTTACATCTGACAGCGCTCACCCACTTTCTTGGCATGAATGTAAACTTCTTCTGAGGAAAGCGTGCTCTCTATTTCCATCCCTGCCTAGTGCTTTAGGAGCGAAGCCCATCCTCTCCCAAACTGCTCACTCTATGTTTTTATCCCACTTCTTGCTCCCCAGCTCCTTCCCTGATGCTCCTGAGACTATAAATAAAATTTTTTTTTTTTTGGGAGCCATAGTCAAAACAAAACTCTCCCTTTCTTCTCTTCTGTGAATTCTTTCCATTCACTGTAACTCCCTTCAGTAGAACTCTGAATCTTGACTGCACGTAATACACACATAGAAAAGTGGCAACTCCAGTATTCTTTTTGTTCCTTGATCTTAGTCTTTACATTCCTGGTGAACTTGATCTCCACGGTGAGTGCTGGATGATAATATATTCCCTTCCCCACCCCCTAGTTGTGTTATTTTGTTTTACTAGCTGGTCATAGCATACTGCGTCAGTAAGCATTTGAAAATCTGCCATGTACAGATTTTCCTTATTTTATGCAGTGTCCTGGGTGCTAGGATGGATCCAACAATAATAAGGACATCTTAATTCAAAGTGATAGTGATGATGTAAACTCTTAAATTCTTGGGGTGAGGGGCGATATGGTATGGGGTGAGGTGTGAGGGTGCTTGTTTTTTTTTTTTTATAAATTTATTTATTTTTATTTATTTATTTTTGGCTGTGTTGGGTCTTTGTTGCTGCACATGGGCTTTCTCTAGTTGCGGTGAACGGGGGCTACTCTTCGTTGCAGAGCGCGGACTTCTCATTGCGGTGGCTTCTCTTGTTGCAGAGCACAGGCTCTAGGCATGCGGGCTTCAGTAGTTGTGGCTCGCGGGCTCTAGAGCGCAGGCTCAGTAGTTGTGGCGCAGGGGCTTAGTTGCTCCGCGGCATGTGGGATCTTCCTGGACCAGGGCTCGAACCCATGTCCCCTGCATTGGCAGGCAGATTCTTAACCACTGCGCCACCAGGGAAGTCCGGGTGCTTGGTTTGTGTGTCGTAATGATGGTGAGCTCTTTTTGCCATCGGCCGGGTCTTGAGAGCCATCTTAGAGAGCAGAGTTAAAATTTATAGCAAAATACAAAATCACAAGAAAGTGGAAGGCCCTCAGGAGAAAGGTACGGGAGGTAGAGCAATGCGGAAAGCCTCTTTAGAGAGGGCAGAGGGCACTCGTGTAGGAGGTGGTTGAACAGATGGCCGAGGTGGGGCTGGGGGCCAGAGTGAAGGTTCATATAAGGTGAGGTCTAATGAAGACCCGTTTTCCACAAATGAAGTCATTTTCTTAAGGCAAAGTATATTAAGATCAAGCAGCTGAGGACTCTACCCTGGTCACCCCAGACTTGGGGTTGCTGTGGAACCACGCGCATTTCAGCCGGAAGAAAGAGCTTCACACGTGCAGATAGACATTTGATGCCAGTGAATTGGTGATTTGGGTGGACGTGTAGCTGAGCAAGGGTATTCTGGATTTACTAAAAGGAAAGGTGTTTGTCCCACGGGCAACCTACCTATCACAGGGGACTAACTGAGCAGAACCGCATCCCTCCCCATTTGTAGAAATCATCGTGGTTGTAACTTCAACGGTGGTTGCAGCCTTTACAGTTGGTGGTATTGTGTGGGAAGGCGCTGGCTGACGGTGCTGTGCAGCGGGGCTGGAGGCTGATGTTGTGACGCACTGACTGACACAGATAGAAACCACCTCGACTCAGGCAATCGAGCTAAAGCTCTGGAGCTCGAGAAAGGCCTGCATCCTTCTGGGGCTTCATTCAGTTTTCTGCTTGTGCAGCACACGTCCTCGTCAGATGCTTGCTGTTGGAGCTGCAGTTTTTTGGGGGAAAAAAAAAAAAAAGAGCCAGTATTTATGACACTGACTGATAAGTCCCCTGCTTCTGAAGATGGGGTTGGAAGTAAATAAATTGCAAAGCATGTGTCAAGCAGGCATTTGCATTAAGAACGGCAGCTTTCTAGGGCTGAGGAGGCCTTGGGCATAAGGATGTGTGCGCTTTTTCTGTTTACTCAGAGCTTGAGGTTGGGAGAGGAGGGTGGGGAGGTTGGAGAAAAGATGAGGCCGAGGATGGATGAGGAAGAAGAGGGACAGAGTTAAAGAAAGGAGGAGAGGAGGAGGGGTGAGGGAAGCAGACAGGGAGAGAAGGGGGCTGACATCTCAGCCCTGCTTTAAGTGGTGACACTCAGCCTGCAGTGCCAGTAAGTTCCCTGGGGTAGCGTTTACTGAGCTCTCTCCTTTTCTCTTGTTCTGTCCACCTCCTTCATCCTCTGATGCTGGTGAAGGAGGGGACCAGGCCCTGTACATAGCTGTCTACCCAATACCTAGCTCAGCACCTGACACACAGCGGGCATGCCATGAACGCGGGGGACAAGTGCTTGAATGAGTGGGGTCGTATGTCTGTCTCTGTTCACCTAGAGGTTTCTTGGTCATCGGCTTGTGTCCAGATGAACAGTGCACTCTTTTTGGGGGGCATCTGAAGAAAGCCTGACACTTCTTTCTTTTCGAATCATTTGCAAACCAACAGAGATTTGTAGGCAGGCAGTGGAACCATCTAATTTTTTGGTGCAGTGAATTCTACCACCGAGCCTGTAGTTAGTTCCTTGCAGGGTCTCTGCTGCACTAAACGACAAGTGCTTTTAGCCATTGGGAACAGCAGTGTTTGCACCGGACCCCAAGGAGCCGAGCAGAGGAGGGTGCAGGAAGAAAAAAAGCAAGCCCGGGCGCGGAAAGTGGCCGTCCCCGCTTAGCTGTGCAGGCAGCGTCGTCAGCCCTGCCAGTCTCTGCAGCATCCTCGGAGGGCCCTCGGCCTTCCTCACATAGCCGGACCAGGCCCTGCTCCTGGACTGCGGAGACGTCTTTGGTTGATCCAGTGACCAGAATCACAGGCATGAGCCGAGACTGTGGCCAGGGCTTACCCCCGGGAGGTGGGTTAGGATGGGGAGTGGGGCGGTGAATAAGAGTGGGATGAAGGGCAGGAGATTAGGCAGGAGGGTCATGGGGGCCCGCATCTCCCATTCGTAGAGGGTCTCAAATGTAAACTGCTGCTGCTATCTCCAAATGAGTCTATATATTCAATCCAAGAAAGAACGTACAGGATCAAAAAGAATCATGTTCCTCACGCATCCTTAAACCTAGGTCCTGCTGCGGAACCACAGCCCTAGTATAACTGTCGCGGTATGAACTGATATCTGTATATAAAGTCTCTGTTTGGATGTTGAAGAGCATAACGACGTCTCATTGCATGTTAATTATTAAACGTGTTAATTTATTTAGTTCTGAGCCTTTAAAATACACCACAACTTGGGTACCTGCCCTTTGGTACCTCTTCTTATTTCAGTACCTGGGGAGCCTCAAATAATGCAAGTGGCCCTCCTCCTCTCGGGCACTGGCTGAAGATGTGGGAACTCTCCCAACTCCCTGTCTACCCATCTTCCAATCCAGCGCCTCCCTCTGTGCTACAGTAGTGGTGGGGCTGTTCCCTGGGAGCTACGGTCCCCCGCAACCGTCCACTAGACCAAGAGAGCAGGATGTTGCGGGCAGAGGAGATGTTACACCCTCAGATGCAGCCAGCACTGTGTGCTTGGCGCCTCACAGCCATGGCTCCAAGGAGGTCGGGCGGCAGCTGAAATTTGGAGCCTGAGGCGAGGGCCCTCCCTGTGAAAGGGAGCCGGAGCCAGCCCTGGGACCCTTCTCTTGCTCACCAGTTCTGCTTTCTCCTCGCAGTATGGAAGAGCTTTTATTTTAACTTCAGTCTAAGGACGCTTCTGCCTTCTTTCTCTAAAAACGAGCAAGCTTTAGTGAGTGGGTACCACGTGCCAGGCAATTTTCCTGTGTGTTGGCTCATTCCCGGCCTTCGCCTCTATAAGTGGATCCATCAGTCATTTCTTCCACCTTCACTGTCAAAGCCCATCACACTCTTCTTCGAGAAACCTTTCCTGAATGCCCCCCATCACTCTTTCTCTGCACTCTGGGTTGCTCCAGCCTTTGTTCTGGCGTGTGTGCATGTGTGTGAGACACGTGTTCTTGTTTTATCCCTTCTACTAAATTGTAAGCTCCTTGAAGCCAAAGCTAGAGTCTTTGCACATAACCACTCAATAAATATTTATGGCTTGAAATGACTCAGAAGCTGCATTTAACTGGTTCAGATTTTTTTTTTTTAATTACTTATTTTTGGCTGCGTTGGGTCTTCTCTGCTGCGCGCGGGCCCTCTCTAGTTGCGGCGAGCAGGGGCCACTCCCCGTCGCGGTGCACGGGCCTCCCACTGCGGCGGCCTCTCCCATTGTGGAGCACGGGCTCCAGGTGCGTGGGCTTTAGCAGCTGCGGCACGCGGGCTCACCAGTTGTGGCTCACAGGCTCTAGAGTGCAGGCTCAGTAGTTGTGGCGCACGGGCCCAGCTGCTCCGCGGCATGCGGGATCCTCCCAGACCAGGGCTCGAACCCGTGTCTCCCGCATTGGCAGACGGATTCTCAACCACTGCGCCACCAGGGAAGCCCTGGTTCAGTTTTTTTTCTTGGTCTTTCTATTTGATGTTGGTAGAGCTGGCGCTATAGAAGTGGAACCAAGTAAATCTGGTTTTTTCCCTGAATTATTCTGACTAAAGCAAAGGCTGCTGCCATCAGTGTTTGGTTTTTGGGAAAAGCAAATAAGCTTTGCTTGGCTCCATCTATCCATTCCTGGTTCTTGAAAAGCAGCTCAGACATCTACCTCGTGCAGAGCGCTGGGCTGGGAGTCAGACGCCTGGATTCCAGTTTCAGCTGTTGTACTTATTAGCTACCTGGGCATGAATAAGCTGCCGAATTTCTATGAGCCTCAGTTTCCTCACCTGTAAAATTGGGATGAGAATCAAAAGAGAGTGTGCTTTGTAAAATTTAAAACTCCCGTATATTTAAGAGGTTACAGTTAATAACATAATAATGATTGTTAATTAAATTATTCTTTCTAATAAATCCAAAGCTCCGGCCCGGCCTTCCAGAGGTTGCATGAAGTCTTGACGTTTGCTTGGAAAGGCCAGCACATTATTATTTCAGTGCTGGTAAATGAGAAAAGGACTCTTTAAATCATTTTCTTCATTTCATTTTCAGGAAAGAAATGAATTTCCTATTTTGACAAGATTTATTATTGCAGACTTAGTTATCTCCATGGGGGCAGTCTACAACTTTGAGATGGACTTTATTAAAGCCCTGCATGGCAATTATAGCTGTATATCAAAAGGGGAACATAAAAGTGGTTCCTGAACTTTCTGAGAATGCCATCCCTGTTAGGGCCCGGGCTGATAAATCTGGGGTGTGGAATATCACAGACAATGGAACACGTGTTGTTATGGGCAGACCAGACTCCTCCAGGGAGATTCTGTACATCTTAGGAGTGTAAGCATAGCACATCCTCCAAGAAAGGAGAACTTGCATTATGAACCCTCAAAGGTAAAATAGAGAAGATTGAATGGCCAGCCAATTTTGAACAAAAAAACCTTTCTTTTCTCCTTTGCTTCCCGTGCGACTGGATGCTTCCCCTCGAAGAAAAATGTTCTGTGTTTTTGCTAAGGTGATAATACTTTTTCAGTGTGGGTTAATACATTTTTTATCCATTTCAGAGCACTGTCGCCAATGATAGCTACAAACAACCTTTGCTTATCCAAGGAGGGCCTGTCTTTATTGAGAGGCTACGTGTCCTATGGGCATTGTCTCGCTGGATCCTGCAACAGCCGGTGACCGCAGAGCCGGGGCCTGGCTCCAAAGCTTGTTCACAGGCCTCTGCACTAGGCTGCCTTCTTCCGTGTTTGTTACATCCTCAGGATGCTCAAGGCTTATGTGGGCCCTGGGAGGGGAGTCAGAGCTGAGGGTATCTTTCCTGCCTTCTCGTGCAGGACTTGCAATTAGTGGGAAAGCTGCCAGAGCGGGAAGTAACCTGAGGCAGAGAATGGAGGCAGGTGGTCTGGGCTCAGGACAGAAGGGCTAGTGTCCAGATTGCAGGCGGAGCGTGGCGTCTGTCCCTGGGCTCCTCTGAGCGTCTCTGCAGCAGCCCCCGTGATGGTGAAGCCCCTCTTCAGGCCTTGGGTTAAGGCAAGAGGCCAGATGACAAGTGACTCCTAGGGCTCACCTGCTCTGCTTCTGTCTCGTCCACCTCACGAAATGGTTATTTCCCCCTTTACTTTCCGTTTTGGAGATTTCTCTTCCTACCACAGAGCTGGCATCTTCTCCACATGATCGTTTAATAACCTGCTTCTACATGGAGTTACAGAGTGATAACGTGTCTGCCGTTTTCATCTATTTTTCCTTACTTTCTGGGACTTCTGCTTTTTTTGTGGGATGTGTAGAGGGCCTCTGAGGTCCTGGGCCTGCATGAGAAACACTTACCAGGAGCCCGACTTGGATGGGTGGGAACGGAAACGAGCACGGCCCGGCTGTTGCCCAGACCTCTCACGTCCCTCCCTTGGATTTCCGTGGTTTCTTTTCCTGCCCCTAAGAAGTCAAGCGGGCTAAGTGATGCCCACGAAGAGGAGTGCAGTCAGGGAGAAAACAGGCCTGGGAGCTTAAAAGGCACAGACTAGCGTTAAAGTAGAATTGGGAGTGTCAGGATGGAGTCAGAGGAAGCATCACAGGAGAGGAAAGGAGGTGCTTAATTATGGACTGGCCAGAGCCGTGACTCCTAAACCCAATTCTGAGGTTGGAGGAATGGCCCCAAATACTCACGGTGAGACCCACAAGGAAAGAGGAAGGGGAGAAATGGTCCCAGAGGCCCTTCAACTTTGCTGATGTCAGAACCACCTTGGGGACAGGGCTTATTACATGCAGACCTGCCCCACCGCCCACCTGCAGAATCAGATGCTGGGCACTATGTGGCCAGGTACCCACATGTCCAGCAAGGTCCCCTCGGGTGGAGCTCGCACAGAGCAGAGTGGAGCCTCTGTTCTAGCAGATGGACAGGAGCCAGTTGATGGGTGGTGGTAAAACTAAGGGACAATCAAGCCAGGAGATGAAGGAAAGAGGGGAGATGGTAGGGGATTTGTATTTACTTATTATTTATTCTGTATCCACTTTCCCAAAGGAAGTGGGCAAGGAAAGAGTTGACTTGAGCACCATGGCCAGTCCTATGGGAGAGGTGATCCTGGCCAGGACCAGGGCCTGGGGCAGCTTCCTGGGGGGAGAGGCTGGGTCTTCATGGACTTTTAGGGGTCAGCCTGGTGAATGGGGGCAGGACATTCAGCTGAGGCAATAGCATGGGTGGAACGTGAGCGAGTGGGCTCTGGAGGAGGAGGTGGTCCAGGACCTGTGGGCCCAATAGCAGGAGCCAAAAGAGTGGGCTGGGGAGGTCAGGGCGAGCCGGAGAGGAAGCTGAGATGGGGCCTGCCTGGGTCCAGAGCACAGAGGAAGCCCGAGGCACTCCAGGCAGAAGTCTGAAAGGCTACTGTGCCTTCAGTGCAGAAATGGGACGGTGCGGCTTCATGATAAGCAGGGCATCTAGAACGCGGAGGAATGGTCCAGTGGAGGGATAGGGTGTCTTGTGCTGGGGTGGCCAGTGGGGATGGAGCATGTGACAGACTGGAGGCATCTGGGCGGTGGAGGAAGTTGGTCTTTGTGAGTAACAAAGTGGGTGTAAGTAATCAGCAATGCTGCTGTGGGTTTCTTCTTGACATATGTTAACATATCTGCGCGCGCGTGCGTGTGCGCGTGTGCGTGTGTGTGTGTGTGTGTGTGAATTAAATGTCAGCAGGGCCTCATATCTGACTTGGTGTTGGGGTAGTTCGTTGGTGGTGCCTTTCGTTGAGCTGGGAACAGGTTAGGAGGACAATGACAAGTCCTTTTTATGGAATATGCTGTTAGGTAGCTTCCTGGGGCTCTCCTGTGATGGCGGGAGAGCTAATAGAAAGTGTCCTTCACAGTGCGGGAAGCTGTGAAGCTCCATGGAGAGGAAAGGCCGTCTGTCCAAGTCCGAGCTCACCAGCGAAGCCCTGGCCTGCAGGTCTTCTGAGAGGTTGCCTTAAATAGGGCGCGTGCACGTGACAAAGCCTGCGAGGCCTGGCGGGAGCTAAGGCATCTGACTGGTGGCTACTGACGATGGCAGGGAAAGCAGGGCCCTGGGGCCACACGTGGGCTGCAGGAAGGCAGGGCTCGCGATCTTAGTTCCCCAGCCGGGGGTGGAACCCGGGCCCTCGGCAGGGAGAGCGCCGAGTCCTGACCACCGGGCCACCAGGAACTTCCCTTGCCACTCTTAAACATGTGACTTTGGTGCCATCACCCAAACGGTGAAATGCTATGCATTCGCTCAAAACGATGCTTAAGAATAGGTTTTTAAGAATATGCTTCTACTAAAAATGCAGGACTATGCTTCAGCTGTAACGTCATTAAAACATGTAATGTGATGTAATTAAAAGGAAAGACGGAGGATGCCTTGCTTGCCAAGGTGGGGAGCCCGGCCTTCTCCGCCTGCGTGTCTCCTGCAGACACAGGCTGGGGTGGATGGATGACCTCACACCCCAGGAGAGAATTCCAAGGTGATGTGGACTAGAGCCCAGTAGGTAACGGAATGTTCTGACTCCAGGTGGAGCTGGAGTGCGGTCCTGAGAGTCTGAGCAGCTGGGTCTCGGCGTGGGAAGCCACCCATTGTAAACCAGCTTGAAAATGTGTGTGTGTTGGGTGGAATACTCCGCTCCGCAGCCAGAGTGACCTTCCAAAAATGCAGATCAGATCCTCACACTCCTGCCTTTTGAGTCCTTCGGTGGCTTCCGAACTGCCCTTAGAATAAAGTCCTGGCGGGTTACTCCAGCTTCCGAGGCCCCCCGGGGAGCCCGTAGCTGCCGTTCCTGAATCGTCTTTCTCTCCTGCAGGCTGCACTCAGCTGTGCTCCGAACTTCTTCTAGGATGTAGGATACACGCGCATTCTCTGTCTTCAGATCTTCTGTCGGCTGAATCTTTGGCCTCAAACACTAACGCCAGCCCCTCTGTCAGAATTCAGTTTAAACCTTGCCTCCCAGGTGCTAGATGAGGTTAGGCTACACTGCCCCGTAAGGCAGCCAGGAGATTGCATGGACGTCCGTGTGTGCCAGGAGAGCGTCTTTGATCGAGATGTCGGAGCAGCGGAGAAGAGATGCCGGCAGTGGCTTTAGATGGAGTCAGATGGTCCAGGGCTCGTGCCCTGGATGTTTACTAACTGGGCGACTCTGGGCAGAGGGCTCAGTTTTCCCCTCTGAGCCTTGGCTTTGCCAGTTGTAGGGCAGAGGGAATAATACCTACTGGACAACCTTGCAGGGTTGGTGGAAGGATGGTAAAGCACCTGGGATACAGTAAGCACTCAATACCTGCCAGGTCCGGTTCCGATGACGCCTTAGTTCCCACTCATACCCATCCCTGCCCATCCCCCCGCCCCCAGTGGGAGCAATCAATGAAATCCAAGGTGTGACCCTTGGCAGGCTGTGAGTTCCTTTCCAGAGACGGCCATCAAGGACTCATCCCAAGGTTGGTAGCGCTCATCTAGCATCACTGCCAATTTCTTAAATGAATTAGGGAAACCTGAAGAAATGTGATCTCAAATGCCAGTGAAAGCGAAGAATCGGGGAAACAGCCCAAGTCAGAAAAATGTCAAAGTCTGAAATGTCGGTGGAGCTGGATTGAATCTCTGGAGATGTTACATTCTCCTGTGGTGTGGAGGCTTGGCAGATTCATTTTAATGCCCTTGGAAAGAGCTGCTTTGGTCTCTGCCACCTGGGAAGCGGGCAGTCTCGCGTGCTGATCCCAGCTTACGTGGTGCGGCCGCTGCTCGGGACCCAGGGCCTCTGTAGACGTGGAGCAGCGTCCTGGGAGCCACGATGCTGCAGCTTGGCCTCGCTTTCTGCTGCAGGTGGAGCAAACCGCAGTCCGACGGTTGGTCTTTCTTTTAACGCTGCCTTCTGGCTTCTCGCGTGTGTCATAGCACGTGGACCTCGTTCTTGAGCAGATATGCACCTGAAGGACATCTGGGCTACAAGCCGCATGGTTGACTCTTGGCACTTTAACCCACTTGTCAGTGTTGCCACCCATGCGACAGGACTTAGAAGAGGCAGGTGGAAAGAACATCCTTCATGATTCGGTACTGAGGTAGGCGCTACAGCATCGTTAGATCCTTCCGGAAGAGCGTGTAGGCTCCCGCCCATGCACGCAGCTTCTTCCACTTGGCTTGAACCTCCACTGCTTCTCCCCGAGCCTCCCCGGTCGCTTTTCCGATCCAGCCTTCATCCTGCTGCAAGCTCCATGGTGCCACTCCCCTTCGTGAGACCCTCCATTTCCCTCCCATCACCTTTAGGATAAAGTCAGACTCTTTCCCATGGCTTCCGAGGCCGTGGGCGCCCTGCCTACCGCTGGGGGCTTACCCCATCCCCCCACCGTGCCCCCCCGGGTTTGTGGTGCTGCCCTGCCACCACCCCCCCGCCCCCCACCCCCCAAGCCCAGCTTCGCCTCCTCCAAGAAGCTCCCCCGAGTCTGGGTCAGAGATGCCATAGAAGAAGGGAGGTCGGTGAGGCCGTGTCCAGGACCCCTTCCCGCTCGGCCGTCTTTCACAGATAATGGCGCTTTCAACCAAGTCCTAGGACAACACAGGAGCATGGGCCCGTTACCTTGCATTTCTCAGCTAATGACGCCCGTGTGTGGTGTGGGTTGTACGGACCTCCCCTTCCTCTCCGATCACCCCCAGATGTGCGAGCATTAGCTACGCATGCTTGTGGATGAGAATCACCCCCAGATGTGCGAGCATTAGCTACGCACGCTTGTGGATGAGAATCACCCCCAGATGTGCGAGCATTAGCTACGCACGCTTGTGGATGAGAATCACCCCCAGATGTGCGAGCATTAGCTACGCACGCTTGTGGATGAGAATCACCCCCAGATGTGCGAGCATTAGCTACGCACGCTTGTGGATGAGAATCACCCCCAGATGTGCGAGCATTAGCTACGCACGCTTGTGGATGAGAATCACCCCCAGATGTGCGAGCATTAGCTACGCACGCTTGTGGATGAGAATCACCCCCAGATGTGCGAGCATTAGCTACGCACGCTTGTGGATGAGAATCACCCCCAGATGTGCGAGCATTAGCTACGCAGGGTTGTGGATGAGAATCACCCCCAGATGTGCGAGCATTAGCTACGCATGCTTGTGGATGAGAATCACCCCCAGATGTGCGAGCATTAGCTACGCATGCTTGTGGATGAGAATCACCCCCAGATGTGCGAGCATTAGCTACGCATGCTTGTGGATGAGAATCACCCCCAGATGTGCGAGCATTAGCTACGCAGGGTTGTGGATGAGAATCACCCCCAGATGTGCGAGCATTAGCTACGCATGCTTGTGGATGAGAATCACCCCCAGATGTGCGAGCATTAGCTACGCATGCTTGTGGATGAGAATCACCCCCAGATGTGCGAGCATTAGCTACGCAGGGTTGTGGATGAGAATCACCCCCAGATGTGCGAGCATTAGCTACGCACGCTTGTGGATGAGAATCACCCCCAGATGTGCGAGCATTAGCTACGCACGCTTGTGGATGAGAATCACCCCCAGATGTGCGAGCATTAGCTACGCACGCTTGTGGATGAGAATCACCCCCAGATGTGCGAGCATTAGCTACGCACGCTTGTGGATGAGAATCACCCCCAGATGTGCGAGCATTAGCTACGCACGCTTGTGGATGAGAATCACCCCCAGATGTGCGAGCATTAGCTACGCATGCTTGTGGATGAGAAGAGCAGGCCGGTGTGTCAGGAGAGGTGGCCATGCGTTCTGGTTCTTTCCACTCTCTCAAAGCGTAGCTTTGGATACTTCTCCGAGCCTCGGTTTCCATGCCTCTAAAGCAAGGGGATTGGTTTAGCGAGCTTCTAAGACTCTTCTGGGGGTGCTGGTAATTCCGTGAATATGTGAATTTCCAAGGCCAGAGCAGAATGGTTCCCAGAGGCCAGCTAGCTTGCCCTGGCCTCTGGTGTGCTGGGCGGGACGTCTGGATGGAGGAGGCTGTCAGGTGTTGAGGTCCAGCTCTGACGGATACCAGACCCCAGGGCATAGGGATGTTGGCAAATGTGAAAGACCGCATAGCCCGGGGTGCTGGCTCAGCGCGTGGACACTCACCGCCCCCCGCGATGTGTCATCTCCATGAGGCTGGCGCTGTCACGGGCAGGCCAAGGAGAGGAGGGTGTGCTGCAAAGGGCCAGGGTCACACGGGCTGCTGGAAGGCGGCCGTGCTCAAGGTCAACAGATCTGGTCCCCTGGGTGCGTGGCCCTGGAGAGCCCGTGTGATCAGGCAGCCCCGTGACTCTTCAGACTTCCTGCTGCAGCCAATTCGGTGCCACCTCCTACATCTGTCACAAAGAGCAGCGTCTGGGAGGGCGGAGGGCGCCTGCACAGGTGAATGGAGGATGCAAGACGCAGGCACCTTCTATTTTCAGTGCACGGCGACTGGGTCTGTCACCTGCTTTCAAGGTCATGAGCAAAGCCAGCGTCCTCTGTGAGTTTGGAGGAGCCCAGGAAGCCCTGACTCTGATGGGGGAAGGGGCTCAAGCGGCCCTTGCTGCTTGCGTTTTCCTGGAAAGCAGACTCAGCAAACCCCCAGCCCAAAGAACAGGGGATGCGCTGTGGGGTACACCATGCGGTTTGTCAGACAGTCCTGGCTTTTCAGAGACACTGCTTTTAGAGATGAATCGCGTAATTTTGGAAAATCCCTGCTTCGTCACTCACTGAGATTCCAAGGAGCCAGTATTTTCAGGAGAGGACAGTCCCGCAATTTAGCCCCAACTGAAGCTCTTTTTTGATTTCAGTCTCTGCCCCTGTCGCCCTTTCCTTCTCCCAGGAATACAGTGCCCCAGGGGACTGAAAACCAGTCCAGTTTCCTCCAGGGGCTGCTCAGCTGGGGCTGGGAGGGGAAGGAGAAACGTCCCAGGAAGGGGGTCTCCACGTCCGGAACCTTCTCCAGTGGTTGCATCTCCTGGGAGATGAGTGCCCGGGTCTCAGGCCTCAAATAGCCCCGTGGACAGTGGCCATCGTCACACAGAGCTGGACGGGTGGCCAGCGCAGCCCGTGCGTTACTTTGCTCTGCTCTCAGCGGCCCTGCAGAGAGGCGGGTACCAGGTCCATCTCACGGGGGAGGACAGTAAGACTGGGAAGACTAAGTGCGGTTCACACCATCGGGACGTGCCTGTCCTGTGGCTGCAACCTTGGGCTGTCTCTCTCTGAAGTCCTGGATTTTTGTAACAAGCAGGCAGTAGCAGATGCAGGGTGTTGTGGATTGAAATTCATGTCGTTTTCTGTTTTCTGAAACCATCAGCTGCCACCCGCAGGAACACAGCGAGACCTGGCCATTGGTGGCCAGTGTTCTCGCCATGAAGGACAGAAGGGACAGCAGGGGACCCCCTGAGGGGCACATGACTCATCTGAGCCCACTCAACCCGAGGGGCTGTCTGAATGGCCCATTTTACAGGACATTGGAGGGCTCAGGAAGGTTACGTAACCGGCCCAAGGTCACACACCTGATCAGAGCCAGGGCTGGGTTTCACACCAGCTGCCTGATGTGAAAACCTTCACCTTTACTGCCTCTCGGGCTGTGATGAGGATTAGACAGAATGAAGTATATTCCTAAGGACAGAAAGATGAGAGGCCAAAAATGGAGAACATTTTACAAGCACTTGACACAGAGCCTAGAGACAGATGCGAACTCCACAGGTCAGTTCCTTGACTCTGCAGGATGAAATACATCCCACCTTGTGTGGGCCTCCAAACCACTGGGGAAGAGAAGGCATACATTCCCCCAGAGGAGCCAAGATAGACAGAGACTTGGAGATGGATACAGACAGATACAAGGCAGTACCTGACCCGTTTCTTGTAATGGGAGCATTAGGAACTAAAGAAGCTGGTCCTGACTCTGCCTCTCAGGAAGTGGCTGGGTGACCTTGGGAACATCACTTCACCTCTCTGGGCCTCTGTTTTCTCACCTGCAGCATAGCGGGCCTGGAGTAGGCTAGCTGACATAGCATCTCACACCCCCGCTTCTTCATGGGGAAACTGCAGTCCAGAGAAAGGAAATGACTTGTCCAGATCACATAGCTATTCTTTGTGGCCAAGCAAATACTAGAGCCAGGCCTCCAGGCTCGGCTCTTGTGTGCTCTGGTGAGAAGCCTCAGCCCTTACAAGCTGTGATTCGTTGAGAACAACATGGTAGGAGGAACTCAGAGAAGGGATGAGGGACTCTGGTCCTTTGGTTCTGCGTGGAAACAGCCCCACCAAGGTCAGGCAGCCAATGGAAGAGCCTGCAGAGATGGGATGTTTCCCTCCGCACTGCGGGTGGAGGGGCTGGGGGCATCATTCAGGGCCCGCCGGGCGCCCCCGGCAGGGAGGAGGCTGCCAGGGGCCAGAGAGCTGGGTTTGGGCGCAGAAGCCTCAGCCCTCTCTGGGCCTGGTGGAAGGAAACGTGCCCTGGATAGGTTGTTCCAACAGGCCTTCATCCCACTGCCCTCATTAGTGCGCTTCGGGGCCACGTGCAGCTCGGGGCGCATTCAGGGCCTGGTACGCTGCCAGCCACGGCCTGCTGTGGACACTGAGTTTGTTCCGTGCATCTGTGGCCTCAGGGGCACCCTCGTCAAGTACAACTCCTCATTCTACACACGGGAACTGAGGCCTGGGTTGGGGTGGGTTCACCTCTCCCAGGAGCACAGCTGCGCGGGGCCTGAACCTGGGCCTTCTGAGTACTGTTTGGAGGGAAGGTCTGGTTGCCCCTTGAGTTACCAAACGTGTCTATCTATCTATATCTATCTATCTATCTATCTATCTATCTATCTATCTATCTATCTATCTTAGTTACCTACTATTTTATTGTGCTCTTTCTTGGGGAAAGAGTAAATAAGAAAAGCTCCCTTGCAGGCACACTGTGTTCTTCATACTTGGTCTGAGCCCATCTTTCCAGCTTTAGCTTCTCCCCTGCCTTCCCACTCTTAATCTCTAAATACGTGCAGGGCTGTTCCCTACATGCTGCCATACCCACCCCCCCCAGGCCTTATTCATACACATGATGCTGCACACAAAATTCGAAACCCTCCTCCCCTTGGCCTCCCAATGAACTCCTATTCATCTTTCAAATCCAGAAAAACTACCACCTCTTCCGGGAAGCCTTCCCTGACTACTAAGCAGAAATAATTACCTCCTCTTTTATGTTCCATCAGCCCTGCTAATCTCACTATCACAGCAGTCATTGTTTTGTTTGTTTCAACCAGAGGAGGGCGAACTTTTAAAAGGTCGGATAGTAAATATTTTCTTAGTCTCTGTTGGAAGTATTCAACTCTGCCATTCTGGCACAAAAGCAGCCATAGACAGTATGCAAATGAATGAGCATGGCTGGGTGCCAATAAAACTTTATTTATGGACACTGAAATTTGGATTTCAGCTCATTTTCACGTGTTACGAAATGTTATTCTTTTTTTTCCTCCTACCATTTAAAAATGTGAAAGCCATTCTTAGCTTGTGGGCTGTACAAGAACTGCCAAAAAGCTGGATCTGGCCCTTAGGTAACAGCTTGCCAAGCCGCAGGTTAAATGCTGTTTCCTTGTTACACCTTGCACAGAGGCTGTGCTGTGGTCATCTCTGCGTCCCCAGAACCTGCTGGCTGAATGAATGAATCTAGTGATTTACTTTCAACACATGTGCAGATAGAGAATGATAATGATTAACTTCTTAAAGGATCCTTTGAGGGATGGAGGTGTGAGGGGCATTATTGCCCCTATTTCACAGACAGGAAAACTGAGGCTGGAGGACTGGTCCACGGAAGGGCCTCAGGGCCTCACCTCCAGCAGGGGTGCTGCTGCTCTGGGTGCTGAGTCCCCTCAGTCGCTGGGGAAACTTGGAGGAGCCGTGCCAGCAGGATGACTGGGCTGTGGGGTGTGGGAGCAGCCGTCCAGGAGCGTGTCTTTCGGTTGTGAAAATAGAAACAATCTGGTGCCTTCCTGGGGGGAAGGCCTGTGTCACAGCGCCTAGGTTTCCTTCCCGCGCCTCTGATAAGAGACAGCAGTGTCTGTTCTGCTGAGGGGGAATTGTCACACCTAGCTAAAATTAGATGTTTTGTTGGAATTATGCTGATTTGACTTAATTGCTGGGGGATGTCAACGTTCCTCAGAAATCCAGGCGCTCCGCCGGTCTGGGTGAATAATAGTAATCCCTTCTGTTTGTGTAGCGCTTGCCGCCCCGGCCCTTCCACCTTCATTATCTGATCTGATCGCTCATGGCAAACTCGGCCCAGAGGACCCCATCCCCAGGGGACCGGGGGCGTTAGTTACCAGGTCACACGGGTCTGAGTCCTAGGTGGCTTCTGTCTCACTAGTGCTGGAGTTTGAAAACTTTGTGCCTCGTTTTTTGAGCCGTGAGCAAGGCTGGGAACCCCTGAAATTGCAGGGGGTCCTGCCCTTTGATAAGTCCTGTGCTTGCTTTCATGCTCTGCTATGGTTATTCTGAATTATTCCTCATTTTTTAGCACTGCGTTTTCATTTTGCACTGGGCCACACAAAGTATGCAGCCAGCCCTGGCCATGAGATTGTCTTCGTGGGCCACGGCACTTGTATATTTCTTTTTTTTTTTTTTTTTAATTAATTAATTTATTCTTTTGGCTGCCTTGGGTCTTTGTTGCTGCGCGCGGGCTTTCTCTAGTTGCGGCGAGTGGGGGCTACTGTTCGTTGCTGTTCGCGGGCTTCTTATTGGGTGGCTTCTCTTGTTGCAGAGCACGGGCTTTAGGTGCATGGGCTTCAGTAGTTGTGGCACTCGGGCTCAGTAGTTGTGGCTCACGAGCTCTAGAGCGCAGGCTCCGTAGTTGTGGCGCACGGGCTTAGTTGCTCCGCGGCATGTGGGATTTTCCCGGACCAGGGCTCGAACCCATGTCCCCTGCCCTGGCAGGCGGATTCTTAACCACTGCGCCACCAGGGAAGTCCAGCACTTGTATATTTCTATCTGGTTAACCTTGGGTGTGATCTGACCTTGGCCGTGGCAGCTGGGATGTTCAGAGGAGCATCTTTTTATAAACAAGTTCCCCGACCCTGGCTCAAGGTGAGATTCCTGCGTGGCTTCTGGCGAGAAGGCCAGCCGGTCAGCCCCCAGCTCCTCCCCCTTCCACCTTCTTTGCCCTGGACCACGGGGCAGGTGTGTGTCCCCGTGTGTGCAGGGGACGATTCTCCCGTTCTCCCGTCAGAGGTGAAGTTGAAGATGCAAAGAAGTGCCCTCCGCTGCCTATGACTGTGGCACCCGGCTGGGTGCACGATGAATCTTTGGGTGCTGTCTTCCCAGCGGGCTCCACTATTCAGAGAAATCCCTGCTCTCCGGGTCTGGTGCAGATGAAGCTCTCTATTAGTTTTTGTCACTGTTGCAGATGGCATTTGGGATGATTTCATAGGTCTCAGAATGGGCTTGAGGGGAGTGGGTGTCCGGGGGTGTCCGGGACTGCTGCTGGACCTGCCACCTTCTAGAATATCGGTGCCTGTGCTTCTAGTGGGCTATGTTCTGCCAGGAGTGAGCACGGCCGCAGGTCGCTGACCCCGGCTGGGTACCAGGTGTGACAGCCAAGCCCCAGCCTCTCCCTCACACGCTGGCCTGTGATCCGCTCCCCAGGCGCACCTGCCCCGCCGCGCCCCGCCCTGCCCAGGGCCTTGGCACTTGACATTGTCTGTGTCACTGTCCTCCCGGAGCTCCCTGGCTCCTTTTTGTCTGTCTCAGCGCAAATGTCACTTCCTTAGAAAAGACTACTCTGAAGTCCCAACTCAACCCCCCACCGACCGTCCAGCCCCCATCACATCATTCTGTTTAATTTTCTTCATTATCTGGAATCATCCTGTCTCTGGTTTTTTATCTGCCTCCCCCTCCCTGCGTTAAAAAATACATTCTCTGAGACCAGGGACCTTGTCTGTCTCATTCACTACTCTTATTTCCAGAGTCTAGAAGAGTGTGTGGCACACAGTAGGCGCTTAATAAGTATTTATTGAACGAAGTGATGCATCCTCCCTACCCTCCTGTAAATTAGGTACCATCAGCCTCCTCTTATAGATGGGGAGACTGAGACCCTAGAGCAATTCAGAAACCTGCCCAAGGTCCCACAGCTTAGAGAGGAGGGATATTGTGGGCTCCACAGCCCAGGTGTGCCACCAGAGGCACAGGTGTGCCGCCTCTCCAAAGACCCGGCCCCCGACCCAACCTGGAGTTCACGTCAGGAGCGTCTGTGTACTTCTGCAGCTGGGGTCTCGCTTTTCTTTTCTTCTTTTTTTAAAAAAATTAATTAATTAATTAATTAATTAATTAATTAATTATTTTTGGCTGTGTTGGGTCTTCGTTTGCTGTGTGCAGGCTTTCTCTAGTTGTGGCAAGCGGGGGCTACTCTTTGTTGTGATGCGTGGGCTTCTCATTGCGGTGGCTTCTCTTGTTGCGGAGTGCGTGGGCTTCAGTAGTTGTGGCACGTGGGTTTCAGTAGTTGTGGCTCATGGGCTCTAGAGCGCGCGCTCAGTAGTTGTGGTGCACGGGCTTAGTTGCTCCGTGGCATTTGGGATCTTCCCGGACCAGGGCTCAAACCCATGTCCCCTGCATTGGCAGGCGGATTCTTAACCACTGTGCCACCAGGGAAGTCCAGGGGTCTCGCTTTTCTGACCTGTGCTGTGCCTGGTGATTCCTTTCCTGGGGTCCTTCTATGACAGTGTGGAAGTTCCATAAAATATTTTTGTTTTTCTAAAATATTGGACACAGAAATGATTTTGATTTGCAAATTTTGAAATGGGTCTTTCCACTAAATCACATTTAGTTTTACATTTTACGCTAGTTTTATACTGATCAAGTGGCCTTTTCTGAAAATAAAAAATTCCACAAAACCTGCCTGAACCCTGATGGATCATCCCGTAAACAAGTGATAATGTACGCAAAACTGCTCGGAAGAGTTAGAAGTGGTACAGAAATGTGAGGGATACCCAACAAATCTTGGTTTCTTAATAAAATCAATCAATCCAGTGAGGACCAGGTAAAGGGATTTTGGAGATTTCTTTTTACATTCTTCAGCGTTCAGGTTGGAAGTCGAACCTTTTAGTGGTCGGTGTAAAAGGAAAGCACACAGGTTCTGGGGTTGGACAGATCTCCCCTCAATCTGAGCTACACCACATGCTTTTTTAGCTCATCTGAGCCTCAGTTTTCTTACTTGTAAAATAGGTCATCCATTCCTCCTCAACCCCTCTGCGTGGCTTGGAGGTTAAAGGAAATGTTAAACGCACCCCTCCCCCGACTCAGGTGCAAGCTCAAGGTCAGCCCTTTTCCAGGTGGGGTCGGGGGATGGGTGCCGTGGGAGCACAGGCGTGAGGACAGGACGGCCAGTGGGCGTGCGCTGCCCACAGCCTGCGGGAAAGGAGATCGGCTTCTGTGTTTGGGCAGCTAGGCGAGCGCAGGTAGATGGCGAAGGGGCTCCTGTCCTGGTGGAAAGGTGCCACCCCAGGCCGCGCCAGGCATGCGCTGGGCCCGAGGGGCGCCTCAGAGGCAACCCGCTGATGAAACCGGAGGAGGTGTCCTTGGGCCCTCCTCTCCCGCCCGGCTGGCCCCCAGCCCCTGGCACTTGCTGCATTAGATCACCTGAAAACACAGCAAAAAGAACAGAGAAGCTGCAATCCCTGTGGGAGAGAGGGGTGCCACGGCGCTCTGGTGACGGGCGGGAATCCGTTCCACACTGGAGAGCCTACGCTTTCCTGTAAGTGGCCGCGCGCCCCATGCACTTAGGAAGAGAGACCCGTGGGCTGACAGTCATTCTGGCAGCAGTTACCGGGGACCTGGCACAGCAGATGGAGTGAGCAGGACGGTGCAAGGGTCCACCTACTATGTGTGCACGTGTCTGACTGTGGCACTGACTTGGCCCTGACGCTGGGTGGCCCGTTGGAGAGAGCCGGGATTTGGGGGTCGGGTGATCTGGGGTCAAGAATAGGCTCCACCCACCCGGGCCACGTGGCGCTTTTCTCTTCTCACCTTGTTAGTTGTCCAGTGTCAGCCCTGAGGCCGAGCATCCGACACAGACCCATTCTGTGCATCGTCCCCTCCCTGCTCTCCACCCAGGTTCCTAAGCCACGGCTGCTGCTGCCAGCCTCTGCGTGCGGGGAGCCTGGTGCCGTGTGCCAGCGGGCCGCAGACACCCAGCTGCTGGCCTCCAGGGCCTGGAGGAACAGGCAGGAGGGCTTGGCGTTGAGGAGAGGGGAGAGAGGGGGCAGGAAGAGGGGAACCTGGTCATCCCCGCCCCTTCCAGCCCGGTTCTGTGCCCACCCAACTGCCACCCCAGGCTCCATAAGTGGACTGGAGTAGATTGTCCTGAGGATCCCCCTCGGGCATGAAAGAGGCCTGCCCCCTGGACCACTGCGGTCTCCCACCCCTCTGTCCCAAGAGCCTGGCAGCTGGGATGATGCTTTTCGTCTCCGAGTTGGACGTCCATGGTGAAAGGGCCAGTGCCTGGAGGAGCAGCCCCTGGAGCGCCTGTCACCCCGGAGAAACGCAGGAAGTCGTGACACTGTAGGGAAGGCAGAGTGAGCTGAGGCCGGAGCCAGAAGCAAAGCCGTCGGGGGTGAATTTTGTCCTTGCGGACGGATGTGGAGAGTGGGGCAGCCGTCAGGGAGGACCGCCGGGGCCTTCTTGGTTATAGACCAGTCAGGGAGCACCAAGGGCATTTGTTGTCACCTCCTCATTAGGACACCATGCCTGGGGAGATAAAAAGAGAGGCAGAGGGAACTCGGGGGTTGCTCGTGCCCCCTCCAGGGCGCTCCGAGAGCTGGGTGTTTATCCAGCACCTCGGGCCTGTCCAAGGGCCTACGGGCACGTGACCCGGGGGCAGTGAAGATGGGCGGGTCGACCTCAGGAAACTGCTCCTTTGCTACCCAATTCTTAGCCTAACTCGTTGTCCTTCTCCTGGGCCCAGGGCAACCTTTCAAATTTCATTTAATTTAGTAGAAACCAATTATGATGGATATGAGAAAAAACAGGGTCTGAAATAGAGGCATTTCCAAATTTCTGTGGGCCCTTGATAAGTGGCAGTGGCCCCAGTCGCTGCGGCCCAATGAGGGCATCCCCTCGATGCCCAAGGGGCGCTTCCACTGCCTCGTCCACCCGAGAGCGCAGCTGCCCTCCCCCAACCCCTGGAGGTCCGAAAAGCTGGGCGCCACCCATCCCTGTTATGTGTCCACGTTGCTGGTGGTTCTGCCACAGATCCTCTGCCTCTGTCCCCAGGGATGTGGGCCCTCTGCCGCCTCGGCTACTGCAGGGGATGGAGGGGAGGATGGGCTCTGAGACTTGGGGTCAGGGCAGTGGGTAGCCATGTGGGAAGGGGGACACCAGCAAATCCCTTAAAGATCATTCCAGGGAGAGACCTGGGCAAAACTCCCTTCTTTCCAAGGCTTTGTCCTTTCCACCAGGACAGGAGCCCTTTCGCCATCTACCTGCGCTCGCCTAGCTGCCCAAACACAGAAGCCGATCTCCTTTCCCGCAGGCTGTGGGCAGCGCACGCCCACTGGCCGTCCTGTCCTCACGCCTGTGCTCCCACGGCACCCATCCCCCGACCCCACCTGGAAAAGGTGCTTCACCTTTCTGCAGGTGCTTCACCTTCAAAAACAAAATCTTCAATTCCTTTTATGATCCAGGCTGAGGATGAAGTGAGGGCTGCCCACCCCATTTGGCACTTGCCCCAGCTGCGCTGATCAGACACCCACGGCTGGACGTGTCCCCATGGCTCTCAGGGTCTGACTCTGGGTCTTTGCTCTCACTGTCACCTTCGCCCGGAATGCCCTTCCGGAAGGATGGCACAGTTAGGAGGAAAACCTGGGAGTTCGGGCTTTAGAGCTAGATTAGAATCCTGGCTTCAGATCACCACCAGGGGGGCGTCTGGCGTGTTTTTGAACTTCTTTGGACCTGAGTTTCTTTTTCTCTGAAATGGGGGAATAGTGGCATTGGAGGGGTCCCTGGGATGGTATGCACAGAGAGCCTGGCCCGGTGCCCGGCAGATGGAGCCGGACGGTGGCAGGCAGGGAGGCGGGGGACGGACGGAAGGGCAAGCTGGGCTCGGTGCGGCCAGGCGCTCCTGGCGGCTGTGTTCCGGCTTCTTCCCTCTGCACAACCTCTGAGATGTTGAACTTGAAGTCATCTTGCTGCATCCCTTTGGAGGAAGTGATTTGTATGACTAAGAGTATGAATCAGCTTGGGCGATGCTAGACTCATCTGTTTCTGAAATATTAAAAACCCTCTGAAGTGAGTTAGAACAGAGCGATGACAGTGGCTTATAAATAATAAACCACCTGGGGCTGCTGAGGCCCTGTCCTCCAGAGTGTGGGTGCCTCTCCTGGGCCTGGCCCTCCCCCACCCCAAGGGGCTCTCCTCCCAAGCCGGGGCCCTCGGGAGGGGCTTTTCACGACGCACAGCTCCATGGCAGGCGCAGCCCCTGCCCTCTGCTCCAAGGCGGCTACCACGGCTGTGTGCCTCCTCCCAGGCTCCAAACACACGCTGTCTAGCGGGGCTTTTACATACATGGTGTGTTCGCTTGCTAGGGCAGCAGACATAACAAAGTACTGCCAACTGGGTGGCTTAAACCACAGAATATTACTCTTTCGCAGTTCTGGAGGCTGGAAGTCCAAGATCAAGGTGTCAGCAGGCTTGGTTCCGTCTGAGGCTGTGACGGGGAAGTGTTCCAAGCCTCTCTCCTGGCTGCTGGTGGTTTGCTGCAAACCTTTCGTGTTCCGTGGCTTGTAGACAATCACCCCCATCTCTGCCTGCATGTTCGCGTGGCCTTCTCCCCATGTGCGTGTCTGTCTCTGTGTCCACGTTTCCCCCTTTTATAAGACGCCAGTCATATCGACCTCATTTTAACTTGATTACTTCTGTAAAGACCTTATTTTCAAATAAGGTCACATTCCGAGGTACTGGGGGTTAGGACTTCAATGTATCGTTGTTTCTTTTGGGGGGTGGTGTGGGGGGAACGTAATTCAGCCCATAACACGTGGGTGAGCCTATGCTGAACTTGTGTGCCTGGGGTCACAAGCTGTGGACAGTGTCACACAGAAACCCTTGACCGTCCCTGGAGAGGGGCTCTGGACCCTGGAATCTCTGGGGTCTCAGAGCCGGTGGGCACCCCCTCATTTACTGACGAGGAGTAGGCTCTGAAAGGGGGAGCCCCCGAGGCAGAACGCCGGCTGCCTGGACCCCAGGCCGGTGGGCTTGTCACCTCACTCCGCGCCCCCTTTGCTGGAACTGTTGGGTCCAGGGCATGTGTTTCCATGACTGGTGGGGAGAGGGAGGGGAGGAAACACTTAGGGGGCGCCAGATGCTTTCACACCTCGTTTGACTTTTACGAGAATATCGACGCTGCATATGACCCTCCCCATTTTTCCTTTCTTTTATTGTGGCAAAATACATATAACCTGAAATTTACCATCTTAGCCATGTTTAAGTTCAGTGGCAATAAGTACCGTCACATTGCTGTGCCACCACCACTTCCATGCGTCCACGGAGCGCTTTTCATCTCACAGATCTGAAACTCTGTGCCCATTAAACAGTAACTCCCCATTCTCCCCTCCCCCAGCCCTTGGCAACCACCATCCTCCTGTCTGTCTCCATGAATTTGACCGTTCTAAGTACCTCGTGTAAGTGGACTTATACAGTGTTTGTCTTTTGTGACTGGATTATTTCATTTAGCATAATGTCTTCAAGATTAATCCATGTTGCAACATATTGCAGCATTTTCCCTCCTATTTAAGGCTGAATAATATTCCATTATACATATATATATATATATATATATATACGACATCTTGCTTATTCATCCATCTGTCGATGGACATTTGGGTTACTTCCATGTTTTGGCTATTGTGACTAGTGCTGCTATGAACATGGTACACAAACATCTGTTTGGGAGTTCCAGTTTCTCCACATCCTCACTGACACTTATTGTTTTCCGCTTTTCTGATAGTAGCCATCCTAATAGGTGTGAGGTGGTATCTCATTGTGGTTTTGATTTGATTTGCATCTCTCTAATGATTAGTGATGTTGAGCATCTTTTCATGTGCTCATTGGCCATATTCGTATATCTTCTCTGGAGAAATGTCTACTCAAGTCCTTTGCCCATTTTTGAATCAGATTTTTTTTTTCTGTTGTTATTGTTGAGTTTCCACCCCCGTGTTAAGGATGAGAAAATCAAGGCTCGGAGAAGTTAGGTAACTGGCCAGAGATTGCATTGCATGGGTAGTGGTGGACCTGGAATTAGGATCCAGTTGGTCCACAGCAAAGTTCCCCCTCTTTCCATTTTCCACTGTGTGCTGCCTTAGAAGTGACGCTTGGATCTAATGATTGGTGGGAAAGAGGGGGAGGGGGGGCGAGTCTATTCAGTACGTATTTGTTGAAGCACCCACTGTGGACCCAGCCCCTGCCCAGGATTGTGGGGAAATTAGGCGGGCATATCCAGAGCCCTATCTTCCAGTGGCTTTGAGTCTGGCTGGGGAGAGAAGATTCAGACTCAGAGATGAATCAGAATTGGGATTGACATCTACACACTACTACATATAAAATAGGTAACTAATAAGGACCTACTGTATAGCACAGGGAATTCTACTCAATACTCTGTAATGACCTACGTGGGAAAAGAATCTAGAAAAGAGTGGATATGTGTCTATGTATAACTGATTCACTTTGCTGTACAGCAGAAAGTAACACAACATTGTAAATCCACTATGCTCCAATAAAAATTAAGAAAAAGAAAGAAAGAAAGAAGGAAGTTGGAGGCTGATACAAGAGCTATGTTATGGTCTACATGGGTCTGAGTAGACAAGTCGTGGCCTCCGCCGAAGCTCCAGGGGACTGGGTAACGGGCCTGCCTGGTGGAAGGGGCTGGCCTGGGTGGGTGTGTGTGGTCTGGGAGGAGACAGAGGGACTTGCTCTGGGCATGGAGGCTGTAGAGAGGGCACTTCTTGAGTGACAGTGACTGCTGGACATGAGTTTGGAGGACAAGGAAAGAAAAGGACGGGAAGGGACAGACAGGCCACGTGCTTGTCCTGGGTTCTGGGTAGAGCTTTTTACCAGGCGGAGGCAGCGGCCCACTCTCCGCAGTGGTGCCCCTTGCCCTGTGCACCCCTGGGAGGCAGAACCCAGGTGCCCTGCAAAGCATCACCAGCAGGACCAAGAGCTCTGTGGGTGCGAGCTTGGGCTGCCGCTGCGGAAGCCACGGGGCCCGGCTGCTGTGTGCTGCGCCCGCCCCTCCCGCCAGCCTCTCCCAGCTTGCCCCTGCACAGACTCAGAATCGATTTCATTGGCTCTCCAGAACTCGTGTCTGCTCATCGTCCCAAGAATTGAGCCTCTTAGCGATGCTCTTGCCCACGGCCGCCTGTTGTGTGGGCCCCTGGCAGCCTTGCTGATCTGTGACCTGTGGAGCTAGGGGTTAACGAGAGGCCCCTGGCAGCTGTACTTGGGTTCCCTGCGGGGTGGTCCTGCCACCACCTGAATCCCAGTTGTCCACAGAGCCTGTTAAAATCCCAGAGTCCTGGGCTTCCCTGGTGGCGCAGTGGTTAAGAATCCGCCTGCCAGTGCAGGGGACATGGGTTCGAACCCTGGTCCGGGAAGATCCCACATGCCGTGGAGCAACGAAGCCCGTGCGCCACAACTACTGAGCCTGCGCTCTAGAGCCTGTGAACCACAACTACTGAGCCCACATGCCACAACTAATGAAGCCTGCGCACCTAGAGCCCGTGCTCCGCAACAAGAGAAGCCACTGCAATGAGAAGCCCGCGCACCACAACGAAAGAGTAGCCCCCGCTCGCTGCAACTAGAGAAAGCCCGCGCGCAGCAACGAAGGCCCAACGCAGCCATAAAAAAAAAAAAAAAAAAAAATCCCAGAGTCCTGCCCTCCTCAATCTACTGAATTGGATTCTCTGGGGTAGATCTCAAGAATCTGTATTTTGGATCTTTCTTCTTAGGTAAGTCTCAGTATGCTAAAGTTTGAGAGACCAACATTATTGCTAAATGATTGAACGTTTGAATTTGTGGCAAAACTGAAAATACATGTAACTCCTAGTTACCATTTGACTGACATCCACTTTTACTGTGCAGGGTGTCACCGCATTTTAAAATCTTGCGTCAGTTGACTGCAGCTACAGAGCATCTTGGTGTTGGAAAGCGTCCCCAGGCCCCCAGGGGCGCAGCCCCTGCAAGTCCTTGGACTGCTTTCTTCCTTAGGGCGGTCCTGGTCTCACCCGGGTCAGGGTGCAGAGCCTGTTGCAAAAACGCAGCATCTGGGTCCTGCCTCAGAATGACTGAACGACTATCTCCAAGGATGCGGTCCCCAAGTCTGCATTTTCAGCAAGATCCCTGATGGCTCTTCTGCTTGGGAACGTTCCAGAATCACAACTTTCGCCTCCCTGCCTGGGACCTTAAAGATGGCATGAAGTAGAGGGGGACCTGCTAGTCCTGAGAGCTGGGAGCCACTGGAGACCAAGCTTGTCCAGGCGCACAGATTTTGAGATGAGGAGGCGGCCATTTTCTGATCTCTCCCTGCTCTGGGCCTGTGACTTTCCCCTCTCGGCACAGGAAGGTCCCCAAAGGAAACCAGTGTATATGGAACTCGAGACTATGAAACGTGTTTAGCCAATATTCCTCCTGCCCCTTTCTGATTAGGACACGCTTCACCTGGTGCTAAAACCCTGGGGGTTCCTACTCTTCCTCCCTCCCCAAGCCTCATCCTCTTCTGTTAAATAGGCCTTGTGTGAAATTTCTTCCATCTGAAGGTTTGGGCCTTTATAAACTTTTGTTCCAGGGGCTTTGCTCCCCTCACCACCCCCCTCAAATTTGCTAAGTTCTTTTAAAAAGATTTGGAAGGGAACCGCTTTGATGCAGCATTTCCTCAGCCCAGGCTTTAGTGAAGTTTGTAAATAATGAATCAGACCGGGGTCAAGATCTTATGGCGAATGATTGAAGATTCCTATCAGACGATCTGTTGGAAGAGGTTCCCAGGCACCTTTCTTAAGTATTCACAGGATATATAAAGTTATATATCATTCACGAGATGATAATGAATGTGGTGAATATTTCTGATGAGATTTCATACGTTGGAATCTGTATCCAGGCCGTGCACTTTTAAAAGGTTCCCAAGGGGACCCTGCCCGAAACCTACATCCTCTCCGTGCTGCGGTTCTGCCTGGGCGTGGTTCCCCCACCAACCCGCCAACCCCCCATCCCCCGGGGACATTTGGCAAAGTCCAGAAACATTTCAGTTGTTGCAAGTGGGCAGGTCAAGGCCAGGGCTGCTGCTAAACATCCCACAATGCACAAGGACAGCCCCCTCCGCCCCAGCAAAGAATTCTCCAGCCCTCGCGTCAATAGTGCCGAGGTCAAGAGAGGCCCTATCTCACTTCATACCAATGTTCTTGGCCTCAAAACCTGCCTGAGAAATATCCTTCGCCTGTCCAAAAATATATAGAGAGCTTCAACTGTGCTAGGTTTGGGGGATACAGAGAGGTCTTTTCAACAAAGGAACACAGTTTCGTGGGAGTGATGGAAAGAAAACCAGAAGCCGGCTGATGGCGATGTACCGAGCGGCTTGGAGCACAGAGGCGGGCATAGCTAGCCTGCGGGGCCGGCTGGGAAGGCTCTCCTGGGAAGGTGGTGCTTGAATGAGATCCTGGAGCATAAATAAGAGACTGGCGGGAGGCTGGAGGGGGAGGGCAGCTGCTCCGGGTGGAGTGAACCCACTTGCCGAGACCCGGAGGGCCTGTCGTTGGCTGTGGCCGGAATGGAGGGCACCTGAGTCGGGGAGGGGTGGGCTGCTCAGACCGGAATCCCCCCTTTCAGAAGCGCTGCTCCTGAGGCCTGGCTGACAGCATTTTCAGAGATTTTTACTGGTCTCATGATATCAGCTGGACACCGTGGGAAACAGGGCACGAGCATCTCCGCGTGGCCCTCGAGTGGCTTATTTCCGAGAAGACAGTTCTTCCCTCCGCAGACCTTCACGGCTGCCTCCCGGCTCTCGCCCCCTTCGACCCTGGAACAAGCCCATCGTAAGACGAGGGGAGAGGAGAGTTATCAGAGCTGTGGGGCTAGCCCGACCCTCACCCTTCTCACAGACTCTTGCCCTGGGAGGTCTCACTCTAAGGCTTCCGAAGGAACGTTTAGCATCTTGCACCTTGGCTGCTTCTCCGGGGGTTGGAGTCTGTCCGCCCCACATTCAGAATCAGTAGGTGAGATGGATGGAAAAAATGACATTTGCATGGAAAAGAGTCTGGTGGTTCCTCAAAAAATTAAACAGAATGACCATCTGATCCAACTATTCTACATCTAGGTATATATGCCCCAGAAGAATAGAAAGCGGGGACTCAAATAGATATCTGTCCACCCACATTCACAGCAGCACCGTTCACAATAGTCAAAACGTGGAAGCAACTCAAGTGTCCGTCGACGGATGAACGGAGAAGGAGAATGTAGTAATACATACAACGGAATATTATTTTTAGCCTTAAAAAGGAAGGAGATTCTGACACATGCTACAGCACGGATGAACCTTGAGGACACTATGCTGAGTGAAATAAGCCAGTCACAGAAGGACAAGTACTGGATGGTTCCATTCAAATGAGGTCCCAGAGGAGTCAAATTCATCACAACAGAAAGCAGGATGGTGGTCACCAGGGGCAGCGGGGAGGCAGGAATGGGGAGCTACGGTCTAATGGGGCGCAGTTGCAGTTTTGCGAGGTGAAGAGAGTTCTGGGGATGGATGGAGGTGACGAGTGCACAACAATATGAACGTACTTAATGCCACTGAACTGTACCCTTAAAAGTGGCTAAAATGGTAAATTTTAAGTTACATATATTTCACCCAATTTAAAAAAAAAAAAAGGAAATTCGATTTGGGGAAAGGTGAAGGCAGAGAACAAAAGAGAATACAGGTTACCACTGGGTAGTCCTGTGTATTTGAAAAGGAAATATAAAAAAGGAGGGGGGGCCAGCCCCTCCACTGAAGGGGTGTCTGCAGAGTCCCTCCAAGTGCAATGGAAGCCAGTGGCGGGGAGGAGAGAGAGGGCAGAGAGGCTGGTGGTGGCTGGGCGTGAATCGGCTTGTACACCAGGGGTGTTGGAGACCCGTGGAGTGGCCCTGTCACACTGGCATTTTAGGAAGACTTTCTGGGATCGCTGTGGACCATGGCTCTGGGGGACGGTGCAGGGACAGGGGAGTGATGGTGCTGAGGAAGAGTCTGGGGGCAATTAGGAGGTGACACAGTGGTCCAGCTGGAAGGTGATGGAAGCCTGAGGGAAGCAGTGGAGGATGGAGAGGAACTGTTTCTAAGGCCCTAGGTGGGGAGGAGGGGAGCTGAGGAGGTGGGAGCCTGAGGTGCCCCTGGGTCATCTGCTCGGGTAGCCATTGGGGGGCATGGATTTGGCATAAAGGAGGAAGGGCTGGAACAGAGACACAGACTTGGGAGAAGGCGCGGCACAGGTCCAGCTGGATCAGTGAGGAAGCCATTCACTTACTCAACCAGCCGGTGTCCACTGAGTCCAGCTTGGAGTCAAACACCGTGCTGGGCATAGCGGGAGACAAACGTTCCCTTGGTTACGTGCTCAGGGAAGATGGGCCGAGCATCGTGTATGGACCGGGCCCTTTGCTAGGAATACAGATAGGGGAAGGCCCAGCTCAGCCCAGAGCAGGCCCTGCTGCTCCAAGGAGACCGTCATCTTTATTTTTTTAATTCTTAAAATATATTTATTTATTTATTTTTGGCTGTGTTGGGTCTTCGTTGCTGTGCTCGGGCTTTCTCTAGTTGTGGCGAACGGGGGCTACTCTTCGTTGCGGAGCGTGGGCTTCTCATTGCGGTGGCTTCTCTTGTTGCGGAGCACAGGCTCTAGGCATATGGGCTTCAGTAGTTGTGGCTCACGGGCTCTAGAGCGCAGGCTCAGTAGTTGTGGTGCACGGGCTTAGTTGCTCCGCGGCATGTGAGTTCCTCCCGGACCAGGGCCCGAACCTGTGTCCCCCGTGTTGGCAGGCGGATTCTTAACCACTGCACCACCAGGGAAGTCCCGAGACCACCATCTTTAGATGGTGGTTTAAAGCCCCTCCTCAGACTCACTGGACGCCGGGGCCCGCGGCACCTGCGGAGTTAACACCACCCCTGAAAGTGTGGAGTTTATAGTAACTCACGTAGCGGCTCCTTCATAATATGCGATATTGTTCCTATAAAAGAGTAAAATCCCACGGGATGTGTGGCCAAGTTTTTAACGTTTGAATCTATGGAGTGAAATCTGCTAGCCCTCACCCGCGCAGCCGTCAGCGGCCTTGTGAGTTCTGTCGTTTTTTGCTAAGACTGAAACAGAAGGTTTGCCCCTGCTGATGCTAGCTCAGGCATCTGTGTTCCTGAGTCCAAACTGGGTGCAGCAGGCGGTTTGTGCCCATAGATCCGAAGCTCGTGGAGTCTTTGGAGACAGAGGATCTGAGACACAGAGCCAGATGGTGTCTGCAGCCGGGCCCGTGCCCAGAGCTCACAGCCGGGCCACAAGTGGATGGCAGGAATGGGCACCATATCCTGGGTCCCTGGGGGCTCAAGGCTTCCTGAAGGAAAGTTACCCCGACTGCCCTCTTGTCAGCTTGTGATCAGGCTGGTCCACATTCCAGCCAGAGACACACCTTTCCTGAGGGGGTCGGAGAGCTGAGTTGCTTGGGCTGCGGAAGGTTTAGTAGGAAACAGTTCACGCAAACCCAGGCATTTAGCTTCATGTGCTCACAGCTTGGATCGGGACGCCTGGAAGAGGGAGTGGGGGGATCGTGTCGGCTGGGGTCCTGGACCGCTCAGCACACCATCCACAGGTTCAATGACCCCCATGGCGATGGTGATGGGGAGGCCTGAGTGATCATTTCCCCCTTCTGCTTCACCCTCTCCATGCTAATCTCCCTGAAGGGCTTAATTTTCCTTAAATTCTTCCGTTTATTTTATTGATGATGAACTAGTGTTTGTGGTTTGCTGTTGTTTACGACGCAGCCCAGCATGGTTACCAGACAATAAATCCTGCGCTCTGATGTGAGGCCGTTTTCCACGGAAGGAGGAGCCCCGGGTAGGGAGGGAGGGCCTGCATGTTTAGACGGTTCCTTCACAGCCGGGCACACACGCCAGCACCTCGCCTCTGCAGGACCAGTTGTCCACGGCCCCTGTGGCCACTGACAATTATCCTGGGGGTTCAAATAAGGAAATCTTCATGTCGGCTTTTTCGTATGTAATGCAATGGGAGAAATAATATTCCAGTTGACTTTTGGAGGAAATGGTTAAAGAAAGCGCTTAATACAAAGCTGACTCATTCTTTGTACCTAATGTTATATAATAAGAACAAATATGAACTGACCTCTGGCACTTTTTCAGTCCCAAGACTCTTAAGAACAGCCTGAAAAGGAAGACTATTTGCCATTCCAGAAGGCAAGAGGCTTCAGCTCTGGGCCCCAGTCCACCTCTTACAGCTTGTCTGACCTTCCTAAGGCACCGTTCTGGGCCTCAGTCGCTTCATCCACAAAATGGGGTGAATTAATAACACTTCTCTGACAAGGGTGCTATTCGGAAGACTTTTCAACTAATCCATCCAGGGCCTTCGTGCCCAAAGCTAAGATTCTGTGACCGTGATCAAAAGCAAACAATGTATTTTTATTTATTATGTATGGATGTGCATAATAAAATGCATGTATTAATGTGCATTCAGGAAAAAAAAGCAAATTACCAAGCAGTAGATGTTGTATGATGTCATTTTGGTCAGAAAATAAATATTTGCAAACCCAAAGTGCCTGCCAGGACAGTCATCAAGTTGTACACAGTTTGGAAATTACCCTTAGCCGGTGAGATTATAATGCTTTTTCTAAGAAGGCATGCTAATAAAGTAAAATACAAGTCTCTCTTAAGACTTAGCAAGGGAAGCAGGAATCCAGAGAGCGGCTGCACACCACGCCCCCCAACCCTGGGGTCCCCCCTGTGTTCATTTCTGCTGCAGTGTCGCAAGGTCGTTAGGCCTAGCTGTCCCTGGCGGGCTTGCTGGGGGCTGGTGGATCATGAGTGAAGGGTCCTGGGGACAGGAGGTGACAGCTGACTTAGCTGCAGAGTGGGGACCCCCAGCCCGGCTTTTCTTCCATAGCAGAGCTCCACCGCGGCACCCCCAAAGTGGGTTCCGTGGGTTCTACCGCAAACCAAACACACTTCCAGGCTCAGATGAACCGCAGGGGCCCTTGGTGCCTTTCCCTTGCATTGCAAATGGACGAGGGGGGTTCCCTTTGGCAGGGTTTCCCAAATGCTTCTGACCACGGACCCCTTTAAAAATGGAGCACGTTCTAGGATGGTTTCCACAGACTAACCCTGGGAAGTACCGCTCCCGGTGATACTGTGAGGGCTGTCAAAGTCTGCACCCCGTAAGCCATGCCCGTCAGCTCCTGCCTCATCGGAAGGAGAGCTTTGCTGTATCCAGCGCACATCGTTGCTGTGCTTCTTGAGAGTTAATTCCACCCGAGGTTGGTGTTTGTCGGTCTCTCTTCCAAGAACATCTCCCCCAGACAGCCTTCCTCCTCGGCCACGCACGGAGACCTTAGCTCCTGTTGATTGTCCCGTGAAGTCGTGGTTCCAGGGACCCGGCTAGTATTTCAACCCCTCATCCCAGTGTTTCTAGGATGGAGCATTTCTGAGGTTGTTACGAGGACAGAGGGGTGTTCTGGAAGCAGCCGTTGAGAATACGTGACCCGTCCCCGTTGTTTCTGTTGGCAGCGTTGCAGCCTGGTTGTGGGAAAGTTTATTGGACCTTGGGCGTTGCTCTGGGCACACAGGGGCGGTGCTCCAAGGACCTGCCTCACCCCGTTCTGTTTCTCAGTTGGCTCCCACGGTGCCCTAGGAGGACCACCTCCTGGAGGATGTTCTCAGTCACCCGGACACTCCTTCGCTTATTTATTTTCCCCGAATTTGGGAGAGATGCCGACATTAAAAACAACGATTCCGGGCTTCCCTGGTGGCGCAGTGGTTGAGAGTCTGCCTGCCAATGCAGGGGACACGGGTTCGAGCCCTGGTCTGGGAGGATCCCACATGCCGTGGAGCAACTGGGCCCGTGAGCCACAATTACTGAGCCTGCGCGTCTGGAGCTTGTGCTCTGCCACAAGAGAGGCCGCAACAGTGAGAGGCCCGCACACCGCGATGAAGGGTGGCCCCTGCTCGCCGCAACTAGAGGAAGCCCTCACATAGAAAAACAAAAACAAAAACAACGATTCCTGTTGAATGCTTACTTGGTTCCAGGCATTGCCTGTATTGAGCCTCACAACAGTCCTATGAGGTGGGGACTTTTATTACTCCCGTCTTGCAGATGCGGAACCTGAGGTTCAGAGAGGCTAAGTGACCTGCCCACGTCACACAGCTAACGTTTCCACCACAACTCACGGCCTTGAGCGCAGCCCTCACCATCTAGGTGTCTCCTGAGTGCTTTCACGGGCGTCACTGTCTTGTCCTGGCCACGTTTTCACTAAGGGTGTTAGGTTTGGCCGTGACTGTTTGTTGACTGCCCCGTCTCCTTGGCTGCGGAGGCTCTCGCCCTTTATAGACTGGGTGGCCTGGCCTGTGAGCCTCAGCCTTGGAGCTGGTCAAAGCCACAGCAAGGTTTCTCCTCTTACCCAGAGGCAGCACCCAGGCCGAGCAGGACTCTCCAACGTGGGGCATAAATCTTGAGCTATTCTTGGCCTGAAGAGACAAGATTTTAATGACCTGGCGCCTCCAGGCCTTGGAGACTTATTTTAAAGAATCCATGGAGAGCACAGGCCCTGCCCCGCTTGGCTCCGCCCCCTTTTGTGTCATAAATGTTTGAGCAGGTTCTGTCTATATCTGTCTTGTTTGTTGATTTAGGCGTCAGGAGGGTGGGTCCTTGTTCCAGACCCTTCTCTCTGACTGTGTCCGCCTCCTCATTTTCCCTTCTTTACTGCGAGGGAGGCCTTGGTGGCAGAGGTCAATTGGGGCACTGGCAATTTTCTAGGGAATCTGGTCTGTGGACACATTGATTCTGCCAGTTGACTGGGGCCAGATTCACCGGTCAAGCTGCCCTTTGTTGTTGCGGCCCGGCCAACCCCTGCTGGCCCTGTCACGCTCATAACCCTGTGCTTGAGACACTGCACAGATAGTTTCATTCCTGGCAACAGTAGCCAAGGAAGAAATCAATCAATCCGTAAGTATTTATTGAGCACGTAGTCTGTAACTGTCAAAAAAGGTAGCCACTGAAGCAATCTGGATTTAAGAGACTCAGCTACTGTGAGAGAGCCAAGCCCCGGGAACATTCCTGTAGGTGCTGATGGGCCACACCGGCCTCCTGCCCTCCCAGCCCTGGGGAACCACCTGCTGTCCCGTTGTGCCCACACCTGTGGCCTGGCCTTAGGCTCTCGTGGAGCACCTCGGGGCCTCAGAAACCCCCATGGGACCACCCAGGCCTGCCCTTTTCGGATGGGTAACCCCCAGGATCTGATGGCATTGGTCCCCTGTTCAGCATCCTTCTTCCCCAGGGCACCGTCTCTGACGACTGTGGCAAGGTGCATGGGAGACCCCCTGCTCCCATTTCTGCCCTCACTCTCCCCGCCTCCGCCTGCTCTGAATCCTCTCTGCTCTTCAGTGTGCATTATCCACCCTCCCCCAAAGCCTCCTCCGTCACCCTCACCCCACACAGGCGTGAGCACGGCCTTGATGTATTCAATGCCCTAAGTGGCATCCCAGGCTCGGCGTTTATGTAAGCAAGTCATTTAATCCATGCACAACCCTGCGAAGTAGGTTTTACTGTTGCCTTTTTCTGTTGTTTGTTTTTTCAGACCAGGAGACTAAAATGACCTTGCTCTGTATTTTATAGGTGGTAAGTCGGGGGGCCAGCCTTCAGACTGAGGTCTGCCTGCCCTCTGAGCCCAGGCTCTGATCACCAGGCCCTCAGGTGCCCCTCAGTGTCTGCACTCACTGTCTGAATGGCTCACCTGGCACTTGGTAGCCACGACCTGTGTCACATGGTCTTTTTGGATGGGTTATGCTCTTTTCAACTTACAATCTGAGGACCATCCCATGCTACCTCCCCTGGTGACTCACGTGGAAAGAAGTGTTAAACAAATGTTTCTCGACATTTGTGGGCATTACCCCCTCATCCAAGGTGGATTTTTAACAGAGCCCATCAATCAATGTCTTAGCACAAAGGGATGAGTCAAAGAGGGGGTTCAAGGTATTTTAGGGGAAGAAGCTTTCTTGGGGGGGGATCTGTCAGTTCTCATTAAGGAAAAGGAAAAGAGAGGGAGGGACTGTGGAATAATATGTATTAAGCATCAAAGTGTAATACATAGTAGTCACTTTTCATGCATTGTCTGAAAACTACGAGGTAGTATTACTATTCCTGCTTTTCAGATGAGAAAATGAGACTCAGAGAGACGAAGTGACTTTGCCAATACACAGAGCTGTTAAATGAAGAATTGAGACTCAAACCCAGGTTTCTCTGATGAGAATCCGTATAGTTCCCACCCTGCGCAAAACCTCTTCTCACTAATTCCTAAGTAAGCTTTAGGCCAAAGATTTAAATCAATTCTTGTTGGTGTCAACATTTGATGAGGTCCAGTCATGTTTAAAAAACCAGAGCAAAAGGCTTCAAGCTTGCATTTCTATCAGGGATTATTAACCTAGAATTTCTGGACCCTAGAGATTCTGTGAATAGCTCTCAAGAAGTTCCCTTAAAATTAAAAGCAAAAAGTGTGTTTATGTGCATTTTCCCTGGAAGAGGGAGAGGAGCCTTCCACAGGCCGGTTTCTCACAGGTTCCATGACTCAAAAAAAGGTTAAAGTTTTCCAGTTTAGAGGGACAGAAGACAGATTCCCAAAGGACATTTCATCTGTGGACTTCTGATGGGTCGTTGGCAGAATTTCACGTGTATTCAGGAGGGAATCAGAGTCAGAAGGTCTCTCAAAGCCCCTTTGAAGTTCAGGATTCGGGATGTCCTGGCTCTAAATCCATGGCGACTGCAGTCTCCAGGCCCATCCTACGCTGGGTGATGAATTGGATGTGACAGAAGGTGGATGGTAGGGAGCCAGGAGCTGCAGGATTTTCCACTTGGCAGGGGCAGGTTCCGAGGGAGGCTGTGCCCTCTCTGGTTAATGTATTCCGGCGATCTTGCTGATGCCAGGCGAGCGGAGGGGAAGAGTGTGTCCAGGCTGTAGGACGCGCTCAGAGCCACGTCCAGATCCAGATAATCCAGTGTCGTCATGGTGTTCACTTTTATAAAAATAGAGTCGGTTATCTTGGGTAGGCAGAGCCCTTCCTCCTGACTTCCTTTACTCAGAATAATTCGATTTCCAACGTGGCTGAAAAACAAACACATCACAGGGACTCTGTGCGTTTCTCCATACATCAAGTGGCTTCTTTCATTGAATTGGACTGTGAAAAATTCTCTCTAAACATGACCCAGTGATCTGAAATGTTGACCAAGGGAGGATGGATGGCGTCTGTGCAATACGGTTCATCGTACATCTTCCTCCGACCAGGCATGTTCTAAAGGGCAGGCTCCTGCCAGGCCGTGCAGCCCACTTTCTTCACCTTGAAATAAAAAATGGAAAGAGAATGAGCCTAGAGATGACCTGGATTCTACTTGGTCCACACCTCTGTGGCTTTGATCACCTGACATTTTCTGTGTCCCATCACAGCGTATCTTGTTTATTTGTACAATTGTCCATGCATTGGCCTATCTGTCTATCTATCTATCTATCTATCTATCATTTATCATCTGTTCAGCTAACATTTCTTGAGTATCAGCTATTAACCAACACCGCATTCTGGAGCACAAAGATGAATAAAACATAGTCTCTGAGGTCTAAATACTAGAGCAGCGCTTCTCAACGTCAGTGTGCAGACAAATCCCCAGGAATCCCGTTAAAAGGCAGATTCTGAGTTGTAGGCCTGGACCTGGAGTTCTGTGTTTTTAAAATGCTCGCAGGTGGTGCTGACGCTCCTGGCCTGGGAGCAGGTGGCTCTGAGGCCCTTGATGTGCCCCCCACCCCCGGCCCCCGTCTTCTCAGCGCCATTGTGAGGATCCAGTGGGTTGGTGTATATGAAGGCACTTTTGAAAAGCAGAAGGTACTTGTCAAATAGGATGTTTGTTCTTACGAGAATCCCTTCTGGGTCTTCAGACAGTTAGGTGATGTGGATGGTTCTGTTGGAGGTGTTATTGGCCTCCTGGTTGACTCAGTGGAACTGGGGCCAAGCTGGGGTATGTGGATGCCAGAAGATGCAAGTTTTAATCTTGGTTCAAAGTTAGATCAGGTTCTTTTTCAGATTCTTTTCCCTTATAGGTTATTACAAAATATTGAGTAGAGTTCCCTGTGCTATGCAGTAGGTCCTTGTTGGTTATCTATTTTATATACAGTAGTGTGTAATGTTAATCCCAAAGAATGTGAAAAAGAATATATATGTGTGTATATATATGTATGTGTGTGTGTATGTATGTATACATATATATATATATGGCTTCACAGGGGAATTCTACCAAATGTACAAAGAAGAACTTATACCAATCCTTCTCAAACTCTTCCAAAAGACTGAAGAGGAAGGAACACTCCCAAAGTCATTCGATGAAGCCACCATCACCCTGATACCCAAACCAGACAAAGACATTACCAAAAAAGAGAATTATAGGCCACTAACTTTGATGAATATATATATATATATATATATATATATATATATATATATATATATATAACTGAATCACTGTGCTGTACACCTGAAACTAAAACAATATTGTAGATCAACTATACTTCCACAAAAAAAAAAAAAGACCAGGTGGTCACATACACTAAGTCCCCTCTTCCTGCTTCCTCTCCCTCCATTTCACGTGAGCTTTTCTGTGAAGAACGTTCTCTTTCTCCTGAGATTACACAGGACCTGTACCACCCACGGGACACAGTACCACCCAGTGAGGAGCAGTGGCCTGCTGCAGAAAGATGTGATTTTGCCATTTAACTAATTGGCAAGATTGGCAGCCGTAATAAATAGCCAAATATTTAATCCAAGATTATTTAGTGAATAAATACTATACTAAAAGTGAGGCTGATAAGGAGAAAGTATTCCTGTCCTGCATGGGGAGATGGGTATGTTGTATCCTATGCCTAGGTTGAGCCGGTGGCACACCTTTCTTAACCGATACAGCGTTAACCCAAGGGGAGGTGACCTTGTGTTTCAGGAACGCCCATCCTCTGTCTGTTGCAAGGTGGTGGGGATGTGAGGGGATTGAACTCAGGGAAGACAAGAAGCAGTTTATTCTGGTCTCATCCTTTCACCGTCTTTAAGGTATAAGAATTAAAATAAATGTGATTTTTAAAAGGAGCGGTACATCAATATCGCCTAGAGCAAAATCAATAATAAAATCTCAAGTTGAAAAATTACCCAGAGGAAGAAAAACATGAAGTGTTCAGACCCCAGAAGAAGGAAGAATCTAAAATATATTTCATTGACCTCATTAGAGCATTTTCAAGTTTGCTGGTTTTCGCAATGCAGAAATTCCAGAAGTTTATTTGAACACTGCACTAAAGAGACATTGTAAGCAAAGCTGCCAGAACATTTTTGTAGAGCAAACCATTTTTCAGCAAACCCTGACTCTCTTTGGCATGTCGGTATCAGGAGGAAAGCCAGGAAAGAGAACAGTTTTGTGCTCTTGTAAATTGATGATAGTCCTGTTCCTGAAAAGTGGAGTGTCAAATGAATTTTGTAAATTGAGTCTTATTTTTGAATGCACTAGGGGAATCCCGTAAAAACAAAGAAGCCATTTGGTTAAATGAATACTTTCTCTCTCTCTCTTGTTTTGCAATTAAAATTGTTTTTCTAGGTTTGGATTTTTGTATATTTTGTCTGCTCAGAGCAGGGACCACCTGTAGATAAAGAGACGGGATGGAGGAATAATCTGTCCCAATCTCAGTCTTCAGGGTTCAGGCTGGGAGACCCTTTCGGAGAGTCAGGCCAGCTGCAGGGATGCCTTAGAGCAGCCTTCTTCACGGAAGGCCTTTAGGAGCCGGACGAATCCACATCCTAAGTGGTGAGGGTACCAGGAGGGGGCCAGGCCAAACTGGCTTTGGCTCCTGGTTCCATCAGCCACCAGCTGTGTCCTAGAAAACTCGTCCAACCTCAGTGCCTGCAATTCCTCAACTCTGTGCTGAGGCTGTTGCCCTTAGAAAGTGCTGCAGGATGAACCAGGACTGCGCCAGGCAAGCAGCAGATGCTCTGTAAGCCGGGTAGCCACATTTAGGGAGAGCCCCGGGGTGTTTTGGTGCAGAGCCCCTTGACCCAACTGGGATATCCTGTGTTTTCCCCACTTCTCCCATTCGTGCCCCTACTTTGGCTGTTCTTACCGTCTCCTAAAGGTGATATTTCTCCCTGTGATCTGTGTGGGGAGGGCCAAGATCCACCAGCAGAATCTCTCACAAGTGCGGGGACACCGGAACGTCACAGGCGCCATCTAGTTTTTATACCGAGCTGCTGCCCTCACGTTCCCCGCCCCAGGCACCCAGGGCAGAATCACCACCATCACCATCATCATCATCACCATTATCACCACCACCATCGTCATCTTCTTCATCATTATTCTCACCTATTGAGGGTCTGCTATTGGTCAGGCACTTGCTGTAAGCAGCCAGCGTCACAACAATGATCCCAACGTTCCCTTGTCCCACTGTTACTATCCCTTCACCGTCCCTCAGACATCTTTCACTGAGTCCTCCCAGTAGCCCTATGTTCGCTCACGTGTATGAGGTCCTCTCCACCCTGCATTCAGGGCCCAGAGCGAGCGGGTGCACCCCTCGCTCTTACTGACCCACTCTCTGTTTCGTGGCTAATGACTTTGAACAGCCCCGACTCTCTGTACACCTGCCTCCCATCCTAGACGCCTTCCCAAGGCATCCTTGTGCCCTCCGGCCTCCCCTTCAAGGCTCAGCATCCCAAACTCTGCTCTCCTTCCCTCCACTTGAATTCTCCCTCTCAGGTAGGTGGCCAGGGCTCAACCACCTACTGTGATCTTGGTCCACCAGCCTTCATCCTGAAGCTGCAGAACGGGGTGATGGTGCCTGACTGATAAGGTCCTGAAGACCGAGGATCATGTGCTGAGAGCCCCGATCCTGGTTATTGTTTTGAGCGGTTTTAAGCTGAGCCGGCAAACATATTTGCATTCGGCGGAAGCCTTCAATACTTGGACGCGAAGGAGTCATCCCCAGAGGCAGAGACGCTGAGGAGCGAGGGCCACAGGCAGGCGGGAGGGAGGGGAGGAGCGCGGCTGAGAGCCCGCTCTGTGCCAGGCCCTGTGCCAGGCCCTGGTGTTGGCTTAGCCTCGTGAGAACCCTCTCTGCGCCTCTGGGTCCCCTGGGTCTAGTTCTAGGAGATTTAGGTCTAGTTGGTGGCAAGGTGGGCCCCGGCCTTCCGGCTGACCCTGTAACAGCCATGTCTCCCAAGTTCTGTGCTGTTCTCGGGCCTGGAGTAGCCTTTGAGAGAGAAAGAGAAAGAAGAGAGAGGGAGAGGAAGGCAGAGTGAGGAGAGCGGAGGAAACTGATGACCATGCCGTGCTGTTAATATTGATCCAGATGCAATCGATTTCCTTCTGTGAACTCTGCAGCGCCGCTGTTGATCCCTAAGCGCTAAAATCGAATAGGAAGGCATCTTACTGTCAGAAGGCGGGCGCGCCAGCCAGCTCTGGTGCTGGAGCGCATTTTGAGCGAGGGGACACAGGTAAGATTGCTGTGGAGGGATCTTCCTTTCCAGAACTGCTGGAATCTCTTCGAAGGACTTCCCTGTGGTGGCAATTCATCCCCTTGGCGTGGGGATGGGCAAGTGGGCTTTGGGGTGAAGCCCACCGGGGTTTGGCTCCGGCTCAGCTGCTTCCTTTCCTAGCACATTGCGCAAGCTTTTCATTCATTTGTTTTCCATTCAATAACTATTTATTGAGCATCTACTATATACTGGGTACTTGGAAGACACCAGTGAAGGTGTTAGGTCTGATACCTGTTTTAATAACATTCTTTTTTTCTCTTGCTTGGAAAGATAACTTTTTATTTTAAATTTTATTATGAAGAATGTCAAATATACACAGAAGAAGAGTTTTCACTAAATCCCCACTCATTACGGGGCACTGTAACGCATGCTAAAGAAGTTGCTCTGAGACCCAAAGTGAGACCTGAAGTGTCTCCAGTGCCCCAGGGATTTGAGCCCCTCTAAGCCTCAGTTTCTTCATCTGCAAAATGGGGGGGAAATGCACTTACCTTAGAGGGCAGTACAGAGGATTAAATGCTGTGCTTCATGTCCTGTGCTTAGGGCCCTGAATGCAGGGTGGAGAGGACCTCATACATGTGAGCGAACATAGGGCTACTGGGAGGACTCAGTGAAAGATGTCTGAGTGATGGTGAAGGGATAGTAACAGTGGGACAAGGGAACATTGGGATCATTGTTGTGACGCTGGCTGCTTACAGCAAGTGCCTGACCAATAGCAGACCCTCAATAGGTGAGAATAATGATGAAGAAGATGACGATGGTGGTGGTGATAATGGTGATGATGATGATGGTGATGGTGTTGATGATGCTTATGGTGGTGATGATGATGATAGGGATGATGGTGATAATGGTGATGGTGATGATGATGGTGGTGGTGGTGATGATGATAGTGGTGGTGGTAATGACGGTGATGATGGTGATGATGGTGATGTTGGTGATGATCATGATAATGGTGATGATGATGATGAAGGTGATGATAATGATGGTGATGGTAATGGTGATTATGGTGGTGATGATGGTGGTGGTGAGGATGATGATAGTGATGATAGTGATAATGGTGATGGTGATGATAATGGCGATGATGATGATGATGGTAATGATGATGGTGGTGATGATGATTATTATGGTGGTGGTGAATACATTTTCTCAAATTTAAACATGGTTGGTAAAAAAGAGTTAAAAGGATAAAAGAGAAAAAATTGTGATTGACATGAGCTGATGAAAGGAGCTAAAGAGATCATTTAGAAAAGGCATTATCCTGTTACATGGAAATAATATAAAGTATTACATATGAAAGTATTAAAATGCTGAAATGATGTAAAACCCCTAGTGTGTGTTGAGGACCTTCCACATGCAAGGCATCTGGCTGCGTTCTGGGGGCTCACGGTCAAGGTCAGGTGTTTGCCTTTGCCTTAGAGGAGATTATCCTCTATTTGGGGAGACACAACAAAAGCTCCTGATAAATTATGACAACAAATTATTTAAATAGCAGCCCAGCACTGAAAAAGAGCTGACACAAGGTGAAGTGGATTAATCGGCCCGTTAATTCTGCAGACATTATGTACTCCTGAGTTCAGAGGAGAACAGATCCCTTCATGCAGAGCCATCAGGGCAGCCTTATCTGGAAGACGGGTTTCTGGGTTTCTGTTAGGTCTTCAAGGATGGGCGGGAGAGAGAGTAATCCCTCCTAATATGGTTCAGAGGTCAATGAAATGATGTCGAAACTTGGTTCAAAGTTCATACAGTTTAGCACTTTTCAGATCATTTTTAGGTTTGGTTCAAATCCCTGGGGCCCTGTCTGGCACTGGAGAGTAGAAGCCCATTAAATAAAGCTTCAGGGTCGGCTGCTGGCCCCAGGCCTGGGGAGGCAGCATCACGTGCAGGTGGGGGAATGACTGTGCAGCCAGCCTTGGGCAGTCCGCCTCCCCGCTTGGACTTGGCGGTTCCAGCTGTAAAATGGGGGTAACCAAACCCTCTGCATAGCAGGGATTATTGTGAAGATTACGAGGTAGCTTGAGGGCACAGTATACTCAGCTGTCCAGACTCGCACTGTTTTCAAATTGGTTTCGTCTAATCCCACTTTCCAAAAGGGTGAGTTTTTCCTTCACCCTCAGGGACCCATTTTTCCCAGCCCCCAATATCCTGGGTGGTTTAAAAGATAGTCGACATAGGACAGAGTCTCAGGTACAGATGTGAGTGTCCCCAAACCAGGCAATGGGCCAAGGGCCGGCTGCTGGCAAGAGAAGACAGTGGTCCTGTCCTCCTGGGTCTGGCTCTACAGAGGCAAATGATGTTGAGCTAAGGTGTGAATGACTATTTGTGCTTCATGCTCTACATTTCTCTTGGGAGGTATTTGCATTTTAGCCAAGACCTTATGGAGATGGTACCTTAGGCCCAAAGAATTACTCCTTGGTTGAAATCTGGGAGGTTGGGTGATCTGGTGATAAAACACTGGATACTTATAAGGAGGTGTGCATTAGATTTTGTTACAAAATAATGTATGTAGTACAGGTCTATTTTTTAAAGAAAATGACAAATCAATTGGATAATCACTGTGAGTACATTCATGCACTATAAATGCATGTACACAAAGATCCACGAAGACACACATCAAACTGATAACAACGGTGAATTTGGGAGGAATCTGGGATGGAAGGTAGGATGGCCAAAAAGGATTCTAGTCTTCTCTACACTGTTTCAGTTTTGTCCAGGGAGACTATGTTCATGTGTCAGAGCAGGGGATTTGGAGTCAGAGCCCTGGATTCTCTGAGTTGCCTCATGTGTAAACGAAGATGAATAATCTTCAGTGAGCTGTCACGGGGGTTGAATGAGATGATGTTTATGTACCTGCCTGCACAAGGCGTGGCACAGAGAACTCCATCAAGAAAAGTGTCATCATCCCTCTGGAGCAGAGTGATTAGATGCTCACCTGTCCATTTCCTCTTCCTGGTCCCACAGGAAGACTACATTTCCCAGCCTCCCTTGCATTTAGCAGTCACATGACTAGTTCTGGCCAATGAATTGTGAGCAGAAGTGCTGTACACGTGTTCTCGCCACAAATCCACCTGCGCCGTCCTCCTCACGGTTACCTCCCCAGGTGAACATTAGAGATAGAGGTCTCTTGGAGGACAGCCACCTGGAAAGCCACCCAGCGCACAGTAGACAGTGACATAAGCAAGAAGCGGACATATTTGTGTTGAGCCATTGACATTTGGGGGTTGTTTGTTGGCAATGCTGATGTGATAATCACCCTAATATATCTTCTCCTAAATCCTTGGAGGGTTGTCTGTGAAAACCCAATAGGAGATGATTGTGAAACTGCTCTGTGGCTGTGAAGGGGCCCACGTGGTACAGGCCAGGCTGAGCGGTGAGGCTCCTGAGAAGGAAGGCATGGCCTCAGACTGTCTGAAGGGCCCGGGAGGGTGGGGTGGGAGAGAGGGGCTCAGGAAGAGGGCTTTCAGTCATCCGCCAGCTGCAGAGAGGAGCCTGTGTCTGGAGATGGTTGCTGCCGCTTTTCCAGTTACAGTAGAACCCATGGATCAGGCAAGGCTCAGTTCCCAGGATCAATTCACTGCAGGCTGATAAGAGACTCGATGTGCTGTGCGGGGTTAGCCGTTGCCCAGGCCAAAGCAAAAACTTGCACCGTAAGCAGTAATTAAGAAGCGATTTGCCCTTGGCCCCTGTTCCTGGGATGAATGCCAGGCCCTGCGAGCCTTCAGAGCTGCTGGTCTCCGGAGCCGGCTCAGATGGGCACAGGTGACACGCGCCTGCATGCGCTGCGGCCCACGTGGGCCTCGGCAGAGCTGTGTCCTAGCTCCAGGCCTGGCTCATCTGGCACTCCTGATCTGTGGGTGAGTACTGCTGGAAAGGGGTCTTTAGGGCAGGAAGATGAGTCAGCCCCGTGGACCAGCTTGCCAGTATGACGGGTCAGCGTGGAAGTGTCAACAGCAGGCTGTGTGAACCTGGCCACTGCCATGCTCTGGGCCTGTTTCTCGTCTCTACGATGGTCAAGGGGGACTTGTTTGTCCAATTTTAGACCCAGGGAGACAGTACGGCACAGACTCCCTCTGGAGCATCCGGTCTGGTTCATTACTACGCGCCCCATAGCTCAAGAATTCTCAGGTGCTGTGAACAATGAACACGGAAATCTGAAGCATCCCCTTTTGCAGACAAGATAGCAGAGATGAGTTTGGGGATGAGGCGGGGGGAAAAGATGGAAGAAAGTGGGACTTGTTGGTGACCCCAGTGTATAAACATTCCGCAAATCTCTGGGATATATGCAGTGACATGTACTTTTTGCATGTGGAAGCTTAAGATCGTGTTGGGATGTTTGAGAAAGTTGTGGGAGGGGAGGGAGAAAAACAGACGGTGAAGAGGAGCAGGAAGGCTCATTTCCTTTCGCCTGGGCTCTGGGCGGATTATTTTGTAGGAACACACCGTTTACGTTCCTCTTGGCAAATGATCCGCTTTCCTAGTGTTAATCGTTCCTCCTTTCCCCCCCACGGAGTGCGGGGAACTGCGGCAGGAAGGGAGTGACTCACCGTTTCACAATCAACACCCCCCCAAGTCTCACCCCCCGCGCCCCCTTCCCACTGGGGGTCCCTTAGGCCTTCTAGGGAGCAGCCCCTGTGGCAAAACCCCAGCCAGGGGGCCACTGCAGGATGAGAGCTGAATGAAGCATCCATCAGCTAAGAAATTCTCATCTTTGCATGCTGAGATTGGCTGCCCTGCTGTTTTGGGGGGTGGAGTGTCTCTTTCAGAATAAAAATGAACCGGTGGATTAGCTGAGTAAGGATGCCTTTTTCCTTCCCTGCGATCCTGTGGCTGGCGCAGGGCCAGTCTCTGGCCCGTGGAGGTGCAGGTGGGTCCAGAAAGGTGGTCCCGAGGGCGCCTTCCAGGCTGCTGCTTCCCACCCGCCCTCCCCAGCCCTTCCTGCACCTCCGCCCTGCCCCTGCTCCTAGGCCTCACTTGGTATGCTCGAGAACAGAGCCGACCACTTAATAACAGCAACAGCCTACGTTTATAATCTGATTTACAATTTACACAGCTCTTTCACAGACTTTTTTTTTTCCTGTTTGTTCTTTATCAAGTCTCTTTGGAGGTAGGTCTGTACCCAGAGTTGTGGGGAGATTAAATGACGTGCCGGGGACCAGTAGAGCCCGACTCTGTATCCTGTGCTCACCCCTCCACGGCAGCGTGTGTGCTGTGTCTGGTGTGCGTCTGTGTGCGTAGGGGTGAGGTAGGGGGTGTGCAGGGGTGATGGAGGTCGGGGAGGCTGTCACGTGTGCTGGCTTGTCCTGGGTCAGCAGGTGCAGGGGCTCGGGGCCCCATCCATTCCCCTTCATGACCCGGGTCTGCCTGGACACCCACAGCTCCGACGTTGCACCTGTGTCCGGCCGTCCTTATTAGACCAGGGCACACCCACAGTTTGCCTGTGGACGTCCCAGGGAGGGTACCAGGGTCTGGCAGGTAGAGGGTTGGATGGGGCCGGGCACAGTTGGTTTCTGAGACATCAACTTCAGAAGACCAGTGACACTGCCACGCCTGCTGGCCTCCTCAGTGACAAATGTATGGTTTCAGGATTTCTGGAAGATTTCTGGAGATTTCTGGAAGCCCTCCCAACCTCCTTCTCTCTGATTTCCAGGCCGCAGTGTATCTGGGGTTAACAAACTCCATGCATTTATAAGCTGCTGTAAATTCGTTCCCAAATCACCACCTTCAAACTTCGAGAGAGATCAGCTTGCTGTGTGTTCCGGGGTTTGGTAAACAAGTTAGCATCCCCAGGTCCCCCTCCTTGAGATTCCCCAGACTCCCATCACCGTCATCCCTTTGGCCTCCCCAGGAAGCCCCAGGGATTGCTTCGTGTGACAGAAGGAATCTTCCGACCCTGGCCACCCGGTTTGCACCAGTGCCGAGCACTGGCTCTGTGTGCTGACACCGGGCTGAGCTTTACGTGCACAATCTCACCGGTAAACATGCTTTCCAAGTAACTTTATCCAAATAATGGATGCACGTGGTTCATTGAAAGCAACGGTCCCTCCCCTATCCCCTCCAACCTGGCCCAGATGCCCAGCAAAGCAGCTTTAACTGCTTCTCCGCTTAGGTCTTCGGGCCTCCTATCTCAATATTAACACACGCTCTCGGTTAATCTCCACCGCGAGAGGCAGCTGCTCTGAGTGTCTCCACTTAACAGATGAGGAGACTGAGTCTTAAAGGAGACACGTGGTTTGCCTGGGGTCGCTGAGCTGGGACATGACTAAGCCAAGGCCCGCTGCCACATCTTCACCTGAAGCCTACAGCGCCTCCAAGAAGCCACCCTGTGTGTCCCCTCTTTCTGCCCGGGACCCGCTGAGTCCTGGCCCTCTTGCCGCCCCGTGTCCTTCTCCGGCTCCAGGGCAGCCGGGCTAGTGATTGGTACAGCGCCCTCTAGCTTCCGCCCAGCTCTAAGCATGGCTGTCACCCCATCTCTAGGATCAGCAGGCTGTTTTTTCTGGAAGTGATGATCCCAGTAGACAGAGCTGGTGGCTGAGGGATGTGTGTTGCTCCCGTCCTGCAGGACCTGCCAAAGCGCGCCCCCCAGAAGGAACGGGCCCTGATGAGTGGCGGGAAGCATCACTTTTCCTCCCTCCCTCCTTCTCTCTCTCTCCCTCCCTCCCTTTCTTTCTTTCTTTATTCCTTCCTTCCTTCTTTCTTTCTTCCTTTCTTTCTCTCCTGTCCTCTCCTGTCTCTTTTTCTTTCTTTTCTCTTTTCCTTTCTTTCTCTCTTTTTTGTTTTTCTTTCTTCCTCTTCTTTCTTTTCTTTCTCTTTTTTTTTTTAATTTATTTTATTTTAATTTATTCATTTTTGGCTGCATTGGGTCTTCGCTGCTGTGCGTGGGCTTTCATTATTTGAGGCGAGCAAGGGCCACTCTTCCCTGTGGTGCACGGACTTCTCATTGCAGTGGCCTCTCCCGTTGCGGAGCACGGGCTCTAGGCGCGTGGGCTCAGTAGTTGTGGCTCGTGGGCTCCGGAGCGCAGGCTCAGTAGTTGTGGTGCATGGGCCTAGCTGCTCCGCGGCATGTGGGATCTTCCCGGACCAGGGACTGAACCCGTGTCCCCTGCATTGGCAGGTGGATTCTCAACCACCGTGCCACCAGGGAAGCCCCTTCTTTCTCTTTTTCTTTTCTTTCTTTCTTCCCTCCCTCCCTCCCTTCCTTCCATTCAGCTTTATTGAGGTATGATTGATATATTAAAAAGCTGCATGTTAGATGTATGTAATCTGATGAATTTGGGCATATGCGTACACCCATGATACCATTACCACAATCATGGTAATAAACATGTCCATCACTTCCAGAAGTTTCCTTGTGTCCCTTTGTTTTGTTCTTATAATTTTAGGGTTTTGTGTGTGTGTGTGTAAGAACACAACATGAGATCTACCCTCTTAAGTTTTTAAGTGCACAATACCGTATTGTTAACTATTGGCACAAAGTTGTACAGCAGATCTCTGGAACTTCCTCATCTTGTATAATTGTAACATTGTACCCACTGAACAGTGGCTGCATATCCCCTCCAGCAGCCCCTGATAACCACCATCCCACTGTCTGTGTCTGTAAGTTTCACTACTCTGGGTCCCTTGTGCAAGTGAAGTCAGGCAGTGTTTGTCCCTCTGTGTCTGACTTATTTCACTCAGCATAATGTCTTCTAGGTCCATCCATGTTGTCACAAATGGCAAGATTCCCTTCCTTTTTTAAGGCTGAGTAATAGTGATTATATGTGTATTCACCACATTTTCTTTATCCATTCATCTGTCGATGGGTATTGAGTGGTTTCCATACTATTTTGAAAAAAGCTGCAATGAATATGGCAATGCTAATATCTCTTTGAGATCCTGATTTCAGTTCTTTTGGATACACACCCCAACGTGGGATTGCTGGATTACAAGGTAGTCCTGTTTTTAATTTTTTTTAGGAACCTCCATGCTGCTTTCAAAAGCAGCCACACCATCTTACTTGCCCAGCAACAGTGCACAAGTGTTCCAGTTTCTCCACATCCTCGCCAACACTTGTTATCCCTTTTGATAACAGCCACCCTGACAAGTGTGCGGCAGTAGGAGGGATCACTTTCATTTTGAATGGACCACTTTTTTCTTTTTTGGCATTCATATACTGTTATTAAAGTCAATTGTGTTATGGACTGAGTGCTTTCTCCCCAGATTTGTACGTCGAAGCTCTAACCCCCAGTGTGATAGTGTTAGGAGGTGAGTCCTTTGGGGAGGTGGTTAGGGTTAGATGAGGTCATGAGGGTGAGGCCCTCATGATAGGGTTAGTGCCCTTATAAGAAGAGGAAGAGACAGCAGAACTTCAGCTATGTGAGGACACAGCCAGAAAGTAGCCGTGTGGCATCCAGGAAGAGGGTCCTCACCAAGAACTGAGTCGGCCAGCACCTTGACCTTGGACTTCCAGCATCTAGAACTGTGAGAAATTAGTGTCTGTTTTTAAGCCACCCAGTCTATGGTATTTTGTTATAGCAGCCCAAGTTGACTAAGACAAATTGAAATATGAAAAGTGGACATAGCTGTAAATTTAAGTAGTATCATTAACGAGTGTGCATTTTTTATAATACACTTTATTTTTAGAACAATTTTAGATTTACAGAAAATTGCACATATAGAGAGTTCCCATGTGCACTGCACCCAGTTTCCCCTATTATTAGCATCTTACATTCGTGTGGTATATTTGTTACAGTTAATGACCCAAAGCTGATACAGTTTTATTCACTAAAAGTCCACTTTATTCAGATTTTCTTAGTCCTTTCCTCACGTCCTTTTTCTGTTCCAGGATATCATCCCTGATGCCACACTACAGGGATCGTGTGTCCTTAGGCTCCTCTTGGCTGTGCAGTGTCTCAGACTGTCCTTGTTTTTGATGACGCTGACATTTGGGGAGCACTGGTGGCCACTGGTTTTCTAGGATGTCATTTTGGCTGATTGTTTGTTTTCAGTCATTGGTGAGGGCGAGGCCCCCAACTGACGCTGTCCAAGCCTTATGTTGGGGAGTTCCTGCAGTGGGTGAGGATTTGGAGCTAAATACACCAATTTCCTGGGCAAAATTTCAATCAGAGGAATTCTCATCCCACCCATCTGTGCGAGCCAGAGACGGAAGCCGCGTCCAGGGCCAGGGGAGGCCAAGCCTGCGAGGCTCAGGGAGGGGTGCTGGGCGGCTCTGGAGCCCCACCGCCTGGGTCTGCATCCAGCTGTGCCCCTGCAGCCCATACCCCCGCCACGTGACTCGGCATCTTCACCTCGGTCGACAGGAGGGTGACAGCAGCACCCATCTTAGTCAGTTTGTGTAGAGAGCTTGGACGCGCCTGGCACCAAGTCACCACTGTTGTTCTGATATACAAGCACCAGTTGTGACTGGAAATCATTGACACACAGAGGAGACAGGTAAGTTCTCTTCTGCGACACCGTTCCTAACTGGTGCAGGTGGTATGGTTGTTCTTTTAAGATCTCTTTAAGACACAGTACAAGAGTGTGTGGCACATAGTAAATTCTTCACAAACCTCAGCTATCATTAGGATAGTATGTTTCACAGGCACCTGGGCTCATTGCCGGCCCCCTGACCCTCCCAGGTAATGCCTGTTCTATAGCCCCATGGATAACCCATGGGCTCTGAGGTCAGATGGACGAGGATTCAAATCCTGGCTGCTCTTGAGACAGGCTGGGACCAGGAACCCTCTGCTGTAGGGCTAGATGTCTCCTCCAGCAACAAAATACAAAGAAACGATAAGGGACTAAAAATAACTGCGTGCATGCACAGCTGGGGAAAATTATGAAAGACAAAATACAAAAAGACCAAAACCCAACTGTCACTTATGAAGAGCCGGGAACAAAAACAGGGTGTCGGGAGCAAAAGCAGGTACTACACACGCCCCCTGCGCACAACACCACCAAAGGGGTGGGCAGAGCACCTAAGCCACCCTTCAGGCCTGACCCCTGGACACACTCCTACCCTGACCTCATGTAAGGAACTAGCTCCCCGCACCTTGGGGAGTGAGCAAGGGAAGATGTTACTTGTTCTCACTCCCCCCTGCTGCAGCAGGGGCCCCAGTAAAGCCTTGTCCAAATTCCTTGCCTGGCCTCTTATCAATTTCTATTGATTAGGGAAGGCCAAGAACCCTGGTCGGTAACACTCTCACCACCAGCTGTGTGATCTCAGGTAATTTACCAAAACTTTCTGTGCCTCACTTTCCCCATCTGTAAAATGGGGATAACAGTGCCACTTTCTTAGAGTATTGTTATGAGGATTAAATGAGATGACAGGTGTGGCATATAGTAAGTGCTCAATAAACAGGAGTGATTGGTGTCATTAACACATCTGTGGGCACGACCTTTGTGGAAGGTGTTGATCAGGGGCTCAGGAGAGATCACCAGTGGGGAGGCGTGGAAGTGTGCAGGAGGTGGCCTCTGAGGTGCAGTCCCCCCTCCGCTGGGGACTCAGGTTACCCGAGCTTTCCCCACAGCCTCAGTCTTGAAGGTGAATATGCTTCTGCTCCCCTATATTGTTTATTGGGGTGTCATCCGACTAAGGTAACTTTTTTTTAAAGTTCTGCCCTGTGCCACACACTATGCTCCATGCTTTCATGTATATTATTTCAACTTAATTTTCACAAACATTATCCCATTTTACAGGTAGAGCAACAAAGGCTCACATATCCATCCACATGTCACAAGACCGTTGACAATGTGTGTCCACGGGTCCGTGCATTTGCTCCCCAACGCTTGACCACAAAGATCATGTGCTCCAGTAATTAAAAGCACAGCATCCTTATTATGAAAAGTAGACTTACATTTCTGCCAGAGCAAGGGCTGTTTCTGTCTTGTTACCTTCATCCCTGACCTTAGTCCAAGAAGTGGCACCGAATTAAGTGTTTAATCAGTGTTTGCTGAGTGAATACACAACTGTCGAGATTTGTAGTTTATAGCTCTATCGCTTCCTTCGTCTCACCCCAGCCTCAGAACCACGCTGTGGGAAAGGGGTTGATGATGTGATCTACAGCTTTGGGGTCAAGGAAATGTATGGAGAATTAACACTTACCTGGGGTCTTCTGCAGGGGGACGTTTTGCGGGTGTAACCTTGTTTAATCCATGCAAGTAGTCTCTGAGGAGGTGTCCCCAGCTGCAGACTGCAGAGCCAGGACAACGGCCAGGCCCATGTGCTGCCCCACTTCCCCTTGCCCTCCTTTCCAGAGGTCCCTGCTCTCACGGCCCTTAGCCCAGGCTGAGCTGCTGCCATTAGAAGCTGGGGCGCTGAGAAATGGAACTTGGCCTAGGATCCCATGATACTCGCCACCCTAACACCACCCCCGGGGGGAAGGCAGGAGCCCGGCCAGCACTGCTGGGACAGTATTGTCAGTAAAGGGCCTGGCACGGCGTCCGGCACGTGGGCTGTGCTCACAGCACCAGGACCCGTCATCGGGCGCTTGTGCTTTAATCAGATGGTTCCTGCCATTGCAGACAGGAGACAGAGCAAGAATCACTGGAGGGTGAAAACCTTGCCTCACTTATTTATGTTACAGATGACTTCCTCTCCCCTCCGAAAGAGCAAGAACTGAGGTTTTCTTCCTTTTTTTAAAAAAAATTGAGGTTGTTAACAAAGGAACTGAATCATCAGCAGGTTTTCCTCGTCGAGGAGGGATTTGCAGCATGAAAGGAGGTCATCTTGCCAAGTTCTGTGAGTTGTGCTGGGCACAGGGGAACTTTCTGGCGAATCTGGGCCCACCAGAACTGCTGAAGTATTTTTCTGAGGCCTCAGAGAGCTGTGTCATCCCTGACAGAGTCCAAGGGGGAAGCATCACCCCTTCCTGCACTGGAGCAGCTGTGCTGGGTGCAGAGGGCCCTGGGGGGCAGCACGTGGACCCGGGCTGCTCCCTTCCAGCTCTTTCCGCCCTCCCTGCCCTCGGCTCCTCTCCCCTTTCCCTGGTCGGGGCTCGCAGGAGACTGGCCGGGCTGGATGCTGCACGTGAGGGTCTGGGGCGGGTGGGGCCTGTCTGCTGGAGGAACCAGGACCAGCCTGGCCCCGGTCAACAGCTCAGATGGGAGAGACCTCAGCTGCCCCCTAGGCCAGGAGTCGGGAAACTTCTGTAAAAGGCCAGACAGCAAATACCCTAGATTTTGCAGACCATGCAGTTTCTGTCACAACTGTTATTCTTGATTGATTTTTTTCAACCATTTAAAAATGTAAAAGACCTTCTTAGCTAGTGAGCTGTACAAAAACAGCCAGTGGCTGGATTTGGCCTGGGGGCCAAAGTTAGCCAACCCCGATCTGGTCCATGTTCCTTCTCCTGCCTCCTGAAGCACCCCCCCCTCCCCCCCCGCCACCGCCCCCATGACCAGGTGTTTGTCCAGCCCCGGCCTGAATGTCTTCCCAGCAGTGGTCACCCATCACTCCTGCGAATGGATGTGAAAAGGCTCACTGGTCTCTGGGAAACCTCCCTCCTTCCAGCTACGCCCGCCTTCTCCCTGCCTTCGGTTCAGAAGTTCAGTTACTGGGAATTAGCCCGGCCCTGGTGCTCGGTGACCATCCCAGTCAGAGCCCTGCCCAGGGAAGTGCATCTGGGGAGTGGGCGGTCAGTGATGCTGAGTGTATGCAATGGCAGGAGGAGAGCAGTAGGCGGCAGCACTGAGCTGCATGTATTCATTTTCACCCTCAGCAGGATCCTCGGACCCCCCAGGACTGTGGCCTTTGCATACTCCACACTGGGCAGACAAGGATGCCCAGCTCCAGAGTGGGGGCAGGTGCTCCGGAATCCTCACCTGGGGTTCCATCCGCCACATTGCTTCCACCAAGATCGGGCCATATTCTTGTACTTTGTGGGACCTCTTTGATGCCTTCAGGACATCCCCGTGGTGACCACTAAAAGTCCATTCTGGACCCTGATCACCTCTCTGCAGATGCAGGTCCAGCTGCACCTGTGCACCAGTGCTGCAACGATGGGGGCGGGGCGGGGCCAGGCTGGAGACGCTGCAGAGCGGACCTTGCTGTCGGGCTGGGGATGGGTTTGAGCGGCCGGGCAGGTGCTTGGGGTGCTGCCGGACTTTGCGAGAATGAAACCCCACTACTGCCCCCTGACATCAGAGCCACTCCATTTATATCATCCCCGCTAGCTGACTGGTGTTCAAAGCCTGAAGGGCCATGGATTCTAGAAAGCTGGTGCTCACCTTCCCCACCTCTGCCTTTCCTCCCACATCCAGTTCATCCCCAGGTCTGCCGCATTGCCTCCCAAGTGCTTTTCAAACCAGTCTGCTACTCAAGACCTCGGCATCCTAACCCTAGACCAGCCCCGCTCCTCTGCCGCCGAGCACCCGTCCTGAGATGCACTTGGGCTTGGTACTTTGACCTGCTAAAAACCCTCATGCTCTCAGGATCCAGTCAGACCCCCTAACCTGTCATGCCAAGCCCACCAGGCCCTCCACTCCCATCTCTTGCCACGCTCCAATTTTCTGCTCCAGCCACACTGTTTCCTGGACACTCTCCGCTTTTCTCGCCTCCGTGCCTCTGGCCGAGCTGGGTCCCCTGCCTGGAGCGCCATCCTCCTCCAGTCTCCAGCCCCACCTCCTCCTGGCTCACCTCTGCTTGTCCTTTCAGACTCAGCTCAGACATGGCCTCCAGGAAACCCGGCCAACTCTCCTGCTTCAGCCCCCGCTGTGCTCCCAGCTCTGTTATCAGCATGGCCCGTTGGGTGCTGGTGGTCCCCAGAATGTGATCTCCTTGAGTGGCAGCACACTGGACATGGCTGTGTAACCACAGCACTAACACAGCGTCAGGAACACAGAGGCGCCCAGGAGATGCGTGGTCAGGAAACAGGTGAATGGTAGGACAGGATGAGGTTGAGACACTGTCTGACCCTCGGCCAGGCAACTCTCACCCACGTTTGGGGAACCCAGGAGCAGAGATGACCGACTGTAAGCAGGGACCATTCCTACCTTTGACTATCTTTCTTTTCACCACCACTTCCCGAGATCTAATCGAACCAAAATCCCTAGCGCTTCAGTTTAACCTTGTTCCATAAGCCCTACAGATGGAGAGCAGCTGCTTCGCGTCTGCTGGAGTTTTAATATAAATTATGGACAGATTTTCCCTCTGTTAATGGCTAAATAAAAAGCCCCAGAAAGGAAGCGGCACCCCCTTCCCTACATGGCGGGGGCCTGTGGATGACACCTCCCCCAGACACCTGTTATAATCACAGGGCCTCAGAAAGTGTGAGTCCCCCAGGGGTGACGGGGGAGGACCCAGGAGGTGGGCTGGTGGCAGAGTCCATCTGGAGGGCGTCTGTAGGGTGACCCCTGATATCTCTAGGGTCTGATGCATCCTGGAGGGGGGCCCAGGATGGGCAGGGCGGCCTTCGCCCCAGCCTGCTTGTGAGCAGAGTCTCAGGCCGGGTTTCCCTTCCCCACGCACCCACCTACCTGCCCACACTTGGCCTTGGGGTCCAGCTTCTGCTGGGGAGTAGAGGTTGAAGAGGGTATGCCCTTTGCCCAGCCTTTTCTCCCCCTTCCCCAGGGCCCCAGTCTGCTTTGGGGCTGGGTTTGTAGAGAGGTTTTCCTAACAGACCCGGGTGTGTAATCCCCAGGGGATGCACCAGGAGGTAGGCAACGTGAGGGCGTGGATCTGGACTGATGGAGATGTAATGAACTACCTTCTGACGTGTGGTAGGAGGGGCCACACCGAGGGGGTCGGGAGGGGGAAGGATAGGGTTGCCAGATCTAGCAAATAAAAACATGCGAATATTGCACGGGACATACTGACACCAAAACCTTACTCGTTATTTATCTGAAATTCAAATTTATGAGGCTTCCTGTATTTTCTCTGGCAGTCCTGGTGGAGACGGCTCCCTTGAAGGGGGTGGGCCTTCCCGGTGTCAATCAATCCGAAGCAGGTCCTCATTCAGGAGAAGGGGATTGGGAAGCTGGGCCCAGGTACCAAGGTCACTCTTCTTGGCTTTGCTCTCTTGGGGTTTCGGGTCTTTGGCCAGCCTGGTGGTAGGAGAAGTGGCCTCTGTCCCATTGATGCCGAGCAGAGCTAGGCAGGGGGCCCATGAGCTGGGTGTTAATCTCTGGGTTTCCTTCCCCCTTGTTGGCCCCAAGCCTTTAGTCTGAGGGCTGAGAGCATCGGGGGGAAGGGAAGGGTGTGGTCCTCGAGGGGCAGCAGTACCCATGGAGGCCCGCAGATGGGTGTGGGAAGTGGGTCCCAGGGAACCGAGTTCACTTGGGAACCACTTCTCTTTCCCTGCCTCTCTCCTCCCAGTGGGGAGCCCTCCTCTCTTTTCAGTCTTGGAAGATCTGGGCTTGAGTTTTTTTTTTTTTTTTTTAATACTTTTTCGGCTGCACCTCACGGCATGTGGGATCTTAGTTCCCTGACCAGGGATTGAACCCGCACCCCTGGCATTGGAAGCGCAGAGTCTTAACCACTGGACCGCCAGGGAAGTCCCCTGGTGACCCTTTTTAATTAATTTATTTTTGGCTGTGTTGGGTCTTCGTTTCTGTGCGAGGGTTTTCTCTAGTTGCGGCGAGCGGGGGCCACTCTTCATCGCGGTGCACAGGCCTCTCATTATCGCGGCCTCTCTTGTTGCGGAGCACAGGCTCCAGACACGCAGGCTCAGTAGTTGTGGCTCACAGGCCCAGTTGCTCCACGGCATGTGGGATCTTCCCAGACCAGGGCTCGAACCCGTGTCCCCTGCATTAGCAGGCAGATTCTCAACCACTGCGCCACCAGGAAGCCCTGGGCTTGAGTTTTAAAATAACTTTTACTTTCAAAATAAATTCAGTAATGGTAAAATCCACCTCTCTTTTTGTTCAGTCCTGTGAGTTGGGACAAATGCACGGAGTCCTGTGCCGTCTCAGTGAAGATCAGAACAATTCCATCACTCCCCAAATTCTTTCACGCTTCCCCTTACTAGTCAGATCCTCCCCGCCCCATACCCACAGTGCTGTTCTCCGCGCGCCTGGTTTCGCCTTTTCCTGAATGGCCTATAACCCGGATCGTGCCCAGTGCATCTGAAAGGCATCGGTGTCATTGGCTATATCAGTGGTTCATTCCTGAGTAGTGATCCGCTGTATGGATGTGCCAGCGTCCATCCATTCGCCTGCCAAGGGCATCTGGGTTGAGTCCAGTTTGGGGCCATTATAAATAAAGCCGCCAGAAACATTCACGTATGGGTTTTTTGTGTGAACATAGGTTTTCACTTACCTTGGACACATACCCACCAGTGGGCTTGCTAGCACATGCTGAGTCTATGTCTGATGTTATAAGAAGCTCTCGGGCCTGCTGGTTATGGGGAACCTGGTGGGTACTCACAGTCTCCCGCACTTTTCGGTCGATGGCACCGTATCGCCGTATGGCATTTTTCCAGAGGGGGAGATGGAGACCCAGAAGGTCAAATGACTACTGCAGAGTTTTAGAGCTGATTGCATCAGGGGCCAGGCCAGAGCCTGGGTGTCCCCTTCCCGGGTCACCTTTCTGCTGTGTCTTACAACCCCCTTCGTCAGCTTCAGCTGTGACTTCATTCTCATGGGAGGCCCTTGGGGGACACACCTGCCAACCACCATGGAGCTTCAACATCCATTGATAAGGAACGTGACCAAAAGGATTAATCCATTTGGTGGAGAAAGCCAAGTGGTTGTGTAAACACAGCCACATCGATGAGCGGAATTGCTCTTCGAGGGTTATGAGGGGACCACAGACACAGCCCTTGCCCTGGCTGGTTGGCAATGATGGAGTCACCTACAAAAGAATTCTTCTGTGATTCATCTACTAAATGATTCTTCTGAGATCTTCTCAAGCAGAATCCACACAGAACCGGTTTTCCGTGTTTTCCCTTGGGCACTGGTTACGTTTGCTTTGTCTTGTTCAGTTCTGACTGCATCGTACCCCAGTGCCTGGCTGTCATTTGGGACTTGCGTCCTGTCCCTGCAAGTTCGGGTCCCAGGCAGCACTTCCTTTATCTGCTCCAAGTTTAGAATCCAGACAGCAGGTCCTGATACTCCCTGGGAATCTTGCCTTGACTACAATCCCAGCTTTTGAACATTTCCTTGGAGGATTAATTGTTATTCTCACTGTCATTGTTATGTAGGTCATTTTTTCTTTGGAGCAGTTGATGGGATTTTATTATCTGTGGAAATCAGCCATGCCAGAATGGAGAGTACTTTTGACTGATGATTTAGCTTAAAAATAGTTTCCTATTTCAATAATTCTCATCAGGAACAGATGACCCCAGAGAGCAACTGCTTGCTTATCTGGTAGTCTGTGTACCTTGAAGAAATGTGTGTATTTTGAAGGAAAGGAGATGTGCTCTGCCAGCCTCGCATCGGGGTGTATACTGACTGTCCCAGCTTGACACACTTGCTTCTGCATAGGGACCCACGGTGTCCCTCAAGCCGAGAAGTCAGGTGATGGCCGAGTGGATGTTTCCAGTTGCATTCATGCAGGCACAAAATTAGATTCAACAAATATTGAGTACCCGCTGCGTGCCAGGCAAAACCTGCTAGGTACTTTCATTTATATTATCTGAGGAATATATGGGCAAAGGTATGGGAACCTCACTTATAAAAACAAAATGACTTGCCAGGTCATGTTTTTCTTTGTAAAACTCCAGTTTGGGGGATGGCAGTCCTTTAAACAGTGAGGTCCCCTAGTGCACTTCAAATGGAGAATCAAAAAGAGAATCTGAATTTTGGAAGACGATTTACGCTATGCTAGGGAACTCTAAGTGCCAGATCTTGGAGAGTGGGTTAGACCAGGAGAAAGCAGAGCCTAGGGCGAGGATTGGGACTCTGGACTCGGACTGCCTGTGTTCAAAGCCAGCTCCATTCACTGCTTGCAGAGCCTCGAGCACTTAGCCTCTCTGAGCCTCAACTTCTGCACCTGCAAAATGGGGGTACTGATGGCGCCGCCTCATGAGGATTGTTCTGCAATCCTCAGAAACACCGTCTAAGATCATGAAGCCACAGGAAGAAACCGCAGATTTTTTTTTCTGGGAGAGGCCGCAGTTGAGGTTTTCCCTTGAAGCCTTGTGAGGGAAGCTTCTGAAAAGCAGCTCACAGATCTGGGAAGGTGCTTCCCCCAAATGCCCCAGCTGTGTAAACAGTGGTCCCCACAGGAGGCGGAGGAGGCCGGGAGGGGACATCAGCGAGATGGTGGCAGGCTGTGCAGTGAGCGGGGGACCGTCCCTCCAGAGACCCCACTAACGGTTCTAAAGTCCGGTCAAGATAGGATTAATTTCATTTGATCTTAAGCAGTGAGCCTGTCCTCTGCTTGCGGCCGGTGGGACCCAAACGGCCCAGCGGCCGCCAGGGGGCGCTGCGGGGAGGCCGGCGCCGGGAGGATGGGCGCTGCTGGACCGGAGCGGGGACGGGAGGGCCTGGGTCTCCGCGGGCGGCCAAGTGATGGGGAACCGCTCCTCCCCCTGCCGTTTTCGAGGTTCTCCAGGAGGAGGGGGCAGCCCTCCAGCACCTCCCCCCTCCCCGCCCGTTTTGCAAAACTCCTGCCCCCAACGTCTCCAGCTTTGCGTGGAACATTTAAAGGGAAATGAAAAGTAACTGTCTCACCAAAATGTCAAGGGCTGCGGAGCACGCGTGAGAAACAACGCCTCTTTTTGTTACAAGTGCCCTCTCCCCAGCCCTGGGAGCAGGACTAATCCAATAACAGTTGCACCCAAGGGCATTTCAGTGGCCCTGTTTGCAGGACAGAGAGCGTGGGTGTAAGACTCACCACAGAGGAACAAACAAAACGCACTTGGAGCACAGAGCGGGTTCATTCCATCTGGTGGTGGTGGGGATGTTAATCACAAGGAAAGAAAGGCTTCCTGGAGGAGGTGACATCTGGGGTGTGCCGGGGTGGCTGTTTCAGGGAAGGGGAGTCGGGCAGGACTTAGAGGCTGGTGTCCTCAGATGCAGCCTGCACCTCTGTCGCCCCATCACACCCCTCGGACAGCACTTTGAAATCTGGAACGTGAGATGGGGAAGGTGGAGAAGGTATTCCACAGAATGTTGGAAGGAGGCTGCCATGCATGTATGAAAAAGGAAAAGTAGCTCAGAGAGGTAAAGTGATTTGTCCAAGTCACACAGCTAACTAAGCAAGTGCAGGGTCAGGGGTGGGGAGCACGGGGAGGAATGGTAGAGGGTCTGGGGGGAAGGGGGGAGCACCCAGACTTCCTGTTTCTTCGTCACCCAGCACACAGCCTTTAATGTGAAAATGAGCATTAAACATCAATGGATGGAAAACTGATAACTCCAAGTGGATGCCGAGGTCTCGAGTTAAAATCCACCCCACCCCTCCCCTGGTGAGCTAGGGAGGAAGTGTTCCATTTAGTTTCTGCGGCCCTGGGACAGCACTGGACTCACGAATGATCTTGGTCCATTATCACTAATAGGTGAGTTGCAGAAAGCGGGGCTCTGGCTCTTTCTTGCTCCAGCTGGGGGTGGGGGAGGAATCTGTGTGTGGGAGTGGGAGGGAATAGCCTTTGCAAAATAGTCAGAAAAATGCTACTTCAATGTTACCAAATGACTCTTAATTTGCAATCCCATCGAGCCTAAATTTTCTTTTGACAACCTTTTTATTTTATTCATTTTTAAGTTTTGAAGAGAGTATGAGAAGGAGAGCTTGCACCTCATTATTTCTTTGCTTGATGCTTGCACCGGTCCAGCTCTGGGATGGTCCACCCTCGGGAAACTCCAGCCCAGAAAGGTCCAGGATGGTTCTTGTTATCGAACCATGTTATGTCTCCTCCACCGGCCAAGGGAAGGGCTGAATTAGGGAAATACAAGATGTGAGCCCCATACTTTTCTAGGATCAACTTGACAGAAGTGTTTTTACCATGAGATTGGTGTTTATTCCTGACTTCTGGTGGCTTCTCTGAGAATTTCCACTTTTGTGTACAAACAACAGAGGGCAGGGGGAGTAATGGAATTCGCAAAATACGAAGCTGTCTGAAAATCAGCAAATACTTATTCAGCACCTACTATGCGTGAGGCACAGTTGCTGACCTTTAGGGGCTTATATTAATTCCAGGGACATAAGATCAATTCAACTAGAAAAGACAAGAAGCTAGATGAAGCACTGGATTATGCAATCTGTATAACAAAGGCAGAACATATTGACTGGAACGAAATTAATACAGACTGGGATTATCAGGCAAGGCTTTGCAGGACCAGGAATTAAAGGTAGGGGGAAATTTAGATGGATGGAGGGGAGGGGAGGGGAATTTGAGAACAGTACACCTGAGATACAGAGGCAAGAATAAGAGTGATGTGTTTATTGTGGGAGTGAGGCTGGAAAAAAAAAATCGCAGGGTACAAACTATTATACATGGTATAAATCCAATTTTGAAAAAATATGTTTAATTCATATGCAAGAAAAAACTGCAAGCAAATGTATCAAAATATAAACAATGCTTGTCACGTGATGGAGGGATGATGGGTGATTTTTACTTTCCCTTTTTTACTTCTTGGTATTTTTTTGTTTATAATGAAATGATTTAGTCTTATAGCCAGAAACAAGAAACAAAACGCAGTCTTCCTTATTAAGAGAGGGATGTACTCATGTACCTGTGGCCAACACCTGGCCGCCCAGGGAGGGTGTGCCTGAGATCACGCAGACCAGCACTGGGCAGATTGCGTGGAGAGCCTGGCCCCAGTGGCGGGGAGGTGAGGGCCAGTGGGTGGTGTGGAGAGGGCGGTGCCCTGCAGGCTGCATTTGCCTCCTGCCCAGCAGTGGGGGGAGGCGGGGGGGGGACTGGGGAGGACCAGCTCAGAGGCGGTTACAGTGAATGATTCAGAACCAAGGGAACGAGAGCCTCGGCCCCCGTGTGTCATGGACAGTGAGAAAACTGGCTGGGCCAGAGAAAACCTTTTCTAGAAAAACAGGGCAATTGTACAGATGAGAAATGGAGGATAGAGCATCTAACAGTGGGCTGTCCGGAGCACTGAGAGGCCCTGAGATGACCTTTTCCATCCCTAGGATTGGATGCCCTCCGTCGGGGAGGGAAAATCCCCCACTACTCATCTTGAGTTCTTGTGGCTGGACTAATAATAAAATTGACACAAGACGGACTAACAGGAGAAAAAAGAAACAAATCTCAGCTCGTGCCCACGGAGGTCTCATAGAAATGGGACCTAAGAAGTGACCAAAGCAGGAAGCTTTTATACTTTTTAGACAAGGAAATGTTAAAATTGTGAGGAATTGACAGGACAAAGGAACTTAGGGTTTGGGGGCTCAATTAGTAAAGAATCAGAGTTCTTCACTGGCCTCAGGGTCGTCACTTAAAGAGGTACCAGGGTTTGTTTATACAGGATTCTCGGCCCCAGTTCCCCAACATTGGCGACAAGGGTGTCCTTCTACCTCCAGATGTGGGGAGGGCACCTTTCACATAGAAGATTTATGTCCTGCTTTTGGGGAAACAGAGAGGAGGGTCAGCGTGTCCCTCTTGCATTTCTCAGGTAACTTTAATTCAAAGTAACCAATATGCCATGGAGGCGTATTTTGGGGCTGCCCTGAGCCCCAAAACCTCCATCAGCAAGTGGTGAGAGTTCCCAAGTTTCCAGGTGTCTTTGGATTGGGGCCGATGGATCCATGATCGCTGCAGGCAGGATTGGGGTGAGATCCCATCACTCTGTTCCAAAGGCCTGCCCGGAAAGGTGGTGGTTCCCTGGTGCCGAGCACCTGCCTAGGACTCCGGGAACCTCCGCTTGGCCAGCGGGACAGCTTTGACCACACAGGTGGCCCTGAGTGTGGGGGGCACATCAGGAGGGCCCTGGGGCGTTGCATGGCCATTTCCAGGTGCGGAAGAGCAACCGCATTTCGCTTAGGACGGAATCAGTGCTAATGCCACTGCTCACCTAACCGGGACTCACCCATCCAGAGACCCGAGAAACACTAGATTTTCCCTGGTAAACGTCACTGACTTCCGTCCCTTGGGGGCTGGAGGTGGTTTTCCCACCCAGAATAAGGGGTGCAGTCAGTGAACACCTCTGTGTGAGTGTGATTAACCAAAGACATGACCCCCAAGGTCAATTCTGAGGGGACAGAGACTGGACGAGTTTTGCAACTTACAAACAATTGCAATGAAAGATGAATAGCGTGTTGATCACTTACGTTCATAGAAGGATTTCTATGTATCTCGTCCCAAGGACAAGAGCGCCATGAACTCCAGAAGCCTGTGGAACAGAGAACCAGACTGGCTGCAGCAGTCACCCCAGCTACTCTGCTGGGGATTGGTGAAATTGACCGCACTTTCTCGCCCCGCCCACTGGTGACCAGAGGGAGGCAAGAAGCGGGGGCTTGAGGTGTTCCCCCCTGAGGAGATGCATGGCTGGAGCCTGTGAAGGGCACACGGTCCCAGGCCTCACAACGGGTCTGTAGCCAGCCCTCTGCACACACAGCTACCTGTGGCTGGAGCTGGGAGGGTCAGGAGGGTCTTTCGCATAAACTCCTACACAGATGCCTCCACAACTAAACTCTCTGGGATGCGATTCAGGAGAATCCCACTCTGTCCTGAACTCTGTGGTCTAGAGCTGAAGCCTTGTGGAGGGGGGGTTCGAGGCGGAACCCCCCCTGTCCTGGACACCAAGCCGGCCTTCTAGGGGAGAACCCGTTTAGGCATCTGTGACATGTTTTTATGCCTCATTTCTCAAAGCACAGTATCCCTCATTGCTCTGCCTAATAACAGAGCAGTGGGTTCTCTCTAGAGATAGTGAAATAGAAGCAATAGGAATTTTCAAAGTCTGAAAATGATTTTGCAAAGGAATCATTTTTCACGTAGTTGGTACTAACATCTTTCTGGGGAAGCGAAGGGATTTCCCTTTATAGTATAATTCATCGTGGCACAGAGAGCATAGTGGGCGCTTTATAGATATCTGTTGTGTGGATGAGTTAATGAAGCAACGTGATCAAAATGATGTAATAATAAGACATTTTTTAAGTTTAAAAATACTTCACTGCTTCACTAGTAAAATGCTAGACGCTGCTTAGGGATACATACATATGTTATAAAGATGTATAGACGTGTGTGGAGTGATAAATACCAAATTAATATGATTGGGTTGGGAGGAAGTTGCATTTAACTGTTTCCAATGTTTTATTTCTTGAGCTGAGTATTGGATATATAGCTGTGTACCATATTTTTCTGTATCCTCCTTTGGTATGTCTTCAGTGTTGTAGGATACATTTTAAATATAAATAAAACTACAGGTAAAAGATATCTCTAACATAAAGATTGCTTCACTGGAGAAAAATTGGAGGGCGGGAAGGTTGAGTAAATATGTCTGTTTCTCCCCAAAGTTGGGCGCTTTTTTTCTCAAGTCTCTCCTAGTCCCACTCCCTTCCTTATCTACACCAACCACTTCTCTCTCCCTAGATTGTCCCTTCCAGCGTTTCTAAGTTATTATATCTTCAACCACCGGCTAGAAGAAAAATACTTCCATGCATCAAGATGGGGGCTCTTGATGTGATCTGAGCGGCTTCGTTTCTTCCAGACACCACCTTCTAAATAAAAAGACCATGCGTCGTACGTAACAGGGGACAGACGTTGTTGGCTGGGCACCAGTTCTGTGCCCACATGGCACCTGTTACCTCATTTAATCCTCGTAACAGCCTGAGACGTAGGTATTAGCTTTCCTACTTTGTAGATGAGGGATGGAGCTTGGTGGTCCTCAGCAGCTTGCCCAGGATACATCACCCCTGGGCGGTCCCCAGTCACAGTCTGGCTCACTGGGGCTCACACCCAGATTGGCCTCGGCTGCCCGTGTTCTCGAGCTGTGCTCCCCATAAAGGGGTGCAGATCCCGCCGCGTTTTGGGGCTCTCCACCTTGGGACCAGTGGCTCCCATTTGGGAGATGCTTAGAGGGTTAAGAATACAAGCTAGGTGGCTGTGCAGGGCAGTGAATCTCTCTGGCCTGCAGCAGAATTGGCTCATGAACCTGACAGTCCTGTGGTCTCCAAACTGGGGTCCATGTATCCCCATCGGTGTGCAAGAAGATGCAGGAAGAAGATATCTATCCTTTAACAGTTTCTATCTCATTGTGTGCTTTATAATATACATAATGCATTGGTACAGTAGTACACGTGTATGATTTATGGGTAAATAATTAGCCAGATATTGAAGGTATATGCTCAAAAATACTTGTATTAATAGGAGTGTGCAATTGAAAAAGTTTGGAGGCTTCGCAAAGTCTACTCTCTGCACTGATCCATCTTGTTTCCAATCAGCCGCTGTGTTAGCACACGCGTGTGACATGAGCCCAAGTCTTCTTGTCCAGACACATGTTCTCCCTGGTGCTGAGAACATTGGATGTGAGGTCACAGAGACACTCTGGGGAATGTCGGTGAAATCCTGAAAAGTTGGAGAGGAAAAGTGGAGGCGGGTAGATGTCTCACTTTTCAAGAAAGCAGATTTCACAGTGCCACATTCCTGGAAAAAAAATTTAGCATGTATTATTAAGCAGATGGTTTATGACCAGTTAGGGGAAATCACGGTCTCTGGCAGCTGGCACGGGTTTAGCAGGAATGAATCCACCCAACTGAATTCCTTTGCTTCTTAATACTCGACAATGGTTTATTGGGAGAAATTGTTCGTTCATTCATTTTTTCATGCATGCATACAATTCATGGTCCACTTGACAGATAATTTGTGAGCATCTATTATGCTTAAGATCTCATGCTTGGATAACATCTAATGATGAATATGTTGGAATCTCTGCCCCCAAAGAGCTTTCCTTTTAATAAAGGAGACCAACATGTACACAAATACCTCTAATAAAATAGAGTATTTCTTGGGCGCCACATAGCGGTTCTATTATAAGCAAGGTGGTTCTATTATAAACAAATGTGACCAGCATTTGGCATCAGGAGGATACTCTAGGGCAGTGATCCTGACAGCAGGGCCACCCATTTCAGGGAGGAAGGAAAACACTAGAACTTCTAAAACATTTATTTTTAAATATCATATTCCAATTTTCCATTTTGTATGTGTTTTATATTGGCAGAGCTGCACATGATGTCTTTGTGGACAAAATGAAGAAAACTGAAGACAGTTTGGGTTGGGTGATAATAGGTGACTTGAAACTAGTTGAACAACCATACCCAAAGTGGATTACTTGGTGGACCTTTACCAGCCCCAGGAGAGGGCTTTGGTGATGTGCACTAGGTCCCATCCTTGGTGGGCACTAATTAACCCCCCAGTTTGCCTGCAGACGTAGCAAACGTATTCGCCTAAGTCTGGGGGAAGGCGAGCGCTGCATGCGTTCATGTGCATGGAGACTGTGATTGCCCTCTGTCCTGCGCTGGAACGTGCTGGAATATTTCATCAGGCTCTCCAGATGAAAGACTTGGAGACACACAGGCAGACTAGAAGGAAGTGTGGAGGAAATAAAGGTAATGATAATAATAATAGCAGTGTTTCCTGAGCACACACTATGTGCATGGTGAGCTTGTACACACATGATCTCGCGAGTCCTCACAGAAGCCCTGCAAGGTGGCCACTATGCTCATTCCCACCAGACAGCTGGACACGCTGAGGTTTAGGGAGGGTACCCAAGCCTGCCCAGCTGCCCAGGGCTGGGGCAAGGACCTAGAGCTGTGGCCGGGAGGGAAGGTGGCCTGCGGAGGTGGAGCCAAAGCGAGCAGGTACAGGGTGGCAGCCCTGGTGTGTAGGCAGGACCTTCTGAACCTCTGGAGCAGTCATCCTGGATGGTCAAGGGGAGGTGGCCCTACTCCCCATCAGAAGAGGGATTCTGGCACTAGAGGGCCTTTAGGGTCTGTTAGCACTTTGAGTTCCATGGTGCGTGTGAAACATTGGACCCGCAGTGCCTGTGTAGACAGCGGGTTTGCCACCCTTAAAAGAGTCATTGATCTGGCTCCGGGCGGCCTCCGTGGAAGAACCACAGATGGCTTCCCTGTGGAAAGCAGCTCCTTTCCAGAGAGGCCGGATCCATGGCCTGAGGGTCGAAGGGAACCAGCATGAGTTGCTGTTACCTGAGATTTGCCTTTTGGGGGAGGAATAAAAATCAATCTTCAACCTTGATACCTTCTAACATGAAACTTTAGATCCACTGATCATTCAGCTGAATTTTGAACCGTCAGCATTTGTCAGTATGGCCTACTCTCTCCCCAAACACTGCCTAGATGTAGGAAATGCCAGACTATAAATAATCAGACAAACTGCGCCATGTCGGAAAGCATAAGCTGAAGAATTGACACGTCTAAATGCCCTCCTGGTTGGAAAATGACTGAAAGACAGAACATTCTACACTTTAAACGTTATTATCGTTAGATCAAGGGTAAAGATGGAATTGAGGGGGATCCGGAGGGAAATTCTCTCTCTCTCTCTCTTTCTTTCCCTCCCTCCCCCTTTGCTTCTCTCCTCACCCCTAACATACACACCACCACCCCCATCCATCAGATACCTATGGTTCACTCTAAAATCATGATGAAAAAGCACCTGTGATCAGTTAACCCCCAACAACATGATTGATTTACTTTCACAAAGTAGGGGAAGCCGTCCAGTGTGAGTCTGGGATTTAGTCGGAAGGATGGATTCCAGCCTCAGTCACTAATTAGCTGCAGGACCAAGGCGACTCAGCTTGATTTTCTGCGTTTCCATTCCCCACCTTGTAAAACAAATAATAATCATCATTTTTAATGATAATAAAAAAATCCGGGATTGTCCTGTGTATTACACATCACAGTGTAAGCCGATGCACTTGCAAACTGCTCTGCAAATGTACATTATTACCATGACTATTATAAGATGGAAACCTCCCGCTGCTTTGGAGGTTTTTTACAGAGGTGCGTATTTGCTGTAAATGCAGGTTTTGTTTTATGGCTCCTCAAAGGGTGGGATAATTACGTAAATAAATCTCTGCTAAGCCAGGATGTGTAACTGCCCAACCAGGTGGGCATGGCCTTACCTTGTAATGTGGACACAGAGGAGCAGTAAGGAAGGCGAGCACAGTGGGGAGGTGGCGCTGCTCCCCAGATAAGGACGGTTCTCGAAAGCCGTCCCTGAGGGCGCGCAGGCCCTGGGTGGAGCCCCATCGGCCTGGTGAGTCTGGCTGTCCGCATCAGGCCCCCGGGCCAGACCACAACTTGCAGGGCTGGCACGCAGCTGGGTGAGTGGCGTGGGGTGATAATCCTACTGGAAGAACTTCACTTTTCAAAGAGTTTAAAAAGAATAATAAATCCCCATTGCCAGCTGGGTGCCGGGAAACAGTTGCACCCATTTTCTGGAGGAAAATTGACAATGCCCATCAAAGCCCCAGAAATGTTTATAACCTTTGACTCCAGCCAGCCTAGGAAAATACCCAGGAACGATCTTAAAGAAATCATCACATTCAAGAACACAAAGGTATTAACTGTAACATTGTTTAAACTGGCAAAATATTTTAGGAAGAACCTAAGTATTCAGCAATAGGGGATGGGTTAAGTGAAATAGCAAACCTTCTTAGGAACCCTTACTCTGCAGCTAATAAAAGATAAGCAGATCTGTATTTTTCTCACATCTGAATATCTTAACATGAAATAATATTTCATATTGAAAAATATGAAATACGTTGTTAACAAAAGCAGGATGTAAAGCATGATGAATCCTATTTTTGGAGCCACATGTATGTTCATATGTGCTATGTGTGCATTTTTAGAGGCCTGGGGTGCAGTCACTTGAATAATAATACCCCCTAACGCTTCTGGAGCACTGGCTACGGGGCTGACTCCACGCATGCGTTATCCAATGTAGACCTCTCACCGACCCCCGAAGCAAGCAGGTGTGTTCTTATCCCACAGTGGGAGGTGATTCAGGGGCTGAGAGCAGTTGGTAAGGAGCCCAAGCTTGTGCAGCTGCTAAGGGGCAGAACCAGGTCCGTCTGACTCCAAAGCTGGGGTTGACAACCCTGTTTTGATACAACCTTCCTCTCAGTAGTAGTTCTATTCGAACCGTGAGATTACGAGTTACTTTTATTATTTTTCTAAACTACTTGGTTTTTTAAAAACATTTATCTGATGATAAATTCTCATTGCATGTGTATTTAAAAAATAAGCGTGTTCCTTCCGATTGGGTCAGATGGGGAAGTCAACACAGGGAATGATTGGGTACCAGAGGCTACTGGCATTTTTTTAAAAAATAAATTTATTTATTTTTGGCTGCATTGGGTCTTCGTTGCTGCACGCAGGCTTCCTATAGTTGCGGCGAGCAGGGGCTACTCTTCATTGCGGTGCGCGGGCTTCTCATTGCGGTGGCTTCTCTTGTTGCAGAGCACGGACTCTAGTTACGTGCGGGCTTCAGTAGTTGTGGTGCGCAGGCTCAGTAGTTTGGCTTTAGAGCGCAGGCTCAGTAGTTGAGGCGCACGGGCTTAGTTGCTCCGAGGCATGTGGGATCTTCCCGGACCAGGGCTCTAACCCGTGTCCCCTGCATTGGCAGGCAGATTCTTAACCACTGCGCCACCAAGGAAGCCCACTGCACCACCAAGGAAGCCCACTACTGGCATTTTGAATATGGCCCTAGCTTATTGAATTGTAGGAACAGGGGAATACATAACCCTGGAGCATGACATTGTTCAGTGGATCATAATAAAGCACTTGTCGTTCTCATAACAATCCCACGAAGCAGGCAGGGAAGGTATTTTTATACCCACTTTGTAGATGAGGAACACTGAGGCTCAGAAACGGTGAGTGGCCTGTCCCAGGCTCCATGGCCCGAAGTAACAAAGGCTCCATTAAAACTGAGACCCTCTGATTCCTAGTCCAGTGTTTCTTTCAGGAAGAGTTGTTCTGGAGCGGAAACACATCTATGGGAGTTTGGGTGGGACTGAAGTTGGGTGGTGGGTCTGCAGCAGGGATGTCTGTGTCAGTGCAGCAGAAAGCAAAGCCTTGTGCCCCCGAGGAGGTCGTGCCCTGATTCCATCCACGAGGACACTTTTTGGGTCCGGCTCAGAGCAGAGAGCTGCTGACCTGGAGATGGGCCAGACAGGCTCTTTCTCCAGAAAGGTACTCTCTGCCTTCCCCTCCTCCCCCTCCTCCTTCCCCTTCTCCACCACCTCCTCCCCCTCCTCCCTCTCCTCCTTCCCCTTCTTCCCCACCTCCACCCCACCTCCTCCCTCACCTCCTCCCCCTCCTCCTCCTCTTCCACACTCCCCCTTCTCCTACAGAGAAACCCAACACTCCCCTTTCTTCTCCTTTTTGTAGACACTTGTAGAAAAGGAAGTTTCACTGACGTGAATCTGACCTTCTTCAACTAAGGCCCCTTGAAGACCAGTGTTTTATTCTCCAATTTAAAAATAAAAGAGAGGAACTTAATGTCCTTAGATTTTTAACGATTATCTTAGGACGTCTTAGAGATGGCCGAAGGTTTTGGGTACCGCCCTGCCCCATCACTGTCATCATCACCATCACTACCATCACCATGAGATCCATCACGGCGCAGCACACAGCCGTCTCTTAAGCTCCATCTCCTGTCAAGTTGCAGCAGCAACGTCATACTCTTGGATATAAGGTCACAATGTTGGGTTAGACACTCAGAGAAAGAAGGTGAGAGGGTTGAAAAGGGTGGGCCAACAGTGACTCTATTTTCCACATTGGACTTCAGGGGGGTATAGATTCAGATAAGTGAACTGCAAATGGCTCAGAGCCATTTGCAGACAATGCACCGTTGTGGTGAAGGGAAACCGCTCCAGAGTAAGACATGCATTCCTTCACTAGCTCCATGGCCTTGGTAAGCACCTTTCCTGCCTTGGTTACTTCATCACGAAAATGGGGGTTATCACAGCATCTACCCCATCAAATTGATGGAGTAATTTGATGGATGCAAAGCATTTAGACTGTGTCTGTTTTCTTTACCATTGTGTCCCTGGTTCCATGTGTGGCATGTAATATTTGCTTGGTAAATATTGAAAGATAGAAAGAAGGAGGGGAGAAAGGGAAGGGGGAGGAAAGAAAAGTGAATGAATGAATAAATGAATGAACAAGCTCATGATAAGAGCTTAATAAAGGCTATTATTATTATTGTCAAGAATTTAATTCTTCCACCCCTCTTCTTAAAAGGATAAGAAGTACAGTTCTGTCGATTTGAATTTGATTACCTGTTTTTCTGCTGACTACTGATGGTGAAACTGTTCAAAATAAGAGAATGGTCCGATGCAGCATTAACAAGGGATTTCTGAGGAAGAGAAGGGCCTGAAAAAGCCATCTGTTGGAAAATCAGCGCGTAAAACAGTACAAGAGGGGTCTGTTGTAGTTGGCTATGTTAGAACATTGTGTTGCTGCTGTACTATCCTCTTCCTCTTCTTTTTTTAGAAATTTATTTATTTAATTTATTTATTTTTAGCTGTGTAGGGTCTTCGTTGCTGCGCGCGGGCTTTCTCTAGTTGCAGCGAGCGGGGGCTACTCTTCGTTGCGGTTTACGGGCTTCTCATTGCAGTGGCTTCTCTTGTTGCAGAGCATGGGCTCTAGGCTCACGGGCTTCCGTAGTCGTGGCACACGGGCTCAGTAGTTGTGGCTCACGGGCTCAGTAGTTGTGGCGCACGGGCTTAGGTGCTCCGCGGCATGTGGGATCTTCCCGGACCAGGGCTCGAACCCGTGTCCCTTGCATTGGTAGGTGGATTCTTAACCACAGCACCACCAGGAAAGCCCCTCTTCGTCTTTCTTTTCTCCATCTTCCTCCTCTTTTTTTTCACCCAGGAGCGGGAAAAGTAGAGGACTCAGGATTTGGCTCTGCCAAAGCCGTGAACAAGTCACCCTATCTCCTGGGCTGCAATTTCGTTTTCACAGTGAGGACACAGGCGTGGCTGCTCTCTGAGTCGTGATCAGTCTCTCATGCTCCGGTTCCGCAATTATTCTTTAATAGCTCAGCGTTAGAGAATATCTGAGTGCCCGTATCTGCAGTTTTGAAAGTTTTAGGGAGTCTACCAGGCGCTTTCAGCAGGAGTGGGAGATGGGGGGGTGTGTCCAAGGTTGAAACTAGAATTTATATGATTAACTTAAAAGGCTGTGAAATACTCTTCCCTTTCCCACCTACACACCTGAGTGAGGCCAGATCTCCATGTACCTCAACCAAAACAACATATTACAACAACTGAATGCCGAGGCAGATGAGAATTCAGCTGCCTTTTCTTTTAAGCCAGACATCAGACAGATCTGCAAAAATAGCAATGACCCTCTTCTGACGTTTTAAAAATATATAGTTATTTTTCATAGAAATGTTACCTATGTTAATGTGAAATGGGCTTATTAGGCCATGTTCAAGTGAATTAGTAAACACTAGTTTAGAAAGACTCTCAGATTTAATTGCTAATACAGTAAATATCGATAGATAAAACCCACACTTAAGATAAAGCTCTACGGGGTCCTCAATTATTTTAAAAGATAAAGCAGTCCTGAGACCAAAAAGTTGGAGAGTCACTATCCTAAATTTACCAGAATGAGTGACAGTCTACCATTGGATAACTTGTTATTAACTAAGTGTCTATTATTTAACCTCTTTAACCTGTTACTTTCCCCAACTCTTCATGCTGAAATACTTTTTTAAGTGAGTGAGGTCACTTCTCTGTTTTAGTGTTTCACCTGAATGTAAGAATTTTGCAGCAACACTAGGCCAGTGCTGAGCAGATAAAGATGTATAAGGTTTAAGAAAATGGGAGTAAAGTTTTCAGAGTCTGGAATATGTTGATAAAATATTGATATAAAAATATTGATCTCTTGTCAAACTTGTAGCCTGAATACATGTATAACATTAAATAAAACAAGTCATTATTCTCCCTTCCAATAGTCACCCTCGCTTTGAAAAAGACAAAGGATGAGATGATTTTGCAGACAATTAACCCCTCTCATAGACAAACCATTGCAGAAAAGGAAGAAAAGCTATCCGACTCATTTTGTGAGTTTAGTACAGCATGATAAGAAAACTGAAGACAATGTAAGAAAAGAAAATAGTAGACCAATGTGGTGGTTTAAAATATGTCCACAAACTCTTTGTTACACTTCCCTTTGACAATACTCTTGCCCTTGGGTGTGGGCTGGATTTAGTGACATGTTTCTAGTAAATAGAATCTGGTAGAAGTGATGATGTATGATGTCCAGACTAGGTCATAAGAGGCTTGTGGCTTCTGCCTTGCTCTCTTGTGTCCTGGGGGCAGCCAGCCACCATGTTATGAGGACACTCAAGCAGCCCTATGGAGAGGTCCATGCGGTGAGGAATTGAAGCCTTCTGCCAAAAGCCATTTGAGTGACCCACCTGAGAAGCAGAGCCTTGGAAGCAGAGCCTTCAGCCTGATTTGAGCCACTGGGTGACTGCAGCCCTAGTTGACACCTTGACTGCAATTTCATGAAAGACCCTGAGTTTGATCACCCAGATAAGCTGCTCTTGAATTCTTTTTTTTTTTTTTTTAGTTTTTATTTTATACCAGAATATAGTTGATTTACAATGTTGTGCAGTTTCAGGTATACAGCAAAGTGGTTCAGTTATACATACATATATATATATATATATACACATATATATATACATATATATATATATATGTATGTGTGTGTATATATATATATATATATATATATATATATATATATATATATATGCTTTTTCAGATTCTTTTCCCATTTAGGTTATTACAGAATATTGAGTAGAGCTCCCTGTGCTATACAATAGGTCCTTGTTGATTATCTGTTTTATATATAGTACTGCCCATGAATTCTTGACCCACAGAAACCATGAAGTAATAAATTTGTGCGTATTTTAAATCACTAAAATTTTGGAGTAATTTGTTATGTGGCAGTAGCAAACTAATACAACCAATATAACTTATGAATGCAAAAATTCTATATAAAACTTCACAACTCTAATTCAGTGGTGCTAGATTAAAAATAATACATTATAACCAAGAAAGGTTTAACCCAGGAATACAAGGATAGTTTAGCTTTAGAAAAATCTGTTAATGCAATGCACTACCTTCACAGAAAGGAGAACAAAAACTTTAATTTCAGCATTTATGCATGGTTAAAAACTTTTAATAAACTGAGATTAGAAGGTAACTTTCTTAACTGATAAACGGTTACCTACACAAGCATCACACTTAATGGTGAAGCTTTAAAAGCAGCCCCATTTAAGTCAGCAACTAGATAAATAGGCTGATATCACTGCTTCCATTCAATAGTGTGTTGGATGTCTTACCCAACCTAATAAAAATGGACAAGATCTTTGATGGAGAAAATTATGAAATTATAAAACATTGTAGAAGGCCTGAAGAGAGATACACTGTACCTTGTATATATATCAAAGTATAATAAAGTTGTCAATTCTCTTGAAATTGGTAAACAAGTTTATGGCATTGCAGTAAAAATCCCTACAGAGTTTTTTCCAAATGTACATGGAAAAGCAAAGGTCCAAGAGAAGCTGTGACACTTTTAAAGAAGGATGAGGCCAAGAGACTTACCTCACTGATATTAAGGCTTATCACAAATGACACTGAACTCATGATGAAGCAATAGCAGTGAAGACTGTGATATTGGCGCTGAGATAGATGCACAGGCCAGTGGGTGACGGGAGGGAGCTCCCACAGACCTATGTACACAGAGACATAACAAATGATGTCGGAGGAATTGCAGTCCAGGGCAGAAAGGATGGACTCTTCAGAAAATGGTGCTGGGATAACTGCCCATCTATATGGAAGAAATGAGAACTCTTAGCTCACACCAACATGGGTCAGGTGGATTTAAACCCCTAAATATGAAATCCAAAACTAGAAAATACTTATAATAGAGGAAAATGGGTTTATGAGCTCCGAGTAGGGATGGAGTTCTTAACAGAACAGAAAAAGAACAAACTAAATAGGAAAAGATGGATTCATTCAACTACATTACAATTGACAACTTCTGTTCATCCAAAGACACTATTTTTTAAAAAAATTTACTTTTTTGAAGTATAGTTGATTTACAATGTTGTGTTCATTTCTGCTGCACAGCAAGATGATTCAGTTATACATATATATATTCTTTTTCTTATTCGTTTCCATTCTGGTTCATCACAGGATATTGAATATAGTTCCCTGTGCTATACAGTAGGACCTTGTTGTTTATCCATCCTATATACACTAGTTTGCACCTGCTAACCCCAAACTCCCACTCCATCCCTCCCCTACCCCCCACCCCTTTGGCAACCACAAGTGTACTCTATGAAAAGACACTATTTTAAAAGGTGAAAAACTGAGCCCCACCCTGGGAGAAGCTATTTATAATGCGTGTAACTGAGAGACGATTGGTATCCAGACTATGTCAAGAGCTCCTATACCTCACTAAGAAAAAGACAAACAACAGAACAGAAAAACGGGCAAAGAGCTTCACAATCATTTCACCGGAGACAAGAAATAAATGGCCAAGAAACATGTGAAAAGATGCCCAACCTCATTAGTAATTCAGGAAATGCAAATTAAAACCATGACATCGGACCATCTTACACCCACCCGGCTGACAAAAGTGTAAAAGTCTGACAGTAGCAAGTGCTGATAAGACTGGGGAGAAACTGTATATTCTGATCTTGGGAGTTTCACACACAGCTCAGAGGGGTCTGAGAGCTAGAGTGTGCAAATTACAATCCCTTGATTTCTCTCCCGCCGGCACACACGCCAGATGGATCTTGCACACTTGCAGCAGGAAGTGTTTATAAGAACATTCATAACAGTAAATAGCAAAAACCTGAAGACCAATCAAATTCCATTATCTGCAAAATGGATAAATAATTTGTGATATTCGTGTCCCACAGAACACCTACCAACAGTGGAAAGGAATAAATTACTCCAGCTGAATCTCAGGAATTATGTTGCATAAAAAATGTAAGCAGTAGAAGAATCTGTACAGCATAATTCTACTTAGGCAAAGTTAGAAAACATGCAAAACTAAACAATATATTTTTGAGGGACACATCCAGAAGTGGTAAAACCATAGGCAAGGGAATGATAAACACAAAATTTAGGATAGTGTTTGCATCTGGGGGGCAGGATGAGGGCATAAGGTAGAAGGAATCAGATGGAAGACTTGGGCGTGGGCACCTATAACCTTCTCTTCATTAGCTGGGTCAGGGTACTTGGTGTTCATTTGAATATCTTTCTTTATGCCTTCCACGTGGAATAGGGATTTTTTGTATTGAAAATTCATGGGACTGATAAACACCAAAGTCTGGTTAGTTGTTACCTCTAAGCAAGAAGGGGATGGGATTGAGGTGCATTGCACTGGGCCTTTGACAGTAGAGCACAGGGAACTCTGCTCAATATTATGTAGCAACCTAATTGGGAAAAGAATTTGAAGGAGAATAGATACATGTATAGGTATAACTGAATCACTTTGTTGTACAACTGAAACGAACACAACATTGTAAATCAACTATACTCCAATATAAAATAAAAAGTTGAAAAATATATATATATATATATTTGTGAGAACATATCAGTAGCACGTGAAATCGCTCTTCCTCACAATCTAATAGGAAAGAATAGATGTAAACCCCATCAGTTCCACTGAGCAAGAGATGATATTCCATAAAAAAACAAAAAACAAAGTATCAATTATGTTTTATTTCTTTAGAAAACCTGACACGTGGCAAAATTTTGATGAAGCTGGGAAATGGGCACAGGAGTATTTGTATAGACATTCTTTGTAATTTTCTTTTTGTTTGAAATATTTCCTAATAAAAATATTAAAGGAAAAGAAACATGTGCAGGGGGCTTCCTGGTGGCGCAGTGGTTAAGAATCCGCCTGCCAATATAGGGGACACGGGTTCGAGCCCTGGTCCGGGAAGATCCCACATGCCGCGGAGCAACTAAGCCCGTGCACCACAACTACTGAGCCTGCGCTCTAGAGCCTGCGAGCCACAACTACTGAGCCCGCACGCCACAACTACTGAAGCCTGCGCGCCTAGAGCCCATGCTCCGCAACAAGAGAAGCCACCGCAATGGGAAGCCCACGCACCACAACGAAGAGTAGCCCCCGCTCGCCGCAACTAGAGAAAAGCCCGCCTGCGGCAACGAAGACCCAACACAGCCAAAAATAAATAAAAATAAAATTAATTAATTAAATTTATATATATAAAGAAACATGTAGAAAGAGAGTCTGGAGGGAAATACATCAAAATCTGGGTGTGGTCGTGTTGGGGGGTGCAGGGGCTAAGATTATAGGTGATACTCTGCATTTTTCAAAAAATTTTCAATGAGGAGTCATTACCTTTATAATTAAAAATCTATTAAAAACCTCTTCCATCAACTTATTTATCATCTTCTAAAAATGGAACACCAAGATAAGAACCCTTGAAGCATTCAGACAGTTGTTGAGTTCCATGCTTATTAAGGAAAACAGACTGGCCAACTGTTTGAATGGAATTAGTGTTCATCCCAAAGCAAGATGGCGACTTGGCCTCCAGGCCCTGGGTGCAGACTGCTGGGGCTGGAAACTGGCTCTGTTTCTTGAGTAGGTTTCTTGTTCTTTCTGTGCCTCATTGACTTCTTCTGTTAACTGGGTGTAAGGCTATGAATACCTTACAGGTAAGTATAAGGATTATATGCGTGAATGTCACATGCTTAGAACAGTCTGGCACATAGAAAGCCCCAGGTATAAGCTTGTGCATTAATAAGTCAGTGGAACAAAGGAGGAGGGGCTTGGGAAGGGGGCAGTGCTGAATTTTGAGGGGATCCTGGCGATCCTGACATAACCAGGCCTTGTACTTCACGGGGTGGGACAGCTTCTGTGGCTCCCTTTAAGAGATTAAGAAAAAAGAAAGGCAGAAAACTTGTGAAAGCTGTTGGGAGCAGTCTGCTGACCAGGGGTGACAATGTCACTTCATCCCCCATCACACAGCGCACCCACCCTTAGCCTGGTTGTCACGGAAACCCAGCTCCAGGGAAGAAGCAGGGCCTCAGTGCGTTGTGAGGCCGGCTCTTTGGAACCCAGCGGAGCCTGGTTGTTGGGTTTACCCTGTGTGCGCCTGGCCTTTCCCTCTTGGTGGATCCATGGGAGAAGAGCCTTGCGTTGCCCGCAGGGCTGGTTCTGGGGTAAATTCCAAGGCACCCTGGGTCCCAGGGACCCAGAGCTGCTGCAGGTTCAAGGCTCAGGGGCCTGTGAGGCCCATCTTGTTGCTGCAAGCACCACCCAAGGGCCTCGCAGAATCCAGCCTGCCTGACAGTCCCCTTGCCAAAGATCTGAAGTTACAGTTTCTACTACAGGCATTTTCTAAGTCATTGTTACGCTCTGCGTTTAGGTGTTGCTGGTGTGTTCTCCTCAGAGCTCAGGGACTCTGAAGAGGAAAACAGTTTCTCCTCTCCCCCGGATGGGGAAATGGCTTCTTGGTTTCATCACCCTGCTGGTGACAACCATAGATCCTTCCAGAACCTCCACTGACACTTCTGTGCCAATTCTTACGACTGCAAAGTCCTCCCATGCCCAGCGGGTGTGGGCAGGGCCCTGCCACCGTGAACCAGTCTAGCCCAACCATTGTCACCATATAAGACCGTTTGTCCTGTGGTCGACTTGCTTGAAGGCAAGCCTCACATGACCTGCTTCTGTTACATTTTTTACCTTTCTCGCCCTTCAAAAAAAAAAACAGCCATTGTTTTGAATTCTATGCTATAATGACTGTGGTGGGTATTTTTAGTCTAAATGTGGCCTGGAGCCTGCTTTGCCCTCCATAGCCATGTCAGCTGCTGGTTTGCTGGGGGATGGCCCGGCCTCCACTGGGGGCCTTCCAGCTGCTGTGGAAACAGTGGGTCACAGAGCAGCCTTTGGTGGCGTTTCTCACAGCAGCTGTGGCCACACAGCAGGGCCCGCGTGGATCTGCAGAAAAGCTCGGAGGCCAGATGGCTGCCCACTGGGGGACCTGGACCAGCCTCAGCCCAGAGGGAGACCGAGGGGCACAGGAGGGAGGCTGGAGAGACCCTTCTCAGGCAGGACTGAACCCAGCGGTGTCCATACACCTGGAGAAGCAAAAACACGGATGTGGAACACCTAAGTGGCGGCCCACACACAGGGCAGGCCACCCCCAGGCCCACGGGAGCCGCCACCCGCCAGGCCTCCCATTTCGTCCTCACCCTCGGCCACTGACTGCAATTCCAGGCCACCGTGTCCTCACCGGATAAAGCCACTCTGAGCAGGTGCCCCCTCATCCCATCGGGCAATGGACAGGTTTTGCAAAAGAAGCCTTCCAAGCCAGGCCTCGGGAGCATGGCCGAGGCTGGACCCGCGGGGCAGCCCGACTCCTGGTCCCCTTCCCTCGCAGCCGCTGTTTGTGGTGACTCACCTCTGGTTCCCAGGAACATGGTTATTTTGGACCCCAGTGTTATTAAGATCGGGCCCAGATTCCCTGCAAATCAGCAGTGAAGAAAGACAGGGGCCCCCAGTGAAAGCAGGTAAAAACCTAGACCTCGTGTCCCTGCAGCCCCAGGGCTGGTTAAGCGGCTCCCGGAGAGCCCTCTGCCCGTGGAAGGGGTGCCACCCTCACTTGGGGACCTTGTCCTCTCCAGACGCCTCCTCCAAGCAGCCCCATCTCTGCAGGACTCCTGCACCCAAACCAGGGGGAGGTGGGCAGAGGGTCCCCTTGCTCCCAGCTCTTGGAGGAGCTGCCCGTTCTGCTCACAGCCCGAGGGGCCTGGGGGAGTGGGGTCAGGCCTCCGGGCTGAGCGCGCGGGCGAGGGCACCCCTGCAATCTGCACGCCCCAGGCGGGCGCCTCCCCTCTGCTCAGCTCCGGGGCCCGATAGCGCCTCTGCTGCTGATAAAGTCCCCAGGCTCCAGCCTACCAGGCCCCGCAGAGGTGTCGTGGCTGCAGCAGCCCCAGCTGTACCCGCAGCCAGCGGTGACCGATCTCAGAGATCCTGGTAGGGATGCACTTCCCGGGCTTCAGCAAAGTGAGTACTGGAGCGGGTGCTCGGGAAAGATGAGGAAGCAGGCGTGGGTGGGAAGGAGCGGACCTGTGTGTTCACCCAGGGCACGCATCCCTGGGCTCTGAGCTTTACGATCACATCATCACTCATTCTCTCCGTTGCCGAAGGTAGCAGGTGGCCTCTGCTTGACTCAGTTAATCCAGTTCATATTTTTTACAGCCCGAAACTTGCTGTCACATTGAGTTCCGCCTACCTGGGTCTCTGAATTATGTTCTCTCTGCATTAGGGGTTGGGAAGGAGAATCTTTGGGTTCTATTTCTTCAGTCTGTCTGTGGAGATTCTAGAAGCTTTCCTTTGATGCTACTGAGCCATGCGTTTTCCAGGTGTGTGGTCACAGGCCTGTGGCCCTGAGGGAACATAAGGGCACCTGTCGGGGGGGCTCTGAGGGGGGCCGGGTCACCCCTGTCTGGAAGGGGCTTGTTTCCTCAAAGACCCACAAAAGCCAGTCACCTCATTGTCATGACCGCTCCGTTGTTGAAACACTGAACTTTGGATTCATGTTGCTGACTAAGGAGAGGGAAAATGTCTAAGAAAGAAGGGCTGAAGGTGGCTCTGGGATAGAAGGTCTGAGGGTGTTCTTAAAGCAGCCACAGAGCGTTACAGGGGTCACCCCACCCCTGATTCTCCCAGTGATGATAGGACGTATCACCGTGTCACAGTACCTCCAGCTGTGCCGTTTGTAAGGTGTCCTGGGTCAGGGTGAGGTTCTTTGGTTTTGGTGGTGGATTCAGGTCAGAGATGGACCCCAGGCCACAGGATGAGAGGGACCCTGGAGTAGCCTTCAGGAAGGACATCTGCCCTTCCCCTCGTCTGAAAGTCTTTGGGTGTGGGGGAAACGATACTTCGTGGGAATTTCTTTTCAGTGGTTTGGCATCTTCACAGTTTGCTTTTCTGGTGATTGATCTTTTCCCCCCCCAGGAAGGGGGTGGGTCTGTGGAGGAAGCCAGGGACCCCGTTTTAGTCTCTTCAGCAGCACAAGTCAGGTTAAGGTCATCAGAGTCTTTTCCTTTCACTTGGTCACCTGGGCCTCAGGTTCGCATTGAGTCTTGGAGGTCTGCTCACTCCGGACCTCAGGACGCAGGGAAGTGGCTGTGGATGGCACGTAGGACACAGGGACTGTCTCCAGAGCCAAATACACGCCCGACATTTTGCAGGAATGAATGAGGAATGGCTTATGAACGACATGTTTAAAATCAGCGTGATTACCTTCATCGACCAAATTGCCTTGGGCGAGTCACTGTTTTCTATGTGTTTCTTTCTCTCTCTGGAAACTGGGTCTGCTCTGAAGCTGAATGTGAAAACCTTAGGAAAGGAAATAAGTCTTGAGGGTGGTTTCCATAAGCAGGGTTGTCTAAACTCAGCTGACCCCTGACTTCAGGGGTCAACGATTACGAGCTTCTAAACCCAGGTTGCCACCCCTCACCCCCCAGTGTCTTTGCAAAATCAGCTGACTTATCTTGAGGTTCAGGTAAGTGGAACATGTTGAGAAAGGCAGGCTTTTCATTGTTGCTGTTGCCAAAAAAATAAAAGAGAGAAAGTAAGAAAGATAAGAGAGGCAAAGACAAAGGGAAAGTAACAGAAAATCGCTGTCTTCAGAGTCTGTTCAGCATTTAAGCAGTCTTCCTCGCGTATTGCTGCGTCACTCCTGGTGTGGCTCTGGGGACGCGGCCGTGAACAAAACATACGCATCCCTGCCCTGTGGAACTGACGGTCCAGCAGGGCATGGAGACAGACTAAAAACAAAATAAATGAGTCCTCATTTATTAAAAGATGAGAGTTGCTGTGAGGCGGGGAGCAGGTAGGGGCTAAGATGCGTGGGGACTTATGCCGTTAAAATAGGCACTCAGCAGGCCTCAGGGAGGTTGACTTTGGCTGTTGTGTTTCAAAGCTGGATTCCACAGGACTATTAATAAAGGATTGTAATTTGCTGTCCAGAATCTTAAATATCAGACTGTGTTGATTGTCAGAAGCTACAGATTTCTCAGTTACATCATCACTGTTGAGACGGGTCCCCTTAGAATCCAGCAGAATTTGTGGTGCTTGCGTACGCTGTCCTGTGAGGCTCCGGTGGTCCTAAGCTGGATGCTCGCCTTTCTGGCTGGCCCAGCTGCATGGATGACATTTTAGGCCTCTTGCCTCTGGGTTGCCAGGATTTCTCATGTCAAACTGCTGATGATTGTATTTGCCCATTGTGATTCGGGGAGGTGGGGAACTTGTATAGCGTGGCTAGTTAAATGTGTTATGGGCACCGACAAACATAATGATCTTGGTTAGGAATATTCTTAAGAATATTATTTTTTACACCTCCTATTAAAAAAAAAAACAAAAAACCACTGAGCAAAGACTTGAAGGAGGTGAGGGAGGTCCTGCAGGGCTCTGGAAAAAATGGCAGATGCCGGGCTTCCCTGGTGGCACAGTGGTTAAGGATCCGCCTGCCAATGCAGTGACAAGGGTTCGATTCCTGATCCGGGAAGATCCCACATGCCGCAGAGCAACTAAGCCCATGTGCCACAACTACTGAGCCCGTGCGCCTAGAGCCCGTGCTCCACAACAAGAGAAGCCACCGCAATGAGAAGCCCACACACAGCAATAAAGAGTAGCCCCTGCTCGCTGCAACTAGAGAAAAGCCCTTGCACAGCAATGAAGACCCAACGCAGCCATAAATAAATAAATATTAAAAAAACTAAAATGACAGATGCCAAGGCCCTGCGGCAGGCGTGACTGGAGCAGGAGGAGGGCGGAGTAAGAGGGAGTGAGGTCACAGCGGTGGCAGAAGGGGAGGATGGGGCAGGGGCAGGGGCAGTGGTACAGAACACGTGAGGCCTTGTGCACCATCAGAAGGACATTACTTTTACCCTGAGCAAGATAAGAGGCGCTAGACAGTCTTAGGATTGGACAGATGGTATGATTTGACTTATCCCTAGACCCATGACCTTCTAACGCCTTTGAAACCAAACTCCGAGGGACGGAGTTATCTCTGACCTCTCGTGCAATTGTTCTCAGCCTTTTTTTCCTCTGGGATGCACAGGGCTAACTGCTGACGTAGTTGCAGATGACCGATTTCACGGCCACCCCCCGGGTATTGGTAACTCCCTCTCCCTTACACTCTGCAGTTTAATGAGAAAACAAATAGTGCTGCAGATGCTCTTTGCTTAAAAACTTGCCATGGGTAAAACTGAAAAGGAAACAGAAGCCACTATAAAATCACAGTTCACACGCAGTACAGCAGGTCGCAATCCCAGCTGCTGCTGGTCCTTCGTTGTTTTCTCTGGACCTCTGTGTGGATGGAGCGGGCTGAGGTTCTGGAACGCTGGCTGTGCAGAAAGCTTACTGGGTTAGCATGAGGAAGCGGAGCTGCCAGAGGCGGAAGCTTGAATTTGCTCTAAGTTTTGAAAAGTAGTAATGGTCTTCCTATAGAAGGCCTTGCTCCCTGGGATCCATTCTTCTTTTTTTTAAAAAAATAAATTTATTTACTGATTTATTTTTGGCTGCATTGGGTCTTCGTTGCTGCGCGCGGGCTTCTCATTGCGGTGGCTTCTCTTGTTGCAAAGCACGGGCTCTAGGCGCAGGCTTCGGTAGTTGTGGCTCGCTGGCTTCAGTAGTTGTGGCTCACTGGCTTCATTAGTTGTGGCACACAGGCTTAGTTGCTCCGCGGCATGTGGGATCTTCCCAGACCAGGGCTCGAACCCGTGTCCCCTGCATTGGCAGGCAGACTCTCAACCACCGCGCCACCAGGGAAACCCCAGGATCCATTCTTTACACACGACCAAGGTGATTCTGTAGCGAGCACGTCCCACCCTGTCACTGCCCTGCTGTGAATCTTCTATGGCTTCACCTTGTTCTTAGGATGGAGTCCAAACTCCTTCCTGGGACCCCTCCCGCCCTGCCAGCCCATCTTTCCCCGCCCTGCTTCCTACTCTGCGCTACCAGAACTGTCAACTCCTCCAAACTTGGAAATTGTTCTGTTGCATTTGTAAACTTCACATGTGGGGTCTTGGGCTTGCTTTGTTCACTATTGTTTCCTCGGCATGTAGCACAGTGCCCAGCACGTAGCAGGTGCTCACGAAATACCGTTGCATGCGTGAATGAACAAAAAATTACTTGCAAAAAGCACCTCACGACTGATTGCTGCTCACTAGTTTGGTCACAGACCTGCAGTCCGAGCTCTAGTGGTTTGTGTGTGTGACTTTTTCGATGCTCTGCTCTTGGGACTTTTTTTATTAACCCACAAGATAGTTTCTCCTTCCTCTGAAGCCTCCTTGCGTTTTATTGGAACCTCCCTTGAGGCACTTGTCAGTTTCGATGTCTTTCATTTATTTACACGGGTGTCATCTCCCGCAGGCCAGGGCGACAGGAGGAGGGAACAACCCAGCTGACTCATGTCTGAGTCACTTTATGTTCCCAGGTACCAACCCAGGTCTTGAACGTGGGGCTGCAAAAAAGCATATTTGTTCAATGAAGTCGTTTAAAACCAATGAATGAGCCTGAGCTCTGGCTTCTCCTTCACTTACCCACACTGTGAGCCCTGACTGAGTGTTAGGAATATATCGGGGCGTTTATTTGGAAAATCAATCTCCTGCAGACCCCACGCAGAAGCCACAGTCACAGCCCGGTGCCCAGCCGGCCATACAGCCCGGGTTCTCTGAGATGCCCGGCGTGGATGGAGGTCCATGTGAGTTGGCCCAGGGCAGGCTCGAAGTTTGTCATCATTCCCCGACAGGCAATGACAACCAATTAGAGCTCTAGTGAGAAACTGAATTGCGTTCTCCCTTGCCTCCTGCTCACCCCTGACCACCACCATCCCTCTGCGGCTTGCTCTCCGAGTCCAGGCTGATTTATCTCCTGAATTTACTGTCACGGCCCAGGAAGGAAGGCGCATTCAGGGAGGAAGCGGTCTCATGGCTCATGGGCCTGAGCAGCCTGCGCTGAAATCTGTCAGCCGGCAGAGGAAGGCGGGCGGGATGGAGGCGGCCTGGATGGCTTGACGGGAAACTCGCTTATGGAGAGATGAGTGAAAACAAAACAAGCAAACAACCCCCTGCCCCCAGCCCTTCTCTCCTGCCCGGGGGCGGTGGCTGGAACTCGGTTCCGTCCTAAGGAAGCTGCAGGCACCAGAGTTGCCAGGATACAGAGGGGGCAGCGGGAGGCCTGTCTTGCCCCCCTCCCCAAGACCGCATTGGTCAGAATACCGCTCTGCCTTTCCAGGATGGATGGATTGTGAAGCCGCATAATTTGTAAGGAAGAGCTCTCGGTTTCAGTTTCCTTTGGAAAACTCATGCCTATAAAAGCTGAAAAGAAGCTGGCTTTGGTCCAGCCATTGATGGAGGGGGATGATGATTTGCAAACATCAGAACAAATTCTAGCTGCTCTGAAAACCCATTCTGGGCTCCACTCTCTTTTCCACTGTGGCAACCTCTCCTCCCGGTGGGGTGGGTCACGGTGTGTACCTGTGGTTTTCTTTTTCTCCAAAGGAAGGGAATGACTGGGAGTGTGTCACCTGTATGTCGCCCCCCCCCCGGGGGGGGCTGGCTGACATGTCTGTCTAAGTGGTGTGATTTAAAGGTATCCTTTGGCTGTGAAGCCCAAAGTTCCACCATTAGAAAGCATCCCGTAGGTTCTTAAAGGGATTTTCATCTCTGAAAGTCTTCCATTCATTGCATACACTTAAGTCTTTCCAATAGGATCTCGAATCGTGCAGATGCAAGGATCTAATACTTACCTTGTGGGATTAGCCGAGGATTAGGCAAAAGGGAGGAGTGGAATTTAGGGCAGGTTCATGGAATGGGATGGAGAGGGATGAGGTGAGGATAGAGGGGCTAAAGGGAGGAAAAGTTCACCCCTTGCTTAGGACAGCAACTGGGCCCAAGACTCCTTCCTAGGTATTCGCACGTCCTAGGATGTGGGTTCCAGGCGGTCTGGGTCCCTGTCACAGTGTGGAGTTTGATAAATGATGTTGGACTAAAAGTGGAAGTAGGGACCAGTGGGGGAGTTACTCGGATTTTGAATCCCCTCCTCGTGCACATGCCATCCACGTGGCCGTGCTGTCAGCCCAGGAGTCAGCTGGGCTTCTCGGCCCCAGTGCCCAGGGTTTTATCTCTTACCCTCCACTAGACTTTCAAACGCTGTGCGGAATAATGTAGTGTTGCATTATTACATTAATCTACGTAGAGTAATGTAGCACTTGCTTTGCATACTTCATCTGAATGTGATCTTGAGACCACCCCGTGAGGTGGGTATTATTATCCCCACTTTCCAGATGAGGAAGCAGAGGCTGACTGGCCCAAGTCCCACAGCCAGGTTCTCAGCTCTTGTCTGTCTCCTAACACCCTATAGACGATGCTCACGGGTGCGAATCTTCCTCATCTCACGCACTGGTCATGCTGAAATCACTATTTTATGTGCCCGTCTCCCCACTGGTCTGCACCCCAATGCCCACGCTGTACAGGGCAGGGGGTCTCACACGAGCATCGCTAAAGGCTGATGTTGTGACCACAGTGGTCCAACCTCTGAGCTCTGCAGCCTGACTACCTGGGTTAGAATTCCTGCTCTGCCACTTTCTAGGTGGCATCCTGGAACTAGTTCACTTCAGACGTCTCCGTGACAGATTGGATGTCTCTCAGATAAATAGCAGTCAGAACACAGCTCATCTGATTACGGCTCAATGGAAGAAGAAAAAGACAGAGCTAAGAAAAAGAAAAGCAACAATGGCCAGAAATGGCTGCTGTGACCCTCCCACTAACACCCCAACCCTCCCCCACCTGGCGCCCAGAAGACGCTGCTAATTTATCACACGCGCTTTCCCACGAGCTGGATAGTGGCTCCAGAATCCTCAGCACAACATCCCAGACAGCTGCTACCAACCAGATCGGCGTTGACACAGGCATTGAGACCCGTTTTCTATTCCAGTGTTGTTTAACCAGCAATTTGGTGAAACCAAATTGTTTATATACCCAAATTGCTATAAACTCTCCCCGTACCTCTATATTCTCATCTGTAAATTGGAGACAATGGTGGTTGTCCTGGAGTCGTACATGAGATTGGAGCCTGGCATACCAGAAAATGTTGGTTATTACGATTTTTTTGGAATCACACGTTCAGCTCTGGACCCATAACTTCCAACATGCTAAGAACTTTGGGAATTAAAAAAAAAAATCTTTCTACCTTCAATGTATCTTCAATTCAGGTCAACAGAGTCTGCTGAGTAGGAAACAAGATTAAAAAACCCTCAAGAAGTGGTAAGTGAGCCATTACTGGGGGACTGGGATGAGGCAGAATGAGGTCCGCTTGTCGGGAGAACAAGGGAGTCGGTCAGGGAAACGTCGCAGAGGAAGAGGGCTTTGCACGGGCCTGGCAGAATCAGTAGAATTTCACAGAGATTGGGAAGGCGCGGGCATCGGAGGAAGCATGGTCATGAGCGAGGCCAGGGCAGGGGCCCGGTGCTCAGGTATGGGCAGGTGGTGGACCGTGGTGGGGGATGAGGATGAAGAGGATGGTAGAGGCTGGAGGGTGAACGTTTCTGAGCGGCAGCTTCAGACTCTGGGCTTTCTTCTACAGCTGCTGGGAAGCCAGCAAAGGGCTTTGGGTAGGAGAATGTAACGCCTGGAACGCTGGCTCTGGCTGGGAGAGGAAGAGGGGCCATTGGAGTGGTGGGGAGTGGAAACCAGTTAGGAAAACGTTGCCCTCTCCAGGAGACACTGGATGAGGTCCTAATTAAGAGGATGGCAGACAGTTGACATTGTTGAGGGTACCAGCCACCGTGCTGTGCAAGTCACACACCTCAGCTCATCCAGTGCTCACAGCAGCCCCACCAGGAATCACTACCCGCTTTACCGACGAGGAAACCGGGTCTTGCTGCAGCCAGGAAGGGCGAGGAAATAAGGTTGCCGTCTGGGGCATCATAAGGGTGCCCCTGTGGTCTGGGATCCGGTCCTCAGTTTGCAGTCTCAGCAACTTGACTTGGAGGCACAGCCAGAGGACAAGCAGGTTTGGGAAGTGACTTGATGCTAATCCAACCCACAGGAGTCTGGTGTGGACACTTGCTCACCAACTTCACAAGGAGAAGTATGGCTTTTCTGGCCCTCTGGTGTCCTGCTGTCTTGTTGTGTTCTCCGGTCAGTGCATTCGTCCCTTTAAGAGAATCTAAATGGCCAGTGAGTTGCAGCAGTGTCTGGTGAGCGTGCAATCAGAGGAACAGGGGCCAAATCATCTTGAAGAACATGTCGTCAAGACCGTGGTGAGGCCTGATGACCTACTCTTGCCCCACAGCCGAGAGCATCACACTCGTTACAAATTGTTAAACAACACTGGAATAGAAAATGGGCCTTATTGCCTGTGTCAACACCGATCCGATTGGTAGCGGGTGCTGTGATGAGACATTCTGGAGCCACTTTCAGGCGCGTGGGAAAGCATGTGCGATAAATTAGCAACGTCTTCCGGGGCGCCAGGTGGGGGAGGGTTGGAGTGTTAATAGCAGCCATTTCTGGCCATCGTTGTTTTTTTCTTCTCTCTGTTCTTCTTCTTTGTTTGAACCATATTCAGATGAGCCGTGTTCTGACTGCTACTTATTTGAGAGACATCCAATCTGTCACAGAGACGTCTGAAGCGAACCAGCGCTGTGCATTGGGTATTGATTTTGCTGGTTACCTCTCAGAAGGTGAGATTATAGCACATGTCTTTCCTGGCTGCCACTGTCAGGTTCAGGGGTTAAGTTCAGGTCAGAGAGCCAGGAAGTGGCAGGGTCCACGCGCAGACCCCAGTCTGCGGGGACATGGAGCCCACTGCCCCCTGGCACTGAAGCGATGGCAGTGGAGGCTGCCTCCTCCCCACACATGTGTGAGTTGCCACTCATGTTCCTGTTAGAATGGAGCTTTCCAACCCAACTTCCCCAACCAAAGTTTTGATAGAATCACCAACAAAGCAGGACTGTTGGCCTCTGGGCTGGGCCTGCCTCCACCCCCATCTCTCTGTGCCCATCCAAATGCCACCCTCCTTTGGGCCGGAGAGGGTCCCACGGTCCCTCCTCCCCAGCTCCCATGACCCCACCGCCCTCCTGTCCTCCCCAGGCTGTGTCCTCATCTAGCAGGCGATGCATCTCTGCATTGGGATAGCTCTGGACCAAATAAATAAATATTTACGGTGTGAAAAAAGTGAATAACCATTGAACACCACCTCTGACCTCTGTGTGTGAGTGTGTGTGTGTGAAATGTGACAATGTGTGGAGTTTGTTGCACTGAATGACAAGTCAGCGGCACGTGTTCCACTGCTGCCTTTGTTCTTCTCCTTATGGACCCCTCCCTCGTTGAAACAGCCTTTAAGGAGAATTGCAGCCTTTCTCAGATTTGGTTAAAAAACATTTGCAGATGGAGTGGTGAACTGACAAGCTGGGAGGTTTGGGTTTTCAGTCTCCATCTAAACTGTCTTCCTGTAGTGTTTTGAAAAATCACTTCATTTTGAAAGTGCTTGTTTCTCCATCTGAAAACATGCACTTGGTACCGAGGATCACAAAGGAGTTTGGTGTCAGGCGCTGAGTTCATGTTAGCAGGTTGTCCTGTACGTCTCGGGCACGCAGTGGTGCTCAAATAGATGCTCTGGGATTAGGATCCTTGTCCGAGCCCTTTCTCTGTACCCCATTCATCGCCGAAGTGGCCACTGGGAACTTCGTCTCCAGCCGTTGAATAAATGGGATATATTTGGAGTGTGTAGTGCATAGGGCAGCATTAAGGTTTGGTTTTTTTTTTAATTGAAGTATAGTTGATTTACAATCAGTTGTACAGCAAAGTGATTCAGTTCTACATGTAATATATACACTCTTTTTAATATTCTTTTCCATTATGGTTTATTACAGGATATTGAATATAGTTCCCTGTGCTATACAGTAGAACCTTGTTGTTTATCCATTCTCTATGTAATAGCTTACATCTGCTGACCCCAGCCTCCCACTCCATCCCTCCCCCAAACCCCTCCCCCATGGCAATCACCAGTCTGTTCTCTATGTCCGTGAGTCTGTTTCTGTTTTGGAGATGGGTGCATTTGTGTCATACTTTAGATTCCACATATAAGTGATATCATATGGTATTTGTCTTTCTCTTGCTGACTTACTTCACTTAGTATGATTATCTCTAGGTCCCTCCATGTTGCTGTAAATGGCATGATTTCATTCTTTTTTATGGCTGAGTAATATTGCATTGTATATATGTACCACATCTTCTTTATCCATTCATCTGTCAATGGACATTTAGGTTGTTTCCATGTCTTCAGCCTTAAGTTGTTGATTGAAAGTCAACAAAGTCTTTGCTTTGCTTTTTGGTGTCTAGGTGTCTCATTTTGTTTGTGTAACAATGCAGGTGTGCCCTGCTTAGAGAAATTGCTGATGGCTGAGCTGGGGAGTCTGTCTCTGGGGTCCCCCACGATCTAGTGGGTCCCCTGTTGAGGCAGCTGTGCCAGGGCCCAGGGTGACATGCAGAGCTGTCTGGAGACTCCCTTCCATCATGCCTTTCCCACATGGAGACCTTCCTCTGAAATTTCCTCCTTCCCTCATCCCCAGCAAGCCTTGCCCTCGCTCCTGTTCCTTCAGAGTCTTATTCTGGATCATTTCCCAAGCTGGTGAGTGATTACTGAGCTCCTGAGATGGGCAAAGTCCTGGGGGGCTGCAGACATTAAGCCTGGGGTGGCCACTCTTAAAGCACTTGCAGGGGCTTCCCTGGTAGCGCAGTGGTTAAGAATCTGCCTGCCAATGCAAGGGACACTGGTTCGAGCTCTGGTACGGGAAGATCCCACATGCCGCGGAGCAACTAAGCCCGTGTGCCACAACTACTGAGCCGGAGCCCTAGAGCCCGCATGCCACAACTACTGAGCCCACGTGCCACAGCTACTGAAGCCTGCACACCTAGAGCCCATGCTCTGTAACAAGAGAAGCCCGCGCACTGCAACGGAAGAGTAGCCCCCACTCGCCGCAACTAGAGAAAGCCCGTGCGCAGCAGCAAAGACCTGACACAGCCAAAAATAAATAAATGTATTAAAAAAAAAAAAAAGCACTTGCAGCCGGAAAGGGGAGAGGAGGCAGGTACAGAAACCACAAGATTCCAAAGAAGGAAGGAATCTGCCACAGGGGATAAAAGGTTTTGGAAATTCAGAAGAGAGAGAATCCTGCGAGCAGAGCAAATCAAGGGAAGTCCCACAGAGATAGTACAAGTTGGCTGTAAGGGACAGGTTTGGTGCAGACAGTCGAGGGTGGAGGGAGAGGAGAGCACGGAAGGGTGTCCCAAGGGAGGGAACAGAGTGTGCGGACAGCCCTGAGTGGTCAGCTCATATTCAGTCGGTTCGGGGCAGGACAGGAACGGAGGTATGAGGTCAGGTTGGAAGCTTAGCCGGAAAGGGGACCAGGAAGGGCCTGGGGATGACCTGCCAGGGTGTCCAAAGGACCTGGAAAGCATTGAGGAACGACGGAGGAGTTCTGAGCGGGGAAGGAGCAGGATCCTGGTTGAGGTTCAGGAGCCAGGAGGAGGGGGTACTTGGGAGATGGCTGCTGAGCGGTCCAGGCGAGAAGTGATGAAGCCCGGATGCACGGTGTGACAAGGAAAGCAGTGGATGCGAGTGATGATGGGCTGAGGAAGGGAGCCGTCGCTGACACGTCCTGAGTGCGGGCTCTACTCTCAGGGTAGACAGGACCCAGCCACGGCTCTGTGAGGTCATTGCGTGTGGCGCTGAGGACACAGAGGCACAGAGAGGTGAATCTGCCCACGGCCACAACAGCAAGTATGCAGTGGAACTCGATGAGTGGCCAGGAAAGCTGGTCCCAGAGCCTGGCTTCTGAGCCAGTACCTCATTCTGCTTTCATGCGAGCTGCAGAAGCAGGAGGCTCAAAAGGAGAGGCAGGGGCCTGGGGACGGCTGGCGTCCATCTTGCCGGGTCCTGTGGTGGCATTTCATGTGGAACTCTCGAGCCCATTGGCTGAATGCTTGACTCCAGGGTGCCAGTGTGCGGCTCTGTGGCGGGATCCTGCAGGCCTGGCTTTTGGACCCTTCGCATCACCCCCTCTACTCATTCCTTCAGCCGAGGCTTCTTGGGCCCCCTGTGCTCTATAAACCAAAGCAGAACCACCTCAGTAAGCGGGTACCCATCTGAACTCAAGAACCAGATGTGTGGCAGGATGTTTACTTAATTTGCAAAAGCTTCACCGTGGGGTTTCTTTAAGTAGCTAGCTCCCAAGTGCATAGGAAAATTATAATATATAAAAACTTCCATGGAAGGCAAAAAAAAAAAAAAAAAAAAGGAAAAAAAAGCCTTAACTGAATAGACTCAGATATACTGTACATGCTGAAAGTACCTAAAAATGTTTCCAATTTTCTCCTTGCCTTTCATATTTGTCAGTGAATTTAATGACAAACATCAATCACCTAAAAAAAGTATCCATGTGGTAGCACTGAATTGTTTTACAGGTCTTGCTGAAGAACTGAAGATGTAATCGAGTTCACATGTCCCAAACAGGAGAATTATGGAATTGATTAATTATATCCCCAAGGGATGTTTTGCTTTAGGAAGGAATCCACTAAATATAGTTTGCTATTGCAGTTCTTGTTTTTATGTTATTAGTTCATGGGGGCCGAGGAGATTGGGGGCGAGCGGGGAGGTTAGGGCGACAGAGCAATGAAGTGTTATAAGGCTTAACTAGCTGGACATCAGTCAGAGTGAAATGACCAGCCTTTCCTCACGTGGGCGAAAATAAAGAGAGTCAAATGCCATGGGGGTACATGGGCTTAAACACCCCTGATCAGGGTTTCCCCAAGAAGGCTCAGAGCCTTAATATGCTCCCTTGTTTTTGAATCTCTAAAGATAAAGTTTGCATTTCCCACGCTTACCTGGCCAGCGCACCCTTGGGGTGCAGTGGGTGACATTGCACAAGGCTGGTGTTCCTGGGAACACACTTTGGGAAATGGAGTTTCAGTTTCCATGGAGAGGATGGTGTTCAGATTTTCATTTCAGGGCAGACGTTGATCACTGGAGTACATATGTAGGGTCCCAATTTTGAATGAGAAAGGACTTTCCAACGGTTAGAACTCTCCAAAGAGGGAAGGATTTGATCAGAGGCCTGTCAAGAAGGTCAGGAAGAGGAGCTAGGTGGACCGGGACGAAGACTTAGATGACCTTGGAAATGATAACCCTGAATGACGTGATGGTAAGATACATGACTCAGCCCGGAAGCAGGGTTGGGTTAACAAACACCCCATGTGCTGCGTTCACTTCGGTGCACAGTTACTTTGTTAGGGGGTTGACTTATCTAAACGTCATCTAATTTCTTTCTCCTGCTGGGTCTGTGGGGCCTTGATACTCGCATGGCTGGTTTAACAGCTCTCTGTGGAAATGAGAAAATCATTCAATCAGGGGAAATGGATTTGGGATGAGAAAAGGAGCTTTTTCCAGTGTGGGTATTTTAGGAATGTCTCTACCATTTAGTATATACGGCAGTTAAAAATCTTTGGACGTTCTGATTAGCTGGTGTCTAATGATCAAGTCGATGAAATCCTTGAAATCTTATAAGCTGAATAGGATGGAATTCTTTCATCTAATTTGGGATCCAGAGTTACATCTTATTCACTTAGATTTGCATAGGTGATTAGAAATAGAGAGGTCCTAATTCCAAACATGTAAGATGAAATAAAAATTAATTTTTGCGATGTGCTATCTTTTGATTCAGATAAAATGCTCAGATTTTGATTCACTAAGGATCCAAGAGATGCCCCCTGAGATCTTCTCAGCAGGCAGCACCTTCCCCCCATGGGCGTTAGGAAATACCCGGGGGGTGGGGGGTGGGAGGACGGTACGGATATTTAGGGACAGGCCTGCAGGACGCAGAAGTGACTCACTCGGTATGCCACTCCCGCTGGGAAATAAGATCTCATCTCGCGGAGGTGGAGACAGAGGAGCGGAATGGTTGGGTGACTTGCTTGCTGGCAAACAGATCCAGGGAGACATGCAGGGGGTGATATTAGGAAGCCTGAAGGATGGCAGCTTTTTGCTCTCTCAGTTTGAAATACCCACCAGGCAGCACCAGGCATATCCTCATCAACACCGATGTGCATTTCTACAACATACTCTGTTTGTCCTGGCTCTGTATTTGGCTTGAGAGCGTGCATGTTCAGTTTAACAGCCCCCCAGGAAATATTCCTTCTTCCATCAGGCAGCCTCAGAGCAGGGGTAGACCTCCCGGAACTGGGGTGGGCTGGGGGATGACTTCCTATCTGGAATGAGGGCGTGGCAGGCACATCCCTGTGCTGGAGGGCTCCTGGCGCCCTTAAAGAAGCTGGTATCCGGCATATGAAGGGTCTACTGTCTCTAAACCAAGGACTCAGCATATATATACTGGCTGAGCTCCTGTTTTGTACCAATGATTTACATCCTTGGGTTGCTTAGCTCCATTCCCCATTTGGCCAGAGCTGTCTCTGACTGCTGTGTCCTTGGCCTTCATTTAGGGGGGCCACCCCAGCTGCTCATGCAAGTGAGTTGGGAACAGCCATGGGCCCCCAGCCGCCCCTCAATCTGCTCCTTACTCCCAGCACTTGCTCTCTCCTGCCGAGCCCTGGACTCTGGGATGGGACCTGAACTTGACCCTCTGGGCCTTGGGGACCTTGTGCCTCCCCTCCCCTGCTCCCCTCTCCTGGGCCCGTTGGTTCTAGCTCTATGTCTTGAGCACACACTCTCACCCAGGAAGGGCAGGGAGAAGGAGTGTGGCCATCCAGGGGTGTGGAACGTGCTGGACCAGAGGACGGACGACTTGGTTTCTGGTCCTACTTCCACCGTGACCTGTGACATTGAGCCAATCGCTTCATCTTTCCAGACCTAGAGTTGAAGGGTTGTTCCCGGGTCCCAAGATCTGTGCCTTTCCATCTGCACCCAGAGCGTGCGACTCCGAATTTGGTTTTTGATTTCCACTCTGGTTGGGATTAGGAACGACTGCAGGCTGACCCCTCTGCAGAAGGCAAGAGCAGTGTGTGTGGTGGAAATAAAAAGAGGGCGGGGAGGGAAGGTGGCGAGAGCAGAGCCTGAGCACCGGGGTCAGGGAGCCTGGGAAGGTGGTCTTGCTGGGATCCCTGGGGTGTGGTCCCAAGCAGAAGGCAGGCGGCACCACTCCTGGGAGGGGATGCTCCTTGTGGTCCCCGGCCTGAAAGGGATCTCTCGGATCACACAAAAATTAGGGGGATTCCAAAGCAATTAGGGAAGCACCCCTAAATGTTTGTGGACGATCCAAAGCTTGCTGACCGTCTAGGAAAACTGCAGAGGGCAGGGAAGGTGGAGGTGCCGAGGAGGCTTGGGGGCGAGGGGCACACATGAATCCCACTCCCCATCACAACCTCTGAATGACTTTCTTCTCCTCTCTCGAGCCTTCCAAACGGAGTCCTCCCAGTTAAAACATAAAGGAATGACTTTTTTTTTCCCCCTGGAGGGAGACTTCGCACAAATATAGAAGCACAGGGCAGAGACATTTCTCTTTAGCATTGCTGGTTAGGGATTTTACCCGTTTTCTACTGAGGCATGGTGAGATGTTAAATGCCAAAAACACTCCTGATTTTTTGTGTGTACGTGGTGTAGCCCCACCCCACCTGCCTTTACCCTCTTTGAGTAACCTCTCTAGTAAAACTGTAACACATCCACCCACAGAAAAGATGGTGAACCCAGCAGGCCTCTGCCCTCCTCAGCACCCTCCCCCCACCCAGTCCCCAGCCCCGGAGTCTAACGCCCTCTGACCCGCTGTTTGTCTCCACGTCCGAGGTTGCCCCGACAGTGACGGTCCACACACACTCACACACGGTCACACACACGCGCGCGTGTGCACGCGTGCATACACACGCACACAGATGCACATCCATTCCCTGGGCAAGTATGGGAGCCACTCCGGCCTTGGAGTCTGGGAAAAGCACCACCTGTGGCCCGGGAAGCATCAATCACGTGGGTGGGAAGGATCTAGTAGAAGAGAAGAGCCTGCTCCAGCCCCCTGCCCCCGGGTGGGGTGTTGGGATGCAGGAGGATGTGTCATCCCATCCCGGGGAGGAGAAGAAGCTGGATGCTTTAGTAATGAGTCACGCAGGTTAACTCAACAAACTCCTGCAGACACTTGAAAAATGTTCATGCTATTTATGCACTCAGTCCAAGAGGAAATCATGGAAAGATACTGGTTCAAAATGAAGAGGAGGTGAACTGGGGCCTCCAAGCTGGTCTGATTAGCCAGCTGCGTTCCAAGTGAGGTCCTGGGAAGACCCAGGAAGGTCTGTGACTTCAGCCTCCCTGATGGGCTCTGGGACAGGGTCGGCACTTAGCAAATGAGAGATGATCACTAGAGCAAGTGCCTGGAATCTGCACGGCCATAGAACACACCAAGCTGCCCTTAGAGAACAGAGACCTTCCCAGGCTTTCTCTCCTCTCTTTCCCAGCCAGACCTGCCATCTCTTATTTATTGCTTTCTCCAAGTTCCCCGGGGTTTCTATGCTTCTAGTCTCATCGTCCCCTAGAGCACAATGTTTACAGCAGTGGGCTTGGCTCCAGATTGCAGAGTTCAAATCCTGACTCTACCCCTTATATGCTGTGTGACTTTGGGCAAGTTTCTTAACGTCTCTGCGCCCCCGCTTTCCGCTCGGAAAATAAGGACAATTAGAGCATCTACCTTCCGATGTGGCTGTGAGGACTGAATGAGTTGACGCTTGTAAAATGCTTAGAACAGTGCCTAGCACCCCCGAAATGTTACTTCTTTTTCTTTCTTTTGGTTTCTCTACCAGCGCCTCTTCTGGTCCCATAGGCATCAAAAGACGCACAGAATCTGTGGGTGTAGGGGAGGGCATTCCAGACCCGGCAAGAGGTGTATCCTGTGATGGGAGAGGGCTGGGGAGGGCATTAGAGTGTTTCTTGCCTGCATCAAGCTTACCTCTCACGAACTTTGCATTTCCAGACACACAGTGTCCATCCCTGCCTGCAGTCAGGCCTCTGCTCCAGTGTCACCTCCTCAGAGAGGCCACGTGTGTCTAGGGCTGCATCCCACATGGCTCTCCATCCCTTTCCTTGCTTGGCAATTATCACTTCCCCATAGGAGACGTGTACCTGTGTCTTACTGCCCTAACCACTTCCCTTCTCCCATCAGAAGGCAAGCTCTGTGAGAGCAGGTTGTCTGTCTGTGGACGTGCTGGGTCCTCAACAGTCCCAGCTCCTAACAGGCACACAAATATTTGTTAAAGAAACAAATGAATCTAACAACTATCATCTCATCTTCCTCTTTGCATAACCTTCTTTGTGAGGGATGGAAACTCCCTTCAACCTCATGATGGGAGACATTTCAAACTTTAAAGGCTGTACTATCGTCAGAAATAAATTATTCTTGTACGTAATTTTCACACCATTTCCTAGAGTAGGCATATTTATTCTGTTGACTAACATACATATTTTTAATTGACAAGTGTTTGTTTCTGGATCCCCGCCTTCTGTTGGAAGAATGCATTCCCTTTATCTTCTAGAACCAAACACCTAGAACACAGGGGGCTCCAAATAAGCATCCGTGGCATTGAAATTGAAGCCGGTGACTCCCTAAAAACTGGCAGCCCTTAAGGCTTGGTTCAAGTCTCACTGCTCAATAAAAGATTCCTCCGAGTGCCATATTCCCCTCTGATCTCAACCCTTCCTTTGAATTCCTGGAACTTCTTGTTCGAATCTCTCATTTCCTTTTTTTAAAGGATTTTACTGGAGGCTAGTTGATTTACAATGTTGTGTTAGTTTCAGGCGTACAGCAAAGTGATTCAGTTATACATATACATATATCCACTCTTTTTCAGATTCTTTTCTCATATCGGTTGTTATCACAACATATTGAGTAGAGTTCCCTGTGCTATACAGTAGGTCCTTGTTGGTTATCTATTTTATATATAGTAGTGTGTATCTGTTAACCCCAAGCTCCTGATTTATCCCTCCCCCCGACCTTTCCCCTTTGGTAACCATAAGTTTGTTTTTGATATCTGTTAAGTCTGTTTCTATAAGTTCATTTGTATCATTTTATAAATTAGATTCCACATATGAGTGATATCATATGATATTTGTCTTTCTTTGTCTGACTTACTTCACTTAGTATGATAATCTCTAGGTCCATCCATGTTGCTACAAATGGCATTATTTCCTTCTTTTTTATGGCTGAGTAATATTCAATTGTATATATGTACCACATCTTCTTTATCCGTTCCTCTGTCGATGGACATTCTCATTTCCTCCGTTTTTATTAATTAATTAATTAATTTTTATTTTTGGCTGCGTTGGGTCTTCGCTGCTGCGCGCGGGCTTTCTCTAGTTGCGGTGAGCGGGGTCTACTCTTCGTTGAGGTGCGCAGGCTTCTCATTGCGGTGGCTTCTCATGTTGCCGAGCACGGGCTCTAGGTGCGAGGGCTTCAGTAGTTGCGGTACGCGGGCTCAGTAGTTGCGGTACGCGGGCTCAGTAGTTGTGGCACACGGGCTTAGTTTCTCCGTGGCATGTGGGATCTTCCCGGACCAGGGCTTGAACCCCTGTCCCCTGCATTGGCAGGTGGATTCTTAACCACTGAGCCACCAGGGAAGTCCCTCATTTCCTTTTAATCATACACTCATGGAGTATCTCTTGAGCTATTGTCTTACTGAATCTTTAACCCGTTTATTGTTCTATGTATTTTCCATATAGCTATATCTTTCACCTCTGCTAGTTTGCAGTCTTCCCAAGGCTAGGAACCACAGAATATGCTTATTTGCGTCTGCCATCGTGTTCTCGGATTGTGCGTGGCAATTCGGCAGTTTGACTGGAAGGGTAAATGAATGAGGAGAAGCAGACCTATCAGTACCACTAACAGTCCTGCAGTGTCGATAATTTACCTCCACTACCCTCACCCTAAAAGCGCTTGTGGAACTAAAGGTTGATGCGAATATTGACAATGATTTTCCTTTGGAAATGTTGATTGGCCTCTAGGTATCTGATTTCAGAAATCCTGGAAATGTCTTTCTCTGAAGGCTAAGAACTAGCTCAGTCATTACAGAAACAATAATGGTTGTGTTAGTGATAATTGATTCACTGCCCTTTTCCCACTTTCTTTCTCTAATGCTTATCCTTCCTTTATTTAGGAGTTCAAAGTCGGGGTGCTAAGAAAAGTCATGTTGAAAAGTAGCTCATGGGGGTGGTTGTCAAGGGTGATTTTAGAGTAAAAATGAGGTCTTCATAAAGTCATAACATTTTGGAGATGGAAAGAACATCAATACATCTATAACATTTTATTTCTTTCAAAAGATATGAAGCCAAGGTTTCAGAGAGGGACCGTCTAGTCATGCTTCATCATTGTCTAGATTTGAAATGTCCAAATGAGAAACATACCTCAGGATTCACCTGTGGTAGGTGGGGTTTTCTGCAGATGAAGCAGGATGTAGAGAAAGGTAGATCAGGCTGATGATTTATAGCTTATTTCCTCACCTTTTTTCATTTAAATAATTATAAAAGGGGTGATAAATATACTGCATGAAAAGATATTCAAAAGAGAAGCCAGCCAGAATTCACAAGAGGATTAAATAGAAAGATAATGGTCTCTATTCAATTATTAAGAATACTATGATGAGCCCCGTGTGAGATATTATGTGTGGCATCTGTCCTGTTGCCTTGGCAGTAAAGAGAATAGGATCAAGAAGTAGAAGGCAGATGCCAAGGTGCTTTTCTGTGGTGGCCACTAAGTACCCCGTTGAAAGGAGCTTAAGAGCATCTCGAAGGAAAGAGCCTGCTTTCCTGTTGTCAAGTTGTGAAAAATGGCAAACTTCAGGGGACCGTAGGTAGGCTGGGTGGTAGCTTAATTGGGTTTGATTGCCTTGAAAAGTTTTGGCTCTGGGAAGAGAGAGGAAACCTCTTCAGTCAGCAATTGGCCAGCTGGGTCCACCCTTGACCATTGGGGCCCAAATGAAAAGGGAGAGAAGTTGGTTCCACTGCAGAGGGTCCCTAAGGGTTCCACTGCCTTGGGGCTGAGAACCCAGGGCAGCTGGGCAGGCTTAGCACCTGCTTCTTGGACCTTTCCTCGCCTGGTTCAGAAGGGGTTGGTACTAAAGTCATGGTTGTGATTCTAGAGAACTCAACTGGGGTAGCCTGGGATTAAGGTCAACCTTATAGTTTCAAGACTCTCCATTTTCCCAGCCCTCTGGGAAGGACAGTTTCAATCATCTCTAATTAAACCTTTAATATAACAAAAGAGAAACAGACACAGATACAGAGAACAAACTAGTGGTTACCAGGAGGGGTAGGGGATTAAGAGACACAAACTACTATGTATAAAATAAATACAAGGATATATTGTACAGCACAGGGAAATATAGCTAAATGTCATAATAACTCTCAATGGAGCATAATCTATAAAAATATTGAATCACTACATTATACACCTGAAACTAATATAATACAGTAAATCAACTATATTTCAGTTAAAAACAAAACAAAACAAATAACCCTTTAAGGCCTGGGTTCGTAGAAACAGTGGTCTAACATTTCTGCATTGAACATGCCTTGGAGCAGTGGCTGGGGTCTTTTCTGAGTAGAGAGAATGGCCAAATTAATAGAGAGGCCCTAGTTGCACTCAAATTTCCAAGGCTGAGCAATTCTTTCTGGAGAATATTGAAATTCACGTTTCTCACATACCCTAAAAATACCTTAGGCTCATGTAATCAAGCAAAAGCCAGAGCAACTACCTTCACTCTGCTCCACACACCACCCCAAGCATCCTATTAGTCTTTGGTGACTTTGGGTAAATTATTTAATGTCTTTGCGCCTTCACTTTGTCTTCTGTAAAGTGGGGACGGTAAGCTACCTCATAGGGTGGTTGCTGAGGATTAAAGGTGTTAAGACATCTAAATTGCTTCGAATGGCGCCTGGCTTGCAAATTTCAGCTATTATTATTTTCAAATCGTTTCCTTCTCCTGCCCTTTCATCTGTATTGCATTGTCACTACAGTAAAGTATTTTGGGCCACAGGGCATGGAAGGGGTCACCCAGCATCATCTTCCCAGGCCCCCGTTCCTAGTGGATGTCCCAAGGCCACCTCTGCCAATCTGGGAAAGCCTTGCTACACAGGCTGGACAAACTTGGGGCCCCCCTGGAATTCTTCAGGAAAGTCTCCAGGTGGCTGGCGATGGGCCACCACCCATCCTGGCTCTGTCCCTTTAGGGAGAACTGTTCAAATAAAGGATCTACTGGGTGGCCATGCAGGGCTGTCTGAACTGACACTTGAGCATCCTTCAGAAACTCTGGAACCATGGGTTTCATTGCCGATACGCAAGCCCACTGGGCAATTTGAAAGAAAAAAAGGGGTTTCCATCTTAGCACGTGCAAGTGAGAAGTGAGTGTAGTTGTGCATTCTCTCCAGTTATCACACGCTTCTTCCCGTGCCAGCAGGCTACAGGGGCAGGTTCCGTGAGGTGTGGAAGCACTGGGTGGGCATAGTTCAGTCAACGGGACCATCCCGGCAGCGCATAGCGTCTCACACATGTTTTCCAAAATGTGTGTAATTTCCGCCCCGCGTCTGGGCTCCGCAATCAGCAGTCAGGCAACATGTTCTGAAGCGTCAGTTCTGAACGTAGCCAGCGCCTCACACTGTGGGGAAAGCGAAGCATGATGGTCCGATGTGGACCAGTGCACCTGACGATGGGGGATGCTCTTGGCAGGATACTGATGCCTCTCATGAAATCTCACCACTTTCCCAGCCTCTGCAGACCTGTCTGCCTCGTTGTCCTGGGAGTGAGGAGACGGAGCTGCTCTGTGGGGCCTGGACTGGCAATTTGGTGCTGATGGAGACTGGGGGTAAGAGCTGGGCGGTACGGGCTGCGGTCTGGGACCCTTGCCTGCGGCGCAGTTCACCTAGGATCATAACCTCCCCACCTAGGAAACAACAGTGGTTCCAAGGCTATATCCACAGGGACCATCATGGCTTACGGGGAAATGAACAGTTTGTCAAACAGCCCTGGACATCTGAATTTTTTTTTTCACTGATGTGACAGTTACAAATCGGAATCAATCAATTCAGATTCCAATTTGGCTAACGTTTACTGAGCCTCTGGTGTGTGGCCAGGATCGTGCTAACACTCGTTTTGACCCGGCCTGGCTGAAGCTCCCATTCAGCTGAGATGCTTATTGAGAGCAGCTTCTGTGCTGGGCATGGGGAGTCTGAGACGCACAGGAGAAGGTGCCTCGTCCCATCCTTACTGCCCTGTCTGGTGGTCCTGGGTGGTCCCAGAACTGCTCAGCAGAAGCACTTGCTTGGTCTCAGGGCAGTTCGTTCTTTAGGAATTCCAGGTCTATTTCTTATACAAAAAGAGAAATGGATACTGAAGCTGAAACTTGTTATTGTACATAAAACATTGTGTTCTCTTCATCTGGTTATTTGATGAGAAGCTGATGTCTGGTGCCTGTTGGCTTCTCACTACTGGGAGAATAATCCCGTGCCCTGCAGACTCGCCCCTCGAGCCCTCTTCCCACCCTTCTCTCCAGCACAGGGACGAGATTTCCAGGGCGGGGTGTGGGCACAGAGACCCCTGCAGAGGTCAGGCTTTGCTTGCATCCTCTCCTTGGCAAACTTGACTGTGGGCGTGCAGTGCTGGGGGGCGGGCAGAATGTGCGGGTTTCTGTTCCTGATTTGAAAATCAGAAGAGAGATGACAGACATATAAAAAGGCATGTTGATTTTTCACAGGGCGGGGGGGGGGGGCGGGTATATTTTTAAAATCTCAATACTGAAACATAGTCCCAGGGGGTAGCTCAAGCGTTCATGGTCAGGAGTCAAATTCCACAAGGTCATGTCCAAGAGGGGCCTGCAACTAAAGAGATCCTTTCGATGGACCGTCAGTATCTGGTCCCAGGGCTGAGGGAAAGCCCTGTGTGTACGTGAAGAGAAAATCCTAGATTCAGCTGCACTCTCCCCGCCTCCCCGGTGTGATCTCGGGTTTAACGTTCGCCTTCCGTGGAATCCATGTGGCACCTTCTCATAGGTTTAAAAATAGACTCCGGGCCTGCGAACCCTCTTAAAAGGAACACGATAGAGCCCAGTGCCAGCACCGTGGCACCTGATACCCGGCTCCGATCACTTCCCTAAATAGGCGCCGCACCCGGGATCCTTGAGCCAGCTGAATTGGCCGCGCGGAGCTCACCACACAGAGTTAAATGGAAAAACAAGCCAGGCTCTCTTTCCTCGCCTCTCTCTCCTCTCTCACTACCAAAGGTCTGAAGGAGTCACACTGGATTTCTTGGTCCATTCAACACGCCAGCTGGAGCATCTATTCCGTGCAGTTCCTTCCTAATTAACTGCGGAGGGGGTTAGGGCAGGAGGGTGCAATAGTGCGCACACGACGAAAGACATTCCCCCCAACCCCCACCCCCGGCAGCGATGCTCTAGGTGGTTCACAGACTCCCCGGGTGGATGACCGCTGCCCCAGGTGGTGATAAGCCAGCCTGCCTTTCTCAGTAAAGGGCGGGGCTCCTGGCGCGCGCCCTTATCGGCCTCGTACAGAGAGACTCGGGGGGGCCGGGGCAACTCCCTGAGCGCGTGCGGGGCGACGCAGATAGAAGAATGGCGGGGGGGAAAGCGAGCCTTGTCAGCAGGGGAGGAGCTGTGGACCCGGGCTGGGCTCGGGAGCATGGCTTCAGCTGTACACGCACCCTGAGAATTGGTTCTCCACGGCAGAGACAATGGAAATTGAAAATGATGCAGTGAAAGAAAGCCCAGGAGGTCCAGTGGCTCCAGCAGCGTGCGGGGGATGCCTGGGGGCCTGTATCCCGCCGTGGGTGTTCTGACCTTGCAGAAGCGGTGACGGGGCCCTAATTTTCCAGCGTAGAAGCAAAATCAGTCACACCCCCTACCTCGGAGCGGGAGGCGGGAGTTGACCTTTGACCCAAGCTTTGGTGAAGGAAGGGAGGGGCGGAGGAAAAAAGAGCATCCCTGTCGTTTACTGAGGACCTACTACGTGCCTGCAGTGGTGCTGGGCATTTTTACATAATTCTCCCAGTACCTGGGGGTGGGGGACAGGGGAAGGTTATTTTCATGTCACTGATGAGGAAACCCATGCTCAGAAAAGTTACTTCCCTTTATCAGAAGTTACACAGCTCGACTGTCGGCGGCCTGCTAATTTTGAGTATTTTAAGGCTGCCCGGAAAAGCAAATGATGACGTTGCAATTCAGTGAGGACCAAGTCTGACTTGACTGCAGAGGATTAAAATGAGAGGAGCAGGAGGCCCTCTGCCCTCCAGTGACCTGCAGGGGGAGAGAAGTGGTCCCTGCTCGGGGCATGAGGTGCCAGGTGGCCCGTCTCTGGAATCCCGGGTCTGCCCTGAATCTCAGCTTTGACGTCCCTGTAGAGAGGAGCCAGCCTGCGTCCAGGCTGGCTGCCGCCTGAAGCTCGGTTCCCCCAAAGCATCCTGGGGTTCATCCGGGAGCCCCGTGCACCTGGGATCCTTTGCTTCAGGCTTTTGAGCAAGAAGAAGCATCCTCCCAGTTTCTGGAAGAACCAAAGATTCATGGGGGAGTTCGTGGCAGGGGGGCCCCGGAGCCGTGCCAGGCTCCCACTCCATCCAGGGGTTCTGCGTGCTGCATCCCTTTCTTCTCCCCACACTGTCTCCTCCTGACGTAGCTGACGTGGCCTGGAGGACCGAACTCCACGGCCAAAGCCTCCAGCATCTCGTTACGCTTGTCTGTGAGGAACTGCAGAGACAGCTGGTAAAATATTTAGCACGACTGGAAAAAAACTGCACACGCCATGAACCTGGAAGATAGAACAAGGGGTCCTTACCAAGCTCCCCTCGTCTTTTTCTTTAGCCCATCAATTCCTTTCTGGTCCTTTGCCTTGGTTGTTTGCTTTGGTTTCAGTGATTCTCACAGGCAAATCTCCCGGGTACACTAAATACCTGTAATAAAAGCGCAGCCCTAAGGTATGAAAAAAATTAGGAAACAGGCAAGGAGCAGGATGATTCTTTGTTGTCGAAGGGTATGGGAGTGATGGAGGGTTGAGGAGGGACAGTCAATTAATGGTAAAAAAAAAAATAAGGGCTTATCTTTCTGAATCCCTAGAGCCCAAAGAAACCCTTCCAAGTCATCTAGTTTATCCTGCGCTTCTCTATACCATATCAAAGGATGAGTTATGTTTCTCTGCTACCCTGAAGATCCCCAGCAAAGATTCAGCTCTTTCTGAATAATGAGTTCTGTTAAGTCACATCCCTTACCACTGGAAAAATTCTTTCTGTCTGATCTAAACCTTCTCCACATCAATTTAACCCCATGATTTACCGTTTCCTTATGACCTGAGGAAATGTTCATACAGCAGTCAGCACCACTGCCCAGGTCTGTGCTAGTCACATAGGGGAGCAGGTGGGAAAAGTGAAGGAGAGGGACTGGGAATATGGGACACATGAACCAAGCTGCCTCTACCTGTAGGAAGCTTAGAATTGAATCATGGTGGCTATGGCACCTGGAAAGGGGTACCATAGAAGTAGTCCCAATCTGAGATCCAGGGTCTAGTGCTGCAGGGGTTTACATGTTAAGGGCTATCTCCTTGAGCCTTCTCTTCTTTAATGTCGATCATCCCAGGTCCTTTAACCTCAGGCCTCATTGGGTAACGTGCCTGAAGTTGTTTCCTTCTTCTCCTCTTGGACTTTGTCCGACTCTGCATATCTAAGTTGCAAAACCTCAACCCTACTGAGGTCACAACCAAAGTCAAGAATTCGCGGCAGTCCTTGCGGAGCAACTGAGCCCTTGCACCACAACTAGTGAGCCTGCACTATAGAGCCTGCGAGCCGCAACTACTGAGCCCACGTGTCGCAACTACTGAGCCCGCGTGTCACAACTACTGAAGCCTGCGTGCCTAGAGCCCGTGCTCCGCAACAAGAGAAACCACTGCAATGAGAAGCCCGTGCACCGCAGTGAAGAGTAGCCCCCGCTCGCCGCAACTAGAGAAAGCCTGCATGCAGCAAACGAGACCCAGCACAGCCAAAAAAAAAAAAAAAAAACAGAATTTTTGGCAGTCCTGAGTACTCAAGTCCTCTGATAATACCTCAGTCCCTTTTGCCATTCTCTCAACAGTACCATGGGTTGTATTCAGCTTCTGGTCCACTATAACTAGTTCATCTTTTTTCTTTGTGATTGTATATAACCCATAGCAATTATGGTATAAAGAACCCTGGGCTTAGGAGTTATACTACCTGGGTATCAGAATTGGGTTGGGAATTTTTGCTATTTAACTTTGAACATTTCACTTTACGTGTAAGATCTCAGTTCATCTCACCTTTAAAATAGATGTGCTGTCTAGAAAGAACTCTCAAAATTCAGTAATCAGAAAACAAACAACCCAATTTAAAAATTGGCAAAAGATTTGAACAGATACATCACCAAAGAAGCTATGTGGATGGCAAGTAGGCCCCTGAAAAGATGTTTAGCCGCATTAGTTATTAGGCAATGCAAATCAAAACCACAATGAAATACTACTACACATCTATTAGAATGTCTAAATTAAGGCTAACCATACCAAGTGTTGGCAAGGGTAGGGACCAATGGGAGGGGCTACAAAGGGGCAGAAGGAAACTTTTGGAGGTGATTTTGGAGGTACATTGTCTTGATTGTAGAGATGGTTTTATAGGGTTATATATATATATATATAACTTACTAAATGGTACATTTTAAATATGCAGTTTATAGTGTGTCGGTTACACTTCAATACAGCTGTTAAAAATGGTCTATTTTTCAGTTCATCGTGTGAGTCAATTGAATTAGTGCTTTTGAAACTGTTATATTGTTCATATTGTTCATCTGCCATTTGAGTAGGGCATTTCTCTCTCTCTAAATATTAATGTTGGAACAGTGCTTTGGAATCCCTTGAGATATTGCACTGGGCTATGATCAGGGCTGTTCCAGTAACCATAATTTATTAATTGAAGCTCTCTATGTAGAGGCTTTTAGCAAATCTGAGAGGCAGTTTTAAGAAGCACAGAGCAAGAGACCTGTAGGGTAACCCGTGTCTTTACAATGTGTGCATTTTTGTGCTCGGAGAAGGGGCCGTGGTGACTCCCCCAGCCAGACACCTGCCTTTGGTACAGGAGTGTGGCGTTTTCCACCTTTCAGAGGTTGCCTGTCCTCTGATGGTGTTGAGGGTCTCAGGCCTGGAAAATTCTGATGCCGCTGTCTTCAAATTCCAGTGTTTTCATCCACATGGGAGAGGTTAGTTGCATTATACACTTCAGATCACTCTTTTTCGGCAACATCCTGTACTTCTCTCTGGATCTTTATTTATTCCATTTATTTGGGACGTTCCCCTAATTGTCAAATGGATTTGAAGAGCACCTTACTTTTTTTCTTTTACTTGAAGTAGAGATAGTTTATAATATTATATTAGTTTTTAGTTTCAGGTGTACAGCATAGTGATTTAATATTTTTATAGATTATACTCCATTTAAAGTTATTATAAAATATCGGCTATATTCCCTGTGCTGTACATTACATCCTCATATCTTATTTATATTATACCCAGTAGTTTGTACCTCTTAATGCCCTTCCCTCACCCCCCTCCCCACTGGTAAGCACTAGTTTTCTGTATCTGTAAATCTATTTCTGTTTTGTTATATTCATTTGTTTTATGGTTCTGTTTCCACATATAAGTGAAAAAGCATAGTGTTTGTCCTTCTCTGTCTGACTCAGTTTCACTAAACATAATACCCTCCAGGTCCATCCATGTTGTTGCCAATGGCAAAATTTCATTCTTTTTCATGGCCGAGTAATATTCCATTGTATATATGTACCACATCTTCTGTATCCATTCGTCTGTTGATGGACACTTAGGTTGCTTCCATGTCTTGGCTATTGTAAATAATGCTGCTGTGAACACTGAGGTGCATGCAAATTGGTGTTTTTGTTTTCTTCGGATAAACAGCCAGGAGTGAAATTGCTGGATCATATGGTAGTTCTATTTTTAGTTTTCTGAGGAACCTCCATACTGTTTTCCAAAGTGGCTCCACCAATTTACAAGAGCACCTAACTGTGGAAAACACTCAGTTTTTTCTAACCTCAGGGTATCCTGCGCGTCGTATCCTCCTGGCACTGGGCACACTTGGGCTGGGGATCTTGCCAGTGTTGCTAATGGAAGGGCTTTGGGTCAGCTGGACCCTCCGTTTACTGGTAGTAACCTTGGTCCTGACCTTAACCTCCCTGGGCTCAGCTTCTCCACCCACACAACTACAATAGCATCTTCTACCTCAAGAGGCGCCTGCGACGGTTAAATGAGGTAACGCAATATGTCCTTCACCTAATAGGTACTCAGTGGGTTAATTCTTCCCAAACACACAGGCGTCCGGTGCCCCCCATGCTTCGGGGCAGGAGGGGTGGGAAAAGAGCATTTGGTGTCGTGTCTAGACTGCTATTTGAAGAGAGCATGAAGCTGGGCTCATGATACAGAACATCCATGATGGGACAAGCAGTATCGCCCGTGGCTGTGACAATCCCTGTCACTGCTTCTGCTGGCCATTGCTCATCACTCAGCGTAGTCCCTGGTGTCACACCCCCCCCCCACATGCTCCTGACATCTGTCCCCGAAATGACCGCATGAAAAGGTGAGGATGGTCCCGGAGCAGAATCTGGGAGCTTCCTCCGGCCTTAGGTGACATTCCCTAAAACACAGTCAGACTGGAGGGATGAGGGAGACGTAGTAACAGATCCGCGTCTCAGCTTCACTCCGCCGCGCGGCTCCCGGCAGCAGCTGGAAGAGGCTGATGAGCTGGCATCTCAGGACACGCTGCAAGAGCTGGAAACATGCAGATCGGTGATGGGGCATAAATAGCCTCTGCTGAGCTCGCCCTGGCCGTCTCCGCCGGCCCCGGGGCCCACTCACCCGGGCGGTCGGGGAGGCAAGAGGCAGGGCGGGAGCGCCATGCAGCGTGGGGCTCCTCACCTCGCCTGGACGTGTGCGCCTCCCGCCTGCAGCCGCAGGACGCGGCCCTCCACGCGCCCGCGCCGCGGGGCTCGGCCGCAGGGGCCTCGTCTCCGGAGATCGCTCCGCGTTGCCTTTCGCGTCAGACGCGAGGATGGGGAGGAAATGAAGAGGCCCCACTAGCGGCTGGCGGCGGGCTGGCGGCGGGCGGGCGCCGGGGTCCGCGCGCCGGAGCCCAGCCGAGCCGAGGCGAGCGGCGGGCGCCTGTATTTTTAGCCTGATGCCGCTTAACTTGCTGGCGCTCCGCGCGCCGCCGAGCAGATAACGGGGGAGGGGAGCCGGCCGCGGGCTCGGATTTCCGCGCGGGCGCCGGACGATGGCAGCGCGACCGCGCAGGTCGGGTCCAGACGCCGCGGTGAGTGCCAGGCCGGCCCGCGCCGGGCGGGGTCCCCGCCGCCGCGCCCCCCGCCGCGGGCTCGCCGGCCGCCAACTTTCCCGGCGCGGGCGCGGGCGGGGACGCGCGCCGGCCGCCCTTCTGTTGCCTCACGTCCGCGGGCGCCGAGGCTTCTAGCGGGATCCAGAGGAAAATTCCTCTGGCCCGGAGGCCGCCGCCGCGGAGGGGCTGGTGCCGGGAGGCGGCCGGACCCGTGGCCGGGCGGCCGGGCGGGCGCGCGGAGGTGCCCGGAGGACAGTCCTGCCGGGCTGACTCTGCGGTGGGGGGCGACCGGCCGCCCCTCGCGGGGACCAACTCGGACCCGCGGGGATGCCCCGGCCTTGGCCTTGGCCGGAGAAGGGCCGCCTCGGGCGCCCGCGGCACGCCTGAGCCCCAGACCTTAGAAACACGAGCGCCCGCGCCCGGAGGTCCAGAGTCAGCGGGAAATGAATGGGGGTGAGAGGGAGCCGGGGCCCCCCCGGCGAGCTGTGCACTGTCCCCATTTTAGCAATGGAATTGAGGTCTGGGAACTTGTGCGAGGCACAGCATCAAGTGGCGGAGCGGGGCTTCACGCCAGGTCTGTCCAACGTCAGGGTCCACTGTGGCTTTTCTCACATCCTGCATCACCCAGCCTCCCAGCATGAAGCTGGACGAGCGCAGGAATGGACGGGGTTTTCCCCAAGGCCTTGTACTTGCGCGGAGAGGTCATAAGAGGACCCGGGACTCTGGCTTACACACCTCGTTTCCTCAGTGACACCTTTAATAACACAACTTTCTGGAAAGAAAAATGAAAGAAACCTAATGAAAACGCACACTGGGGCCCAGGGTTCACTTCTGTTTCTCTGTCGTCAGTAGCCTAATGCAGGGGCCACACAGGTGTGTGCAGGCGGGTGCTGCCTGTTTTCTTGGAGGCTCGACCTGGGCTCCGAGGAACACCTGGGCGCTGAGTATGAAGGGAGTCTCAGATGTGAAGGGCAACCCCCATATACAGGCCGAACACCGCCTGCTGTACTTGGTCTTCTGGATGTGCTGCAGCCCCTCAGGGAAAGGTCCAGAACCTCTACTGGGAGTTGTGGCGGTGACTCTGCCTTTTGCCCAAGCAAGACCCTTTGGGAAGGAGATACTGTCTTATCACTGTTTACAGAAATTAATGAGAGCTCAGTTTCCATTCATCTTTTTAGATGAGATTTTGCACTGGGAGACCTTGAAAAAGTCAGTCATGGTTTGTCCTGGGAAAACTCAGGTCATCTCAAGCCCCAGAGAAGGCGTGAGGAGGCCCTGGGTTCTCCCACCTGGTCTAAACCTAGACTCCACCTGGCTCCGGTGTTTCGGCAGCCTCCCCTGCCCCCGGGTGCAGGCTTGCTGACATTTAGCTGCCTGCTTCCGGCTCTCCCTCCCCGGACACTGGAGTCCCCTCTGCTACTTATCTATTGCTATATTCGTATTGCCCCACTCAGGAAGTGCAAGTTTAATAATAGTCGGGCGTCTCAGGTAACCAAGGGTTCACCTCCCTTTTCTGATGAGCAGCCCTGATGAGAACTTGAGTTCCAAGAGGAATTCCATTCCCTTCCTTTCCCCTCTGCTTCCTTCCTCCTGAAGCGAGGGCTGAAGTGGGCACAGCCTCTGAGTGCAGGCGGAAGGCTCTCTCCAGCCTGAGCTGAACTGGAGTGGAATCTCTGGGCACTAGAACATGGCTAGTGAGGAAGCACTGCTTGACTCCTGCCCAGCCAGGATGCGCTGTGTGACCTCGGACAAGATGCTTAACGTCTCTGTGACTCATTTACCTCATCTGTGAAAAGGAGACAATGAAAGTACCTGCCTCTGGAGATTATTGGGAGGAACCAATGAAGTCGTTGGTGCAGAGGGCTTAACACATAGGAAGGGCTTTATGAAGGTAACTTGTTTCATTGTGAAAAGAAGTTCGGGGACATCACATGGGTTAATCTGCAGGGATGTGGGCCGGGTATGCAATGAGATGTGTGTGCCCCCCCCTCCCCTCAATGCTGGCAGTTTTCTCATGGGTAAAATTAGGTTAAAATAAAGCTCAAGATGAGGAAGGGGCAAAGGCGCAAGTGGGCAGCCTTGGTGTGGGCGCTCAGAGGGGTGACAGCTCTCGGTGGTGGTACAGGGTTTAGGGCCATCGTGGACTGATTTTTCTGGACGCAACGAGCAGCCTTCTTTAGTTCCTCTGGTCTCTCCACACAGGGAGGCCTCTCTGAGGCTGTCCTGCAGGGACAGGGCGCTCAGGGAGGGCCAGGGGCTCTGCTCCAATTTATCCTAGCGCTGAGATAGTTCGTATCTGGTTCGTATTTTGTCATTATTGTTGTTTTTCTGGTTGGTATTTACTCAGGTAGATATTCTAAATGGAGCATATTGGATTCTTTTGACTCTCTTTCTGCCCTACTGGGTTACAGACTGTTCCTAGACGCGCCAGGAAACGGCACCTAGGACAGATCATTAAGTTGCAGGAAATTGAGTTAGAGGTTCAGCAGAACAAGATGGCAAGAGTGGGTCTCATATTCCAAAGAGCGCCATTTGCTCTGCAGTTGAAATATTCTCCGGCACCTAGGAGGTGCCCACTGCGTGCTTGTGGAATGGATCACTTTCTAACTCTGTCACTTTGTTTTTCAAATCACCAGGGCAGAGACCTATATTCAGAATTTTTACTCTCTCTCTTTGCCCTGGCATGATTCTGGACTTGAAACTGGACCTCAGGAAATAAGTTGTAGAATTAAACTGGGGGATACACAGTGGAATGACACCATTATTACCTACAATCCACCTGTAAGATACCCTGAAGATCCTACCTGGGTCCTGACGACTCTATGCCCAGAGAAGACTAAAAAGAAAATGAAAACGCCTTAGCAATTGAACTTCACCTCCAGCTATCTAGGTGACCTTAGCCGGTCACTTTATTTTTACCATCAGTTTTATCATCAGGGAAGGGAAGGACTGGGGCTAGACGATTCCTTCCTAGAGGCCTGTCTTGGCCTCAACGCAGCAGGTCAGGGTCCGAGCCAGGACCTGCCGGGAACCCTTTCTCTGCCATAGATTCACTGTTTAATTGGGAAAGGCATGGGGGCCCTCCCAGCCCCTACACCTGTCATGGCTTTCTGGTCACCCTCAGGTTTGAAATCGCTGAGAATGCACCTCAGGGTCAAAGGCAGTAGGAAGGTTTTGGCTTGATTCAGGGCGTCCTGGGCTGAATCCCTGAGTGTTAACTAACACAGAACTTGGGCAAGTTATTAACCTCCCCAAACCTCAGTTTTGTCACCTCTAAAATGGACATAATAATTATACCTGCCTCACAGGTTGTGATCAGGATTGAAAGATAGAATTGATTGATATTAGTATTATAATTTCATGGTTCAGTTAGACACACAACAGAAACTATTGAGCCTTCTTCAGTCTCATCCAGATTGGGCTTCCCCAGCCCTCTGTTTATCTGCTTGTCTGTCTGTCATAAATATTCTCCTTTGCTTCCTAGATTCAATGCTTTGAATAGTGACAGTGTCATTAGTTGGTGTTATATCTATTTGTATCCACCATGCTTAGGTTTTCATCCCAAATCCTATGATTGTGCTGCAGAAGATAGTTTGGACAAGTGGGAGATGTGTCTCTCTCTAATACTCTCATTTTGGGGAAATAATGTACTATTTTTTTCCAAACAGCTGAGTCCAGACAGGTTTTCTGAACCAGCAGGCACAGACAGACATTTTCGGAGGGACTGAACCTTGAGCCTGATTTTTCTGGGAATCCAGCTCATGAGGAACCAACAGATTAATCCTCATTTCTGAAATAATCCCTCTCTACAGATGCCCTGGCAAGGAGCCTGGGGATGTTAGGTGCCCTGTGTTTTAGGCCAGGGGAGGTCTTGGCCTAGCAGATGCTTCATGCTTTGAAGGATTCAAAAGTGATAGAAGATTTGGTCCCTGCCCTGAGAAGCCAACAATTTGGTGGGGGGAGACAAGCCTTGTATAAATATAAGAACTAGAAGAAGGTGTATTTAAAATGTATTTTTTTAAAAAATCAGGCTCCTGTTCCTAGATTTAAAGATGGTAAGTATTGAGTATCCAAGGTTAGCATCATAGAGGACATAGGGGCTGAGTGGACTAGGAAGAAAGACAAGATCGGGCATAACAAGTGAGAGGACGTCAGGACCCCCGGATAGTGAGGGTGTGGGCCTGGTGGGAGACAGAGCGTGGGAATGCCATGGCGGGACAGGGAGGGAGGAGGGAGGAGGAAGGGGCCCTCCCGCCCTGCTGGCGGCATGGAGAGCCACGTGTGTCGTGAACCAGCAGACTCAGAGCTTGGGTCTGAGCTTGGGTTATAGCAGGACCCTTGCGGGCCTGGAGTCGGGGAGGGCTGGCAGGACATCAGGAGTTTAGGAAGGTCAGCGAGGGGTCGACCAGGAGTTCTAGAGCAGCTCTAGAGGCCTGAGGTGGCAGGGACGGGGGCACAGGGCAGCCCTCCATTGTGAAGATCTGTAAGGCTGGAGAATCTTTCCTGCCCTGGATTAACTGTTTAATTGGTGAAGGTGTGCAGCCCTGCTTTGGTTTAATTGCAGGACACTGAGATTGTTGGCTGTAGATTTTGAATCTTCCATGTTTAGGGACCATCATCCCTGTGACTGCTCTAACAAAGTACCACAAACTTGGTGGCTTAAAACAGGAGAAATATCTTCTCTCACAGTCTGGAGGCCAGAGGTCTGAATCAGGGTGTTGGCAGGGCCTCGCTCCCTCTGGAGGCTCCAGGGGCGACTGTTCTTGACCGCTTCTAGCTTCTGCTGGTTGCCAGCTTCCTTGGCTTGTGGCCGCGTCACTCCGACCTCTGCCTACATCTCGTGTGTGTGTGTGTGTGTGTGTGTGTGTGTGTGTGTGTGTGTGTTCTGTCTTTTATAAGGACACTTATCACTGGATTTAGGGCCAACCTAGGTAATCTAGGACAATCTCATCTCAAGCCCCATAATACTTACATCTGCAAAGACTTTTTTTGCAAGTAAGGTCACATTCAGAGGCTCCAGGGGTTAGGGTGCAGGCGTATCTTGGGGGGCCACGGTTCAGCCCGCTACAGCACGTTCTTGGAGGAGGGGAGCATGGAAGGAGACAGAGCACCCCTGGGTGGATCTTCTAGAGGAACATCATAAGCCCCCCAACCCTAACCTCCCCCCACTTCACACGTGGCTTTTCACGTGACAGCTCTCACCTGTTAAACTCACCCAGAGTGCACACCGTGTGCAAGCACCGTGCTCAGCGCTTGTGCTGATGTCATAATTATAATCATGTATAATATTTCCTTTCAGCGTCACAGCCAGGGTGTGGGAAAGGCCTTGCCCCCCTCCCTCCCTGGCTTACAGATAAGAACACAGGAGCAGAGGTACCTGCAGACTGTAGGGCCCCCCTAGACGCAGGGGAGCTACTCGGAGCCCCTGCAGTTGTCTGCCGTCCCCCCCAGCTCTCACTCTCTGGCCATCATTCATCTCTAATACAAACCAATCTCCTGGGCAGGATCTGGATGTGCCTGTAGGTGGTTGAGCCTCAGCATACAGACCCCAAGTGCTTTATTGTCATTCAGGAAAACTGGCGAGGGGCACCTGCCAGGTCAGGTGGCAGAGCCAGACTGCCTGCTGTGCCTCTTCCCTGCTGTGTGAACCTGCACAAGTCACTTGGGCTCTCTGGGCCTCCGTTCCCTCATCTGTAAAATGGGGACGGCAATAGTACTTACCTCTTGGGGATATTTGAAATGACGAAATGCATCTGTGTGTGTGTGTGTGGATACATGTTATATGTCAAGTGCCGATAATGGTTCTGGGCGCGGAGTAAGTGCTACGTGCTGTTTACTTAAAAACAAAACCACAAAAGAGCACCAAAGAGCTTGCGTCTGGCTCCTGTGGTGCCTCCGTCTGTGACTCAGTGGGTGGGGCCGGCCAGTGTGATCTGGGCCCCTCAGTAGGAAGGCGGAGCCCGTGGGAGCATGGAGGCAGTGAGACGCCCGGCCTGCTGAGCGGTCACTGGTGGACCGGGAACCCTCTCGAAGGCCGGCCCCTCCCGGGTCCTAGCCAAGACCGCTTGCTCATAAAGACACCAAAAGGAAGGGAGGCCGGGCTCTGAAGGCCGCCCCGCACGTGGGCCGAGAGCGGTCTGTCCAGGGGCTCCAGGCCCGTACACGCCTGGGGACCATGGTGGGCACCTGGGCAGGAGGGTGTGCCGGCTGCCGCCGTGACCTTGGCCCTCTTGCACAGCTCTGGGCTTGAATGGATCGTGACATCTTCGTCACACAGACCCACTCACAGCCGCTGTCTCTCCTCACAGGCCGATGCTGCTACCAGCTTCCTGAGGGCAGCAAGATCAGGTAACTTGGACAAAGCTTTGGACCACCTGCGGAACGGGGTAGACGTTAACACCTGTAACCAGGTAAGTGAGATGCAGGGTGCAGGCAGGCATGTGGTCTCTGAAGAGCCGCTCTTGCCTGGTGCCCTTTCCTGAAGGCTTGAATCTGCCTCTATTCACCTTTTCCCAGTGGCCTCAAATATCCCTCAGGGCTCCCGCCCACTGAAGGCCCTAACCCTGGTGTTTGTGGCCCTGCAGCGGCCCAGGGTCCCATAGAGAAACGCTGGTGCCCGAACAGTGTGGGCTGCACCCGGCTCCATCCCCTGCGGCCTCTCCCCTTAGAAGTCTCGGCTGGTCCCTGCTGCGGTCTTAGAATTTGTGGCCTTTGAAAGTGGGCTGGAGGAAGGGCCTTTGAAGGATGCTGTGTCAGTGGTGACATTCATCTCCTTTGTCCGCCAGCGGCCTTTGTGGGTGCGCTGCTGGGCTGAGAAGGAAACAGTGCTGAGGACTTGCTCTGTCGTATGTTGACAGAGACTGAGAACTAGAGAGGCTGAAAGGGCTTCTCTGGATGTTTCTGGTGCTGAGTGACAGGGATTGGTTTAGGGAGGGGGAGGGGACTGAAAGTGTGCAGGATGGGTTGGAAGACAGAGAGTCAGGTTTGGGGCCAGAAATCTAGGCACTGACTGAATAGAGAGGATCTTACTCCCAAGAAGGAGGACAGGGGTGTGTCCAGGGCCGTGGATCGGATGACTTCTGTTGTGTTTGTTTGTTTCTGCCAGTTGTTCAGGTACACAGCTGATTCCATTTCTGATTGAGAAGAAAGTTACCGATTGTGACTTTTTAAAAAATCATCTTAACCATTAAAAAAATTGTTTTTAATTGTGGTGAAAGGCACATAACATAGAATCGACCATCTTAAACGTTTGTAAGTGTACAGTTCAGTGGCCTTAAGTACATCCATGGATGTCATCCCCAGGGCTCTTTTCCTCTCGTAAAACTGAATCTCTGCACCCATTAAACAGCAACTCGCCCTTCCCTCCTCTCCAGCCCCTGGCGACCGCCAACCTCCTGTCTGCCTCTAGGAATCTGACTGCTCCAGGTACCTCATGCATATCAGTGGACTCATGCAGTGTATGTCTTTGACTGGCTTATTTCACGGAGCACGGTGTCCTCAGGGTCCATCCGTGTAGTGCTGGACTGGATGACTTTTACAAGCCAGCAGGGGAAATACCAGGAATGCAGCTTAATTTTTCCACTGGCGGCGTGCCTCCGGCCCTCATCCTACTTAAGATGGACAATACCCTGTGCCAAGACCCCTTCTGGATCCAATTGGTCTTCTGTGGTCTAAATCCACAGCTGGAAGATCAGAGAGGATGGGGCGGGGGGGGGTGTGATGGGAAACAAGTAGGTGTGTGATATGAAGCAGCAGCCATGGCTGTGAACTTCAGAGAGGAGACAGGCGTGTGGATGGGGGTGCAAACTAGATGGGGAGAAGCAAGCCCCCCTTCTGTCATCCCTCCACCCAAATATCCCAGCCTGCGCGTGTCCACAGGCCTGAGGACATTCGAGGGGATTCTCAGTAAATGTACAGCCCTAAAGGTTGCCTTTGGAGAGATTGACACTCTGGACCCACTTCTTTCATGGGGAAGGACACAGTAGGAGCAAAGTCTGGGGGCCAAGGGAGAGCCCTGGGATCAGAGCGCTCAGGAGAGGGGCTGCGTGAGCTGTCGTGGTGTCGCCAACCACCCCCCAGCCCTGTGGGGACACCCGCGGATGCATTCCTGGGCGGCAGCGATGCGAGTTCTGGCTTCCTTTGTTCAGGCCCAGAAACCCAGCTGAGTGTCCGCAGTGCGCCCGCCTGAGACGCACCAGCCCCTCAGAGGCCTTCCAAGGGTTAAGACGCCAGCTCTCAAAGGAGCCACTTAGCAGAAATGGGGGCAACTGCATGTCCCTAAGCCCTGAGCCAGAGCTGATTTTCCGTGTGAAATTGGAAGATTCTGATGACACCGGGAGGGGCTCGGTCCGGATCGGGCTGCTGCTGGTGAGGCCCCGGCGTGTGAATGGCCTGTCCCTCTGCCGTCGCTCCTCTAAGGCACCTCCTCGGTTCATCTCAGGCTCCACGAGCATGAGGCAATATTTGCTCTTTATGGACACGCTTTCCCATGGGCTTAGCGCCAGAGGAAACTGCTAACTGCTGCAGGCGAGGAAATAATGTGGAGGGCGGGTGTGTGAAAGGAGGGCTCCCCAAGGTGCACAGCCCCTCCTGCTGGTCTAGCCCCGCGGCTCCTTCACCCCCTCCCCCAGATCTGGGCCCTGCTGCTCTTTGTCTTGTGCTGCCGCAGGGGCAAAGCTGCAGACCCGCCCAGGAGTGCCAGCGTCGCTGGAGCCTCCTTCTGGTGTTAGCGGGCGAGTTGGCTTTTGCTCTGAGTGGAGCCTGTTGGGCGGGGCGGGGAAGGGGGGAGAGGACTGAACGGTGGGGCGCAGCGGGGCTAGAACTCGAACCTCGGGTTAACCTCAGCGCACCATCCGGGCAACGCCCTTGCCCTGTGACACGCGCAGACCCGCCCGTCCTCCTTATGGGATGAGAGCTTCTTCTCTTTAAAGCGTGCATTCACTGTTTTGAGAAGATAAAAACAGGCTCTTGTCCTGGGGTCACGGCTCGAGAATTTGCTTTTGCTTGAATCTTTGGAGCCAGTGGACCATGATAGCAGTAATACGGCAAATGCTGATCCTCATATAAGCAACACGCTTTCAAAGAGTATGTTTCGTGGAAAGAATAGGAGTTGTTTGCCATACTCAGAAATAATTACGCTAAGTAGTGTGAAAAGAGGCTTATTTAAGAGACATCTGAATATTCAGGGCAGCTTTCTTGTTGCATAGATTATGTCTACTGATTTTGATCCCTATGATTATAGTTATAGAAAAGAACAAGTCCACACACAAGGACACATGTCTGCATGTGCCTACGCCAGTATCTTTCCATGAATACCCGCGTCTTTCACTTATCCAAGCATTTTTCGAGCTTCAGATCCGGTAGCCAGTGTCTTCCTGGATACCTCCTCACGTGTAGAGCTGGACTTTAGGAATTTAGTGGTTAAAAAAAGAAAAAAGCCGTCATCCTCATCGTCTCTGAACTATAGTCTACTGGCTGTGAGAGCTGTTAAGTCAAATAATCACGCAAATGGATCTGCAGACCAAACTACGTTAGGAGCCATGAGGAAAGGCAGAGGGTGTTAGGAGAATGTGTAAGAAAGATGTAGGATAGGGCTGGAGGTCAGAGAAGACTCCTAGAGGAAGAGATATTGAGCTGAGGGGTGAGATGGGGTTAATGAGGGAGGGGAGGGAAGAACATTCCAGAGGCAGAGGAGAGCCTGGAGAGCTTAGTGGCGGCCAGAATGGCTGCAGGCGGAGAGAACAGGGACCAGATGAGGCCGGAGAGGTGACCTCAGGGCTGTGCTGGACCCGAGAGGCAGGGGCAATGGTCACAGGAGCCAACAACTGGGTCAGCGTGCCCCAAGGCCCGAGCCGTGTGCGTGCATCACGAGTGTGGGCACGTGTGCGCCAGTGTTTCCTGCTGCGCCCCACGTTGCCGAGTGAGGAGAAGGGTCTTGGGGAGGGACCAGAACGGCAGGAGTAGGGGGACTGACCGAGAAGGATGGAGGGATTTCAGCCTTTGACCACCTGCACAGCTGCATCCGCGTGTCCTGGTAGAGCATCCACCCGGCTTGCAGACCCGGTTAAGGATTCTGATCTTTATCCTAAGAGCCGAGGGGAGCGACCACAGATTCAGGCACAGGAGTGACAGGGCCGCAGGTGCCCACTGTGAACACGACAGGTGGAAGGGCCCACAGGTGGAGACAGGGAAGCCAGTTATAACAGCAGTCCCCAACCTTTTTGGCACCAGGGACCGGTTTCGTGGAAGACAGTCTTTCCACGGATGGCGGTTCAGGCGGTACTGGGGATGGGGAGCGGCTGGGCAGCCCAGTTCCTAACAGGCCGTGGACCAGTAGTGGTCTGCGCCCGGGGGGTGGGGGACCCCTGGGTTATAAGATGACAGCAGTAGTCCAGGAGAGACACGTCGGAGGCCTGGATCAGGGTCGTGGCCATGGGGATGGATGAGCTGGATGGGGGTGGGACAGGGGAAGGAGACTTCAGCAGGGACCCTCAGATGTCTGGCCTGTGCGGGCTGTGGAGGGTGGCACCGTTCACGGACAGAAGAACCGGGAGCAGCCTCGGAGTGTGGAAACGGGGTGAGAAGGAGAGAGCAGGGCTGGGCGGGCATCCTCTTAGGGAGTCTTTGAGGAATCCAGCGAAATATACAGTAAGCAATTGGATATTTGAGCCTGGAACTCAGATAAGAGGGCCAACCCAAAGATAGATATTTGGAAGCCATTCAGCACTCAAGGAAGTGGAACGCTGGCGTTGGCTGGTGAGAACAGGGCCGAGAGGTGTGTTGAATCTAATCCCCCAGTGTCTTCGTGGGGGTCATTTCACACGTGTATATTAAACACCTTGTTTGTGCCAGGTATTAGACACTGAGCAAGATAGACGAAAGAGACAAAGTCTGTGCTCTCGTGACATTTATAGCTGGTGAAGAAGACAGACAGTTAGCAAGAAAATGAACAAATATATAACATCAGCTAAGGAGACATCCCATGAAGGAGGGAGGGAAAGGGGCCTAATCTAGAATGTAGTTAAGGCAGGCCTCTCTAAGGGGATGATTTAAAAAGAAGTAAGGGAGAACCAGGTGGTTTCTGGAGGTGAGCGTTCCTGGAGGAGGGCATGTGCTAAGGTCCTGGGGCAGGGGTGAGCTTGGTTTGTTTGCGGAAGAGCAAGAACAGCGTGTCTGCAGTGGAAGGATGGAAGGGAGGCATGGTAGGTGGGGAGGTGGGAGAAATTGCCGGGCGGAATCTTGAAGGGCTTTCAGGCCACAGTGAGGATCTGGATTTTGCTTCAAGGGTGATGGGACGCCTTTGGAAGGTGCTCCATCTAACTTAGGTATTTAATAGCTCACCCTGGCTGCCGTGTGGAGAATCGACTTGGGGCACAGGGACAGAAGCGGAGAGACTGGGGTGGGGGGAAGCTGAGGCAGGGGACCAGGCAGAATCCCGAGGGGCTCTGAATAAGGGGAGAGAAGGTCGGGAGCGAAGCCCAGGGACTTGCCCCCCCCCCCCAGGCTCGCAGGGTTGTCGCCCTGGCTGTGGTGGTCTCAGCACACACGGCACAGGGCATCTGTGGGCCAGGGGCCCTGACTCAGCCCGGGACCGTGTCGTTCTCGCACACGGCAGCGGGCTGGTTGGGTCGCGTCTCAGCTCAAAAGCCATCGCGAAGACACAGTTGTCCCCAGGGCCTGAAGCAATGTCCGCTGTCGTCACCCCGATCCTCTCACAGCTCAGCCGTGTCCGACCGTAGAGCATAGCAAAGTCGTCTTATCTGTCCTAGTAGATGCTAAGCGACCTGGTGGCGAAGCCCGTAGCTGCCTCTGCCCCTCAACACCCAGCACACGACGTGTAATATGGTCGATACTGGCTTGAATAAATGGCTCCATAATTAGACACATACTAACAGCAGCCTCATGTGTCCAATTTCCAGAATTATTGCTAGATTACTTATATCAAATTAAAATAGTTTATTATGGAGGCCATAGCAAGAAAAAAACATACTTTCTGGGATGCACTAATCGACCTTACGTGCTTAGCAGTCAGCCCAATAAAAAGAGAACGAGAGGACAGCAAGTCAAGAGCCTCTGTTCTCCCGAATTCCTAGAATTGCCGGGTCTACGTGGGGCTCCACTGGGAACGGCCAGCTCTAACCCCAGGGGCGAAAAGCCTCACTGTTTCAGGTTTCTGCTCTGTTCTTATGACGCTCACAAGCCCTGGCTCATTGCCCCTCCTGATAGGAATAAAGGAAATTTCACTCCAACAGCAGAGGCCTTGTCGTCTGCAGCGCTGGCATAAGGCAGAGAGTTAGAAGAAGGGTTTTCGGGAGCATCCCAGGAAACCTCCATCCCCTTAGCCTGTCTTATTCTTCTCCGTGGTACTTACTACTGCCTGACTTGCTATGCGTCTGTGTCTCTCCTCATTACTCTCTGTCTTCCCTGCTACAGTGGAGGCACCTCGAAGGGAGAGGACTTTGCTTTATTCAGCGCTCCTTGTCAGGATTCTGCCTTGCACATAGTAGGTGCTCATAAAATCAGTCGGTAGCTCTCTAGTCTGCTGTAACCACTAATGATGAAACCTTATTTATTTGACGCTTAGCCCATGTAGGAACTCCATCTAAGCACTGCCACTTTTTCTTTTTCAGTTTTTAAATTTTATTTATCTTTAAATTTTTATTGAAATATAGTTGATTTACAATGTTGTGTTTGTTTCAGGTGTACAGCAAAGTGATTTAGTTATACATATATATATATTCTTTTTTTACACTCTCTTCCATGATAGTTTATTATAAGATATTGAGTATAGTCCCCTGTGCTATACAGTAGGTCCTTGGTGGTTGTCTCTTTTGTATACAGTAGTGTGTATATTTTAATCCCCAACTCCTAATTTATCCCTCCCTTCTGCTTTGGTAACCATAAGTTTGCCTTCTGCTTTGGTAACCATAAGTTTGTTTTCTATGTCTGTGAGTCTATTTCTGTTTTGTAAGTGAGTTCATTTGTATCTTTTTTTTTTTTTTTTTTTTTTTTAGATTCCACATATAAGTGGTATCATATGGTATTTGCCTTTCTCTGTCTGGCTTACTTCACTTAGTATGATCATCTCTAGGTCCATCCATGTCGTCGTAAGCAGTGCCACTTTTAAGAGCAGCGTGAAATAGTCCCTCTTAGGATAATGACTCTCCTGCATGATGGTAGTTCTGGCACCAGCCACACTCATCAAATATGTGGCAGTGTTTGCTGCCGTATCCAGAAGCTCGACCATCTGAGCCATCACAAAAACATAAACAATTCCCGACACAGCCCAGGAGAGCGTGTGAAACCATGCTAGTTCCATTGATGTTCCCTAAATTTCCACATGTGCCTTCCACATGCACCCAGCACTGCTGGGTACTTGTTTATCTTGAAGGTGAAGGGTTTTCAGCATTTCAAATAAATGGAGCACCTGAACAAGAGCTCCAGAATAATCTTTTCTACAGCGGCCAAATGCCAAGTGTTTTGATCAGGATTTGTGATAATTGCTACCTTTCCAAATTATAGTCTTAGAACTTAGAGGAGATCTTGGCATTCAACTCTGTGTCACTTTATAGCTCGGAAAGCTGAGGTCTAGAGGTTATTTCTGAATATCTTCTGAGCTTTATAACTTTGGATTTGGAGAGGTGGGCTGGCAAAGACCCCTTGAAGTTTCTCTGCTCATTCATGTACTCAACAAACATGTATGTTTACATTTTTCTTTTAATTCATTTTTTTCCTTTTTTAAAACACATTTTATTTTATTGAAGTATAGTTGATTTACAATGTTGTGTTAATTTCTGCTGTCCAACCAAGTGACCTAGTTATACAAATATATATATTCTTTTTCAGATTCGTTTCCATTCTGGTTCATCACAGGATATTGAATATAGTTCCCTGTGCTCCACAGCAGGACCTTGTTGCTTACCCGTTCTCTATACCCTAGTTCTACAAACATGTATTGAGCACTTAGAACACCCCCAGGACCTTGGTAAACACTAAGTTCATCCATGCCCTGCTCTCAAAGAACTTGGAGGCCAGTAAAGAAGTCCAGCTTGTACATAGAAGGTTACAAATCCAGCGCCATCCAGAATGAGCACAGAGGCTGTTCTCACTCACTTCTTCATTCACTCAACACATTTCTTGAGCTGCTCTACTAAGCCACGTGCTCGCCACTCAAAAGTGAGCGCTCCCCCATCGCTTCTAGTCTGGGGGTGGTGGCTGGAGTGAGTCAGAGGAAGCCCTGGAAGGAAGAGTGGGAGTTTGCCAGGGAAGTTGGGAACGGGGAACTGCAGCGGGAAGGAGCAGACTGTGCAGAGGCAGGGGTGGCGCAGGGCACAGGCAGCAGGGAGGTGGGTGAGCTTGGGGTACATGAAATGTAAGAGGGGAGGATGGGGTGATCAGGCTAAGGAGGGTACATCCGGATCAGGGCCAATATGCAGCCTGTTACTCTCCTCTGGCATCATCTTTTTTTTTTTTTTTTTTCCGGCCGCACTGCTCAGCATGCGGGATCTTCGTTCCCCGACCAGGGATCGAACCCAGGCCCCCCGCAGTGGAAGGGCGGAGTCTTAACCACTGGACCACCAGGGAAGTCCCCTCTGGCATCATCTTTTGCTTAGGAACTGCTGACAGGCGTAGAGATCATGTTCAACTACATTGTTCCCTAATTCTACCTGCACCCCCCAACTCACACAGAAAGCCTCTCCATACGATCACATGGTAACATTAAGCCTTCTGGAAATGTGCTGTTTGTTGCAGCTCTGGAATAGTGAAGAAGGAGGGGGAAGGGTGTGTGATTGCAGCCCCCATGTGGGAGAGTGGTGGTCCGGGGTGTGCAGGTGTACAAGGGGAACACTAGACGCCCCAGCGCCTGGTTCCAGGGACTCTTCTGGAGCTCCGGTTCCTGCTAGAAAAGGTACTAGTGAAAAAGACAGAACCTGAAAACCTCCTTCCCCTGAATTATTTTAAATAGGTGAATTACTTCTGCATCGTGGCAGAAATGAGCTATTTGGTGTTCATCTTGCTAATTACAGCAGCTAATTTATAGTTTGAAAGGAAGTTGATTGCTTGACATGAATCAGAGTGACCCACGGTGTTTTAAGAATCACAGATTTCAGTTCTCTGGTGTCTCTGCTTTCCCAAGCCCTTCCAGGCACGGCCGCTTTGAAGGCTCACATCACCCCTGTGGAGTGGTTAGAGCAGGTGCTCGATAAGTGAGCTCGGTGAAGAGGCAAAGAGTCTTCCTGAGCTGGAGCCGGGGTCCCCCAACCCCCAGCCTGGCCTCTGTGCACCGAACCCCACGGGCAGGCTGACTGGTTTTATTTTCATTTCCCTCCCCTCTTGGTGAAGGGAGAGTTAACTGACTGCTTCAGGTATATAAAGATGTCCACTTGTAGCAACAACGGGGACATCTCTGGGATCCAAGGGACTAAAAAGGGTGATAGCATCGTCAGGAAGGATCTGGAACGTATTCCAAGGAAGGTACACCCTCCAAAGTCCACTTTATGGTTTGATTGCTGTGACTTTACAATGTGAAGACTAGATGTGGCATTCTTAGTCTCAGGAGGCTAAGAAGAAAGATAGCTGTGTGTGTGTGTCAGGTTGCATGTGTGTGAATTCAGTTCCGTCAACTCTTAGGGAACACACGGTGTGTGCCAGGCCCCGTTTTTGTCATTTGTGACAACCATGTCCCTGAGTGTGTTTTGAGATTTTTCATTTAACAACGAAACGAATGCTGGGTAGTTGTTGAAAACTTCACACTTTACAGAAATACAGAAAGTCTGTCTTCTGTAAGTCTCCCCTTCTACTCCCCCTCCCCCCAGATCACTGTGAACAGTTTGGCATGAGTCTTGTCGAATGTGTTTCTGCATCTCTATGTGCAAAAACACATATGTTTTTTTTTTATTGGAGTAAAATTGCTTTACAATGTTGTGTTAGTTTCTGCTGTACAGTGAAGCGAATCAGCTCTATGTATACCTATATCCCCTCCCTCTTGGACCTCCCTCCCACCCCCCCATCCCACCCCTCTAGGTCGTCACAGAGCACCAAGCTGAGCTCCCTGTGCTATACAGCAGGTTCCCACTAGCCATCTATTTTACACATGGTAGTGTATTTCTGTCAAACCTCATCTCCCAATTCGTCCCACCCTCCCCTATCTTAGTTGTTTTCTGAGAGCGCCTACACTGATTCTGGAATTGTGGAATTAAGAGAAGCAGGCCTGTCATTTTGAAGATTCACAGGCTGAGGCCTGGCAGGTGAAGTGACACATCTAGACCTCAGGAGGACAGTTTAGAGGCCCTCGTCCCGTGTCCGACGTTCTTGCCTCTAAACCCCACTGCCCTGCTTCTGAAGAGCTGGTTCTTTTTATCCTGTTAAAGGAATGCTGAGATCTCGGACGAGGATACCCTTTCTAGTCCATAGGAGATATTCTTAGCTGCTGAGCTGAATTTCAGAGTCCCGTTAGTCCCGTTGTCTCATTAACCTGAGCTCACACCTTCCTCAGTGTCCCCAAGGGCCTCCAGCCCCTGCGGCCGCTGGGCTGCTAAGCACAGGAGGCTGCCCAGGTGTGTACGGAGAGGAGAGGGAAGGGGACCGGGTCGAGGCATCTCCTCCCGGAGCTCCCAAAGAGGTGTGGGTTTCTGGTTTTTTCTTTCTTTTTTTTTTTTCTTAAGATAATGAAAGCATTCAAGTGTTTTTCTCCTTGTGAATATCCAGTAACCTCTACATCATAAGCGCTGCCTGGGTAAGGAGGTAAACTTCGATTGTAATAAAGCAGAGCAGGGGCTCGCGCAGAGCTGGTCCTGTGCCTTTCCCTCTGACTGTACGCCTTCCTCTCAGTTTCTGAGCTTCTTTTACCTTCCCCGGCCCTGGACTGGAGACAGGATGGCAGAGGAGACGAGGGGTGATTTCCCGCCAGGGTGACAGCAGTCGCCTCAGCTCTTTCTGGCTTCCGATGTGTTAGATCCAGGGTCATGTATTTTTAGCAGACCTTTCCCACCAAGCGGTCTCCAGGGAGCCACGTGATAGCCGGGTCAGAAGGAGGCTGCGGTGCCGTGTGCGGGGCCCTGCCCTGCCCTCCTGTCAGCTGGTTCCCACGCGGGGCTTCGGCTGCTCTCCGGGGCTTCCAGCCTAGAATGGTCTTCTCAACTCCAGTAAAGGTCGCCCCTCGCAGGGCCTGTAAAATAGGAGGGACGTGCGTGCTCAGCCTGTCACTCTGGCTTTGATCCTTACCCGCGCGGGAACCCCAACGAGCTGCCCATCCTCTCCCGCCAGAGCCAGAGCCCAGAGTAACGCAGAGCTCTGCGTCCGCTTCTCTGACAACCTCTTCTACCCCTCCCACGCGGCTCCTTCCTACCCCCCACTTTCTTTTTTAAAATTGTAGCATTTCAAACCTATAGAAAATTGGCAAGAACCGTACAAAGAATCCCCACATCTCCCTCACCCAGATTCTCTGCGACCTTTCCTCTCTGCTGATCTGTAATATGTACTGCAGGTGATGTAATTCCCCATCACCCCTAAACAGCCGGTGAGTACCACCCAGAAGTCAGGACACTTTCCCACATGACACAGAGTCTCTTCAGGAACACCCTATGGGATCACTTGTCATGGCTTATCGGCCTCCTTCAACCTGGAATGCTTCCTCAGTCTTGGCCTGTGTCTCCTCTTTTTGACCGTCTTCCGTTCTGTAGTTTGAACCTCAACTGTGTCTGCTGATGTTTCCTGGTGACCAGGCTGAGGCGGTGCATTCTTAGCAGGAGCCCGTAGAAATCATGCTCCCTTTCTACTCCAAGGATGTTAACCTTGATCACCTGCTGAAGTTGGTGTCTGCCAAGTTTTTCTACTGTGAAATCATCAATTCTTCCCTTTGTAGTTGATCAGTATTTTCTTGGGGAGGAACATTCCGATATAATGCCAATATCCTGTTCCTCATCAAACTCCCAGCCACCATTCGTGGCATAGACTGATGACTTCTGCCTGCATCACTACCACTGTGGTGGTTCCAAGGAGTGATTCTCCATCATTTCTTCTGCGTTTATTAGCTGGCATTCCACTGAAGGATAAGCTTTCCCTTCTCCCTCACTGATTTGTTTTTTTTTCATTATTTATTTATAATGAGTCTGTTCAGACTCATGCGTTCCTGTTTTATTTGATGGGCTGTAATCTGATACTCTCATGACTTATTTTGATGTTCAGATCTAAACCAGGCCATTGGGAGCCCTTTCAATAAGCGGGCTTCTGTGTTATGTGACGTGTTTGCATCATTCTTTTTTTTTAATAATTTATTTATTTATGGCTGTGTTGGGTCTTCGTTTCTGTGCGAGGGCCTCCTCTAGTTGCGGCAAGCGAGGGCCACTCTTCATCGCGGTGCGCGGGCTTCTCACTATCGCGGCCTCTCTTGTTGCGGAGCACAGGCTCCAGACGCGCAGGCTCAGTAGCTGTGGCTCATGGGCCTAGTTGCTCCACAGCATGTGGGATCTTCCTAGACCAGGGCTGGAACCCGTGTCCCCTGCATTGGCAGGCAGATCCTCAACCACTGCGCCACCAGGGAAGCCCCCATCATTCTTGATTTCCTTACTTTCTGGCATAAGTTATCCCAGCGTCATTTTGTACTTGCCCTGCCCCAGCCCTGGATCAGCCACTTTTCCAAGGCCCCCTGTTTCCTTTTAGTGGAGGCTGGTATGTAGACACCAAAATCTGATCACTCGGTGTGCCCACTGCTACTGCTTGTCATGTGTGTACACACATCTGTAACTATTTCTACATCTATCTGTGTATGTGTATTTTTAAAAACCCATGAGGTCAAGCCAATACTTGTAATCCTGGTCCAAGACCTCAGGGTTCTTCCTAGCCTTTCCTCTTTCCAGGTTTTAAATCCCTTCAGACAGTGAGAAATCTGACTCCCACGGATTCGCATCATGCTTAACATGTTTGTTTATTCGCTCGATGTGCCAACCTCCTAAGCACTCCAGAGCGGCCCCCTCCTCCCTCTCAGATGCCTCTGCAGGGCACCTCTCTGGTTCACTGTCCTCCTTCCTCAGATGCCGGCATCCTCCAGCTGGGAGGTGAGGGGAGGGAACAGGAAGAGAAGGGAAGATGGGAAAACCCCTGTTCCCTTTTGATTTCATTTCTGTTTGGGCTGAAATTTTAATGCAGGCAATTTGAGGACAGGACCCAAGATTTATATTGTTGTAGCAATTTCTTTGCCAGCAGCTTAATTCATGCCCTCATCTCGTTGAGCCCAGAGTGACAGTCACTCCATCTTTCCTTTCCCATCACCTCTTGTTTCTCATCGTCCCCTCTGTCTTTGGTTTCCATGGTCTCTGCCTTTCCTTCTTCCCTCATTCCTTCTCTCTTTCTCATCAATTTCAGGATTCGGAGTAGGGATGGCAACCATTTCAATCCTTTTCTCTCTCCATAGCCCTGTTTAGATTCTTATTTCCTACTCTGTTTCAGGGCTGCAGACCTGGAAATATGTAATGTCAGTGATCGTGCCCCACAAATAGGAACCAATAATAGAGCAAAGCTAGAGGTCACAAATGTACAGGCGGGTTGTTATTCGGGGAATTAAGCTTCTGTAACATAGAGTATAATACTTATCTTCCCTGGACAGATATAACAAGCTGATAGAGGATCCGGACTGGATGGGAAAGTAGCATATAAAGTATAAGAACTAGGTGCATGATCCTCTGTGTATACAACCTTGTCCTTTAGGGGCGAGACCTTCACTCCTGGCTGACTGCCTGGGTAAAGTGGGTGTGGCCTGAAGGCAAGTTACCTAGAACTTACCTCCCCCGCTGCATCTTGTTCCCCTCTGGGGCCCTCGGCTTCTTGGCCTTCTCTGCCACTGCTCTGGCTTATTCTTCCAGGACTCCACTCCTTTCCTTCCCCATCGAAGCTTCCCCTGCCCAAGGCTCCATAGCCTCTGATAATAGGGCAGCCAATTAATCTGCTAAGCAGAGCCAATAACAGGGTAGTAGGTGCTTCTGAATAAAAAGGCCATGCTTCCCAGCTGCTACAGGAGCACACACTGCTTAGCTCAAAGAAAGGGCGTAGGGGCTGGAATCATGAGGTTCAAGGGCCGTGGGGTGGCAGGGGCAGGTGGGAAGGAGGGTCCTCAGGACACAGCCTGAGGCTGCTCCAGGGCCAGCTGTGTGTGTGCGTGAAATCACCGGGTGTGAGAAAAGGAGTGGAACGGAGCGTGTCCACACGAGAACGCCAGCAGCAGCCTCGGGGGTATTCTTGGAGTTTTCAAAGAGGCAGAGGATCTCCGGACACCAAGGCCTCTCGGTTTGAAATCGTCCTCTGCTCTGGACAGGGTGAGAGTTTAATTTCCTGTGACACGTCTACTGGATTTGTACATTGAGGAATCAATTAGTGTAATTGGGGCAATCAGAGACGTGAAACAGAGGGATCATTTACTGAGAACAAATGTCTGGAATTGTCTATTTTGCCAGTGGAATTTCTCACAGTTGGTACAAGAAAATACTCCAAATTAAATCATTCAGGCTGAATGAGACTTTATTTTTCTTCTTCTTCTTCTTCTTAAAAATGTTAAAAGAAACACAGCCTGGCTGAGATCTCCTCCCCTCCCATCAGACAGATTGCTGCTCAGAAGGATCCTCTAGATTGACATTTTACCTGAAAAAAACAGAGCAAAGGCAGATGAGAAACTCCAGGTGTGCATGTTTGGCATGAATATTTTTGCCCAAAAGATCCTAAAATGGTTGTCTGCCGTGTTAAGACCGTGTGGGATGAGATCATATGGGACCAGGTGGCCTCAGAGGCTCAGGATAGGGAGTTTCTAGGATGTAAAAAGCTTCAGAGAACATAGCTCCCACCCTAACAGAGAGAAAAGCTTGGATAATCTACAGAATTACAGTCTTCCCTGAGCCCATCAGAGGGCTGAGGCCACAGGGCAATGGACTTTTAGCTGAATTCCAAAAAGGGATGAGCCCTCCCAGGAGAGGGCCACCGTTGCAGCTTTGGCAGATGCAGGAGAGAAAAGCAGTTGCCATACAAGCCAAGGTCTTAACAGACTCTTGCAGGCCAGTGTGACTTGAGTGTGTCTGGAGCCCCAGGCCTCCACCAGGTGCTCCTGAGAAATAGTGGGGTAAATCAGGAGACCAGAGGACACCCATGGGCAGCACAGGAGAGCAGGTGGTGCCTGTGACTGTGGGGTTGGGGGGTGGCCCCAGACTCTTCCCCTGTGTGAAGCCAAAACAGACCCTCTCCCCTTCAGACCTCAGGCAAAATCCCTTCTCCAGAGGGGGGAGTAGTGGCAAACTCCCTCTTGCCCTGGGGAGGGTAGGAAACCTTCCAGCTCCAGGACACAGGCAGAGACCCAGCGCTGCTTCAGGAAAGGGGGAGGCACAACCCCTGTACTCCTAGGGAGGGCGGGAAGCCATTTGGGGCCAATAACTGCCTTATACCAATAAAAAGCAGAGGTCTGCTACCACTGGGGGAGGAGCAAGGGAATCTCACTCAGCACCAAGTATAGAGACAAGGCAGGTTTTGCTGCTGCAGAGAAGAGGGGAAAAATGATGAAAAAAAAATCCCACCTTTGAGGTCCAGGAGCAAAGCCTACCTAAGACTGAAGCTGGAGCAGGACAAAAGAGAAGCTCTGCTCCTACCTTGTAACAAGGAAGAGCATAGGACTGCTGGGAGGGGGCAAGAGCGTGGAGAAAGACCCCGATTGAGGCACAGGCACATAAGGATGGCTGGAAGCTGAGCGGCAATCAGGAACACAGAACAACCCTCTGGCACCTTAGCTCCGGGTGACAGCAACCTACCTCTGGAATAATCTGAAGGCTGTGTGCACCAGTGGTAACAACAAAACCCAGATACAGGTCAACTCCTGACTAGATTGACTCAGCCCCCGTCCCCAGCCCTGTGCTAACAGCTTCACAGAAGCAGAAGCATGTCCATTTCCAGGCACAAATTATTTCAGTCTCTACTGCTCTTCTATATATAGTGTCTGGCATTCAATTAAAAATTACAGTACACACAGTAAGAAAAAAACAACAACAAAGCATTGTCAATAGACAAAGCAATCAACAGAACCATACTTAGAGATGACCTGGATATTGGAACTATCAGATGGACTTTGAAATAACTATGCTTAATATGTTAAAGGATCTAGTAGGAAAAGTGGACACCCTTCATGGACAGATAGGGGATTTCAGCAGACAGATGGCGACTGTAAGAAAGAGCCCAGTGAATGCTAGAAATTTTTTAAAACTTTCATGGCAATGAGGAATTTCTTCAACAGGCTCAAGAGTAGACTGGACACAGCTGAGGAAAGAATCAAAGAACTTGAAGACATGTCGGTAGAAATGATCAAAATTGAAACAAAAAATAGAAAAAGAGTAATGAAAGAAAAACAGAAAAGAGCAGTCAAGGGCTGTGGAACAAAATCAGTTAGTCTAACATGCGCGTAACTGGAGACCCAGAAGCAGATGTCTTCGGGAAGAAGAATTTGGCAAGCTGGCATATTCCTGAGAAAAGCGTGTGGTTAAAAAAATGCCCACAAGTAGCTACTGCTTTCTTCCCTAGCTTCTAATTTAGCTGAAGAAGTTCCTCTAATATTCCTCCACCTCCTTCTTGTTTATCTTCTACACCCAGTTATTTGGGGGAAGAAATATGTGGTTTCTCCCTGTAATCCCCCTCAGTATTCTGTCTGCCATTCAGCGTGGAGTGGAGTGGCTGTCAAGTTAGCTGGAGTAGCTGAAAAGGTGCGAGGAAGATTCAGCAGCCTGCCTTTTACTCTTAGCCAGTAACTTAAACTTGATTTGACTCAAATACAACACACGGATTCTGATTTTAAAGAGGTGGTCGATTGCAGTTTGTCTCTGTCCATAGTTTTCGTTAAGAACAAGTAGCTCCCAGAATTTGCACCCCTCCCCCCTTCAGTTTTGAGCAATAACAAGTCTGCTTAAAGAAAAAGAAAGTATGAAATGTAGTATTTATCCATGAAACGCTCTTTTTGAAATACTGGAAGTGGCCTCCTGCATAGATTAGTTATGCCTCTGATAAGACAGTTGTACAAGCTCCTTTGGGTACCTATGCCCTAAACTTGTTTTCAGGCTTTCAGCGACTTCAGCTGCTGGATGTGGCCATCCACGCATCTGCTGAGGCCAGTTGCTGGAGAAAACTTGCTGCAGTGGGTCTGGATGTTTGTACGTTCCTGGAATCCAGGTGCTTCATGGAAGAAAGAGGAGGGCACTTGGTGAGAAGGGCCGGGAGCATAGTTTCTAAAATCTGAGCTCATGGGTTTAGAATTTAAACTCAGACACGTTTAAACTCACGTTGCCATTGTCAATGGACTTGCACCCCTGGCTGTGCGCAGACTGGCTTGAAAAGACCTCTGCGGAGCTGTCCTGACCCCTTAACCAAGCAGCTCCTTTCTCCTCTGTGCTACTTTCAGTCTTACACCTGCATTTTGGGCACCTTTCACGTGATTTCGCATTTATTTTTATGCATCTCCTTTCTGTCCTAAACTGAGTTCTTCGAGGGTCAGCGTTTGTGTTTTAGGCATCCTCAGTGTAGTGCCACGCACAGAATAGCTTCTCAGCAAATGTTAGCTGAAGCGGATTAAGTGCGTGCTCGGCGTGCGGTAACCGTAGTTGGGACAAGAGTTTGTCATAGCCGTGCCCCCGTGTGATTTCGCTCTGCACTAGATTCCTGGGTCTTCTTGCACACCTGTCATAGCTGTGCCACATGGGCTTGTTCTGTGGCCCTGGTGAGGGTGCTGGATTCAGATCATCACAGTAATGGACTTGGAAGTAACTTAGTGTGACTGTGTTGGAAACAAATCAAAAATAAAGTGAGAAAAACCAAGTCATAATAAAGAAAGAGATCTTTGAACCAGGATCCGAGGTGGAAGCTAAGTAAAACTATTAGAGATACAGATCTATTGATATTTAGACGGTCCCTTGCCTTCTGCCAGAGTTCAGCTTTGGGAGGGGGGTATGTGACCCAGGGAGGGAAGCAGAGGGGCTTCCTAGGGACCAGAGCAGCGAGTAAAATCCTGGGGACCACCTACAGCGGTAGTGACCAGACCCACACGGATGGTTATGGTGACTGAGCAGCCCCTCTAAGCTGCCTGGTAATCACAAAGGGAACCTGTGCTTTCATCAGCTGATGAAAAGAAACATACTAGTTCCTCGGGTTAAAGAAAAGCCCCAAACTCTTTCTTCCTGGGGCATCCAGGTTGGTTCTATATGTAGCTGTGACCTAGAAAGGCTGTGTGACCTGAGCCAATCATTTGACTTCTCTGGGCCTTGGTTTCCTCAGCATTCAGGGATCTCCAATAACCCTTTGGACGCCAGCATCCTCTGGGCAGACTGTGTGTCTAGAATCCCTGTGGATTGAGATCCTGACTCTGGCTCCAAAGAGCAGGGCCAGCCACCCCTGGGGTGTTAGCAGCGAACATTAGCGTTTTCCTTGTAGACTGGCCACTTCCCCAGCTTTGAGGCATTCAGGACCAGCGACTGCTCCTGGAAAGTGAATGCACCCCCCGGGCAGCGCTGAAAGCCCCGCGGTCAGCACACGCACGCTCGAAGCCCCAGCCGAGTGCCCTGCAGTGAGCAGACTGTGACTCCCACAGTGATACGCCCACCCCGGATTCCCACGTGACCACAGGGTGCCTGCGCTCAGCGCCCGGAACCTTCCAGACAAGGCGCTGCTGGGTGTGAAGAGGGGATTGCAGATCGCAGCGCTGGGGAAGGAGGGGCTCCCTCTGGTGCAGACCCTTCCCCGGGGTAGAGTCAGGACGCAAAGCTGGAGAGAGTGGCTCCAGGCGCCCCGAGCGGGTCACCTGACAAAGGCTTTTCTGCAAGTTTGTGTTTTGCAGAATGATTTGAGGGGAACTGGCGTACTTCAGCCCCGAGCTCCTCCCCCTCCCTCAGATTCCTGCAGTCACACACCTGCTGTCTTGCCTTCAACCACTTTCTCCCTTTCTGTTATCAAAACGGGCTCTGACCTAGCCTTTATCTGATAAACTCATTCACACTGGGGTGTGAATTATTAACACCGCTTTGGACCCTACATTTTCATGGTGTCCAAAATCTGCAGGAGGAAGAAATCTAACGGAGATTTTCAGGCATTGGCAAGAGGAAATATTACAATGGGCTCTCCCATCCCCTCCACATACACCCACCCTGGCAAGGCTGGCTGTGCTGATGGGCAAAGATTTGGCCAACTGTACTCTGTGTGTTTGGGGCGCAGGGCGGGTCTGATCTAAATAGGAAGTAGGTAAAGTTCCCTTCAAGCCTACTCTGGGATTTCTCTGACACCCAAGGCACCTGTTATATTTGCCCCGTCCAAGGCCCCGACGTAAAGAGGGTCTTATACACGTTCCATTCTCCCATCATGAGGCACCTGTGTCGCATTACGGCAGTAATCACTCAGTACTTTCCAGTGCTGGTTTTAGCAAAGCAATAGGACTGATCTGTTAATGGATTAATGCACTAGCACTCCCAGGCAGAATATTTGTGTTTTAATTGGAATCTCCTGAAAATGATGCCCTGATACAAAGGGAGAGTGGGAGTTTCAGGACCCCATGGTGGGGCTGCAGAGATATTTGAAGATGGGTGAGCCAGGGACCCCTCCATTCACACCATCAGGAGCCAACCCCTCCATCTTGGTGATGAGAGTCTTTCTTATCAGCCAGAGCCCACGGTGGCCCTGGGGCACCCCCTGAAATGGGACATGGGAGAACAGAGTTGACCAGCAGAGGAGACAGGAAGGAGGAGACGGGAAGAGGGGAGATTGCTGGTGGGGAAGGAGGGGGCTGGAGATCACTGACCGGTGAAAATCATTCTCTGTGTGGAGCCAAGATCTACTTCTCCATTGGAACTGAAAGCTAGTTCCATCGTGTAGTCAGTTATTTGTGTTCTGAGTAGCTCTCTTTGAAGGCAGCTTTTGCCAGAAAGTTTCAAGACATCTAAGTGCAAGGGTCAGAAGGGTCCGAAGCAGGAGGGGACCAGTGAGGCTTGCGCTGGCTGCTTTCTTTAGAGCCCGGGCGGCTGGAACTTTAACTACCCAGTGAGAGTTCTGCTTTTGTGGACTTGATGGTTGGCCCTGGAAAATGTTTGTTTTTCTTCCCCTAAAATTTAACTGTCAGACAAGCTTTGGTCACAGGCTGGCTCTGCCCTGCGCCTATGTCAACACCACGTGGGGTCGCCCCTTCGGGCCCTTCGCACGGCCCCTCGCGGTCAGGGACCTCGGTCCAGCCACCTGGACCAGCAGGACGCACGGGTCCTCTAACCCCACCATTCCTGCCTCTCTGCTCTTCACAGAATGGGCTGAACGGCTTGCATCTGGCCTCTAAAGAAGGCCACGTGAAGATGGTGGTCGAACTTCTGCACAAAGAGATCATCCTGGAAACAACAACCAAGGTACGTCTCTTGGTGGGGGGGGGGGGGGCGGGAGGTTTCCATCAAAATTCACATATTGTCCCAAACCCTAAAGACATAGAAACCAGCCCTTCCTGACAGAAACCCAAGCCTGCTGCTGAACTTCTCTCATCCATCCAGTCACTTCCTAGTCCTGTGAGACCCTGAAGTCACCCGAAAAACACAGGACCCCGTTTCCACAAGGATTCACGGGGCCTTTATCCTGATCACTCGACTGTAAATCTAAAAATAAAACCCTTTGCCCAGTGGCTTCATGCTTTCCCAAGCTAAGAGGTCCACAGGCAGGTGCCTTGGGTCCAAATCCTCGCTGAGTTGTTTCATACTCTGTGACCTGAAGCAAGTTACTCAGCCAGTGAGAAGCCTCAGTTTACTCATCTTTAAAATGGAGATTATAATAGGTAGTTGCAGGATTGGTATGAAAATCAAATGTGGTAATGAATATATAATGCCTATATAGGAAGAAATCAATAAATATTGGTGACTGTGTCGTTCATGAGGGCTGTGGAAGAGTCCATATCCCTCTCATTCATCCTTCTCCAGCGAGTCTTCCTTGGTCAGCCCCAAACCCATTTCCTCTCCTTACTGGGTCCCTTGAACAGTGAAGAGTGTTCTCTTTACTCCAAGCATTTGTGTGATGTCACACCTCTCACCGCAGGATGTTTCTCCCCAAAGCAGCAGATTATAAACACCAGTGACTTAAGTCCAGAAACTGCAGTCATGAAATTGACGCATCTACATGTTGCAAAATCAGTTTCATTTCTTATGCATCTTATTTGTTTACTAAGCAACAAGCAGCCAGCATTTAAAAACAAACAAAATTAAACCAAAAAAATCACCTCTGTTTACTGTGTCAAGTACTGTTTCCTCTTCTCCCCCCTCCTTTCTTACATCCCATGGTTTTCTTCCTGGGCTGGTCCCGGCAGCCTCTTATTTTCCATTTGCTGTTTATTCAGCGTGGTCTCATGCACAGCCCCGATTTCAGTTCCACGCAGCAAACGTTTTACTGCCTCGCGAGCAGAGAACCAGAAGAGCAACAGGTAGAGAACAGATATAATTTATGGTTATGAAGTGAACTACCAAAATATTATGAAGGTAGGCTCATCTCTCGAGGTAAAATTCTGTAATTTTCATGTCATTTCCCGAAGGTGAAGAGATCTCACGGATGAAATAGACTGACTTGCTCTTTCTGAACGTGTACAGGGCATTTTTTTTCTAACCCCATGACAAATACCAATTGTTTCCACCCGGCTTCTTCTGTGGATGAAAGGGATGTGGTTATTTCTCATCTGATGCCGTCAGCTGCCTGGCCGCAAGCATGGTGCCATCTGACCGGCTGTGGTGGCCAGAGGGCTGTCCTCCCCCTGGCATCCCCACAAGAGCTGCAGAAACACTACGCTTCAGCACGTTTTACTCTCTCCGAATTTCCCCCTTGGATCGGTATTTTGCAAGCGAACGCTTGGTGTGTCTCTGTTATTTATAGAAATTGTATAAGCCAGCGTGGTTTCTGAGGGCCCAACAGAGGGAGGAAAAAAAGGGTGCAGCTGAAACCGTGGGCAAAGCAAGAGTCACAACAGATTGGGGAATTGTAATGGGTCTCGCAAGCAGGAGCGAGATTAAAAAAAGAAAAGACTAAAAAGCCAAAACCAATATAGGTTCCTAAACTGTGCTTAGAAAATTTAAAAGCGTGAAACAACTGTATTCTTTGCCTCCCCCTGCACCCCCCAGAGGCCAGCTCAGCATCCAAGCTGGTGGGGATCAGAGCCGCGTCAGCCCACCCCTCCCCAGCCCGGGCACTCACTCAGAACCCACTGTGGCCACCCACCCTGCCGTGAGCTCTGGGACTCCCTGGAAATGGAGAAATTGGGTCTTTGTGGATCCAAATATAGCTAAGTAATTTTTCCTGCTTCTTTGAGGGCACGTTCCTTCATGCTGAGGGAGGGGCAGAAAAAACCCCATCTCCCTGTGACTCCGGACCTGAGGCTGGGGGTCTTCTTGAGCCTTGCGGCGTGTGCATGTGTGTGTGGAGGGGGTCATCCAGCCCAGGTTCTGAAGATGTCACGGGCCGAGTCCCACGGCCAGGCCTCCACATCTCTCCCTGTCCAGCTTCCCTCCACGTGGGTTTATATGGGGTGAGCCCTGTTGTCGTGGGATTTCAGGCAGGAAGGGGCAGACGGAAAGAAATGTTCGAAATTCCCTTCTTGAGCTGGCCCAGTGCCTGACACACACGTGCTCAGCGTGTGGTGAATGGATGAATGGACACGGCACGCCTCCTTCTAGGTGGGGAGGCGTGGAGGTCTGAGTCCTGATTCCTAGAGAAGGTTCTGGTGCCAGCAGCCCTGTTCCTCTCGGTACAGCGAGTGAGTCGGACCCAGGTGCCAAGGTGTCTAAGTGGAGGCTCTTCAGACTTCGAAGAAAAAAAGATTACTTAGCATCTATATACTCATTTCTGGCACTTATTCTCTGATGGATATTTGAGGAAGAACCCTTCTGCTTATCAAATGGGACTTAAGGAGAAATCAGAAAGACACATTTGGGAGGTAACGAGAGGACCCTCCTGCTTGAGACAGGCCACGCTTTAGAGACAGAAACATGAGCCCTGGGGCGCCGGGTGGCCCTGTGATGCTCAGACCCCCTGGGGAAGGCGCTTGGCTCCCAGTGGCCGGTGGCCCCAGCGCACAGACTAGATGTGAAGTCCCTGTTTGGTGGGTTTCCTGAGATGGATTGGCAAGTGTTCATGTAGTTTAGTTAAAAACTATATGCCGTCTGAACTAGAAAACGTGAGGTCGTGTGAGATCTGTGCTCCGTAAGTAGCAGAGGGACAGATGGGTCCAGCTGTGGTCCCTGTTTGACGGACGTTGTCAAGTGGGCCTGCCCCGCCTGCCCCTCCCGGAGCAGGGATGCCCGTGGGGTCACGTTGGGGAGAGGGACTTGGGAGGGAGGCAGGAAGGAGCCTGGCAGGGAGGCGCATCCCGGAAACGGAAGCCGCCTGCTGGACCTGAGCCCGCCCATCCAGGAAGTGCTGTTAAATGCCCAGGATGGATCCAGACAAGAAACCTCACATGTCCCCGCCACTACCACCACCTTCAGAGCCTGCCTGGCATCTTAGTCTCTGTTACCAGTTCTCAGCTTTTGAAAAGTTTACCTTAAAACAGCTGTGAATCTCATTTGCTTCTAGTGTTTCTTCTCTCCTCTCTGACTTGGTGAACTCTGACTGACTGTATTTTACTTATTCATATTCTTCCTTTGTGTTTTCCTCTGCCAGGTTCTATTCTATTTATTTTTCCGCACTTAGTTTCATATTTTTCTTTTCTTCTGCGTACATTATATAGTTCCTTTTACTAACCCCCCTCCCCAACTCCTTTACCTATTTCTGCCCTTCCCGCTTCTATCTGATGCTCCCCGTGCCCCCTTTGGTCCGGCCTTTGGCCGGTGTGTGTTGCTGTAATGGCACGTGGGAGCTGGGCCCGTGGGATCTGTGGCCTCCTTTCCCCTGGAGCTCGGGGCCTCCGCCCCGTCCTGCAGGGCCACAGCCTGGGAGGAGCCGGACGTCCAAGGAGCCACCTTGCCTGGTAGCCCTTCCGCAGGTGTCCTGGGGAATTCTGACTGCCCGTCGGCCGATGTCGGGACGCCGAGCCCAAGTGCAGCAGATCCGTGCTGAGAAGTTGGCTTTCTTGTTCTGGGGCATTCTTTTTTCAGGAGAACGGGAAGAACTTCCCTCCCTGGGCTGCCAGGGCTGTTCACGATGTCTGATGGGTCAGGCGCACAAGTGTGTGTGGTCCGCCCCTTGGGGCCATAAAGGAAGCCCGCTGCCTCCCCGCAGACGACACCCTTATCCCGCACCTGTGACAGCCCTGTACCTGTGACAGGCCCCTGGGAACCTCCTGTCTTCCCTCCCCGTGTTTCAGAAGGGGAACACGGCGCTGCACATCGCTGCCCTGGCGGGTCAGGACCAGGTGGTGCGGGAGCTCGTCAACTATGGCGCCAACGTCAACGCCCAGTCACAGGTGATGCTCAGGGCCCCGGGCCGTGGGGCTGCCCGTCCCCTTCACCCAGGTGGACGCGCTGTGTGGCCGAGTCCAAATGTATTCAAATGTCTCCAAGCACCTTCTTGCTTTTTCCTGCTTCACAGTGGACATTCTAAGCACGATGGGGTGGGTCATTGTGGACCCCGTCTCTGTTCCTTTAGCTGAATAATATATTTAGTTGTGGCTCATCTGTGTATGGGGGGGACGTGAGGGGGGATGAGGAAGGGAGTGAAATTAGCGGGGGGTGGGTGTGCAGAAGAGGCTGACCATTCTGGGAGGGGCAGAAGCAGACTTCCGGGGAGGATCACCCCACCTGGTGGCCTTTTGCAGTAACCCCGCTATGCCATTGCAGTGTCCGTGTGTTTTTATAGCTGGAGACACAGGTGGGGACGTTGCCACAAGGGCTGGGTGGAAACAGGACGCAGGGAGAGCTGTCCGCGAGTTTGGAGGATTTTGCATCGGTTTTAGCACCTGTCACTAACGTGGGTGAATTCCAATGGCTTTTTCTCTTGGCTTACAGAAAGGCTTTACACCCCTGTACATGGCAGCACAAGAGAATCACTTGGAGGTGGTTAAGTTTTTGCTGGAAAACGGAGCTAATCAGAATGTAGCCACAGAAGTAAGTACCTTGGGGATGCGGCCTCATGGCTGAATGTCTCTCGGGAGGAGGACACGGTCCCAGGGGAGCGTGTTCCTGGGACATGGCTTGGGATGCATCCTCTGCCATGATCAATGTCCTGGGTGCTGTCGGACCCTGCAAGGGGGTAAGAGACAAAGTTATGGCCGTTGAGGGATGCCCAGACACGTGCCAGAGAAGTGACAGCGGGGGTGAGCCTGTCATTCCCACTGTGAGAAACACTGGAGGCCGGGCTGGGGTGGGGGGCGTGCGTGCACGTGTGTGTGTGTGTGTGTGTGTGTGTGTGTGCATGCGCACGCGTGTGTAGGTGACAGGTCTGCCTCGGACCTTAATGAGAAAGGCTCTTGCCGGGAACCCACGTACACTCTTGGACAAGTCACTCGACCCTGAGTTTTGTCACTGGTGAAATGATGAAATCGGACTAGGTGGAACCAAAGCTTCTCTTGACTCTTAGCATCAGATGACATCTGCTTTGCCAGTTCAGGGGGCCCTGTGCCCCTGGTACACACTGAGGAGATTAATAACAGTAGCTCACAATTGAAACCTCGGTGCCTGGTGTGGTTTCCAGCGTTTGGTAGGCGTTCAGTAATATTTGTGAAATGAATGAAGGAACGATGGTCGGCCGTCAGTTCACGGCACTGTCCTGACACCGGGTGACGGGGTGAGAGGGAGGCAAAGAGACAGGGCAGTAAAAGCTCTCATCAACACTCAGACTAGGAGCACGTCATAAAGGAAAAAAATACGCGCCAGAGGGAAATGACTGGAGGTGCTGTGAGATGGCAGGGAACGAAAGCAGGGCCAAGAGTGGCGTCAGGGAGGAGGTGGCATCTAAGCCCAGCTTGCAGGCTGTGGAGGAGGGAGGTCCTCTCGGGCAGAGGGCAAGAGCCCTGAGCTCGAAAGCGCGTGTCCTGCCCCGAGGACCGAGTGGTCAGGACGGTCAGAGCAAATGGTCTCTCCTCTCCTCTCCCCCCGGTCAGGACGGATTCACCCCTCTGGCCGTGGCCCTGCAACAGGGCCACGAGAACGTGGTGGCGCACCTCATCAACTACGGGACAAAGGGGAAGGTGCGCCTCCCGGCCCTGCACATCGCGGCCCGCAACGATGACACGCGGACGGCCGCGGTGCTGCTGCAGAACGACCCCAACCCCGACGTGCTTTCCAAGGTGAGGCGGCCGGCGGGGCCGGGATCATGCCGGGGCCCGGACCGGGGGTCCTCGGGGTCTCCACCGATTCCCGGCAGTTACTCGGAACCAGCCCAGACCACAGAAGCCCCGGCGTGCACCCCGAGCACCCGCCCCGCTGCGCCCGCCGTTCCACCAGCCAGCCGAGTGCCACATGGGATGCCCCCCTTTAAATCCCCGGGCAACGCCGAAGGACGTGTGCTCGGTGTGGCTCCAGGTCACCCAGAACAGCGTCCAAGCGGGGCAGGAGGGGCCTCTGGCCAGAGGAGGACTTTGCAATCCATCCCCCCCACCCAGGTGGTGTTCTAGAAGTTTATTCCAGCTCTTTCCCCAGCTTCCCCCGGGTTGGAGGGAGGGAGGGAAGGGTCCCCACATGGAGATGGGACCGGGGAGGGGCCTCCCAGGGGCCTGGACAGCCTGCCGTCTGCACACACTGTCCGATGTTTTCACTACCTGTAAGTTTAGACTTAACGTCTAAACTTAACGTCTCCCTCCCGCTGGGAATGAACTTGCACTGAGTCAGTCACACAGGCCCCTGCCCCACGGTCACGGGGTTCCGCCTGGAAAACCGCTGCCTGGATCGTTAGGCGTGGTCGGGGGTTAGGAACAGAAGGATGACAAGGGACCCACCGAGGGTCAAAGGGCCACCCTGGCCACCCAGCTGGCCACCCAGGGGCCACCGTACCCCTTTAGGGGCTGAAACCGTCCCGAGGATTAAGGTCATGGACCCCATAACACTTCTCACTCATTCATTAAAATCTCTTCAGAAGTAACCGTTCAGAGGAACGGGCCCTGCCTGCAGAGTGGGAGGCGACCCTGGTCCACGGTTTGTCCACGTGAACCACGGAGACTGGGTGTCCCCAGAGGTAGCACCTCACTTTTGGATGTAACTTGCCGTGGGACATCTCTTAAGAGACCCCTTCCGTCCGAATCTGCCTGCCGTGTGAGGTCGGCTGGTCCTGCCGGCTTTTCAGAACCCCAGGCTGATCCTCAGGTAGAAATGCCAGTATGTGGCCTGTGACGCCTTGTTCCCCTCTGTTGTGTGCCAGACGGGATTCACCCCCCTCCACATCGCAGCTCATTACGAGAACCTCAACGTGGCCCAGCTGCTCCTCAACCGGGGTGCCAGTGTCAACTTCACGCCCCAGGTGAGGCCCTTTGGTGAGGCCGCCCGTGCGTGCAGGGACGGGGGGAACCCAGTGTCCCCCCTCTCGTGGCACCAAGGACATCCCCGCACTGCAGACATGCCTGCGGGCGAGACAGCCCTGGATGGGTTTCTAAGAAATTGCAGCCTGTGTTTTTGATTCTGGGGGACCTGGGCTCAGCCAGCTTGCTGTGATGAACCAAGAGGCTGGCGTGTCCTTAGAGGCTTTGAAATCTTTCTCAGGCGAGAAGAGTCCTAACAGTGGGCTCAGAGTGGCCGCTTGCCTTGGGCTGGGGCAGGGCCACAGGGGAGCAGGGCGCAGAGCAGCTGCCTCCCAGACAAGGATGCACGCCCTGACCAGTCCCTTCCTCCCCTCCAGAACGGCATCACGCCGCTGCACATCGCTTCCCGCAGGGGAAACGTGATCATGGTGCGGCTTCTGCTGGACCGCGGCGCCCAGATAGAAACAAGGACCAAGGTGGGTGCCAGCAAGCTGCCGGCAAGGCCAGGGGAGGGAGTGCTGCCTGCCAGGGCCCCACCCAGGTAGTGGGCTCCCCATGACCAGCTAGGGAAGGGCGTCCAGCCTCTAGAACAGCCCACAGGGGCAGCTGGAGACCAGACTGCTCCACCGAGCTGGCCCTTAAGGAAGCCTTCTCGTGCCTCTCCGGCTGGAATGATGCCACAGGTGCCTTCTCTCCAGCGACCTCTGATGGGTGCCTCTGGGGCTTTCTCTTTTTGACTGTCTTTTAAAGGATGAATTGACACCTCTCCACTGTGCAGCTCGGAATGGGCACCTGCGAATCTCAGAGATCCTGCTGGACCACGGGGCGCCCATCCAAGCCAAAACCAAGGTGCGAGCTTCTTTTCTGCGAGGAGCATCTCTTAGGCAGGGCTCCTGGTCAGGCCGACCCGGGGCGAATCCCATTTCTGAGAAACAGAGATGTTAATTCTACTAACTCAGCCAGTGTGTGTGACGTTGACCCCAATGTCTGTCACACAGGAGGCACTCAGCTCTAATTATTATCTAGATCAAGGTTGGCACCCTTTCTCTCTAAAGGGCCAGATAGTAAATATTTTTAGGCTTTGCAGGCCCTGGTCAATGTCACAACAATTCAAGTCTACCACTGTAGTGGGGCAGCAGCCGTGGATAATGTGCAAACTAGCAGCCCTGTTCTAATAAAACTTTATTGCCAAGCACAGACAGCAGGCTGGATTTGACCCATGGGCTGTCATTTGTCTGTACAGCTCTAGATCAGGCCTCATCTCTTTTACCCTGGCTCCAGAAAAGACAGGAACTAAGCACTCAGGGAGTCTTCAGAGCCTGGGCCGGACTGGATGGTGTTGAAAAGAAAACAAAACGGTTCTTCTCAAGGTCCTTTCGGGGCCAGAGCAAAAGCCCGGCCCTCAGTTCTAATATGAGGTCTTGAGTCTTACTGGGGCTAAAGCTGTCAGACTACCTGGTGTTGCCTACACCGCCTCCAGGCCCACTGCCTCGTTCTTGGGGTGAATTTAGAAGGTGGTCAGAACAGAGCAAGGCAGAAACCAGACCCACCCGTGGTCACTCCTGAGGTTTTCTGTGCGCAGCTACCTGTCATAAGATTCTACACCATAAAAGCAATTTATTCCCTGACCGAGGATCATATGAGTGTTCAATGGAGCTCTCTGAAATCTGGGTCCTGTTCACGGCCCAGGCTGTCGTGTGTGTGTGTGTGTGTGTGTGTGTGTGTGTGTGTACATTTCCCCTTTTTATAAGGACAGCAGTCATATTGGATTAAGGTCTACACCAGTGACCTCATCTTAACTAACTACATCTGCAATGATCCTATTTCCAAATGAGGCCACATCACGAGGTCCTGGGCTTTAGGACTTCAACATGTGAATTTTGAGGGACACAGTTCAATTCAAACACTAACAATAGCCATCATGCAGCTTGATTGTGTTTCTCCCTCGCTGAAAATCCTTCTTTCTGTTGTCTCTTGCTAAAACCTAACGTCCCAGTTTCCTCGCTCTGGGGCTTTCATGATGCAGCTCCCGCCTGCCCCTGGAGTCCAGCTCTACGCCCGTGGCCTCCCGCGTGTTTACCTGCATGGAGCTCCCTGGGTCCCAGAGCGGCTCCCTCTGGGGCACTGCACACGCCATTCCCTTCTCGGGGATGCTCTTCCTGGGTCTTCTCCCCGGTGAGGTCCTAGCTCAGGGATCACCTCCCCGGGAAGCCTCCTCTCCCCATGTCCCCCCGACCCCATCATGACTCCACCCTCCCCTGCTCCTCTGTGCTTTATCACGCCTTCCTGATGTCACCACACAGAGTGGCAACAACGTACCTCTTTCCCCATCTTTAACCTACTAGTCTGCCAGCTTCCTTGGCCTGGAATTCTGTCTGTTCTGTTTCCCCAGAGCTGATCCCATACCTGGTGCACTTTGATCACTTAATATTTGCTGAATTAATGTCTGAATGAATGAGTGAGTGAGTCTTCTCTGTCTTTAGTTTTTTGAAATAAATTGCTATTTAAGAAACAGTGAGGATCCTTAACAGTTTCTTAAAGTGATGTGCATTTGTCAGGGACAAAGAATGGAGGGTTTTAGATCCAAATTCCATTTTAGCATCATTCATTCGTTCAAGACCACATTGATTAAGGACCACTGTGTGTGTTTCATGCGTCCGTGGGGCGTGTAAGAGATACTAGGCACAGTCACTGATCTTAAGAAGCTTCTAAGGAAGGAGAGAAGATACATACACCTGAAAAGTTAATTATGAAAACAATTCGGCAAGTATGTAAGTACGGTCCGAGTGAGGGGTGCAGATGAGAAAAGCCCACAGGAATCAAAGGTGGCCAGGGGAGGCTTCATGGAAGAGGTGGGCCTGGCTAGAGCTGGCCTGGAGGATTTGGCGGGGTGAGAAGAAGGTTTGCAATCAGAGACCAGCAGGAATGCGGAGGCCGGAATGAACCAGGCTCACCCGGGAGCCACGTGGAAGCCCTGTGTAGGGAGGAGGTGGGAAGTGAGGTTGGAATCATTGCCTGCCTTGAATTTCTGTGTTCGATTCCTTTGCGACTGGTTGTTTTCCCTCTTCACCAGAATGGCTTGTCCCCAATCCACATGGCGGCTCAGGGGGACCACCTCGACTGTGTCCGACTCCTGCTGCAATACAATGCAGAGATAGACGACATCACACTGGACCACCTGACCCCGCTCCACGTGGCCGCCCACTGCGGCCACCACAGGGTGGCCAAGGTCCTTTTGGATAAAGGGGCCAAACCAAACTCCAGAGCCCTGGTGAGTGGGAGGCTATTGGAGAAGGTGCCAGAGGGGCTAGGGCCAGAGCTGCATGGCTGAGCCCCCCAGGGAGGTACCCACTGTTGCCTGGAGCTGCCCTGGAGATTCAGGGCGGGGACAGTGTCGGGGTGGGAGGGGGGTGCTGAGGCCCGTGGGGCGTGGCAGCACACAGGCGGATGTGACCTTACTCCCTGCCGCATCCCACACATAATGACCGAGCCCCCGTAACAGGCTGAGGTCCGGGTGGGTTTGGGCCCAGGACACCTGACTCACAAGCAGTGTGTGCGGTAGGTATGCGGGAGGTCACTCCCGTCCGTGCCCAGAGCTGAGGGATGGTGATTTCTAGCGACTGCCTGGGTTTTTGATCTGCTTTGGGGGTGAGTGAAATGGGCTCAGCTAAGCATCCTTCCTCTGCAGAGGGGCTCACAGTGGTCATGGTGCTTGAGCAGAGGTGAGTTCAGGCCTAAAGCAAGTTCCCTCCTGGGACTGTGGTTCCTTTCGCTCGCCCCAGGCCGGGGGCTCGCAGGGAAGTTGCTGGCGGGGCCGGAGCGCTGCACGGGGCCTGCCCACACCCCCCATCTCCCCTCTCCCCATTCCCAGAGGAGGAGAATTTGGAAGGCCGGACAGCCTCCAGGCCGCAAGGATGGCTCGTTCATTCATTTATTCATTCATTTGTTCAGAAAGCTTTCACCGAGCAGTCCCCACTTGCCAGGCACCGTCTGGGGTAGTCGGGGCTTCTCAACCTCAGCACTACTGACATTTGGGGCCCAATACTCTTTGTTGTGGGGAGACTGACCCGTGAACAGATGTTTAGCAGCGCCCCTGGCCTCCGCCCACTAGGCGCTAATAGCACTCCTCCCCTCGTTGTGACAATCAAAAACGTCTCTAGACATCGCCAAGTGTCTCCGGGGCGGGGGATGGGTGGTGAGACAAAATCCCCTCCCCTCACATCATTGAGAACCACTGCCCTAGGGGATAAAGTACTGAAAAAACAAGCAGACAGACAAAACCCAGCGAACAAACAGAAATCCCTGCCCTGGTGGGGTTTACATCCTAGCGTATCATGTTTGAGCAGGGCTGAGGTACAGAAATCCATTTGACTAGAAACGCACGGCGGTTTCAGGGAACGTGCTGTGCTTCACAACGGTTCTCTTTATTGTAAATTTCCCCTTAAGGAAACTTTAAACGGCAGGCTCTTTCAGTGCGTCCAAAAATATGACTTAATTTGGAAAAAGGGTTTACAGACAACGTATCCAGGACCTCGCCTGGTGCAGTGAGAGCCGCCCGACTCTTCCGTGATTCACAGTGATTGACGTTTAGGCTGGGCAGGGGCTGCCTTTTCATCAGCAGGGTGGTCTGGGTGTTCCTTGGGCTTGAGTGTGAGCCCCTGCTTGCCTGTCTCCCTTTGTGTGGGGCTGCAGAATGGCTTTACCCCCTTACACATCGCCTGCAAGAAGAACCATATCCGCGTCATGGAGTTGCTGCTGAAGACCGGGGCCTCCATCGATGCTGTCACTGAGGTAGGAGAAACTCCGCAGGCGAGTGGACGGTCTCCACTAGTCTTCTTCCAATAGCCATCTTGAGAGTTGTTCTTTGTGGCTGCGTGTGTGTGTGTGTGTGTGTGTGTGTGTGCTAGTCTAGAACTCTCAGAGGAATACATCAGGGGTCGCTAAGACCGGGAGCTGGTGTCAGATCTCAGGGAGCTGTCCAAGGTCAGATGCAAAATGTTTTGAGTTGTACATGTGGGTGGAATCACCCTGCAGTGTTTTTTTCCCCCCTCCGGCCATTTTCCTGGAAGCAGACCCATTTCATAGAACTCCCTTTCCTTGGAAGATTGTTCTGGAGCCCCTAGAGGCAGGAAAGCTTAAGATCCATCTGGCTGTGTCTCTGGAGGAGCGGGAAAGGGCTCCCCCCGTCTCACTCCTGTCTGGTCTGTTCCAGTCCGGCCTGACACCTCTCCACGTGGCCTCCTTCATGGGGCACCTGCCCATCGTGAAGAGCCTGGTGCAGCGGGAAGCATCGCCCAACGTCTCCAATGTGGTGAGTCCGTGGGGAGAGCAGGCCCTTCCTGTGGACGGAGGGCTCAGAGGCGAGAGTTGGCCAGTGATCCCAAGCTCTCCTCTCGAGGACAGAGGTAGAATTCTCAGAATAGCAGGGGCCTCGGACTTGGGGAGGAAGACTGTATGTACTGACGCTTTCCCAGTTAAACGTGTCACCCATCTGTAAGTCTTGGGGGTTTTATTTTGGACGATCATTTGGGAACTTCTGTGAGTGTTATGTGGGAATACATGTATGTTTTGAAACATTCCTTAGCTCTGGGGTTTACCTTTAAGTGTATCTTACACACACACACACACACACACACACCGGGCATCAGCAGACTAAAGGCTGAAGTTGCTTGCTGGGGCAACTCCACCTCTTGGATGAATGCCCGCCAAGCTACTCCAGGCTGGCACTGCGGAGCTCTGTGTGTGCCCTTTTGGAAACCCAGCAGGTGTTAACACTTCGGTAATTTTGTTATCTTACAGCAAGTGGAGACCCCGCTACACATGGCAGCCAGAGCAGGGCACATGGAAGTGGCCAAATATTTGCTCCAGAACAAAGCCAAAGTCAATGCCAAGGCCAAGGTGAGTTCTGCAGATGGGAGGGATCCCAGACGGAAGCAATTCAGGCGCAGGAGGAGCCATCCTCCCTGATCGGAGACCAGGCTGCAGGGCTCGTGGCGCCGGGATTCCTTGTCACACCTGCTGGGTTCTGCTTTGCAAGGGTTCTGAGAAGGCCAGAGACGTGTTGGCATCAACAAAAGGCCAAGAAACAGTATTGGGGCGGGGGGCTGAAAGGTTGCGTGTGGGTTACAGTCACAGTATCAGAAGAGAAGCAACTTTTTGAAGAAAGGGTTGCCGGTGAAAATCAAGGTGCCCCCGCGATGTAAAAGGCATCTCTGAGGGACTGAGTGAGCAAAGGGTAAGAAGACCTGCTGAGTTTGCAGTCTGGCTTTGGCCAGGATCAGGCTTTTCTACCGCACAGACCACAGAGCCTCTGTTTAGTGTCAGGACTGTGGTTTGGGTTTGAGCCACGTGAGGGAGGCCCCCAGCTGGGCCCAGTAACACAGAGACCCTGCCCACTGACCCCCTCAGCTTCCGGAGGAAACTGGAAGGGGCAGGGGGCGGGAGCTGGGATGAAAAGTCATCTTTCCCCAGGTCTGACCCTCCCATCACCCCTGGCTTAGAGAAAACCAGGGTAGCCTTCAGACAGAAAGACAAGTGGACGCTTAGACAGGACTCAGGAGACAGTACAGTTCACCTCGTTTGATTGCCCTTCGCTTTAGTATGCTTTGCAGATAATGTGTTTTTTAGAATTTGAAGTTTTGTGGCAACCCCGCGTTGTCAGGTGGATAGCATTTTTCTAGCAGTAAAGTATTTTTTAATTAAGGTAAGTGTATTTTTAAGACATAATCCTATTGCACACATAATGGAGTGTAATGGCATGTAAATAACTTTTATATGCACAGGGAAGCCAAAAAGATTCATGTGACTCGCTTTACCGTGTTACCCAATTTATTGCGGTGGTCTGGAGCTGAGCCCACAGTGTCTCCGAGGTCTGCCTGTTAAGAGCAACCACAATGTATAGTTTGTGCCAAACGTGGTGTGAAACATCTTATACACGCTGTCTGCTTGATCCTAACCATAGCCCTATGAGGTCAATACCATTATTCCCATTTTACAGATGGGAAGGCTGAGCCTTTGGGCAATTAAGTAGGAGTAACAACTAACTTGAAAGGTTGTTATAAGGATTAAATAATATAAAACATATTCGTTCCCATAACTCAGAGATTTGAATCTCAGCTCTGCCTCTTACTAGCTGTGTGGCCTTGAGAAAGTCACTTAACCTCTCTGGGCCTCACCTGCCTTCTTTATAAAATGAAGAGTTGAGTTAGGTAACCTTAGCGTTCCCTGTTCTTTGTTTTTGCTTTGGGTTCCAGGATGACCAGACCCCACTTCACTGTGCAGCTCGCATTGGCCACACAAACATGGTGAAGCTCCTGCTAGAAAATAACGCCAACCCCAACCTGGCCACCACTGCCGGGCACACCCCCCTGCACATCGCGGCCCGAGAGGGCCACGTGGAAATGGCCCTGGCCCTTCTGGAAAAGGAGGCGTCCCAGGCGTGCATGACCAAGGTACAGCATTCCTCCTCCCATTCTCCAGAGCGGCAGGCTGGTCCCAGCTGGGCCTGGGGCAGGGGAGGGCATTCCCACCTGGTCCTCTGTATCGCCTTGACTGTGCTGAGGGCTGCTGGGAGGAATGGACCCACAGGACTGGCCGCCACCTGTGAGCCGGATGTGTCCCGTCCTTCCCCAGGAAGGTGAACTGTAGTTTCTCATCCAGCCACCAGCCCTCGTCTGTTTATCATGGAATGGCTCAGGATCTGCTCTGGCCAGACCAGACAGGCTGTGGGATGCGAGAAGGCTGGCGGCCCAGCCCCCGCCCTCAGCTAGCTGGCTGTCAAATAACAGCACCAGTGGTTTTGACTCCGTCACAAGAGGGGCAGGTGGCAGCCCCCTGGGCTCTGGGAGTCTCAGCGGGATCACACCTTCTGTGCCCTTTATTCTACCGGCGTCTCCACGCCAGTCGGGGTGGGACACCTCCTTCGCCGCGGGCCCTTTCTCCAGGGAGGATGGCGGGCCTCCCCACGGTTCCGACGGCCTGTGTTTCTCCTCAGAAAGGATTTACCCCTCTCCACGTGGCGGCCAAGTACGGGAAGGTGCGCGTGGCACAGCTGCTGCTGGAGCATGGCGCGCACCCAGACGCCGCCGGGAAGGTGAGCTTGACCTTCCCTCCCGCCAGGGTGCAGCCGGGGCAGAGGGGCAGCTGCGCCCGGGTGGTCGTCTCTGCCTGAGCCCACTGCGTCCCCCTTGCGAATGGGCAGCCGTCCAGGAAGAATGGCCTCTGGGGAGACAGATCTTTCTGACAGAGACCTTGCCCTTCTAGAAAGACCCGGTGGCCCCTCTGAGCGAGGGTGCTGTACTGCCCCATCAGCCCCTAGGACCCCCAGGACTGAGGAGGTGACCCCCAGGACTGAGGAGGTGACCCCCAGGACTGAGGAGGTGACCCCCCAGGACTGAGGAGGAGGTGATCCCCCAGGACTGAGGAGGAGGTGATCCCCCCAGGACTGAGATGGTGACCCCAGGAATGAGGCGGTGACCCCAGGAATGAGGCGGTGACCCCCAGGACTGAGGAGGTGACCCCCCAGGACTGAGGAGGTGACCCCCCCAGGACTGAGATGGTGACCCCAGGAATGAGGCGGTGACCCCCAGGACTGAGGAGGTGACCCCCCCAGGAATGAGGAGGTGGCCCAGGTCCAGCTGCTTGTGTTCTTTAGTGACTTCAGCTCAAGACTGGCTCTGAAATGGTGTCAAGCAGATTTCCTGTGTAACAGGAAAGTGAATACGGATCCCCACGTGGTGCTGCCTGGAGCCACAGGCATGGCCAGTGGGACGTCCCCTGAGTGAAGGCTGTTCCGTGTCCATCTCCCCGCAGAGTGGCCTGACGCCCCTACACGTCGCCGTGCACCACAACCACCTGGACGTCGTCAAGCTGCTGCTGCCCCGGGGCGGCTCCCCGCACAGCCTGGCCTGGGTAAGCCTCCTGGTGCCCACCCCGTCCTCACCCTGTCCCCACCCCGGGGCTGCAGGCGGCCGCCACCCCTCAGGGAGGGCCGTGCAGAAGCAGCCCGATTACCTGCAGTGCGACGGCTGCTGACTGGGGACCGCAGCGGGCCGGGAAGTGGGGAGCACTTCTCAGCCACAGGTCACCTCGCAGACGCGGAGCTCGTTTCACACAACTAATGTGTACCCCAAACTGGCGTCAGAGGTCAGCATGTACAGCATGTTCGTGGATTCCGGGACCAGGGCCACACTTGGAGAATATTCAGGGCTGGAGGTGAACTCACCAGAACCTTGGAGCGAGGAACCTGTCTTGAATGCGAATAGTCTCCCCCAAATCTGTTTCTCTCTGGAGTTCCGGCTCTGAGATGGTGCCGTTTCTGTACATACGTTACACGTTGAGGTGTGGCCGGCGTGCACCCTCACACCAGCCCCTGAGATGCTCAGAGCCATGGGTGCATCGCCCCGAGGGACGCTGAGTGTAGGGAGCGGATGGGGCTTATGTAGGAGTGGACTGAGGGGGCGCTGTACGAGGTACAGGGATAAAGCTGGACGCGAGGATCATTTTGGGGGGACAGGCCGTCCCCTGTGGGATGAGAAGGTGCGCAGGGTCTGTGAGGGGAGGGGGGCCGAGGGGGCTGGTGGCCCCGCAGATGAGGGGCGAGGAGAGGGGGCAGGGCTCGGGTGCAAAGGACAGTCGCGGTCCCTGAGCTCACCACAGAGCTCAGCCCTGCGGCAGGAGGGAGCCACGGGTGGGTCAGAGTGTGATTCCAGCCGACACCTGCTGACTTCCGTGGGGACGCAGGGAAAGTCAGGGCCGGGCTTCAGCTTGCCTTCCCCTCTCAGAATGGATGCTCATCTGAATTTTACAGCCTCACTTTCCTGCAGACACAGCATCTCCCAGACACCCCGTCTCCCTGGGCTCTGGTCCCGCGCTGTTGTAGCAGAGCCCACATCACTGTGTAGACAGCGCGCAGCCCTGCTGGGACGTGACTTACTCCTGCTTCTAAAAATAAAACGCTGGACTCCCCTCCTCCTTGCACCGCTCCTTATATAAAAGAAATCAGAGCCAGGCTCATGGTATTTAAAGGGAGCTTTATCCAAGCACAAACCCTGCACAGATGGGTTTTGTTTCCATGGCAAAAAATAGTTTCCAAAGCAGTCTGGCAATTTTGTAGAATTTCGCATGCAAGTCTCTCTGCACCCAAACCAAACCCACCCCTTTCTAATTTTGATGCTAATGTTGTTTTAATGTTTAGGCAGATCTCTCTCTAGGGTGCGCATTCCTTTGGACGAGCTCATTTCCTTGGGAAAGAGGAGCTTTTACTGGCTCACACCGTTCCTGAATCTTTCCCCCGACTCTCCTGCCTCCCTGCCCCTCGTCCCTGTCACCTACAGAAGGTCATTTGTTCCCTGTAGTCCCAGCTTGGAGAAAGCTCACAGGGGTTGGTCCCTGATCTGAGACTGACGGTTGTTCTTGTATCTTGGTTTTAACTGGGGGTCACCTGGCAGCCTGACCTGGACGGGATGCCGTTCTCCCAGTGCAGACATCCTCCATTGCCCAAGTGGCCTGGACTCCTGATTATACGAACGTGAATAAGTACTCAAGTTCCTGTCCTTTGTTCAGTAAAAGAGGTCCTAATAATCCTTGCTTCCATGCGGGGAATGGAAGACAAGCTGCAGTTAGGCACCGTAGGTGAGCAGCGACCTCACCCCATTTCATCCTGACTTGGGAGCTTGTTACGAATGCAGAATCTGGGGCCCCCCAGTCAGAATCTGCACTTTACCAAGATCCCAAGTGATTTCATACACATTCAAGTTTGAGAAGCACGGCTCCAGCTAAAAGACCTGGGCTCTGGAGTCGGAAGATTCTCTGATACTCAGAGAGAAGGATCTCCATTTGGGGATGACTCCAAATCTCAGGTCTGATCCACGGAACCGCACCTCTTTTCTTTGCTCCCTTTTGATACAGTACAAACCTCGTTTTGTTTAATGAATTTTATTACAGTCAAAATGCCAATCTTGTCAGGGGAACACAACCTACAGAGAATTGAATGTTTTCTCATAACATAATCAAATTTAAAAGGAGGAACAGTAGGATGAATCATCTTACATAATTACTCAGAGAGAAGGATTTTTATTATTCAATTTAATTCTTTGGGTAAATGACAACTTTCCTTTCCCCAAAATCTACTTTGCAGACAGGCGGATCTCACCCTGTCCCCCAGTGCTTTAAACTGGGATTTTACTGTATTGGTCAGCCCCTTTTTTTCTGTTTCTCTTCCCTGATCAGTGGATCCTGGCAGAATCAGAAATGTCGATTTCCACAATAAGGCAGTGGCTGGCAAAGGAGGTTCAGTTCTGTGGGATGGCCAGAAGGATGCTGGCCGTGGCAGGAGACCATATGCCTTATGCCATCTGCTCTGGGACTGGGTGGGCATATGCTTAGAAAGTCCTGGGTCCTGCTCGGAGGTCCTCAGGCCTGGCATCCCCCTTAGCCCCGAATGCTTTGTGGCCAACAACATCAGCCTTACCCAGACGCTTGTTGGAAATGCAGAGTCCAGGGCCTCCCTATACCGTCTGAGTCAGAATCTGCATTTTACGGAGATTCCAAGTGGAATCTTGGCTCCAGTTGAAAGAACCTGGAATCTGGAGTCACAAGACCAGACTTGGGTTCTCTGTTGTTTCACTTACTATGTGACACTAGAAAAGGCATTTAGCCTCTCCGAGAACTGGCTTCTTTATCCACAAAGCAGGGTAGTAATAAAAATGCCTGTCTTACTTGCTGTACGTGGGTTGCAGTGAAGCTCGAAAAGGATAATGTAGGTGGAAGTGGTTTCCAACAGTGATGATCAAAGTAGGCTGCCTGCAGTGGGGTATGGAGTTTGCTCCCATGCACTGCTTCCTTCATTGAGAAAGTCTTCCTCCCAAGACAAAGGGGAAAGGAAAGCCAGCTGAATAGAGGGTGCACAGTGACGTAGCTGATTTACTGTGGGACCAATCTCCTCGTCTCATAACGGACTTAACAGATTTGTGAACCAGGGCACTGCAAAACCATACAAAGGTTTATTAATTTTCTATCTCAATTTTGGAAAGCACCTTCACATATATTATCATATTTGATCCATTCAACAACTTTAAGAACAAGGTAGATGTTACTATCCACTTTCAATGGCTTAAAAAATACAAAAGGAAGTCTAGTTGACGATCTTGCCCCTAGTCACATGGCCGGTTAAAGTGGACCAAGGACTGACTCCACACCCCCAGGTCCCTTGCTGGGGACATGTACTCTTAACGCCACCTGCCTGAAGCCACCAGGCCCAGGGGGAGCTCTTGGCCCAACGTCACGAGGAGAGAAGGGCTCCGTTCCTTTTCCTCTATGAACTGTCTTTGGGGGGCATGTTTCTTACTGCAGGAAAGAGGGCATGGAAGCCTTTCCTTTACTTGTGTGCCTAGCTTGCTGGGTGTCCTGTAGGCCTGCCGCCTGGTTAAATCCTAGCATCTGTTGGGGACAGAGCACCTTGTGCACAGAAGATAGATGGAGAGAACGGGTAGGGCATTTGCTGGCTCTGGGAGCCTCTCCAAACCAAATGGCCTCGGTTGGTTGGTTTGTCTACTGAAGTGGCCCTCCCGGGTGACACCAGCCCTGAACCAGGCCTCCTGGCCCCGCCTCAGAGGATCTAAAACGTCAGGCGTGCGCTAAGCTTGTCAAATCAGCACTCCTGGAACCAGGCTCCGGCGGCCCCTTCTGTTTCAGAACGGCTACACCCCTCTGCACATCGCTGCCAAGCAGAACCAGATGGAGGTGGCCCGCAGCCTGCTGCAGTACGGGGGCTCGGCGAACGCAGAGTCCGTGCAAGGCGTGACCCCCCTCCACCTGGCGGCCCAGGAGGGTCACGCGGACATGGTGGCTCTCCTGCTCTCCAAACAGGCCAACGGCAACCTGGGCAACAAGGTAAACACGCGTCTGCAGATATCCCTATAGACTCAATCACATTAGGGGGTCAGCTGACGGCACACTGCATCTCAGGATCGAGCACCTGCTGTGTGCCCGGGTTCTGAATCAGGTGATGCGCACGCACACCTGCACGCGCGCGTGTGTGTGTGTGTGTGTGTGTGTGTGTGTGTGTGTGTTCTTGCAGCGTGTGGGCTTCTCTCTAGTTGTGGCGCATGGGCTCAGTAGTTGCGGCTCGTGGGCTTTAGTTGCCCCGTGGCATGTGGGATCTTAGTTCCGCGACCAGGGATCAAACCTGCATCCCCTGCACTGGAAGGTGGATTCCTAACCACTGGACCACCAGGGAAGTCCCCCTGTGTAGGTTTTATCTCCGTTTTGTAAATGAATAAACAGGTTCGGAAAGGTTGCTTATTTCAAGATTGCAGGACCCCAAGCCTACCTGATGCCAAAGCCTTGGCTGGTCCTTTCTAAAGAGGTTGACTCAAGAATCTACAAAAAGATCACTATTGAAATCCATTGCATGCTTTCCCAAATATAGGCCAGCGTCTACATTCAGGAATGTACTAAGTAAGCTGGGACTAAATATTCTTTTTCTGTGAGGAAGATATTGTGTTTTCAGTGCCAACCTGTGCCTTAAATGGAGTCTCAGTCCAGGGGCTGTTGATGTGTGAGCAGGAAACCCTCTCTATGGTGTACCTGGCACGTGGGAGGATGGGCATGGGAGCCGTTCCCCGGGTGACATCCTCATGGTTTTCATCAGCTTCTCAAAAGAACGCATGACCCAAGAAAGACTAAGAGTCACTTCTTTTGTTAAACAACAATTTTACTGAAATATAATTCACGTACCATAAAATTCACTCTTTTGAACTGTACTATTTGGTGGTTTTTTTGGTATATTTGCAGAATTGGACGAACACCACCACTGTCTAACTGTAGAACCTTTCCATCACCCCCAAAGGAAGCCTCAGACCCATTAGCAGCCGCATCCCATTTCCCTCAAACCCCCATCCCCTGGCAACTCATCTACTCTCTGTCACTATGAATTTGCCTGTTCTGGACATTTCGTACAAATGGAATCGTACGATATGAAGAGTCACTTCTTTCGACGATAAATGAACATAATACAGTTTCAGAAAGGCAAGCATTTTGAGGGTAACTTAAGATTTCTTCAAAGCGTGTGGATCCATTGGCTCTATCTGGACAGCTTTGGACAGGTGACCCCCAGGAGGGAACTGTTAGGGCAGGACCATTATGTTGGACAGGACTCTTGGTTTCTTGCTGGTGCCATTTAAGTGAGCCAGTAGGAGGACGGTGATGCCCTGCCCTGAGACATCCCCACTCGTCCACATCCACACTCACCAGTCAGGTTACTGTGTTATCCCAAGGTGATGCCCTGCCCTGAGACATCCCCACTCGTCCACATCCACACTCACCAGTCAGGTTACTGTGTTATCCCAAGGTGATGCCCTGCCCTGAGACATCCCCACTCGTCCACATCCACACTCACCAGTCAGGTTACTGTGTTATCCCAAGGATCAGGCAAGGCACCCGGACGCTTGTGACCGACCCAGGACCTGTTCTTATGTGGGCAGCCCCGCCTGCCTGCGCAGGCTTCAGCTGCCGAGGAGCACCGCTGGGCCGCCCATCAGCCTGGGGGGAAGTGCAGATGGCAGGGGAGGGCGAGTGGAGTCTCTGGAGAGGGGACAGGCCCTGCCCACTGGCTCCGATGACAGAGGAGCTGCAGCCCTGTTTGCCCCACGGTTAGTAAGGCGTATTGAGCGGGCTCCGGGGGAGGGAAGCCTTTCCTGGCATTTTTGCGTGAATGTGCACATGTCAGTCAAGATCGCTGGGGCATCACCATCCTCATGAGAAAGCTGTGATGAAAACTCCAAGAATCTGGGGTTTTCGGTCCCAGCAGGATCCTCCACCCTGTTTACTGGCTGGGATGTGCTGATCCCAGGCTGCATTTAAATGTCACGTCGTGGTTTACAACGCATTTTCGTCTGTTTTCTCAAGTGAGCCTTCCTTTGCCCTTGAGATTCGTCAGTTATAATCCCGATTTTCTCGATAAGCAAACCAAGGCTTCGAAGCTCATCTCGAGTCATGGAAATAGGAAATGTTACCACTGGAAAGGATCATAAAGTTCATCTAGTTCAGAGATCAGCAAACTACGGCCTGGGGTCCAAATCCGGCCCACCACTTGTTTGTACAAATAAAGTGTTATTGGAACCCAGCCATGCCCATTCATTTACGTGTTGGCATAGCTGCTTTCTCACTATAACTGGCAGAGCTGGGTAGTTGCAAGAGAGACACAAGCCTAAAATACTGACCATCTGGCCCTTAACAGAAACCGTTGCTGACCTCTGATTCAGTCTAACCACCTCATATTTTAGATAAGGATGGGGGGCGCCTAGAAGAGCTTGCCTAAGGTCAAACAACTGGTTGGAGCATGCAAAGCCAAGTTCGACTCCCAAACCTCAGTGCTCTTTCAGTGTGGCCTGGAATTCTTTCCTGGCTCCAAGCTGATGAACTGCTTTTCCTTTCCAGAGTGGACTCACTCCCCTTCATCTGGTCGCACAAGAAGGTCACGTTCCAGTGGCAGACGTGCTGATCAAACATGGTGTCACGGTGGACGCCACCACCCGGGTAAGGCCAGCAGCCGGCGCTCTGTCCACAGGGACTCCCCTCTTCCCCCTGCACCCACAGGCCTACCCACTCCAGCCTCCCTCACTGGTCCATCTGAGGAGCTTTGATACCCCGAGGACCCAGTGGCCCATTCCTGTCTGCCACTTCCTAGGGGCGGCAGTGGAGTTTGAGGACCCCAGGCCAATGGGCTCACTTTCCAGTGGGGAGTCTAAAAAGTTGGCTAGACCTTTGATCCTCTGTAGTGAAAGGAACGTTTAATCATGATTCTGTCTTACATGAGCAAGGTGTCAAAATGTCAGGCTCTCCAGGATGCACTGGAAAATTCCGCCCCTTCTACTCTGGCATTTGGCTAAAAGCAGGTCAGCATTCTTTGAGCCCCTGTGTGTGCAGGGAGCTCTGGGGGGGTGGGGGGGGGGTGGAGGATGACCCGGTGCCCAGCACACAGTGCAATCTGCTTCAAGGCATCTGCAGATGACATAAGAGGCAGGAAGGGACAGCCGGTGTGATATGCGGTGCAAGGGGGGTTCTCGTGAACCACACGGAGCACAGAGGGAGGAGAGGGTGTTTCCATTTGGTGGAAGGAAGAGGCTTCCTGGAGGAAGTGGCATTTTGTTCCTTTTCACCGAAAGGCAACAGTATTAAAAGGAAGGGACAAAGTGACACCCCTGTAGCTCCAGCCCCCTCCAGCGTTCCTCAGGCACATCGGTCAGCAGTGTGACATTGAAGCCTCCCTGAGAAAAATCCAGAGACATATTTTATCCCCAACTGCCTATAGCTTCAAAAGGAACCTGCTTTAAACCCAAGAATGTTCTGGATCTTTGAGGCTTCTTTTGTGGGCCTGGTTTAGTCTTTTGGGGTCCTGCCCTGAGAGATCCTATGTTGTGGGTTAGAACTTGGGGGTCCCAAAGCCACCCCATCACTCCAGGTATAGCCTGCAGGGTCTGGGTCCGGGCCATCTCTGGGACCGGGCTCCCCAGGGACACTTAGGAGCCCAGAGAGCCTTGGCTTGTTGGCGTTTGGAGGGAGCATTAAAATATTCAGCAGAACGGCTTTCTTGACAATTACCTCCTTTGCAGACAAAACTCAAATGAATCAATGCCCAAAGCCACTGATTTCAAGCCATGGCCAGTTCCTATAAATTCCACTAGGGTACAACTCTGTAACCTAGACAGCCTTCTGGGGAGTTTTTCAGTGGGATTTCACCTTTCTAGTGGAAATAAGTGTGCAAGGCAGGTCTTGTCTGGGTCGGCAGTGATCTCTGTGCTGTTGTCTGTGCTGCTGCTGGCATCTGAGTCTGCTGCCCTCCCAGGGTCTGCTGGCGGTTCCCTCCTTCTGGGGATGACCCCTTTTGGCTTCTGCAAAACGGGTCTCTCCTGGCTTTCCTCCCTCCTCTTTGCTGCTCCCTCCCCGTCCTCTTTTCTGAGCTCCCTGGAAGTACTGCCTCAGTCCGTGGGCCCCACTTTTTCTCTCCACACTTATCCTGGGGGACCTCTCTCACCTCCAAGACTTTCAACTTCCCTCAGGTGCCTCCTTGCCTTGCCCTCTTCCCTGGGGCTCAGTGTCGGGTTTCCAATCACCTACTTAACCTCTCCGCTTGGGTCTCTCCTAGTCATCTCACACTGCACTTGACTGACACCCAGCCCTGTCCCTCCCAGGCCCATGGTATCCCACTGCCTACCTTGCAAAGGGCCTCCTCGTCCATCCTCTCTTTCAGTCACCATTGTCGTGAGACTTGCATTCCCGTCCAGCTCAGAACGGCTCGTGGTGTCCCCCGAAGCCTTGTTGGTCACCCTCTCTCCTCTCTTGCTTTCCAGATGGGTTACACTCCACTCCACGTGGCCAGCCATTATGGGAATATCAAGCTGGTGAAGTTCCTGCTACAGCACCAGGCAGACGTCAATGCCAAGACTAAGGTACTGGGATGCCTGAGAGCAGTGCCAAATTCAGATGCAGCCAGGGTCACTCCGGGCACACTTGGGGCTCCACCACAACTTTCAGCTTTGACGCTGGAGGAGGAAATGGGGAAATGCCTTTCTCTGTTGCACACAGAAGACGCACATGCTCTGTGGCAGGTGGGCAGTGCTTTCTCTCGTAGCTAGCTCATCCTGCCAAACGTCTGCCTGCTTTACAGCTCGGATACAGTCCCCTGCACCAGGCAGCTCAACAAGGCCATACAGACATCGTGACACTGCTTCTCAAAAATGGTGCTTCCCCAAACGAGGTCAGCTCGGTAAGTACCCACCCGGTTCCTGATTTCAGAGACCTGCTCTCACGGGTGGCCCCACGCGATATCCCTTCACCAGGGAAGCTCGGGTCATCCTCCTGCGCGTCTGGGGCCTGGACGGGCTCCCCAGGGCGTGGGCTGTTGGGATTAGTGCCTCCTTCTGGAAGACAGAAGGTTATCCTGGTAGCACTGTTTCCCCTCCCCCCTTTTTATTTTGTTTTAAATATTGTCAAAACCCTTTCTGAAATCTGTGGGAGTGAACAAAGCCAAATGTCTTGAGTGGTTTGTGATGCTTGGGGGCCTCGGGGTCTTCAGCCATGTCCGTGGCCACCGTTCAGGATGAACTTCCTCCCCTAGATGACGCGATTGTCAGCTTCCCTAGGTTATATCCGCGGCCACTTCCAGCTCAGCAAGTGTGCAGGCCTTTGATTGTAGGCGGGGTTGCTGAAACCGTAACTGTGGATGGGGCTGAATCGGAGCGGGGCATGCCCTGGGACCAGAGAATTTAGAAGAAAAGAAAGCCTCAATATCCGTTTAGTGTCACTTAGCTCTCCTTTTTCAAATCAGAGTAGAAATAGACCCCTCCCCTGTTTATGGTGACTTGTGATTTCTGATTGGCCTGAAAATAGCTCATTTGAAGTATGTGGATTACTTTAACTATTTGAATGCTCAGTAACTGACACCCAAAGAACCGGCCTTGGGAGCCGTGGGCAGTACTGCCCTGTGCCCTCCTATTCCTACAACTGCATCTGGTGCCCCCCTGACCCTGACCTTCCCGCTGGCTCTCCTCTTGGCCACCCTTGACTTTGGTGGTAAGATCTCCCCTGCTCCCGTTCAAGGCTCGCGCACCCAGGGCTGCAGATGCAAATACCGTGGCCTCCTCTCGCCCGCACCCGTCGCTGCAGACGTCGGCGACACACATCTGGGCCCACGCGTGTGCAGGGGTCTTGCTCTGGGTATGAACGATTGGGGCGTGAGCTCGGTCTGATCTCGCCCTCCCTTTGCTGTTCTCCCCAGAATGGAACCACACCTCTGGCCATAGCCAAGCGCTTGGGCTACATTTCTGTAACAGACGTGCTCAAGGTTGTCACCGATGAAACCAGTGTCGCGGTACGTCTGCTCCTCCCCTGCACCCCTACCCTGGACACACACAGCCTGGCCGCAGGGCGCCCCTTGGGGTACCCCGGGAAAGGGAGCCTAGGGGTCCTAGGATTCCCGCGGGAAGCTCAGAGCCAAAAGAATTGGGGGCGGGGCGCGGGGGCGGGGCTCCTCCTTCATCAGGCGGGTCTTTACTGCCACCTAGCGGCCGGAGGAGTAGGGGCCGCCACCAGACCGGAGCGGGCAGCCCTGGATGGGACTGGGGGCAGGGACCAGGCGCCGGGAAGCTGGGGTTCCGTTCATCCCTCTGCGGTTCCTGCCAGACCCCAGAGACCCTCTTAGCTGTCATTTTCTTCATTTTGGACAAACCTCCTTTACCATCTCCTTCCTGTCTCCACACTCACAACCAGGTAACTGCTGAATGGGTGAAAGGGCCCACTGCTGTGTTTGGGTTGAAGTCTTTGCTTTTTCTCGTTTTTAGTTGGTCAGCGACAAGCACCGGATGAGCTTCCCCGAGACGGTGGATGAGATCCTGGACGTCTCTGAAGATGAAGGTACAGGCTGGGATCAACACCGCGTCCGGGTCAAGTCAGGCTGAAAGGGGTGCTCGGGGCTCTGAACACTCCGGGGGGGCCCCCTGCTGCCGCCCCGGGGCACCTCACAGCATGCCCGCCTCTGCCGTCCGAGTCGGAGCTGGACAGAACCAAGCTCTAAAGATGCTGTCCGTTATCCAAAAGACTCCTTTAATGTGATTTTAGGAGAAGGAAATCTACGTCGCAGGGATTAAAATATAAAATCCCACAAAGTTTCACAAATACATATGTGTCTGCCTATATCATACAAGGCCTTTGATTCAACTCAGTCAACTCTCAGAGCTGTAAGGAACTGTCATAAAACTCCACTTGGTGCGTTCCTTGTGCTTTGAACAAAGCTGTTGCATTTAAAATCTGGAAGAATTGCTTTTCATAAGCTGCTCTTCTGACCACGCGCTGGGTCGACAGTCAGTCATTATGAAATGACTATAGTTTCAACTTCTGTGGCCATGGGTACTTGTGGCATTTTTCCTGCCCCAGGCAAGCCTGTCTTCCCACTTAACTTGGAAGAGAAAGATCGTGATAAAAAAAGGGTGGGGCTGGATCAGATTGCTCTCTGGCCCCTTGCATATCAGTAACCCAGGGGTCATGTAGTTTTGTCAACTAGGTGATGAGAGCTCTCCTGTATCCCCTTTGATGATTTGCCTCTTAATTTAACTGACTTCAATCCTATCCGTCCTTAAACTTGGCTCTTCTTTGCTTTCCAGGAACTGCTCATATAACTCTAATGGGTATGAAACACTTTCTGTTCCCTGTGGTCCTTTCTCACAAGCGCATTTCACTCTAAGCAATCCAAGATCTCATTAATCCATCCCTGGTTTTCATAACAATCAGAGCTTGACTAAAACAGGAAATTTCCACCTGTAAGATCCGTGCCCTGGCGGGCGGCTCTGGCCTGTCCATGTCTGTGTCTGTGCCCATGCCACTGTGTCTGTGATCATAACTGCATGAGCTGCTGTGATTCCATTCTGTCGGCTCCAGATCACAACGCCAGGACACACACTGCTGAGGGGCAGTAAAGGACCCTGCAAGGTCCAGGGCTCCAACTCCAGTGCAAGGAGGCGAGAGAAACAAAGAGGCAGAGTCTGGTTTGCAGGCAGACTTTGAACCTCCTGGTGATGCACTTAGGAAATAATGAGGGTTCAGCTGCCATGGTTATTAAAGTTCCTAGAGCCTCTCAAAATGGATGGGTTTGGTTCCGTGGTCGTTTATTCTTCTGTCGCGTGTGGTGTGGAAAAGATCAGAAGCACCTCTTTCTTTGGTGTCACTGCACGCGCCACAAGGGCTGTTTTGAAGTGGAACTTGTCAGGCAAAAAAAGTTCTTTCTGATGGAACTGTTTTCTTCTCCAAAGCCTGGTGCAGACTAAGATATTAGGGGCTGGCTGCCCGGCTCCAGGTACCAGGGCTGGAGGAACAGGGTCAGGGCTGGTCGAAGACATTGCTATGGTCCCCTTGGAGCATCTGAGACCTTCCCCCACTCCTCGGGGGCGAGCGTTGAGAGGAGGAGCAGCAGATTCCCTCTTTTCTTTTGAAAAAGAAAAGAGGGAATTTCCGTCCTGTCACTCACTTAAACTTGTGTGGTTTCAGGGGAAGAACTTGTTGGCTTCAAGGCTGAGAAGCAGGATTCCAGGGATATAGATGAAGAGAAAGAGCTGCTGGATTTTGTGCCGAAGCTGGACCAAGTGTAAGAAATGCTCGCGCCGGGGCAGGTCCAGGTCCACCCCGGGGACACAGAGTAGGAGGATTCCAGAGCGGGACGGTTCCAGGAAGGCCGGGCCTGGACAGAGCGCTGGTCCAGCACGGTGCCAGGCGGGGGCAGAGGTCTCTCCTACTGCGAGCCACCCTCTCTGGGGTCCCTGCCCCCCCACTGTTCCTCCTCTCCTCGCTCAGTCTCCTATCCATACCCTTCCCCCTCTCACACACTCAGCTTCCCCCCAGAAAAAATCCACTAAGGGAGATTGCCATTAGAAACCATTGCCAAAAAGGGGGTGGGGGGATTATTATGGGATTATATGAAATCATGTGTGTGAAACTTTTGAAAATTGCAAAGCACTACAGAATTTTTTAAATCTTTCATTCAATTAAAAGAATTTAAATAATAAAAAAAAGAAAGGAACTTTTGCCAAGCTGGCCTCAGAGGCCGGCCACGTCCCTCCGTCGGCCTGTCCATTAGGGAAGACCCACGGAGGGTTTGTGTCTGCCTGTGTTTCTCATTCCTCCCTGAGATGCTGTGCTACTGCGATGTGGGTGCATCGCCACACCCGGGGACTTTGTGAAGGAATCTAAAAGTGACAGCTTTCTAGAAGCACTGAGCCCTCGGTATTTTCTGAAAAGACAGACGTGTGCCAGCTTGGTCCCAGGGCTTATACAAAATCGGGCAATGGACCACGGAGAAGGAAAACTATGATTAGTATTTACTGAACTTCGTTTAGAAAGAAACATGAGACTCGGACCCTGACCATGGAGAACCTACAGATGTATTTGGTAGAATCAAAACACACACCCAGTGGACAGATCGTGATGCAGAATAAGATGTAATGGCTAGAGCGAGGGTTCCCTCACCAAGGGGTCGAAGGCTGCAGAACGGGGGTGGTGCATGCAGGAAGACTTCCTGGAGGAGGCAGGTCCTTCGCTCAGCCAGGACAGTCGGGCTCTGGGGACAGGCATGGAGGCAGAGGGAGGAGGCTGGTCAGTGTGTGAAGGCCAGGATGTACCACATGTGCCAGTGGGGTTCAGGTCGTGGCGAGCGGTCGGATCGGATAGGTCATCCTGGGGGTACAGAAGTGTTTCACTAAGGCCTTCCGTGGAAGATGGGGCTACTCATAAGGATCATCCCTTGATGTCCCAATGTTCTCGGCACACAGGGTGGAATCCCCAGCCATCCCTCGGATTCCTTGCGTCACACCTGAGACAGTGGTGATCAGATCTGAAGAGGCAGAACAGGTAAGAAGCATCCTTTCTCTTACTTCCCCTTGGCAGTGAGCAGGTCCCCTGGACGGTGACTGTTTTGAGATGACCTGCAGGACGATAGGAACTCATAGCTGAAAGCTGGCAGCATTTACCAAGCCCTGCAGATCCCAGACTCCACGTGTTCTTGGTAGCACTTGTGCTGTCAGTGCTCTTGTCCTAGCTATTGATGATCTGGGTCTCCGAGAGCCCAAGGGTGTGTGGGACACCCTCACGCTGGTCTCAGTGGGGCTGAGAACTGACTCCAGAAGTTTTGGCTTCAAAGCCCATGTTCTCGGGGCCACAGCCCCTGAGCACACGCCTTATGCACCTGTTGGGGCCAAGGGTCCCGGCGCCAGAGAGGGAGCCTGAGGCTGCATCTGCACTTCTATGAAGCTGCGGGCGACTCTGGAGCTCTGAACTTTTTTTCTTTCACATCCATAAAAAAAAGGGGACAGTTTCTGCCTCACCTTCCTCAAGGGATTACTGGGAGCTTAAAATACCAATACAGATGGAAAGAGGATGTCAAGGAGAGCTGTTCCCAGCGTGGGCTGTTACTCATTACAATACCCTATTTTGTGGCTTCCCTGGATGCCACCTGAATTTGTCTCCAAGATCGGTGGGATGGTTTAAAACAATGTAATTCTTCTTGGTTTAATTTTAGGCCATTTGGCACTTTTTCACCTGGGCAAAGGGGTTTTCTAGGATAAAAAGAAAGCAGTGTGGTATTTGAAGGTTGGGACTGGCCACCCTGAGGCCCGATCACCGAGCTGGGCTTGTCCGTTTTCCAGCTGAGGCTGGTCTCTTCCCCTGCCACTGAAGGCATGCGTGTCCCCTCGACCCGAAAGTGGCGCCAGGAGGAGGCGGCTGAGATGCCGTCCAATCCGCTGTTCCACCCTCGGGCACATCACAGTGGTGTGACCTTGGTGTCACGCCCCGGGTGGCATTTGGGAGATCCGGTCAAACATGGCCCTGGGGCTGCTGTGGCACGTTCCCCGGGGGCCGCCGAAGACGACAATGAGAAGGATCCGAGCGGACCCGGGTCTTGCTGTTCCCTGGCCAACCGTGCCCTCTGAGTCCTTGCCTAAGTAATGAACCCAAGGCGGCAGGTGTCTCCTGGCGTCCTGCTGTGCCCCGTGTGGGGTGGGAGGATGTGGGAGGAGATGGTCCAGCTGGGGAGGGGCTCAGAACGCAGGGAGGGTGACTACCGCAGGGCCCAGCTGTGTGGCGGGAGCCCTTCCAGATCGGAGTCAAGGGGAAGGCTTCACACAGGAGGCGAGAGGCGAAAAACGAACAGGGGCGTCCAGCGAAGGAGAGGGACGTGGGTGTCTGGACCGACGGGGAAGCGAGAGCGAGGGCAGAGTTGAGAAGAAACCTGGAGGGGACCTGCTGGCTTCGTGAGTCCTCGCCACGTACGAGGCCTGGGGCGAGGCAGCCCTGTGGTCCCCAAGTCACAACAGCACTGCAAGGAAGGGGCTGTCCCATCTGCAGATGAGGAAGAGGGAAGCCCCCGGGACGAGGGTCTGTTTCTCTCGTGCCTCTCGATGCCCCAGGACACGTGGCTTGCCCAGAGCCAAACAGCTCATAGGCGACGGTGTGGGGAAGCAACGCCAGCTCTAGTGTGAAACCGAGCTGTGTAGAGCGGAGGGTTCGCGTCAGGGGCGGAGCGGTGGGGAGGAGCTAGAGGACGCGGGCAGGTCAGGAGCGCACGTGGTGCAGGAGCTGAGACTGAGGCCGGACGGGAGGGAGGACTCGCTCCATCGTCCGAAGCTCTGGCCCAGGGTCCTGAGCCAAGGAGAGGCCGTCCGTGTCGGTACGAGGAAGCCCGTGCTTCCTTTTAGACTACGGGTGAGCTCTGTCCCAACGGGTCGGTGGGGAGTGGGGAGCGCCTCCTACGCTGGGCCCCTTGGTTCATGGCTGAGCCTCCCCGACCTTGGCCGAGACCATCAGCCGTGGCCCAGGGGTGATAGGACAGCTGGCCTTTCTCCCCTCTGCAGGCATCTAAGGAGTATGATGAAGACTCACTGATCCCCAGCAGCCCGGCCACAGAGACCTCAGACAACATCAGCCCGGTGGCCAGCCCTGTGCACACAGGGTGAGTGGCCTGGGAGGGGCTGGCAGCTCTGGCCCTGCTCGCCCACCCAGGAGAAGCCAACACAGACCCACTGTGCCCTAGGTTCCTGGTGAGCTTCATGGTGGACGCCCGCGGGGGCTCCATGCGGGGCAGCAGGCACAACGGCCTGAGGGTGGTGGTCCCGCCCCGGACGTGCGCAGCACCCACTCGCATCACCTGCCGCCTGGTGAAGCCCCACAAGCTGCCCACGCCGCCCCCGCTGGCCGAGGAGGAGGGCCTGGCCAGCAGGGTCATCGCCCTGGGCCCCACGGGAGTCCAGTTCCTGAGGTGAGAGGTCACTCCCATGCCCCCGACCTGTCCCTGCCACGCTGTCACCACCCAGCCCCAGCCCAGCCCGGGCAGCGGGGAGGCGAGCCTGGAGCCCGCACCCGTGCTCTCTGTGTCCTGACCGGTCAGAACCAGGACCCCCTGTGTTCCATCCACGGCCTGTTCTAGGTACACGTAGAAGTCTGTTCCCCAGGGGGAGCTTAACGCCCTCAGCTCCTGTGTGACGCTAGAGGCGGGGTGAAGATGGCCACTTTCGGGGCCCCCAGGGTTTGATTATTTAAGCTCTGAAACGGTCTTCCTAGAAGGCGGCCCTGCAGCATGGCCCCCAAGGACAAGACTGATGGTTTCAGAGGCTCGGTCCTCACCTTTCCCGCAGCAAAAGGGCTTCTCCTTGGAGCTCTGCGTCCCTCAGGCACCGCGGGCTCTATGTTGGAACAGGTCTTGCCCAGGAGGCCCCATCCTCCCGTCTCCGTCCACAGCCTGTCCCCGCTCCCAAGCTTTCATCCACCGATTGTAAAACAGCTGTAAAACGCTTTCACGGTGACTTCCCCTTTACATGTAGTCCTCAAAGCCGTCCTCCCAAGGAAATGTACTCTCACACACTGACAGAGGAAGCTGAGGCTCAGAGGGGGTGGGTCTAGGACGTCAGGAGGGCTCTCGGGGTCAGGTCCAAGGGCAGCTTTATTCTGCTGAGCCTCGGCCGTGTGGCCATGGCAGGAGAGCCCCCTGTGAACTGAGGTTGGGGCCTGGTGGGGAGCGAGAGGGTCCTGGGGGTGTCTCGGGAACCTGAGGCAGGTCTGTCCGTCTGAGGACCAGCCTGCAGATGGGACGGACGCTTTCCAGGCAGGACCCAGCTGCTCTTCCCTACTGAGCCCGTGGCTGCCGCCCACACGGCACGCACACCTGCGTCCAGGCCCCTCCCCACTGTCCCCTGTCCCCCCAGCCCTGTCATCGTGGAGGTCCCCCACTTCGCCTCCCAAGGCCGTGGGGACCGTGAGCTCGTGGTGCTGCGGAGTGAAAACGGCTCCGTGTGGAAGGAACACAAGAACCGCTACGGAGAAAGCTACCTGGATCAGATCCTCAACGGGATGGACGAAGGTGCGCGAGCCCCAGGGATCTGGAGCGCAGCCCTCCTCCTGGAGGATGGGGCTTGGGGTTGCACTTTGGGGTGGGCTGTCGGGGCCTCCCGGAGTGTGGGACCCCCTGAGAGGCCAGAGACGGCCCAGCTCCGGCACCCGGGCCCCTGCAGCCTGGTCTCCTGTGCAGGACCCCCTGGGCCAGGACCTTTCTCCTTCCAGGTGGCCCAGCCTGCTGCCCCTGGCGGGGCCTGGGGAGGGGGCGCCAGAGTGGGGATCAGGGGCCCTGGGAAGCCACCGTGGTGACGGGCGGGCACGGGCCTGTGGTTGCAGAGCTGGGGAGCCTGGAGGAGCTGGAGAAGAAGAGGGTCTGCCGCATCGTTACCACCGACTTCCCCTTGTACTTCGTGATCATGTCAAGGCTCTACCAGGACTATGACACCATCGGCCCCGAGGGGGGCTCCCTGAAAAGCAAGCTCGTCCCCCTGGTGCAGGCCACCTTCCCAGAAAATGCTGTCACCAAGAAAGTGAAGCTGGCCCTGCAGGTGACACAGCCCCTCCTTACCTGCTGGGGCCCCATCACCTGGACCGGGTTCAGGGATGGAAGGCGTCAGGGCGCTCAGAGATGACCCTCCTCCCCAGGACATCTCCACCCGTTGGTCCAGGGCCTGAAAAGTCCCATTAGAGCCCTGACCTTAAAGCTCAGAAGAAGGTTGGGTGGGTGGGATAGGGCAGACGCTCCGGTAAGTTGCAGAAAACCCTAGATAACGTGTTAAACCACAGGCTTAGCGTGAGGGGAAGCCACTTGGCTTCCTGGAGAGGTGCCTGATGCTGAGCAAGGCCCCCGGGAGTGGGGAGCAGCAAGGAAATGGGGACGGGGGCGCAGAGAGGAGAGCCGGGCTGGCCGTCAGCAGGAGCGGGACCCCCCCCCCCCCCGGGAGCCTTCGCACCTGCCCGGACAGCCGCTCTCTTCCTCCGTCCATGAGCCCCTCTGCTGCTCCGGGGCTGAGTGTACCCCCTGGGCACTTCGCAGGCCCAGCCTGTACCCGATGAGCTGGTCACCAAACTCCTGGGCAACCAGGCCACGTTCAGCCCCATTGTCACCGTGGAGCCGAGGCGCCGCAAGTTCCACCGCCCCATCGGGCTTCGGATCCCACTCCCTCCCTCCTGGACGGACAACCCGCGGGGCGGCGGCGGCGAGGGAGGCGCCGCCAGCCTGCGGCTGCTCTGCAGCGTCACTGGTGAGCCGTGCCCCCGCCCTGCCCTGCCTTCGGGGCAGCAGCTCCGTCCACGCACACCTGGGGAGACGGGAGGACACAGAGCTGGGGGCGATGGGCTCCGCGCAGGGATGAGGAGCTGCGTCTGAGTAGAGCCGCCTCGGCCCCGGAGAGCCCTCTGACCCCCGAGGAGGGCTGCTCCGCGGGGAGGGGCGGAGGGGCTGCTGTGCACGTCCCGCGTTGGCCTCTGGAGACGGTCCCCCAAGCCCTTTCTACTGCTGTCACAGGAGGGACAGACCAGGCCCAGTGGGAAGACATCACGGGGACCACCAAGCTCATGTACGCCAACGAGTGCGCCACCTTCACCACCAACGTCTCTGCCAGGTGACACCCCGCCTGCCCGGCCCCACGGGTCCCCGGGCCCCGCACGAGGGGGCAGCGCTGTCCCCATGGGTGGCCATGCTTAGGCCGTCACCTGCCCACCCCACCACCGGGGCTGTCAGGCCACCGCTCGGCTTACAGGCCACTGGATGGCGGAGACGCTCCCCCTCAGGCATTTAGGGACAGGCTCACGGCTGCCCTCTTTTCAGGTTCTGGCTGTCGGACTGTCCTCGGACGGCTGAAGCTGTGAACTTCGCCACCCTGCTGTACAAGGAGCTCACCGTGGTGCCCTACATGGCCAAGTTCGTCATTTTCGCCAAGATGAACGATCCGCGAGAAGGGCGACTGCGCTGCTACTGCATGACGACGGACGACAAGGTGGACAAGACACTGGAGCAGCACGAGAACTTCGTGGAGGTGGCGCGGAGCCGGGACATAGAGGTAGGGCCTGGCCCCCCGGGCTCCCGCCTCGTGGCCTGGAGCAGGGACATAGAGGTAGGGCCTGGCCCCCCGGGCTCCCGCCTCGTGGCGCAGAGCAGGGACATAGAGGTAGGGCCTGGCCCCCTTGGGCTCCCGCCTCGTGGCCCGGAGCAGGGACATAGAGGTAGGGCCTGGCCCCCAGGGCTCCCGCCTCATGGCCCGGAGCGGGGACATAGAGGTAGGGCCTGGCCCCCTGGGCTCCCGCCTCGTGGCCCGGAGCAGGGACATAGAGGTAGGGCCTGGCCCCCTGGACTCCCGCCTCGTGGCGCGGAGCAGGGACATAGAGGTAGGGCCTGGCCCCCCTGGGCTCCCGCCTCGCGGGCAGCCGTTGCTTCTGGGACCCAAGGCTGTCAGGAGGGCAGCCTCTGCAGAGGGGCTCCTGGGCCGTGTCCCTTTAAGAAGCGTCAACGGGAAGCTTCCCCAGAGCCGAGGGACACCATGTGGGTCAAGGAGACAGCAGGCTGTCAGCCCAGTGAATTGTGGTGCTAGGAGCTGACATTTATTAAAGTTCTTACACCCCAGGTACTTTTAAAAGTGCTTGAGTGGGACTTCCCTGGCCGTCCCCTGGTTAAGACTCCACGCTTCCACTGCAGGGGCATGGGTTCAATCCCTGGTCGGGGAACTAAGATCCCGCGTGCCGCACCATGTGGCCCAAAAGCAAAAAGTGTTTGAGTGGCATCATCTCCCCATCTCCCCTGATTCTCATAACTGTGTGTCCTTTTGTTATCCCCCATTTACAGATGAGGAAAACGAGACTGAGGGAGGTTAAGCAACTTGCCCAAGGTCACACAGCTGAGTAAATGGCAGAGAAAGGATTTGTCCCAGGAGTCCGACCGCAGAGCCCACTTTCCCTGCCACGCCAGGGGTTTGGCAGTACCCAGATGAGGAAGCAGGGGAGAGGCTGGGCAGATGGGGGAGCAGTAAAGAACGGGGACTAGGTTTGAACCTGTTACCCATCCCAGGGTCCTCACTCAGGTTAAGATGTGTGACAAAGCAGGACCTTTCTGAAGATCTGGCCTCAGAGGCTGTGCTGAGCCTTCTGGGGGCTCTGAGGGCCCAGAAGAAGGAGCACAGGGTTGGGACCTGCCTCTAATGCTGTTTTGGGCACTAACCAGTCTCTTTGGGCCTCAGTTTCCTCAACTGTCTAATGGGTTCACGATAACTTCTCAGCTGAAAGCATTATATACACAATAGGGATCATTATATTCTGGGTGAGATTAAAACACAACATGGTCCTTCTGGCACTCATATAAAGTAAACATTGCTGGGTGGTGTTAAAAGAGATGGTGTTAAAAGAGATAAATGTCTTTTGGAAGCCGTATTATGATTTCCTGGTGGAGTTCTAGAGTACTCTGATGGCAATGTTGATCAGCCACGCAGGGATGTACGAAGATTCCTGCTCATTAGAAAATCCTCTGAAGTAAGGAAGCATCCGCCGCAACCTTTCCGAAACACTCAGTGGGGCTTCCCAGAGCACGGCTCCTGGGGGCTCGTGGGGAAGCAGAGACGGGAGCTGACAGGCGGGACCGGGCATCTGGGCATTGCTCCTGACCAGCTGCATTTGCTTTCCCTTTCCTGCAGGTTTTGGAAGGAATGCCCCTCTTCGCAGAGCTCTCCGGGAACCTGGTGCCCGTCAAGAAGGCCGCCCAGCAGCGGAGTTTCCTCTTCCAGTCTTTCCGGGAGAACCGGTTGGCCATTCCCGTCAAGGTGCGGCCTCCTCTCGCCCACCCCTCACCCGGGTCTAGAAGTCCGGGAGGCGGAGAGCTCTGAGCCAGCTGGGCTGGTGGCCAGTGGGGCGGGCCCTGACTCTCCCTTTTGTGTGACTGAGTCTAGGTGAGGGACAGCAGTCGAGATCCGGCAGGGTCCTTGTCATTCCTGCGCAAGGCGATGAAGTACGAGGACACCCAGCACATCCTCTGCCACCTGAACATCAGCATGCCACCCTGCACCAAGGTGCGCGCCCTGCCAGGACTCTCAGCCGAACAGGTGGAGAAAGGCCCTGGGCTCTCCCCCGACACGGGCTGTGGCCCAGCCCTTCCCGCAAAGCTCGGGAACAAATGTCAGGGTGTGAGGGCGACACGCGTGCTCACACCGAGGCCCCGAGCTCCCCAGGACGCCCCTTCCAGGACGTTGGAAGGCGAGGCCTGACAACCGGGTGGCCGGTGGCTCAAGGTGTCCCAGCCACGTCAGGGCTTTTTCGGAGCCGCTTTTTCCTGTACTTGCTTGTCTTGCCCAGGCCCTCAGAGAAGGGAAGCCTGGTGTCTCAGCCCTGCGCTCGCCCAGGGCTCCGAGCCCAGCAGAGGCGTGAGCACCCGGCATCACTGGTGCCTGGGAGCAGCTGGGTCTCCGCTGCACTGGAGGCGGGGCGTCTCTTTGGTTGGTGTCGTCCTGTCATTTTTGTCATCAGCCTTTCATGCCAGACTAGACAAACAAGGTCACATCCAGACATCCGAGGCTTGTTTTCTCCTTTCTGTCTGAGGACTAGGGAGAACCGACTTCTCTTTCACAGGCAGGTTTCCCACAGCCTTGAACAAGCATCCCGGTGCTTTGCCACAGCGTGCGAAGGCTTGGGCATCAAAAACGGGTCTTTTGAGCGAAAGGAATCCAAAAAGAAAAACTTTTTAAAATTCAAACTCCAGCTCCGCCCGCTTACTGGCTGAGTTACCTTGGGCGGGTTAGTCCGCCCTCTGGGTCTCAGTTTCCCCCTCCCCGGTGAGATGGGAGGAATGATGGTACCTACCTCATAGGGGGTTGTGTCCATCAAGCAGGGCCTGGCACGTGATAAGGGCCATGTGAGCTTATCCTTATTAATAATAATAATAATAATAAAGTACGTGAGACTCCCTCTCGCCCCCCCTCTGCCCACACTTCTACCCTGTGCGTCGAGGCTCCAGGAAGTGCAGCTGCCCATCGTCTGCCAGGCCGGACGTCCTCCCTGCCTGCACCCACAGTGCCCTTTCCTGGTCTCTGTCCTGCAGGGCAGTGGAGCCAATGACCGGAGGAGGACCCCGACGCCGCTGGCCCTGAGATACAGCGTTCTCAGCGAGTCCGCATTGGGTACCAACCTCTCTGTGCTCACCCCCTTCCCGGGGGCGGTGAGGGGGGCGGCGTCCCCTCACCCCGACGGGAGCTCCGAGCTGACACCACTGGCTCAGCCCTTGGCTGGGGTCTCCACTGACCCTCTCAGGCTCAGCCACCAATCGGGTGGACACGGAGCGTGCCCTGAGCACCCTCTGAGGTCCCTCGCCCACGCTTGTCGGTTCTGTGTCCTGCCAAGGCTACTAAATGGAATGTGATGCTTCCCCCAGGTTTCCTCAGCGGCGCAGACCGGGCGGACATGAAGATGGCTATTATATCAGAGCACCTGGGCCTCAGCTGGGCCGGTGAGTCGGGTAGTTGGGGCAGAAGAGCACTTTGCCTGTCTACACCTACCTCTACACGTCCTCTCCGCTAAAGGGCAGCTGATGAAGGCGTTTCTAAACCTCTTCCCACCACCGGTGCACACCTGACCTGGGATTGTCGCCATGGGTACCAATAGAGGGGGGGCTCCCTCCGTCCCCCACTTCTCTCTGGTTTTCCTTTTTAGAAACTCAACTTCGGACGTTACAGGAGACCTTAGAATGGATCCAGGCTGCCCATTTTACAGATGGGGAGGCTGAGATCTAGCTAACTGGGGTGACTTTAGTTGTGCAGTGAGCTAGTGACAGAGCCCTGAAAAGCCAGCAAACCAAGAACAAACACACAAGCGAACAAAAAATGTGCGTCCCGACTGCCTGCCCACCGCTCGCTGCACCGTACACGTCGCCGGTCCTACCGGCTGGCATTGTTGAGGGAAGGGAGGGAAGAAGGACAAGTCTGGACGTTTTTCATTTGTCATCTCTGGCCGTAGCTGAAGTCATACACAAGTCCCGTCCACCATGAGGGGAGACCTGACTCAACTGAGGCAGTGACAGCTCAGACTGCGTTTTACTCAGTCGCAGGCCCTATGACTTAATCCCCCCTTTCCTGTGAGATTCTGTATGAACAGACCCCCTTCACTCAGCCATCTGCAGAGGGGGCTTCAGACAAGCTCAGAAACCTTAGCAGTAACTTCTTGGAAGGCGGTGTGACGGAGCTCTCAACAGAAGTTCAGAGACTGTTCCTTCCTTAAGCCAAAAAAGCACATCTGCTGCTGCTTCTTGGTTTTGTGTGTGTTTGTGTGTGTTGTGTGTGTGTGGTTTGTATGTGGTGTGTGTGAGAGATGTGGTATGTGTGGTATGTGTGTGTGACTTGTGTGTTGTGTGTGGGTGTGCGTATGTGATGCGTGTGGTGTGTATGTGGTGTGTGTGAGTGTGTGTATGTGTGGTGTGTGTGTGTGTGGAGGGGGTACATGCATATGCTGATTCTCACCATCACTTTCCCCTCCGGTCTTCCTCATCCTTGAAATGAGACTCCGATGCTGTTCTCTCATCTAAAGCACCTGTGAGAAATAACAATAAAAATCACGGGAGGGGAAGAGCTAGCATTCTGTGTTATTGCCTTGCATTTAGATGGGAAATTGTATTTTCATTTTAAATGTGAACAACGACTTTCCGGGAAGAAACGTAAACACAGAAATACATTTCCATTATAACTGCTTCCCGTGGGAAAGGCGGTGGCGTGCAATGCAGTACCGAGGGGGTCAGCGGGTCGGTCCCTCTCCCGCTGTGGCCCCAGCCTGTCCTGTGACCTCGGATAAGGGGCTCAGTCTCATTCATTCAATACCTATTTACTCTCCTGGGCACATGCCTCCTCCTGGCTCATTCCCTGGGGATACAACAGTGTGAGTGTCAGCATTTCACTAGGTATTTCCTTGGGAAGAAGGAATACCGAATCCAGAGGGAGATTGCTCTTTATCTCCCGGTCCCTGCCGGCGCCCCACTCCCTGCGCGGGCTCGGGGGCCGGGGCTGGGCTCCGGCTGGGCTCACACCCGCTCTTGGTTCTTTGTGTGCAGAGCTGGCCCGCGAGCTGCAGTTCAGCGTGGATGACATCAACAGGATCCGCGTGGAGAACCCCAACTCCTTGCTGGAGCAGAGCGTGGCCTTGTTGAACCTCTGGGTCATCCGTGAAGGCCAAGATGCAAAGAGTCAGTACCGATGGGCTGGGGAGCCTTCTGTCCCCAAAGCCTGTGCCAGGACCTCTTCTCACCAAGTAGTTCTCCCTCCAAATTCCCTGGGTGGTGTTGGCCTTTGGAACCAATCTCTTCTGCACACTCTGTCTCACACATACATACACGCACACTCACGCACACATGCACCTCTCAGGATCCCTGGTCTTCTGGGCAAGCCTGCCAGGAGGGAATTTCAGAGAATCTTGGCCGTGATCTCTTCCCATCCTCAGAATGAGTTCACAATTGCACCAGGACCCTTAGGAGACGGCATCTGTGTAGGGTGTGTGCCTTCCGGTTGAATTTCTCAAACAAATGAGGATTGTCCCCTTGGGACAGAGCCCAGTGAGGAGTTCCCCCTCTGATGGAGTTCTTCTTCCAGGATTTTCTCCAACGGGAGGGAAGATTTGTCTCACGCTTTTCAGCCCCTCCTCCACCCCATTCCCTAGCACAAAGCACTAAGAGGAAATTGAGTGTTTACATTTGCATGGCAAATCAACTGGCAAGGACCAAGGATTTCCAGAAGACAGAATCCAATTATTCTCACTCTCATCTTCTTGTAGTATTCCTCTTAGGTTACAAAAAAACACTTCCCATGCCTTGAAATTCGCCACTGTTAGGGTCTGGAAAAGATCTGTTAAAGGATAGCAAAACACAGGCCTACCTCCCTTTACGGCGCTTCACAGATATTGCGTTTTTTTCCCAATCAAATTCAGCAGGTCTGTTGGCGCCAATTTCCAACAGCATTTGCTGACTTCGTGTCTGTCACATTTGGGTAATTCTCTCAATATTTCAAAATTTCTCATTATGATTGCATTTGTTACGCTGATCTGTTATCAGTGATCCTTATGTGACTATTAAGACTCACTGAAGGCTCAGAGGACAGTTAGCGTTTTTTAGCCATAAAATATTTTAAAGGTAAGGTAGATGCCTTGTCTTTCTAGACAGAATGCTATTGCACACTTAACAGACTAGAGCGTAGTGTAAACATAACTTTTATATGCACTGGGAAAACAACATTCGTGTTCTCGCTTTACCGCGATTTTGGCTTTATTGCGTGGGCGGACGGCAAGCGCAGTGTCCCCAGGTCTGCCGTCTTCTCCGAAGAGGCAGTTTGCTTTGACTTTGACAAGAGCGGGGGCCTGCAATCCCCCTCCTCGCAGTCTTCCCCCCACCCCGCCAGAGTTCAGAGCCGGGCGTCCCGCGCGCCCTGCGATGGGTAGCGGTCCCCCCAGCGCCCTCCTTCCTCCCCTCTTCCCGCAGTGGAGAACCTGTACGCGGCCCTGCGGAACATCGACCGCGGCGAGATCGTGAACATGCTGGAGGGCTCGGGCAGGCAGGGCCGCAACCTGAAGCCCGACCGCCGGCCCGCGGACCGGGACTACTCGTCGTCCCCCTCCCAGATGAATGGTGAGTGTCTCCTGGACGAAGGGGCCGAGCCGCCGCCTCCTGACCCTCCCTGGAACCTTCTCTCCCGGTGGCCAGAGGTCAGTCTGTCTCTGGACGGGCGGTGGTGAACGCAGAGGTGATGGGGGGGCGCCCGAGGCCCGGGCAGGACGGGAGGAGCCGAGGCCCCGCTCGGCGGCCCCGCGTGCCGCACGCCCCCCAGCTCTGCGCATGCGCGGACCCATCGGCGACCCAGTCGGTGGGGAGACGCAAGGGCGCTAGGTTCTGGCGCAGGTCCCGTGGGGACCAGCCAGGGCGCGTCCTGAAGCCCTATTGCCACTCCTTCTCTGAGACAAAGCGGGATCTTTTCTTCAGGCCGGTCTCTGCTTTTCTCTCCCTTTTATCTCGCCCCATCTCTTTCCCCTGACTCGTTTTGATGTGGTTCGGCATGCCAAGAAGCCCCCATGTGACCGGGCCCCGGGGGGCCCTGACCTTTGCCCCCAGCACACCCCCCCCGCGGCCTTTGAGGACACCTTCCTTTTAGCAGGGGAAGCGGCCGAGTGAGGAGCAGGGCCGGGACCCCCCTTGCCCCTCCATCTCTGTCGCTGACCAGGGGCGCAGAAGCAGGGCGGAGGCCCTACCCTGCGGTGGGAGACGGGAGGCCGGCTTCTAGTCCCTTCTTTCCTCCTGACTCCACTGCTGAGTCATCAGCCTCTTCTCTAAAATCAGCAAGTTGGATTAGAGACCTGAGGCTCCTCACAGGCCTTGAAAAACAGTATGGTTCTGTGAACCGGCTTCCATGAGGCCGGCACATGCCCCATCCCACAGCTGCGTCGCTGTCCGCCCCCAGCTCCTAGGTCACCAGCCTTCCCGGCCACGCGCACGTGCGTGCGCCGTGTGAGCCCCTGTGGCCGGGGCTTGTGAGTGGAGGGTGGGGACAGGGGCCCTGCCCAGGGGGATGCCGCGTCCCTGACACGGGTGACTCTCCCACATCCTGTGTCTCCTGAAACATGCCATCCAGGGCCCCTGGGCACAGGGCTCATCTGTTGATCGCGTCCTGTGGCCTTTCTCTTCTGCCTCTGACCTCACCTGGCCTGCAAGTCTGCTCTCTCCCCCACTGCCTGTCTCCACTGTCTCACCTGGGCCAGGTGTTCAGGGGCCCTCAGCCTCCACTGATGCACGTCACCAAGGGCCCCCGGCCTGACGCTGGGGCGTCCTCTCTGCCTGCTGGCGCCTGTGTGCCCTCGGGGCTGTTCCCATGGAGGAGGCTTGCCCCTCAGACCCAGCGTTGAGGGCTCCCAGGCTGGCCCTCTCCCCGCTCTTGGGGGACTAGCTGGACACAGCAGGGACTGCTAAGTGACCAACTCCCTTTCACGAGGACCGAGGGAAGGGGGCTGAGTGCTGCAAACTGGGGGAAATCGAGTGACAAAACACTTCTCCCTTTTTTACGTGATAACTGGTGACTTGGTTGGGTTTCTTAACATCCCCAGAGCTGTTTCAATCAAGTCAACTCAAGTTTTGGGGGTTTTGTGCCCCAATTCTATGGACACTAGGCCCATAAAATTACATGAGTATAAACAAGGCAGTTACAACAATTAAAAATCTGTCAAGAGGATAGATCCCATGTCAAGTGTTCTTATCACAATAAAAAAAACTGTTTAAAAGGGCAGTTAGGGACCCAGTGAATGTCTCCACTGGCCTCAGGATTCCAGTTGGGCCTGGAGACTCTCATCTAACGCCTGAGCAGAGTTCGAACCCCCGTGGGGCTGGGTCCTGTGCTCCGTGACTGTGCAAAGGCTGTGCAGTTGGTCAGCTCATTTGGCAAATATTTTCTGAACACCTGCCACATGCCAGGGGCTGTTCTAAGCAGGGCAGATAAGTCAGTTCTCAAACAGACAAAAAAAAAAAAAGAAAGAAAAGTCCCAAACTCTGCCTTCATGGAGCTTACCTTTTGTGTAGAGAGGCAAACAAAAATATAGTATATAAGTGAATTGTATAATGTGCTAGCAAGTAGATGGTGGAAAAAAACAGACTCAAGCAAGGGGAATCAGAGTGCTGGGCTTGGGGGATTAAATAGTGGGGCGGGAGCGGGTAGCATCTGAACAAAGGCTGGAGGGAGAGGAGGGGGTGGGTGTGTAAACTCGGGAGGGAGCACCAAGACAAGCATCCCGGGCAGTGGCCCTGAACGGGCGTGCTTGGTGCATCCACAGAACAGTGAGGGGCCAGAGGGGAGGAAGAAAGGGCAGGGGCAGCAGGAGGGCGGCTCCTCCAGGCCATCCTGAGGACACTGGTTTTACCGGGAGGGTGATGGAGAGCCGCTGTAGGTTTGGAGCAGAGGGGTCACAAGATGGAACAAGTTTACAAGGGATCCTCCCCTGCTTTGGTTGCAGACGTCACACTCTGAATGATTCTGTGCTTCCTGGCTGCTCTGTCGCCTGTCAGCCCTCCTGAACCCCCTCGTCCAGCAGGTGTCCCGGCAAACGCAGGCCGTGTGCCCTGTGTGCACGCTCCCCCAGGCCGGAGCAGACACTCAGAAACAGACGCCCGCTTGGTCCATCCTGCCTTTCTGGGCACCAGAGCTGGCTTCTGTGTATTTTTCCTGCCTTCTTTCCAGTCCCAGGAAGACCATCCCACATCTGGGTGCCCTTCTGGCCCGGAGAGAAGGAGCAGGAGGGATCGGAGGTGGAAGGAAAGGGGGACAGCAGCCTCCTGCGCTTCCTCTGGCTTTCTGTCCTGGGCCAGCCCAGGCCTCTGCACCGATGGCCACGGCGGTACCTTGCCTCCTCTGTGCTTTACCTCGTTCTCTGCTCGTCTCAGCCTCCCTGTGGGCACTCAGGGCAGGGATTGGTTGCTCTGTGGTGTCAGGAAGATAGGAACCTGAGGTCTCTTGTCTTTCCTTCGTGGCTCTTCTTGCTGTGTTTGCCTGGACTGGCCAGAGTAGAAGGGGCTTTAAGTCAAAAAGCCAGTTTGCTTCTCTTGCACAGGAGGGAACTACCCCAGGCCCTTGGAAGAAACATGAAAAAAAAAATTGCCCGTGGAGCGAAAAAAAAGCATGTTCCTAAAAATAAAACAGATTTCTCATGTGAAAGGAAAAAATGGACATCTCACATCCTGTTTGGTCAACTCCATTTGGTTTGATGAGTTGGACATAATGTCTACTTGGAAATACAATATGTCTCATTTCTACGGACTCTTAGTGAACACAGCTAGTGAAGTGCAGCTCCTGCCTGAGTTAGGGTTGTCTGTCCACCCTTGTCTGGTTTGCTGCTGACATCAAACTAGTGGGGGCAGCGTTAGGCCTAGGTTAACAGAGACCCAGTGTGACAGCCCAGATGAGGGGAGGCTGGGGGGCGGGCCACTGCTGGACGGCTCTGCTCCAAATCTGTGTGTTTGGTTGCCTGTTACCTCATTTCCCCAAAAGGCAACCCCAGAGGGGAGAGCTCTAGACTGAGGGATGGGCTGGTGACCCAGGTATGGCAGGGCCACGTGAGACTGCCAGAGAGACAGGCACTTCTGGAGCTCAACCCAGGGGACTCAGCAAACCTTCCTGTGCTGTGGTCCACCCCAGACCGTGTGAGATGGTCCTCGCCGAGCATGGCCCCTATCAGTAGTAATCCCCGCTCCACTGAGTATGGACACCTACAGCCCCAGATCCACACTTGCGGGGGTGAGAGTGGGGTCAGCGGGGTCTTCTGGAGACTGAGAGGGAGCAGGGGGGCATAGCCCCTAAACACTGCGACCGGGGGAGGGCCTCCAGGACAAAACACAAGGGAGAAAGAAGTCCTGGGGGAGGGTTGCACAAGTTCTCTTCATGGACACATTTTTGCTTGGGTGAAATTCCATTCTCATGAACCCCAGGAAGTTTCAAGGTGGAAAAGTCACCAAGAATGAGCCTCGGGTGTTCTGTGACCAGCAGAGTTACCCTCTCCCAGCCTTTATCAAGTCTTACTGAGATTCCCAGGAGTGAAAATGTTTATCCGGCCGTATCTGAGGGGCTGTCTGAGATGTATTCCACTTCCGGCCAAGATGAGGCAACAGGGACTGAATATACGCTCCTGCTTGAAACAAGCAAAAAATGGACAAATTATATGAAACAACAGTTTTCGAGACATTGGACATCAGGCAGCAAAGGACAGTGATCTATGAGACGTGGAAAATAAATGAAGTGAACCCTACAGTTGCCTAGATCACTGCCTCGAAAGAGTTTCTAAGTCATGGCAGAAGGAAGAGAAATCCAAGAAGACTCCCTGGTTAAGGAGAAGTTGCTGGGAGTCCAAGGAGACCAGGGCAGCTAGAGTTCCCTAGAGAGGCAGCTGCACAGAGAGAGAGCTCTGGAGACCTCCAGAAGGTCCCCCGCAAGTTTTGTTTGAATATTAATCATCTATTCCCAACAGTCAGACTGATCGTTCACAGACACTGCATAGGGAACACAGAATGGTCCTGTCTCAAAAATGGAGAGTGATTAGCCCTAGGTTGATCAATGCTCCCACCTAATAAACCTTGAAAGCAAAACTCAGAAGGATCAAACTGTTTCCAAGGAACTCAACTACATAAGAGAACAAAGTTCAAGAATTGTTATAGGAATACAAAAATACCCAGCACCCAACTAGATAAAAGTCACAACATCCAATTAAAGATTACCAGACATACATACAAAGAGGCAGAGAAACATAACCCATAATAAGGAGAAAAATCAATCAACTGAAACTGACGCAGATATTAGAATTAGCAGACAAGAATGGTAAAACAGTTATAACTATTTCAGATGTTTAAAAAGTCAAAAAAAAAAAAGTCAAGTAGAGACTTGGAAGATTTTTTTTTTTTTTTTTGACTGCGTTGGGTCTTCGTTGCTGCGTGCGGGCTTTCTCTAGTTGCGGCGAGCGGGGGCTACCCTTTGTTGCAGTGCACGGGCTTCTCATTGTGGTGGCTTCTCTTGATGTGGAGCACAGGGTCTAGGCGCGCGGGCTTCAGTAGTTGTGACACGTGGGCTCAGTAGTTGTGGCTCACGGGCTCTAGAGTGCAGGCTCAGTAGTTGTGGTGCACGGGCTTAGTTGCTCCGTGGCATGTGGAATCTTCCCGGACCAGGGCTCGAACCCGTGTCCCCTGCATTGGCAGGCGGATTCTTAACCACTGTGCCACCAGGGAAGCCCTGGAAGATATTTTTTAAAGACCCAAACCAATCTCCTAGAGATGAAACTATAAGGTATAGGATGAATGAAGTACACTGAATGGGATTAGACATTACAGAAGAAGAAGGGAACTTGGCAACATAGCAATAGAAACTCCAAAATGAAACACAGGAAGAAAACAAAAAGCATCAGTGAACTGTGGGGAAATCAAGTGACCTAATATTTGTGAAATTAGAGCTTCCAGCAGAGAAGGGGGCTGAAAACGTATTTGAAGAGTTAATGGCCCAGAATTTTCCAATTTGATAAAAACTGTAAATACACAGATCCAAGAAGTTCAGTTAACCACATGAAACATGGAAGCTACTATGCCAAGGCACATTTTAAACAAATTGGTCAGAACCCGTGATAGAGAAAGGTTTAAAAGTAGCCAAAGGAAAAGAGCAAGACCCGTTATATACAAGGGGATAAAGATAAGGATTACATAAGATTTCTCATAGGAACAATGGAAGTAAGACAGTGGAACAATATCTTTAAAGTAGAACACATCTTGAAAGAATCACATCTCTAAAGTAATATAGACTTCTATACCCAGCAAAAATAACTTCCAAAAATGAAGGCAAATAAAGACTTTCCCGTACACACAAAACCTGAAAATTCATCACCAGGAGGTGCCTGCTACAAGCAAAGTTTAAAAACAAAATCCTTCAGGCCAAAGAAAAACGATACCATACAGAAACACGGATCTACGTGAAGGAATGAACTGCCAAAAATGTTAACTATAAAAATAAATACATAATTTTCTTGTTATTTAAATCTCTTTAAAAGATGACAAAAATAACAATATAATGTTGGGTTTATAACATGTATAAAAGTAAAATATATTACAACAATGGTACAAAAGTCAAAAAATTTGAGAGAGAAATATGGAAGTATATTATTGTAAGGTTCTTATACTATATGCCAAGCATTATATAACATCACTTAAAAGTAGACTGTGATAGTTTAAGGATGTATACTAAAAGCCTTAAAGCAACTACTAAAATAATCAAAGAATTATAGCTAATAAGCAATCAAAATAGATAAAATGGAAAATTTCAATTAATCCAAAAGAGGAAAAAGAAAACAGATGGGACGAAAGTAGAAATTAGCAAATGACAGGTTTAAACCTAACCATATTAATAATCTCATTAAATGTAAATGACCTAAGTAACCCACATTAAAAGGCAGAGATAGGGACTTCCCTGGTGGCACAGTGGTTAAGAATCCTCCTGCCAATGCAGGGGACACGGGTTCGATCTGTGGTCCGGGAAGATCCCATATGCCATGGAGCAACTAAGCCCATGAACCACAACAACTGAGCCCGTGTGCCACAACTACTGAAGCCCGTGCACCTAGAGCCCACGCTCCACAGCAAGAGAAGCCACCGCGATGAGAAGCCCGCGCAAAGCAACGAAGAGTAGCCCCTGCTCACTGCAACTAGAGAAAGCCTGAGCACAGCAACAAAGACCCAAATGCAGCCAAAATTAATTAATTAATTAATTAAAGAAAAAAAGGCAGAGATAGTCAGACTGGATATAAAGGTAAATTTCAAATATATACTGCCTATAAGTAATGCCTTTCGAATATAAAAACACAAATTCCTTAAAAGTAAAAAGATGAGTAAATATAAACTGCTAACACTAATCAAAAGAAAACTGAAGTGGCTATATTAATATCAGACAAGTAGATTTCAGAACAAAGAATATTACCAGGGATAAAGAAAATAATTTCATAATAATAAGTAGTTAATCAAGAGGGCATCACAATCTTTAAATGTTTATGCACCAGTAATATAGCTATAAATACATGAAACAAAAACAGAAAAGGGCAATGAGAAATAGACAAAACCACAGTTACAGTGGGAGATTTCAATACCCCATCTTGATAATTGATAGAGCAAGTAGAGAAATGAGTAACCATATAGAAGATTTGACAACACTGTCATTCATCTTGACCTAATTGACATTAGGAATTGGAATGTGTAGAACATTCCACCCAATAACAGAATACACATTCTTTGCAATTGCACCTAGAACAAACCAATATAGACCATGTTATAGACTATAAAGTCTCAATAAATATAAAAGAATTCAAGTCATTCAAAGTATGTTCTCTGACCACAGTGAAATTAAATTACAAGTCAATAACTGAAAGCTACATGGGAAATCTCAAACATATGGAAACTAAATCATACACTTCTAAATAACCCATGGGTCAAAGAAGAGAGCAAAAGGGAAATTAGAAAGTATTTTGAATCAGGATATCAAAATGTATGGTATGCCAGTAAAGCAGTATTAGGGAGAAATTTATAGCACTAAAATGTCCACATTAAAAAAGAGAACAGTTCTCAAGTCAGTGACCTCAGCTTTATAATATCTTAAGATATTTGAAAAAGAAGAGCAAATTAAACCCAAAGTAAGCAGAAGGGAGATAATAAAGATCAGAGTGGAAATCAATGAAGTTGAAAACAGAAAACACTAGGGAAAATCAATAAAACCAAAAGCTGGTTCTTTGAAATGATCAATAAATTGATAAGCATACAGCCAGACTGAGAGAGGCAACATCACTAAAGACTCTATAGGTAGCAAAAGGATAATAAGAGAATATTATGACAATGTTATTCCAACAAATTTGAAAGCATAAGTGAAACTGACAAATTCTTTGGAAAACACAAACTATCAAAGCTCATGTAGGAAGAAATGAACACTCTGAATATATGAAATAAATTAAATATATAATTTAAAACATTCCCACCAAAATGTAACTTGATGCAGCCACTATGGAAAACAGTATGGAGGTTCCTCAAAAAACTAAAAACAGAGTTGCCATATGATCCTGCAACCCCACTCCTGGGCATATATCTTAAGAAAACTATTATTCGAAAAGATACATGCACCCCAATGTTCATTGCAGCACTATTCACAATAGCCAAGACATGGACGCAACCTAAGTGTGCATTGACAGATGAATGGATAAGGAAGATGTGGTACATATATACAATGGAATATTACTCAGCCATAAAAAATGAAATAATTTGCAGCAACATGGATGGACCTAGAGATCATCATACTAAGTGAAGTAAGTCAGAAAGAGAAAGACAGGGGGCTTCCTTGGTGGCACATTGGTTAAGAATCCACCTGCCAATGCAGGGGACACGGGTTCGAGCCCTGGTCCGGGAAGATCCTACGTGCCGTGGAGCAACGAAGCCCATGCACCACAACTACTGAGACTGTGCTCTACAGCCCGCGAGCCACAACTACTGAGCCCGCGCACCACAACTACTGAAGCCCAGGCGCCTTGAGCCCGTGCTCTGCAACAAGAGAAGCCACTGCAATGAGAAGCCCGCATGGCAACGGAGAGTAGCCCCCGCTGACCGCAACTAGAGAAAGCCCGCGCACAGCAACGAAGACCCAATGCAGCCAATAAATAAATAACTAAATAAATTTATTAAAAAAAGAAAGAGAAAGACAAATACCATATGATATGACTTATATGTGGAATCTAAAATATGACACAAATGAACGTATCTATGAAACAGAAACAGATTCACAGACATAGAGAACAAACTTGTTGTTGCCAAGGGGGAGGGAGGGTGGGGGAAGGGTGGATGGGAGGCTGGGATTAGTAGATGCAAACTATTATGTATAGAATGGATAAACAACAAGGTCCTACTGTATAGCACAGGGAACTATATTCAATATCCTGTGATAAACCATGATAGAAAAAAGCTATGAAAAAGAATGTATATTTATGTATAACTGAATCGCTTTGCTGTACAGTAGAAATTAACACTACATTGTAAATCAACTATACTTCAATAAAATAAATTTTTTAAAAAACCAATATTCCCACCAAGAAAACTCCAAGCCTAGAGGACTTAAGTGGTGAATGCTACCAGACATTTAAGGAAGAAATAACTCATTAAGAAAATTGTAAAGGACATAATGCTTCCCAACTCATTCTATGAGGCCAGCATTACATTTTTGGTCAAAAAAAAGAAAGCCATTACAGGAAAACTACAGACCAATATCCTTCATGAACATTTATGCAAAAAAATCTAAACTAAATTTTAGCAAATCAAATCCAACACTATATAAAAGGATAGTGCATCATGACCAAGTGGGGTTTATCCAAGGAAAGCAAAATGGTTGAATATTCTAAAATAAATCAGCATCTGGTTCTGCATGTAAGGAGCTTGGCTGTCACCACTCCACGGTAACAACAAGTAAAAAGCTACACGGTTTGGAAAATCAGTAACTCTTCCAGGGTCTGTAAGAGAAGTGAGGACTTAGGGCAAATTGCTGTCCCCCAAACTGGAGAGTCTGATAGCAGAGCCCTAAAGGGCACCTACAAAAGACCTGAAGCTAGCATTACACTTAATGGTGAAAGACTGAGTGCTTTCCCTCTAAGTGCAGTAACAAGCCAATGATGTCTGCTCCCCCGGCTTCTGTTCAACCTTGTCCTAAAGGTGCTGCCGGTACAATAAGGCAAGTAAGAGAAATAAAAGGCAGCCAGATTGGAGAGGAAGAAGTAAACTGTCTTTGTTCACAGACAACATGATATAGATAAAAATCCAATGGAATCTAACAAATGAGTTTGGTAAGGTTGCAGGATACAATTTCAGTACATAAAAAAAATCAATTGAATTCTATATACTAGGAATGAACAAGTGGAAATTGAAATTGAAAAAAGAATACCCTTTATGATAGCATTGAAAAAAACTGAAACACTTGGAGCTGAATCTGATAAAAGATGTGAAAGACACACATTGAAAACTACAAAACGTTGCCCAGAGGAATTTAAAAAGACCTAAATAAATGTAGAGATACACCCCTGTTCATGGGTCAGAAGACTCGATACTTTGTCAGTTCTCCCTGAAACAATCTATATATTTGATGCAACCCCAGTCAAAATCCCAGTAGGCTTTTCCGTGGAAAGTGACAAAGTAGTTCTAAAATTCATATGGAAAAGACCTAGAACATCCAAAACAGCTTTGAAAAAGAACAAAGTTGGAGGACTTACACTGACTTCAAAATTTATTACAAAGCTACAGTGATCAATACGGTGTGGTATTGCCATAAAGACAGATAAGTCAGTGGAACACAATAGAATCCAGAAATAAAACCACACATATAGGAACAACTGATCTTCAGCAAAGGTGCAAAGGCAATTCAGTGGATAATCTTTACAGCATGGGTGCTGGAACACTTGGATATTCATATGCAGAAATGAACTGGGATTCACACCTTACATCACATAGAAAAATTACCTCAAAATGGATCATAGATTAAATGTAAAACCTGTGACTATAAAAATTCTTGGTTAAACATAAGAGAAAACCTTAGAGATCTTGGATAAGGCAAATATTTCTTAGGTGCAACACCAAAAGTACAACCCATAAAAGAACAAATGGATAATTTGGACTTCATCAAAATTTAAAACTTCTACACTTTAAAATGCACTGTTTAAAAAAATGAAGAAAAAAAAGAACAAGCTACTGATTGGGAGAAAGTATTGGCAAATAATCATCTGATATAGGACTTGTATCCACAATACATAAAGAGCTCTCAAAACTCAATAATAAGAAAACAACCCAAGTTTTAGAGTGAGCAAAAGATTTGAACTTAACTCAGAAGATAGACAAATAGCAAATAAGCACACAAAAAGATGCTCAGCATCATTAGTCATCAGAGAAATACAAATTAAAACTATAAGTAGATAACGCTACACATCTATAAGAAGAGCTAGAATAAAAAACAAAAAAAACGAAAAACATACCAAGTGTTGAGGAGGATGTGGAGGAACTGGGAGCCCATGTGCTGCTCGTGGGGATGTAAATGGGACAATCACTTTGGAAAAAACTTTGGTTGTTTCTTAAAAAGTTAAACATATACCTACAGTGTGATCTAGACATTCAGCAATAACAATGGATGAATTATCAATATATGCAACAACATGGATGAAATTAGGCTGAGTAAAAAAAAAAAAACAGACAAAAATGATTCCACACTGTATAGTTCCATTTATATAAAATTCTGGCAAATGCAACTAATGTATGGTGACAGAAAGCAGATTAGTGGTTACCTGGGAGTGGGGTGTCAGAATGAAGAATTACAAAGAATCCTGAGGAAACCTTTCAGGGATGATGAATGGCCCTTCTCTTCACTGTGGTGATGGTTTCATGGGTGTTTCCCTGTATCAGAAATGATCAGATTATCTACTTTAAATATGTGGATTTATTGTATGCCAACTATACCTCCATGAAGCTATCTTTAAAATATATTAATGGCAAAATCTAGTGAAAGGACCACTCTCACTGTGTTCCTTAAGCAAGTTGCTAAATCTCTAGTTTCCTAATCTATAAAGCAGGAACAATGTTGTCGTGACAACTAAAAATAACATGTTGGATATACGTCATATGAAAGAGAGCTCAATTAGTAATGGTAATAATAGAATAATGCTTTCAAGAAGAAAAAAAATTATGTGATTATTAAATGTTCTGCTCGCAGATATCTGGAGAGATTTCTGTAGAGGGTTGGAAGGCCTTTGCCCTGGTTTCCGAGTTAGGTCACAGTTTCACGTGCAGTGACTTGGTGTTACTGTCGTGGGAAGATCTGACCCACCCATTTCCCCCACCACCCTCCTCCTCTTTGTCCCTCCTAGTTTGGCCAGAGCTGGAGGGGTCCCTTTGTCCCTGTCACTGCACAGCCCTACCCCCAGCCAACCCCCCCTCCCCCCCGCCATGGTCTGTTTCTCGTTCTCCTAATTTTGGAATCCGGAACCACGTAGACTTGTAGAGATCAGTCAGGAGGAAAACTCTCCGGAAGGATTACAAGGGAGAATGAATGTCAAGCACGTGGCCTGGTTGCCGGCACCTTGAACACCTGTAATCGTTAGCAATTTCGGTTTCACTGCATATGGGCTAGGTCATCGGTTCTGGCTCCTGTGTCCCCGTCACATCTGAAAGCTCTGCACTGGGACAGCATAGACAGGTTCCCTGTTCTTGGAGTTGAGAGTCATGCGAACCAGGACGGGCTCAAAGATGGGGGAGTCCAAGGTGAGCTGGAGTCGTTGGGAAAACGTCGTGAAAGAAAGAGGACAAAGAGAAACTGTCGTGTGTGTGTGTCTGTCTGTGTGTGTGTGTGTGTGTGTCTGCGTGTGTTTATAATCCCCAACCCTTTAGCATGTATGGTACCTGGCATGGAAGCAGACCTCAGTTAATATTTTCTGGTTGAAGAAGTGAGTGAAGGAGGACAGCTGAGTTCTGTCAGAAGCAGAGAAGCTGGAGGACAGGAGCTGAGGCCCAGCTGGGAGTGAGGAGGGCCCGTCTGGCCAGGAGAGAGGTTAAGCCGGACGCAGGGGTGGGGAGCAGTGAGGGCTGAATGGCAGGATGAAGATTGCGGACACTGGGTTAGGGGCCTCTCGGGACGTGGCAGGAAGGTCCCTGGAGACCCTGCAGGGGCAGCCCCACCCATGCCCAGGGTCCCCTTCGGCTCTGCTGGATCTTCAGAGGTTGTGGGCACACACCTGCTCCCGGGTCCCCAGAAAGGCTGGGCCAAGTGGAGACTCTTGCCTTCTAGGCCCCCCTCAGACTGGCACCTGCTCCGAAGGGGAGGCAGAGGCCCTCTTCCCCTGCTGCAGGGACCGCCCCCCCCCCCACAAGCTGGAGGAGAGCAGAGGCACCACCCAAGGGAACCCCGTCCATAACACGCACACTGATCCCACACTTAAACCTGCTGCCCCCTCAGCAGCCTGGTCTGCACACCAGACCCAACCAGGAGACTATCAGGGACTTTGTGTCCGAGCCCGTCCCCAGGGAACAGGCTTTGCTGACCACACGGCTGCGCAGTAGGGGCCTGGGCCCGCTGGCTCCCTTCCCCCGGGTCACAGCTGACCTGGCCGGATTGGCAGGCAGAGTTCTGAGGAAACAGCATTGTGCCTGGGACCTCGTGCGCCCTCTGACCTGGCCTCCTGCTGTGAGCCCTGAGGACCCTCCCTTGTGCCACTTTGGCTCATTCACGGTTCCTGGAACCCATACACCGCTTGCGGATAAGTGACTTCATCCCAAACCTAGCGGTTTCCCGTTGGACCACCGCGCCGAGGTCTGTGGGTGCTCGGTGTGCTCGCCAGCCCCCCCAGGGCTCGGTCACCGACCCTGGCTCCGGGGCTGCCCCCTCCCTTGGAGGTGCATTCCTAACAGAGCCCCCAGGGGCTGTGCCCAAGGGGCGCTGGTGCAAAGCGAGAGCAGCCCTGCCTTCCGCGCGGCCGCTGAGCAGTGGCGCTTTCACCTGACTGCGGACGGCTCGAGCTCCAGCCTCTGGATCAAGACGTCTTGATCCCCGCTCTGGACTGGAAGAGAAAGCATTCCAACCTCTTCTCTTTGCGTCCAGCAAAGGAGCCCCCTCCCCGCCCTCACCCCTGGCTGCCCCCTCTTCCTCAGCCCCCAGAGCCTTGTTCTCTTGCCCGGGTGCCTGGGCAGAGGCCACAAGGCTTGGGAAGGCCCGCACCGCCGGAATGCGCATGCGCGTCAGTGGCCGTGCCTGTGCGCGCGTGACCTGCACGTGAGCGCGAGTGATGGAAGGTCGCAGCTGGAGCATGTCGCCCTCTGTCTGCCCATCCAGGTTACTCCTCGCTGCAGGACGAGCTGCTGTCCCCCGCCTCCCTGCACTATGCGCTCCCCTCTCCGCTGCGCGCAGACCAGTACTGGAACGAGGTGGCCGTCCTAGACGCCATCCCCTTGGCGGGCACGGAGCATGACGCCATGCTGGAGATGTCTGACATGCAGGTGTGGTCCGCGGGCCTCACGCCCTCGTTGGTCACTGCTGAGGACTCCTCTCTGGAGTGCAGCAAGGCCGAGGACTCGGACGCCACCGGCCACGAGTGGAAGCTGGAGGGGGCGCTCTCCGAGGGACCCCAGGGCCCCACGCTGGGCTCTCTGGACCTCGTGGAGGACGACACAGTGGATTCAGATGCCACAAATGGCCTTATCGATTTGCTTGACCAGGAGGAAGGTCAGAGGTCAGAAGAGAAGCTGCCAGGTCATGAGAGGCAGGAGGACTCGACAGGTGCAGGGCAGGGCTCAGGGAATGAAGTGTCTCTTGTTTCAGGCCAGCAGAGGGTACAAGCCCACATCACAGAATCCCACACCGTGAGTCGGGTGATGGACTCCAGCCAGGACAGGTAAGGGCTGGGCCGCCGTGCGGGATGCTTTTCACCGTCCTGGGCTTCCGGGGGATACTGTGCCTGGCAGCGAGTGCAGAGGGAACTCGGACGCCGCTGTCCCCCGACCCTGTGTTCTAAACACACTGGAGCAAATAAATTCAGTAAGGCGCCAGCTCGCCTCTGAAGCCACCCAGCCCGTGCTCAGGCCTCTGTCTTGTGAGAGTGGAGCTGTCTGCAAAGGCCAGTCCCTCCCCCAGAACCACACCCCACCCCCCACCTCGCCAACCCCATCTTTCAACCAGCAGGAGAGAGGCTGAGGGTGTTGGGAGAGGGGAGAGCATCCTTGGGAGAGAGATTGTAAGGCTGGAAGAAGCCACGTCCCTGAAGTACAGCTGAGCTGGGTGCTCTGGGCCCCCGTCGCTGTTGTGTGTTGATTGCTGAAATCAAACCATATTTGGAAACCTAGAAGCACCAGGGCCCAGGGAAGCTATGTGTGCAGTCACACAGCCTGCGTGTGACAGAGCTGATAAGGCTGCCCTTTCTACTTACACCCTTTTGAAGGAGTGAGGCCGGCAGGCTTATCAGGGGCAGGACGGAGCTTCAGCTGTTGAAGATGGTTATTCTCCTGGGTAGCACCTTACCACACTTCCTGCGATGAGAAGGCCTGTGATGACAGGTCCAGCAGCAGGATGCCCGTTGGCAGTGCAGGCAGATGGCCTGATGCCCCTCTGGGACACAGAGTCCCCAGGCCACGTGCATGCAGTGGACGTGGGCCACACTCCAGCGCTGGGCTGACTGCAGAGGGGGGCGTGGAGCGAGAGAGACAGACAGTGACAGGTATGGCCTTGGCCTCTGGGGCTGGCACAGGAAGGGAGTGGCAAAGGCCCTTTCCTCCGTGTTGCTTTGCTGCCTGAATTTCCCTAAAGCAAGGAGATAGTTCCTGTGCTCCCAGAAGGCTGTGGCCACCCAGGGAGCTCAGATCCGGCCAGGCCGTGGGAAATCTATTCTCATTTCCTCTTCCCACCCGCATCCTCCTCCCAGAAGCCCGGGCAGACGGCCCTTCCCCAGGCTCCACGCAGTGTGGCCCGCATCCCCCAGCAGGAGGGAAAACAAAGTCGCTTAGGAGACAAGACAGCAAGGATTCATTTAGTGTCCCAAACGAATCCTTCGATGCGTCAGGAAAATTGGGCACACTGAGCTGTGAGGATTCAAAGTGAAATCCGACCTTCCAACCACTGGCGAGTGCCATTCACTCAACAAGCACTGATTGGATGCCCCTGTGTGCCGCCCACTGCACCACTGTGACAGCAGGGTCCCTAGACAGGGACCAGAGGCCTGGGGGCCAGGCCTCGGAACGTTACAGGATGGCTCTGTGACCTGGGTCAGCCCTCCCGTGGGGACAGATGAATTTCATTCACTCACTCAACAGTGTGTATTGAATGCCTACTGTGTGCCAGGCCCCTGCATGACGTGCCTCGGAGCCTGGGTGTGGCATTGAGCAAAGCAGATAGTCTCTACCTGCAAGACGTTTATGTTCTAGTGGGGAAACTGACAATAAAAGCAGATAAAGTAAATGGAATTAAAAGAGAGATGCTAATTAATGCTAAGTGCTAAACAGAAGAATAAAGCAGGGAAGGGGGTGGTTGAAATCATAGACGGGGCGGGTAGGGACACCTGAGAGTGACTCACAGGAAAGACATAAAGGAATTCAGGTGATGAATGATGTGAACGCCTGAGCGGAGCCAGCAGAAGGCCCAGCCAGGGCAGAGGCCTCGGAGCAGAGTGTGACCCGCACATTTGAGGGGCGGCGAGAAGGTGCCTGTGCCTAGAGCAGGGTGATCACGGGAGATGAGGTCAGGGAAGTGATGGGGCCGGACATGTCAGGCCTTGGGGTCCTGGAAAGATTGGCATTTCCTGGGTGGGATGGAGAACCATTGGAGGGTTTTGAGCAGAGGAGCGATGTGATCTGGCCACGGCCGGCCACAGCCAAGGGTAGAGGCAGGAAGATGAGCTGGAAGCAAGAGTCGATGGTGACGTGGACCAAGATGGTGGCAGTTTGGTGGCCAGGAGTGGTCGTGTTCAGGGTGTGTTTTTGAAAGTTGAACCAAAAAGGTTTCCTGGCAAATAAGATGCAGAGTGTGAGAGAAAGAGGGACGTCCAAGACGACACGGGTGTCCTTGACCTGACACCTGGCGGGACGAGGTTGCCATCTACTGCAGTGGGAGGACGGCTGGAACAGGTCCGGGGAGAAGACCCTAAGTGTGGACTTGGCCGGGCTGCCCATGCAATGCCCATCAGAAACCCCAAGGACAGACGTCGAGGAGGCAGTTGGACACGCACACCTGCAGTTCAAGGAAGAGTTGCTGGGGACTCACATCTGGGATTAAGGCCACGGGTTGAATGAGCTTGTGGAGAACGTGGGTGTAGACAGAGAAGAACTGAGTCTGGGGCCTTCCAGGGTCAGAAGCCAGGGAAATTAGGAGGATCCCGCAAAGGATGCTGAGAAGGAACGGCCAGAGAGGGAGGGAAAAGCAGGCAAATGTGTCCCGGAGGCCGTGGAAGAGCCTGCTTCAAGGGGGAGGGGTGATCGTTTTGCCAGCTGAGCCCAGGCGTGAGGACCGTGCGGTGGGAGTGACCTGAGGGGCTGGAGGGTGGTGGGTGGGATGACGGGTGTTGGGACTCCGATGACCGGACAGTGAGCCACGTGCCTCGGGAGCCCAGAGCGTGGAGCCGTCCATTCACAGGGCGGGGCCCGGCGCCACTGGTGTCCGTGGCCCTCTCCACCGGGATAGCAAGGATGGCCCACGCGGGCCCCTCTGGACAGGGCAGTCGCTGTGCGATAGCTCACGCTCTCCCGACCTCCAGTGGGCAGTACAGGATCCTTCCTGGATGGGCCAGGGCTCTGGAGGGGGAGGGTCTCTGAGAGCGGAGACTGGGGGTGACTGGTGTCCTCGGTCTCTTCCTGGGCCCCAGACTGCAGGCCTGGGATGCGGAAGGCTCCATCGTCTCCTATCTGCAAGAGGCCACACGAGGCTCCTGGGGGGAGGAGGCCCCGCAAGGCCCACACTCCTTCCAGAGGACCATCAGCAGGTCTTGGGAGCACGAGGAGGTCCTGGGCTCTGCACCGGAGCGCGCACACACGGAGCAGCCCGAGGCCGACAGGGACCGGAGACCACAGGGCCCCAGGGAGTGGATGCAGGAGGCTGTCAGCACCTTCTCCCGCCAGGTAAAGGTGAGAGCCCCCGGGGAACCGCCACTAATGCTCCAGCCAGAGGGCCGGGCCTGGGGCAGCTGCTCACTTGCTCAGGCCCCTAGCTGGGCGTGTTTTCCGGCTTTAAAAGTTGTGGCAGTGGCTTCTCTTTTTCTCTTTCCACATGTCTGCCTCCTTGATCCCTGAGAGGGAGGGGAGGGGCTCACCTTGATGGAGCTCCAGAGACTTCCAGGCACCTCCCCTCCACTGCCCTCCAGATGCCCAACGTCACAGGGTCAGAGGTCGGCTTTGCAGGGCTGGCACCAAAGCCGTAGTTTTGTTTGCTTTCTTTTTCCGTCGTGCTTTAGGAAGAAGGGCTTAGCACCAGAGACCTGGAGGCCAGGCTAACTCAGGTCCCATCGTGTCTGTAGGGCCGAGGACCAGCCACTCTCCCCGCCCCGGGTTCCCTCGTGTAAACGAGGTAGAGAAACGATTGTCGCCGGGGTTCACTGGGGACTCCTTGCCTGTGCCGGTGGGCTCCCCGGGTGGAACAGGCTGGGACCGAGGGCGCGATCCCAGCACAGGCTCCGGCTGCCTGCACCCTCCACCCTCCCGGCCTCCCTTCAATCCTCCCTACTTATTTATTTTATTTGTTTGCTTTTATCTTCACTCCCCATTCCCATAGGCATCATTTTAATGTGGTTTTGGAAACAGTTTTATTATGAAAAATTGCAAATAGATACCAAACCAGACAGAACAGTCTGTCACCTTTGCGCACACCCAGCGCCCAGGCGCTGCCACTGCCTGCTGGCGGCCCCCCTGGTTTCATCGCCCCCCCCACCCCCGAGGGGTGCCCCCACGTTATCTTGACGTTAATCCCAGACATCTTACGAATGTGTCTTTTTTTTTTTTGAATGTGTCTTTTTAATTCGCGCGTTTTTGTAAAGTTCGCGTCGCTGCTCTGTGCACGTGTGGTTTTAACACGTGCGTAACAATGTGCTCCTCGCCTCCCTGGTTTCTTCTCTTCGGTCAGCATCGGTTCCTCATCCTCCCTCCCCTCCACTGCCCTCTCCTCCCCTCCCCTCGCTCCTTTCCGAGCCCGAGCCTCAAAGGCACCTCTGAGGACCCCAGGACCAGGCAGGCTCCACAATGACCTGGGCTGCTGGCTGCCAAGTGCTGCCAGGAATTAAACAGGGTAGTATTTAGAAGGCGTCCCTGCCGAGTCCGCACCACCGACAGCTGAGCGGCTGCACCCATTTTTTAACCCCAGGCCACCCCGTGTGTTCTTGGCCGTGGGGCTGTTCCAAGAGCCCCTCTGCTGCCGCTCCCAGTATCGAGCGCTTGTCCCAGAGCACAGATGGCCTCCCTCCGGGTCTGTGCCCCACCCCCGGAGTCCTGGGGAAGGAGCGTCTCTGCAGTTGGCTTTGGTGAGTGGAGGCCTGGAGAGGAAGCAGGACCACCCCGGGGGACCGCGAGAGAAACCCTCTAGGTCATTTGGCCGAACTGCCTCATTTACAGATGAGGAAACTGAGGCCCAGAAGGCCGACGTCAGGCCCAGGGAGTCTGGGACCTCCTGATCCCCAGTCCCAGTGAGCCGGCACCTTCCTGTCTAGGGCGGATGGGAGGGTAGGTGAGCTGTTGCCTAATCATCTGCCGGGGCTCCAGGCGATGATGATGAGCCCTGTTTAAGGTGACGGTTTGCAAAGCGCCTATTTGCTAGTATTTCCAGTGAGTCTCAAAAACCACGGGGTCGGGGAGTGGGGTATAACGGGGGGCCTGAACCTGCAAGGCAACCAGTCCCTCTCTGCGGCCCCCGTGGGCAGCATCTGACCTTGAACTCCTAGGCTGGGCTCAGACCCAGGGCTCTCGTGCCCCCTTGCACGTGTGGCTTCTGTGTCCCAGGTGCTGTCTTGTGGACATGAGGTAGGATTGTGCCGGGGTCGCAGCTGGAAATCTGACCCTCGTTTCCTTACTCTTTCACATAGCAAGTTACCAACCTCTCCGTGCCTCCGTTTCCTTTGTGTGAGATGGGAAAATCAGAGACGCGATGAGGGGTGCTGCAGGCATAACCGAGTTAGTGTGTGAAACGCACACAGAGCCCCTCCTGGGCAGCGGGCTGCGTGGGGTGTTTGCTGTCACCGCCCCTAGCGGTGGGCTCACAAACCGTGCGACCTCCCGGCACTCTCAGAACAGGAGGAGAGCTCCTGAACCCGCCCCTGTTTGACCGCCGGGGAAACCGAGGCCCAGAGAAGGCGCCCCGCTTCCCTGAGCCCCACAGCGGGAAGCCGCAGGGTCAGTGTGCCGGGTCCAGATCCTGGTTCTTTCTGCCACGCCGGCTGCAGCCCAGAGAGGCACGGCCTGATCCCGAGAGGGGAATTCCTTTCAGCCGCAGCTGCTGGGCTGCATTAGGGAGTCGGCTCTGCAAAGGCGAGTTTAATGCGCATGGTTCCTGCCCTGGTGTTGACAGCCCAGCCTGGGAAGAGCCTTTAAGGACAGGCCTTAAATAGACACACCAGTGGCACGCTTGCATCTGGGGTTGCTGTGCCGCGTAAGCGGGGACCGAGGCCCGAGGGGCTGAGGGAGTTGCACGGGCTCCCAGGGCCCTCCCTGGACGCCTGCACTCCCAGGGCTGGGCCTGAGCAAGTCACTCACCCGGGGCTATTTTTGAAACAAACCCTGCACCCTCCAGGGTGTTAGCCGGCCCCATGCCATGAGCGAGCGGGGTGACATCATTCTGATCATGGCAGTAGCAGCCCAGGGACACACACAAGTAGCCACGTTCTACAGACGTCTTACTTTCCCAAGTCCGAATGGGACAGTTTTCCTGGACAGAGCTGCCTCTAGCTGTCACAGGGCCACCGGCCCCTGCAAGCTCTCAGGGCTGGTGTCGCACCCGGTGACTTTAACACGCGCCTCCGGCGCCCAGGACACGCACACCTGCCTGCTTCCTTCTAGCCCCGCTGGACAGCCTGGCAGCTGGCTTGGGAGCTAAAATTACTGGAGCCTGACGTCACCCAGGCCGAGGGCAGAGCTGGGCTCTCAGCAGGAGGGCACTCTGGCGGCAGTTCCACTAGGGGCCCCGCAGCCTCCCTCGCGGGGAGAAAATGGAGGGTGTCCCAGGGGGCCTCCGGAGTCCCAGAGGAGAATGAGAGGCTGGACCCCTGCCTGGTGGCCCCCTGGCTGCGCAGGCCCTGGAGGGCCAGACTGGTGAGGAGGTGAGGATGTGGGCCTTCATCACCCAGCTCCTGGTCACCCTGGTGCTGCTGGGCTTCTTCCTGGTCAGCTGCCAGAACGTGATGCACATCGTCCGGGGCTCCCTGTGCTTTGTGCTGAAGCACATCCACCAGGAGCTGGACAAGGAGCTGGGGGAGAACGAGGGCCTGAGCGACGACGACGAGACCATCTCCACCAGGGTGGTCCGGCGCCGGGTCCTCCTGAAGGTAACCCAGGAGGGGGCAGGCCGGGGCTGCGGGCGCCGCGCTGGGATGTGTAGGACGCCTGCTGGAAGAGAAGGCCAGGCGGGCCTCGGGTGGAACGTGCGGGGCCAGAGCTGGGCGGCACTCACTGCCCGGCCCACCCCCGACTCCCCGACACGGCAGAGAAGGCTCGGCTCTGGGACTTGGGAAGCCGGCCCCCTCCTGCTTCTGTCCCCAGCCAGCTCAGTGAGGCAGCAAGTCACCCTCGGGGCGAAGGCGTCTGGGGCAGGGGGTTCTTCCCTGTCAAGTGCCGTTGGAGTAGAAATCGGGGGCCTCCCTCCCTCTCCGTAAAGCCCGCATAATCGCCCCTGTTTTGCCCACCCCCGCTGCTGTGGCAGCGCTCCTGGGAGCCCAGGGCTCCCTCCGGTCCTCGGGCCCAGGACCCCCCGGGGTGCCCCTCACGCAGAGCCCGGTTTGGCGGCCGAGTTGCAGTTTCCTGCCAGGGTGGGGACTCGTGGGACTGTGGCTACTGCTGGCGCTACTTTATTTCTTCATCCTCTGTCCTTATTCCCAAATGCCTGCTTATCAATCTCGAGTTTTCTCCCTTCCTCTAATTCCAGGGGGATGAGCTTCAGGATATTCCAGGGGAGCAGGTGACAGAGGAGCACTTCACAGATGAGCAGGGCAACGTCGTCACCAAGAAGGTGGGTGCAGAGTCCCCTGAAGCTGGGCAGAGGCAGGCGGGCTAGAAGCTTGAAAAGGCGGTGGGCTCACCCCCAGCTTCTTGCTGCTGCCCTAACAGAGGGGTAGACACCTGCCGCAGTCCAGACGTGACATTCCTTACAGCCACTTGGCCTGATTCAGCCTGAATTCAGCTCCTCCTACTGGGTTCCAGAAGGACCGGGCCCCATGGAACACCCCAAACCTAGTCCTGTGATGCCTGGCCCTGAAAACAGCTGTACGACAGCAGTACGGGGTTCCCTGTGGGCCTCCTGAGATAAAAGGACGTGGGAATGCATGGGGTTGGCAGTAGGTTTACACCAGGAGACGTGGTTCTGCCTAACAGGTGCCGGGCACGGTGCTAGGTGTAGGGCAGAAGGCAGACCTGTGTTGCTCCGGGGCTCATGCTAGGTCAGAGCAGGACCCCGTCCTCCCTCCTGCACGGGGAGCTTCGTGCTTGTTTGCGTTCTCACCTCCCACTGCTCGCACGCGGTAGGTGCAGAGCAGACCGTCCTTGGAATATTTGGATGCGTGAATAGGGAACAGGTGGACCCAAGGGACAGGAACGCCCTGCCCTTCAGGGGCTCACAGTCGTAAGGGGAAGACAGAGGGCGTAAACTTCCAGCACACCAGGAGGCAGGATGGACCGCCCTGGGCTAGAGATAGAAGTCGGGGAGCGGGGAGGGGGGTGGTGAGACCCCGATCATCCATGAGCCTCACTAAGAACCCCCCGCAAATTCCAGCCCCTCTGAGGCTGCCCAGTGTGAATTCCCCACCCGATGGGGGGTGAGAGGCCATCCCTGATCTTGGCCGCGCAGGGAAGGGCACCTGGGGACAAAGGCTGCTTCTGACCCCCCGCCTCGTTCCGCGACCTGCTCTTTCCAAGCTCTGTCTGGCCGGCTTCCCCAGCCCCTTCTCCCCTCCCTCTCTGCTGCAGGTCATTCGCAAAGTTGTCCTCCACATCGACCCATCCGGAGCCGATGACACCCAGGAGCACGAGGAGGTGATTTCTGAGGGGCCCCTGGAGGACCCTAGTGAGATGGAGGCCGATATTGATTACTTTATGACTCACGCCAAGGTACTGCCCGGGCTGCAGCCTCCCAGGCCCTCGCTCTTCCGAGGGGCCAGCCCGTGACTTCTGCTGCCCTCTGCACCAGCCCCGTTGGGATTCACCTCTCACTTCTCTGCTCCCCCTCAAGCCTCCTGCCCCTGGTGGCACTGTTCCCACCACCTCCGTAGGGGCGCCTGTGTTCTCTTGCCATCTCTGTGTGTGATCTGTCCTGCCTTGTGTCTGCACTGCTGTCTCCAGGTGGAGCTGAGAGGGTACAGTAGCCTGCAGCCGGACCTGATAGAGGGCAGGAAGGGGGCTCAGATAGTGAAGCGGGCCAGCCTCAAAAGGGGGAAACAGTGATCTCGAGCCCCTCCCTGTGGAATGGCCTCTTTGGAGGTAATGCCGTCGTTCTCCATCTTCTCTGCATGGCCTGGTCCCCCACGACGCCCTGCTGAGAGGCTGCGGACTTGCGCACCCCTACCCGCCTCCTCCTGGAACTCCCTCCCCTCCCAGCCCCTCCCCGCTGCCCAGCATGACACGGGAGGACCAGGCACCGCTGTGGGCTCCAAGCACAGACTCCCACCTGCTAACGGCACCTCTGAGCTCCATTGCCTCCGAGAGAAAACAGCAGCGTCTGCTGACCTGCTCCTCGGCAAGCGCAAACATACAGATTTGAAAAAGTTCTTCCATGAGTGCGAAGCACTCGGTACATCTCAGTAGCAACGTTATCCTGGAAGCCCAGCAAGGGGCTCTGGAGGAGGAGGGGCGGGGCTCTGGAGGAGGAGGGGCGGGGCCCCGGAGGGTGCAGTGGGGTCTGCTCGGCTGTGCTGTTTCCGTGCACGTGGCCAGGAAGAGCTGGACAGGGAGAGGCCTGGAGCCCAGCTGTGCCTTGAACCTTGAACCCAAGGCTCCCATCCTCCTTGGTATTTCCTGAAGCATGTCGCGCCCTTGCTTTCTAGGAAGAGGCGAAGTTAACAGGAGGCTGTGGGAGCACTGATGGCTGGGGGGCAGGGGCGTGATGTGCAGGGAGGGAGGGAGGGAGGCCGAGAAGACGCGGCAAAGGCTCTCCAGCGGGCTGAGCAGTGCTGGGGGCTTCGGGGCCAGCTCGGACCTCCGTCCTCCCTGAGGGGTCCTGTACTGAGCTGCCCCGAGGCCCTTCGCTGTGCCCAGCTCGGGCCAGCTCAGTACCGGGCGCGTCGGGGTGGGAGTCGGCCGGAAGCAGGAAGCACGTGGCCCCAGCTCCCGCTGGCACCGGGTTGTTGTCACCTACACCCCCAGGGCCTGGCTCTGGGCCCGCGGCCAGCAGCCTCCCCTTCCGCATTCGGCAAAAAGCAGGGCCGCCGCCTCCCGAGCCCCCAGAAGTGCTGACTCGGGGCTTCCCTCAGCACTTGGGCAAAAGAAAAAGGTCTGGCCGATCCAGTTATAGGATAAAATTAGACCTGACTTCTCAGCAGCTTAAGGAGGTCACAGTGTTAACCCCCGCACTGCCAGGGGTCCACCGGGCTGCTGGTTTAGGACATCAGCTGTGATCAGTCCTGGAAATAGTCCAAAGGTGCAAGTAATTCGAAAATCCAGAGAGTGGAAGGAAAAGTACACTCTTGGGCCTTATTTTTCTTAGGGCAGAGACAGAAGCTTTAAATTCCAGCTTCTGTTTGGCTCAGGTTCTGCTGACGTTCCCAAACAGGAGAGAGGCAGCCCAGAAGCCAGGCGAGGGGAAAGGAGGAGCCTAGACATTTTTCAAAAAATGTTTCTGTAGGTGATCTGCAAAGTGGCTGAACCCCCCCCCAGGGGATGTGGCTCCAGACCACCGGGCGTGGGTGTCAGGGACGCGGAGCCGGGCAACCGGGCTGCAGCACAGGGCCAGGGCCTCCGCCAGGAAGAGGCCAGGGGAGCGTGCAGTGGGGACAGCGGTGCGGAAGCCAGCGTTCGGGAGGGACAGCCCGGGGGACGGCCTGCCATGCTCTACCCTCCGAGCAAGACAAAGACCGCTGAGGGCTCTCTGGTCCTCCGTACGTACTGCCTGTCACTCGCAAGCGTGCACGGTCCCCAGCGTTGACAGATTCCGAATGACTGCAAACGTGCGAATTCGCCTACTAGCTACAGTTTATTGCAACCCCAAACGCAGCACCCCCAGCACTTCCCGCCCGTGGCCTTGCAGGGACGCGCACCCAGTGGTGAAGCACCGAATGCCCTGCGTGCCTGTTCCCAGCTGAGGTCAAACAAGGAGGCCTTCTCTCTGTCCCCGTTTCAGTTCACACTCTGAACAATTGCCCTTTTTGCGGTCTATTCAGTGTCACGGGGTTTTTTTTTTTGCATTTTTGTGCTGTTTGTTGGTGATTTCACTGTTTGAAATGGCCCTGCTGTCTAGTGTTCCTAAGAGCAGCAGGGCTGTGATGGGCCGTGCGTGGGAAGTCCGTATTTAGAGGAGCTTCGTTCAGGCACGAGTTATAGCTCTGTCGGACATGAGTTCAGTGTTACTAAAGCAACAGTATACAGTTGACCCTTGAACAACTCGGGGGTTAGGGGCGCCAACCCCCAGGCAGTTGAAAATCCCAGCACTGCCCTCTCTGCCTCAAAAGCGAAGGAATTGATGAATGACTCACCCCCGGGGTGGGAAGCTGAAACAGCTTGGATAGAATCCTGGGGTCAAACTCTAGTTCTTTTATTTCTATGTGTTGTGATCTGTAATCCAATACAAACTTTTCCCCACACTTAGTTCACTTAAAGATCTGTAAAATGAAAATGCAGATACTGTATTTATTGGAAAAAGCCAATGTATAAGTGGACCTGTGCAATTCAAACCCACATTGTTCAAGGGTCAATTGTACATGAAATATGTTGTCTTTAAAGAGAGACACACAAGGTTGTGTGTTCATTGGTTGACAAAACTGTTGTGACCAGAGGCTGGCAGGAACTCTGCACTGTACTTTCCTCGGGAGCAGTGGTCCAAGTATTGGTTAATTCAGGGCTCCTGGCGACTTGAGAGAACATGCCTCCTGCGAACAAGGGGAATTGACTGTTTCAGAGAGAGTGAAAGTGGGTTGGGGCTCAGGGTCCAGGCCTGGCTCCTCCAGTTTCCAGGTTACCTTACATGTTGTTTCACTCCCTAAGCCTCCCTCTCCTCGAGGGAGGATGAAATTAGTCCCTCTGTGTGTCACACTGGTGTAAAAAGGCTTGAAAATAACCAGGGTAACTGTGAGGTTGGCTGTGAGGAGTAAGGAGAACGGTGTATTCTGGCGCTCAACCAGTTGCAGGTCTTACGTGTAGCGTGACCCGGGGCGGGTCAGTTGACCTCTCCAAGCCTGAGGCGCCCCAGCTGTAAAGTGGCAATAACGCCGATATTCCCTTTGTACGGCGATCGATGGGTTTCTGTTCGTGAGAGGCTTTCTGAATTGTCAAGTCCTAATCCACCAGTTCTCAAAGTGCCATCCACATCACAGTCACCCGAGAGTCTGCTTAGGATGCAGACTCCTGGCCCCTGACCCACACCTACCGAATGACAATTCTGGAACTCAGGATTTGGCCGCAAGCTCGAGTGATTTTGATGCAGATTGAAGAGTGGGTTATCAGGACCAATTCTGGTTTTCCTTCCCAAACCTCCCGGAGGTGCCGTGGCACAGTTGTAGAATTTACACCTAAAGGGTGAGCAGAGATGAGTGATGGCGACAGTGTTCAAAGCCCTGGAACGCCCCAAAGGGCCGAACACCCCAATCCTAGGCGCCTGTTCCGATTCCCCTGCAGTCACGCCCAACCTTGGGAAGGACTTTGCAGGAGGCCCGGCGTGTGGGTGAGGGGTGCTTTCTGGTTGTACTTAAGCAGTTAGAAAATAGCTGTGGAGTCAAGCCTGATGGTGTGCAGCAGACAGTAGCAGCTGGTGGGTTTTGCTCTAGTGCCCAGGTACGTAGGTCCAAGAACCAGGGTGTCAGCGCTGCCAGAGGACAGCAGGCAGCAGGCAGCCTGTGTCCTTGGATTAGAGGCACCTGGCCGGGCGCTGGGTGGCACCAGCCATGAGATGGCTCTTGTTGTTTTCTTGTTTCACTTTTTAAGAGACACTTTCCATTTAGGCACTGTGGTTGCAAGACCTGTGTTGGCTCTGACTAAATAGAGTATTTTAGTAAATTTGAAAATTAGTCTATTAGTAATCTCAATAGGAGGAGGCAAGGAGGCCAGGGGTCGTGTTTTACTTTTGCTCTTTTAAGCGGCAGTTCACCCTCACTCGCCAGCTCCAGCAGGTGTATCAGAGTCTGGGGCTGCAGGAGAGAGGAGAGAGGCGAGAGCCGCAGACGCTGGCGGGGGAGGGGGCAGGTGGCACAGCACAGAGAGATGACACGAGGAAAAAAGCCCGACCGGCACAGCCACTAGGAGCGGCAGGAGGCTCTTTTCTAAGCGTTTATAGGGTGAGACCGTGTCCAGGGGCACCCAGGGCGGTGGCAAGAGTACTGGACGCAGCTGGAGATTGCGGCTCTATTAGAGTCTAATCGACACGCACTGTATTCCCACCCCTGCTGCTGCCCCGATGCTCCCGCCGGGCCCGTCCCTGCGCCTCCTGGAGCCTCAGCTCACCCAGAGATGGGAAGAACGGTTATGCTAGAATGATCTCTCAGCCTTGAACTTTCTCCTCTGCTCTGTGTCCGGGCAGAAGAGTGGGAGGGAGATGGTAGCCTGTCTTCCCCAGGCTCAAGCTTTCATAACATCTCCTATGTGAGACGTGCTTATTTAGCGCTGGGGTAGGCGCTCTGGGACTGGTAGAAAGGGTAAGGGCTTTGCTCTTGCCCTCAGAGTGTTTATACTCTAGCCAGGGAAGTAAGCAGACGAGAGAGGACAGACAGGACAGGGCATTTCTGGAGCCCAAGCACAGCGGCATCCAATACCGCTCAGTGTCCTGAGCGCTTCCTAGGTCGTTAGCTCTCCAACATCACAACAGTCAAACGAGGTGCGTCCTGCTACTGCCCTCGTCTTACAGCAGAGGAAACTGAGTCCCAGAGAGTGTAAGTAACTTGACCGAGGCCACACAGCAGGAAATTGGCAGAGACAGGATATGAACGCAGGCGGACCGGCTTCAGAGTTCACACTCTTAACTGCACTCTGAGATTGCATGCAAGGCAGCAACAGGAGAGGACAGATAAGGGGAAGCTGAAGTCTTCAGGAAGGCCTTGTGGAGGAGAGGTCTGAAGGGTGGTGGGCAGAACCTCAGCCAAGTGGAGACCGGATGGTGTCCTTGACGGGGGAGCCGAGGACAAAGGCAGGCAGTGGCGGGCGTGCGGGTTTGGACTTGGAGGAGGCGGCTTGGCTGGCAGTGATGGGAGAGTCCCCTCCAGGGCAACAGCTCGCTCAGGCCATGGCAGTAGAAGGCCTGGCCTTTCGCTCTGGGGAGGAGGAGCTTAGCCCCACCCTCCATCCCTGGGGAACCACTCAGGGTTGAGTTCCCCTTGATCACCTCCAGCCTCCTCCCCAGCCCCGGCACCTGTAGCAGCCACGACAAGCTCCCTGTCCGGGGACAGCTGTGCCTCAAGTGAGTTTCCACCTTTCTGTGTCACTTCCCACCCCACCCAGGAGATTGTCAGCTCCTCTTAATGTTAAGTCCCTGCAGACAGAACCCTGGGTGGCTGGTCTTGGAGATGGAGTTGCCCCCCCAGGCTGGAAGAGCAGGCCCCACGGGGTGGCAGGAGCCCTGTGTCGCTGTGATTCCCAGGCTGCAGAGTTGAACTTCACTTTGGCAAAGCTGCTGTCTTCCAGCCTAACATACATAGTCCCCTGGGGAGAAGCCATCTGTTTTTCAAAGATCTCTTTGCCCCAAGAGAGGTTGTCCATCCAAAGGGCATGGGGAGAGGAGCCCGAGGCCCCGACAGTAAGGGGTATGGACCAGAGCCGAAGAGGCGCTGAGGTCCCTTGAGGCCGCGAGCTCCCGAGGCCATGTCTGCTCCATCCCCGGGTCCCCAGGCTGGCACACAGGAGACATCAATGCATGTTGGCTGAACCAAACCAAACAAGCCAGGGTGCTGCCACCGCCTAGCCTGGCCCTTTCTGGGCTCGAGCACATTGCCCCTCTCCTAGGTGCTGGGTACACGGGGTCCTCTCCCCAGGTGACCACGCGGGCACAGAGTACCCCACAGGAGGGTCTCCCGGGGAGCTCATCGATGGGCATGGAGCTAGTGGCAGCCTCTGCGTCGGGCAGTGGGATAAGGATGGCTGGTGTTTCAGGAAGGTCCGGGCCGAGCTCAGCGCCTTTCAGCTCCTGCCTGGCTTGGGGAGGCTGCTTTTCCTGACTCACCCCTGCCCGAGCCGCCAGCACAAAACTCCGGATAGTGGGTTTTTGCTGGGAGTTGCGCCTCTAAATTCTAAGTGACTCCTCTCTGTGTGTCCCTCAGGATCACACCTCGACACCCAACCCTTGAACTCCACACACTCCGCCACGCACCCGAGAGCTGGACCGAGGCCCCGGAAGCCGCGCACACGTCCCTGGAGGCTTACGGCATGACCTCTGTAAGGGACGTCCTTTAGTCACCTGTTCGCATGAACGACCGACTGTAGACGCATGACCTACAGTCTTATCCTGCCTCTAGCGACGTTGGATCTCTTTCGGGAGTCTGGACGGAAACAGCAAGAGGGGGGAGAGAGAGAGGGGGACGTAAAACAAGCGCAGGAGAGCACCGAACGCAACAGCAAACAAGGGCTCTTTTGTGGCTGGGATGAGATATTTTTTTAAATCATTTCAATTTCGACTTGTTACAGGGTACTTTTTTTTCAACCTCATCTGTAAGAAATCCATGTGAGCTTCCTGGAAAGGAAAAAAAAAAAAAAAAAAGAAAACTAGACATGAAATCAGTTCCACACCTTAATCCCTTACCCTCATCCGCCAGCCTTCCCCACACCTCCACGCTCCATGTGTGACCAGCCCTGCCACTCCCCCGTGGACGGAACCTTCCAGAACGCTCTACATGGCATCAGGACACACACATGCATACACACACACACCCCTCTCCCCTCTGCTCAGTATACACACAGATTTTACTGTGACATCCGGAGTTGTATAGACTCTCCTGTGGATAAACTGGAATTTTTTTTATGTTGTCGCTCTCTCTGCCAGTTTCAGTTTTAATCATCTTCCAATGGAAAATCATTACCTTCAGAGTGCATTCGGGGTTCCTCGTGTTAGGGACTTAAGACTCTGAGGCGAGGACCCCCAGGCCTAGCTGTAGGGCTCCGAGGGAGCCAGTGCCCATCCGAAAGGGTCTTCACTCTCAGCTGGGGGAAGGCCGGTGGCTGTCCCAGGATTGCACCAGCATGTTCAATAGAGAAGAGGTTTTCTATATCTTCAAGCACTTATATCATAGTCCGTGTTCAAAGTGTCAACTGTACAGTAATCAGCCTTGTGTATATGAAAAACAATAAATACTATGCAAACCAATAGAAACACTTTAGCAGTATGTACAAAGCACTAATAGCTCAGCTCCTGAGGACTTCTCCAGGCTGCGGGAGAAGGAGCTACAGCCTGTCTTTCAGTGAAAGAGGAAGGAAGGGAGTAGGGCTAGGGATTGCACCTGCCCGTTCTTAGGTCAGCCGCCACCCCGAGGTCTCCCAGAGCGAACTTGGTGCTCTAAGTCCAGGCAGCCGCGGGATGGGCGGCCTGGGCTGGGCAGCCTCAGTGCCCCCATCTGACCAACGCCCCACCCCGAACCCCCTGGAGAGGCAGCGCAGGGGGAGAAATGGCTGACCACCAGGAGGCCCCAGCCTGGAAGGAGACCCTCCTGTGCCAGGGCCCCGTCAGGGCAGGACGGAGACGGCGGCCGGCTGTTCCTCGCCTCGGTGCCATCGGGGAAGAGCCTTAAGTTACACCAGAGCCCCCGGCAGAGGGAGGCCCGAATCAGCACAACGCGCCCGCCCCGCGCGGCGCCCTCCGGGCCAGGAGAGAGACTGCAGGCTCTTCTCGCCCGCCCAAGGGCCACTGTGTGTGGATGTCCGGTCACCTTCCTCCCTGCCTCTCTGCCGAGATGTCCTCAGAACACATCCGAACCTTCCAAGTAGCACAGAAGCTCCCTCGGTGTCAGAGCCCCTGAGGCCCCGGCTGGCCCCGGCGCACAAGTGTTCCGGTGGGTCCGGGCGGGGCTGGCCGGGCTCCCCGAGGGGCGGGCGGGGAGTGGGAGCCCGAGCGCGCGCGGCGGTCCGCGAGCCCCAGACCCAGCCCCTGCGGGGGCCGCGCGCAGAACATCCCCGCCGGCCGGTCCCTCCGCCCCGCCGCGGCCGGCAGGACTCAGTGAAGGCCGAGGAAGACAGGCGCAGGGCCGCCTCCCGCCGCGATCTGCCGCTGCCTCGCCCGGGCGCCGCCGCCCCCGACCCAGTAGCTCCTGTAGAGCCGCGGCCCAGGCCCCGGCTGCGCTTTGGCTCCTCGCTCTGTCTGGCTTGGCTGCTTGGCCCGCCGGCCGCCGGCGGCATGCTGCGTCCGCTGCTAGTAGGAGCTGTAGGGGAGACGTCTGGGGTCGCCACACGATGCCTAGAGAATGCTGCAGTCTGCACCTTAGACGCTGTTTAGAAGTTTTGGAATCACCTTGATTTTTTAAATTGTTATGAAAATGGTTCTTTTCTTGACTCCCACACGCTCTGTTCTTGGGAGGGACTTCCCACCGCGCACCCCACTCCACTCTGATGTATAGAGCATTCTCCCTACACCAGCTGAACAAATGTCAAAATTAATAAAGAACTCGACTCATGGCACAGGCCTCCATCTCTCCTTCCCGGCGCATCTTTGGGGAGTGTGGAGAGGGGGCGCTGGGGGAGTCTGGGGGTGATCAGTCTGCAGGAAGGCCTGCGCCCCAGGGAGGCGCCCACCTTCTCTGGAAACCTGGACATCCCCTTAATCAGGACCACCCACTCTAGGAGAGGCACTCCCCACCCCGCAGATGGTAGAGCAGATTTCTGTCCCACCTGAGGACCATGTGATGGGGGCAGGTCCGAGATGTTGGGAGGGGGGCGCGCCACAAACACCAGGGTACGTGGCTGAACCCACAGTGGGCATACACCAAGGGGGACCCTCCCCCCCAGTGCTCCCTGTGAAGGCATCTGGCCCCTGCAGGCAATGCCACTCAGAGTTCAAGAACTTCCAAGAAAATCGCTCTGTTCCTAACTAGTTCCTAACATTTTATGCAAGGCTGGTCACCAAGCTGGCCTCAGTTTCCTCATCTGTCAAATGGGGGAAGGGATTAAGCAATTGCAAAAGTCTCTTCAGTTTGTCATCCTGGGAGTCCTGAACACAAATGCCTTTGTCAAGCTTGGCGATAAATAAGAATCAAATTATTCACTGCAGATTTTCCTCCTCACAAGTTCCCATCATTGGTGGGGGTCGGGGGATGGCCAAATCACAGTCACAGGGTCTTAGGAGCACTCCCCGCCCTCACTCTGATTGTGAAGCTTCTCTCTCAGCATCAGAAAAGACATCCAGGCCAAGGGACCAGCCATAGCTGTGCACCGGCCTCGCCCAGAGGGTTTTGTAAAGCACAGGCTCAGAATCACAACTTCCTAGGTGATTCCTGCAGCAACACTGGGAACTGGAGTTCAACTTCCCAAATGGTTGTGATGGGCAGCTTTGGAGCACAGCCAATTCAGACCGATAAGAACTTTTCTCATTTTTAATCCAAATTTCCAGAAAAACAAGGTCCACAGCCTTGGTGAGGTCTTTCTTGTGTTAACCTACGTCATCTACGCTACAGGGTCATGGCCAATTCCAGCCCGAGCAGATAACAGCAGCATGGGGAGAGCCGGCTCTCTGTGAGAGGGGAGCCTCCCCACAGCCTGGGCCCTTGGCCTCCTGCAGGAAACCCAGAAGCAGGCTTGTCTCCACCTGCCAAAGGGCGACCATGGGCTGGTCAGAAACGGCTTTGGGACTGCCAGGCAGAGGAGGGACAGAAGTCCATCTGTCAGGCAGCCACTGTATTTCCTGTCATTTTGCATGTCCAGACCAGCGACATGCTGATTGCCATTTTTTTTAAAACTGCAGGAAAGGATGCTGTTCCGTGCAGAAATGACCAAAGTTATTTACTGCATTTTCCCTGTTGGTAAAACAGGAGAGAGACCCCAGTAGAGCCTTGTATGTTGTAAAAATTCATTAGGAAAAGAAAGGCATATGGGTGCTCGGCGATTCAACCTAGTCTCATCCGTCAAATATTTACTGAGCGCCAACCAAGAGCCCGGCACAGGCACCACCACTGAATCAACGGCCATCTCAGCCATCAAAGGTTTCCATCCCAGGTGCCCAGCCAGGCAGAACATGACAGAGGCACAAATGAGTCCTCGGAGGAGGAGGAAGGGAGGACAGGGGGATCAGGGAAGGCTGCCCAGAGGCAGAGGCAGAGCCAGGAGGGACCCCCAGCCAGCACTCCCAGAGGTGCCCCACTCCCACCCCCTGCCCCAGGCTCTCAGGCCCCAAAGTCCAGCCTCCCCACTTACCCGTCCCAGCAGGGAGGAGGGAAGCGAAGCATCTGTGTCCAGACCGCACACTCCCCCAGAGGCTTGGGCATGTGCACAGGAAGGGGCCTGGACACCTCAGGACCGCATCCCCTGAGCCCGCAGAGGGGGCAGCTGGAGGAACTGTGCCCTCCAGCTGCCCCAGGGGCCCCCCAGGGCGCTTTTTCCTAGATGCTCACTTGGGGGACCAGGAGCTGGTGGACCCTCTGAGAATGAACATAGGTTCCAGAGCACTCTCTCTTTTCTTTCTCCCCCTCTCTCTCTCTCCCCACCCCCCATCTCTCTCTCTCTCTCTCTCTCTCTCTCTCTGACGCGCGCGTGCACACACACGCACACACACACACACTCACGCTGGCTGATTTTACAGTCAATCTTTCAAAGTGCAATTTGTCTAGGAAAAGCCAATGTGAGGCCTGTGAGGGTTTCCACCAATGGCGACGCGGCTCGAGCAGCTCAGCCAGTCTCGGGTCTGTATTCTAATGGGCCCCATCTTTATCAGGGAAATGTTGCTTCTCTGAACTTGAAACTTCTCATGGAGGGTCCCCAGACTCTGAGGCAGAGAAGGGGCCTGAGCTGAAGCGGGGGGAGCCACCTCTCCCCAGGCCGGGCAGGGACAGAGGGCAGGGGTGCTGGGAGGGCTCGCACCTGCCCTGGGAGCACCTGACTTCCCGCGGCTGACGTGGTCCCGGCCCCGGGCAAGGGCTGGGCCGGATGCCTGGGTGGGAGGGCGGCCTGGGGCTCGGACAGCTTTGACCCTCCAGAGCTGCCATGGGAATCTGGGCCGCAGCTCGGGGGCTCTAGGGGCCTGGATTTGGGCTTCCCACCTCCCCTTGGCCCTTTGAGGGGCCATGGAGTCCAACCTGCAGGGCCCGTTCCTGCTGAACAACGCGCCGCTGGCTCAGTTCTCGGAGATGAAGGCCCCTGTGTGCCAGTACTCTGTGCAGAACGCCTTCTACAAGCTCAGCCCCCAGGGGCTGGGCCCCCAGCCGCCCGCCGGGACCCCACATGGCATCTCGGACATCCTCAGCAGGCCCGTGGCCGCGCCGAACAGCTGCCTGCTCTCCGGCTACCCCCACGTGGCCGGCTTCGGTGGGCTCGGCTCCCAGGGGGTCTACTACGGTCCCCAGGTGGGGAATTTCTCCAAGGCAGGGAACGAGTACCCAACCCGGACCCGGAACTGCTGGGCGGACACGGGCCAGGACTGGCAAGGCGGGCGGCCATGCGGCAACAGTGAGTATGGGGAGGAGGGGGGGACGGGGGACGGGGGACGGGAACGGACGCTCACAGGGGTCCTCGGCCGCCATCCGACAGCCTGGGGCAGACCCCAGGGTCCGGCCCTCCACCTGGTGCAGCACGGGCTTCTCCCCTCCCCCTCCCACCCCGGCTTCACTCGGATGGGCATCTTGACCCCCGCCCTCACTCCTCACCAGCGGCCCTCCTGGGGAAGCTGGGGTCCCGGGAGACCACACGGCTCAACCCCACCCTGTGTACGGTCCTGCTCACCTTCCTTCTCCCGCCCAGAGCCCGTGTCAGCACTTCGTCCAAGCAGGCAAATGCCGTCCCCAGTGAGAATCTGCCACTGCATCACCTTCCCAAAGAGCCCCCCGTGCGTGCGCCGGCAGCACTCAGGGACACAGAATGTACCCTGAACCCATCTCGGTCCCGCTGCGATCAAGGGGGCCTGCTTCCCTCCTCGGGGTTTATGTCAACAGCAGCACCCGTACCACCCAGCCTCCGGGAGCAGCTGCTGAGTCCAGCCCCACTGGGCCCTCGCTGTCGGGGGACCTCACCCACCCATCCCCAAACCGTGGTTTTCAGAGAGTTGGTCCGGGGCCCCCAGGATGCCAGTCAGGCCTGGAGGAGGTGGCAGGTCGTGCACAGGCAGGGGAGCGCCACCCGGGAGGCGGGGGGAGTGACAGTGGCTGCAGGAACCACCCCTGGGCCCGGATCAGGCAGGGGCAGAGGGACCTCCACTTCTGTCCCACCTGGGGGCTCCTGCACTGGCACAGGGGCTTGGGGCGGCCCAGGAAAGCCCGAAGCACACCTGCCTTCCGCCCGCTATGCTGCTCGGGACCCTCACACCCCTCGTCAGCCTGAAACGCGGCGAGTCCCACAGGGGACCGAGACCTCATCTCTTGGAAGCTATGCTATAACCTGGTTTGCGGGTGCTTTAGGCCTGAGTTATCCCTGTCTCTCCCTTCCATGCCCGCCTACCCACACGCACCCCGTTTCCACACTCCTGCTCTTCAACCCCGAATGCACGTATACACACAGGGAAGTATCTGAGTCAGTGGCTGGATTAACACAAGGGGAGGGGACTGAGGGTGACAGCCTCTCAGGAGGTCTCGCCTCCTTTCTGTGCCTCGGCTTCCTCACCTGTAAAGTGAGGACATGGGATGTGAGGGTCGGCTGCACTGCACGAGGCCCTGCACGTGGGCATTCTGCTTCCCCTGGTCCCCATCCGCCCCCCGCCCACCCCCCCGCCGAGCTCCTGAGAGGCTGCCCTGGCGGGGCAGGGGTCAGTTCTTGAGGCTCCGCGTCCGGACTCTCCATGGGGTTGAAGCCACATGACTCCCAGGCCTGGTGACAGGGGAGAGCAGTAACTTGGAGCTTAGGGTTCTGGCTTCCCGGAAACCTGGAAAATGGGATCTCAAGAGCAAGGAAGTGGAGGAACTCCCGGGCCCCTGGGACCCTGACGGTTGGTGGAAGGTGCTAAATCCGTTTCTCGGTGACCTGCAAGAACGTCCCTGAGACCCAGAGGAAACTCCTCCCGCCCCTCGGGGCGCGGCTGCATCACTGCGTAGGGAGGGCGTTACACAAGGAGACCCAGTTCTAAGCATCCTCTGGCCCTAATTAGCTGAAACCTGGGGCAGGCGCCCTCGGGGTCCCCGCCCACCCAGACACGGCAGAGGTATGCTGCTTGGGTGAGAGGTGCCACCGTGCCCCTGCAACCTCAGCGGCTTCTCCGTACGGGCGCTCACCCTGTGGGAGAGGCGGGGCAGGGCTGGCACCCCCCAACCCCGCGAACCGCACACTTCCTTCCTCCCACCAGCCCCGGACCCCCTGAGCGACAGCATCCACAAGAAAAAGCACACCCGGCCCACCTTCACGGGGCACCAGATCTTTGCCCTGGAGAAGACCTTCGAGCAGACCAAGTACTTGGCGGGTCCCGAGAGGGCACGGCTGGCATACTCGCTGGGGATGACCGAGTCGCAGGTCAAGGTGAGTGTGTGAGGGACAAGAAGGTGTCTGCCTGGCAGCGAGGAGCCTCACCTGGCAAGTGCAGCTCAGTGGGAGGCCGTCCTGGTGTTTGGGCACCGCCTGCCCACCTAACCCTGGAGACGGTAATATGACCCTAACGCCAAATGGCTGTCATCTCCTGAGCCCTATTCTGAGAGCCTTATTTGTAGCAGCCCATTTAAACCTCACAGCAACCTGGCGGTGGGCCTTATTACCCATCTTACAGGAGAAGAAACAATCTCAGCTGAGCCTCTTGCCCCAGGTCACCGGCTGGTAAGTGAGTACCCTGGATTATAGGGCTCTAACCTCATGCCTTCCCCTCCTCTGCACGGTCGAGGCTAAAAGTTTCAAGAGCTGATGGCAGCCGCTGGGCCGGATCAGAACTGGCTTCAGGCTTGTTCCGTTAGCCAGGCAAACAAGCCCGCCTTGGTTCACCAAACTCGAAAGTGAAGATAACTCCTCCCCACGCCTGCCCGTGAAGTCTGAGTCTCTTTGCTCAGCTCGGGGCACGGCTCTCTCTCAAACTGCACACCTCGGGCCTGAACTCGGTGGGTAAGGCAGCTTCTGTCCCCTCAGGCTCCCAGGGGCACCCCTGGCAACTCAGAGGCTCACTGTTCCCTGAGGGGCTCTGGGGTGGGCACCAAAGAAGCAAGCTCTGGGCTATGCTGTAACTACCCGGCACTGTGATAAGGCGACGGGCTTCAGGGGAGAAGGAAGCACAAGGGCAGCTGGGGACCCGGGCCTGGGCTCCCTCAGGGCCCTGCACCTCCAGCCGGCCACCCACCCGGGCAGCTCCCTCCGCCCAATGTCAACTCCGAAGGAGAGGAAGCGCCGAGTCTAAGAGGAAGGCCTTTCCGTATCACTCCGCTTCTTTGGGTCCTTTCTGCACGCTCCTGTCTCCAGTAATGAGCGTGTGTTATTTTCACAGTTGGGGGGCAATGATTCATGAAGCTCAGTGAAGGTCTGTGAGGTTAAAAGCATGTCAGCCCCTTCCACCCAAGTACCCAGATGGCAAAGGAGAGGCAGATACACCGCAGGGAGGGTTAGAGCTAAGACGAAAGGGCTGCTGCACTCACATTTATTTTTATTTTATTGCCCCCCTCAAAAAAAAAAGTAGTGTGACTATGACTGCCTAGTGCATTGCTGAACCATTTATTTTACGATAAAGATGAGGCTGGGGGGATAATTGCCACCCAGTGGAGCCGCCCTCCCCAGAGGGGCCCTGTGTGCGCCGCGCGCCAGCGTGATCCTCAGGGCCCTTCTCCTCCCAGGTGTGGTTCCAGAACCGGAGGACCAAGTGGCGGAAGAAGGGTGCCCTGGAACCCTCGTCCTCCACGCCCCGGGCCTCGGGCGGGGACCGCGCGGCCTCGGAGAATGATGACGACGAGTACAACAAGCCGCTGGACCCCGACTCGGACGACGAGAAGATCCGGCTGCTGCTCCGCAAGCACCGCGCCGCCTTCTCGGTGCTCAGCCTGGGCGCGCACGGCTGACCCCGCCGGCCTCCGCGTCCCCGCGGTTCCCAAAAGGCTAACGGGGGCTGCGGAGGAGGAGGGGGGAGGGGGGAGGAAGGAGGGGGAGGATGGACGATGGAGGGAGACGAGGAGGAATGGGAGGAGCAGGAGATGGAGGGGAAGAGGGGGGGAGGAGGCCAGTCTCCTAAGGGAAGAGGGGGCAAAGGGGGAGACGTGAACTTGTCCTGAGACCGGGCACCCCTTCCGCCGTCTTGCACCTCTGTGGGCCCAGGTCTGGCCCTGCCAGCTCTGCAGATTCTAAGTACACAGGTAGATGAAAAGCGATCGGGCTCTGCGGCCAGGACACTGGCCGTGGGGTCCCAGACACGCCACCGTGATAGCTGCGAGGGGGGAGTCTTCCCCCAGGGAAACCGTTGGCTCCGGCAAGGGTCTCCCTGTGGGCTGACTGCAGAAGGAGAGCTGGTATGTCCAGGGACCCTCCTCAGACCCTGGCACAGGAAGGATCCCACTTGAGGGGCCAGAGCCCAAAACCTAATCCAGGTGGGAGGAAACCCACCCCAGGGAGGGGAAATGGGTCCCAGCAAAGAAGGAATACCCCTGACACCCCAACTCAAGGATCGTGCCCCTGGGGGGAGCAGTCCTCCTGTGATCCCTTCTCCGCTCTGCCCTCAGAGGGGATCCCCCAACCCAGGACAGGAAGAGATTAGAAGCGCCCACTGGGGAAATAGGCAGAGAGAAGGTGAGAAACGCCGGCATGCTTGCTGCACCCCAGAGCCTGCCACCTGGGCTCCCCTCGGTACCTGCCGGTGCAAGGACAGGACCCCCAGAGAGAAGGAAGCCTCCTGCCGGGGAGGGACTCGGGGCAGGAAGGGACCTCAGAACCCCCTATTCCTCCAACGCGGTACCCCCGCAGGAGAGGAGAGGACCTGGCGGAAGGGGCTCGCATGGGACCCACGAGCCTCCCTTCCCTGGGGCGTCCTGCAGCCTGGCCTTGGAGCTGGTGCTGCGGAGGGCGCTGCCCAGCCGGTGGGAAGGACGGGGGCTGCAGCAGGCGGGGGTGGGTGAGTGGGGTGGCCCTAGAGGAATGCAGCACAAAAGGCACCAGGCGGTCGCCCATCTTCACTGGCTTTTAAAAAATAAAGGGTAAAAATAAAAGTCCCAGAAACCTCCCCATGGCTCATGTGTTTCCGAAAAACTGTCTGTGGGGTCCCAGGCGTGCCAGCTGCTGGGGGTGCCCTCCAGAGGGCAGCGTCTCTGCCCCCAGGGGACAGGGCTCTGGGAATCAGGAAACCTGCAGGCATCGGTCGGTCTCAAGTCTCGGTGGTATGCGCCAGGCAGCGCCATAGTACAGAAACCCGAGAGGCGTTCAGCGGGGTCCTTGACCTGTAGGCGCTCACAGCCTCATGGGGGAAATTATCTGTGGGGAATTCGGTACCGTAAGGAAAAGATCCCGGGGCAGAGAAGAGCAGCAATGACAAGGACTGAACACCTACTAACTCTTCCCACGTGGAAGGCCCGACTATGTCACGTGACCCCACCAGAAACCCAGGAGGAGGGATTGTCCCTGTTGCATGGGTGAGAGAACACAGGCCCAGAAGTTACCTAAACCAAGTTCCAGAAGTGGGATGAGGCCACCTGAGCTGACGTCCAGGCCCTCACGTCTACTGCGAGGGGCAGCGCCTTTTACAGGCCTCTCCTGTAAAACCAGAGGCTGGGATGAGATGTGCTCTCAGGACCTTCCAGCTGTAACCATCCACGCCAGCTCCAGCAAGGCCTCCAAGCTGTGAGCAGCCTGCCCCCTCTGCTGTCCCAGCAAGTCCTTCTGTGGTCCCTTGGGCCCCAAAGGGTGGGAGAATTGGGCTGGTGGAGTCCGCCTGGAGCGGGAAAGAGGGTGGGAGGGAGACCCCAGCTTGGGGCCTCTTGGAAACGGAGGCACCAAGCCTTCATCATAACCCCACTGGACCCAGAGGATGGAGGGCCATAACAAGAAGATGTAGGGTGCTTTTGAGCTGTGATCCTTATTCCACAGCGAGGCCCACACTCGGTCTCTCTCCACGTAAGGTGGGAAGGAAATAATAAGGAAGCACCTGCCCTGTGTGCTCCTGACCACAAGCTGACACAGGGGTCCTGAGCTGCAGCAGGCCGGATGGCCACCTGAGAGGACCCAAGGACCCTCCGGGTACAGCCACAGAGAAGAAAAACTCTGCGAGCCAGGCAGGGCCCAGGATTTCCTGAGCACTTTGAGGAGAGTCTGGGGCCTGCTGGCCAGAGGAGGCTTTCAACATAATGCAGGTGCAAAGTCATGAGGCAGGTGTGGGGAGAAGCCAGGAACAAGAAAACTGGGCTCGTTTGCCTTCTTCGTAAGTGTATTACAATCCTAACACTCTATTATAGCTATAATTCTTGCATGTCTGATTCCCATTGTTTGGGGTCAGTATTATATCAAGTGGAGGGAAAATTTTTTCCGCCGAGGAAACATTTGCTGAGCTAAACAAAACCTCCTCCAATGTCCAAGTTCTGGGACACCTGCCACTGGAACCTCTGGGTCAAGGACTCCAGCCTTCCTGGAGTCCCCCTCCCTCACCCCTGCTCCCAAGTACGGGGCCAAGCGAGGAAGAGGCACTGCTCAGGCCTCATCAAGGGACCAGATTCCCAGTTTGAAGGAGGAGAAGAGCCAAAGGTGAATGGCCCAGATGCCCGAGGGTAATTTGGGATAAGTTTTGCCCTCTGCGGATGCGTGCACACTCGTGTGTTGTGTGTGTGTGTGTGTGTGTGTGTGTGTGTGTGTGTGTGTAGCTGGGAGGAACTCAGGACTATTTCACTTCATCCATCATAAAGAAATCATAAGCCATAGCACCTCCCTTCTCCTTCTCCATTCCAGGTCACAAAGGGCCTTCTTGTATATGCTGAGTTAAACAAAACTACACAACTTTAAGAATATTCATGTTTCTGGCAACTTCCCTCTGACCACAGGAGAAACTTTTCAGGGATGAACAAAGAGAAAGACGCTCAGCCCTGGGCTCCCGAGAGCGACCGAGTCCTGCCCTGCCAGCAGCCCAGGAGGCTCCCAAAGGCAGGCAAGATTCTGCCCCGTCCACAGCCCTCCCGCTTGCGGCTTCCAGTGTAGGAAAGATCTGACGTGTCCCGAGCAGGGCGGGGCTGAAGCTAGGGATGACAGTGTCTTAGCAGGTTCCAAATGGCCATATCCCGATGGCAACAATCAAAAGACTGGGGACTGAAATTGCACTGCTGGCAATCCCTCCTCCTTCTCAGCCACCCCCAGGATTTGAGCCCAGATACCAGCCAGCCCGAGTCTTTGCCTGAGCATGGCAGAGGGGACTGGGTTCGGTTAGAGTTGGGCTCGAACACTGGCGCCACCTCTCTCTGTGTCACTGGGCGAGTGACTTAACCTCTGAGCCTCAGTTTACTCATCTGTAAGATGGGAGTAATTATACATACCTCGCACGGTCTCTGTAAGATCAGAACTCACGAGCGTGCATGGCATATACAGACACCCAACAGTATCTGCTATGTTATTTCAAGAGGGCTGTGGAGGCCGACAGTCCCGAGTCTGGGTCCCCATGTCACCAAGTAGTCGCTGGGTCACTGTGACCAAGTTAGGTAACCTCTTGAAATCCAGCCTCCTCATCTGTAAAGTGAAGCTGATATGGTTATCAGCAAGACCCAGCAGAAGATGCACTGAAATCACCTGCAAGGTGTAAAAGGGGGTGGGCATTCCCATATCAGCGTGCTCACACCCTCTCCTTCCTTCTGCCAGGAAGCGGCAGAGCCAGTCCTAAGCAGTTCTTCTTCACAGTGGGACAGGCAGGTTCAAAGTCACAGCTACCCATTCCTATAAGTACTCAAGCCCCGGCAGGTCAACTGCCATCTGGAGGTTGTGGAAGGCCTCGTGTGTGACCAGATTCATTTACCTGGCAAAAGCCTGAGGTTCTGGACTCTGGGGCGTGGAGTCAAGTCAGATGCTGAGGGCTGAATTCAGTTTGCAGATGTGTTTCTTTGGGAGGCAGAACAGTGCATTTACAGAAACTTTAGCTGGTCTGTAGGCTGAGCAAGCCTGGTCCCGTGCGTGATCCTCACGATTTCCTGGCACATCCCCGGGCTTGGTCCCCACAAGGTCCATCCCCTGCCTGATCCCTGAAGGCATGTGGGTCTATACGTCCTGCTCTGAAGCCTCGATAACCTAAGACGTGGTCCACGGACGAGCAGCAGCCGCCTCCCCTGGGCACTTGTTAGAAATACAGACTCTCAGGCCCCATCTCAACCCTCCCGAATCCAAATCTGCATTTGTAGCAAGATCTCCAGGTGGTTTGTAGGCGCGAAAAGATGGACGGCGGGTATGACTGTGTGAGTGTGTATGGACAACCCTCCTTTTCTCAGAGCACAGAGCCTGGCCCAAATTAGGTGCTCAATAAAAAACTGTTAGATACATAGAGATGCACTGACCGAAGTTGGGCTTTCTATCCCATCACCAAATGCCCACGGGGACCTGTGCTTCTGAAATCCCCCTTTCTCCTTTGTCAGCCACCGCTAACAGTTGCCGCCCTGCGTCTCAGCTCTGGGCCTCTCTGAGTCTAGTCTTGCACCTGAGGTGGCTCCGGCCTTGCCTGGGAGGGCTGTGTGTGTGCCTTGGAGCAGCTGCTTTCTTGTCCCCAGAATGATCTCTTCTTTTGCTCACAGTCGGGTTCTAACTGTGTTTTATGTGGTTTCAAATGCTATGAATCTACGTACCCAAGGTCAAAACTCCTTGTCTTTCCATTCTAAGGCCAGGCCTGTGTCAACTGCCAGGTGTATGAGGACCTGAAAGTTACAGAGGACACAAGAGGACCAGGTGAGGTCCCCTCATCAAAGGCTCACTGATCAAGTGCACTGCAGTGCACGATTACAGTGAACACCGTTTTTCTTGGTATGGTTTCTGCTGCTTTATAATTGATGGCCAGTGTCCCTGGATGGAGCAGATACACCACAGCCAGAGAAAATATTCATTTAGGCAGTTTCCTAAGCTTGCCTGACGCTAGGCCTTGTCAGACATACAGATACCCAGGGCCCTTCTGGGATATTCTGACCCAGTTGGGCAGGTGTGGCCCTGGAATGTGCCTGGTTAACAAGTGCCCCAGGACTTGGGAGTAGACAAATTTGGCAAATGGTGATCTTAGAAGCCCAACTTGACTTAAATTCACGTTGGCTCTCCCTGAGTTGTTCAGTGACCCACGTTGAATTCTGCAACTTTTCTTTCCTGTCCAGGAGACAAAGACTCACATAGTCAGGGAAGGCAGCAGGGGTGCAAGAAAAGGTGCAAAGGGTCTGGATCTTCTTCCTCAGGAAGCACAGAGAGATGGCAGGACCCTTCTGGTTTCCTGCTGCCACTGGCATCAGTCCTGTGCCTGTGATACTATGGAAAGATCGAATACACTCAAACCTCCAAGGGCTCTTGGGAGAGGCCCTGCCCTAACTAAGGAATTTGCTAACCCGCTGCCTCTATGTTCTGGAAGAGAAAGCAGCGTTGGCCTTGCAGTTCCAGCGCTGCTTTGCCCGGGGCACCTCATGCCACGGTGGAAACAGCCAGGGCAGAGGGCTCTGCAGCCCAGCTGCAGGAAAACTGTAGAGTACTGTGCACTGCCCAGTGAACGGCAGCTTCCCCTCTGCGAGGAGGAAAAGGGCACAGCGCACTTCTGTGGTTTGGGCTCGCCGGGCACGGACCCCTGCGGCCTCTGATAAGGCCACCCTGATTTTCCACGGAGAACAACCTACCTGCCATTTTTGATTGATCTAGTGTGGGCGGGCCGACCCACCCCCATCTCTGGGGGCGGATGATTGACATCATTCTAAGCCAATCAGCGAATGCCACCTCCCTGGTCATGTGACGGATTGGTCCAGGGATAGGCCCGCGGCTCAGTCCCGACCAATGAGCAAAGGACCACGTTGCTCTGGGGAGCGCCCGCTTCCCTCTCTACCTGGAGTGCCAAGTGGCCTGGCCTTCGGCGTGCCCGGGAAGGGGGCCAGCCCAGTGGAAAGAGGATCTGAGAGCGGGACTGAACTGGTGACAATGTTTCAGCCAAGCCTAGCCTTTTCAGGAGACAAGACACACTCTTTTGTCTTCAGTCTGGTCGAGCTGCGTTTCTATAATTTACAGCTCAAAGAACACTATTGGAGTAAAAAAATGTTTCTTTTAACCCTGTTGTTTGCTTATAGGCTGGCCCTGCCAGGGAGCCTGTAGGGACACGGGGACAGATGGCCACAGGGGAGCTGCCCTGGGTTCGGGTTTCCCAGCCTTCCTTCCTCGACAGCTGTCCCCGCACTTCCTCTCTTTATTCCCCGGCTCTCCTCTCGGCTCTGGCCCCCGGTAATGGACCATCGTTCGTGACAGGAAGGGACCGGGTTAAACCTCCCATCCCCAGCTTTTATTCTCCGAGCCGCGATCGGATTGCTGATGAGAGCAGCGCCTAGCCCTGCTGGGGACCCACACTCAGGTTGCGGCGGGTGGGTGGCGGCGTGTCTGCCGGCTCAGGCTGCCTGGGAGGAGGTGGCCGGTCTGTCCGCCCCACCCCCAAGGCTGAGGACATCCTCCAGAGACCCTAGAGTCCAGGATTTGGAGTGGCAACTGCCTCCCACGCCCGCCGTGCCACCCCCTGCAGCCTCCTGTATCATCTGTCTGGTGCTGCTCTGCTGAGAAGAGTCGAGCTGCAGGCCCCTTCTTGCCATGTTTGAGCTGTGCTGAGCCTACGAGTAACAGAACAGAAGCTGCTCAGATCCAGTCTTGTTACCACGTCACTTGCAGGCCCAGGAGCCTGCTGCCCTAAGGGCTCAGAGCATCCTCGGTGGTCCTGATGCTTCTCTGCCAGAAGCCCCACCTTAGATGCCCTGACCTGGCCCCTCCAATACTCTGTCACTCTTCAGAGCAATGAACCAGAAACTGACCCGACCTTTGACGACAGCTTTGGGGGCAGGTGGGGCGAGGACCCGGTTTGCACAGGTGGAAGAGAGCTTCAGAGGACAGGCGGGGGGCTGGGTGGGCTGACCTCCATCAGAACCCCCTGGGTCAGGACACATTCTTTTTTTTTTTTTTTTTTTTACTTTTATTTTTTGGCTGCGGTGGGTCTTCTTTGCTGAGCACGAGCTTTCTCTAGTTGCGGTGAGCGGGGGCTACTCTTCGTTGCAGTGCGCGGGCTTCTCATTGCAGTGGCTTCTCTTGTTGCAAAGCACGGGCTCTAGGCACGTGGGTTTCAGTAGTTGCAGCACGTGGGCTCAGTAGTTGCGGCACACGGGCTCTAGAGCACAGGCTCAGTAGTTGTGGCGCACGGGCTTAGTTGCTCCACGGCATGTGGGATCTTCCCGGACCAGGGATCAAACCCGTGTCCCCTGCGTTGGCAGGTGGATTCTTAAGCACTGCGCCACCAGGGAAGTCCCCAGGACACATTCTTAAACCAACAGTTGTCTCGTCCTGCTCGTTTCAGGGGGAAGGCGGTGATGTTGGCAGTGGTGGAGAGGCTGGTTGCCCCCCACGTAGAGCAGCTTGCCGGCGTCTTTCCCACAGCCAACCCAGAAGGCTCGCATTCAGGGCCCTTCATTAGGCCTCTCTTAGTGGGCAAACACACATCATTAATCTTGGTAAAGTGAGTGAAAGCACATTCACCTGTCCAAGCAGGAGAATTAATGTTGTGTCAATAGGAAATTCGTGTTTACCTCTGGCCTTTATGTCTTCCCTTTGCTATGAACACCCCAGGGTGGACCAGCCCAGATGCGGGACTGTAGTTAGAAGAGAAAAACAAAACCTCGCAGCCCAGGTGCTGGCCTCAGACAAGGGGGTGGTAACAGCAGTGCATCGGGGCAGAGACTCTCTCCCTGCACCATGGGCCTAGGGACACATGCTCCCCACCCCGCGGGGACACAGTGGCTGCCAGAGACACCTTTTTCTTTTTCTTCCCAGCACACAAGGCTATGATCTCTCACACCAGCACGGGCTGACTGGGGCCACTGTTTACTGAGCACCTACTAAGTGCCCGGCACTGTGTGTGGTGACTGACCCATATTTCCCAAGAATCCTCCAAAGCAGGTATGCTGCCTTTTTCTCAGATAAAGAAGATACTGCAAGCTGTATAGCAGAAATTAGCACAACATTGTAAATCAACTATACTTCAATTAAATAAATAAATAAATATTTAAAAAGGAAGGTACTGCAGTGCAGAAAAATGCAATAGGTTAGCCTCAAGGCCACACACGGAGAGCAGGTGGGTTTGAACCCAGGTCCGACTCCAAAGCCAGCATTTCCCCAGTAAGCCTCACACAGGCACTTTCACCGCAGGCGGGATCAGGCACAACGCGTGAGGTAAAGTGTAAAGACGGGAAGTCTCCAGAAGGCCCTTCTGGGTCATTCTCCACCGCCCCGCCCTCCCCCCCCAGGAATGGCTCACTGAGGGAGGGGCGGGGAGGGGCCGGGCTGGGCCACTGACTTGAGTGTGAGGGTGTGTGCATGCCTGTGTGCCCCAGGAAAAGAAACCAAACCGGCCGATAAGATCCCTCCTTTCCAGAGCAAAGCACCAATTAAACACAGGGCAGATGTGAGCAAATAAAGCTGTGGCGTCCAGAGGGAAAATCAATATGAGATTATATGCCCCAGCCCAATCATATACCAATTAATAAGCACGGGTGCGGCCGGGTGCTGGGGGAGATAAGTCCCCCAGCCACAGGTGGGCGCTGCCTGTACCTGCCCTCCAGCTCAGATGGGGCTGCAGGCCCTGGTTCCAGAGGGGGCCCCAGACTGAACGGTGAAGGGTCGGGGAAGGAAGCGGGGAGGAAGAGAAAGAGAGCTTCCCGCAATCAGCTGGGGGCAGAAGGAAGAGGGCGCGGTGGGTGAGAGATGCTTGCGAGGGTGGTACCCACCGGAAGGGAGCAAACAACTCAGACCACGCAGACAGGCTGCTTGAGACTTCGTTTGCCACAGAAGACATATGGGGCTTGCTTTTGGAAAGTGAGCGGCAAAAAATGGCAAAAATGGGGAAAACGGAAAACAAATTTCTACCCCCAAGAAATGATTTTGGAAGCCCCTGGTTTATTCGGTCCATGTTTTATTTAATTTAGAAAGTACAAAAGAATCTAAAACAGAATGAATATAAGTATATGTATAACCGAATGACTTTGCTGTACACCTGGAACTCACACAACCTTGTAAATCAACTAGACTCCAATAGAATCTAAATTTAAAATAAATGAATTTTTTTAAAAAAAAGAAAGTACAGCCAAGCAGTTAATCAGGTGATAAAAGGCAAGTGGCAAAGTTTTGCCGCACAGGACTGGATGACCGACGGGGTGGGGCTGTGCAGAACATTCCATGGACGGACTTCAGGCTCACTGCCGGCTGCCAGGGACAAGGGGGCGTGACACGCAGCCACCTGCCAACAGAGTTTACCAAGTTTAGCAGCGCCGCTGACCCAGAGAGGTGGCTTTGGCGTCATCGGGGCAAGTTAAAAGTGCCCACGTCCTGGGGAAAGGGACCCTGGCTGCGGGCCTGGTGCCCGGCCGGTCGCAAGGGCAGTTACAGATGGCGGAGTCCTGCCCATGGGTGTCCAGACATGGGGTCCAGAGCGAGCACCGCGTCCCCGAAAATTCCCAACCCTCTTGGGGAAAGGAGATCCAATGTTGTTTGGGAAGCAGAGAACAAAAGTGGAAGGAAAGATGCAAATCAGTGACGAAACAGGCACCTGCTTCCGTCCTTCCTACCAGAAGCCCCCTGTGCCCCAAATACTCCCGGACTCGAGCCCCAGAGGCAGAGGCCCCTCGAGAGTGGGAGTTCTGCGGCCCAAGGGCTGCTGCATGCCAAAGAAAAACGAAATTTGCTAGCCGAATATTTTTTAGACATTTTGCAAGATGCACGGCCTCCCTGACAATTTTTAATGTACTAACTGCCTGGTCCAGTGAGCTGATTAATTGGTGCTGGAGAGATCAATAAAAAACAGAAAATTAAAACAATTTTAAAGTGATTAAGTAGTTTAACACCTGTCTCCCGTCACGTCAGCACGGGAAGAAAAATAAAGCAGGTGTCGAAGGGGCTCCCGAAGCAAGAGAAAACAGCGCCTGCCTCGGAGAAATGACAGATCACGGCTGGGGGATCAATCCGAGCGCTCACAGCTCTTCCCGAGCCGGGGTTGCAGCCGCCCAACCAGGCGCCCCAAGAGCTGGGCGCCCTCGGCCCCCCTGCAGAGCCGCTCCTCAGCTCGGGAGGGGCGGTGTCTGTCCAGACCCCCAAAACAGGGCGGGAGGGGGCGGGAGGGGGCGGGCGGGGGGGAGCAGAACATCTTGCCCCAGGGCTTCGGATGGCATCAGGTGCGAAGGTACCAGCTCGCCTCCCGACCCCAGTCCCCGCCCCTCGGCGCTGAGTCTGCAGTACACGGAGCATTACGTGCAGTGAAGTGCAGTTTGCGGACCCTGGGGTCACAGTTCTCTGGGATCACTGGGTCCTCCATTCTAGAATCTTCAGGCCTCCACTCTTACTCTCTAGGGAAACAGAGCTTGCCACGGTCCACCGTCCCCCGCCGCCTCCTGCCTGGCTATGCCTACAGGAGCGGCAGGTGCCTGCCTGGCGCTGGCCAGATGCCCCTCTAACTCCTGGTGCCGACCTCACTCGCCCCCGACCCCTGCCGTCAGCTGGAACAGAAGCCAGACAGCAGGAGTCACTTCTCCCCCAAGTTAATGTACTTGACTCAGAATCCCCGGAAGGCAACTCACAGAGTACAAGAAACCCTAAGATGAGTCTTCTCCAGCTTCCCCACTGAAGTCCTAACGCAGAGTTGAATGAACAAGGACAGGGGAGGGAAGTCGGGGAGAATTAACGAAGGCTAGAAGTGAACCCCAGGTGAAGCATGGGCCACATCTCCAGTTTCACCTTGAAAGTGGACTTGAATTGTGCACGTGTAAAGTGCAGAATATACTTACGTTCTAGAACGTTATTCACGTTCTAGACAGCTGTCCTGTGGCTTCCCGGCCTGGGCTCACCTCTACGCCCCGCTAGGGGTGGGTGGGACCAACCCCTAGGGACAGGACCCAAAGCTCCTCCGGGGAGAGGCTGGGCATCTTGGGCAACCCCCCAAAATGGGGCAGAACGGGCCATGCTCCAGGACAGCCGTGTCACGACTCACCTGCCCTGCGCACCTGAGTCCTGCCCACCTTCAGGGTCCCTGATGCTGCAGCTGTCGCCCCCAAGACCAGGACAGAAAAGGAACTCAAGCAACAAGAGAAACCTTGCAGCAGGTTTAAAATATTAAAATTTTAAAACATCTTAAAATGTGATTTAAACGTTTTATAATAGGTTTAAAAACATTAAAGCCCTCAGCTGAACTTCTTACTAGCCACCCTCGCTTCAGCAGCCCTTCCTGTTAACACCTGTCACGCTGGTTATGAATGGAAAAGAGGGTGCAGCAGTGGCCTGGATCAGGGCAGCGTTGGGGACAGCCATCAGTTCTAATAAGAGCATTTCCCGGGTCTCATACTTCCCTCCGGGCTGGGAGTTCTGGTTCTGTACCCAGTGGTTGGGCCTCTCTGTACACAAGTCTGTTTGGGGCCATATCAGTCTCAGTGAAATCTTGCCAAACCCTTTACAGCCAATTAAACCCTTTACAGCGAATTTTATGCCAATGACAATCTCACCAAAAAAAGACTCCAATCTTCAGCTCTTTAGCCCACTTTCTAAGATAATCCATATAGCCAGATCTCCACCTAACACATGAACCACCTCCTGGCATTTCCTGCCACAAGATGTGACTTTGGTGATTTGACCAGGGAGGAAGCTAACAGGTCCCGCCGTCCAACTTTTCTCATGGATCCCAAACGTCTGTCTGTCCAGGGTGACTACTCCAGGGTGCACGGCGGGCCGTCTGCAGCACAAGGGTCTGTGCTGCCCAGATGGCAATCACGGGGACCCAGCCCCGGCACCTCGCCCCTCTCGGAAGCAAACAGCAAGTTCTTGACTCGGCGCCCCCGGCCTGCAGCTGCTCCCTGTAGAGTGAACCTCAAGGCTGCTGGAGATGAAGTTTCCCCGGGCCCAAGTTCCAAACTCGGCTGTTTTGTTTCTGTTAAAACGCAATTGTTTTTCTCTGGAGTGTGCCGTGACTGCTCGGTGTCAGGAAGATGTATGAAAAGCTCCACTTCAATTCAGCATCCTTTTTCTCCCAGACAAACACGGTCGGATTTTAATAAATCAAAGAGCCACACTGTTTAATAAAAATTTATTGACTTACAAGTGATTATTTATCAAAAGACCATTAATAGCAGGTACCGGAATGATGTGGTACTGGGTGGTGCTGGGAGACTAATAGGAAATCAATGCAGCTGACCGGCTGGAATGCATATATGAAGCCCACCCCGCCGACAGCCAGCGCAATTTCACCCGCAAAACACACCTGACGTTACCCCTGGTGCGATGAAAAGTTCCCCCTTTTTATTTATCGTTTACAAATGAAATGATCAATACTTTTAATCTAGAGCAAAATTTATTAACTTTCCCATCGGAGAGAGACGTATTGACTGGGGGAGAGGAGGGTTAGCGCAGCGCAAGACGGATGGCGGGATGGTGGTCTCTGAGCCTGACCAGAGGCAGTGTGTGTGCAGCTGCCCTCCCAGCCCGGGCGTCGGGCCACTCAGGGCGAGTGCGACCAGAGAAGTCAAGTCTGGCCGCCCGGGACGCAAAGCAGGTGCATGAGACCTGCCACGCCGTGGACTCTGGTCATCAGGGACCGCTGGAAGCGCCATCCCCCAGACCACTGAGGTTTCGGTCAACTCCAGGAAGGAAACGGCAGGGCTTATAGACCCGGAGGACTTCCACAGGACAGCAGGGTTAGTGCCCACGGCTGGGGAGGTGTTGTCGTGAAGGGCTGAGCTGGGGTGGCGCCCGAGGGCTCGTCCCGGCCTGGTCTGGGCACTCAGGCCTCTGCGGCCCGTCCCCCCAAAACACACACACACACACACACACACACACACACACACACACACTTCACATCGGGCTGCAGGGCGGCCACCGGCAGTGGGGTCTGACCCAGTAAAGAATCAAATTCTGAAGTTGGACGTCACCTCAGACTGCTCGGCCAAGCTGAGCTCCCTGAGCCCCAGCCTGGAGACAGCCTTCTACAGAGCTTCCCGTCAGGGGGATTTTACCACCCTTTTCACAAAGTTCCTTCTCCAACTAGCTGGGAAAAAAATAGCTCAGGTTTCAGTGAAAAAAGTCTTCCCAAGATGCACAATCAAATCCACCCAGCCCCACTACCACCTAAAACCCTGGGGACTCTCTGACACGTTGTGACACTCTCCAAAAGAGTTTCACTAGCCCAATGTTCTGCAGGAAGCAAAAGGATTCAAACTCATTTATGTCTGAACCCAGATGACTTTACAGCTCAAAGTTGTCTGAACTAGGGGTTTAAAAATTACAGACATTTCAGATGTGGAAAGGGCCTTAGGGGTCATCTAGCCCAAGTCCCAAGTTATGGATCAGGAAATAGAAATAAAGCCCAAACGGCAAATGAGTAGCAGGTCTGGAAGGTGATTTGATGCTGGCCGGTACTCATCCCACTACTTAATACCACTTGGTTTCATTCCAAGACGGTCCTCCTGGGTGCTGGGATCCCAGAAGTGAGCGTATTTTGTACATTACGTTGCTTTACGTGCTTCGTTGTTGTTATTCCTAAATGTCGGGAGGTTTAACCATACAGGACCGACTCAGTTATCCCAAATCAATTACGAATAACTGGGGGCCTGCAGGGTCCCCAATTTAAAAGGATGGAGAGGTCTGATGAGTCTGTACACTTGTAACAAGCACTGAATAAAAATTTTAGAGATTTCTATTTATAGGGGTGTAATTCACATCCTGTCTCAGCTGGTAACGGTAAAAAGAAACATTACTTAGTCTCCACAAGTATTTCTTTACATAGCAGCAATTCTAGACCAGGTTCTTGCAGTCCTCTGCTATGTCATCAGCAACAGACAGATGTGCTGAAAAGAATGAGAAAACTAAAGCCAAAATGTTTAAAAGTACCTATGAAAATTATGAAATAAATGTACTAAATGGCAGAAAGAAAAGGGAACTTTTAAAAATGGAACTTGATCTTTAAGACCAGTTTGTAAAGATTATTCCAGATAGCTTTTTTTTTTTAAATGGTGAGTTTTTGTTTTTTAAAATTTATTTATTTTTGGCCGCCTTGGGTCTTCGTTGCTGTGCGCGGGTTTTCTCTAGTTGCGGCGAGCGGGGGCTACTCTTCGTTGCAGTGCACGGGCTTCTCATTGCGGTGGCTTCTCTTGTTGCAGAGCACGGGCTCTAGGCACGTGGGCTTCAGTAGTTGTGGCGCATGGGCTCAGTAGTTGTGGCACACAGGCTTAGTTGCTCCGCGGCATGTGGGATCTTCCCGGACCAGGGCTCGAACCCATGTCCCCTGCATTGGCAGGCAGATTCTTAACCACCGTGTCACCAGGAAAGTCCCCAGATAGCTTTTAAACACTGAACAGTACTGCCTATAAAAGACTAAGAATCACTGTTTATTCTTGCACATTTTGTGAAACAGCTAATAAGAGGCTGTTCTTACTGTCCTAACAGTGTTTTAGTTTGAGAGAAGTGGACTAGAAAGAGAAACAGAGTTTCCCGCCCGCTGGCGGGGGCGGGTAGGAGGAAATGAGAGGCTACCCAGGGGGCAGGCGCAGCCGGCAGCTGGGTGGAGACTCAGCCTGAGGTCAGAAGCCCCTGGAACCAGGCTCACTGCCACCACCTCCCGACGTGGAGGCCGGAGGGCGGCTTGGACAGCTGACCCGCCCCGCGGCTGCTGCAAAACCCTGAAGGGTGTGGTGGCTGCTCTGCCAGGGCAGGGAGCGGGGAGGGACGGACAGACAGGCGGACGGAGAAGTGGGGGGAGAGGCAGCTCTCCCCTGAGGGATGTGAATTCAGCCGAGCCTTGAAGCGTAAGGGGGAGGGGGCCTGGCTTCGGACCTGCCTCCAGGTGACCGCAGGCTGGCGCAGGCGGGCCGGCGGCTTCCCTCTGGCTGCGGCTGCGTGAAGCCCACGGGGCACCCAACCCCCAAAGCCCCCGCTGCTGCCCTGTCCGCGGATTTTCTCGTCGCTTCCCCCGCCCTCACCTCCAGACCGTCTTGCACGCCCTCCACCCGCCGTCACACACCTCCAGTCCCACGGCACCCATGTGGGGAATCCCAAATCACCCAGAGCTGCGCAAACACCTAACAGGAGGGCTCTACCTTCTTCCCACCCGCGCTAGTCCGTGTTCCGGAAGCCAAGTCCCCACGATGGCTCAAGTCAGAGAACCAGACTGCTGCTGGGAAGCGTGCTGCTCGGGCCCCCAGCCAGGGGAGGGCGCGTGAAGGAAAGGACCCCGCAATTCAGTCACCATCGAAGACAATTTTATTTACTCACAGAAACAAATCCAGAGCCCCGCGGGCGGCTCCAGCTCCCCTCGTCCCGCCCCTCCCCCACCCTGGACCCGCAACGCCGAGCTGACCGTCCTCCCCGCCCCGTGGTAGCACGTGAGCTGCCACAGCAACCCGGTGAGGTAGGTGTCGCCACCACCCCCCAAGCCCAGGGGACAGCGGGGCAGCCGAGGCTGAGCTGGCAGAGTGCGGCCGGAGTGGGAGGTCCAGCGGCCCAGGCCGAGGGCCCCTGCAGACCACATGTTCTCTTCTCGAGTCTGCGGGGCCCCGAGGCTGCGCCTTCCTCGGGGCGGGCCTGGCCCGGTGAGGTCCCCGCCCGCACGCAGGCCTCGGGGACAGACCACACCCCGGGTCCCGAGTGGGGATGGCAGGCTCTGGCCCAGCACTCAGGCCGCACGGGCACGGTGGAGAGGGGACTTTAACGGCACTCCTCCCGTGGACTCGGCGGAGAAGGAACAAGAAGGCAGCTCGTCCTGGGAGCGGCCCGGGCGGCTCCAAGAAGCCCGAAGAGTCCTGTGCGCGCGGCGGCCCGCGGCGCCTGCGTCCTGGGCGGAGGTGGCCGGGCGGCAGCGCGGGCTCAGGACCGGCTCCGGTCCTCGTGGTTGCCAACAATCATCTTGCTGTACAGCTTCTGCTGCTCCTCCTTGAACGTGTCCTTCACCTTCTCCCGCTTCAGACCACCGTCCCTGACGAGAGAAGGAGAAGTGCTGGATGCAAGAGCAGAGAAGCCCCGCTGCCGCCCCGCGCCCCGGCCAGATGTGCCCCCCACCGGCTGCCCGCGCCACTCCCGCCCGGAGAAGCCCGCCAGAGACGCAGCAGCTCCCTCATCACGGTGGCCTCGGAAACCGGCCCTGGGCCTGCGGGACCCACCCTCTCTGCCTTACAACTCTCACCCCTGCCCTGGGGTCAGAGCTCACTCCTCTTATCCAGGGTACTTTCTAATTGCTCACACCTGCCAAGGAGTTAAAAGTTCTTTCTGCTCAAACATTCATCCTCACCTTACAGAAAGCAAAGGAGGCCCTGGCTTTATGGAAGGTGAGCCAAGCTTTAAGAAATACTAGGACTTATAATGAATCTGTAAAACTGATCTGCAAAATAAAATCTGTATAATTCAGATCCCGGGATTCTCCAAATTCATGCAAATGAACACAACGGAAAATACAAGTTCTTACTGCTTCGTGCTCAAGGGATGGTCCTGTAAGGGAATGGAAGTAACGCAGAGTTTGGGGCTAACCACCCATCTCCTCCAATAGCCCCAAAGAAATCCTCTAAACGTGGATTCGCTTCTTCAAAGTCTCCCCCCACCTGACACCCCAACGCCTTGCCTGCACCCTAGAATCATCATCATCTTCAGTGACTGATGCAAAACCAAGCCCACCGCAGTCTTTCTCTTACACTTTGAGTGTGGAGGCGGGCTGGTAGGAAAAGTCTCTGGTGAAGCCCTCACCACCGGACCCGCCTTACCCTGGGAGCCCTGACACCTGCCACATCCTTTAAAATCCCCAGCAAAGGCCTCCTTTAGAAAGCAGCCACCCTTGTCTTCGTTGGGCTTCAGCGACAGGGAACGTGGGCCAGTGGCTAAACATTCAAGCCGGTCAGACCTAAGCTCAACATGCGACTCCAGGGCTGATTCTGTGGCTTTGAAAGAGAGTTACTTAACCTCTCCGAGTTTCAGTTTCTCATCTGAAAAATGGCAGTAAGTTTTCCTACTCATGGAGTTACCCTGAGGGTGAGACGAGATCATCAGAGCAGCAGCAGCACTGTGTCTGGCACAGTTGGCGCCCAATAAATGTTAGCGTTTTTAAAAAGGGCCAAGCAGACCTAGAGACTGCCATACCGAGTGAAGTCAGTCAGACAGAGAAAGACAAATATCACGGTATCGCTTATATGTGAAATCTAAAAAAAAAAATGATACAAATGAACGTATTTACAAAACAGAAGTTGAGTCAGGGATGTAGAAAACTTAACGGTTACCAAGGGGGAAAGGGGAGGGGAGGAATAAATTGGGAGACTGGGATTAACACATACACACTATGATATATAAAAGATAACTACTACGAAGAACCCACTGTATAGCACAGGGAACTCTATTCTGTGCTCTGTGGTGACCTATGTGGGAGTGGCGTCTGGAAGAGGGTGGATATACGCATATGTATGGCCGATTCACTTCGCTGTACAGCAGAAACTAACACAAGTGTAAATCAACCATACTCCAATAAAAAAATTAATTAAAAAGAAAAAGGGTTACAGGGCAGTTTAAACGCCCATTCAGTCAAATGCGCTCCAGAGCTGACCCCTGCACTTAAACCTAAGGGTCCCAGGAGGGGGGATTAGCCCCCCTGACCCAGTGTTCAAGCGCATCAACCTCCTGTTAGCTGGAGTATAACCACCTCACACCCTAGTGTAAGGGTCTGCAAACTACGGCCCAAGGGCCGGATCCACCCGACGCCTGCGTCTGTAAGTGGAGTTTCACTGGCACACGGACCCACTCCTGGACTGTCTCTGGCTGCTTTCCCGCTACAATGGCAGAGTCAAGCAGTTGCACCAGAGACCACATGGCCCAGAGTCTAAAATACGTACTGACTCTTTTCAGAAAAAGTTTGCCAACTCCGGCTCTAGTAGGTAACAAGCTACAAAAAACCAAAACTGGTCTAAGGAAGGTCCAATTTGCCAAATACACGAGATGAGACAGCCCAATGCCCGTCCGAGGTTTCCGGGTTGGCACGGAGTCCCTGCCCGCAGAGACAGGGCTGTCCCGGTGCGCAGGCGGACTGTGTCCCCAGGAAGGGGTGCCAAATCCACCGCTTCGTCCAAACATCCTGGGCTTCTGAGAGTGAGTCAAACTGCTGACTCTCCAGGACTGGTGGGCTCGCTCTCCACACCAGGGAGAGGAGGATCCTTCGTAAATGGAGTCCACCACCCAGCACCCGCTTCACACATTCACGTCCTCCTGGACTCGGCTGGTAAGATCCGGCTCTGACTCACCACAGCAGGTCCACAAGGCCTCCCTGCCTGGCAATGGCGGACTTCACCCTGTTTGCGAACTGGACGGCATCCTCCTCGGCCTCTCTGGTCATGGGAGGCAGGTACCACACGCTGCAGACGATGGCCCAGCTGGTCATCATCCTCAGCAGGTACGTCACCATCCCGTACTTGCTGCTGTTCCAGAAAGCATCACCGAACTGGGGGTCGTACTGCAAGACAAGGGAACGCCGGACGGTGAGAAGTCAGGAGTTCTAACGTGTGTGCGCATCAACGGCAGCTTTGCTGAACGTCCCCGCCACGTCCGGGGCAGGGTCGGTACTAGGACGCTGCTCCCAGCCCCTACGCGGACACTGCCGCAGGGACCCCACACCTGGGCGCGTGTGACACCTAGCAACACCCACCCCCGAGCGCAGATCACTAAGGAGGACCAGCAGCTTCCTCCAAGGTCCTCCCTCCCTGAGCCAGGGGCCTGTCTCACTCACAGGTGTCTATCGTCTGTTCTTCAAGTCCTCAAGCACGTCCGCAAACAGAACAGGAGCACATCCTCCAGAGATCCATGCCCCGAGTCAACAATCCCCAGCGTTTCACCCCACCTGCTCCATCAACCCCTCCCGCCACGTCACACACTCACAAAGACTTCGACATGTACCTCCCCAGAGAGAGACTTTCTTACACAACCGCCAGCTTTCAAAGATCGCTTCTGGTGCCCAGACCAAGGAGAAAACAACCAGAAAGCTCTGCTTGTGTCACAACACTTCTAACGGAGCTGCCTGTCTGTGTGAGGGGCGGCGCTGCCCCGAGGAAGTGGCAGTGGCCACGGCGGGCGGGCGGGCGTCGGATACTGTCACCTGCCAGCCGCTCCGAGGCAGGCGAGGGCTGTGCCTCAGGGGCATTTTGTGGGCCATGTGGCCACAGCTGCGACCCTCGTTCTCCCCAAACAGAAGAGCAAGTGCAGGTGAGCCGGGAGGGAGAGCTGCCGCAGGAAGTTACACAAGGGGCAGCAAGAGGAACCGGTCCCTGAGGAGAAAGCCTGAAAAGGGTCAGGGCTGAACTGCCACTGCACGTCTGAAGGGCTCTCAGAGACAAGCCTTCAGATGGAGTGCGTGACTGCGACGCAAAGACCCGGGACCCGAGTGAAAAAACCAAAGGAGACGCAGTTTCACGAGCGGTCTCACAGGACCCAGCTGCCACCAGTGTGGAGGACGCCCCTCCCCGGAGACCCTGGGAAGGGACACCGGCCAAGGTGCCCGAGTGCAGGTTCTTACACTTGGGGGTGAGGGGGCTCGGTTAGAACTATATGATTTTTTTCAGGCCTTTCAAGCCTAAATTTTATGATTCTCAGAATAAAAAGTAGAGAATTTTGCCTAATTGCACACCTGACTATAGAAATGAAGACATTTAGACTTAATTACAGAAACTAAAAAATCGGAATGTAACTACAGAAGGCTTAACGGGTTCGTGTTATAACACCACAAAGAAATGTGGGAGAAGAACGAGTCTTAAACAGGAGCTAGTGTGTGTGACTGGAAGAAAGTGCTGTTACAGTTTACACAGCATGATTGGAGAGAAACCTTTGCTGAGGGCTGATTCTCTATTCCATGCTGGGCAGACACCGTGGAGAGAAAAACAAGGCAAAAGTTCAAAACAGCAATACATTCCTCAAAGTCAGACAATGGCTTAATTTTGGTGGAAATGTAACAAGAGCTTTAAAACCGCTAAGGTCATACAAGTTTGGTTACCAATGACGTCTTCACAAAAACTAGAGAAGTATCTGGGAAGCAGAAGTTCTTAATCACATGTGAGCTTTAATAAACCTGCGGGTGGAAGGAAAATTTACATGCCCGTGTTCTGGAGCGGGCATAACTGTCTAAGGGTCCATGTTCCAAAACGGGCGAAGGGCAGGCTCTCAGCGTGGTTCCCGACCAGCAGTGTCAGCAGCGCCCAGGGACGGGTCAGAAACGCAAGTTCAGAAACTCCGGGCATGGGGCCCAACGATCTGCCTTTTCACAGCCCCACCAGGTGATGCTGATGCAGCTGCACAGAAGCGATGCTCTGGAGTGAGCAGGAAGGGCTTCTGTGCAGCAGCCGGTTTTTAATGAACACGCAGGGTGAGGCACTGGGCTCTCAGGACATTAAACTGCGGGACGGCACACACGCAATGCAAACATCTCTCCCCGTTCCCACACCCATGGCACACACTACGAACAGGATGTTTTCTGCTGCTCCAGACCCAGCATCCTCAACGAATCCCGTGGGCGGCCCTGGTCCAGGGACCTGTAACTGTGCAGCCACTCCTCGTTCACCATCCCTGCCCTGGTGCTCGGCCTACCTGGGAAAGCAGCGTTCGCTTAACCAAGAAGAACCTCCTCCCCCAAATGCACCAGCTGTGCTGCCAGGTGACAATGAGGAATATTTCTTCAGAAGCCTTTGCAGACAAAAGACGCTCGCAGAAGTATGCAGACTAAATTCTAACAACTCTGACTCACTCTTACCCCGATCTGAGACGTCAACCTAAATAAATACTCTAAACATAGTGACAAAGGCTGTGTTTTTTTTTGGAGAAAGTGGTATAACAGCATTCTTTTAGAAATAATTATGTGGATCTATTTAAAAATCAGATGGATACAAGCGTGGAGAGAGAGGAGGAAGAAAAAGGGAAACTGGCTGAGTGCGTCCCATCTTCCTAAGCGAGTTTGGACTCTCAGAGGTTCAAGTTCCTAAAAGGCGGGGCAGACTAACAGGTTCGTTTAAGGCCCCTTTACTTTCACGAGTGGCCTTCGGTCTGTCAGATGCCATGTGAGCCACAGCAGCGGGGCTGTCTCTTCCTCCAGCAGCAAGGACACATCTGCACCTACCCACCCTCACCTCTGACCGACCAAAGGCACAGACCCAGCTGGGCAGCCCCGTGCCCGCAGGAAGCCCCTCAGGTGGACTGCCTTCCATACCGGCGGGGCTTAGGAAGAAAGAGGAACCCGTGGGGGAGATGCACCAAGCTCAGGGCTCCGCAGTGTGGGCTGCTCCATGGAGAGGGGGCCCAGCTCCCCCCTGCGCGTCACGGCGGCCGCGGCGATCACGTGGCCTCAGAGGGCTCGTACCTTGATCGCGACGGGGTAAACTGTGGCTCCAATTTCAAAACTTCCCTTTTTGAACATCATCACAGATGTATTGTTGATGCAGGTTCCTGAAATGCAGGAGAGAGTAAAATGCTGTTTCCTTCGGTCCTTTACCCCAGAGATTAGGAGTTCAAGGATTAAACATAAAAATAAAAATCACTCTAATGGCTCTTCAAAGAGGATAACCCGTCATCTCCCCAGCTCCTGAACGCACACTGAAAACAGATGAACAGACTACTGCGCTGCTTCCTCTTCTCTTCTTACAGGACCGTCTTCCCTGGTTCCCACGGCAGCCCAGATGAGAGGCCAGAGGCCCCGGCCGACTCGGGAGGGCCCAGGGAGGACTCCGCAAGAAGCTCGAGGAGCCCAGCAGCAACACTACAGAAGGGGCTCCCGCGGCGGGGAAGGCCACACGACGGCACTCCGAGTCCATATTCTGAATCCTCTGAGTCTTCAGTCCCACGACCAATCTAAAGGGCCCCCACGTTACTCAGTGAAGACAGGTACCCCCAACACGGGTGAGGGCCTGGGCTCCAACACGACACTGGACGCACCCTCCTGCACGGCCTCCCCACACAGACGCTTACCCTCCGGGAAGATGAGGATGGGCAGCTTGCTTTTATCCTGCACGTGCTCGGTCAGCCTTTACAAGAGGAAAATAAAACGAAGGGTCAGACAGCCTCACGTCCGTCATCATCCAAATGCATCTATCAATACCCTGTCTAGACGTGACGCTGGATGTGGTATAAAAGCGGGTTAGCAAACACGATCCTCTCTTTTATAAACCCACGGGCTAATAGACAAAACTCCCAAGGACAGGGAACACCGGATGATTACTACTTAATGTGCACAGCTCTTCAATGAAGTACGTGAGTCTGTGCACAGGGGCCGTGGCTCAGACCCAGGACTGTCTAAAGGGCTCACCCTCCACAGAGTCCGGCAAAGAGCAGCCTCGAGAAACGCTCACCCCCGACTTCCTACAGCCATGCTGGGTGGGACCTGCAGCCCCCGAGACGCAGCGCAGGGAATTCAGGGACGACCCACCATTCCTGGGGAGCGGGTCTCGGCTGAGGCTTGCTTCCCCTCAATTTACGGCAAAGCTCTCGCCATCACTTGCACGTTTACTTTTTTTTTTTTAGCTGCACTCTGTTCTGTTGCTTTAAGTGTGTTTTCATTTGTGACAATGAATTCATTTTGAGATTTTCCTAGATCCCACATGCATGCTGCAACAAAGTTTGCATGCCACAACTAAGGAGCCAGCGAGCCACAACTAAGGAGCCCGCCTGCCACAGCGAAGGAGCCCACGTGCTGCAACTAAGGAGCCGGGAAGCCGCAACTAAGACCCGGCACTACCAAATAAATATTAAAAAAGAAAAATCAAATCGCATTAAAAGTTCATATAGTGTTCATTACAATGGGTACAAGGAATAAAAAAGGTTACAAACATTACTACCTTGGGTTAGTAATAACACTAGGGTTTTGATACTTTTTATACTCCATGTTTCAGAAAAACACTACTATGAAAGCAGCTGGGGCTCAGTGGAGAAGGCTGTAGAGGCACAGCTTCCCCTAAGCGCAGACTGCGTGTCACTTGTTTACCTTTTAGCCACCAGGTGGCGATCCTTCACTTCCGAGCGCTCGAACCAGACGTGGGGGCAGGCCTTCACCATGGCTCTCTGGATGACGCCCATGAGGCCGCCGTGCACCTGCCCCACCTGCTCTCAGACAAAGGAGTAAGGGCAGCGAAGCTGTCCTCATGCAAGCCCCCAGGTCCCCCGAGACACAGACCCCAAGCTCTCACCCCGTAACACTTTAACAGTAACCACAGGCTCTCACTGTTCAGAAACCACCATTAGACTCTCTGAATTTAAATTCTTCTAATCAGTGATACCAGAGATGTGTAACTATTGATAAAAACACAGCTGAAAACCCTAAAACGAACCGTGAAGCGGAGCACACCTGTGTCCAAACGCCCTCCCTGGGTGGATTATCCAAAGCCCCCGAGCCCAGCGTCTTCAAATTCTCCCTCCCCACCTTCACTCCTCCCACCTTCACCCCTCCCCACCTTCACCCCCCCACCCTCACCCCTCCCTACCTTTACTCCCCCACCTTCACCCCCCACCTTCACCCCCACCACCTTCACCCCCCCACCTTCACCCCTCCCCACCTTCGCTCCCCCCACCTTCACCCCTCCCCACCTTCACTCCCCCCACCTTCACCCCTCCCCACCTTCACCCCTCCCCACGCCGCTCACTCTGCTCACAACATCCAGGTCCCAAGGAGTCCCCAAGGCCACAGTAACAAAGGCAACAACCTAGGTCAGGCCCGTGTATAAAAACGTGCTTACCTGTTCACACCCTTAAGAAAGAGCTCCCAGCCCTGACCAGCCTAAAGGAGCAACAGAGAGAGGCCTTACCATGGCGTAATAGCCATCACTGGCCAAAATGATGACGTCAATGGGAGATGTATGATTGGCCACGCAGATGCCGCCGTTTCTAGGCCGGTTCTTCCTGTGTTTAAATTGTAGGCAAAGCAACAAAAATCAGTGTGAAACAATTCATCTGGAACTCACGCCTGGCCTCGGCAGCTTCCTAACGGCTCGAACGACGCTCTGAGGGCCCACGGGCCGGCTGCCAGCCCCTCGTGTTCCGCCAGCGCCACCCCTCTGTCCCATCCCGAGCCCCCTCACCTGTCGTGGTAGGTAATGATGGCCGTCAGGGCTCGTACGCAGATGCGATAGCACATTAGGTGAACGTGCTTACTCAGGAACTCCTTAAACCTGCGACAACAGGACAGAGATTTGTTTTTATTTTTCATACATATAGGAAAACAGGAAAAGGTGCTGAGTCCAACCATCTAACCATCACTGCCTATGGCCTTTATGACTGCCAAGTATTTTTATAAATGTTAGTGTTTATGGTAAAACTCTGTATTAGCATCTTTCTGTCTACAGATAAAGAAAGAAAGAAATGATGAGGGCTACTCAAATTCACCTAAGGTAATGGGCTTAGAATTCACAGCCCTAGAATTTCCAGCACACCTGAGTCTCCTAGATTCCTTTCCTTCTTGCTGGTCAACACCCAGAGACAGGGCAAAGGCCAGAGAGTCAAACCTCCCCACCAGCCCGGGCAAAAGAGAGGTTTGCCAGCCCCATAACTTAGCAGAAGGAGCCAATTTCTCTTACTAAAAAAAAAAAAAAAAAAAAAGGCGAATAAACAAAAAGGCCCTACCTACACGTCTTATCCTCTTACCAATTCATCAACACAGTAGAATGCTCAAAACTCAACAACATGCTATAAAACCTGCTAGCCCTGGACTCTACGGGCTTGTGTTTTCTCCCTTTTGCCTTTAAAATGGGAAGAGTGTGAGGGCTGGAGGGCAAAAAGAACACAGTCACAGATCAAGATCAGTTGGAAAAAAACTTTCCTGCCTGTGTCATTGCTGTCGTTGGGTTACTTTCTCCCTCTAAGAGTCTGTGGTTTGGGCTACGCCCAAAGAAGTGGCCTGGCCTTCAAGATGGGAGCCGTCCCCCAGTACCTGTAGACTCGGATGCCCGCGCTCTGCTCACCTCCCGTTTGGCAGGTATCCCACCACCGTTGTGCCCACCACCAGGAGGCTAATCCCCGTGAAAGCAAGAGCTATCCTGTAACGAGAAGACAAGTTACAACACAGCAGACAAATCTGTGCCCCGAGTACAGAACTGGACGTGTGAAAATGGAAGTGGGCATCATGAAAACTCCCCGCAAGATCTGATCACCTGGACCCAGACAGGAGTCCTGGTCCCTAGAAACGCGGCCAGGCCTATCAGAACCAGAGGGCGTTCTGCTTCCAGAGTGGCAGGACACCATGGATTTGGCGTTCAGCCAACACCCTCTCCTGCAGGCAGTGGCAGCAGCCAGAAGGATGGGACGGTCTACTGATGGCTGTGCCGCCCTCAGGCACCTGCTGCCCTGTGGTCTTACCCTTCCCTTTGGCTTAAAACCCTGGCAGAAGCCCAGCTTCGCTGTGAAGCAATAGGAAGTAGGGCCCGAAGGTACCAGCAGCCGGCAAGACATACTCAGAATAGCCCGTGGTACAGAAACACTGGGAGATCAATACTGCCTCTGTCCCAGAGAGGAAGCTGCAGGAACAGCATCAGCCAGGCCCGGGGAGGGGTGGCCAGGAAGAACATCGTGTTCCCCGTCCCTGTGTTTTGTCAGTCCAGACAAGCAATTTGTCTTTGAGAAACCCAGCTACGTCTGATACGCAGACAATCCGAAGGCCCTTAAAGGACAAGCCCCGGTGTAGCCTTCCGAGAGCCAGATGGCCTAGCCGGGGACAGAACGGTACTGTCCTCCTCTCTAAAGCAGGAGAGCAAAGCGGAGGGGCCGGGGGCATGGGCGGGCAGATCAGGCGTCGGGCTAGGCCCTGCCTCACCTGAGGGGCAGGAGGAAGCAGTACCGAATCAGCACTCCTAGGCCCCAGAGCACCGTGAGCCGAAGGCTGATGTACTGGAAGTTATAATTGGTCCTGCTCAGCAAGTTCCAGGACTCCAACTCCTCTGCTGAGAACCTCTTTGTCACCTCATCGTCCATAATGGTCTCCACCCCTTTCCGGCAGAAGTAGAAAATGTCAGAGAGCTCAAACTCGAGAGTGTTGTCCAGAGCCTTACTGCTACCACTCCGGCGAATTTCTTTGATCTCTTCTTCTAGTGACGTGGGATCTTTTGCAATGATTCCTGCAAGAGAACAGCCCGGTCAAGCGGCCCGCTGGGAGAAAGCACGCTGGGAATGCTCGGGGTGCTCACCAGTGGGGAGTGGGGGCGGGGCGAAAGCGCGCAGGCACGTAGTTCCGGGGGGCCGCTGGGGAGGGGGACGGAGACCCCGCCTTACCGTTGGTGTAGGGCTTGTAGAGCTGGTGGTTCCTCTCCTTGGCTCCTCGCTCCATCCTCAAGGTTGCCCACTGCGGAGGGAAGAGCCACACACCGCGATGAGCCCCCTTCTCGCTCGGGGGCACCTCCACTTCCGTTCCGTGCCAGCCTCAAGCCCGGTCCCCAGAGAGCGGACTGCGGCCGAGAGCACACTGGTTCTGGGAGGAAACTCGGAGCCCTCTCCTCCTAGAGCACACCCGTCCCAGATAACCTGGACCGAAAGCCACGTCCCCGGCGGGCACGAGCTGGGAACTAGGGCTGGGCTGAGCTGCTCAGGCCTCGCCTCTCATGGCCTCCTGGGTCCTTAAGGAGCCGACAGTCCACGGACCTCAGGGTTCCTTCGTTTCTGCCAAACAGCAGCGCTTCACCAACAGGAAAACCAAGCACGTTTTAAGCTTCTGCCCGCCACCTGGTGCTGCCTGCCTCCCAAATTATTCCAAGAAAGCAACAATTTTAGTTTTCGAGTCGATAAAGGATTTAAATAATATATATGTCTGGACTGCCCATTCACCCTCTGAGTAACCTCTAACAGGAGACCCCACAAACTTGACACAGAAAGCCTGAGAGTAGCTTAGTGTTTAAAAAAAAAAAAAAAAAAGTGTTAAAAAAACAGTATTTGGAGATAAAAAACAAAAACAAAAACAAAACTAGGTTCAAATCCCAAGTTTGACAGTTATGCTGTGTCTCTTAAGCAACTCATTCCAACACTCTGGATGCTGGTCTTCTCTATCCACAAAACAGGATGATGGTCCTTCAACGTCCTACTTCACGAGGATCCAATGAGACCATATGTGACAGAACTCGGGAAACGGCAAACCCCCCGAATTGTCCTCAGTACCACTGAGATAATATGGGCTCCAGGAAAGTGAGGCTCTTCCTAGATCCTCCCTTCCTTCATTAAGATCCTTTCAGCTGTCTTAAGAGAGCCAGAGGCTGGGTCCCTCCTGCTCTCACATGCTGAGAGGCGAACACACGAGCTCCCGTCCGCCCTCCTGCAATGTGGTACCGCAGAACACAAAGTTATGACCGCGGTGAGTCAAGGAAGCAGAACGGACATTTTAAAAGGTGTGTTTTCAAACTTCTGTTTCCACAGTTCTGCAAGGTAGAAAAGAACCCCGTCATTCCATGACGCAGCAGGATCCACACGGCACAAAGCCTCTGGTGAGATTCTGCTGGCAGAGCCTGCCTCACGACGGAATGTGCAGGAAGGCTGTGGTTTCTGTTTTAACTGGAAAGGTGCTGGTTTCATGAGATTCCAGTCCCCTAGCTCTGTCATACACATCCTCCTGCCCTCCCGCTTTGTACTTTAGCTTTACTTTTCCAAACTTCAGGCACATCACAAAATGTCTCTGCGTTGAGGAGAGAACTGTCCAAGGTCAGCAGAGCAGGGGAAGAGAGCCGGGCGGGGCCGCCAGGGGCCAGCGCTCGAGATGGGCTGCTCCGCCTTGCTGCGGTGACTTGGTGCGGTGACTCACGGGAGGGCGACGGAGCCAGCGGCACTGAGAGCTACGCACCTGGCTTCTCTGGCTTCACTTCAAGGAGCACCGCGTCCAGACGCCCAGAATAAAAGCGAGAGCTCCAGGTTCAGAGGTCATTTCCCCACAAGCCCCCTCCCTTCCCTTGATCCGGGATGTTCAGGACCAGATTACTTAATTATTCCCTTTTCAGCATCTCCCAGACAGAGACTGTTAGGGGCAAGGATAATGCCGCACTCGAGCTAACAGTAAACCCAACACAGCCCTCGCAGGTGAACAACGCAGGCCCAGCCCCGAGAGGTGTGGGCGGCGCCACGGTGCATCTTTGCTGCTTGCTCACTCTGTTGAGCACTGCGGGTTAGGGGCCGAGCACACGGGGAAGGCCTGACAGTCTCTGCCGCACTCGTCTCAGCGGAGACCCGCCCCTCTTCTCAGCCAGCCTCCACCGCGCTTCGCACGACCACACCAGAGACACCCAAAGAACCAGACCCCAGAGGCCAGGCTCCCAGCACCCGTCACCGTCCGCTGCCCAGGCAGCGACGACATCTCTCCCTGCTTCAGCGGGAAGCTCTCAGTAGCTACTGTCAAATCAACAATCCTGACTGCACAGCGGCGACAACCTCACGTTTCCAGTCACCTGCTGGTCATGACCGCGTGCAAGTCCCCCCATCCTCACACCCGGCCTGAGAGTGAGAGGCAGCCGCACACACCCGACCCCAACGTGCTCCCCTCCGCCCGGCCCTCCTCCCACGGTCCCCAAGCTTCCCCGCCCGAGAAGCGTCCTCCCTGGATGCCAGTGTCAGGCCACCCCTTTGTCCACCCGCTGCTTCTCCTACCTACAGCTCTCTCCCCCGCCTTCCTCGCGCCAAGCCATCTGGACACGCGCTCCCGTCTCACCATGCAACAGCTGGATTTATAGGCCACCTCATCCCCTCCAGGCACCCAAAGGCTCTTCTCTTCTGAACTAGGTACTGTCTCTAAACCAGACTGCACTTTCTCGCCTCTACCCACTGCACTTCTAGAATGCTTTCTCCCTTTTAAGATCCAGTTCAAAGGCCACATCTTACATGAAATGCTACCTACCCAATTCCTGCAGTCACAGTTCGTCTCCGCCTGTGTATTTTAACTGGCGTCACATTCTGAATTAGTTCTGTACGCAGATATCTGTCTTTCCTACTAAACTATAACTGCCTCGAGGGGCAGGAGCCAGAACCCACCCATACCTGCGGTCCAGCAGAATCTGACCAAGCGCCCTGCACTTCGCAGGCAGTCGATAAGGGCTGCATTTAATTCACCAGCTCCCAATATTTCTCTTCATCAAGGTCTCCGTATGAAAGACAGACCTGAACGTAAAACCACTTCCTAGCACCCTCCCCGCCATAATCCCACTCTCTTCTCCTTCAGTTCGGCCTTTAAGCTACTCCCGGTGATGCTGGGACGGGGGGCGGGGGCACGGACCGCACCCATGTGAAGGAGGCATTACTGCTCCCACTCCCTGGAGGATGACGTAGATTGCAGGGTCTGGGGACTTCGGTCAAGTTTCAGAGTTGGTAAAGAACCCTCAAAAAAGTCACACCTATCCCACCACGATCCCGCGACCTGTTCAGTCTCTTCAACCTCCTCACAACCATCACTGGTTTCCAACCCATTCCGCTGTGGAGCTTAACGTCACTTATTACAGCTGGCCCATCTTCTCTGACCTGACCTGATCAACCCCCTTCACATCGGGCAAGAAAACTCAAGTCGTTGTTTTTTTTTTCTTCATCTTTCTCCTTTATACCCAGGCTTTCTTCTCTCCTTTTCCAAATCATTCTCAACTCAGTTGGAAGTCCACTCTTAGGAATTCTACCCAAAACAATACCATCATCGCTGTACAGAGGGTACATCTGAAGCACAAACACTAAGATAACTAAAGTACTTTAAGTAACACGCTGCCCTCCGCACACGACCGTCTCCCGCAACTCAGCATTAAAAGGACCTGCACCGAGCTGTCTTCCAGGAGGAAAGACCTGGAGGACCCGCCCACGCACACATCCCCCCTTGGCAGGTACCCCAAGGTTCCTTTATATGGGGAGATGAGCTGATCGTGGGAAACCATTTGTCAAGCTGCGCCGACCCAGCTCCCCCCAAAGCAAGGTACGTGTACTGCACGGACTACCAGACACCCAGCTTGGATCACCTTTATGAAGATTATCTACTGAACTGTAAAACCAGCTTATAAGATCCCAAAAGAAAATGTAGACATAAAATTAAATGTACATGCCATTAACACAGCCATAAAATATTGCCAAGACTGAAAGGTAACAAAAAAATTTTTAAGGTGTTGTCAGCTGTGAGACATGAATGAATGTTTAAAATTCTTTACTATTACATTATTTGTCTGGTCATCTACTGCTGTGTAACAAACCAGCCCATAATACTGGCTTAAAATACCACCACCATTTATTCTGCTCATGAATCTGCAAACTGCACAGGGTCCGGCATCGGCTGGGTGTCAGCTGATGCTGGTTGTCACAGCTCCCCTGGGACTGGGAGCTGGAACACCTATGCGGGGCCTAGGCTTCCTCACAAAGTGGCAGCCGGGCTCCAGGGGCAAGTATCCAGAGGCAGACGGAAGTTATACTGTCACTTCTAACCTAACCTCACACGTCACACAGCGTCATGGCCACCACATTCTATATGTTAGAAACGAGTCACCAAGGCAGATCCCCAGCTCAAGAGGAGGGCAATCCGACTCCACCTTTTGATGGTAGATGTTAGAATCACTTGGGGAGCTTCTTAAAAATGCTCACCCAAACCAATTAAATCAGAATTTCTGGGGAGATTCTAGTGCTCCCAAACAAGTATTTTTTAAACACTCCCCAGGTGATTCAGATGTGTAGTTAGGAAGAGACCCACAGAATTAAGATGATCTCTGAGCTTCCTTCCAACTGCAAAATTACATATTGTACCCCAGTTTAGGAAGGGATGATGAGGATAAAAAAGGCAAAATAAAGGTCTCGTCTTTATTAAAAAGCACCCACAAGTATAGGTGTATTTTATTTTATTTTATTTTTTTAAATTTATTTATTTTTTATTTTTGGCTGTGTTGGGTCTTCGTTGCTGCGCGCAGGCTTTTCTCGGGTTGTGGCGAGCGGGGGCTACTCTTCGTTGCGGTGTGTGGGCTTCTCACTGTGGTGGCTTCTCTTGTTGCGGAGCTCTAGGCGTGCGGGCTTCAGTAGTTGTGGCACACGGGCTCAGTAGTTGTGGCTCACGGGCTCTAGAGCGCATGCTCAGTAGTTGTGGCGCACGGGCTTAGTTGCTCTGCGGCAACTAAGGGCCTCCCTGGTGGCGCAGTGGTTAAGAATCCGCCTGCCAATGCAGGGGACGATCCGGGAAGATCCCACATGCTGCCAAGCGGCTAAGCCCATACGCCACGACTGCTGAGCCTGCACTCTGGAGCCCGCGAGCCACAACTGCTGAGGCCCACACGCCTACAGCCCGTGCTCCACCACGGGGGAAGCCACTGCAATGGGAAGCCCGCACACTGCAGCAAAGAGTAGCCCCCGCTCACCGCAGCTGGAGGGAGCCCACGCTCAGCAACGAGCGCAGCCAAAAATAAATTAATTAAAAAGGAAAAAAAAAGATTACCTGTCCCATGGATTGGCCCAAAAATATATAATTATAATCAACATTAAAAGCCACAAGAATGTACATCTGAAAAACACAGTCAATAGTAATAAGGATTTACTTGGCTATGAACTTTAAAATACTAATTTGAGGGGACATTTTCAAAATGGAATAGGGAATGCATATGGATTCTAGGTCTTTTGTTCCACCCAAAGTGATCCAAATTTTAAAAATTTAGCTAATACCAAAGAACTCTGGTCTGATTACTCCTATTTTTATGTTTTAAGAATAAGTACTTCCATAGGTCTATGAATTAATCACTTGCTTATAAACTTGAATAAAAGCTGGACATCACTCACTGCTGCCTCCTAGAAGTTTATCAGCTGTTCTACCCGCTCTATACTGATGTACGTTCTTCAGTGGCAAACGGGCATGGGTAATTACGTGGTTCACAGGAACCCTGGGCCTACTGAAGATTTTCAGGGACTGAAGTTTAAGAAAATTACATTTCCTGATTAATTAAAACAAACACTAAAGACTGACGACATTACTACTTCTCAAACTTTACTGTGCACCTGGGGCTCGCTGGAATGCTGATCCTAATTCAGTGGGTCTGCAGGGGGCCTGTGACCTGCATTTCTAACCAGTCTTGGGTGACACTCAGCTGCTGGTCTCAGAGCACTCTCTGAGTAGCAAGACAACCCCAGAGACCATAGGTAGGGCTCAAAAATCTTACGGTTGAACGTAAGTACTTAAGTAAGTACAAGCGCACCACAGCAGCATTACGGACAGCAGCCGGAAGGTGAAAATGGCCCATCAATGGATGAATGGATAAGCGGATTATGGTACAGACACACAGTGGAATATTACTCGGCCATAAAAACCAAAGTACTGAAACATGTTACAAAGTTATGCTACATGAAAGGAGCCAGTCACAAAAGAGCACACTTTATATAATTCCATGAAAATGAAATATCCAGAATAGGTCAAGCCAGAGACAGAACACAGATTCACGGTTGTCACAGCCGGGGGAGGGAAAAAAGGAGGGCAAGTGCTTAATGAGTATGGGGCCTCCTTCCAGAGAGGTGAGAGTGTGGTGGAGCTACACAGAGGTGGTGACCATGCAATACTGCAACTACCGCAAACCCAGCAAACTGTTCCCTTTAAATGGTTACCTTTATGTTCTGTCAATTTCACCTCAATTTTTTTTAATGTGAAAAAAAGTCATATTCTTATATAAAATACCAAAACTCAAGACTCAGTAATATACCTAAAAATATTTCCTGCTGTAATGTAGCATTTCATACAGCTCACTTCATCTTCCAGAGTCACTATTTCTTCACTGGTTAAATCTATCACTGATAGATACCCTGGGCCACTGCAGAATTACAGGGAACCAAAGGAAAACGAGTGACACTATTCTGAACCATAAGATACTATCTGAACAAATATAACTGCATTGTGTTTCCTATTATGGTCTCAGCCGTGGAAAAGATGAACCTGAAGATCTGGTGACTACTGAAAACAGATCCTGCTAATAAATCACCACATCTCTGAAGAGATAGTTAAAAGGCTTGTGGCAGAGATCAACTTCCAGGAAATATCACTTCTCACTCATTTCCTTCCCACTGTGACCAGTTCTGTTCAGCGGTATAACGACTTAAGTTCTGACATATGTTAAGAAATATACTCTTCTCCTCCTCTATCTTTCAGAAAATAGAAAAATTCATCAAATGCCCTTTTCTGTTACTTCTTTTTGTCTGAAGTGCAAGAACGTATTTAAGATAAACATTTGAAAGAGAGAAAAGACTCTCCCATACTTATCAGTCAGGGAATATGCCAGCAGCAGCTCTGAGTTGCAGTATCTGTTACATCACTGTCCGGCAGTGATTTTTTCTTTAATTCTAAGTCCCTCCGTTTGAAATAAACAGGCAAGGTGTGGGGTCATGGAATAGGTGCCTTTGCTCAGACAGACCAAACACACAAGTCCCTTAGCTCAAAAGGAAGACTGCTGAAGGCTTTCACAAGCTCACGTTTTAGTTATTCTTTCTACTCAAAGTGCCACTTCCTTCCCATTCTCCCAACTTTCTCCACATCCAGCAGCGAGTTCACAATTAACCAGACAAGAACAACTCTTTTTGCTAATGGCACTTCCTCCCTCCTCTGTGAAGCAACCGTTTGTAAACAGCACACTCACCGCAAAGATCTTTAACAAAGTTTTCATGTAGAGCTTTCGGATGCCAAAGGAGACCCCGAAAACGGCGGGGACGATGATGAAAACCAGGAGGAGGGTGAAGAGGACGGTCAGGGAGATGCCCAGGAGGCTGACAATCAGGCTGTCGAAAGGCAGCAACAGGAACATGGTGGAGGATGCAGGCCAGGCCAGCGCCCTCCTCCCCACGAACAAAGCTCGGCCTCAGATGGTCCTCTCCGACAGCACCGGCCTGGGGAGGGGCACCAACTCCATTCCCAAGTTCACGTCACTCGACGGCCGGAACAGAGAGCCTGGGAGTAGGATGAGAGCAGAAGGGGGCCCCCGAGGCGGCCAGCCGTCCCCAGAAGAGACGGGCTGCAGGGGTGGACGGGGCAGGGTCAGTCTTCAGTGCCAGCATCCGAGGCCAGGCAGAGTGTCTGGGCGAGTGAGCGGCGAGGGCGCAATCTGGGCTCTGCTACTCTCGCGCTGCTTCCAGAAGTTTTACTTTTTCTCCTGTCCAAGAGCATTTAGCAGATAAATCTCTCCTGAGGATGTGTCATTGCCAGAAGTACCAAGAAGAGTTCAACTTGGCGCCAGAAAATTCCTGATAACTCCAGTGGAGGAGGGTGACTGCTGGCACTTCCCACAGAAGGCTAGCGAACGTGAATATGTGGAAATTAAATAACTGTTTTCCTTAAAACTCCTTCATAAGCTGAAAATTGCGTCCACCGTAGAGCGTTCACGCCCGGCCCCGCGCTTGCTCTGGAGAGGCTCCGGGCGCACCGCTCCCAGGACCCTCCTCTCTGGAGAGCTAGAGGCCGCGCCGGGAGGCCGCAGGTGCTGGCACAGCACACCTCATGCTGCCTGCGGTGCGTGGAATTCCAGACGCGTCTGGCGCTGGTTTCCTCTGGATACTTTTCTCCCTAAGGCCCCCTTCTCAGCGGTGACCCGGGTTCTTGGCAAGAAGCTGCTCACATGCTGCCGAAGCTGGAGGTGGAGACAGAAACACCATCCGTCACACAAACACAAAGCAAGGGGAGAGACATCACGATGCTCTGGGGTGGGGCCTGGTGCGTTTTGGGGTCAGCCTAGAGCCTGTGCCGCTCTCACAACGTCAAGGTCAAAGGGACCGCGCAGAGCCGCAGGCGGCAGACGCGCGTGCGGAGGAGAACCACAGATGTTTCACAGTTTTCAACCCCGATGAAACGATGACCTGCGGCCGCTCAAACTTTTCTAATAGATAATGTATGCATATTTGGGGTTAGTAGAGGCAAACTATTACGTATAGACTGGACGGACTACAAGGTCCTGCTGTAGAGCACAGGGAACTATATTCAATGTCCTGGGATAAACCATGGTGGAAAAGAATACGAAAAAGAATGTGTATGTATAACTGAGTCACTCGGCTGCACAGCGGAAACTAACCCAACGTTGTACATCAACTATACTTCAATTAAAGAAAAAAAAATCAATACCTGAGACTTCAAACAGAAGAAAAAGAAAATACACGGACATAAGACGCATCTCAAAAGACAAGGAGGGCACACTCGGCGGAGGACACGTGCCTCCCACCTGTCCCCCACTGCCGAGGTCTCGTCCACAGATGCAACCGCATCATCAGCTTCGTGTTCTTCCTGAGACGTTCTACGCGCACACGAGGAAACCACTCCGGCCCACCTCGCACCCAGGCAACAGTAATGACGGCACACTACGAACACCGCTTTTTGTTTTGTTTTGTAGCTTAACATGTCTTAGGAGAGTGTTCCCGCAGTGCACACGGAGCTCCCTTACTCTTTGCAGGTGCATAGTTCTCAACCGTAAGAATGTTCCCTGATTTGGTTAACTGCTTTCCTGAGGTTGGACACCAATGTTCCTACCCTTTTTTTGTTATACATAATGTAATGAATGTGCCTACATGATTCAGCATACAAAATGCACATGCAAACATATTTGCAGGATCAATTCCTAGAAATGGAATTGCAGGGGAAAAGGAAATCTAGGTTTTAAAAAAATAATAACTCTTGTTTTTATCTATTTCCCCCCCCCCGATTTACTGACACTTAACTGACAGATAACACTGAGCAAGTCTGCAGAGTACAAAGCATGATTGATACACCTACATATTGCACACCTGCATATCGCAACGTGACATCCACAGAGTATTAGCCAAATATTTACCTTTTTTGTGTGTGTGGTGGGAACATTTAAGATCTACCCTCTCAGGAACTTTCAAGTATCTAATACAGTACTGTTAACTATAATCACCACACTGCGCATTAGATCCCCAGGACTTATTCATTTTATAACTGGAAGTTTCTACCCTTTGCCCAACATTTCCCAACTTCTCCTACCCCTTGATCCCGGGTAACCACCATTCTTTCCTCTGTTTCTACAAGTTCATATTTTCTGGATTCCACATTTATGGGAGAATACACAGTATTTGTCTTTCGCTTCTGACTTAGGAAATACAGTTTTAATATTACAAGATATTGTCACATTTTCTACATAGATTAACTCCTCCAGCCTTTCTGGCCACCCTGGCCACTCTTTTTTTTTTTTCTTTTTTTCTTTAAGACTATTTACATTGGGGATCACGCTTGGTGGTGTACATTCTATGGGTTTTGACAAATGTATAATGACATGTATCCACCACTAAGGTACCACACAGAATATCTTCACTGCTCTAAAAATCCTCTGTGCTCAGATTATTCATCCCTCCCTACCCCCAACCCCTGGTAATCACCGGTCTTTTCACTGTCTCCATAGTTTGGCTTTTCCCAGAATGTCATATGGTTGGAATCATAGAGTATGTAGCCGTCTTGGCTTCTTTTACTTAATACAGCCACTTATTTTTTAAAATGTCACTATTTCAGTTTTATATTACTCTTTCTTAACCACAAGTTACCACTCCAAGTTCTGAACTTGGGAGCATCCTATCATGTCTTTCTGGCAAGCATTCTGGCCTCACGCCAATCACCTTCTGGCTCCGTTCCAATACTCTTAGAAGTTCAAGAAATGGAACAAATGAACAGGTGACTGACTTCACCTTGAGTTCTGTCCAGTGCTGTTTAGAATTCAAAGCCCTTTCTCATGTTATCTCACAACCTGTCAGTATGTATTCTTTCCATTTTACCAGTTAGGAAACTAAGTGAGGGAGACACGGATCCCGTTCTCTGACTCCTAACGGCTCCCATTACATCCCACACACCTAGCAATTAAATTAAAAAGACAACGTTTCAGTGGCAGGGATCCTCCACTTCTTCCACTTTCACGTGACCATTATCATTGCTAACGTTTACTGACCACTCACAGCACAGACGCTGAGCTAATACAGCAAGCACTGTGCACACGCCATCCTCACTGAAGGCTCACAACCACCCCCCAGGGGAGTTACCATCAGTGCTATGAGAGGTGAGGGAGCGGAGGCTTAGAGGACAAAGTCACCCGGAGTCACACAGCTATAAATGGCACAGGAGGAATTTGGACAAGTGCGCCTATCTCACAGCCCCGCTCTTTAACCACCAGGCCCTCCTAGCTCTCAAACTACCTTGAGCTACATTAACACTTCCTTCACGCCAGGCCTGCTCGATAGAACTTCTTGCCATCAGAGAAAAACCACAAGACAAACCTGGATTCATGCATCGAAATTTGGTGTTCTCAGAATCCAAGGTACAAACCTGCTCGTTCATTTTTATAAACTGGCCAAGCCGACAGTACATGCCAGATTTCTAATGACAGCCCAACGGAGGTTCAGGAAATTAGATCTATTTCTGAGACTTAAGTCAATTCGCTGAGTCACTGTATTCCTTAAACCTGTCCAATTCCAGCCTAATCCCAGGGCCACACCTCCGTCCCACTCTCCCATCCCTGTCCCACTGCACAGCTGCTGTCACATTAGCCAAGGTTACCTTGAGTTCCATGAACCTAAGGTGACCAACACCGGGGTCACTTTGACGTCCCAAGCCAGAGCTTAGATCTCTTTCCTCTGGATCACAATCAACTGAGAATTCCCAAGATTATTCTGGGTTCGTGTCCCCAAAACATCAAAGTAAACACAGTTAGCAATAATTTCGTCACCTAGTTCAGAGGTGGACACACCAGGCCCACAGGACAAACCTGGGCCAGGTTTTACAAGGCTCGTGTCCTAGGAACGGTGTTTACATCTTTAAAGAGTTGTAAAAAAAAAAAAAAAAAAAAGAATAACATGTGACAGAGACCACGGCCAGCAAAACCTCAACTACTTACTATGTGACCCTTTACAGCAACAGTGTGCACACCTCTGTCCCGGCTGCTCTTTCCTCCCCTCCGAGGCAGTGCCCTCCCCCTTGTTGCCCTCCACTCCCCGCACCCCCAGAGACTCCAGAACTCACAACAGCAACTAGCCAAACGAGTTCTGTGGCCAAATTTAACAATCCTCCCGAGAATTCTTAGAGGCAAAGACGAGGCCAGCACGCTGTGGTTATCAAACAGGCCTCCAAACGTCTTGCCGGACTAGCGAACCAGCCATCACAGCCAGAGGTGCTGGCGTCTTAAGGCCCCTTAACACAGACTTTAGTCTCTGGAAATATCGGGAAACTGCTCACATGAGAACTCCATCACACCACAATTTCTAGATAAATGCTTTTGTAAGAGAGGCTATCACTTTGCCTCAAGTATAACCACAACTCCTTGGTAGGAGGCAGGGGAAGCTATCAGCTTAAAGCACTAGTTACCCCTTCTCTTCCATTCCACACCTTCCAGCCAAATCCACTGAGAGTTGCTTGAACCAATGTTCCCCCAACAGTCCACATGGTCCAGAGAAAAACAGAAGACCCAACTAGTTCTGAGCCTTTTAGGAGGGAAGATGGCCTCATCCTAGGAATGTGACAGTCCACCACTAAGCTAATGAAACTCTTCAACCCACTGAATGGCAAATCTGGGCCCCCAAATGGCCCACTTTCCAGGGCTTCTCAGTTCTCAGGGTGACGACATCAGGGCACATACTATGTGCCACACACCATGTTAGGCATTAGGCATTCAGTGCCTAGAGACAAGTACTCAGCAAACAGGCACATACACAGTCATCACTTCCCACTTCGATGACTGCCAACAAGAAGAGAGTCCTGGGTGGAGAAAGAGGAACCCTCCTGCACTGTTGGTGGGAGTGTAAATTGGTGCAGCCATGACAGAAAACAGTATGGAGGTTTCTCAGAAAACTAAAAACAGAGCTACCATATGATCCAGCAATCCCACTCCTGGGCATTTATCCAAAGAAAACAAAAACATTAATTCGAAAAGATCCACGCACCCCAATGTTCACTGAAGTATTATTTACAATAGCCAAGATACCGAAGCAACCTAAGTGTCCATCAAGAGATAAATGGACAAAGAAGATGTGGTACATATATACAATGGAATACTATTCAGCCATAAAAAAGAATGAAATTTTGCCATTGGTAGCAACATGGATGAACTTGGAGGGCATTATGCTAACTGACATAAGTCAGACAGAGAAAGACAAATGCTGTATGGCTACCACTTACATGTGGAATCTAAAAAATACAACAAACTAGTGAATATAACAAAAAAGAAGCAGACTCACAGATATAGAGGGAAAACTAGTGGTTATCGGTGAGGAGGGTGAAGGGGTAATATAGGGGTGGGGAACTAAGAGGTACAAACTATTAGATATAAAATAAGCTACAAGGGTATACGGTACAACACTGAGGATACAGTCAATATTCTACAGTAACTATAAATGGAGTATAACCTTTAAAAATTGTGAATCACTATTTTGTACACCTGTAACTTACATAATATTGTACATCAACTACACCTCAACTAAAAAAAAAAACAAAAACAAAAACAGAATATAAGAGTCCTGGAAGAGAAAATAAAGGAGGGAACTTACAAATTTAAATCAGGGCTTCTAAACCAGTTCTGACTCGATCACAAGGCAGGGACTATTATGATTTGCAGCTATAGAAACTTCTTTTCTGCTAGCTCTCCATGACTCTGTGACACATCCTACACTTCAGGGAACCATACCTACTACCAGACTATGTCCAGAGACACGCCACATATGAACTCAAAAAGGAGAAGATATGCCATTTAATTAAAAATAAGTGCTTAGGCTACACAGGGATAATGCATTTTTAAAGCACACTAAGCACAATGTCTGTTATATATATTAGATCTCAATACATGGCACATATTATCACTTCATTCCGATCAGAAGACACCCAGAGCACTGTCTGCAGTTCTAAGTACCCCACTTTTTAAGAGGGCTAGATACAGAGGAAGGCATTTCAAAGTATGTCACAAAACCCACAAACCAAAAACTACTCCGTGGTGCCTAGCAAGCACTAAGTGCTCACACAAAGGTCAGCTGTAAAGCCAAGAAATGTGAATTAAAAGTACAGTGAGGGGCAAAAAAAGTTTCTTATAACCCACCCTACTGGTGAAAATGAGAAAATACCCTCAAATACTGCTGACTGGAGCGTACAACAGTACAACCTCTACGCAGAACAATTCGGCAATCACCGTCAGAACTTGAAATACATATAACCTTAGATCCAGCAACTCTACTTCTAAAAACTTATGCTAAAGATAAACTGCAACAGTAGCTCTCAACCAGGGGCGACTGACTGTAGCCCCCTGGGGAACACCTGGTAATGTCTGCAGACATCTGTGATTGTCCTAACTTGCGATGGGGGGCTCCTGGCATCCAGCGCTGACTGCGGACAGGGATGCTGCTAAACGTCCTACACAGCCCAGGCCGCCCCTGCCACCACAAGGAGGTGTCCAGCCCCAAACGGCAACGGTGCGGAGGCTGAGAAACCCCGTGCAAAAGGAGGTGTGTGCAAGGTTACTGACTCCAGTACTGTCTGTAACATCAAGAGAAACATCACTGTCCGACAGTCAAGGATATAGTGGAATACTAGTCATCCGTTAAAAAAAAAGAGAGTGAGACATCTACATATGCACCGAGAAGAAACAACCTCCCAGTGAGATGCAGAACAACAAGGTCCACCGCAAATACCAACTGTGAGGGAGGGAGGAAAAGGACAAATACATACAGTGTGCGTGTGTACCTGCAAAGACACACATCTCTGGGAAGAGACACAGGAGACTGGCAATGGCAGCTGCCTCTAGGAACGGAAGGAAGGCATCACTCTATCTTTTTGGTACTTTTAAAACTGTGTTTATCTTTTTGAATAGGTAACAGACTCATGATTCAAGAATCAAAACAAACACATCAGGGTTTGAATCCTCACTCGATCACTTAACTGGTAGTGTGAGTGTGACTTTGCGTGAATTACTTAATCTCTTTAAACTTCTGCTCAACATCTTCTAAAAAGACTGTTCACATTTCACAGTGCCTAGAACAAGGTAAATGTTCAAAATACATTAACTGTAATTACTGCTACACTAAGTTCCTGTTATTATGAAGGAGAAGGAGGCACTGGAAGGTATTTCCCAAGAAGTCATGACATTACACTGACAAGAAATCTTTCAACACCACTCCTGCCTAAAGGTGTTTACAATCCCTAAGGTGGCTGGCGCAAACCACAACTTTATTAGTGAATCACTGAGAATTCTAATGCAAGCTCCTCTAATGGCTTAAATTATTGAGGCTTGGAAGAGTTGAGTGACAAGACAAGCTACAAAATTGGCCAGTAACAGAGGCAGGACTAGAACTTACATCTGCCCCCCCAACCCCCCGTCTTGTGGTCTTTCTGCTCCCCAGGCTGGCCTCTCCTTTGCTTTGGGGCAGGTTACACTTGAGAGGAAAGCCATCCATTTTTCCTAGTTTACTCTGTCAGGTCACAGACCCAGCAAATGCCCCCATTCTGATGTGATGGTAAATAAATGCACGTACACAGAGGAAATGCACGCTGGGGGGGAATTTGATGTCAAGCATGTCAGAGTAGTGGAGTATAAGAAATATGCCTGAATAGGACGCTGCTGCTTAGGAGGAAAGGTGTAAAAATGCTTCCAAGGAGTTGGGACAGCACAGAGCTGCTAGGTGAAGTGAACCTGAACTGCTGAAAAACCAGGGACATGCTTACAGCCGACAGCAATCCTGGATAAAACAGATGGTCCAAGACAAAGCCAGGATATGTCAGGCTCAAGGATGACTCAACTCACTAGGAAGAAGACAGGAACATGGTCAGTTTCAGGGTCTTGGTCTTAACTAAGGTCATTCTGACCCTAAGTACTTTCTCCTTGCCTAGAAAGGCCTCACGTCAGCTGGACCTGGGTGACAAGAAACGTGGTACCAAGTTCAACCCAAAGCAACATAACCTGCAAAGCTGGAAAAGAAAAAAAGGACAAAGATACAGGATACACTGACATTCTGGGGCCATCAGTTTAAGAAAGGACAATTTCATTTGCTGGGGCTATAAGATCCAAGAGGTTTCGTTACCCAACCTCAACACTGCTCTCAGAGCTCCACTTCAAGATCAGTGCTTTGACATCTGAGTATTGTATATGTAACTGGAAGCAACTTCCTGGCGTTCTTTTTTCAAAAATTTGTGTCTGGTTTATTTTACTTAGCATAATCACTCTGAGAATCATTCATGCTGCTGCCCGTGTCAACAGTTCATTCCCCATTGCCGAGCTGTTTCCCTTGGTAGAACAGGCCACGGCTTCTTTATTCACTCACCTAGTGATGGGTCCTTCCAGTTGGGGACTGTTACGAATAAAGCCGCTATCTACAAGCCTTGCATGGACATAAACTTTCATTTCTCCTGCGTAAATACCTAGGAGTGGAATGACATAAGTGTACATTTAGCTTTTACTGAAACGGCCAAACTGGCTTCTGAACTGGTTGTACCATCTTGCATTCATTCTCACCAGCAGTGTCTGAAAGTTCCACGTGCTCTACATCTTCACCAACACTCAATATGATCAGTCTTTCTAATTTTAGACATGCTAATGGATGTTAGGTGGTATCTCACGGTTTTAATGTTTCCCTCATGACCAATGATATGAAGCGTCTTCCACGTGCTTATTGGCCAGCTGTATATCCTCCCTGGTGAAGCGCTCAGATCTTTCGCCTACTTTTTATCAGGTTATTTTATTATTGAGTTTTATCACTAGCCATTTTTTAAAAGTCAAACATTCCCCCCCCCCATGACTAAGCAGTCTCTTTACAATGAGAAAGCATTTCATCACAAAGGCACAAAATCTGTGAAACATCAGACTTCTCGGTTCAACTTGCCACAAGGTTGAAACAACCCTAATTGTGCAAAGAAAAGTCACCAAAACCACAAACTCTAACCTCAGACCTGTATATTACCAGGAACATAAAATGCTCTTTCATCTCTATGCTCAGCTGACAGTGATTCTGCACCGTCCAACACAGCAGCCGCTAACCACATCTGACCCTTGAGCACCGGAGATGTGGCCAGTCTAAACTGAAACGTGTTGTAAATGTAAAACAGACACTGGAATTTCAGTGATTTAGGGTGAAAAAAATGAATGTAAAAGATCTCGTTAATAATTTGTACACTGATTACACGTTGAAGTGATATTCTAGATAATCTGGGTCAAATAAAATGTATTATTAAACTTCACCTGTTTCTTTTTACTTTTTTTAAAGTGGCTACTATAAAATTTAAAAAACTGTACATGTGGTTTGTGTTATGTTTCTATTGGATAGCACTGACCGCACACTTTTAAGGCAGACCCTGGAGATACTGTATCTCCAACTGGTAAGGGAAAAAATACATACATATAATATCTTCCCCGCCCTCCTCCTCTGAAGTGTGAAGAGAACAGTGCAAAGGAAGGGGCTGAGAACTGGACTCAGGAGTCGTCTGAGGTTGGAGGCCCAGCTCTGTTACTCTCTGCTCTGTGTGACCTTCAATAAGTCATTCACCTTCTGTGGATTTAAGTTTCCTCACCAGCTTTTTGGTTTCTGTTTTTTTAATTCAAAAAGTCAACAAAAGCGTATCATGTGCCTAATTTTTACAGAGCATCATTCTAGAATTGCAGATCTTGAGCTAACAGTTTAATAGAAGGCAAACACACTAACAACTATTATGAAGACAAAATAAAAAGAGCTCCCAGAGAGAGCAAACCAGCCTGTATGGCTGGGTGGCGTGTGCACGTATCAATGTGTTTTAAAGGAGAGAGTACCTTTAAGGACTTACGAAAAACTCCAAGCACTTACAACACTCCTTCTAACTCTAAAATTCTGTGCTCTTAAAAAGCATTCATCATGCTATAGAGTAAGCATTATTATACAGGAAACTGATGACATTTGTTCAGGTCCTCCCCGTGAGTGTAATGATACAGTAAGAAGTAAATGACATGCCATGATGAGGGAGGTTGTTTTACGTGAAGAAACAATTCTGCAGTACAGCTCAAGCTTAACCAGGACCAAATATTCTCTAACACACACCAACCCTTCCTCCAAAACATACAATTCCCCCACCCCCTCATGTCTTCAGGGGCGAGGATTTACCAAGACACCCTGATGCTGTTCATTTGAGCGGCATTTCCATGAACTGGATGTGCATGACAACTACTGTATTTAGGTCACAAACTCACAGAAGAAAAGTCCATCCTGAAAGTAAATTTATAAACAATTATGTCACATCATATAAACTGAACTTACAAGCAAACTCCAAGAAGTCTACACACAAGGATTCCCTTGTTCACAGCATCCCTCGGGCAGCATTTAAGGGTAAAAAAAATTGAGGTCCAAGTACTGAATTTAGCTGTCTTTCTTGAGATACGGAAACTTAATTGCCTAAAGTGTGCTAGGAAATGCAGACCATGGTTTTGTTTTTAAAAAAAAAAAGCCTAACCCATTGCACCCAGCCCAGGATTCTTACCTGCTCACGGCAAGGAAGGATATTTTTATGGCAGGGTGCTACTGTTCTCTCGGCCACAAGAGCATAACCTCAGGGGTACACCCCCTAAAAATCATTCCAGTTTCCCTTAGTCACTCTTCATTCAGTAGCTATGAAATGTCATCCAAATCTTTTAAAGCTTGTGCTTATTCTGTTTGGAATTCCACTTTTAAGGTCAGCATCTTCCCATGTTTCCTAAAAGCTATGATGAGAACTCCTCAACTTGTCCCAAATCTAGCTTAAGAAATAATTTAAGGCCTATTCCCTAGTTTCATTATTCCAGATTTTGGTGGAAAGGTTCCTATTTGCCTACCCAAGCCCTTCATCGGAAGAGTTTTCAGTCATAGCCCTCCCACACATTTCTCTTTCCCAAAGGAAACAACGTAAACGCAAGCAGCATGGTACGGGAGAAAGACTAGATGCGGAGCTGGGAGATGTCTTTTCCAGCCTCACTTCGACCTCTCATTCCCTGTAGATCTGGACAAGTCACTGAACCTCTCTGGGCCTTAACGGCTCATCAAAAATGAAAAAGACAAGGTGATCTGGAAGTTCTCATCCACACCTTCTTCTGTTTTAACCTGTCCTCCAGCCGCTTAATTATTTTAGATGCCCTTTTCTGGTGCTTCTCCAATGCTATTGTGCATTTCTGACTTGAAGGACTTGTAATAGACTATGTCCCAATAAAAGTAAGTTATGACTTTACTCCATAAAGTCGTAAAGTAAGATTTTTATTTTGACTCTCAAGCTACTTTTGACATCAAGGATTTATCCCAGAGACATGGGGGCGCACGGAAGGGGGATGTGGATTAGACATGCTCAGTCATAGGTGAGTTCTTGAGGCTGGATGATGGGTACATGCTGGTTCACTATTCTATCTACTCTTCCATGTCTGAAATTCTCCATAATACAAGGCTGAAAAAAACATCACTGTCAAAGTGAGAAAATAATACCGAACTGGCATTAATAGGACTCTTTTCTACCATCTGTGGCATAAGGATAATTGCTTTTCATACCGTTTCCCTTGGGTTGAGATAGAATCTACAAGACATGAAACTAAACAGAGGTACTCAAACTTCAGCCAAAATTAAGAAAAATGAACCAGAAAGCAAATTCTTCAACGGATCTCAAGAAACTTATCAGCGAGAAGGTCCGCGGCACAGAGGCCTTGAGCGGTGAGGTACTGATATCTAGTACAGCATGGAGCTTACTTCCACAGAACTACAGTATGTTTCATATGGTATATTTTCCCTAACTTTTTTTTAACTGTGAAAGTTAAAGCCCTCTGTGACACCGAGAGTGAGGAAATAAACAAGACCCTCCGGTAGGAGGATGCTTCGCAGGGCGTGAAATCAAAACGGAAAGGCAAGGGATATCGAAGGTTAAGAAATCCTGAAGAAAGCAAAATGGGGATCCTCTGGAGAACAGGAGCGGAAAACGTACATCCCAGGGACACCAAAGAACTTGAGCAGTCACGGTGAAGGCGCTTCCCCGCGATCTCTCACCCTCCCGAGCGCGCGGAGGGCAGGCCGCGGGGGCCGGGATTCGGCAGGACACGCGGGGGCGCGGGCCGGAGGGCGCCGCGGGGACGGGCGGGCCCGCTCCACCGCAGGGAGGGCGGCACGTTCCGGCGCCGGGAACCCCCCGGCAGCGTCAATGGTGCCTCCCAACGCCGGGGGCGGTGGGGGGCGCAGGGAGCGGGGCCGCCCGACCGTAGCCCTCATGGGCGCCGGCCCAAACCCCAGCTCCCCCAGAGGCCCGTGACCTTCGGGAACGGGCCGGCCGGACCGTACTCACCTACCTCGAGCCTCCAGGCGGCAAATCCCTCCGGGGACCGTCCGTTCCGCCCTCGCCGCCGCCGCCGCCGGCAGAGGCGTGCGTAAGGACGTGCGCGCGCCCGCCCTTTGTCTATGCCGCCTCGACGTGACCCTCGCGTCCAGTCCCCACCCTTCCGTCATCTAACCTCACGCCCCGTACCCACGCGCTGGCGCGCGCCCGGTCGGGCTGGGCGGGGCCCCGAGGGGCGGGGAGATGGGGGCGGGGCGCCGGGAGATGAGCAGACGGGGCGCCAAGTCTTGGGCCGGGGAGGCGGGGAGGCGGGGCGCCGAGGGGAGGGGCGATGGGGAGGCGGGGCTCCGAAGGGCGGGGCGCCGGGGAGACGGGCAGACGGAGAGCCGAATTGAGGGCCGAGGAGGCGGGGAGGCGGGGCTCCGCGTTACGAGCCCCAAGTGGGCGCGCCCGGGACTCTCCAAGCTGCCACCTGGCGGGCGAGGACCGCTGCCTGGGCCGGGCCACCTGCTGCAGAGACTGGTACTGTGTGCGCCGGGCCCTGGTCGCCTGCTGCTAGCCTGGCGCGTGCCCCCGAGACTCCTGCTGTGATAAGGGGAGCACTTCCTAAAGAGAGGTCTCCACGCTTCTGAGCTGCGCCAGGGCCCGAATGCTGGCTGCTTCCCGCAAAGAACACTCTTATAGGTTCTGGAGAGAGTGAAATCAGCCCTGATTAGCGAGAAGAGATTTGAGTCACCAAATGGCCTTGTCATCTTGGGGCTGTTGTGCGTATACAGTGAGATACAGATCGGTATGGAAAGAACTTAGCTTGCGGCCGGCACGCTCAAGAAATATTAGCTGTCATCACCACCACCATCATCATCCGAGTCTCATTTGCCAACTAGCGGAGCCAAGGAGTTCAAGGGTTGGTGTAGGCATCTCCCTGTTCCCTCGCAGCTGCAACTTTCCAACGTCTGCCTCAACTTGTAACTTACTTCTCTGCTAAAGTCTAGTTGCTGCCTGCTGGAGTTTGCATGTGTATTGCTCACCATCTCTTTAAACTTCAAACGCCTAACCCAAGCCTGTATCATCTGTCCTAAAATTGGTTCTCCTTAAAAAAGAAATTAGCCCTTTTCCTTCCTGTTCTTAAAAGATCAAGCCCTCCCTCCTAGTTTATTCTGCACACAGCTGTCAGATTGCCAATCCATGCTAAATGATCTGATAGTAAGGCTTGAGGGTAAAGTCCATATTCTTAGACCTCAAAATCATCGTATAAGAATGATGGCTCTGCTCTCAAACACTGGACTGCTCATCCCCATGCTAAATGCTACCACACCTGTGGGACTTATCCCATATTCATTAACTCAATCATTTATCCATTCATTTAACAAATTTTGGTCCCAATGACGCAAAGCCGAACAATGCATGGCTATGTCTAATCTTCAACTAGATTAAGTTCCATAAAAGGAGAAACTGGACATCATCAATGCGAGGCATAGGGCTTTAAAGTGGCCACCACCGTCATAAATGCTCTTTGGGTTCTTACATCTGCTCTCCTTTCTTGATCCAGAATCAGTCAAAATGTAGAAGTCGTCCATTCACCTGCTTTGCTCATATATATTCATGTTTAAATTTCCTCACAATTCTTACCATACACTACATTTCTTTGTACATAATAATTTTGAAATTTAAAAATGTTTTACACATACTAGAAACTGAACACAAATGGTGTTGACTGATTCTTTGCCCAACCAAATAGTAGACTCAGTTGTTTTATATCAATACACACACACACACATGCACGCACACACATGCGCGAGAGAATACGTACACGTTCCCTGAGATCATCTCTAAACTTCTTGAGTGCAGGAAGGCAATCAAACTTCTCTCCGAAGAGGAAGCCAATAAGAACCGGGTTAATATAATTCCCTTAGGCTCCAAACTTTTGTTTGCAAAGGTCAGTGATCTGGTCACATCTCTGTCATGGTCATTTCTAGGCATGAGAAATACAAGTGGGAGAGAGAAAATGAGCAAGTAGCTTGAAAAGTTAGACACAAAGTAGGCTTACCTACAGAGGAGGCCTCTTGCCTATAGCATGATCAGCTTATATCCAACAGTAAACTCCTTGTCACGGTGAATTTGGACTTTTAGATTATTGTTAAAGGTATTTTCACATTCTAGAATGAATATACTCTCATACTACAAAAATTACGTAAGTAATTTAAAAAACCTGATGAAGGATAGTCCATTAAGAGTAGGGGATCACAGTGTGTAAGAGCTCAGTGAGAAGTTTAATAACCTCCCACGCCGTCCTAACCTTGAGCTCATTTCCCAAAATGCGCCTCTGCGATCACTGTGTTTGCTGTGTGTGTGGCACACAGTGCTATGAACTGGGAAGATACTCCTTTTAAAAGATACTCCTTCCCCCAGTAGAATAATCCCGTTCGTGTGCTGTATAACTTCTCTCCCATCCAAGTCACCTTTATGTGTGCAAAGCCTTTGACATTTATTGAGAGGTGAATCCACAACCAGCAACAGCAATGCTCATTTCCAAGCCCCTAGAGAAAAGGCCAAATTAAGCAAAAGTTGGGTTCTTTTTAAAATATGTTTTCATTGTGGTGAAATACACATACAATTGACCATCCTAAGCACTTCTAAGTGTACAGTTCGGTAGTGTTCAGTATATTCATGTTATTGTGCACTCAATCTCTAGAAATTTATCATTTTGAAAAAAGGAAACTCTGTATCCATTAAACAAATACTCCCTAATCTTTTTTCCCCAGCTCCAGGCAACCACCATTCTACTCTCAATTTCTATGAGTTTGAGTACTCATATCTCATATAAGTGAAATTACACAGTTTTGGTCTTTTTGTGACTGGCTTATTTCAATTAGCATAATGCCCTCCAGCTTCATCCAGAATTTCCTTCCTTTTTAAGGCTGAATAATATTCCATTGTATGTATAGACCACATTTTCTTTACCTGGTCATCCATTGGTGGGCATTTGAGTTGCTCCCACCTTTTGGCTACTGTGAATAATGCTGCTGGGACGTGAATGTACAAATATCTGAGTTCCTGCTTTCAGTTCATTTGGTTATATACCCCAAAATGGGATTGCTGAATTGTGTGGTAGTTCTCTTTTTAACTTTGGGGGAACTACCATTTGAGATGCTATTCTTTGATATATGAGTCTGGAGTTGGGAGGAGAGATCCAGGCTAGTAATATAAATTTAAGAATCATCAGAATATGGATGATATACATGTTGGATCAGATTAATACAGGAACACTCGGTCTTAAGTAGGACTTTGCAGTTAAGAGCAAAATGAAGCCAAGTTTTTCAGTTTGTATCCACACTGTGGTCCTCAGTTTGAAAATACACAGACTCAATTTTGCCAATTCACAGCAGGATGATCTGGCTCTGGGGATTGATCTGTAGTAATCAAACCAACAGGAGACACTGATAACAAGATAAGGCTTACTTATTAATTTAGGTGGATAATTGAAAATGCTTAATTAACTAGAATAATAGAATAATATAACTGGGATAATAGAATCCATAGGTCAGTTCATACCCTTAGCGGTAGGAGATCTACTTGGGAAACCAAATCAATACCAATAGGTTGTTGTTGACTATAACATTCAAAAAAGGAAATGTGTGACTGTAAAGGGTCTGGCAATTTGATACACCCCGGAAATTCTACTTGTACAGCATTCTACCTGCCACGTAGCTGAAAAAACCTTGGTTGAGCAAAGCATCCTCTTGGATGAATATGGGAAACTACTCCTCTTCGCCAGGCTCTCCATTTTCTAAAATTCACACCCATCAGCCATTATCACCTCCATTAAGACAATGGCTGCCTTCCAGAGAGTCTCAAGAAAAGAAAAGGGGAGCTTCAGTTGCTTTAATTGAAAAAGTCTAGTGGAAATTACATATGTAAATAAGGCCACTTAAGCTAACTAAAATGCAATTTCTGGCAAACATCTGCTCAGCTTGTAGGGACTCATGATAGCGGTCAACTCCAACAGGAAGTGGTCTCTGATTTCTCCCTCGTGTCCCTAACACTCCTAGTTCCTTGACCAGGGATTGAACACACGCCTTCCCTCCCTTGGCAGTGAAATCACGGAGTTCTAACCACTGGACGGCCAGGGAATTCCCTATTCATTTTTATTATCTATTTATATGGCTGGCTTCCCTCACTGGATTGTGAATTTTTTAAATTCATCTTTCCATCCCTAGTAGTTAGTATCTGGCACATAGCACTTGCTCAATCAATGTTTGTTGAATGAGTAAAAACTACTCAATGTAACCATCAGAAACTTGACAAATTATTTACGCAGTTAATGAAATCATGAAATGAACTAGTACTGAATGCATGAAATTTGGTAGACAGCACACATTGTGTGTGGGAAAAATCGTAAAAGGGGTTCTTAACAGCAAAAAGATCAGAGCTCACTGAATGGAAATATTACCCAGGTAAGAAAGGGTGTTATAAATTAGACCAGTTTATCTTAGTCTGGAGTCTTCAGAGGTCAAGAGGGTCCTGAGCCACTTTCATTTTTTTTGAGATTGTCACTATAAAAAAAGAATTACAGGATTATTATTGTGACATATAGTACATGTGCGTATTTCCAAAATCAACAATTCTAACAGAAAAGGGGGCAATAAGCACAGTTGTGCAATTTACAAGATAAGGCTTTATAAAATACCAAATATTAATTCAAAGTGCACTACAGGCTTGCGAAATTCACAGATGATGGTGAGTAGCATCTTTTTTCAATCCTGTTAGCTGTGGCTGTGGTGGCATGCATAACGTCATTGGAGATAATATCAAAAGCCTAGATTCCAGGTCCCCGTAATTGTGAGACCAGACCCACGTGGTCTTCCAGACTTCCCCTCCCCAGTGGTGAGTTCTGACATGAGTTGTATTTTTTCAAAGGCTCATCGATGAGATTTTAGAAACCTTAATTTCATTACAAATATATTACAACACATTTCTAGGGGTAAGTCACCTTTATAGCTGGCTACTTACTTTTTCTGTTGACACTGATGAAATAAAAATTCACATTTTAAGGCAAGACATAAAATTGAAATAAAATAAAACTAAACAAAAATAAAACATAAAATAGAAAATAAACAAAATATTAAACATAAAATATAAAATAAATATAAACAAAAAAACCCCACAAAATTTAAACATAAAATCTGTCATTTGAGGCCTCTTCTCTCCCCTCCAGTGTACACTGTGCATCTGTATTATGAGTTAACCAGACCTCTCCAATGGCAGAAATGCTTGCCATATAGATTCATTTTTCTTCTTCTGGCGCCAGCCATGTAGCTCCTTAGAAGATAACATTCCTTCCTCAATCTTGTAAGGGGTCATAATGACCCACCACTCACCTTGTATGTGCCGACACCTTTGGTGAGCTTTCTGTACAATGCCAATAGATTGTTTCCCTTAAAGATAGTGATTGGTGTAGAACAGACTGGTCAGATGACCTGGGGAGACACTGGGCCACACCTAATGGAAGTTCTTAGCTTAAATACTTACTTATGACCTTATTAATGCTACTAGCTATATTATTGATACTTGTATTCTGCCGATTTTACAAGATTATTGTTTCTTGCAAATGTGTGACTGAGTCTCAAAGTTAATGATTATTAGGTGACTTGAAATGATTGATGAACTAGATAGTTCTATAAGATCAATGACTGTAATATATTGTAACTTTAGATAAGGGAAGAAGCAAGAAGAGGGAACCATTTCCTGGACCATAAGAGACCAGTAAGACTGGCGATCCAGAGGCTTTGAGCTACTATTAACAGGACCAAATGCAGTAATAGCACATTGAGAGGCCTATCAAGAAAATCCTCGCCTGACCTGGGAATGAGCATTCCTAGCGACGTGAGACAAACTGGTCATGAAATGCTTCCCAAACCTTGGTCGAAATTAAGACCGCAAGGGAGGGGATTGTAAGATAAAGAATGTTGCCCACCATCCAGTTCTACAAGAATCAGGTCATTAGCCACTGCAGTCGCTGACCTACAGGACACCCTGAAAGGAATTCTGGGGGAAGATCAGTATGAGGCACTTTGTGCTCTGGGAAAACTGGCCAAACTGGCCCTGAGGCAGTTAGATATTTTCAGGAGAAAATTTTATGAATCCAGTTTCTTGCATCTTCCCATACTTAGAAAAGCACTAAAACCATTAACTAAGATATCAGTTCATCGTGAATAGCAGTAACCTTCTACCAAGATGATTGCTTGATTGCACAAACCATTTGCCAAAGTCACACATATACTGGCTTCCCCCTTTACCTCTTCGAAAGAGTCCTCAGAGCCTTCTAAAAGACTGTCTCCTGGGTTATAATCCTCAGGTTGGCATGAATAAAATTTTCCATTTCTTTCTTAGATTGACTGTTGATTAACTTTTTCATGGACAAGTCTTACCAGCTTTAATTTCAGAGAGCGTTCGTTCCCCAATCCTGACAACATACCCTGTGGGGACCACCTACCCTATTCCCGATCATCCCTTAATGGAGTCAGGACTAGAGGCAGGATATAGGGATGGGGAGGAAACGGGGGCGGTCACTATAGCATCCCTTTTCAGATGAGGAAGTTGCAGCTGTGTTCACACTGTCCCTGGAAGCCTGTGTGTTTGGATGCCTCTCTCTTTACGATGTTAACCACCTGGTTGTTTTACAGAGTGAACTGGCCAGGGCAGGCCCTTTAGGAAGAAAAATAAAGAGAATGTTGCTTGCTCGACCACTGTGACTGCATTTATACAGCCAGCCACTGGCACAAACAATTGTAGCCCAACAAGTCAAGGATCAGAACAGATAAAGATTTTTTAAAAAGCACGGTTATTTAAAATTTGTCATCCATGAACAATAGTCTGAGAGAATGAACAAACTCTGAAAAGAGATTAAAATCTTCCAAAGCCTAAAGATCTCAGAATATTGTAAACTGAAGCTAGAAGCATACTTGGCACAAATACTCATGTATTAATTATACCAACCCATACGTTCTGGGCGTCTCAGCGGTGGCCCGGCTGGGGGCCAGCAGTGTACATGGCAGGCCTGTCCCAGCCTTCCCAGACCTGAGGGAGTTGTTGACTGAAATAAAACCCCATGAGGTGAGAGCTGTTTCAGCTTTATTGGGGAACTTATTAAGGACTATAGCCAGGGAGACAGCCTCTCAGATAGCTCTGAGGCACCTGCTCCGAAGAGATAAGATCCGTATACATGTGATTTTGGCAAAAGCGTATGTGCACTCAAGCGTACGTCTCAGCAGAAGGGTTGCGGCTAGTTACAAAGAGCAGGTCTCTCAGTTAATGATTTTAGTGCTTTTCAAGGAGAGGAAGATGCACGAATCCACGTTCATAAAAAATTTCTCCTGCAATATTTCTAACTATCTAAGGGCTCATTTGGCCTGTTTTCGCAGAGCACAAAGTGCCCCATCCTGATCTTCGCCCTGAATTCCTTCCAGAGTGTGTTGTAGGCCAGCGACTGCATTGGCTAACGACTTGATTCTTGTAGAGCTGGATGGTGGGCAACATTCCTTACCTTACGGAGGCACAGTTCAGTCAGTAGTTTCAATACGGGGTAGTAAATACAACAGGGAAAGTGTGGGTGGCCATGGGAGCAAAGGTCAGCCTTCTGGGCCTCAGTAAATTATGGCTTGAAAGAAACGGTACTAAACCATTAATTTTTTAAAGTCTACCTACTTTAAGGTGGACAGACTTGTCCCTGCCTCTTATCTGCTGAAGAGGGGAAAGGTCAAGTGTTTACAACTTGAAAATGCTTTAACAAATATTTCTCTTGGCCAAAGTTGAAGAAGCAAGACGATTTCGAGTTACCAGAAAACGAGGCCTTTCCAAACGGGGAGGGAAGTAAAAGAGTCTATTTCTGCGCTGCATTCTCCTGCCTTCAATGTAAAGAACCCCTCCCTCACCCCTCCTACCCTCCCCCACCGTCCTTACAGACACTCTCTGCCAGGCCTTTGAACAAATTATATAGAAAAGCTTTGTTTACATTTCTTCTGTTTCCACACTCCAAATGTTTTCCTGCAGAGGATGAAGGGCGCCATTGGCGGCATCTTCCTAAAGGAAATCTCATCTCTTTGGTCTACTTCCTGACCTTGTGGGATAAGAATGCAAGGCATTCAAGGCTTATTGGAGGATTAGGAGTTGCGTCATTCCTGTCTGCCCACTGTGATGCAGGAGCTGGAAGGGTCTGAGATGGGCTCCAGGGGAGAGAGGAAAGGCGCACGTCCTGGGCAAGAGATTGAAGCTTTGCGCATAAAAAGTACCCCCGAGGGCTCCCGTCTGTGGGCCCTCGCCGAATTCACTTTCATTCCGATGAGCAGGACTGTGAACTAGGCGCCAAGCAATAATTTTGACCTTGACCATCGTCCCTCGAAAGCTCTGAACACACTCTAAAGAGAAGCAGGACTGGATGGTGCCCCCCGCCTCGGGGGACCTCGCGGCAACACCGCGCCGACGTGTTGTCCGTTCCGCCAGGACCGGGCGTGTGACACGCGGCGCTTCAAGGACAGACCCCAGGCATCCAAGGCGATGCGCACCTGCAACACCTTCTGGAAATCCCAGCCCGCGCGCCCGCACCGCGCCTCGCAGGAGGCCGCCGGCCCCGCGCACTGCTCCCGGCGCCCGAGGGGTCTGCAGACGCCTCCCGAGATCCCGGGGTCCTGCCTGTGGCGGGGCAGCCCGGAGCCTACAGGCTTGGCTCTGGCGAGCCTAGGCTGTGCAGGACGCGCTCAGCTGGACCCGCGGCAGGAGTCCTCCTCTGAGTCTCCGCCCACAGCATCTTCAAATCTGTGCACCGACGTCAGCGAGGGCCCCTTGGTGTCTGCGAACCCCACCCGCTTTCTGGGTCTCCGGGCTTCAGGAGGTGATGCCAGGCGGGAGCGGAAGGATGGCCGGGGACGCAGCTCCTCTGGGACGGTCCGTGGGGCGCTGCTGCGGGGATGCGCTGCGGCGGAGGCACCGGTGCATGGGGCGGCGCGCGGGTGACCGGGCAGCACCGGGACCTTTGAAAAAAAGAAGGAAGGGCCTTCTGATGACCGGGCAGAAGGGCCAGCCATTCTCAACTGCAGCCCGCCTACCCCCTTCCCCTCGCCCCATCACTGCACTTCTCCTGCCCTGAGTCGCCGGCCCACCCGTGTCGGATGAAACTGGATACAAAGAAGCGCAGGCGGGAAGTGGCAGAGCGTTGCGCGCCCAGGGAGCTCCCAATTCCTGGACGCAGGAGCGCTTACCCCACTCGGGTCTGGGCAGCAGCGGTGGCAGAGATGTCTCTCCTTTTGTCTGAGACCAGGTTCCCCAGCAGGAACTATTTATATGCTCCTGACCCCCCGAGGGCCAGCCGCACTGAGGCACCGGCCCCCGGGACGCAGCCAATTAGGCCTTTCATGTCTTAAACACTTGGTTGGGGAAATGAAAAGGAGGTGACAAGAAGCGTGACTCAGACACTCTGCGCAGGCGTTGGCACTCCGTCCCTGGCCAGGCAGACTTAGGGTCACCTGTGATAGGGAGAGGAAGGACGGTGATGAGACTGAACCCCTTTCAGCTGTGAAAGACAGGCTTCCAGGAGTGAGAAGTTTCCCCAGGGTTCCCACGGCACTCTCTCTCCTCTGCTTCTGTGATGGAGTCAGCCTTGCTGCTTTTCCTTATGCTACTACAAGCTACCCACTTTCTGGCCACTTTTCTCCACCATGGTTTCCTCCCAATCACACTTCTGTTACTGCCTTCTCTCTCCATTTTGGATTCTTTGTTGACGTACTACTCGATACATGTGTGATCCAAAGAGACTGGGGGTCATTGGGTGTGGCACTCATTGACCAATACTGAGAGCTGGCACAGAGCCCTGGGCAATGATCTCTGGTTCAGTCAGTTGTGGCTGGAGTTACAGGGTCATAGTATACAAAGTACATCCATAACGCATCCACCTGTGTACCTGGATGGCACTCGCGGGCTTTGAGCCTCTGCTGGATCAGATTGTCTCACGTGGTGGACCAGTTTTCTGGGGTTCTAGTTCGTGCGTCACCCATCCGGAGGGTATGGGATTTGATTTTATCTCGATGGCACCCCTCCTACCATCTTGTTGTGGCTTCTTCTTTGTCTTTGGATGTAGGTTATCTTTTTTTGGTAGGTTCCAGTGTGGTTTTTTTTGTCGATGGTTGTTCAGCAGTTAGTTGTGATACTGGTGTTTTTGTAAGAATAGGAGCTCTCATCCTTCTACTCCAACATCTTGTCTCTTTTCTGGGCTTCTTACCTTGGGCATCCTTCTCAATCTTCTTTGCAGACCCAGTATACTCTCCCTACCCCTTAGGCTTTAATGTACCCCAAGTCCTCAGCCCTTGCATTTTTCACTTTATATCTTTTTCTTGGATGTCCTTATCCGATTTCGACAATAGTCAATTACTTTCCTATGCTAACTCCCAAGTGTCTGTCTTTAGCCTGGACCTTTCTCTTGTGCTCCAGACTCCTAGGTAATAATTCACTTCTTGATCTGGATGGTGGTAAGTCAGGTATGTTCTTCGTGTAACTTTCCATATGTATGTTTTACTTCAATCAATCAAAAGTTTATTTCAAAAAAAAAAAAACAAGAAAGTAAAGTTGTTAATTATAAAGTGGTTTGGAGATGTTATTCTTACAAAAATGGCCTCAGAGTATATATAGGCAATGTGCATTTTTCATATTAGTATATTATAGATGTAGCCTATTTTTCACCCTGGTGCATGGGAGTCCATCATATGGGTCCACCATACTCTACTATTGACATTTACGGGATTCTCAATGTTCTTGGCTAATAAAATAGTCCAACCAACATTCTTGTATACATACATTTTTGTACATGTGTGAGAATTTCTCCTTGACAGATATTTAGAATGAGGACTGTTAGTTCAAAGGTACACATTTAAAATTCTGTTAAGTATGACCAAACTGCCTCCAGAAAGGCTGAATAAATTTATAATTTCACCAATAACCTTGAAGAATTACCTTTTTTCCATACCTTCACCATCACTAAAAATGATCAAACTTTAAATATTTGCCAATATGATAGGTGAAAAACAGTATCTCATGATTGTTTTGATTATATTTTTAAACAAAAATGGTATGTAGTATTTTTTCATGTATTTATTGGCCATTTCCATTTCCTTCTCAATCAAATGCATATTCCAACCTTTGGCCAATTTTTATGGTAAGCCATTTGTATATTTTAAAATTAAGTAGTAGTAACTCTTAGGTTAATAAATGACATTGGCACAGTGGGCTATCTAGCTGGAAGAAGATAAAGGTAGACCCCTACCTCACACCAAAAATAATTGAAGAATTTAATTAAAAAAATATCAGTCATAAGAAAGGATTATCGGAGAATATTTGCACAGTTTTGGGGTGGGAGAAATTCTGTATGGCTAATGACACCATAAAAAAATCAACAAACAAAAGACTAGGAAAATGTATTTGGAAATATTTGACCATCCAAGGTGATGTTACTTATTCTTGAGCCAGTTTTTTTTTTTTTTAATATATTTATTTATTTATTTATTTATTTATTTATTTATTTATTTATTTATTTATTTATTTATTTATTTTTGGCTGTGTTGGGTCTTCGTTTCTGTGCGAGGGCTTTCTCCAGTTGCGGCGAGCGGGGGCCTCTCTTCATCGCGGTGCGCGGGCCTCTCACTGTCGTGGCCTCTCCCGTTGCGGAGCACAGGCTCCAGACGCGCAGGCTCAGTAGTTGTGGCTCACGGGCTTAGTTGCTCCGCGGCATGTGGGATCTTCCCAGACCAGGGCTCGAACCCGTGTCCCCTGCGTCGGCAGGCAGATTCTCAACCACTGCGCCACCAGGGAAGCCCTTGAGTCAGTTTTGATCCTTTGTATTTTCTTAGAAAATCAGCCATTCCTCTAAACTTTAAATTTAAACTTAAATTTAATGATGTGAAGTTGGGCATAGTGTTTTATTAATTTTTTATTTTTTTATTTTTTTTAATTAATTTTTTAAAAGCTTTGTGTTATCTGCAGTCCTTTTATTATTCCTAATATACTTTGTGTTTTCTATTTTTTTCATGATCAGACTAGGTTTTCTTTAATTTTTTAGGCAGTGATTTTCTTTTTGTCTAGTCCATAATTTTTTGTTTTCATTTTATGATTTCCCCTTTTCTTTTTCTATAATACTTTGTTTCTACTTTCTTCAACAGAATACTTTATTTCATTTATTTTCAATCTTTTATGTTTTCCAAGAAATGCATTTAAAAGTGTAAATTTTCCACAAAGACAACCTGTACATTTTTTTTAACCTGTACATTTTTATACACAGTACTCTTATTGCCATTTATTTTTAAATAGGTTCTAATTTCCATTTCAGTTTTCTCTTTGACACAAGAATTATTTTGAAGAGTGTAATGGAAATTTCTAATTGGGGGGAGGAGGTATTCTTCATGTTGCTTTTGTGTCGTATTGTGGGTCATCCTTCCTTCCTTATGAAACTAATACTTTTGGATCCCTACTGTGTGCTAAACATTGTGTCAGATGCTCAGGTACAAAGGTGAACAAAACTGGCAAGGTTGCTGATCATCTTGGGGTTTAATTCCTAGCATTCAGAAAATGTGGAATTTATTGAGATTTTCTTTGTTGACAAGTATGTGAACAAATTTTCTTAAAAAAAGCAAGTGTTTTCTCAATTTGTTCAAATGAGGTTCCCCAATTTGATCTTCAGATTCTGAGAAAGGAGAGTTCAAGTCTCCTATAAGGTTTGCGTTTTTCTCAAATCCGTATATTCTCCAACAGTTTAGGGTTCATATTATTGTAACACTATCTTATTTGGTGTGTGAAGACTCATCACTATTATATCTTCTAAGTGATTTCATCCCATATCAATGGATGATAAAATTCTTTATCCTAGCTAGCCTTTTTTGCCTTGGAGTCTATGTTGATAATTCTATAGATACCTCTATTTTGCTTTGTCAATATCAGTCTGTTACAGCTTTGCTTATTTCTCTATTATCCACTTTTCCACTATTTTAAGTGTCAAGTTACTGTGGGAGAACAGAAGGTAGTTGGACTGTGCTTTTCTAGATTTGGCGTCTTTTTTTCTTGTACTTTCAGTAAGTGTTTTCATGACCTACGTTCTGTAAGTTTGTTTTTCTCTGTTTGCATTGGCTGATGCCAAGCTCAGCATGATCCTGGCACTGCTGTCAAAGCTAATGTAGATGGCAAGAGCAGTTTCACAGGCAATTTTTTTAAATTAATTAATTTATTTATGTTTGGCTGAGTTGGGTCTTTGTTGCTGAGCATGGGCTTTCTCTAGTTGCAGCGAGCGGGGGCTACTCTTCGATGCAGTGCGCAGGCTTCTCATTGAGGTGGCTTCTCTTGTTGTGGAGCACGGGCTCTAGGCGCAGGGGCTTCAGTAGTTGTGGCACGTGGGCTTCAGTAGTTGTGGCTCGTGGGCTCTAGAGCACTGGCTCAGTAGTCGCGGCGCACGTGCTTAGTTGTTCCGCGGCATGTGGGATCTTCCCAGACCAGGGCTCGAACCCGTGTCCCCTGCACTGGCAGGCAGATTCTTAACCACTGCGCCACCAGGGAAGCCCCCATCACTTTCTTTACTCCACTTCCACCTTACAAAATTGTTCTACATTATCCTGTACCAATGAATGGCATTGTTGTTTTCACAGTTACCCGGATCAGATGGGTAGCCAGCCTCCTCTCTCTCTCTCTCTCTCTCTCTCTTTTTAAAAAAAATATTTACTTACTTATTTCTTTTAGCTGCACTGGTCTTAGTTGCAGCATGCACGTGGGACCTAGTTCCCTGACCAGGGATTGAACCCAGGCCCCCTGCATTGGGAGCTAGCCACTGGACCACCAGGGAAGTCCCAGCCTCCTCTCTCTTTTACTCCAATTCCCGCCCATCTCCAATCTAAGTGCTCATCCCCTTCCCTCAGGCTTGCTCTTTGCTAACATTCTTTTTCAAATCTGCAGCATTACTCTGTATTCCTTCTAGTTCCTCCCTGAAATGTTTGCATTCGTGTTTTATCTCCATGAGGATGGTTGGTTTCCAGCCTGTGTCTATTAGTTCCACCATCTGGAGGACCTGCGTCTCTGTTATCTGTTCCCTCTTTGTTTTTTTTTTCCTTTTATGGCCAATTATCTCTATGCTAGATATTGTATTTGAAAAATTATGTATAGAAATCATTTAAGGCCTAGGATGTTCTCTTTCCTCAGAGATGATTTTAGTCCTATCAGGTGCCTGGATTGCTGTAATCCAATTTACAAGTTTGAAATTTTCAGGACCATCCACTGGATTCAGAGCTGGCCTAAAATCACTGTGTGAGGGGTTGGTGTGCTTCTAATTCACCTGCACTTGGAGAGTCCTGATCCTGAACGCAGGGTGGTTTACCAGAACTTTCAACCTTCACAGGCCCTGGACTCTAACTTTTTCTGTTACCGAACCCAGGTCCGGCTGCTCGCCACTCGAAAGCCAATTCTCGAGAGAGACGAGTGTTGGTAGGAGAGGAAAGTTTGCTTTATTTCGGAGGCGGGCAACCAGGGGGGAGGGTGGACACCTGTCCAAAGGCCGACTCCCTGCCCCTGGACAATCAAGGGGCCAGAGCTTTTATACATGGAGGGGGCTGCATGCAGAAACAGCACAGTCAGCTCTGACAGTCATCATGAAATTGGTCATGTGGTGGTCTGACCAGTGTCATCTCGATTGTTTTAGGTACAGTTAATCTTCAGTTCCAGGGTCGGTTTGTTTCCGTTTCTTTGAGGCCAATTCTTGGAATTGTGGCAGCTTATGTCATGGCTACAGCCTGGTCATCATGGAGTTAACTTCTTCCACCTGGCAGGGGTTTCAGTATCTACAAGACGTCTCACAGGACATGGCTCAGAATATTATCTATAGCCCTTAAGGAGGAACTAAAGGTCCTTAACTATGCTTAATGACTAAACTGTTATTATTTGGTCTCCTTTGACTGTTTTCCTCTGTTTCTGCATTTTCTCACTTCTCTGATTAAACTTATTCTTTGGCTAAAGTTTTTCCACAGACAAAAGGTAGGCTGAGGACATGGGGTGGGGGGCAGGGAAGGACCAAACTGCTCCGTTTCAGTTCCACCAGGCCAGGGGTGCTTAGCCTCTTCTGTCCCTTTGGCAATCTGATGAAGCTGCGGACGCCTTCTCAGAATGATGGTTCTAAAAACATAAAATATGTAGAGAACAAAAAATAAAATAAAAGAAGAAAATAGAAAAACATTAAAGGGGAAAATATATACAGAGTTACAAAGGAAGCCCATTATATTGAAATACAGTTAACAAAACATTTTAAAAAATCTTGTGATGGAGTCATATGTGTGCTTCTTTATTAAAGTATTAAATAGCAAGTTCAAGCAGCAGGTCTAAAAGTGACTGCAATTTAGAAATAGTGATGAATGTAAATGACATTTTTTTTTTTGGCCGTGCCATGCGACATGCAGGATCTTAGTTCCCCAAGCAGGGATCAAATCTGTGCCCCCTGCAGTGGAAGCGCAGAGTCTTAACCACTGGACTGCCAGTGAAGTCCCTAAACGACATTCTGAGATATATACAGCTGTCAATGTGGTGTGAAAATAGCTGATTTCTGTTGGTGACAAAGTCACAGGAATGCACACATCACTGAGGCTTGTGGCCTAGACTCATAATAGAAGGAAAATCTAAGCTTCATTTAGAGGTTAGTGAAAAGAAAGATGTAATTTTTTTTCTTAACCAAGCTCACAGACCCCTGAGATGACCTGTCTGTGAACCTCAGATTTAGGGTCACTGCGTTTGCTGTAGGAAGCACTGCTGTTTCACGGCTGCCATGTTGCCTTGGCAACGCTAGACTCACTCACCTGTCCTGACCTGTTTTCCTCTAGACCTTGTGCAACCATTTCTCACTAGCTCATTAGCCATCTGATGTTTTTAGCAAAACGCTTTTTCTGTCTTATCCAGCGTTTAAATTGTCTTCAGCGTGAGAGTTGACCGCGGAGACGCCGGCCCATCGCCTCGTGCCTCCACCTTTCTGTGCTGCCGGGTCCTCATTTCTCCTCGCCTGGATTGCCGGCACGGCCACCTGTTTCTAACTCTGTAGTCTGGCCTCCATTCTCCACAGTCAGCAGAGGGATTTTTCTAAATGCAAATCAGATTTCTAGAGTGCAAACCTGATCAAATAAGTCCTTCAGGGGCTTCCAAATGTTTTAGTGCAAAAATCCAGATTTTTTAGCATGGAAAATCAGACTCCTGTAAAACTTACACATCGTGTATGTCTTATAAGCCTCCTATGAGACCCTATGAAATGGGAAGCTGCTCTCCTGCTACACCCCCCCCCATCCTATGCTCTTGCCAAGCCAGCTCCTCGGAGGGCCCAGAATGCTCTATGTGCCCATGGCTTCTGTGCCTTTAAACATGGCATTTCCACCCAAAACAGCCATCGCCTCTTCCCTCCTTGGCGTGGCTAACTCCTTGAGTGTTCAAGTCCTGGCTCAGGCATCACCCCTTCTGGGAAGCTTTGGTGATTTCTTCATCTTTGGAGGCCTTCCTACGCTCCTTCTTAATGCTCCATGCCCATTCCTACTTTTATAAAAGCGTGTTCTTCCGGGATTTGTGCTCTGGTTGGTCTCCCTCACTAGACCACATGCTGTTTCAGGTCAGGAGCCTTCTTCCTCTGAATGCACAGGGTACAAGCAGGTTACACACACAGTGTCTGACCCTATGTGTTCAGGTACCAACTGAATGGAGTTACAGTTGGCAACTACTATTTTTATTGCATCACTGACCTGACCTATTCCCTCTTTTTAGGGTTCTAGAGTGACAGGACTCTACGACTCTTGCCTTATCACCACTTTTGCTGATGTGCCTCACTTAGGAATTTGTGTTCTGTGAAATGGCTCATTCTCATATATATTTTATTTTATTTTTAAATTTTATTTATTTATTTATTTGGCTGCCCTGGGTCTTAGTTGTGGCGTGCGGGATCTTTAGTTGCAGCATGCGGGATCTTTACTTGTGGCACGTGGGATCTAGTTCCCTGACCAGGAATCTAACCCGGGTCCCCTGCATTGGGAGCACAGAGTCTTAACCACTGGACCACCAGGGAAGTCCCCTCATACATACTTTTAAAAATTGGGAACTCAAAGTTACTCGTATATGCCCAAGTGACTACTCCATACTTATTTATCTTTTACTTGATTCTCCCCCAAATTGGGCTCGCTTTTTAAATTAAGACAAAATAAAATAGGAAAATTGGAGGTATAAAAAGGAGATCAGAGAGTGTTTAAGGAAAGATCCAGGGCAATATTACAGGAAGCTGCGGTGAGACAGTGAGACGGTAATTGCCTCTGGGCCCCTTGGTAGGAAGGCTAACAAGGGGAAGTGACAGGACTCATCCGTCTGATAAAAATGAATCATAGACATTTGAAGAGGCAAACTTTTACTTGCACTAAATTCTAAGAAAAATCGATTATATGGATCCTTATAAAGAAAAGAATAGGTCATGTAATTGACAATGTGAATTATAATTTTTGGAAGACAGAAGATGTTGCTCACAGGGCTATTTCTTTGCTAAAAGCAAGGAACTTATACATTAGCCCAGGGATATTGTTTTCCGGCATCAAGTTTGATATGGAAATAAAACTTGGGGGAACCAATAGAAACAGACAGAGGATACTGTCCTTAGTATCTCTCTCGTTTCCCTTATTAAACTGTGGCCATGCCTTGATTAGCAGCCTGCAGATCACTGAGCCCACAGAGTGCAGACATGCGATGTTGTTGATTGGAGATCAGGAAGCTTTAGATACCAAAAGATGGCAAAGTTGATGATCTTTCATAAAAATGAAGGAGGCGGGCTACAGTCTCATTCAGACTGAAGACCAACCGACTTGCCCAGAGGTTGAGGGCAGCCATGCCTGCGAACAGAGCTAAGCTATTGCCGTTTGTTAACAGATGAAGCATATGCCATTTTTCATTTAGGTTATTTTCATGACCTGTTCTGGAAATTAGATTGCAGCCATGCCCAAATCATCTTGTTGGCACCAGTGTTACTAATGTGAAATTATTTATACCTTACTTAATTCCCCAAAGAATTTTGGTGGGATTTTAAGAAAGATAAAATAGTAAAAATGTAAGTATGAAAAGGAGATTAGAAACCATTTAGGGGAAGAGAAAATACAATTTAACCAGGAAGCTGGGATACGATGGTGAGACTAGTGCTTATCTTACAGGGTTGTTATGAGGATTAAACAAGGTAATTTGTGGAGGGCAATCATCCACTGTCCAGGACACAGATGCTCAAAAAATATTAATCTCCTTCACCCCCTTCCTTTTCTGTAGGCAATAAGTAACCACGGAAGCTTTCTAAGAGAAGCAATGACATGGTTAGAATTACACTTGAGAAAAATTGCAGGTTCAGAGATGACAGAAGCAGTTAGTAGAAGTTTTAAAAAATTTACATTTGACCTGGGAACAACTTTGGATCTCAAGCAGTACCCCACTTAAACATTCACTGAAAACATTCTCTCATATACAAAGCTCTGAACCCAAGAAAATCATTTCCTTTCAAACTTTTTAATCCCGGCTGTTAGGACAATTTTTCTTCTGAGTCAAACAATCTCATATTTTCAGATTTACTTAGGAAGTCTTCTTAGGATTCCTTGTAAATTCCTTGGGGCTGAAATAGTCATTTACTTTTGTCCTCATTCTCATAGAACCTAACAGAACTGGACAAGAAGCCAGGCTTAGGTAATTGTGTGCTGAATTGATACTGTTTTTCCTTGTCTTAGCAAACCAGGAGACTTTGTAAGCATCTTGGTATGTAGAACATGACCTACTTAAAGCAGAAAATACTCCCACGTTAAGGAAAATGCCATCTCCTCTAAAGTAATGTGAATGGTAGTGGTTATTCCCCCAAGGAGTCTTTTTGGAAGACTTGAATTTACTCCAGTGAAGCTCTCATTGCTCAAAATACTTTTGGATCTTCTTTCCTTTTGTGGAAGGAGTATTACAAGGTAATGAAGAGGATGGAATCTGGAGCTCTGAGCTCACCGGGGTTTGAACCCACCTTCTCTACCTAGTAGCTGGGTGTGGCCTTCAGTGGATCAGTCTGTTTTTTTTCATCTATAAAATGGAGATATCAGTATTACCTACCTTACAAATATATGAAACATTTAAAAAATGTATTTAACAGTAGGAACTGTTGACTCTCAGACAGATGTAAAATGAACATGTGCCAATGATTTTATTTAACTTATTTAAAATTTTTTTTTTTATTGGGGTATAGTTGTTTTACAATGTCTTGTTAGTTTCTACTGTACGGTGAAGTGAATTAGCTTATTTTTTTTAATGACAGAATCAGGAAAATGTTAAAACCAATTCAAATGAGGATTTAGCTTTATTCTCTACAGGACAAAATTCATTTGCATTGCCGTGGATGGGAATCACTTGCATAGCAACAGTTAGGGAATATTCACATTACTATCAGTTTTCTATGAATTAACTTCTACCTCTAGAGAGTTGTAAAATAGCTTATTCAAAGATGTGGGCACACACCCTACAAGGATCAAGCGTCCCATTGAAAGGATATCCAGTAATCTCTTTTGTTCATTCCAAAAATCTTGTTTTTCCTTGCATAGTGTGGTTGTAAAGATTTACAGGTTTATCTACTTAAAGCATATGAGTGTCTGATTCATAGTAAATAAATCATAAACATTAGATATTACTATTGCCTTCAGAGTCTACAGTGCCTTTGATATTCTATGTTGATAATCTGTATTGCCTTTGAATACCCCCAGTAGTTGTTTTTCTGCTGTGGAAGGGATATTCAATTTTTTTGAAACGACTAAGTTATTTGAAATCAAGTCTGTTAAATATTAAGAATACTGATTTTGCTTTTTAAAAAAATGAAGGTTTTTTTTTGGACAAGGTGAGAGTACTTTCAGAGCTAGTTGATTAGATACATTATAAAAAAATCAATTCTCAGAGGATTCTGGAAGGTGGCAGAGCAGGTAGTGCCAGGAAGCTGCCTCTCCACCCAGACAACAACTGCAATGGCAGAAATGCTCAAGGGAGTCCTGTGGGGTAAAATGAAAGGACACCAGACAGTGACTTGAAGCTATATGGAGAAATAAAGATCTCAATAAAGGCAAACACGTGGGCAATTATGAAAGCTACTATCATTGTAACAATGGTTTGTAACTGTACTTTTTGTTTTCTACATGAAGTAAGAGACTAACACATTTTAAGAAAAAAAACTCCCAACAATTACTGGTGTAAAAGCTAGTATTACTGTAACTTTGGTGTGTAACTCTAAATCTAGACTAATGCATTTAAATGAATTTTTAATTTACGTTTTTGGGCATACAATGGATAAAGACGCAATTCTGTGACATCAGCAAATGAAAGGGGTGGGGACAGAGCTGTAAAGGAGCAGCTTTATAAAAACTTATTGAAGTTAAGCTGATATAAATTCAAATTAGAGTGTTAAAGCTTTACCATGTTATCCCCATGATCACCACAAAGAAAAGGGCTATAGAGTATAGAAAATGAGAAAGGAATTTAAACATTTCACTACAGAAAAATCAACAAAACAGAAAAGAAGACAGGAATGCAGGAAAGGAGGGACAAAATGGCTATAGGGCATATAGAAAACAAACAACACAATGACTGAAATATGTCCCTTCTTATCTGTAATTACATTAAATGTAAATGAATTAAACTCTCCGATCAAAAGACAGAGATTGGCAGAATGAATAAAAACACGTGACCCAACTATATGCCATCTACAAGAGACTCCCTTGAGATCCAAAGACACAAAGAAGATGAAAGGGAAAGGATGGAAAAAGACATTCCATGTAAATAGTAACCAAAAGAGAGCAGGGGTGACTATACTAATATCTGACAAAATAGACTTTAAATCAAAAAAGGTTACAAGAGACATAGGATATTATATATTAATAAAAGGTTCAATACAGCAAGATGATATAACAACTATAAACATTTACACACCTAGTGACAGACCATCAAAATACACGAAGCAAAAACTGACAGTTGAAGAGAGAAATAGCCAGTTCTACAAAAATAAAGACACCAATACCTACTCACAATAATGGACAGAAAAAACAGAAAAAATAAAATGGAGGACTTAAAATAAGCTAGATCTAACAGACATATATGATACAAAGACTCCACCCAACAACAATAGCATACACATTCTTCTTAGGTGCGTATGGGGCATTTCCTAGAACAGATCATGTATTAGGCTACAGATTAAGTCTCAATAGATTTGAAAAGATAAATATCATACAAAGTATCCTCTCTGGCCACAACAGGATAAACCTGGAAATCAATAACATAAGTAAAACTGAAAAGTTCACAAAATTATGGAAGTTAAATAATACACTTTTAAACAGCCAATAGCTCAAAGAAGAAATCACAAGGAAAATTAGAAAATACTTAGATACAAATGAAAAGAAAAACACAGCACACCAAAACTTATGTGACACAGAGAAAGCGGTGCTAAGGGGGCAACTTATAGCTATAAATGCTTACACTAAAAAACAAGAAAGAGAGAATCAACAAACTAACTTTATAACTTAAGGAACTAGAAAAAAGAACAAACCAAACCCAAAGCTAGCAGAAAGAAGGAAATGATTAGGACTAGAGCAGAGAAAAATGAAATAGAGAATAGAAAAACAACAGAGAAAATCAATGAAACCAAAAGTTGGTTCTTCAAAAAGATCAATGAAATTGACAAACCTTTACCTTGATGGATTAAGAAAAAAAGAGAGAAGACTCAAATTACTAAAATCAGAAATGAAAGTGGGGACATTATTACAGATTCCACAAAAATAAAAAGGATTATAAAAGAGTTCTATTAACAATTGTATGCTAAAAATTGGATAACCTAGATGAAATGGACACACTTCTAGAAACACAAAACCCACCAAGACTAAATCACAAAGAAACAGAAAATATGAATAGATTTTATACCTAGTAAGCAGATTGAATCAGCAATCAAGAATCTCCCAACCGGGGGGAAAAAAAAAAGCCCTGGACTTGATGGCTTCACTGTGAATTCTACCAAACAGTTAAATAACTAATACCAATCATTCTTAAACTTTTCCAAAAAACCGAAGAGGAGAGAATACTTCTTAACTCATTCTATGAGGCCAGCATAACCTTATACTAAAGCCAGACAAAGACACTAAAAGAAAAGAAAACTACAGCACAGGGTACTATATTCAATACACTGGGATAAGCCATAATGGAAAAATATATTAAAAAGAATGTATATATGTGTATAACTGAGTCACTTTGCTGTACAGCAGAAATTAACACAACAATGTAAATCAACTATACTTCAATAAAAAAAAAAACTACAGACCAATATCCCTTATGAACACTGATGCAAAAATCCTCAAAAAAAATACTAGCAAATAGAATTCAGCAGCATATTAAAAGGATTATACACACGACTGAGATTTATTCTTAGAATGCAAGGATGGCTCAGCATATGAAAATTATCAATGTAATAGGTCATATCAGCAAATGAAGGAAAAAACACAAAATCTTTTCAACTGATGCAGAAAAAGCATTTGTCAAAATTCAACACTTTCACGATAAAACCACTCAACAAAATGGGAAGAGAAGGAAACTACCTTTACATGATAAAAGCCATATTTAAAAACCCACAGCAAACACCGCATTTGATGGTGAAAGACTGAAAGCTTTTCCTCTAAGATCAGAATGCCCGGCTTTACCACTTCTATTCAACATAGTACTGGAAGTTCTAGCCAGAGCACTTAGGCAAGAAAAATAAATAAAAAGTATCCAAATTGGAAAGGACTAAGTAAAATTATCTGTTTGCAGATGATGCGATCTTATATGTAGAAAACCCTAAAGACTCCACAAAAAAGTTGTTAGAACTAATAAATGAATTCAGCAAAGTAGCAGGATAGAAAGTCAACACACAAAATCCAATTGCATTTCTATATATGAACAATCTGAAAAGGAAATTACAAAAACAGTTCCATTTAAAATAGCATCAGAAAGGACAAAATACTTAGGAAATAACTTAACCGAGGAGGTAAAACACTTATACAATGAAAACTGTAAGACACTGCTGAAAGAAATTAAAGAAGACATAAATCAACGAAAACACGTTGCATGTTCATGGGCCAGAAGACTTAATATTGCTAAAATGTCAATTCTACCCAAAGAGACCTACAGATTCAATGCAATCTCTATAAAAATCCCAGTGACTTTTTTTGCAAAAAACAGAAAAAACCCATCCTAAAATTCATATGGAATCTCAAAAGACCCCAAATAACCAAAACAATCTTGAAAAAAGAGGAAAGAAACTGGAGCACGCACACTTCCTGATTTCAAAACTTACTACAAAGCTACAGTAATCAAAAGTGTGGTATTGGCATAAAGACAGACATACAGACCAATGGAACAGAATAGAAAGCCCAGAAATAAACCCTCACATATATGGTAACATTATTTTTGACAAGGGTACCAAGACCATTCAATGGGGGAAGGACAGTCTTTTGAACAAATGGTGCTGGGAAAACTGGATACCCACATGCAAAAAAATGAAGTTGAACCCTTACTTAACACTACATACAAAAATTAACTCAAAATGAATCAAGGACCTTTAGGTCCTTAAATTTATTTAAGACCTAAGCAAATAAAACTCTTGGAAGAAAGTATATGATAAAAACTTCATGACATTGGATTTTGTAATGATTCCTTGGATATGACACCAAAGGTGCAGGTGACAAAAGAAAACATCAACAAATTGGACTTTATGAAAACATTTTTTAAATTTATGCATAAAAGATACTATCCACAGAATAAAAAGGCAACCCACAGAATGAGAGAAAGCATTGGCAAATCATATATCTGATAAGGGATTAATATCCAGAATGTATAGAGAACTCCTAAAACTCATCAACAGAAAAGCACAAAGCACTTTAATATACATTTCTCCAAAGAGGATGTAGGAATAGCCAATAAGCACAGGAAAAGATGCTGAATCATTAGGGAAATGCAAATCAAAACTATAATGAGATATAACCTCACACTCATTAGTACGGTTACTATAAAAAAATAGAAAACAGGTATAGGCAAGGATGTAGAGAAATTGGAGCCCTTGTAAAATGGTACAACTGCTGTGGAAGAGTGTGGTGTTTCCTCAAAAAATTAAAAACAGAATTACATTATGATCCAGGAATTCCACTTGTGGGTGTATAGCCAAAAAAATTAAAAGCAGGATCTCGAAGATATCTGCACACCCATGTTCACAGCAGCATTATTCACAACAGCTGAAATGTGGAAGCAACCCAAGTGTCCACTGACAGATGTATGGATAAGCAAAATGTGGTCTATACGTACAAGGGAATATTATTTAGCCTTAAAAAGAATTTCCGACACATGCTACAACATGGATGAACCTTGGGGGAAATTATGCTAAGGGAAATAAGCCAGCCACAAAAAGACAAACTATGATTCCACTTAATGAGGTACTTAGAGTTGCCAAAACCGTAAAGACAAAGTAGAATGGTTGTTTTCAGGGACGGTGGGAGGGAGTTATTGTTTAACGGGTATAGAGTTTCAGTTTCACAAGATGAAGAGTCGTGGGGACGGATGGTGGTGATGGATGCACAACAAGGTGAATATATTTAACACCACTGAATGTGCACTTACAAATGGTTAAGATGGCAGTTACGTCATGTGTATTTTACCATAATACAAAAAAAGAAAAATACCAATTTTGAACAATTCCAAATATTTGGAATGTTTAGCCTACCATGATAAATTACTTAACATTATATGAAGTATTTTTTTAACTGAAGTATACAGTAGTTGATTTACAATATCGTGTTAGTTCCAGGTATACAGCACAGCAATTCAGTTATATATATGTATATGTACACTCTCTTCAGATTCTCTTCCCTTACAGTTTATTACAAAATATCGAGTAGAGTTCCCTGTGCTATACAGTAGGTCCTTGTTGATTATCTAATATATAGTATAGTAATAAATAATCCCAAACTCCTTATTTATCCTTCTCTCCCCCTTTCCCCTTTGGTAACCATGTTTGTTTTCTATGTCTGTGGATTTATTTCTGTTTTGGAAATAAGTTCATTTGTTGTTGTTGTTTTTATTCCACATAGAAGTGATATCATATAACATTCATCTGAAGTACTGGTATATGATGTGCTCACTTCACAATCCCTCTGAGAGTTTCATGGTTAGCTCAAGTCCATCACAGAAGGAAGGTGGATATGCACGGGGTCGGGGGCACTGAAGCCTCAATGTTTGGGCACAGAGTAAACACAGCTGGGGTCTTGCTGCAAGGTCACAGCTGGTACATGTTTTTGCTGCGCCTGCAGATATGGACCTGCAAGCATTTCTCAGGAATCTCGCTGGCAACAAGCTTATAATAAGGTATGATGCCATTGTTTGAAGTAAATGTCCCATCCTGCTTCCAGTGATGAGCTTTTAACCATAAAGCAAAATATTCCCCACAAATTGAAAATGTTAAAGACAACGTCACACTAAACCACATCATTTCCCTTCACTTGGTTTTGAAATTCAACTTCCCCTTTATTTCGAAATGGCTTATCTAAACCAGTCTTCCTTTGCAGAGGTGACCTAGGAAATGGAGCAATGAGCTCTGTGGCTTCAGTGACGACCTCACTCCTCCGTTCTGCCCGGCACGCACAGGGCGGGAGTGGGTGACATGATGCAGCCCGGTCCTCTCCTTCCCACAGCAGAGGCAACAGTGACACGGGACCACAAGGTGGCCCCGAGGAAGGAGACTTGGGTTCAGACTTATTGCTAAATGCCCGCCTTGTTTCCCACCTATTTACCTACTACCAGCCCTGCCTGCTTCGCAGGATGCTGTGAGGACCCACGGGGTCCTTGCTAACAAAGCCGTAAGTGATCTGGGGCCAGCCTGCCTCTCAGACCTTCATCCTGCACCCTTCTGCATCGTGCCCCCTGCCTTGTAGCCACGCCGACTGCAGGTAGAATTCGTTTCTGCCTCAGGGCCTTTGCACAAGCTGCCTTTTTTGCCTGGAAAGCCTTTCGAGTTCTGTGTCTGGCCCCGTCTTGTTATTCAGACCTCAGCCTAATGCAGTGAGAGTCACTGAGATGAGTGAGAGCCTCTCAGAGCGCCCAGTCATGCTGGTGAAGCCCCCGTGAGCCCCCCGTTCTAATTCTCTTCAAGGCATTTCTCCCACCCGAGCAGGGTCCATCTCATTCTGGCTTGGAGCCCCAGTGGGGTGGACTTGTGCCCGGCACACTGTGTGCTCACTGCACATTTATTTGATGAATGGCTGAAGAGGGTGAAAACGCTCTGGAGAAAATAAAGCACTGCGTGAGATATAAAACGTTTTTTATTAACGAATAAAACCTTCCTTGCTTTCACTCAGTGATTTCTCTTGGAAATGACAGCAATGTCACACTGATTACTCCAAGAGCCAACATCATGTAGATGAAAACCTGCCTTTGCATCGAGCAAGAAAGACTGGAAGGCAGTTGCTCTGTATCACGTTTCAAGGGAAGACGAGTCATGTGTGTACATCCCTCCTCGGGCGTCACCGAGACGCTGTCCACTCGCCGAGTTTAACTTCATCCATTTCCCTTGGGAAGGTGAAGAGCCTACAAAGGAACGGCTGCTGCGGAGGCGGCAGCGCAGGAGAGCTGCAGCTGCTCTGCCCCCGGGGCCCCGGTCGAGGCCGGCAGATGGCCTGCAGGCTGGCCCGGGAGACCGCCCGACGCTGCAGTTCGCCGCGGGGAGGATGCACCTCACTAGCCCACACGCTGGGAACTGCCCGTGGGCTCCTTCTGCCATGAAACCGAGACCTGGTTACTAGTTCATGGGTTGTGATGCTCAGTTAGGCATGGCAGAAGCTGGCTTTAAGTCCGAGAGCAGAGGCTCCAGAAGGTGAGTTTACACGAGTCAGTGACATACTATACAGGGCGGCCACACGGTTTAATCTATTTACACTCTTCCTACCAGGAGGGTTGAGGGAGCGCTCCTGCCACTGTCAGGTCGGGGCCCACCAGTCCCCTCATCACAGGCAGCGAGGCCTTTCTACGCACCACCTCGGCCTCGGTGTTTCCTCAGTTCAAACACCACCACGAAGGGCGCTTCCGTGTCCCTGCCCAGCCGCGGGGTCGGCAGAGCGATGACCCCACCTGCTGAGCCTGGCTGGAGCGGCCAGGGAGGAATCTGCGCCGAGCGGATCTCAATGCCCCAGTGACCCATGGCACTGCCAGGAAAAGTTCCTGTCCTCGGGCACTGGCTGACATGTGGGGTTTCCAAGTACGCTAACGTTCCACGTCCTCACTCTTGGTTAGTTGCTTCCGGTTTTAAATCAGCTGTACGGCTCCAGAAGCGACCAGGGGTGCGATGGTTTTGTATCGGATCAAGTGCTGTGAGCCCTCCTCCAGGTCGATCACATAGTCCCTGGAAAAGAGAACAATGTCCCCGCGGACCTCGGCTACAGCCCCATGGGGAGGAGTGTTTCCCACCATCCTCGACGCAAACGCCACTCACCTCTGCTCATCTGTTTCCGGTTCTACCAGGATGTTTTCTTGTCGCTCTTTCACCCTCAGAAACACGTATGAATCCAGATCTGGTTTGGGAACTGCCAGGAGGACGACAGTGTGATCAGAAAATGCTCAGCTAACAAGATCGAGATGGAGAAGCTGCTGGGATTAACTGCCTCAGGCACAAAGGGACCCCTGATGTAAAAGCATCTTGGGGGCAGGGATCTGAGGAGAGATCTGGCTCCCTCTAGAAACAGCATACTTCCCTCAAGGTTTCACACGGCACCCGCTCATTTGACAAGTGATGAGGACTTAAGATCTGCAGGGCGCCTGGGAGGAAGAGCGAGGGTCATGGGAGAAACACGCATGACATCTTAGGAGGACAGACTGTGTGAATCGGGCCAGAAAGTATGTCTGTATAAAGGGTGGGAGGACAGGATGTTAGGGAGACTGGGTCACACGGCGATGGCCCTGAACGTCAGGGTGATGAATAGGGGCTGCACGCTGTAAGCACCCCTCCCTCTCTACCACCAGCCAGCACCTCACCAGGAAGTGCCCCGCGCTGGCAGCTCCTCCAGCCCTTCCCTGCCTGTGGCTCCGTTTGTGCCAAGAGGACCCCATCACCTGCGGGGTTCGGAGAACCCACCGGACAACTCAGTGTTCAGAGCCCAGCTCAGGTGTGGGGCTGCCTTCGGTTCCCTGTCTACGGGAGGGGGTCACGATAACTGACCACAAAGGTCCGGGGAGGGTCCCCTGGGCTGCTCGGGGGTTCTGGGCCTGCCAGAGACTCCAACTTCAGCAGGGTCAGCTGGGCCCACTGGGCAGCTGCTGATCTGAGGAAACCCTCGAAGGATGTTAGGCTACAACGCCCTTCCACGACCCTGCCATCGTGGTCTCCGTGCTCCAGGGGGCATCTGGGCTAAGTGAGCAAGGCTCTGATCTGATGAGGGCGCCAGCCCTAGGCGCCCGGCTCTGGTCCTTGGAAGGGACCCAGGACAAACGACACATGAGCGTTAGGAGGTGTCAGCCAGCATCAAGTAGAAGCAGCTCTGGGGCAACGGCCTGGACCCGGCTCAACTGGATACGACAGGTGGTGCTGGGCAGTGGTCAGGGACGTGGTCCTTGCCCCACTCATAAGTGCAGACGACAGCAGCCGAACTGGACACGGACTGGGCCTCCTGTGTCCCTCAGGCAGGTTCACCAAAACGACCAGTTCAGAATTCCACAAGCCCGGCACGCGGTGGGCTTGCTCCTGGTGTCCCCTCCATGATGACACACCGAAGCCCCGAACCCCAGTACTTCAGGACGGGAATGGATTTGGAGACCAGGCCTCTAAAGAGGCAAAATGAAGCCGTCAGGGTTGGGCCCTGATGCAACCTGATGAGGAGAGGGACAGACAGCAGGGTGTGTGTGCAGGGGGCGGCCGCCTGCAAGCCAAGGAGAGAGGCTCAGGGAAACCAACACTGTCAGCAACCTGACCATGGACTCTGGCCTCCAGATCTGAGAGAAGATCCACGCCGGCTGGTCAGGCGCCCCCGTCCTGTCAGCGGTACTTAGCTGTGGCAGTCGAGGCTAAGTCCCCCGCCAGCGGCAGGGCTCAGAGCGCGGCCCCAAGGGACGCCCAGGGCTCGGCTGTCCTGGACTCAGCTTGGGAACCCGTGGACTCCAGGCCCCCGTGAGGTCCTGCGTGGACACAGCAAGCTGGGAAAGGCCGGGGGGTTGGACTGGAGGCCACACGCCAGGGGCCCTGCTGGCTGATCCAAGGTTAGGGGTTACCACCAGGGCCGCCCCCTGGGCTCGGCAGACTTTCAGGGGACCCAGCAAGGGGGCGAGAGGCAGAGGAGATGGCCGTGCTTCCCTCCCTGGCGCCTCCCCGCCATCTGTCCTGCTCCCCTTCCCACAGCCGGGAGGCTGTTCACAGGCGGAGATCAGGAGCCCTGAGGGGCCCCCGGAGGTGTCCCAGCCTCCCAGCTAATGCCCCTCCCCGGGGAGGAGACAGGCCCTGCATGGTCTGGAGCCTGTGAGGGGGATGCTGCTGCCCCCGGAGGTGTCCCAGCCCCCCAGCTAACGCCCCCCCGGGAGGAGACAGGCCCTGCATGGCCTGGAGCCTGTAAGGGGGACGCTGCTGCCCCCGGAGGTGTCCCAGCCTCCCAGCTAACGCCCCCCCGGGAGGAGACACGCCCTGCATGGCCTGGAGCCTGTGAGGGGGCGCTGCTGCCCCCGGAGGTGTCCCAGCCCCCCAGCTAACGCCCCCCGGGAGGAGACACGCCCTGCATGGCCTGGAGCCTGTGAGCGGGACGCTGCTGCCCCCGGAGGCCAGAGACCCCGGCATCTTCCTCGCCCAGAATGGACCCTCGGGAGGTGACTGCGTACGCGGGTGAGTCTGCACTTACAGTGGCAGCTACGAGAATTTCCTCTTAACTGGAAGAACACAAAAGTGATGCTGAAATCGCTACCCCGGCACCTGCTTTTCACGATTTTCGGTTTTTAACCCAGAACCCTTCCCCTCTGTCCCTTTTCTGCTGATCTATCTATGCACCTATTTGCCCAAGTTCGAGAGAAGAGAGTGGAGATGAAGATGCTATTCTAAGGCACCTAGAGATACGTGGGGTGTAAACTACGGCCCCTCGGGATGTCCGAAAGGAGAATGATCCGCTCACCTGCCCTCAAGAGGTCCACCTTCTGTAAATTAGGAGGCATGTGCTTTAAGGCAACGTTCTTTAGGTAGGTCTCTGTGTTAACCATGTACCTAAAACACACAAACCCACATCGCAGTGACAACATGCCCCGGAGCCACCAGGGCTATAAGACCAACAGCAGTGGCCCTGCGATTGGCCTCAGGGACACAACCACCAAACTCACACTGGCAAGCCAGGGAAATAAAGGCGGGTCCCACGCTCGCTGCTTACTCACTCTCTGGCAAAGGCAAACTCTTCCGGAGAAAGGCTGGAAGGCTCCCCCTCACGGCGTGATTTCTCCTTTTCAAGGACGTGAGGGAAAAACTTCTCTATCTGTGGGGACAGGAAACACCTGTCAACGCTTTTTGCCGTCAGCAAGTTTGATCAAGTGTGTCAGCGAAGGTCTCATCTGATTCCAGTGGCGCACACGCTAGTTTTCTGAAACAGGTCGAGGTTAATCTGGAAAGTGACTCTTAAAATGACACGTTTTCATGGTTGAGACTCCTTCTAATCATAAGACTTACACACTGGACTTCACGAAGGCAGGTTTCAGAGAATTTGGAGCAAAGGCCAGGGCTCAAAAAAGGAAGACAGTTTAAAAAGGATGAGAGGCTTTCATGAAAGAAACTCTGGTGAGACAACTGGAAATGGAAGTTAAGAGAAAGGAAGAGGCTGTTACCCAGCACTTCTATGTCATTGTACAGATACAACTGTACAAGCTGTGAAGTGAAACAGATACAGAGGCTGGAGAGACACACACAGAACATTTAAGCAGACAGAAAGTGACGCTCAGTTACAAGACTATAACCAGGGACTTCCCTGGTGGCGCAGTGGTTGAGAATCCGCCTGCCAATGCAGGGGACACAGGTTTGAGCCCTGGTCCGGGAAGATCCCACATGCCGCGGAGCAACTAAGCCCATGCGCCACAACTACTGAGCCTGCACTCTAGAGCCCGCAAGCCACAACTACTGGGCCCACGTGCCACAACTACTGAGCCCACGCGCCTGGAGCCTGTGCTCCGCAACAAGAGAAGCCACTGCAATGAGAAGCCCGTGCACCGCAATGAAGAGTAGCCCCCGCTCGCCGCAACTAGAGAAAGCCTGCGCGCAGCAACGAAGACCCAACGCAGCCAAAAATAAATAAATAAATTTATAAATTTATTAACAACAACAACAACAAAAAACAATATAAGCAGCAAGGATAAAACCCACAATGAGGTGAGGCTTGGGAAGAATGCTAAGAACTACCACAACAACAAGAAAGCTAAAAGCTACAGAAAGGTGTGTGGTCAGGAGCCAGGAAGGGCAGTCTCTTGTTTGGAGTCAAAGCTCTCACGATCACCTCCGCCAGGGAAACGCTCTCTGCGAGCAGGACCACGATGACGGCAAGGAGGAGCTGAAGGCCGAGATAAGGCAGCACTTATCCTTAAAGGGGAGAGGTCTCCCGGCTCGGACGGATTGTGTTCCAGGATGAACTAAATTCTCGTCTGCACGGAGTCTGAGTGTGCGAGGCACCTTCTCCTGTCCTATGTGGATCTCCGCTGCTACTGTATCACTTTGTGCACTAAACATACATGCCACTTCAGAAGCTCAGAGTCACTGAGTTCAGAAGAGGTGCGAAAGATTAGAGGCAGACACAATTCCTGATTTTCAAAAATACAAAGGAGGGGACTCTGCCAACACACATCAGCGTCCTTCACGTTGTACGTGGCCTTACAGACAGATGGTTTGTGAACTCAAAGGAAAGTAGTGGTGAGCGTGAAGAGCGTTCACCTCACCACACCCCCCAAAAAACTGAGCGGCCTGGCAGCGGAGGGTGGGGAGAGGCGTAGAGCGTCTCAAGTTTTTCAAAACGCATGATGATGTCTTTAACGTCCTTGTGGACAAGCTGTAGCGGGGGTGCTGGGTGACAGCACAGACTAGGAGACGCAGGAATGAGTGAAAGAAGAACACAGATTCAACTGACCGACGCCGATCAGCGGGGAAGGCTCTGGCGGGACATGGATCACTGGTCCAGTCCTACTAACGAACCAGATAAGACCTCTGATGACACACTCATGAAACTCGCTGAAATAACTAATACACTAGGTGACAAGACTGGGATCCAGAGACCAGGGAAAGGGCCTGAAAAAAGAAGCTGAAGAGGGACAAGTATTGAGCCCTACACTGAAGGGTCAAAAATCAAGCCATGGAAATACAGGATAGTGACGGGATGGCGTAATCATAATAACAACAGCTTAAAAACTTCAAAAGAGGTTGGTGCTCATGGCGAGTGCGGAATGAACCCAGGGTGACGTGTCCGTCAGACGCTGCATGACGCTGGGTGGCATTACTACCAGTCTGATATCCAGGAGAAGGGAAGTGATCATCCTGCATTTCACAAAAGTGACCAAACTACAACGGGAGCTCTGTTCCACTGTAGGTGGGATAATTTAAGAAGGATACTGATAAACCTTTTAAGGGAAGAGACCAGGAGAGGAAATGGAAATAAACAGCTGAAATGTTCAGCTGAGAGGACTCTCCGGAGCCTTCTGAGCTGTCTTCAGTATCTGAAGCGCATTCACATGGTAGAGGGTACGGCTGGCCCTTGAACAACTCGGGGGTCGAGTGTGCCAGCAGCCCTCCCCTACCCCCGCCTTACAGTCGGCCCTCCGTATCCCTGGTTCTGCATCTGGATTCAACCAACCTCGGATCACTTTACAGCAAATATTTATTGAAAAAATTCCGTGTATCAGTGGACCCACGCAGTTCACACCCATGGTGTTCAAGAATCAAGCATATTTGCTTTGTAATAACTAAGAGAACAAGTGGAACCAAATGAGAAGAAACTTCAAGGAGGTAAGAACTTCCAGGGTTAAAGCAGACGTCATTGAAATTAGCATGTTTTGCCGTTTCATTTTTATAAGTTAGACGGCCACACAGATATAGCTGAATGTCGTTAGCATGGCCCATTTGACATTGACTTAACGACAGATGCAAAACAGTTCTTAAAACCAGGTCCCCTCTGGTCAGTATTCCCTGTTCATCCACTGCCAACACCTCCACGCTCAGCACCGCCCGACGGTCACTCCGGGGGGGCCATTCACGCAGCAGACAGACTATGTCCCTGGAGGTGGGAGACAACCGTGCCGTCGATGCTTCTCCAGAACAGTCCCGCCCTCCCGACTCTGGCTCCCCTGATGTGGGGCCTCAGCGGCACCTGCAGGCCCTGGACCCTCCAGCTCCTCGCAGGACCCTCAGTCTGCACGACAGCCGCCCCCTGCCTCCCAACCTTCATGAGCCGACACCGCAGGTAGCTGCTCAGGACGAAGCGGATCCTCTCCATCTCCATCTGATGGATGCTGACCTTCAGGTCCCCCTTCTTGGCCCTCCTGAGATTTTCTTCCTGTTAGCAGAGAAAAAGAAGTTTGTAAAAAACATGAGAGTCAAAGACTGAGGACCTTTTTTGTTCAATCAGCGTGCGGCCCACAAGGCCCATCATCGTTGGCAACTCAGAGGCTACATTTAGGTCAGAGAAGAACAAAAAACTCATCGTTTAAGGGCTCTCATTTCCTTCTAATTTCTTAACTACACAAACAATACATGACCACAGTCTCACAACATAAAGTGCAGACAGCACTTGTTTACTTTTAGAAAATGACCATTTGAATAGAATCTGAATCTGGTTGGTCAGAAGGGCCCTGAAGAACCCCTACCCGAGTGTAAAGGACAGCAGCAGAGAGAAGAAATGTCTAAAGGGTCTTGAAAGTACTTAAAACACCAGTTGAGAAACTGTAACATACCAACATTTCAAAGCTACCCTGAGGCTGACAGTGACTGAAGCCCGGCTCATCTGGGGCAAGGGCCGCACACTCAGAGGCTTCGGGGCCAGGCAGGTAAGGTACCTGAGAAAGGTGGGCAGCCAGGAGCTGGGGGCCTGGGGAGCACATTGGAAGGGGCGGTCCCTACCCTGCTCTGGTCAGCTGTTCTCGCCTACAAATGCAGGAATGCTGAGGACAGGTTTTTAGAAGCTGACATCCAGATGTTCATAGGAGCTCCCAGGCTTTGTAAATGTAGATAATTCAACATTAAAAAAGAAAAAAACCCCGAACTAGGCTGGGCCCAACGAAACAGATTTGCTATCAGCCTACGGCCTCTCACTACGCCGACACACCTTCTAAGCTGCCCTCCTCTGAACGCTGAGGGAGGCACCTCTTACCATGTGCTGCAGCTGCTCCATGACACATTCTACGATTTCCGACTTGTTTTCCAGCAGCTCAGGGGCAAACTTTTCATTCATCCAGGCCTAAAAAAACAAGGCCCGAAAAACGCACAAAGGGGCATTACTCACAATGGAGCAAAATAACCCTGTGAGTCAGTACTCACCCCTAAAATCACAGCCGCCTCAGCAAAGAAATTGTCTACCGGTTGGAAATACTGGAAATGCTTTGAAGACAAGCTATGTTTAATGATGGCTTTTTTATTTCCTTTAGTGGAAAGGCTGTGTTGTCAGTACACCTGTGGCTGAGAGTAACCCTACCTGGTGTCCACTCGGTACCTGTCACTGGGCACCAGCGTCTGTATCTGCTATTGCCCACCAGGGGGCACCAGCGCCCTCCCATTCAGCTCAGAGCACTTTATAATTTTTTCATTCATCACTATCATAACTGAGATGAAATGGATACAGTTATCCTTACCTTGTTGATGAGAAAACACAGATTACGTTATTTACTAACTGCCCAAGAGTACAAAGGATCACAAAGGAAATGGAGATTTATCTATTAAGCAGTTTTTGGAATAAGATGTTAAATCCCTAATTTATGACTTAGGCCCAGATGCTTGGTACATTTCAGAAATTACCAAGGCTTAGGGAACTGAAGTATCCACTGGTGACTGAGGAAGCTGTACTTATCTTTCAATCACAGGAAACTGAGTTCTAGCATAGCTCAGAGTTACAGGCCAAGCACGCTCCAGTTATTCATTTTGACACACTTAAGTCTCTGCTTCTCCAATTATCACCATTCAGACGCATTATTAAATACTGGTATTGCTACTACCATAACATTTTTTTTCAGGTGCTCAAGCTTCTGGAATAGTGTTGCAGATATATAAAATTAACCAGAAAGACAATCTGTCTTTTCAAGTAGCATAATGAATGAGAAAAGATCAAACTGTCATAGAGAACTTATAAAGCAGGAGATTTTTTTTTTTTTAAACATGGAATGACTTTGAACGCCTATTACAGTAATTTTTTTTTTAATGAATGGGTTTTCTTTTTGTTTTAAAAAATTTTTTTAAATTAATTAATTAATTTACTTATGGCTGTGTTGGGTCTTCGTTTCTGTGCGAGGGCTTTCTCTAGTTGTGGCAAGCGTGGGCCACTCTTCATCGCTGTGTGCGGGCCTCTCACTATCGCGGCCTCTCTTGTTGCGGAGCACAGGCTCCAGATGTGCAAGCTCAGTAATTGTGGCTCACGGGCCCAGCTGCTCCGCGGCATGTGGGATCTTCCCAGACCAGGGCTCGAACCCGTGTCCCCTGCATTGGCAGGCAGATTCTCAACCACTGCGCCACCAGGGATGCCCAGGAGATTTTCTTTTTTTAAAAAATAAATTTATTTATTTTATTTTATTTATTTTTGGCTGCATTGGGTCTTCGTTGCTGCGCATGGGCTTTCTCTAGTTGCGGCGAGCGGGGGCTACTCTTTGTTGCAGTGCGTGGGCTTCTCATTGCGGTGGCTTCTCCTGTTGCGGAGCATGGGCTCTAGGCGCGCGGGCTTCAGTAGTTGTGGCACGTGGGTTCAGTAGTTGTGGCTCATGGGCTCTAGAGCACAGGCTCAGTAGTTGTGGCGCACGGGCTTAGCTGCTCTGCGGCATGTGAGATCTTCCCGGACCAGGGCTTGAACCCACGTCCCCTGCATTGGCAGGCAGATTCTTAACCACTGTGCCACCAGGTAAGCCCAGGAGGTTTTGTTTTTACCTGACTTTATTAAATACTGAATAGGTACAAAAATATTTATGAAATACATAATAACATGAAGAATACTGATAAACACCTATGTGCACATAGCTTCATTAAAGAATATCATCATCATTTTACAAGTCTCCTTGCGTCCCCTCCCTCCTCAGAGGTGATCATTAGCCTGAATTTAGTGACTAATTTTCTGTAGTTTCATTACTTCTGTTTGTATCTCTACATGGTGCTTACCAACCTTTCCATGACAGGGCACTCAAAGAAATGATAGCACTTGTATGATATACTGGGTAAAATGGAGTAGATTTGGGGGAGATTTCTCATTTACAGTATGAAATCATGGTAATAAAACATATAACAGTAGGGGAAAGTTTATATTAGTACAAAATGCTCAAATAAAATCTTTTCAAAATTTTTAGTGAGAAACTTGTATTTAAGTTCACAATCTTTTTAAAAATAATCAAGTTCTCTGTTTGAAATGACTGCATCAAAAAAATTTTAACGACAACTTGTTTACCACTGTTACGGGTGAAACTGTGCCACCTCCACCTGCCGATTTGTATGTTAGAGCCCTAACTCCTAGCACCTCAGAATGTGACTGGATTTGGAGATGCGGTCTTTTAACGAGGTAGTTAGGTTAAAAGGCGGTCGTTAGGCGGGCCCTAATCCAATACGGCTGGTGTCCTTGTAGAAGGAGAAGAAGAGGACACAGACACGGAGTTTCCCAAGGCTCAGTCCCTGGTACCTTCTTTTCTTCATGTACATTCACTCTCTATGGGAAATTATCTACAGAGAGGACAGAGCACATGAGGACACAGAAGGCGGCCGTCTCCAAGTCCAGGAGAGAGGCCTCAGAGGAGACCAACCGTGTCAGCACCTTGATCTCGTCTCAGACAGAAGAGCCTCCAGAACTGAGAAGATAAATTTCTGTCAGCAAAGCCACCCAGTCTGTGGCACTTTGTTAGGCAGCCTTAGCAAACTAATACGACCATTAAAATGAGAAACTCTGCATTTTAGGTACCAAGTTTTAAATCGTATTTTTACCAGCATTCAAGAGTATCCTACATATGCTCCCGGAGCTGTGCTCATCAGTGGCCTGTCAGGCCGGCGCCGAGGCCATGCTACACAGCAGCTGTCCAGGCGGTGGCTGCCCTCAGGGCAGGAGAGCATCAGGCCGCAGGTGTGACTCCTGCTCACCCCCTGCCAAGGCCGCCAGACCCCACCCCCCTTGGGCTGCCTTCCAGGGAGCCCTGAGGACACCCAGAAGATGCCAGCAGTCTGGGCCCGGCTGACCTGGAGGGCGAGGGTCAGCATCTGAGCCTTCGCAGAGCCTCAGCGTGTGCAGCACTACCAAGCTGGCAAGCTCTGCCCTGGACGACAGCTTTGCAAGGGTTTGAACGGTACACAGAGGGTTTCTTCAGCAACTTATGTTTTGTTCTTCTGTGTGATGTTCCTGACAGCTGTCCATGCTGTGGCAGGAGCTTTTACTCATTTTACTGCTGTTTTTCTTCCTCGTTATGTGTATATGCCGTACTCTAGGTACGCACCCGGGAGTAGAATAATTCGGCCACAAGACATGTGTGCCTTCTTTAACCTGACCAGAAAATAACATAATTTTTTTAAAGTGACTGTACCAATTTACACGCACACCGTGGTATACAAGTGTGCTAAATTCTCTACATCCTTGCCAACACTTGATACTGTTCACCTTTTTCATTTCTGCCACTCTGATGGGTATAAGTGATATCTCATTGGGTTTTAAATTTTCAGGGTGTCTGTGAATCTCCTGAAATTACATGCAAAGTTCTGCATGGGTGTGTATGTGCATTATTCTGGGAGGGAGAGCCAGAGTTTTTACCAGATTCTTAAAAAGGTCTGAGACATAATTTTAAAATGAACTTCCTTGGGTTTTATTGCTCACGATGGCATGTAATGGTAGGAAAGAATGAAGAATCCTAAAGTAACAAACATGAGAGAGTTCTGGAAAGGGGCGGTGAGAGGAAGAAGAATAAGGCAGCAGGTGTAGTAAATCAAAGAGACCTGGTTCACATCCTGGCTCTGCTGCCGTAGTGTGACCTTGGCAAGTTACTTTACACCTCTAATCGCTAAGCTTCAGTTTCCTCATCTGTAAAATGGAGATGACAATAGTGCTTGCCTCAGGGTGTTGTTGTACTGATTATGACCACTCACACCTAACATTCAGTGAGCGCTCAGCACATGTCAGACAACACTCTGAGCTCTTCACACATAATACCCCATTTCATCCTCACAACAGCTCTGTGAGGCAGCCGCTATTAATATCTCAACGGACAGTCAAGGGAAGTGCTAGACACAAGCTATACAACCTGCTTAAGTTGTAAAACAGATGAGTGGGGACTTCCTTGGTGGCGCAGTGGTTAAGAATCCGCCTGCCAATGCAGGGGACACGGGTTCGAGCCCTGGTCCGGGAAGATCCCACATGCCGCAGAGCAACTAAGCCCGTGCACAACAACGACTGAAGCCCACGTGCCACAGCTACTGAGCCTGTGTACTGCAACTACTGAAGCCCGCGCGCCTAGAGCCTGTGCTCTGCAACAAGAGAAGCCACCGCAATGAGAAGCCTGCGCACTGCAACGAAGAGTAGCCCCCACTCGCCGCAACTAGAGAAAGCCCACGCACAACAATGAAGACCCGACGCAGCCAAAAATTTTTTTTTAAAAAATTAAAGAAAAAACGAGTGGCATGCAGGGATTTAAACACAGGTAGTCTGAACTCCGAAACTACCAAGAACTCCTAAGACAACAATTGTGAAGAGCCCTGGCACACAGGAAATACTCAGTAAACCACAGCAATTATGACTAAAAGCAAAAACAACCCAGAAGTGGTTTGAGGTAAGCAGTGGAAACATACAGAACGGTGGACAAAAGGAAGTATTTGGAGGAAAAGGAAGAATAAGACCAGTTTTCTCCTAAAGGTGTTTCAGCACTTTCTAGACCTTACAAGTCTCTACCAAGCACTTCTGCGGTCCCCGCAAATACCAGCAGATCCTTTGCTCTGTGAGCTGTTGTCATAAATGTCCCCAAAGCTGACCCTCGCTGGCCCCACTTGAGGATTTTGTGTCTGACATTATGAGGTTTCTATCCGGCTGTCCCCCTACTTCCTATTTCTGTGTAGATGATAAGATGAGGTCTCTCTTCTCTTGAAATAAGCCTCGAGTTCCATCTCATTTCCTGATTCCTGACATCTGCACAGCTGGACTAAATAAAAAGGCTGAGCTTGGAGCAGGGGGATTCTGTTTGGGCTGCTTACCTGTTCCAGCCTGTCAATGAGCTCTGCAGGGGTCAGGACCACCTCCTCACTCCCCGCATCAGAGTCCTGTCCCGAGAGATCCAGTTCCTCTGTCATCTTCTCTGAAACCAGGAACCTAATAAATAAAAGAACCCATACTATGCTGTGTGTTCCATTTCTTTTCAAGAATACGCAACTACGTACCTGGAAAAGGGAAAGGTTTACTGTGGTTGTAGAGGCTCACTGGCAGTGGCTAGGGAATTCATAGGTTTTGGTTTTGTAATTCTTCACTTCTTCCTTCAAATCTTAGGTCAGGGATCAATTTCTCAAAGCGATCACTCCTTACAAGGGCTTCCACGTGCACCCTGAATTGAGCACCTACCACACCCTGCAGTAATTATCTGTTTGCCTTCCAGGAGGAGGTCCTCTCCTCTGGGGGCTGCGTTCACTTCAGCTCTAATATGAATCCTGGCACCTCTAAGGACTGGGGACACAGTGACCTGTGCAGCCCCTGCGCTCAGCACGGCGCTTCACTAATAGCAAGCAAATAAAATTGCTGGCAAAACCAATCCATGCCCGTTTCCTGGAGCCACAAGGCCCAGCAACATTTGTCCGGTCGGTGACCCAAAGGGCTTAGGAAGGCGGGTGGTGGGGACGAGGGCGCGTCTCCGGAGCCTAGGGACACGAAGAGCACATTTCTCCCGCTCGCCTCCCGGGGCCACGAGTACAGGGTCACCGCCTTCCCCGAGGCGCGCGCGCGAACTCCCAGCGGTCCGACTCGGACGCTCACCCGGGCCTGGGCAGGCTGCGAAGGCACTCCGGGTTGGCGGGTGGCGAGGGCTGGACGCTCGCGGGAAGCAGCCCGAGGAGCACCGGCCGCAGAACGGTCCGCGCGAGGCCTTCCCGGGACGCAGCTGACCCTCCACTTCTCAGCTCCCGCGCTCCTCTTGGACACTTCCCGTCCGGACTCAACGTCACTGCGCATGGACGGGGCTGACCAATCACGGTCAGACGGCCACGCCCACCCTGGGGGCGGGGATTGCGTCCCCGCGGCTCGCTCTCCGGGCCACTTCCTGCATGGAGGCGGGCTCGAGTTGGGCCCCGCCCAGCTCGTCGCGGCTGTGGTGTGCGGTGACGGATGACACCTCCCAAGGACCGTCGGCAGGGGGCGCCTGGTCACCGCGGCTGGGGGCTCCGGCGCCGTGGGCCTTCCCGCCACCGGTTGCAGCCGTCTGCGTGTGCTCTGGCCGGTAACCGGGCCGACAGAGAGGTGGGCTGTGTTAAATCAGGCCGCTTCCACCTCTTGGGTCGTCTTCTCCACCCACTTCTCTTGTGGCCCTTCTGGTACCGCATATCTGCCGGGGCTGCACCTGTGGCCACTACTCCCAGCTCTAAAAGCCTTTAGGCGAGTGGTTCTTAAAACGCGGTTCCAGACCACCAGCAACAAATCGACTGGGACCCGAGAGAAATGCAAGTTCTCAGGCCCATCCCAGACCTGCGGAATCGGGAACTAGCGGGGGGCGGGGGAGGAGCGGGGAGACGTTCAACAGGTTCATCAGGTGATTCTGAGGCAGGTGAGCTTGGAGAACCATTGCTTTAGGCAATGCTTCCATCCCAGCTGCTCTCTAGGTTATTTTGACATTTACAGTTTATGCCTTCTGCCTTTACTGTAGGGCAAAGATATATATATATATATATTTTTTTTTTCTTTGTGTGATTATAGTTTTTCATCTCTGAATTGCTGATGCTTTTCTTTCCGCTCTCCTTTGTTTTCTATGCAAAGTGTCGCTTCTGGCTCACCTAGAAGTGTCTCTTCCCCACCAATCTGAAGATTCTTTGTGATGTGACTAGAAAAAAGAAGTCCGGCTAATTGACCGATTGGGTAGTACCTGCCTGATTACAATAGTGTTATAAAAATAATTACAATAGAATATACTGAGTGAGAGAGTGGGCATATTTACAAAGGGCTGAGGAAGGTGGGGGACAGCAAAGAGGTGTTCCAAGGGAAGGGCCCTTTGAGCTGTGCTTGCAGAACGAGTTTTGTTAATGACAGATGATGGCCTTTTCCAGGTCCATTTCAATTCTGTGTTGCAGTGGTTGGTGACCCAGTGGTTTTTAGTTGTGGCAAGTTGTGTTTTCCCAAGAGAGCTGCTCTGACATCAGTTTTATCCTGAACTCTTCTGCTCGCACCTCTCCATCAAGAGGTGGAGTTTGTGATCTCTCCTTTTTAAAAAAGTCTTATTTTGTTGAAGTATAGTTGATTTACAATTGTGTTCATTTCTGCTGCACAGCAAAGTGATTAAGTTATATATATATACATATACACATATACATACACATTCTTTTTCATATTCTTTTCCATTATGATTTATCCCAGGATACTGAATATAGTTCCCTGTGCTATCTGGTAGGACCTGTTGTTTATCCGTTCTCTCTGTAATAGTTTGTATCTGCTAATCCCAAACTCCGAATCCTGTCTGAATCTGTTTCTGTTTCATAGAGAAGTTCATTTGTATCATATTTTAGATTCGACATAAGTGATAGCATATGGTTTTGTTTTTCTCTGTCTGACTCACTTCACTCAGTATGGTCATCTCTAGGTCCATCCACGTTGCTTCAAATGGCATTATTTCATTCTTTTTTATGGCTGAGTAGTATTCCATTGTATGTATATACCACATCTTCCTTATCCATTTGTTTGTCGGTGGGCACTTGGGTTGTTTCCATGTACTGGCTATTGTAAACAGTGCTGCTATGAACACAGGGGTATATGTATCTTTTTGAATTAGAGTTTTGTCTGGATATATGCCCAAGAATGGGATTGCTGGTTGTGATCTCTCATCTTCAGTCTGGGAAGATCTTTGTAACTGCCTGGACCAAGAGAACGTGGCAGAAGTGATGCTGAATGGCTTCCGGAGCTGAGTAGTGAAAGGTGGTGCAGCTTCCACCCACTGTCTTTCTTGAGCTGCATCCTTTGGGAGCCGTGAGCTGACAGGTAAGATGTCTGGCTGTTCTGCAGCTGCCACAGAAGGTCCACGTGGAAAGGTCACTTAGAGATGGAGAGCCATGTCCAAGGAACCCCAGCGGTTCTGTCCTTCAGATGTCCGAGTCGAAGGAGCCTTCAGACACGGTTCTAGCTCTTAGACTTTGAGCGACCCCAGCTGACCCTGAGGGAGCAGAGACAAGCCATCCCTGCAGAGCTCTGCCCAAATTGCAGATTTGTGAGCAAAATATAGGTGTTTTAAGGCCCTAAGTTTTGGGTGTTTTTTTACAATTTATTTAAAAATTTTTTTTGGCTGCATTGGGTGTTCGTTGCTATGCACAGGCTTTCTCTAGTTGCGGCGCGTGGGCTTCTCATTGCAGTGTTCTCTTGTTGCGGAACATGGGCTCTAGGTTCTCGGGCTTCAGTAGTTGTGGCGTGCAGGCTCAGTAGTTGTGGCGCACGGGCTCTAGAGCGCAGGCTCAGTAGTTGTGGCTCACGGGCTTAGCTGCTCCACGGCATGTGGGATCTTCCCAGACCAGGGATCGAACCCGTGTCCCTGCATTGGCGGGCGGATTCTTAACCACTGCGCCACCAGGGAAGTCTGTTTTGGGTGGTTTTTAGTCAGCATTAGAGGACGTGAACATTAGTCTCTGAACACAATCCCATTCTTCCATCATTCTCATTCCTACATAGCTTTGCAATGGTGTTTCCAAATATTCCTTAAGTGTTCTAGATTGGAGTCTACTCACCGATGACTTCCCTTTACGAGTACCCATTGCTAAGTTTGCTCACTCAGAGTCTTCCCTTCCATGGTGCCAACTGCCACCCCGGTCTCCCGCTGTGCCCCAGCTGGGGAGCTGGCGTCCAGCTCCTGCTTCCTTACTAAACAGGGCCGTGACCTGGGACACATCACTTCTTTGGGCTTCGATTGGTTGTACTGCCTGTCCAGTGAGAACAAGATGTGCCTTCCTGAAGGCAGAGGGATAGATACAAAATTGGACTCCCCCCCCCCCACCCGCTTTCGCTTCTAAGATCTTTGGTTCCAATTAATATTCATCAGATAAAATCACTCTAGAGTAAAATGAGTTGGCAGAGAACGATTTCTGCTATGTAAAGAAGGAGCATTGAAGGAGACGTCCAAAGAGGATCTACAGTGCTACCTGTGGGCGAGCAGCACAAACTTCTGGTGGGACGGTTGGCCTGTGAAGTTCAGGAAGGTGGGAGAAAAGACCCGGCTTAAGTTACATTACGTTGAATGGAGAGGAAAATCAGGAACATCTGGTGGACGTAGCCCATTGTCAAGAAGTTTTAAAAAATAATTACATAGCCGTGCAAATGGAACGCCTTTCATGAAAATGATCACGTGAAAAAGAGAATTACGTAAGTTATGATAACAGGAGGGTAAAGTTTGATAGTGATGTATGGAATTGCAGGACAGAATTTATAGGCAAGTTCTGATGATGAAAAAGGCAAGTGAACATGCCAGCATGAATTCAGATGAGTAGAACATGAAGCTACCAACATAGCAAAAGAAGGAAAAAGCTAGTGCCCAACGGTGAAGAGGATACAGAAAATAGGACCCTGTACAGTTGAAGAAAGTCAATGGAATTTCCAGATACTGCTCAATGAAGGAGTTGATTGCACTTAAAGACAAGGCAAATGGAAACAGCCAAAATATATGTGGATAGGTATGGAAATATGCATTAATAAGAATGGACCTAATTTTTTTCAATCACTAAGGATAAAAGACAACATATACATATCTATACAGTGCCGTGAGCCTTTTTGAAGATGATGCTTTCTAAATACAAAGTAATACCATCATTACTGTTCATGTATCCTCACTGCCCTTGCTCATTTGGTCAACAGCTGTTTCTCAATGTTTCCTTCCTCTAAATTCCATCACATTCTTGGTCTCGATACCCTCAGAAGCAAAGCACTAAGTCTTGGGGAGTATACTCGTTAAGCAGAGTTTAAGCCCCAGTTGTTCTGAATGAATGAAGACTTGGCCTAAGGATAGGAAAGGAAGAGGGCAATTTGCATTTTTAAGGAAAGCAGAAGAGTACTCTTAGAATATTTCCTTTTAGCCTCAAGGAAAGCTGTCGACTGGTGAATTTTAAGTATTTTTCTGGCCGATGGTAAAACCCCATACGCACTTGTATGGCTGAGATGCTGGAAAACTCAGGAGGTCAGAGCCCTGAAAAATGTAAAATCTGGGCAGTGCATGATATTTCTAATTCCTTTTTTCCCCCTCAGACTTTATAGCTCCTCATCCCTTACTCAAATCCCATCTTTAAAGCACATTGAATTAACCTATATATGTTTCCAATAAAGATATAAACTTTTCAAATCTCTTCTAAGTTTTGAGATCACAGTTTCAAGAATAATATGACTTTGTTCTATTGTTTAACCAAAAAAAAAAAAAAAAAAGCAGGTACAAACCTTTAATGCTCTATTCTCCTACCCACTCCCTTGTAGGAGCATGGTGAGACCCTCTTTCCTTAGTTCGGTCTTAATGTGTTTCTAGTTTCCAGCACAGACGCGACCTCCACCTTTGTGTCTTGTTGCCTTATGGTTGATGGGAGGATGCTTTTTTTCCTCCCAACCCCAGAATGAACCTTGGGAATAACAAAAAGAGTCAGTTTGCTGTGGAGGGGAACCCATCTTCTGAAAAGAAAGCTGACCCAGGAAATAGAGGATCTGGCTTCGACTTCAGCTCTTATGAAGGCTCCCCAACCCTGGGCAAAGCTGTAGATGCTGTCTCCTCACTTTGCCTGAGCTTTGTTAACGAGGAAGCAGAGAACGGCACCAGCCAAGGCTGGCACCTCCTCGGGCAGAGTGTAAGATGATGTTCGCTCGTCCACTCTTGAAGCTTTCCTTGGAGGGGCGTGGACAGAACACCTCTAGGCTAGCTCCTCATGGTCCTCAGGCTGAGACCACTGCAAGGAAGCGGGTTCTTGGAGGCTGGAGGGAATCCCCTGAGAGGAGTCGGGAGGTTATGTGATTTTAATCACGCTCTGAAAGCAGCACTGTTGATTTTCTTGTTATTCAGTGTTTCCCCCTTACACCCTCTTCGCTCCCTTCATGTGGAACTGCTCAGGGACATGAGGGATTTTGTCTCCTCTCTTTGCACCTTCTGTTCCCTCTTTCTAGGCTTCTCTCTTTCCCTGTAACCACCTAACGAACTCCTACTCATCCTTCAGGACTCAGGCGAAGTACCTCTTCCTCTGTGAAACCATCCCTAGCAATTAGGTCAGTGTATATACCTTACACTATACCTTACACTATTCTGATATAGCATTTATCACACTATATGGCAGTGTTAACATGTCCATTTCTCCTATTAGGTTGTGAATTCCCTGAAGGTATCCCCAAATCTAGCACAGCACCCCTCATTCCCACGTGCATTCATTTCTTCAACATATATTCTTCAATATATTTGTTGAATATATTCAACAAATATTTCTGAGCATCTAGTGATACTTGAGTATCTACTGCCAGGCCCTGTGTAGGTGCTAGAGATAAAGCAGTGAATAGGAAACACAAACCATGTGATGGGAGACAGACAATAAACAAATATCAATTGTTTGTCAGGTGGTGATAAAATAAAGCTGGGTAACACATATAGAACATTAAGAGGAAGGACATTTTAGATGGTTGTCCATTCAGGCTGCTATAACAAAATAGCATAGAGTAGGTGTCTTATAAAGAACAGAAATTTGTTTCTCACAGTCTGGAGGCTGGGATGTCCAAGGTCATGGTGCCAACAAAGTCAGTGTCTGGTGAAGGCTTCCAAATGGCTGTCTTTTCACTGTGACCTTACATGGTGGGAGGGACAGTGGAGCTTTCTGGGCCGCTTTTATACGGGCACTAATCTCATTCATGAGAGCTCCACCCTTATGACTTAATCACCTCCCAAAGGTCCCACCTCCTAGTGCCATCACCTCGGGGGTTAGGGTCTCAATATGTGAATTTTGGGGGAACACAAACATTCAGCCTATAGCAGACTCCCTAAGGAAGTGACATGTGAGCACAGCTTGCAGGAAGAATGAGTCACTTCCAAGGAGACGAATGTGCAGCACTGTGAAGAGATCCAAAGGCTGTGCAGTTACTTGCTCATTGCAGAATATACAATGACCATGAATTTTCTTTTTTTAAAAAAAAATTAAATATGTCTTCTGAAAAACTATGGCCAAATAGCATTTATCAGGCCAAGTAAAATGATTTTCTTAACGATTTTCTGGATAAGAGTCAAGCAAAGAGAAATGTGACCTTTCCATCAAGAGATATGTGTGCCTTTGTGTCATGAACCTCTGATGAAAAGCTTCTATGTCTACGTGCTGGGCAGGTCCTCATGTTTATTTAGGGTCTTGTCTAGGGAATTGTCTCTAGGTCTAAATGAAAACCAGGCAAACTCAGTATTTCTAAATGCTTACAGCTTAGGGCAATGCTCTTTTTTTGTTGTTTTTAAATATATAGCCATAGGAAAAAGCTAAAGGGTAGCATTACTCAAGAATGTACCCTGTATTGGCACATGAAAAGATGCTCAACATTGCTAATTACTAGAGAAATGCAAATCAAAACTACAATGAGATACCACCTCACACTGGTCAGAATGGCCATCATCAAAAAGTCTACAAATAACAAATGCTGGAGACGGTGTGGAGAAAAAGGGAACCCTCCTACACTGTTGGTGGCAATGTAAACTGGTGCAGCCACTATGGAAAACAGTATGGAGGTTCCTCAAAAAACTAAAAATAGGGTTGCCATATGATCTAGCAATCCCACTCCTGGGCATATATCTGGACAAAACTCAAATTCAAAAAGATACATGCACCCCTATGTTCATAGCAGCACTATTCACAATAGCCAAGACATGGAAGCAACCTAAGGGTCCAGATGAATGGATAAAGAAGATGTGGTGCATACGTACAAAGGAATACTACTCAGCCATAAAAAAGAATGAAATAATGCCATTTGCAGCAACATGGATGCAACTAGAGATTCTCATACTAAGTGAAATAAGTCAGACAGAGAAAGACAAGTACCATATGATATCACTTATATGTGGAATCTAAAATATGACACAAATGAACCTATCTATGAAGCAGACACAGATTCACAGACATAGAGAACAGACCTGTGGTTGCCAAGGGGGAGGGGGGTGGGGGGATGAAGTGGGAGTTTGGGGTTAGCAGATGCAAACTATTATATATAGAATGGATAGACAATAAGGTCCTACTTCTATAGCACAAGGAACTATATTCAATATCCTGGGATAAACCATAATGGAAAAGAATATGAAAAAGAATGTATAACTGAATCACTTTGCTGTACAGCAGAAATTAACACAACGTTATAAATCAACTATACTCCAATAAAATAAACTAAAAAAAACAATGTACCCTGTATCAAAATTCCATTCATTGTTCTTCATTTTAATGCCACACCTTTCTTTGTGTTAATTGATTGTAGGCATGGCACAATTTTGAGAACTTCACCTAACAAACGAAATGGGTCATTCCACTTCAGACTAAAGTTTATTAAAATAATTTTTTCTGTATAGAGGCAACTGTTAGAATACAATCAACTTTGTCTGCATATAGATAGTGGTTTCCCTGAGCTGACAATATACAGTAAGATTTATTTTAAAATTTTCCTAAGTTCCAAACTTTCTAATTAGAATTACAGAGATGGAATTGTATTATAATTGTTACCATTTTGTTTTCATTTCTACACGGAGGATCTGTAAATTATACATCTCTTGAGGTGTCAGTACGTGAAATAATAGGGAATAAGAGGCTTGGGTTAATATAAAAATGTGAAATTTAAAAATTTGTGACATCTTAAAAACTTTTGGCATTGTATCTAAATTTCTTCATTTAAACACTTACAGATTTCTCACTGGTAAAACTAAACATTTTAATTGAGCTCCATATTCACCCTCTATCAGACGGCTAAAGAATGGCATGATTAATTATGTTCCATAATTTTACTATTAGCTAGAACAGATAATGTATTGATAATAATTCCACCTTTAGGGTATCCAAAAGTGATTTTAAAAATTATATTTTCAATTTATGCTATGTTCAGTTATAAAAATATTTTCAGCTGAAAATACTGAAATTTGGTCATGAAATTGTGTTAATTGTTGGTATCTTTGGAAACAAGAACCAGAAACCTTGGGTCAGTTGGTCTGTCAGAGCTGATCTTGCTGTGAGCAGCTGTCATCCTGTGAGCTGCTAACTCACTAGAATCAATAAGATTTGGATGTGACCCATGGAGCTCTGTGAGGGATGAAATTACTTTGGACTTTTCCCTGTTGGTGGGGAAGTGAGATCATACATTTCCCAGTCACCCTCTTTGTTTCGTCTTAGACATGTTTACTTTAAGAGAGAAATTCAGCTTGACCCTGAACTTTACCCTTAGCTAGAGGCTGCTTCTAGGCTACAAGTTTAATTCATTTCTTTTAGAGGCCTACTCACATACCTATGAGCAGGAATAAGCTATTTGTCCATATTTTTCACTTTTTTTTTTTTTGGTATAAGTAGAGCTAGCAAGACTCAGAGGCTAGTGTCTCTTGACAATGAGACCAATGAGACCAACAGACCTGAACACTTGGAGGAATTACAAATAGAGACCTGAAGTCCTGGGGAGTGGGGTTGTGTGTGTGAGTGTGAGAGGTATTGTGTAAAATTATCAAAGCCCAACCTGATACTGGAGATGTTAACTGGTATGCATAATATTTAGGATATGGTCATTTATGTTGACAAATATATGTAGTTTAAAAATTTTTTTTGATCCTTTTCTTTTTTTAATTTCTTTTTTTGTTATTTAATTTTTATTTTATATTAGAGTCTAGTTGATTTACAATGTTGTGTGAATTTCAGGTGTACAGCAAAGTGATTCAGTTATACATGTACATATATCTATTCTTTTTCAGATTCTTTTCCCACATAGGTTATTACAGAGTATTAAGTATTACTCTTTTTGATTGAAGTATAGTTGATTTATAACATGTAACTGTTTTAGTAATAAACATTTTTTAGGCATTTGATGAAGTATGGAAAACAATAAGCCATTTAACATCACAAGTTCAATCTAGGCCCTGCACTCCTCTTTCTGACCCCATCCGTCTCCCCCTCCAGAGGTAACAACTGGTGTTCCTCACTCCCAGGCATGTTTACATAGTTTATCAAAAATAATATGATAATATAAAAATTGTGGGCTTCCCTGGTGGCGCAGTGGTTGAGAGTCTGCCTGCCAATGCAGGGGACACGGGTTCGAGCCCTGGTCTGGGAAGATCCCACATGCCGCGGAGCAACTGGGCCCGTGAGCCACAACTACTGAGCCTGCGCGTCTGGAGCCTGTGCTCCGCAACAAGAGAGGCCGCGATAGTGAGAGGCCCGCGCACCGCGATGAAGAGTGGCCCCCGCTCGCCGCAACTAGAGAAAGTCCTCGCACCGAAACGAAGACCCAACACAGCCAAAAATAAATAAATTAATTAATTAAAAAAAAAAAGGATGCCATTATTTGGAAAAAAAAAATTGTGTGGTGTGTGTGTACGTGAATCAGTTAGGATAACTCATGGAATGTAGTCATAAAGCAACTTTGTTTTTGTCCCTTTACATTATTTGTTGGGTATAGTTCTTCCCTGTCGATGGATGAAAACTGAGGAAGGTCCATGATTGCTCTTGTCACTGTTTGTTGGAAAAAAGAAGTCCCATGATCACAGTCCCAATTCAGTAATTAAAATGTTTTGTTATCATCAGAACCCCCCTGGAGAAGGGTGCCATACTGGGGCTTCGCATGGGCCTCCGATGGCCGCCCGGGCACTCAGCCGTGGCCGTGGGCAGATCGGCGGTGGAGAAGTCCACGTGGTTGAGCCACATGCGCCCCCCACCCCGCTGCCAGGACCATTTCACGCGGCCCCACGGAGCAAGCACCAGGGCCGTGGGAGGAGGCTGGCAGACAGCAAAGGGTTTTCCACTTCCGCGGTGAGAAGGAACCTTTGCAGAGGACGCTCTCCGATGGGCACTCATGTGGCGTGGATGTCGTCACACTCAGATCTGAACCTGCTCCGAGAGGTCCTCACCAGGTTCCCCTGCTCCTACGGGGCTGCGGGCTGACCCTCTGGCCACGCCCTGAATCTGTGCGCACACTCAGATCAGGCCCTGCGCATCCCTTCCACCGGCCGAAACTCCAGGAAGCCTGGACCGGGGAGCCAGAGTTGACGCTGTGCACAGGTCAGTTTTCCAGAATGTAGAGAAGACACCGAAGGAGAAAGGATCCGAGGGGCAAAGAGACTGTCCCGCCCACCGCACGTGAGCGTGCGTCCAGCTCTGCATTCTGTCCCATATAATGCGAGCCTATTCTTGCTCCAAAGCCACGCATATCAGCCCTAGGACTCGGCATGCCTGGCTAGTTGCAGGGCATGTCCCTTCACTTTCCCTAGAATCAGCAGGTCAAGTTCCATTAAAAAAAACCCCAAAAACCCTTATTGACACTTTGATTGTCAGGCCAATAAGTTCTTAAGTTCCTAATAAGCTTGTCTGTTAAGTGAACTGACTAGATTAAGTTTTACCCTGTGAGCCTTTTAAATGCCCCCAGTTTCAGAGGCATTTTTATTTTCTGCCTCTGCAGCTGCGTTTTATTCTGACACCACACATTTCCTTGATAAATAGAAAAATTGTATTCACTTCAAAATCCACATAGAACTTGGGAATAGAAAACAATGTACACAAGCAACTTTTTCTTTTCCGCAGAATTTTCTCAGTTTCTATCAGGGATCTGATTATTTTTAATGTATAGCTCTTGCTGGCAGGGGTTGGTAAAGTTTCTACTGTCAATATGATTGCTGTTGATAATTCCGGTTACTTAAAAAGATGATTTTTCCTATCCTCAGGTAGTCCCTCCATATCATTAGATATGAAGTGAGGATTTTTCTCTGCAGTATTAAGAATGCCCCAAACATCCTGTTAGGCCTTTCCTTTCTTGTTTAACTGAAGCACTCCTCATTTTAAAATTACACAGTAACATCTACAATTATGTTGATTTTCATAATCCTTCAAATATCTAAGAAACTAGGAATTGGACTAAATAAAACATTTGTAAATTGTACGAGATGCACAAAGATGTGCAAGAGTTGTGCACACCAATCCTTTAATTGGAAAGAAAAGGTCACAATACATCTAGGTTTCTGAGTCCTTGCATATCACAGAATCTGAACTCCTACAGTTATGCTGTTTGGCATTTATTTGGTTGTTCAAAGAAGACTAATTGCTAAAACATTGTGAATACAAGTTATGATGTTCATTTCCTGGCAATAAACTGGTCTGTGAAAATATGAAGTAACAGAATATAAACAGAAACATTAAGATTAAGAACAACAGATCTGTACTTCCCTGGTGGCGCAGTGGTTGAGAATCTGCCTGCCAATGCAGGGGACACGGGTTCGAGCCCCGGTCCGGGAAGATCCCACATGCCGTGGAGCCACTAAGCCCGTGCGCCACAACTACTGAGCCTGCGCTCCAGAGCCCGTGCGCCTAGAGCCCGTGCTCCACAACAGGAGAGGCCACCGCAATGAGAAGCCCACGCACCACAACAAAGAGTAGCCCCCGCTCGCCACAACTAGAGAAAGCCCGCGCACAGCAACGAAGACCCAACGTAGCCAAAAAAAAAAAAAAAAATTAAGTAAAAATAAATTGAAAAAAAAACAGAACAACAGATCTAGCAGCCAATGGACTGATTTTTAGCTGCCACCTCCCACCCCAACTGCCTTTAAAAAAAAAAAAAAAACTCTGTATGAGAAAAAGAAATTCTTCAAAGTGATTTATTAATCTGAAGATTAAAGATTTCACTAACAAGGTAAAAAGTGATAGCACAAAGTTAAATAAATTCTTAACAAGGTCCATAAATACTTATTACTCAGATACTATTTAAAAAATCTGAAAATTCTGCTGGCATAAATTTGTTTTAACTTGACAATGATACTTAACTGAAGATCTTTGGTTTTGTCCGATTTATAAAATTATTTCTTTTTGCAAGTTGGAGGCTTAAAAAATTTTAAAGTAGGCATTAAGTTCCTAGTTTCCTAGTTTTAGGCAGAATTTCTCAGAACTTCACATCTGCACCATTTAAGGTTTATGGGAAGAACTTAGGATACAATACAGAAGGGCCATAACCTTTATTTGATCACGTAATTCTGTTTACTCATTTTGCAGCAAAATACATGTACCACTGTCCTATCCTAGAACTTGGGTGGTCTAGAACCTACATTTTGGCATTCACCATTCATGGCAAATAAGATGTTAATCAGACATTTGCTATCCTCTACACATTTCCACGTTTCCAGTACTGCAGAGTACTTGTATAAAACCATTTACTTCAGCTCTTGTGGGAGGAATAAAATCCTTCACATTTTACACATCTGCAGATTAAAGTTGGTCATTGTGTAATGGTTATATTTATTGATGTTTATCCTCCACCGAGGCACAAACGATGAGGAGCACTTTGACCTATTTCAATTAGTATTTATACCATTGAGTAGCGGTATTTGCAAGCCTGTTTGATTCATTCTAGCTGCTAAATGAGCGACAAGCACATCCTTCATACAGTCTCTTGTAACTTTGTACAGAGAAGTCTAGTTAGTAAGGACTTCAATGAATACAAAGTGTCATTCACGCTTTATGAGGTCCTAGAAAACTTTGAAAAGTGGAAACTTTCTCAAAGTGAACGTTTATCAGGAGGTTCAAGAAGTTTAAAGAATTCAGGAGAAAAATACTTTAAAATGTTTTCTGGTTTTAACCACAGCTAGATTTAACACAACACACTGGCAAGGCCAATGACATACAGAATAACAAAAGGACAAAGTATGCGTAGGAGGCTTATTCGTTTTTTTCATTACCTATCTACTTCAGAAGTTTTGAATGCAATTCCTTTCCTTTCCCTGGGAATTCCTGATCCAGAGGAAAAAGGTCACTGAAATCCTCAAGAATAGTTACCTCTAGGCAAGTCCACTCTAATGGAGTTTAAGCCACAGATACTGCCTTTTAGAACAAGACTTTATAAGGGGAGTTTACCAGCCACTATCTTATCAAGCCAGCCAAACACCTTACTAATGAAGATGTAGTAAAGTAACTCTGTTAATGACCTGTCAACTTACATCTCGTGCATTTACACACTTCACAAATAGCTGAGTGCCAAGTGTACGTAGCACTGTGCGGGACGCTGGGACTTAGGGATGGATGCAGGGTGAAGGAGGAGTCACCCCTGCTCTCAGGGCATTCGAGGCGCTAGGTGGGGCGGCAAGGGGGAGGGCAGGGAAGTTTTGAAATCAAAGTCGGCATGAATACTCTGACTTCCTTTATACGAGACTGAAACAAACAACAAAACAAGGAACAAAGCCTGTCACTCTTGAGAAGCAACGACGCGGACCCAGGAACTAGGGCCAAGTGGAATATGGAAGGAATTTGTCGGAATATAGTCTCTATTTTATAAGCAGTTACTCTCTGCAAAGGCATTTCATTTAAAAAAACTGGAGTCATCAGATGATCCAAGATTGTCACAGCACTGGGATACTTTTTTCCTAATGAGACATTCCAATCTCTTATTTCTGTAACTGAATACATTTTGACTATTAGGGGCTATTTCTTGGTTTTTACCTATTTAGCTAACATGTCTGCACTTGAGATAAAGCATGTAAAAAACTGCAAAGTGTGACAAACTGTATAAATGTCAGACGTTTGTTTAAAAATACTAAGCTACACTGAACCAGGGATTCTTGTAGTATTGTCTATCTGCCAAATTTAATACCATATCACTTATCACTTTACCAAGTCACACCAAATATGACACAGAGACAATTTGTTTAAGAAAAGTTTTACTAATGTGTTAATATTTCAGCAAAGTTATTGCAACGGGTTTAAAAGGCAGACAGACACACTATTATAGGCTATAAAGTAACAAGTTTCATACAATTAAAATATTACATAGACCTATGGGATTTACTGAATAACTAACAGACCCATAAAAGAAATTAAATCTGAAAGGTTAAATCCAGTATTAGCACCTACAATATCTCTGAAAGTAAAACTTTTAACCGTTTCATTCTCTCCTAGTATATGTCCTTTCTCCCAAATACAGTGCTCTCAAACCCCAAAGATGAAGGGCACAGGAAGTCCCAATACTAAGAACACACAGCCGAAAAGAAGAACTAGAAACAGTGACCCAGACTTGAGAGTTTTAGTTGGAAATCACTTAACTTACTGAACTTGAACCAATCATAGTATTTCTGTGCACTGAATACTGTATATGAGGAAAGTCTAGGAATCATAAGGTTTGCCAGTAGGGATAGTTAAAAATTAGCAATATATAGTATTATTCCTATCAAATGTTTTTCTCTTAAGTTATAACAAAACTATAATTAAAATATTTATTAACACTTGCTCATTCAGGGACACAGCAGGGACATTTGTGTTTGATGGTTTAGCATCCACTTTATTGTGCTTACTTACTTTTATAAGGAAAAAGCAACACATACCACATCTTCCCAATGTTCAAGGTAATGCAGTATTAACAGAATTCTCAAAAAAAAAAACCCAAAAAACAAAAACCTGGAAATTGCATTAAATACTGCTTTAATCAGGAATTGCTACAATAAAACAAGTAACATTATACATTATTTTTCCAATGAGCTTCAGTTTGAGAAACTGAACAGCAGAACTTGATCTTTAAGCTCTGAGTCATGGCAAAACTGGTAATTCTCTGAAATCTGGGAGATGCATTAGCAAAACCAGACACAGCCCACCCTTCACCGAAGTCCTGGAGAAAAGCGTTTTATGAATTTGGGGGAGTACGACTGAGCACTGGCTAGTTTACGACTTGCTGAAGCCCAAGGAATGACGAGAACCACCGGCCCTGGTGGCAGGTGAGAAATAACCTGCGTTGGGCTCACCAACTGCATATTTTATTAATGGCTTTGAATAAAGAAAGTGAAATGCTTCATTGCGTTTTCTCAAAAACTAATCAAAAGATTACAGAGTCCTACACAATTTGGAGACACAAAGTGGATGCTGAGCGACTAGAGGTCACTCCAGGTGTGGAATTTTACAAAGTCAGTCCTTGGAGTGAATGGCACCGTGGCTCTGGCAGCAGATACGAAGGAATGATGCTCTGGAGAGGAGGTGGGGGACACTCTGCGGTCGGCCGGTGGACAGACGAGGGTCCCAGCTGGAGGTGGGCCTAGAGTTAGAGGCGAGAAGAAAAGGTTTTAGAAAGGGGTGCTAACTAACCTCCAAACACAGACTGATGGGAGCTCCTCGTACGTGGGCTACACTCCATGAAGCCAGGCGCTAGCTAATAAAATCCCTGGATCTGTACTACCTGCCGGAGTGAGCACACAGCTCGACGGTCTAGAGAGCCAAGGCTGTGCATTTCCATCTCTGACCAATCCTGTCAGGAGAGGTAGCACAGCACGGGGCAGGCGGCCAATCCGGGGCCTGCCCACCTCCATGACTGCCTGCCCTGTTTTTGGCCTTGCACAAGTAACTTAGGTTCTCTGTGCCTGAGTTTCCTCATCTGAAAAACAGGGATAACATTATCTACCTCACAGGAGTGTTGTGATAATTAAAATGAAGCATTTAGAAAAGTACAGGCACATGGAAGTGCCAACAAACGTTGGTTATTTTTATGATCACTTATTTATTGTGACAGAATAATGACATATTCTGTTTTTTGAGTAAAGAAGACAATCTTAATCCAAAGAGAGAAAACACCATCAGTCTACTTAATAATAAAGGTATTGAAAAAATTTAAATATTTTAAAAGGAGCAAAATATTTTGTTCAAAGCTCTTTTTTAAAAAAAAGGCCACCTCCATGATTTGTGTACTCTTCTGTTAAATCATCAATTTAATTCCCATATAATGCTTCAACCTGCAGACACCATGTAGACTTAAGAAAAATTATAGAACTGAATTCATTATTCTTATAGTTTTCCCCCTCCTCCAAGACCTCAGCCCACACAGGATCCTGGGTCTGAGGGACACATAGCTCGGAAAGCTAAACCGCACTGAACAAAAATATCTGCATTCACGAAATTACCACAAGTTCCTACTGTAAATCTCATTTGAAAATTTCACTGTTGTTGAATGTTGATAGATTGGTCTCTGGTGTGTAATTGCTCCAAACCCCTCACCACCTCAGAAAACCAGTGTATTGAGCAATAATCGCTGCAAAGTGAGCCATGATGACAAATGGATCGGGCAGAGTCAGTGCAGCTACAACCGATCAAACAAACTCATCCCAACGGCACGTCACAAATACCACATGTAGGGCTCCTGGTTGCTCGTTTGAGAATTACCAGTTTGGAAACTGCACGTGAGAAAGTGCATGAATAGGTAACACTAAGTGTTCCAAAACAAAGCCTCAGTAAAGAATAAAACACCGAGCAGAGGGCGTCATTATTTAGGTTTGTGGCTTGTAAGAATCTGTGTGACACATTCCCTAGAGCTAAAAGAAGGCAGCTTTGTAGGATTCAACAAATGGCACAGGAGCAGACAAAACGTACTTTTAAAAGGTAGTGAAAAAGAAAAGAAGGGGATAAATACTTAGAATAATCTGATCAACTCTTTCCTTTCTCCACGTCTCTGCTGCTGCACGTACTTAGAGGAAGTACGGTGTAAAAAATAGGGGTTTTATGGTCCATCAGATTTGGGTTCATGTCTCAATACCCATTAGCTGTGTGACTTGGAGAACATCGTTTAATATATTTGTACCTTGGTTTGCTTATCTGTAAAGTGGGGGAAATCCTCTGCAGAATCTTGTGAGAATTGGAAAACACCGTTTGTATAATAGCGGGCACATAGCAGGTACCCTCAAAACGGTAGCTACTATTATGACTGTTGCCCTGCGAAGGAAGTGGTCTGCTTTGGTAGAATCTGTTTCTGCGCGGCCTGTGAATTAGTGATGGATGCCTGCAGACAAAGTCAATCAGGCAAGCACAGCAGCAGAGCACTATTGGGAGGCAGAGCACATGACTGAACTTGGCAGAAACAGTGAAGTACAATGTTTTCGTCACTTAGAAGGCTGGGCTAAGGTACTGTGGCTTCCACGTGATACTTCCTATAGATTCCCATCAGTATTCACCAATTTGTTTCTCACTTGTTCTAGGTCATTATATGGATATATAAGAACATAAACATTCTAAAAAGAATGAAAATTTATGGTTCTACCCACTAGAGGTAAGTGTTCTTCTAAAGGGCTATGAAGCCACTTAAATAAATGAAATAGTCAGAATCTCCCTACCCCACTCTGAAATGTTTCTTTGGTTATTAAAGCCATTTGTCACTTAGGCAGGGAAATCTCTGAACTGATTCTTATATGCAAGACCCATCTATTAAAATGTCTAGGATAGTTCTGAAATATTAAAATAAAATAAGATGCCTCCCCCACCAAAAAAACCTCTCAAAACCCCCAAAACAAAGTAACAACAAAACCAGTCTGAAAACAATACAGGGGGAAGAAAAAAAATCAGGATTAAATTCTCTATCACTTGGGTTATAGAATTTGGGTTAAATACACATTTTAAATATCAAGCCAGTACAGAGAATAAGCCACTACTTATGGTGCAGGGAAGAAAATACATGCATCCTACAAAATTACAAAAATTGCACATAAATCATATAATTTCATTTTTACCTTTAATCCTACGGTTTATCTTCCACTGCTCATGCCTCTGTCTTCATAAATAGTAATTTCAATCTAAGCAGCATGGCTGTTAAGAAAACACACTAGAGAACAGAACACAGAAAAAGGGACCACGGCGAGATGATAGGTACGATCTGTGCAGACTTGTCTTTATTTATTTTAAATTATTACTTAATTTAAAATTCTTATTTAAATAATTAAAAATAATTAAATTATTTAAATAATTAAAAATTAAATTATTTGCTTTATTTTGAATTATTAAAATTTTCTCCTGCTTGAGTTAAACACGATGTTTTCTACACCCTGCTAAAAATTTACGAACTGTAATTGCTTGTAGTATACCACATGTAGCTCCTCCCCAAACACTGATTATTCAATAAAAAAAAAAAAAAATCTGAAAAAGGATGCTTTATTGTAGAACTAAGGGGGGGCTCTTAACTGAGCATCCATGGAGGTAATGAAGTCAGGGGTTCAAAATGCCCTGAAATTATGTGCAAACTTTTTCTTGGGAGAGGGCTCACAACGTCTAAAAGTTTAAGAACCATTGCTGCTGAGTATAATAAAACTGTTGAAATTATTATCAGCCGGAAGGCCTGGGGTTATCTGACCTAGGTTTTAAAAAAAATTTATTTTACCCAGTTATTTATTTTACTCCCATTATCAAGCTAAATTAGTTTTTTTGCAATTTTATTTATGAAATTCACTTCGTGATTTTCAAAGCTTGCTGCCTCTAAAAATAGGCGCAGTATGTCAAAGGTAATGAAATGATACATCTGGCAGCTGTGGCTGATTTCAATGAGCCAGATGAACCCACGGATCTGTGATTCATCTGGACAACCTTGCTGCACATTAGGAGTTCATGCATTTCAAAGGGGGCTTTGGGTCCAGCCTCTGCAGCTGAAATGCATGACTCACACCACTCCCATTATTACTACAAGATGCCACAGAGCCACCAAGATGACGGCAACCCGAGCACTACACAACGCACAGAGACCAGCGTGATACAGAGGAAGGAGAGGCGTGCGTCAAGGGCTGGAGCTGGGGGGCTCACGGCGGGTGTGCCTTCTCACAGAAGAGTCCTAGGGCAAGTACGGCAGAAGGGAGTTAAATTCTCTCCGGCCGCTGCTTCACAGGACCAATCAAAAGGTTCTGTTTACAGATATTGAGACCTCGTGATCTAGGCTGAAAAGATACAACTCGAAGTCCTCTCTCGATGGGATCTGTCAGGAGGAGGCCTTGGGGAGCATAGATCTTCTCATTCTGCTCTTGAATGTATTTGGAGACTTTCTTCAGAACCTGACAAAAAGAACCACCACAGCTTTTTATAAACTTCATCAGATTTCCCTGTGAAGCATCAGCTGGACCTCAAAATATTCAGGCAGTGGAATTAGTTTTCAAAGCAAGAATGGGTGTTCACGTGGAGGGACGGCTCTGACTACGTGGCTAAGGCCACGGGGCTCCCGACACCGCCGACCCCCAGTCCCGAGCACCGTCCACGCGGTCCAAGTGCCACCGCAGATGCGGCCTCACGGCGGCACAAGAGCCACGCCCTCCCCCTCCCCTCCCGGTCACCTTCATCCTGGTTGCGGAGAAATACAAGGTGACTATACACACGAGGGTTAGTATGCTTTCCCCTTCCCTACTTGTGAAGTGCGCATCATGTGACCTCTTCTGATATCAAGGACAGCTCTTGGCCTTCTCCTTAATACTTAAGAACTGCTTCTCGGGACTTCCCTAGAGGTCCAGTGGTTAGGACTCGGCGCTTTCACCGCTGAGGGCCCAGGTTCAATGCCTGGTTGGGGAGCTAAGATCCCACAAGCTGCGTGGCGCAACCAAAAAAAAAAAAAGAGAGAAAAAAGGAAAAAAAAGAGAACTTCTTCTCTCCTTTGTACATTTTCATCAAATTTTTTTTTTAAGGCTTTTTTATTATTTATTTATTTATTTATGGCTGTGTTGGGTCTTCGTTTCTGTGCAAGGGCTTTCTCTAGTTGCGGCGAGCGGGGGCCACTCTTCATCGCGGTGCGCGGGCCTCTCACTATCGCGGCCTCTCTTGTTGCGGAGCACAGGCTCCAGACCCGCAGGCTCAGTAACTGTGGCTCACGGGCCTAGTTGCTCCGCGGCATGTGAGATCTTCCCAGACCAGGGCTCGACCCCGTGTCCCCTGCATTGGCAGGCAGATTCTCAACCACTGCGCGCCACCAGGGAAGCCCCCATTTTCATCAATTTTAACTAATGATACAAGGTAGGCCTACAACAAAGGGAGCCCAGTGAGTCTAAAACTGGAAAGTTTATTCCCTTTACCAAGCATGCGCGTGCTGGCTGCCACGGAGGTTCTGATGACAAGTGTCTTATATCATTTCCAGGCCTGCATGGGGCGCTGCTCTGTAGCTTGCTCTTGTGCCCTAGATGGGAACCTCAACCTCACTAAACCTTGTAAGTTTAGTATTAAGGTTGTAAAAGTCAAAGCAAATGTAGACAAAAACCAGATAGGATACAAAGGAACTTCTGGAAATTGCCAAATCTCCAGCTTTAATAAGGGCAATTCTGAAACAGATAACCTAGAAGAAAATAAATTTTAATAGCTATATACAAAATCAAAGAGTTACATGTTTTATTTCAGATTCAAAGTCATTATAATCCTTTTCTGGCTCTAATCTTCAAAGAGGCTTTGATCCAATTCTTTAATTACTATATGTTTTCTTAAATTCACACTACCAGAATATGATAAAGTCACAGATAAATGTGATCACAACATAAAGGGAAAAAAGAACTGTATGAAAATGAAGTTGGAAATTAAGAAATGATTTATGTGTGGGTCTATAATATACCAGGCCAAACTAACAAATTAGGATGTTAAAATTTAGGTGCTTTGGTATAAGTTGATTTAGAATTTAAAACTCTATGTGGTCTGTATAATGAATTTTCTCATTGAAGGAAAATAAATAGTTTATTCAGGTTACATCTTTGGGGAATAATACAATCTAACGTTTTACACTTTTAAAAAAAGAGCGTGATATTATTAAAAGAGCAATCTGCAGGGTTATGAAGTAATTTAAGAATACTATTTCTAAAGAAAAGAGCTTTTCACCTAATTATCTGAAGTACATATGTCATTCTCCTATTTTCAACTCTCAAAGAATGTGAGCGGTGCTCGGTCTTTATGGGCGCTATCTTTCTATCAGCGTTTGTCAATCATGCTAAAATGTCAGGGGGAAGGAAGTAGCCCATGAAGATGCCCAACTCAGGACCCTCCATCTTCTCTCCAATTTCCTTCTCAGCTCACCTGCCAGAGGTGGAAACTGGACAGCCAGTCTCCCCTCACCCCAGTCCATTTATACTCGGGGGGACACTCAGAAAAATGCCTGCATGGCTGGTTTCAAAGAAAGAATTCCTTCAGAACAGCTTTCCTCCCTGTCTCCTTGGGTACAGGTTACTAGCAAAGAAACAGCATTCCTTTACGCGATTCAAGCAGAACTGTGTCATGCAAGGTTTTTATTTAAACTTTAATAACATTCATGGGCACTTGGGTATCAGTTCAGAAAGAAAACAATTAGTTTTCTTTTTGTATAAGTTCCAAATCCTCTTACGGTATTGTGGTGAAGGCAGCATTGTCCTAACCAAGATGCTTTTAAACTCTTAGTGTCATTAGCGATAGGAAAGCATTAATATGAGTCAACTCATACCTCATCCCAGACAGGACAAAGCAGCATTCTCACCCCCAAGAAACCTTATGTTGACATATTACTCATACTTTATTATTTTTGGTAAATCAATGTTAAAACAAACTATAATACTGAACAAAATTATCTCTGTTATCTTCAAACACTCAATAAAACCTCAATTTATATAATATTTACAAAGCTAAACACTCAAACCTCAGGAAAGACTATTATCCTCCCTGAGAATACTAAACCGGAGAAAGCCTACCAGACCCTCAAAGAAAGATATCCTACATGAGGCTGAGTGAGAGCACCAGGATTTCAGTATTTTCAGAAAGATCTAAGCTCCTCTGACTGTGCTCCGTTCAGATCACAGCCCATGGGCAGGAGGGATGTCTTCTGGATGATGAACACAGCAGACGGCTCCTGAGAGGAGAACCTTCCACAAGCCCATTTGTTCCCTGATCATAATGGGCAGCAACAGAGAGGAATAACACTGAAGCCTTTATCTTCATTTTAAATCAATGAATAGCACATTATAGGAAAAAAAAATGCATGATTGTTCTAGTGGGTTTTAAAAGGCCTATTTACAATTTTCAAAAGTTTAACCCACGTGACTAGTGTAAGCACAATTATATTTGGCTTACTGTTTGTAGATTAGAAGTTTTAGTGTTTAAAACAATAAAGGCTACTAAATGACTCAATCCTGTCCTTTCATAAAGTAGAAAATAACAGCACAGAAATTCCTAAGGGACAAACTGGAGAGAGGGAGTGGCTGGGTATCAAAAATACAGATACATGTTTAAAATGTTTTCTTTTAAAAGTACAGGTACATTGTATCTTAATTATGACCATTCCAGTTATTTACTTTGCATGATCTAGTTATTCCTGTCGTTTCTAAAATAAAATCATGTATTTATAAAAAGTGACCATGCCTTTAATTTTGGTTTCTTGACTAATTTTACTTGGTTTTTACTTGTGTTATTAATACTTACTCTGTAAAAAGAAAGAGACCTTAACTAGACTTATAAAGTAGTACCTTATATGTTACCTATGAACGCAAGTCCATTATATTTCTGACACTGAGAACTTCCTTCCAAGATTAATAATCAAAAAGATTTTAACTAAGGGTTGCTAAATGTTTTAGTAGATAAATAAACTAGCAGCTGCTAAAAAAGATTACTTATACACTTGAAATAAAAAAAAACTGAACATGTAAGTTCACAAATATCTGATTAAAACATACACATATATATATATATATATATATATACACTAACTTAATTTTTAAATCTATCTTAAGAAAACTTTATTAAGCATCTACCACATATAAGGCAATTTACTAATTCTAAGACCCATTTTTTTTTTTAGATTTACCTTTTTTTAAAATTGAAGTATAGCTGATTTACAGTGTTGTGTTAATTACTGCTGTACAGCAAATTGATTCAGTTATACATGTATATACATTCTTTTTCATATTCTTTTCCACTATGGTTTATCACAGGATACTGAATATAGTTCCCTGTGCTGTACAGTAGGATCTTGTTGTTTATCCATTCTCTACGTAATAGCTTACATCTGCTAACCCCAACCTCCCACTCCATCCCTCCCCCAGCCCCCTCCCCCTTGGCAAACACCAGTCTAAGACCCATTTTATGGTTGAGAGAACTCAGACTTGGAGAGATTAACTTGTCCATGATCTCATCATTAGTAAATCACTTGGCTGGCACCCAATTACCAATTTCTTTTTACAACTGAGGTCAGAAGCAGGTACCTGTATCTATTGTAGCAACTGCACACAAATAAACAAAAGTTAATTAAAATCTCATCAACAAATTTAAAAGCTATAGTGAAATGAGAATTCAAGCATCTAATACTCCACTAAGCATGAATAAAATACTCTGGAGGATGTATTTCTACCTTAAATTGACAATATTACACACGTCTTTAATGGCCACCCGGGATGACTGTTTTTACCCACCGCGCTCAGTGGCTCCTCAGGGGGTCCAGGCTCCACCACCAGCGCATCGCCTGAATTTGTTCACCTCCTTCCGTCCCTGCTGCTCTGCTCCCCGTCCAAGCTATCATCTTCCCTCTCTTGCCTGGACTTGTAGGGAGCGTCTTACTTCCACTTTTATACCTTTCCCCCCCAGAGCCAAGGAATCTCTTTAAAATGAAAATCTAGTCCTATTATTACTCCTGCTTAAAACCTTTGAGTGGTTCCTCCTTGCAGGGAAATAAAATCTAAGCCTCTTTCCACGGAGCACACACTCCGGGAGGATGCAGGTCCCCTCACCTCTCGGGTCGCCTCCGCCCTCCTCTCCCCACGCCGCGCTCCGCATGGGGGACGCCCGATGTTCTGCATACACTCATCCCTCCGCCTGAAGGGCCCTGGGCTTCCCATCCTTCACGCGGCAGCTTAATGTTACCATCTCAGAGGCCCTTTCTGACCACATGATCTAAATTAGGTCCTTCCTGTATTTTCTATCCTAAGGAAGTTGGTTTTTTTCAAGGCATTTATCACGACTTACAATTCTGTGGGTTTTGTTTCCTTATTATCAGTTTTTACCACTGAGTTATAAACTCCATGACATCAGCAACCATGTCTGCCCTGTTCAGTAATACCCCCTGCACAGTACTTAGCACATGGTAGGTGTTCAATAAATATTTATCGAATGAATGAAATCCCTGTCCCTTCACTCACCAAATGTATTATTACAGAGAAGCTGGTAAGACAGAACAGACTGAAAGCCGATACTGATCCTCTGTAACTTCTGATGTGGAATGTTAAGCAGGAATGAGAGTGTGCGACATGGAGAAGGATATAAACTACTCTTCTTCAGTGTTCCCTTTTAGTAACACCAGGGGAATTCGTGTCAGGATGCTAAGGAAGAATACAGCATCATTTTCAGCCGACAGCTCAAAATATTTTAGCTGCAACTGTATCTGCTCTCCACCACATGGAGTGCAAGACAGTCACAGGGAAACTTCTATAAGGTGGGTATAATATAGATCTCCTTACAGCCTTTCGTTTTCTAATCATGGTCAGAATTTAATTATCTATTTGGCGTTTACTGTGATTAACGTAAATTCATTCACTTAACACACAGTAAATGAGTGCCTCATCTACCCAAAGTATGGTGCTAGGCCTGAAGAGGGATACACTGTCCTTGACCTCAAGAAAAAGACATACTTGAAGGGCAAACAAGACAAGAATATAAACGGCTACGTTCTTAAGTAGAGAGTGCTAAGTGCCAGAAAACAGATATGAGTAAAGCATTGGGGGATACAGAGGAGAGAACGAATTCCGATTACAGGGCTAGATAAAAAGTTAGCTGAAAGTGGGACTGAGGGACTGGTGGGATTCGGACACGGGAAGAACGGCACTTCAGGTGGAGGAAAACCTCGGAGTTTTTGCGTGGTTGGCAGAAAGACAAAGTGAGGAAGGGGCACGGGACAGAGCTGGAAAGGTGAGCTGGAGGTGGGCTCGAGAAGGGCCTGAAATGGAACTCACTTTGCAGGAGTGGCAGGGGAGGCACGGCTGTGTTTTACGACACAGCAGCTGTTTGGAAATGGAAAAGAAGGGAAGGAGAGAGGCTCCGGAGACTGTGGCACTGGTCTAGGAGAAAGGTCATAAGGGCACAAATCAGGGTGGTGGCAGAAGTCATAAAGTTAGTGAATGGGAAAATGGAAGCTATTTCAGTCTGACAACTGACAAATTTTCCCCCTCTAGCCCTCCACCTAAAGATGGTCCTGAAAAAGACAGGATGCTACTGAACGAAATGGGGAGGTGTGAGGCTTGACTTCTGGACATATAAGTTGAGAAGCCAGCAATACTGGGCCCAGCAGACAGTTGAAAGAGAAGACAAGAACTCAGGGGGGAGGATAAGATGGAGGATAGAAATTTGGGGAAATAAAGCAAAGGCTTCTCAGAAGGCTAGGCAGAATGAGAACATGGATTTTCTACATCCTCCTTAAGTGTAAGCCGATTTGAATATTAACAAGGCAACCTGTTTCTGAAAGACTCAGGATTCTTTTCTATGTGTCTGGTCATAGAAGCAACAATAAAATCTGAACTATTATTATTATGACTGTCCCTTTAAGTTTTACTGCAATTGTCACCCTGTAAACATAAACCTGTAATAAACCCACCTTCTTTATGATTTTAAGAGATTGTGTGAAAACAGAGGTAGGCTTACCTTCTCGTAGTGAGTTTCCATGCACAAGAAGATGGTGTACGCTGTTAGACAAGCCAGGCAGCCTTCAAGATAGGACTGGCCCCCGAGCTTCTCTGCTTCAGCATAAAGGTTATTTAGAGTTCGAACTGTTTCTTCAAATTGTTGCCTATCAATCTGTACGGAAAAAAGAATTTAAAAATAAGTTTTGGAAAAAAAGACGAGCACCTCACTCCTGCTTGCTATCACTAATTTAGGTTGCTGTTTTGTCAACATTCTTATCTAACTGTCCGCAAACAAATTTTTAGGTGATTAAATCTGGACGTAAGTTACTGAAACTGGTTAGTGTTTGTTTAATTTTATCCTTCTTATGGACACTGGATATCATCAAGGCTCAAAATGGTGTCTCTTTATCCTCTATACTGAATCACAGGTAACTTAATTAAATTATACAATCTTTCCATCTTTCCATTCTCTCATATTCACATTTATGGAGCACCTACCATCAGATATCATGATAGGCCTTAGAGAAAAATGACTAAGACACTTCCTAGTCCTCAAGGCATTTACAGTCACGAGCATAACCGATATGTAACAATAAAAACAAAGTAAGTCAACAGAATACTGTAATTGAGGCATGTATAAAGTATGGTGGGGGAACAAACGGAGGGGTGCATTCTCTTTAACTGGAAAGAGTAGGTAATCTTAAATCAAGTCCCTAAATGCTGGAATCTACTTAGGCAAAAAAGGGAAGGACATTTTCAGCAGATCAAAAGGTGCAAACTGTATTATTTCCTCATTTCCCATCTCTTTTAAAGTAACTATTTGGTTACTAAAAGCTGACACCGAACCAGGCAAAATCTCAAACTACTACACAACTCTTCACACCACGGGTTCCTATTACCCTTTTCTAGTCAGTGACACCATGTACACTAATACTACTACTGTATTCCCTTTTCACTCTCATCATCTGCTTTCACTTTCTTCTTCCAATAGCACATGACTTTCTTCTTTTAACAGTTCATCGATTTCAAATCTCAATACTTTGCCCTAGGAATTTCAAGTCCCATTAGTTGAGTATTTCACCCAATTGTAGCATTCTTGGTAGGTAACAAAGCACAACTTATCTGTCTTTATTCTCCGCTTTCTCTCACACAATATCTCCCTTATTCCTAAAACTAATAACTACTTATATATGAATTCTCTCTTTTATGAAGACTTTACATAGAAATAGACTCAGAAAGAAACTCAAAGAACCTCAATATACAGTTTGAGACAAAACGTTCCCAAGAACATAATTCTCTGTTAACATACAGAATACATCTGATGATTTATGACCATCACCCTTAAGCTACTGAAACCCTTTAGGTGCGAGGCAGCTGTTTTGTCCTTCATGTGGAAAACTGTGAGGACTCAATGAGCCAAAGGCATGAAAACTTTAAAGCGGTGGTGGCTCGACCTGTTTTTTTTAAAAGGAGCTACTTTTAACTTTCCAGAACATGAGTGTTTCTGACCGGGGCTGGGCGGGTGGAGACGGTGCTGAGAGCCAGGGTAGCGTCCCTTCACTGAGCCTCCACTTGAAGAGGTGCTGTGTTATGAACGGTCACCCAGGCAACCTGTCACCATTCCCAGAAAACAGACTGAGGAGAACAACTCAGTGTACAAGTATTAATGGTAAATTGTTATCTCCACCTGGTTTTGCCTAAGTTAATGCCTTCAGTTTGTCCATCAGTAAAAGCACAAAGGTCCAGATAATTTCAAACACTCGCATTTGATTTACTACGATGTTATGATCTGAGAAAGAAAGTTCTTTCAATTATTTACGTTTCTTTGGACAGAATGATTCAAAACTAGGGAATCAACCCAGAAACATTTTATTTCTTTCAGATCAGAATTACTGATCCTACCAGAAACACTAATTCTTAAAAGTTATTCCAAGATTGCAATGCTTTATAGGTTGGAGGCAAATCATAGATCATTAAAAAAAAAAAAAAAAAATCCAAGGTGAAGAATTTTTTTTTAAAAAGTTTAATTGAAAAAAAGGCGGGGGCAGGGGGGAATTCCCTGGTGGTCCAGCGGTTAGGACTCCACGCTTTCACCGCCGAGGGCGCAGGTTCAGTCCCTGAAGATCCTGCAAGCCTCGCACCTCGGCCAAAAAAAAAAAAAAAAGAATAAAAAGGGAAAAAGCATGATGGGCAGCAGTAAGGGCAAGGATACACTTACTACGAAGGGCTCTACAGAGCAGGTGTGGGCCTTGTTCTCATGCCCTTCAGGCACCACGAAGCATGGCTGTCAATGTTCACACCTCGGTACCTGCACGCTAATATAGCAGCTACATCGACATTTGGAGATATGTCAAGCTGGAGCTAAATGCAAATTTGGACCAATAAACACCGGAAGCCAGAATAGAAATAGGAAATCAGGCTAGTCTTCCCAGAATTTTTGTTTCTTGTTGAACTACCTGTCAAAGAATGGGGCTGAAGCTTAAAGAAACTGCAAGTCAAAGGTAATTTCTACTGACCGGATATAGAGACATATTTTTAAAGGGATGCAGGGAAACAAATGCCTCAATTATAGTTCACTCACTTCTCTGCTGCCCAGGCCAAGGGTGCCTAAGATGTCTGTATTTTTGCTAAAGTGAGAATCGAGCTTTCTTTAAAGAACTGTCCTGGCAACAAAGCACTTACACATCAAAGTATTAAGTTCTCACAGGCAGTGAGCAAGTAAACTTACTAACAGACAGAACTTGTCCTCACTCACAAATTAAAGGGTACAAATGTGTGTGTTTAATGCTTTAAAGTCATACAAAACATTTGCATGTTTATTTCTTCCTCTATTAAGTGGCCAAGTGCAATGTTCTCACAAAGGGAAAATCAGCCCCAGAGGCAGAGCAATCAGTACAATTTTTAGGGTAAGTAGTAAAAAAACAAAGAAAGAAACTTTCAATTTTCCATCAAACAAAGCAAGGAAAATTTAAACCTGTAATTTAAATTTAATCTCGACACATTAAAAAAAAAAAAATCAAAGCTTTCCCAAGCAGTTTAAAGTATAAGCTAGTGTTTTAACCCAAACATTAAAAAAAAAAGAAAATTCAAGGGCACAATTGAAAAGCACCAAATAACATCCCATATAGTACTCAGAATCACAAGCAGTTCTGGGCTACATGAAGTCAAAGAAGTAAAAGGACTCCAGAATTTAGAGGCAGCAATTTCCTGTAACAGTCAGTGAAGTTCTGTGACTACACTGTTTCTGTACTCAGACTATAAAATAAAGGCTCCACCACACACAGAGTGGAAGGCTCATGTCTGATTCTACATACATATATTTGGCTCAATTATGAGTGGGAAGTTTGACTTTTAAAACTTTTAAACAAAGGCATCATGTGACATCCAAATAAGTGTGGTGCAAAAGAGTTGTTTACACTGATTTGAAAGTACATAAATAGTATTAAGTCAGAGTTTCCGTGTAAGAGGCTTAAAAGTAAAACATTTGATCCATTTCATCTAAGTCCTAAAATGTAAACCATGTTAATTGTGATGTCAAATTATTTTTAAAAAACAACATTCAGTAGCTCTAACCAAGAGGCAACACGCTCAAATTTCTATCTTCGCAAACCACTGTGGAAACGTCCAGCTAGTGTCAGGCTGGGTTACCTCATAACGTGGTGACAACAAACTGCAGCATTTATAGGGCATTTCACAAACAAACTAGTCTACAAATCATTTTTATAAGGCGTGTTGAATCTTTAATTTGCATTTAAAGAAACATACTTGGGCCACTAACCTGCCGAAGGTTATACATCAAGCCAAAGGACACTGTAATTGATCACTGTTGATTTTACAACCTTGGCAATCAGGTAGGACAACCCACCTCCTCACAAGCCAATTTTAAATGACTGCTACGCAGTGCTCCAGTACTCATCAACACCTACTTACTCCAAAGCCAGCACTTCTTAGCTCCACACCCATGCCCAATGACCTCTCAGTCCCGCACCCACCCCTGTCAAAGAGGAAAGAGCCACAAAACCTGCTCCCATCTAACCAGAAACTGACCTCTGAATAGGAAACACACAGCTTTATCTTACAAAGCTCAAGACCAAACAGTCTGTCTTTGGGTGTGTGAACACGTGTGGGCACAAAAAAACACACATACTCACATATGCTCACGTCGCTGTACCTTTAAAGTAAGATACAATGATCATTACCATTATTTTTCCTAAGTCTGAAGAAAGGGGAAGCACATCCCTTTTTGCATGCAAGGCTGCCCAAAGGACCCACATCCTGATGACAATTGTGACCTGTAAGGCAACACAGTACAGGCGGCTCCCAGCTATCAGAACTGCGAGGGACAAGTTGAGGGCCTCGTTCTGAGGTATCTCCCTGCCCAGGCCCATCCAATGCTCTGCGTTTTCCAGGTTCAAGGCCTGTCTGCACTGCCTAGCACAGCCCTTAATAATAAACCCTTCCTGCCGAGCAGTGCGGCCAGCACTGTGGCCACAAACGCCAGTCACGAAAATAATGATATTTATTTCCCTTGCGTGGTGAAGTTGGAGGATGCAGCTTACAACACGCTGAGGTAGGTGGCCTGGAGCGCGAGGAATTAGTTCCTCATCACTGTGGTCAATGACCCGGGGTGGGGTGGGGACGGCAGGGGAAGACGGCGGTGCACACATCAGGGCCCTGGGCACCATAGAGCTCCACCAGATCGTCAGACCCGGGGGCTTGGCCTTATTCCTTCTCCTCCAAACACCAGGTCTTGCTTAGCGATCCTCTTCGCACATCCCCGGCCCAGGCCGCTTCTGTGCCTGCTCCTCCCAGACCCGCACTCCCTGCCGCCCCGGGGGAGGCTCCCGGGCTCGCCCCAGAGCAGGTGCGGGGAGCCCGGCTGCATACCCGGTTCTCCAGCTCCGCGGGGAACTTGGTCTGGAACTGGCAGCGGGTGCCACTGCTGTAGTCTCGCTGAATGAAAACCTTCCCGGACACTGGCGCCTGCTGCGGCCTCATGGCGAAGACAGCACGGGCCGCGCTGCGGGTTCGGGGGACACCAACCACGGTCAGATATCCGGCCTGGACCCAGGACTCCAGCCCGCCAGCCCCGCAGACCCACCCACCGCCCAAAGCAGCCCAAGGCCTCGCCGCCCCACTCCCCTTCACCCATGCTTTCACCGCGGGCCTTCGGCTACCTTCCGGGCCAGGCCCCGCGCCCCCCAGAGCCCGGTTCGGCCCGGGAAACACGAACCCGCCTCCGCTACCCTCCAGCGGCTGTCGCACCGCCTACGCCGTCACTTACGTCCTGCTGCAAAAGGCCTCTTTCCTCGCCCCTCAACTCGGCCTCCTACCTCGAGCCTAGGACCCACCCACTCCTCCGGCCGTAAAGCGATCCTGCCGAGGCTGCGCGCTGCGGTGCGGGGGCGGGCACCGTGGGCGGGGCCAGGGCCGACTCCGTCCCCCACCTAGCAGGGAGGAGTCCATCCGGAAGGAAAAGGCCGGGCGGGGCCGCAGGGCGGGGCCGGAGGGCGGGGCTGCAGGACCCAGGGGGGGCGGGGTTGCGGGGCGGGGCGACGGGGAGAACGGTGGAGACCGAGTTCATCTGAGGGTGCAAAAGGTTCGAGACTCGGGATTTCCCCGGTGTGTCATTTCCCTGGTGTGTCATTTCCTCGTTCATCATGGCGACATAGTTTCTGATCACCGATTGTAAGGGTTTATTTTCACTCTTGATTGGAAGTCTCAGTTTACACGTGGGACACCACCCAACTCTACAAAACAACTGCTCACACAGATTTACAAATGGAAAGCAGGCTTGGCAGGGGACGATCGGTTTGGCAAGGGGCGGGGGGAGGAAGGGCGGAGGGAGAAGCTGTATGGGCTTCATTGTCAAGCATCCCTCCTTAAACTTTCCTGGAGGTGTTGTCTTTCCTTCTACCCCAAAGATTTTCATCCAGCAGTCCAGCCTCCACCCCTCCTGAGAGGCTTGCCAAGGACCCTTACCCCCCGACCCCGACCCCCAGCTCGGCGTACCTTTGCAAGGCAGCCACGAAAGCCCTTTATCTGGTGTGCCTGGCTGATACAGTATTCCACCTTTGTTTTGCTTTCCCAGGTTTCAGTTACCTCCGCCCCCACCCCCAGTCAACCTCAGTCTGAAAATATTAAATGGAAAATTCCAGAAATAAACAATTCATGTTTTAAGTTGTGTGCCTATTCTGAGTAGCGTGATGGAATGTCTTGCTTTTGGCTCCATCCCTTTGGTATCCCCAATCATCCATGTCCACTCCTGACGTCCCATCATTGACATCATCATGATCCAGGATCTCCCGAAGCAGATGCTCCTCTCTGACCTATTATCAGAAGGTCAATAGCAGCCTAACGCTGTCATTCACCTTACATCATCTCATCGCGTAGGCGTTTTATCATCTCACATTATCACAAGACGAAGGGTGAGTAAAGTACAATAAGATATTCTGAGAGAGATCACATTCACATCTTTCATTACAATATATTGTTATAATTGTTCTATTTTGTTATTAGTTATTGTTGTTAGTCTCTTACTGAGCCTAATTTATAAACTAAAATTTATCATAGGTATGTATATGTAGGAAAAAAAAGTATATATAGGGTTTGGTACTATCTTCAGGCATCAAACTAGGACTTTGGTACTAGTTTCAGGCATCCACTGGAGGTCTTGGAATGTACCCCCCGCCTTGGGTAAGGGGGACCAATGTATAACCTGTTAGCCCCACTCTCTGATACTGCCTACTATATATTTAAAAATTTTTCTCTTATTGTATTTTAAAAACAGCTTTATGGAAGTATAAATAGCATACAATAAACTGAATGTATTTAAAGCAGACATATTGATAAGTTCTAACATGTATACAACCATGAAACCATCACCTCAATCAAGATAGTGAACATTCATCACTTTCAAAATGTTCCTTGTGTTCCTTTGTAATCCCTCCTTCCTTTACTCAGTCCCTTTCCCCAGGCACTGATCTGCTTTCTGTCCCTATACATTAGTTTGCATTTCCCTGAATTTTATATGAAATGAATCATACAGTATGTATTCTTCTTGTCTGGCTTCTTTCACATAGACTAATTATTTTGAGATTCATCTGTTGTGCTGTCAAGAATTCATTTCTTTTTGTTGCTGGATAGTATTCCATTGTAGGGACACCCCACAGTTTGTTTATTCATTCATCTGTTGATAGACATTGGAGTTGCTTCCAGTTTTTGTCTATTACAAGTAAAGCTGCTATTGTACATTCATCTGCAAGTCTTTGTATAGATATATGTTTTCCTTTCTCTTGAGTAAATACCTAGGAGTAGAATGTCTGGATCATAGGATAAGTATATGTTTAACTTTTTAGGAAACTGCCAAACTGTTTTCCAAAGTGGTTGTACCATTTTATGTTCCCACCAGCAGCAAATGAGAGTTCCAGTTGCTCCACATCTTTGCCAATACTTGTACTGTGGTATCCCCTTATGGTTATAACTTTAGTTTTTCTACGCCTAATGATTCTGAACATCTTTTCATGTATTTATTTGCCATCCATATATCTTCTTTGATGAATTATCTGTTCAAATCTTTTGCCATTTTTTATTTGTGGTTATTTTCCTATTTTGAGTTTTAAGAGTTATTTGTATATTCTAGAGCAGAGTCGTATATCAGACATACGGTTTGCAATCATTTTTCCCTATTCTGTGGCTTTTCTTTTTAGTGTCTTAACACATTCCTGGGTTTGGGGGAATTAGGGTGTGGACATCGTCAGGAAGGCATTATTCTGCCTACCACAGGTACGAAGTTCATTTTTCCCCTCCATATGATTATCCAATTGTTCTAGCACCATTTGTTGGAAAGACTCTCCTTTCTCCACTGCATTGCCTTTGTACCTGTGTTGAAAATCAGTCTGTGTGTTTGTGTGTGTGTGTGTGTGTTACTGGATTTTCTATTCTGTTCCATCGTCTGATCGTGTTTTGCATTAAATGTCTACTAGTGTTTGTCTATGAAGTTGATGCTTCCTTACTGCCGCAGTAAGATCTCTTGGGAATTGTTTTCCTACACACTTAATATTTGCAGTTGGGAACACCCTGAAACAGGTAAAACAGTTTCCACCCTCAAACTGTCAGTTTAGCGGAGTAAACAAAGAAAACAGTTTTCATACAATGTGTAAAAGGGTAATATTTTTGGAAATATTTCTCCATGTACTTACCCGAGGGAAAGTACAACCCAACTCTTGATGCTTGGGAAGAGGGACCTGGTTGAAAGAGGGATTAAGGGACAATAAGTCATAGTAAATGTCCTTGCCCACCCTCCTTCACACAATCATATGTCTGTATTCTTTCAGGAGGAAACTGCTGGGGGAGGGAAGGAGGACTAAGGGAGAAGTCCAGGATGCCAGGACATCTTGCTCACTGCTTCTCAAGGTTTAGAGCAGAAAGTCCCTCTTCCAGCATCGAACCGGCAACCAGGGGAGCCCAGGTGCCACACAGGTGGCGGATGAGAGATGGCCAAGACCGGTGGGCCAGAGTTGGTGCTCCAAATCTCCTGTTTTGGGCCTGTACCTGTGACTGGGGGAACCAGAAAACCCTCTGTGGAAATGCCCAGAGATCCGGGGACACGGAAGAAGCCTGAGATGGCGATGAGGAGGGTGCAGAACGCAAGGGCCTTCAGCTGGACATGCAGTCTTCTACATTGCTGCCAGCGTGATGCTCAAAAGCACCATGTGTGGCCTGCTACATCTCAGTGAATAACAGCACAAGATGCGCAGAGACTAAGCAGGGCAAGCTAGACTCGGGAGGATGCCAGAACAAGAACCCAGCTCTCCTTCCCACAAATCAGAATGCTATGCAAGCTCCTCTACAACTTGGATTTCCTCCAGGAGAAGGAGGGACTCAGAGTTGACTGCACTTAAAACCTAACCCAGGTTAAAAAAAAATTCTCGGAAGGGAAGTTTTTTTGAATAGACCACTTTAAGTGCCCCCCTCCCCTGCTACAAAGTAGCAATAAAGAGAAAATAAAGGTATATTTCTTTAGCCCACCTATCACAGCCTCTAAATTTTACCTCTCACAGCCAGCTCCTGGAAAGTTATCCCCAAAGATGTGAAATCTGATCGTCCATATGAATAGGAAGGAGTTAAATGGGAGAGGTGGGCTCTCTCCTGCACACTTGAGTTTGTTCCGGTACCAGTGATTAGGGTTGAGGTTCTACCTAATTACATTTGTTCCTTGGTATCCGTGGGGGATTGGTCCTGGGACCCTCACGGATACCAAAATCTGTGGATGCTCAAGTCCCTTATATAAAATGGTGTAGTACAGTTGGCCCTCCGTGTCCACGGGTACCGCAGGTTTGTTGAATCCGAGGATACAGAGGGCCCACTCTCTTGAGGGAGATAAAAGTGTGACTATGGAATTGCTTTTCTCCCAGCGAGAGTGGTTAAGGATCAGAGATATACTTTTACCTTAGTGGCTCCCAAGCTGTTTTTCTGCCTCGATACACCAGATGGACGACAATCGCATTGATGAAACATTTCCATAGACGTGCCTAGATCAAGGACTATGGTCCAGAGAAAACATTTCCATTTCTATCAGTCTTCATTCTCCTCCTCCTTCCCCTACTTTTCCTCCTCCTCTTCTCCTCCTCCTCCTTATTTCCCTCCCTCTCTTCCTCCTTCTTCAGTAGTTTTACTGTTCTTGGTAATGAGTGGTTTAGAATGATCCCACCCTAGTCTATGCATTCAGCATATTTTGGAATTCTGGACTATTAATACATATTCAGTTTTAGTTATCAAAGAAACCATCACCATGGCATGGAAATGCCCTTGAAAAATTATCTAGGGTCTTCCCTGGCGGTCCAGTGATTAGGACTAGACGCTTTCACTGCCATGGGCCCGAGTTCCATCCCTGGTCTGGGAACTAAGATCCCGCAACAAGCTGCGTGGTGCCGCCAGTAAAGAAAGAAAGAAAGAAAAGAAAAAATTTATCTAAACAATGCCCTTGCCTTGTAGCACAAACCCCAATGGTAGATTTCTAAGGACTCTAGGAAGTATTTCACAAACTTTCACAAAGTCGCCTTTTAATATGGAATCCTGCTGGTTCAGGCTGGCTTTCTGTGCCTTCTCAACAGCCACATGCAAAGGCTTGCACGCTGTGCCCTCCGCGGTATTCAGGGAGCCAGCCACGTGTGGGGCTTGAGTGGGTGAGGTGTGTGGAGCACATGGGCCAGTTGGGGAAACCCACAGTGGCTCATAAACAGGCTTCCTGGTGGAGTCTGCACCCTTTTAATCCCCTCTGAGGGCGCTGGCTGCCCCCATCCTCCCATCGTGTGGCACACGTCAGTCTTCCGTTTGGGGTTCCTTCCACACAGCTGGGGAAGCCAGGCGCTTACTCGGTTTCACTTTTTCCTGTGGGAGAAATCACAGGCCAAGAAGGTTTCTCTTGGCACTTTTCTGAGCCACCTTGGGGGAGGGGTGACGTGGATGAAGGAAGAGGTTCTCCTGTCCTTCTCAATGCATCCAGTATTGGATGTTTTCCCTCCAGCAGTGTGCTGGAACTTCTCTGCTGAACTCCTGGACTTCCCCCAAACTCTCTTGTCCATGGGAAATTGTCCAAACTGGTGTTCTTCGTAGGAAAGATATCTGGTAGAAAACTCTTATTCCTCTATTTCTCTGACGTCACTTCTCTCCCATAGGTATTTTAGAGCGACTCAAAATTCAGCCTGTGAAGCCATCTAAGACCCAGCTGTGGTTATTGCCTGGGCCCTGTAGTCTTTAAACTTAAAATGTTACAGTAGGTCTGTGCACTTCCTGAGAGCTGGGCTCTAGTTAGATGAGTGTCTACAGCACCATCCTCCTGGGCAACCATAGCACATGCCTGGAGCCACCCAAATGCTTCTATAAGACTGAAGGCTTGGCGATACTTCAAATGAGAAGCAATCGCTTTTTTGTTGGTTTGTTTGTTTTTGGCAGCACTGCGAGGCTTGCTGGATCTTAGTTCCCTGACCAGGGATCGAATCCCGGCCCCCGGCAGTGAAAGCTTGGAGTCCTAACCACTGGACCGCCAGGGAATTCCTGCCAAGCAATCGTGTTCTGATGGAATGTGCCCTCTGATCAGAAAAATGGAGCTGTGGAGGGAATAAGGATTTATTAGAGTCTCCTTTCTAGTCTAAGATGGTCTCCAGCTGGAAATTGTTGCGTCATCTCTGGAACTGCAGTACATCTTATACTCCACAGTATCTTGCAGTCACCATCTCATGTCCTAGCTGTCACTGCCTGTGCCCTTGGTTGCTAGTCCTGGTGCAGGACTGGACAATCGCAGCCTTCACTTTAAGGCTTCAGCCAGCCTCGCTCACCAGATCTTTTTGACACCTATGCCATACTGGGTACTGCGTCAAGCCTTGGGGTAAAGTTATGGATAAGACACACTCTTGAGCTGCTTGCAGCCTAGCAGTGGACACCAGAAACAAATTTATTTTCAAGTATGGGATAAGCAATACAATAACAGAGAAATGCTCCTACCCTGTCAAGAGCTTCCCCTCCTTTTAATTCCCCTGAGCTCTTCTGAATGCCATGTGTGCTACATAATCATGCACTCACTTTCATGACCCCTTGGGATTACAGATCTTCCCCAACTTATGATGGGGTTATGTCCTGATAAACCCAACGTAAGTTGAAAATATTTCAACGTAAGTTGAAAATATTTTGAAAATGCCCTTAGTACACTTAACATCAAATATAGCTTAGCCTAGCCTATCTTAAATGTGCTCAGAACATGTACATTAGCCTACAGTTGGGAAAAATCATTTAACACAAAGTCTATTGGATAATAAAGTGTGGAATAGCTCATGTAATTTATTGAATACTCTTCTGAAAGTGAAAAACAGAATGGTTGTCTGGGTGCAGAATCGTTATAAGTGGGTCGGTTTTTTACCCTCATGATCGCACGGCTGACTGGGAGCTGTGGCTGCCCTGCCCAGAATCACAGGAGAGTCTTGGACCACATATTGCTCTCTTGGGAAAAGATCAAAATTCAAAATCCTAAGTACATTTCTAAGGATGAATGAATGCGTAGAGCTTTGGCACCATCATAAAGTCGAAAAATCGTAAATCGAGTTATTGTTAAGTCAGGGGCTGTCTATGTCTGTACTTTCTCTTAAAATATATACATTTCTCAAGTGTAGGGATGGACACTGTTATAGAAATAACACAGAATCTAGAATTCTAGAGTGAGAAAGATGTTATACGTTACCTGCCCACCTCCCACTCTGCAGAAATTCCTTCCTACAGCCTTCCTTGAACACTAATTTTAGAGGTTGGTAGACTATAACTTTATCATCTGGATCCATTTTTTTTGTTAGACAGGTAACCTTTTACTGGCTGTAAATCTGCCTCCCTGTAACTTCTATAATGCTGTGTCAGAATGGATCTCACTCTTTCTCAGAACTCCACAAAGGCTCTACATGCTGAGAATAGTAGGTGAAGCTGGTGCTTGACTACCTATGTGGACAGATTAGGGAGATTGTAACACCTGTCCTATCAGCATCAGGGCACCACCCATCTCTCTGCTGGCCTTGAGAACCTTCTTTTTTTGAAGGATTATTGGAGTTCTTGGCATTTCCCGTCAAACCAAGTTAGAAGGGATTCAAGAAAGACTGTTCTGAGAGTTTCCAGTGTGTCCCTCAGAGTCTGAAGAACTCATGCCTGAAATGTTTAAAGGCTGGAGGCTGTGCCTGTAGCTGCTCCCATCCAGGGATGTAGCGAAGAGGCTGCCTGGGAAGGGAGCTGCACCTTCTCTGATGGTGCAGCGAAGGTGCAGGTTTTCCAGGGATCAGATGATCATGCAGAAGGGAGCTGGTCTGGGTCTTCTCAGAAGGGATCCCAGGAGCTTCTGGAGAGGCAAAGAGATCCCAACAGATGGGTAAGTGGCTGGGGGAAAGCTGTAGGCTGCTCTTGGGAAGAGAGGCATTGCCTCAGTCAGGGGAACACAGCCTGACTCTGGAGGAATCCCCAAGTGCTTACAAAAGGAACATACTTTTCTTTCTGCCCCCAAGAGGGTGAAACCATCAGATTACAACCATACCTATCTCTTTGCCCTTTTCCCCTAATCTCCCCTCCCCTTGGGTTTGACCCTAAAGGCATCAATCGAGGTGGCTGACAGTCTGGGGAAGGAGGTGGAGAAAGGAAGAGAGACTGAGTCAACCAAGCCTCCTTCCCCAAACCTCCCCTCTATTGGCCTCCAAGCTGGGAGAGGAGGGAAGCCTCAAGTTTAAATGAGTTTGGAGTGTTGATGTTACACTAGAGGGATATTTTACTTACTGAAATGAAATTGTCCAACTGATTCAAAGGGCCCAGAAAAGCTGTGGGATCTGCTGGGGATTTCATCCAAGGATGGGAAAGAGCAAGTCCAGGGAGCAGACTGGGAGGTGCAGTGGGGGAGAGAATGAAAGTATCCCTGCTAGTACCCAATAAAATTGTTACCCTTCCAACCACCGAGCTCCATCTTCTCTCTAGAGTATCACAGGGTCAGTCTACTTCCTCTCCAACATTTTGACAAACCTTCAGATATTTTAAGAGCTCATGGACACGTGCCACTCCCCACTCCAGTCACATTAAATATCTTTACTTTCTCAGGTAATAGAATTTTTGGTTGACATTGTTATACTCTAGTTTATCAACATCCCTGTAAATATACCATGTGCACCAGCACTATTGCTTCCTGGGGCCTGGACACCAGACGCTCACTAATGCCAAGCATCACATGATTGATCCTTACTCAGTTTCATTTCTGTAAAACCCCTCCTAATTTTTCACACGAGCTGCTTTTAAGTCAAGACACCCCTATTTTACATTTGTGTATTTTTTAAAAACTCAGATGCAGGACTTTATATTTTTTTTTCCTGTGAAGTTTTATTTTACAGATCAGTGGATTTTGGGTCATGCCTGTTGAGAGTATTCTGAATCTATGGTCGTCATCCTCCTTCCTTGCTTGGTGTCATTGATCAGTCTTATAAGCAAGGCTTCTATGACTTCATGGAAATGCCTGCAGGCAGGATGTTGCGGAGGTCATGAGCTGAAGTTCAGGCCTTGACACTTTTTTTAAAATTGAAGTATAGTTGATTTACAATGTTGTGTTAATTTCTGCTGTACAGCAAAGTGATTCAGTTATACATATATATACATTCTTTTTTATTTTCTTTTCCATTATGGTTTATCACAGGACATTGAATATAGTTCCCTGTGCTATGCAGTAGGACCTTGTTGTTTAGCCATCCTATATATGATAGTTTGCATCTGCTAATACCAAACTCCCAGTCCTTCCCTCCCCCACTCTCCCTCTCCCTTGGCAACCGCAAGTCTGTTTTCTATGCCTGTGAGTCTGTTTCTATTTCGTAGATAAGTTCATTTATGATAAGTAGATTTCTATTTCGTAGATAAGTTTGTATATGTTCATTAGATTCCATGTATAAGCGATATCATATGGTATTTGTCTTTCTCTTTCTGACTTACTTCACTTAGTATGATAATCTCTAGTTGCATCCATGTTGCTGCAAATGACATTATTTTGTTCTTTTTTATGTCTGAGTAGTATTCCATTGTATATATGTACCACATCTTTATCCATTCATCTGTCCATGGACATTTATGTTGTTTCCATGTCTTGGCTATTGTGAATAGTGCTGTTATGAACATAGGGGTGCATGTAACTTTTTGAATTAGAGTTTTGTCCGGACATATCTGGCCTTGACACTTTTTAGCTCTCTAACCTTGGCGTATCACTAACCCCTCTGTGCCTTCATTTCATCACATGTAAAATGAGAAACTGACAAAAATACACTATTATTATGGTACTCCCTGTGTCCTTTAGCTAACAAAACATCTTGAAACTTAATGGCTTAAGACAACTATCATTTATTTAGTTTAAAATTTTCAGGTTGGCAGTTTGAGCCGGGCTCTGCTTGTCAGTTTTTCTGGTGTCAGGTAGGTTCCTTCATTTGTCTGTGGTCAGCTGCAGGTAAGTAGCAGCTCTGCTTCTGAAGGGAGGCTGGCCTTTAGCTGAAATGCCTCAGCTCATTCTCCAGGTGGCTACCCTGGGCTCGTTTTCCTGGTGTGGAGAGGGAAAGCAGGTAGGACCCCTTTGAGGCCAAGGCTCACATTTGGCACACTGTCCCTTCCACTGCTCTCTGGGCCAAGGCAAGTCACAAGGCTGGCTCAGACTCAACGGGGGGAGGGAAGGATACTCCATCACATCTTCTTGGGAGGAGCTGCAAGGTCACTGCAGGAGTGTGGGTATAAGGAGAGATGGAGAACTGGGCCATTTTTTAATTCAGTCTTCACATTGCCTCATATGCGATTGTTTGAGAAGTAAATGTGTTAATATACATAAGGTGCTTAAATGGTACCTGGCACATAGGAAGTGCTCCATAAATATTAGCTGTTATTGATAATATTCACTAATAGGTGAACAGGATCTGGAACGTCCTCACTTCTATAAAAATGAATGCATGAATGAGTGACTATCGTTAGAGAGTTCTTGAGGTTGGCGTCAATATATTGATTAGGATAATTGGATGGCAGAAGATAAGTCAGCTGTAAATCTGTGGACCAGTTTACATGTTAAGAGCATGGGGGCTAGAGTCAGACAGACATGAGCTGGAACCTGGGTTCATCCATTTCCTAGCTTTGTGTCCTTGGACAAGATGGGTCACCTCTCTATAGCTCCATTTTCTCATTGTCAATGAATGTGAAATACCTACTGTGTTAGTTTCCTAGGGTTAGCATAACAAGTGACCACAAACAACAAAACTTGATTCTCTCATAGTTCTGGAGGCTAGAAGTCCAAAATCAAGGTGTTGGCAGGGCCCTGCTCCCTCTGAAGGCTCCAGGGGAGATTCCTTCCTTGCATCTCCCAGATGCAGTGATCGCTGGCAATCCTTGGCATTCCTTGTGTGACAGCAAGACTCCAATCTCCATCCTCACACAGCCTTCTTCCCTGTGTCTCCTCCATGTCTTCAAATCTCTCTCTCCTTATCGGACACCGGTCACTGGATTTAGGGCCCACCTTAACCTAGTATGACCTCCTCTTAACTAGATTACATCTGCAGAGATGGCCACATTCTGAGCTTCCTGATGGACATAGTTTTTTAGGAACACTATTCAACCCAGTGCACCTGCCTTGTGGGGTTTCAGTGTGATATTGTATGTAAAGCACTGAGTATGTGTTTGGCACATTAAATATTCAAAACATGGCGATCATTGTTTTTTTTCTCTTCTGTTTTTAATTGAAGTATAGTTGATTTACAACATTGTGTTAATTTCAGGTGTATTGCAAAATGATTCAGATATATATATATATATATTTTTTCAAATTATTTTTCCAGGACTTCCCTGGTGGCGCAGTGGTTAAGAATCCACCTGCCAATGCAGGGGACACGGGTTCGAGCCCTGGTCCGGGAAGATCTCACATGCCGCGGAGCAACTAAGCCTGTGCGCCACAACTACTGAGCCTGCGCTCTAGAGCCCGCGAGCCACAACTACTGAAGCCTGTGTGCCTAGAGCCTGTGCTCCACAACAAGAGAAGCCACCGCAATGAGAAGCCCGCGCTCCACAATGAAGAGTAGCCCCCACTCACCGCAACTAGAGAAAGCTGCGAGCAGCAACGAAGACCCAATACGGGCAAAAATAAATGAATAAATAAATAGATTTAAAAATTATTTTCCATTATAGGTTACTGCAAGATATTGAATATAATTCCCTGTGTTATATAGGAAATCCTTATTGCTCATCTATTTTATGTAGTTTGTGTCTGTTAATCCCATACTCCTAATTATCCTTCCTTCCCTCCCTCTCCCCTTTGGTAACCATAAGTTTGTTTTCTATGTCTGAGAGTCTGTTTATTTGTAGTATTTTTTAGATTCCACATATATGTGATATCATATAATATTTCTTTCTCTGTCTGACTTACTTCACTAAGTATGATATTCACTAGGTCCATCCATGTTGCTGTAAATGGCAATATTTCATTTTTTTTTATGGCTGAGTAATATTCCATGATATATGTCATGTCTTCTTCAACCAATTGTCTGTTGATGGGCACTTGGGTTATTTCCATGTCTTGGCTATTGTCAATAGTGCTGCTATGAACATTGGGGTGCATGTATCTTTTTGAATTCGAGTTTTCTCCAGATATATATCCAGGAGTGGGATTGCTGGATCATATGGGAACTCTAATTTTAGTTTTTTAAGGCGCCTCCTTGCTGTTCTCCATAGTGGATGCACCAATTTACATTCCCACCAACAGTGTAGGGGGGTTCCATTTTCTCCACACCCTTTCCAACATTTACTGTTTGTAGACTTTTTTAATGATGGCCATTCTGACCGGTGTGAGATGATACCTCATTGTGGTTTTGATTTGCATTTCTCGAGTTTATTAGTGATGTTGAGCATCTTTTCAAGTGCCTGTTGGCCATCTGTATGTCTTTGGAAAAAAAGTCTATTTAGGTCTTCTGCCCATTTTTTGAGGTAATCATTGTTTTTATTATTATTACTATTATCTCATTAGAGATAGTCAAATGCTTTGCTGAGATCAACAGCTATCATTTATTGAGCGATTAGTGTCAGGACCAGGCTGGGTAGTCTATGTATCATCTCATATAATCCCTACTACATCTATAATCTAGGAACCCTAGCCAAACATGATAATACAGTAGTTCCCCCTTATCCACAGTTTTGCTTCCCATGGTTTCAGTTACCTCCAGTCAACCATGGTCTGAAAATATTAAATGGAAAATTCTAGAAATAAACAATCCGTAATTTTTAAATTGCACACCATTCTGAGTAGTGTGATGAAGTGTTGTCCCTCCCTGGACCTGAATCATCATTTGTCCCATGTGTCCCACCCATTAGTCCCTTAGTAGTCTTTTTGGTTATCAGATTGACTGTTGTGGTATTGCAGGGCTTGTATTCAAGTGACCCTTATTTTACTTAATACTGGCCAAGGGTAGTGATGCTAGAAATTCGGATATGCCAAAGAGAAGCTGTAAAAGGCTTCCTTTAAGTGAAAAGGTAAAAGTTCTCCACTTCCTAAGGAAAAAAAAATCGTATGCCGCGGCTGCGGAGATCTATGGTAAGAGCCAATCTTCTGTCCGTGAAATTGTGAAGGAAAAAGAAATTTGTGCTAGTTTTGCTGTCACACTTCAAACGACAAAAGTTACAGTCACAGTGTGTACAGCGCACAGTGTTTAGTTAAGATGGAAAAGATATTAAATTTGTACAGTAAGATATTTTGAGAGGAGAGAGAGAGAGACCACATTCACAGAACTTTTATTACAGTATATTGTTATAATTGTTCTATTTTTATTTTTAGTTATTGTAGCTAATCTCTTACTGTGCCTAATTTATAAATTAAACTTTATTATAGGTGTGTATGTACAGGAAAACATATAGTCTGTATAGAGTTCGGTACTATCTGAGCTTTTAGGCATCCACTGGGGGTCTTGGAACGTATCCGCTGCAGATAAAGGGGGCTACTATAATACTATAATAAGAATCAGACACAGTCTATGATCCATGACTCTATGCTAGCTCCAAAAGATCTTTTATATGTTTTTGAAAATCCTTTAATATTTTAACTGGCTGAAGCCAAGCTACTGGTCTCTAGCCTTGAAACTTTATTCTTTTCTCTTTTGAAGCTTGAGTCCACTGTCTGTGTCTAGTTTCTTTGAAACCTACATGTTTATTTTATTACTCTGTCCATGATAAATTCTCAAGAAATGATTTGACAACGAATTCATCCAACAAATATTTATTGAGCACTTACTCATATGAAGATGAAGGGGTGAGCAAAGCATGGAGTAAGTCCTAGCAAAGCTCACATTTTTGTGGGAGCCAGAGGGTGGGAGTGGGGAGGTTATAGCAGGTAGATAAGCTTGAAGGAGGAGATGGGGTTTAACAAATGGAGAGGTAATAGGATATTCCAGCCCTGTGTCCAGGGAATGATGAGTATACCTGGGGGCATGGTAAATTTTACATCTCACCTTGACTTGGCCAAGGGCTGCCCAGATAGCTGGGTGTGTCTGTGATGGTGTTTCCAGAAAAGACTAGCATTTGAACTGGTGGACAGAGCACAGCAGGTGGTCCTCCTCAGCGTGGGTGGGTGTCACCCAATCCACCAAGGGCCTGAATGGAACAAAAAGGTGGAGGATGGTTGAATTTGCTCTCCACCTGACTGCCTGAGCTGGGACGTTGATCTTGTCCCGCTCTCAGCACTGGTTGTTCTCAGGACCTCAGACCCAGGCTGGAATCTGCAACATCAGCTTCCCAGGTCTTGGGTCTTCAAACTGCATCAGCAGTTTTCCTGGGTCTCCAGTGTGCAGAGAGCAGATTGTGGAACTTCTCAGCCTCCATAATTGCATGAGTCTCTTTATACATAAACCGGTCTGTCTGTCTGTCTTTCTGTCTCTCTCCTTCTCTCTCTGTCTCTCTCTCTGTGTCTGTCTCTGTCTGTATATATGTATGCATGCTTTGCTTCTCTGGAGAACCCTGGCTAATACACCTGGAGTGATAGACTTTGATGTCTGCCCAGGTAGGGCAAGGTGGGAGTCGGGGTAAGAGACCTTCAACAGAGAGGAGAGATAGTGGTAAAAATCTTACATCCTTTTACATGCCCCTCTATTGTCTATTCTTCTTCAAGGTAAGTGAACCAGTTCCCTTTGTCTTGTAAGGTAGGATCTCTTTTCCAAAGCTTCAGTCTTTTTGTACGACTCTCGGACCTTTCTGGTGTTTAGAACTAGAGGCAGGACTCCAGTAAGAGCATTCATCTGTGCTGAAGATGATCAGAGAATGGCCTTTAGTCCTTTCATTGTAAACTCTATTTTTTTCTGATCAGAACAAAGCAAGCTTTTCAATATGGGACCCTATTCTGTATCACTGACTCATGTTCAACTTTTGACCCAGAGATCATTTTCAGCCCTGCTTACAAACAGTTTTCTGTGCTGCAGTTTATTTCCCTCTTCAGCTACCATCCCTCCCAGGTTTTGTTCTGTTTGTGCCTGACCACTTTTTCTGAGGTCCTTCACCAAGATTTGAATTGAAAGATGTACTTATACTAAAGAAATTTGAGACTGTGATCCCTGGCCATGCTCATGTTGCTAACCAAGCTTGCCATTTCATCCAGCATTGTTTTTGGTTGTTTCCTTCTAAAGCATCGAGGCAGAACTGGATGGGAAGATCACACCCGTTTTTTAAAATTAATTAATTAATTTATTTTTGGCTGCATTGGGTCTTTGTTGCTGCGCACGGGCTTTCTCTAGTTGCGGCGAGCGGGGGCTACTCTTCGTTGTGGTGCACGGGCTTTTCATTTGGTGGCTTCTCTTGTTGTGGAGCCTGGGCTCTAGGCGCACGGGCTTCAGTCGTTGTGGTGCACAGGCTCAGTAGTTGTGGCTCGCGGGCTCTAGAAGTTAGCTCCTGTTTCGGAAGCGTGCCTGTCTTTATTGCATTTTCAAGTTAGCTTCTGTTTCAGAAACTTGCATGTCTTTATTGCATTTTGAGATAGCATTATTAGCATATCTGAGTTAACAGCATCTGTTCCTTCCCAATTAAATCCCACCATCCAAAGCCACACGTTCCCCAGTTTCAGAAAGCAGCCTGAACAGATGCCTAACAGTCGTCCTGAACACCTTCCCCACGAAAGAGCTGTGCTCGCCTGCGCTTTTGTTTCTCTCATTGTGAAGGAGAAGAGTGGATTCAACTATGTCATTAACAGGGGTCCTTTGCCTTTATTGTTTGGGCTAATCATGCAGACCTCTCATCTCGGAAGTGGGTGGTGGGCGCAGGTTTGGATATTTCAGACTCTCTTCACCAGCACAGCGCAGATTCATAGAGCTGGGAGCAATGTGGCTTCATGGACGTGCAGCCTGTGTGGTTGCACCTGGCTCAGTGCTTGCATGGACCCCAGAATGCTGTTGCATCTTGACATTCTTCAGTTTTGAACATGGGGGGGGCGGGTCCCAATTTTCATCTAGTCATGGCTGGGAAGAATAAGAGAGCATCACACCATCACTATCTTGGGTAGATGTGTCGACTGTAGAAAAACGCATAACCTACAAGTTGCAAGTTATGTTTTATTCGAGGACCTTACTGAGGACTATAGCCCAGGAGACAGCCTCTCAGCGCTGAGCAATTGTTCTGAAGAAGAAAGGGAGGAGCCAGGATACATAGGAGTTTTTGTTCAAAAAACCCATGTAGTAGAACATCAAAACATTATCGCTAATCACGAAAACAGACAACACAAGTTAATGATTTTAGTGCTTTTATATGTATGGGAAGATACAAGAGCCTGGACTCATTGAAACTATTCCTTAACTATCTAGGGCCAGTATCCTGCTTTTCTCCACCGTGAATTCCCCTCAGGGCACAACATCAGGGGTGGCTACCGTGGCTGGTGGCTTGATGGCGTTGTTTATCAGAATGGCAGGTGATTTTTTTTTTTGTCCACAGATGATTAAGCTGCCGTCTCTCCATGGAACCTGATTCAATGTGAATTTTGACAAAAGTGGAAAAGAAAAAGAATCTCTCTTAGAATTGAATCTTCCTAGAGTTAGAAGGGCCTGGTAAGTTCTGCTCCAGGTATCCTTCTTAGAGTGGAGCACCGTTAAACCATCTTTGTGACTTGTAGGGATGAAGACTTCACATCTCCCCAAGAGGTCCTTTCAAGTCCACTGCAGGCTATACCCAGTTTTCTCATAAAGGACAAATACCTGTCAGACATGAAGGATTAATACCTATAGTATCTTCATAGTAATATGCATCCCAGGGCATTGGAAAAATGAGAATTGAGGCTGTCAGTAAATTTAAGAATTTTTTTTCCCCCTGAGAACTAGCACTGTTGAAGAAGGATGCATACTTAGATCTTTGCTTTGGAAGTGGGGTAGTAAAATTACTCCCCTCTTGACATTTGGCCATGGAGACTCCTTTACAGAGGGGAAGAGTTGGAGCACTCAGGGCTAGAAAATAACTGAGAGGAATGAATGAATGAAGGATCCCCCCGCTGCCGGCAAAAGGAAGAGAAGATGGAGGGCTTGGGGAGGCTGTTGTTTGGGACGGCTACATTACTGGCCATTGATTCAGTATGTTCTAGAATCCTCTCCACTTTCTAAACCATGCGTCCATACATCTTATTAAACCCTGCCCTGTATAAAGCATGGCACACTCTGTGCACCTGAACCCCTCACACCTGTCCTGCTGGGTGATGCTGAACCATGTGGTCTCCATATTGTTTGGGTATGTTTTCAGTTCTTTCATGTAAGACTTGTATAATGTCCCTAGTAAACTCCATCTTGCCCTTGAAAATCAGTCTTATTCATGCCCTTCCTGGTTTAGTGAATCTCCTGCATTTAACCAGCTCAGTTTTTCTTTCTCAAGATTGCTTTGGCTATTCATGGTCTTTTGTGTTTCCATACAAATTGTAATTTTTGTTCTAATTCTGTGAAAAATGCCATTGGTAATTTGATAGGGATTGCACTGAATCTGTAGATTGCTTTGGGTAGTATAGTCATTTTCATAATATTGATTCTTTCAATCCAAGAACATGGTATATCTCTCCATCTGTTTGTGTCATCTTTGATTTCTTTCATCAGTGTTTTATAGTTTTCTGAGTACAGATCTTTTGTCTTCTTAGGTAGGTTTATTCCTAGGCATTTTCTTCTTTTTGTTGCGATGGTAAATGGGATTGTTTCCTAAATTTCTCTTTCTGATTTTTCATTGTTAGTGTATAGAAATACAAGGGATTTCTGTGTATTAATTTTGTATCCTGCAACTTTACCAAATTCATTGATTAGCTCTAGTAATTTCCTGGTGGCTTCTTTAGGATTTTCTATGTATAGTATCATGTCATCTGCAAAGAGTGACAGTTTTACTTCTTTTCCAGTTTAGATTCCTTTTATTTCTTTTTCTTCTCTGATTGCCATGGATAGGACTTCCAAAACTATGTTGAATAATAGTGGCAAGAGTGGACATCCTTTTCTTGTTCCTGATCTTAGAGGAAATGCTTTCAGTCTTTCACCATTGGGAGTGATGTTTGCTGTGGGTTTGTCATATATGGCCTGTAGTATGTTGAGGTAGGTTCCCTTTATGCCCACTTTTGAGAGAGTTTTTGTTGTAAATCGGTGTTGAATTTAGTTGGAAACCTTTTCTGCATCTATTGAGGTGATCATATGGTTTTTATTCTTCAGTTTGTTATATGGTGTATCACATTGATTGATTTGTGTATATTGAAGAATCCTTGCATCCCTGGGATAAATCCCACTTGATCATAGTGTATGACCCTTTTAATGTGTTGTTGGATTCTGTTTGCTAGTATTTTGTTGAGGATTTTTGCATCTATGTACATCAGTGATATTGGCCTGTAATTTTCTTTTTTTGTGATATCCTTGTCTGGTTTTGGTATCAGGGTGATGGTGGCCTTGTAGAACGAGTTTGGGGGTGTTCCTCCCTCTGCAATTTTTTGGAAGAGTTTGAGAAGGATAGGTGTTAGCTCTTCTCTAAATGCTTGATAAAATTCACCCATGAAGCCATCTGGTCCTGGGCTTTTGTTTGTTGGAAAATTTTTAATCACAGTTTCAATTTCATTACTTGTGATTGGTCTGTTCATATTTTCTATTTCTTCGTGGTTCAGTCATGGAAGGTTGTACCTTTCTAAGAATTTGTCCATATCTTTCAGGTTGTCCATTTTATTGGCATATAGTTGCTTGTAGTAGTCTCTTTTGATCCTTTGTATTTCTGAGGTGTCAGTTGTAACTTCTCCTTTTTCATTTCTAATTTTATTGATTTGAGTCCTCCGCCTTTTTTCTTGATGAGTCTGGCTAGTGGTTTATCAATTTTGTTTATCTGCTCAAAGAACCAGCCTTTAGTTTCATTGAACTCTGCTATTGTTTTCTTCATTTCTATTTCATTTATTTCTGCTCTGATCTTTATGATTTCTTCTCTTCTACTAACTGTGGGTTTTGTTTGTTCTCCTGTCTCTAGTTGCTTTAGGTGTAAGGTTAGATTGTTTATTTGAGATTTTTCTTGTTTCTTGAGGTGAGATTGTATTGCTATAAATTTCCCTCTTAGAACTGCTTTTGCTGCATCCCATAGGTTTTGGGTCATTGTGTTTTTGTTGTCATCTGTTTCTAGGTAGTTTTTGATTTTCACTTTGATTTCTTCAGTGATCCATTGGTTATTTAGTAGCATATTATTTAGCCTCCATGTGTTTGTGTTTTTTACAGGTTTTTTTCCTATAATTGATTTCTAATCTCATAACCTTGTGGTTGGAAAAGATCCTTGATATGATTTCAATTTTCTTAAATTCACCAAGGCTTGATTGGTGACTCAAAATGTGATCTATCCTGGAGAATGTTCCATGTGCACTTGAGAAGAAAGTGTATTCTGCTGTCTAATGTGTCACTTAAGGCTTGTATTTACTTATTAATTTTCTGTCTGGAAGATCTGTCCATTGGTGTAAGTGGGGTGTTAAAGTCCCTCACTATTATTGTGTTACTGTCAATTTCCCCTTTTATAGCTGTTAACATTTGCCTTATGTATTGAGGTCCTCCTATGTTGGTGCATAAACATTTACTATTGTTATATCTTCTTGGATTGATCCCTTAATCATTATGTAGTGTCCTTCTTTGTCTCTTATAACAATCTTTATTTTAAAGTCTATTTTGTCTGATATGAGAATTGCTACTCCAGCTTTCTTTTGATTTCCATTTGCATGGAATACCTGTTTCCATCCCCTCATTTTCAGTCTGTATGTGTCCCTAGGTCTGAAGTGGGTCTCTTGTAGACAGCATATATATGGGTCTTGTTCTTGTATCCATTCAACCAGTCTGTGTCTTTTGGTTGGAGCATTTAGTCCATTTACATTTTAAGGTAATTATTGATATATATGTTCCTATTGCCATTTTCTTAATTGTTTTGGGTTTATTTTTTTTTCTTCCCTTCCTCTTTTGTTCTTTTATCTTGTGTCTTTTGCCTAGAGAAGTTCCTTCAGCAATTGTTCTAAGCTGGTTTGGTGGTGCTGAATTCTCTTAGCTTTTGCTTGACTGTAAAGCTTTTGGTTTCTCCATTGAATTTGAATAAGAGCCTTGCTGGGTAGAGTAATCTTGGTTGTAGATTTTTCCCTTTCATCACTTTAAATATATCATGCCACTCCCTTCTGGCCTGCAGAGTTTCTGCTGAAAAAACAGCTGATAACCTTATGGGGTTTCCCTTATATGTTATTTGTTGCTTTCCCCTTGTTGCTTTTAATATTTTTTTCTTTGTATTTAATTTCCATTAGTTTGATGAATATGTGTCTCGGCCTGTCTCTCCTTGGGTTTATCTGGTATGGAACTCTCTGTTCTTCCTGGATTTGGGTGACTATTTCCCTTTCAATGTTAGGGAAGTTTTTGACTATGCTTTCTTCAAATATTTTCTCAGGCCCTTTCCCTTTTTCTTCTTCTTCTGGGAGCCTTATAATTTGAATGTCTGTGCATTTAATGTTGTCCCAGAGGTCTCTGAGACTGTCCTCATTTCTTTTCATTCTTTTTTCTTTATTCTGTTCTGCAGCAGATATTTCCACCATTCTGTCTTCCAGGTCACTTATCTGTTCATCTGCCTCAGTTATTCTCCTATTGATTCCTTCTAGTATATTTTTCATTTCAGTTATTGTCTTGTTCATCTCTGTTTGTTTGTTCTTTAGTTCTTCTAGGTCTTGGTTAAATTTTTCTTTTATCTTCTCGATCCGTGCCTCCATTTTTTTCCGAGATCTTGGATCATCTTTACTAGTATTACTCTGAATTCTTTTTCAGATACATTGCTTATCTCCTCCTCATTTAGTTGTTCTTGTAGGTTTTTATGTTGTTCTTTTATCTGCAACATATTTCTTTGTCATCTCATTTTGTCATACTTGCTGTGTTTGTGGTTTCCTTTCCACAGGCTGCAGGATTGTAGCTCCTCTTGCTTCTGCCCCCTGGTGGGTGAAGTTGGTCCAGAGGCTTGTGCTGTTCTCCCCCTGATAGGGGGTTTGATTGGTGTTATGTTGATCAGAGCCTGCCCTAGACATTGAGCAGGACCTCCCCTTTGCTCTGTGGTTGTCACTGCCCTGTCAGGGTTGGGCTCTGCTCCCTGTGTGTTGGAGTAGAGGTCCTCAGATCTGCTCCTTAGCTATGATTCTGATCTGCAGTGTGAGGTAGGTGGGATTAGAGTGTTCCCAGTGGGAGAGCTGCCACTGAGTTTTCCTCCTCTGGAGTTGTGCACCTGTAATTGTGCTCCATTTAGTCCCCTTTCTCCCACTGTGTGGGCTCACAAAGTATACTGTTGTTGGAACTGCTCTCGGTCCCACCTTAACTGTGAGTATGCTGGCAACTGGCCCTGGTGACTCTCAGGTGTTTTTTTCACCTGGCCACCAGCACAGGTCCACTGAGGTTAGGTGCCAGTACTGCAGTAGTCGTGCACCTGGACCCAGCATGGGAGCTATGTAGGCAGCTTGAACTCTGGTCTGGCCCTACGCCAACGTGTACGTGCCCACAGAGCCCCAGCTGCTAAAGCCAGACCCATGATAGGGGGTGTGACTGGCGTTGTGGTGACCAGAGCTTGCCGTGGATATTGAGCAGGGCCTCCCCTTTGCTCTGTGGTTGTCACTGCCCTGTCAGGGGCAGGGTCTGATCCCTAGCTGTTGGAGTAGAGACCCCCAGATCTGCTTCTTAGCTGATCTGCAGTGTGAGGTAGACGCGTTTGGAGCACTCCAGCTGGGAGGTCAGCCACTGCGTATTCCTCCTCTGGAGCTGTTCACCTGTGGGTGTGATCTGTTGTGTCACCTTTCACCCGTTGTGCGAGCTCACAAGTTACACTGTTGTTGGCACTGCTCTCGGCCACACCTTAACTGTGGGTGTGCCGGCAGTTGGCCCTGGTGTCTCTTGGACGTTGTTTTCACCAGGCCACCAGAGTAGATCCACTGAAGTCAGGCCCCAGGACTGCAGTAATCATGGATCTGGAGCTGTTGTGGGTGTTATGAGGGCAGCTCAGACACCAGCCTGGCCCAACCCCCATGTGTATGTGTCCACAAAGCCTACAGCTGCTAAAGCTAGACCCGTCTTGGCTGCGGGAGCGCTTGTCTGTTCAGATGTTCTGTAGGCGCTGAGTTTTTACCAAGCCACTTGTGGAGGTGTCAACTTGTGGTTTGCTCAGCTGCAAGGAGAGGTTTCTGCTTTTCTTCCTTAGCTGCACAGCCCCTGGGGCTCAGCTGTGGTTTCAGCCCCACCTCTGTGTATGGGCCACCCACAGGTGAACAGGGGTCTGCTCCCAAGGCTGGCCTGGAGCATTGGGTCGCCCCAGTGAGGACAGGGCGTGGAGGTGGCACAGCTGCCGGGGTCTCGGGAGCCCTGGCGGTGACAGGTGCACTGGGCATTCGGCTGCAGCTAGAGATCTGGCCCTGTCAGTGACGAGGCACGCGGGAAGGCTGGTGGCCTCGGGCGTGAGAGATCTGGCCGTGGTGGGAGCCTTTCCTAACTCCTGGCTACAGGCACTGAAGTGGCAATTTCTTTCTCACCCCCCAATTTCTTCTTACATGTTGATATTCACGAATGTTTTAGCCTAGACCGATTTCTCTTTTTCCTAGAAGCCTGGAGGGCCTTGGAGGATGTAAAGAAGTTTTATTTCCATGGAGAAGTGTGGAAAGAAGTAGTTGGGGCACAGGGAATAGCCCAAGTGAGCCAGCCCCCAGAGGGTTCCCCGAGGGTCTGGGGGCTGCCCAAGGGCATAAGGTGCCTGGGAAAGGGCATAGCTAGATGGTAGTGGGTGTTTACCTCGGATGTCATCAGACATTTACAATTTTGCTAAGAGCTAGTCCAGGACAAGACGTTAGCCCTCTATTATGTCCAATCTGCAGAGAAGTTTCCTTTCTCCACTGCCCCTTAGTAGCTGTCAGATTAGTCAGTCACCAGACAGGGCCACAGAGAACAGGACAAAGGCCGGGTGAGCCTGGACCAGGCAGAGGAAGAAGCACGAGGTCTGAAGCAGGGCAGGCTCTAATGTGATGATCTCTAATGGGCAGGTGGGGGAAGGATTGGGAGGGGAAAATAGGGGAAGATGAACTTCCCCTACTTAGCAGTTGTACTGGCATGGTTCTGCTTCGACTGATAAGACCATTTCAAAAATGAGCTAACCTTTAGAACCAGCTGCTTCAGGATTCAGTGCAGTTGAGGAGGGATGACCAGGTTTGCAGGCGTTAAAACCATGTGTCCAAACCAGGTGTCCGCTGGTAAGTTGTATATGCTGCCAGGTGAGGTGTGTCCCTGTGGAAAATGTGCCCTTCATCTCACGCTTCTGAGGATGGGGAGGGTCCTTCCTGTGGTCTGTCTCTGGGCCATACTTATTCCTTGACATTTGTCTTTCTTTTATTTTTCAATCCATCCAGTGTATTTTAATGGGCAAAAACTCTATACCCTTGATTTCTTTGTATGAAATCAGAGGTAATTGATTGCTGGTCCCACAGGTTGTAACAAAGGTGAAATGAGATAACTCAGTTAAGTTCCTAACTCAGCTTCTGGTAACTCCCTGGATGTTGGTTTTCGTTCCTTTCTAAGATTACTTTTCCTTCATTCGTTTATTCATTCTTCCATAAGTATTTATTGAATGTCTACTATGTGTCAGGTACTGTTTTGAATTTTTTAAAATAATGATTGCTTTGAAAAAAACTAACGTACTGGCTTGCCTGTAGATTAGTTAATGTTACATGTCAATGTTAATCATACAGCCAACTAATAATACAATTACTAATCATATTAATTAGTATGATTGATCATCATACAATTAATAGTATGATGGGTTATTAGACTATGGTTTTATAAGAGGGTAGCATTTGTGGAAGCTAGGTGAAAGATATATAAGACTTTTTCTACACAACTTTTTATGTAATTATTTCAAAACAAAAAGTTTAAAAATTGTAAGAAGTATTGGGTCTCTCTGTTAAGTAGCAATCCATATGTATTTATCTCTGTGTCATTAGGTGAGGCTTGATGAGAGCATTGTAAATTATCCTGGGTTTCATTGACTGGGTAGAGATTCAGGGAGACAGATATTGCGGTGCAAGACCCCTCAAACTCTGCAATTCAAAAATTGAGCTAATTCTCTTTTTTACCTGCTCCCCTTTCGGTAATTCTCTTACTGAGTAACTGGCGTCCCCTCCCTAATTAGTCACCATCAATTAGTCATTGCATCTTTGCCTGTCTACACGCAGATATCTCTGAAACTGTTCTCTCTCCATCCCCACTGCTCTTGCCTTTGTCTGGGGCTCATTCCTGATCAGCCTTGCATTCTTCTATACTACCTTTCACACCTCTACCAGGATGATCTCTCCAAAATGAAAATTTGACTGTGTCACACTTCTGTTTAGAGGTCCCATCTGCCTACATGATAAATTTCCAAGTCCCTAGATGGGTTAAACTGCATCCCACCCCCCAAAAAGATATGTTGGAGTTCTAACCTCTAGTAACTCAGATCGTGACATTGTTTGGAGATAGGGTCCCCTTAACAAGGGATCAAGTTAAAATGAGGTCATTAGGGTAGGGCCTAATCCACTATGGCTGGTGTCCTTATAAAAGGGGAAATTGGATACAGACACAGACAGGCACAGAAGGAGAATGTCATGTGAATGCTGCCATGAGCCAAGGAACCAGCAACAGCTAGGAGATTGGCCTTGGGATGAATCCTCCCCTAGCACCTTCAGAGGAAGCACGGTCCTACTGCCACCTTGATCTTGAAATTCCAGCCTCCAGAATCTGAGACAATACATTCCTGTTGTTTGAGCCACCCAGCTTGTGATGCTTTGTTATGGCACCACAAGCAAACTAATAGAATGAGAGTCTGTCTCAACTTCCAGGGTTTACTTCATTTATTCATGCAGCCAATATTTGCTGAGAGCTGATCATTTCCAGGGACTGTGCTAGTTCTTGGGATAGAGCTGGAAATAAGGCAGGTGGCTCCTGCCTCATGGAACCTGTGCTCTTGTGGAGACAAACTACCCTCCCCTTCTCCTCCTGCTGGCCACCCTTCCATTATGTTCCCTTCAAGGGTATGCTTTGTGGTTTCTTTTCCCCTTCAAACTTGACCTTGTTCATTTTAACCAGATACAGACTATTTTTAAAACATGGTGAAGAGAATGAGAAAACAAGCTACAGACTGGGAGAAAATATATGCAAAAGACATGTCTGATTAAAGGAATGTTATCCAAAATATAGCAAGAACTTTTAAAAATCAGTAATAAGAAAATGAACAACTTGATTTAGAAACGTGCAAAAGACCTGAACAGACACCTTGCCATAGAAGATATACAGATGGTAATAAGCTTATTAAAAGTAAGCATGTCACATGTCATCAGGGGCATGCAAATTAAAACAATGAGTTCCGCTATTCACCTTATTAGAGTGACCAAAATCCAGAGCACTGACAACACCAAATGCTGATGAAGATGTGGATCAACATGAACTCTCATTCATTGCTGATGGGAATGCAAAATGGTACAGCCACTTCGGAAGACAGTTTGGAAGTTTCTTACAAAACTAAAAACTTTTATCAAATGATCCAGCAATCATACTTCTTGATATTTACCCAAGTGAATTCAGACCCTGTGTCCATATAAAAACCTGCCTACGGGTATTTATAGCAAAACTGCCAAAATTTGGAAGCAACGAAGATGTCCTTCAGTAGGTGAATGGATAATAAACTGTGCTACATCCGGACAATGGAATATCAGCACTAAAAAGAAATGAGCTATCAAGCCATGGAAAGACATGGAAGAAACTTAAATGCATGTTACTAAGTGAAAGAAGCGCATCTGTAAATGCTACATACTGTATGATTTCAACTATATGACATTCTGGAAAAGACAAAAATATGGTGACAGTAAAAAGACCAGTGGTTGCCAGGGGTGAGGGGGTAGGGAGGGATGAACTGACAGAGAACAGAGGATTTTTAGGGCAGTGAAACTGTTCTGTATGATACTACCATGGTGGATACATGTCACCATACATTTGTCAGAAATGCATAGAATGTACAGCACCAAGAGTGAGCCGTAATGTAAACTCTGGACTCTGGGTTATGATGATGTGTCAGTGTAGGTTCAGCCATTGTAACAAATGCACAACTGTGATGCGGGATTGTCGGTAAGGGGGAGGGTACATGCGTGGGGACAGAGGGCATATGGGAACTCTGTATTTTCCACTCAGTTTTGCTGTGGACCTAAAATTGCTCTAAAAATAAAGTTTATTGCATTTAAAAACCAGAAACCAAAACTCATGGGTCAATTAGAGTTGTGGGTAGGACTTGTCATCTCTCCAGTTTTGTGCCTCTTTCTCCCACTCCACATCCCCATGGGTGACATTCCCAACCATTTCTCCGATTTCACCTCTGGCTCCTGTTTTCTTATTTTGCTTCCTTCCTTTTACTCTGTCAGAGTCCACAGAACGTCAGTTTCCTATAACGATGTTTCAGCTAACATCCAATTTCCATCAGAAATACTCTCTTATTTTTCTGATGCCCAATAAATTTTACCTCCCTCCCCAAATCTCTCAAAGCACAGGCTTCCCAGTTCTCACCAGTCACTGATTTAATTCTACTTAATTGGATCTGTCCTTTATACATCGCCATATGGCTTCAATATGTATGCTTTCAGTATCTCTTAATATGTTATCTCCTAGATCCGGAGCATTTATAAAGATGTTGCAAATGGAATTTAATTAAAAACAGATGGATCCTCTTTGAACCGCTTCCTTATCAATTAACAATACCAGCTGTCTCACTAATGCAACCCTGGAGAAGAGAGAAACCATCTAATCTAACTCTTTCCTTTCATAGATGAAGAAACCGGGGGCCTGAGATGTGACTTTCCAAAGGTCACACAGCTAGGGAGTGACAACACTGTGCTTTGAGTTGGAAGCCCTGAGTTCTAGTTCAGTTCAGCTTCATTCAGCTTAGACCGCTCCCCGCTGGTGATGTGTGTTTGCGGGGTCCCCACGGTCAAATGCTGCAGCCACTGCATGGAGGAAAGTTCATTCACTTCTGCTGGCTTTCTCCTCTTTCTTCCTCCTCCTTCACCTCTTCCCCCTTCTTCTGTCAGATAAAATGGAAATACATTTTTCACGATCTCACACCTTTTCCTTAACAAAAAATAAAAAAAAGATCATTCATGATACAAATGAACTTACTTACAATACAGAAACAGACTCACAGACATAAAAAACAAAGTTATGGTTACCAAAGGGGAAAAGATGGGGAGAGGGATAAATTAGGAGTTTGGGATTAACAGATAGACATTACTATATATAAAATAGATAAACAACAAGGACCTACTGTATGACACAGGGAACTATAGTCAATATCTTGTAATAACCTAAAATGGAAAAGAATCTGAAAAAGCATGTATATAATATATATGCACATATACATATATATGTAAAACAGAATCACTTTTCTGTACATCTGAGACTAACAAAACACTGTAAATCAACTATACTGGAAAAAAGAAGATTATTGCAAAGACTTCAGAGGTCACTGAGTCTTGCCCTGTCATTTTACAGATGAGAAAACTGAGGCCCAGAGGGTTGAATTAACTTGAGTTAACTTGCTCCACCACAGAGAAATGGTAAATCTGAGATTAGAAGTCCACTCTGCAGACTTCTAGTGGAAAGTCCCCACCACAGCCTCCTAACACAGCCTGATCTGCAGAACAGCTTTGTTTAGCAAGCTGCGGGTGACGTAGGGCTGGGAGCGTCACTGAGGGGGTCCCTTAGGAAGGATTTGAAAGTGCACCATTAATTAATTTCGTGTGAAGGGGATCCAATACTTCTAAAAACATGTCCCTGGATCAGAGATACCACTGTTGCCCTGAACTGCTCAGAAGATGAAAAGCAGAAGTTTGTACTGGCACAGTCTCCTTCAGTCCACAAAAAAGGAAAAATGTCCTCTTTTTGGTGCAAAGAACCACAAGGATTGTTAATTTCATTGTGTTTCCCTAGGAATTTGAGAGAGTGGGAACAGATTGGCCTTTACTCACACATTACTTCTCAGTTTATTTTGCTGATAAACATATTATCATTTCCAGACCAATTAACCTTTGACCTCCAGAATCCTGCCTTCTTGACACAAGCAAGGTCAAAGGTTATTTTGTTCAATGAAACATTAGGATGGTTGTTATTCCACCAACTCAGCTGCTCCAAAATGTGATGCTTTATTCCACTTCTTATATCTATTTTCAGAGGTTTCCTTTTTAAAATCAAAGCCCTTCAGATTTTTATAGAGAGGCAATATTAATTATTCGTGAATTCTAGCATTCTCTGATAATAAATTTGAGCACAGATTTTAAGGCCTTAGGCTTAAAAATAGCATTTCTTAGAAACTTCTCTGCATTAATAACCCCAAAGATATTTTCAACTTTAAAAAGCATTAAAAATGCTTAATTGGTATTAAACTTCAAAGCTTAGTTTTTATTTCCCAATTACCTTGATTTTAGTCTAAATCAAGTGGCAATTTCAGCACTTCAGAGCAGGGAGAACGTTATTGTTACCAAGTCCAAGCTCGTTGTGCTCACTACATGACAGGCCAATAAATCGGGAGATGAGGTGTTGGGGCAGGGAATACGACTTTATTCAGAAAGCCAGCAGACCGAGAAGATGGCGGACTAGTGTCCCAAAGAACCATCTTACCCAAGATAGAATTCAGGCTTCTTTTGTGCTAAAAGGGGAGGAGGTGTGGCTGGTTGTCACAAACTTCTTGGTGTCAGAATCCTTTGTTCTTGCAGCTGTCCACATAGGTCAGGTCACTGATGTTCCTGTAAACCTCCAACAAGACAAAGGTTATTCTCTGTTCTGCAACTCTTTATCTCTATATGAATGGAAAAGTGTTATACCCTTAAAGGTCAGAGCCTTGAGAACGGGCTCTCCTGTATATTTCAGGCTACAGGCAACTTTCTTCTACAAAAGGTGCAGAGCCAGCATGACTAAGCACAGGCCACAGGGCACAAAGGTTAAAGAAAAAGGAACAGATCTAATGTGGAGTCAGATTTGTTCTTCCCCATTACATTATGGGCGGAATTGTGTTCCACCCCAAATTCATATGTTGAAGTCTTAACCACCAGTAGCTTAGATGTGACTGTCTTTGGAGATAGGATCTTTAAAGGTAATTAAGTTAAAATGGGTCATATGGGTGGGCCCTAATCCAATGTGACTGGTGTTCTTATAAGAAGAGAATAGGACACGGTTGCACACAGAGGAAGGACCATGTGAGGACATGGGGAGAAGATCACCACCTACAAGCCCAGGAGGGAGGCCTCAGGAGAAACCAGCCCTGCCAACACCTTGATCTCAGACTTCTGGCCTCCAGAATGGTGAGAAAATACATTTCTTTGTTTAAGCCGCCTGGTCTGTGGTACGGCAGCCGTAGCAAACTAACAGGAAGGGGGTTCTTGGAGAGAAAGGCCCTTCTTTCTCTCCCAGAAAGAGTGGGACAGGCGGCTCCTCGCTTACCTTACAGGGCTGGTGAGAGGCTGCAGTGTGATAATGCGTGTGAATTTGATTAGAAACCGTGAATCACTGTCTGGCCATGCGACCTTGGGCAAGTGTCCTTCAACTCTTCGCATCAGCCTCCGGTCCTGGGGGGTCCCTCGACATTCTGATGGTGGCTCCACACTGCTGCTCGGTGTACCACCTCCAGCTGGGCCCCCAGGGAGCTGGGTAAAAATACAGATTCCCAGGCCCACCTGCAGATATTCTGATCCAAAAATCCTTGCAAGTGATGCACAGGAATCTCTATTTTTTAACAAACTTCCTAGCAGATTCCAGTGGGAAGGCAGGGTTGGGAACCGCTGGAATGGGTCATCTGCAAGCTTTGTGCCTGAGCCAGCATTCTGTGCTTCTGTGCAAAAGGTTTTGATTCCCGACCTCCACCAAAGGGGTGGGAAGCTGGAAGCAAATGGTTGATGGGATCTTGTTGTCTCCATCACACACTAATTATGGCCCCATTTTATGGCTTGCACATTTCCCTGCCCGTCTCCAGATGTTCTGAAGCATCACAGGACAGTCTGGGTCATGAGGGGGGCTGGTGGGAGACGGGCTGGTCCCTGGTGGCAGGCTGTTGCTGGCGCACAGCACGGGGCTGGTTTGGGGTTTAGGTAAAGGGGTCAGAGGCTGGGCCCGATGCTGGAAGGAAGGCTCCGGGCTGTATGGCACATAGATTGCTGGACTGAATTCCGTTCCCAGCTTTGTAATGTTCTAGTTATATGGCCTTGGACAGCTTAGTCGGAACTTCAGTTTACTCACTTGCAAAACTCATTTATTTTCTTCTCTGCCTGTCTCATGGGACGATCCACTGAGATGAAGCTTATCAAAGTGCCTTGAAAAATAGAAATGCTTTTCACTGGTCTCGGGTTCTATCGTTAGGATATGGTGATAGTAATGAGCTAGGGTTGACGGGGCTCAAGCACAGGTCTTTCGAAAGCTAGAACGATGAGCCACTTAGCTTTAACCACATTTTCTGACATATGTCTAATTGAGCTGTGCAGCTTTGGTTAATGCCGAGCCACGACTTGTCATACGATGAAATGACTCTGAATCCAACACAGGGAAAATGGGTTACTATGCCAGATACTGGTTCCAAGGCTCCAGGCCAAACACATTGGCAGGGTCAGAAAATACGTACATCTGGGTCTTCTGACCCCACGATTGGATGCTCCTTCCCTGTCCCATCGTGATTCTCTGAGTGTAAATGTCGTGCCCCTGGCAGGGGTCTCACTCCCCAGTCCCACACTTGGAAGGGCAAGTTCCCAAGAGGACCTCACAAGAGCCACCGTAGCCATCTTTTATCGTCTCTTTACTACCCATGCCCTGATTTGTGGAACACGTGTGGATATTTGCACATCTGATTTTCAGCCTCACAGTTTACAGACGTTAACTAGTAAACCCTCAGAGAGTCTCTCTGTGAGGCTGGTGATTCTAATTTCAATTTTACGAACAGAGCAATTGAGAAATGATGGGACTTCCTCCAAGCTCCTGTTAGTAGGGAGGCCGGATTCTAGAAAACTGATTATTTCAGCTCAGATTGCACAAACTCATGACTCCTTGGCATATCAGAGAGTCCCTTACTCATCTCTCAGGTGGCTTGAAATCAGTCAGAGAGATGGGTTGAAGTAGTCGGTTTTTCTGTTTTAGTTTATTCTTTCCGTCTCTCTTTTTTTCGTGTACGTGTGTGTGTGTAGATATACACACATACATACATAAATACAAATTTTATACAAACATATATTTTCCCCAACAATGTCTTTTGTTGATCATTTTGAACTGGGGTTTGATTGAGACATACACATTGCTTCTGGTTTTTATGTCTCTTCAATCCGGGTTAATCCAGAAGAGTCCTATCACTTACTCTTTTTTTCCACAACACTGACGTTTTCAGAGTCCACGTCAGGAGTTTTTTAGAATATCCTACCTTCTGGATTTGTCTGTCCTTTCATGGTGTTTTGAGCCTGTTCCCCTCTCCCCTGCTTTTTTGGAAAATGAAAATTAGGACCAAGGCTTGGTTAGATTTAGGTCAAACGTTGTTGCGAGAATAAATCACAGGTGATGCTGCTTCCCTCGCCTGGCGCCTCATCAGGAGACCCTGATGTTGTGCGCGATCGCTGGTTACAGTGGTGACCGATGCATCGTGCAGTTGTAAGGCACACTTGCACCCCGGCCATCTGAGGGGTGACACTTTGACACCCGGTAACTCTCCTGCTTCCAACAGCATCTCACCAAATGGTTTTAGCATCTTTGGAGGACCCTTAGCTGATTCATTGACTACTCTGTGGGTTGCAAAGTGCTCTTTTTCTCAGTGCATCATCTTTTTCACATTACCTGGCCTTCTGTGAAGAAGAGCTTCCCTCTGCGGCCACCACCACCCGCCTTCTCTCTCCTTCTTTAAGGATCAGTGCGGACTCATGCATTTTATGTATTTAATATGTTACAATAAGTTACAGTCACCTGTGATGCTTAAATTTCCCCAAACTTAACAGCTGTGCCTTCGAGTGGGACCCTGTGTCCTTCTGGTCTCACCCAGATGCTCCTCACGTGTTTTCCTTGCTTTCTGGCCCATGATGTCTCTGTGTCTCTTCTTCTCTCTCCCCAGACCTGAAATCAGCCATCCCTCAAAAAGCCCTGATTTCTTTTAACGGGAAAGGCATGAAAAACCAAGATCTGACTTAAGAATACTAGACCATACACTTAAAAATGGTTAAGATGATAAATGTTATGTGTATTTTATCACAATTTAAAAAAAAAAGCAACAACCAAGATCATTGCTCCTGTCAGTTTCTAGGTCCTTTCAGTGGACAGAGCTAGGAAAGAATACTTTAAAAAAGGAGTTTATGTTGATATTTCCAAATCTAATCTAACATTGGAGGTTTTTTTTTCTTCCCTTCTTTTATTTTATACAGGTATCTCTGCTCTCATTCTGAAATCTTGGTATACAGAATAATTTATTTAACTTATTTTCTTTATCTTGTCATATACATAAAATAGTTTCATGTTTATAATCACAATATTGCTATTAACAGTATATTTACCAAATGAAGTTTAATATTTCCTTGCAGGGCTTTTTGTCCTTAGAATACAGTCGTACAGAGAGAACAGAGCCATTGGGGACGTACAGAGTGCGGTATTCAAAAGTTACTCGAAATAGTACTGTCATGTTGTTATTTTGATAGCCAGTTAGGTTGATTTGTTTCTGTTTCTGATCTGTTTAAGGTTTTAGGTTTTTTTCTCTTTTTGATTTAATTTTAGGTTTTGAATATGTTAAATATTTATAAAGTTTAAAGGTCAAAATAATATAAAAATTATACTACTTGGAAAATTCTTGGTCCCATCTCTACCTGCTCATTCTGCATCCCACCTGCTGACCTCAGAGATTGCCATTTTCATTTGTTGATGGTTTATATTTCCTATGTTTCTTTTTGAAGCAACAATAAGAACAACAATGCGTATTTTTCCTCTTTCTTTCTTTATTTCACACAAAAAAGTATGTTTTATTTCCACTTTTTTCTTCACAAAAGGAAGTATACTTTAGGTAACATTTACATTATTCTTGACTTTTTCCTTAATAAAGATCTTGGAAATAACTCCATATCCATTCACTAGAGAACTTCATTTCTTTAAGGTTGCATAAAACTACACCAGGTAGGTGTACCATAGTTTATTTAACCAGTCTCTGCTTGATGGACATTTGTATTTGTCCAGTCTTTGGCCGGTGCAAATAATTTCATGAGTGAGTATGTGCATATGTCATACAGGTGTTGGCTGAGCTGTATCTTCAGGGTAGATTCCTAGGAGCCTCAACTTTCCTTCTTCAAGCCTTTTGCCACTCTTTAGCTGGTATCTGTTTGTTTCCTCTTCAAGTGGTTTGTGTGTCAAAATTAAAGCAAAATGTACTACGGAATATATGAGAGAGGATTTTGGATAATTATTAGTGAACATCATAACCGAACAAAGAATTTTTAATGTTAAACTCTGCATAAAAACTCACACTCTCCAGCACAATCATTTGTAGCCTAGTACTTCGTACTTCTAGTTAAAATTGTCTTTGGGGTTGGACAGCACATAAGAATTACAGTCCAGCGCTGTTTCAATTCATATCCTCTTTTTTGGCCTGTGTTCTCTCCCAATGCCTCCTTCTGCTGTCACAGTCTGGGGGCACAAATGAATGATGGTAATCCCTCACACTTATCCCTGAGGGGCATTCATATTTATCCACCGAGAAGAACTGTAACGTTTCAAGATCACTCCAACAGAGAAGAGGAGAATTGGCAAAAACCCGATATGAATATCTGTGAAGAGTTTGACGTGGGGGAAAAAAGCGAACTGCCATCTTGATAAATATGGGCTAAAGAAGCCCTTGTAATCCAAATCATTAAGGGAATAACCACAAGAGATACAAAATGTAAGCCAGCTATCTCTATCCTATTTTCTCTGCCTTTATACTCTAGCTCACAGGGGACCGCAAACGAATCTCTGCCTAGGTCATCCCAGGGTCATCTCTTCCTTTACTATCCAAATAAAGTAATGTGGCCAACAAGAACTTCTTAGGTTCCTATAGAACAAAGGTGCTACTTAAGCAAATGTCTTTTGGGAAGCTGTCCAGGCTAACTTTCCTTTTGAAGGTATGCAGAGATGGCACGTCCTTTACAGGGTCCAGATGTCCCCCGTCTGGTTTGGAGACACAGAGCCGGCCGTGGTGGAGCCCAATCTCTTGCCTCATAGGAGGGAGAGGCGTGGACTCCACGTAAGCTCCCATTTGGGACGCCTAGACCCCACGCTTTGGGGAGGTTCTAGGTAGCCCTGGGATACGCGGACGGATAAGGAGGTTTCCCCGCAGCCCAGAATGGAAGCTTTACCGAGAAAGCGATGGTGGAGAGAATAAGAAATTGACTGGCCTGACTTATGTTGGGGGGCTGAGGGTTGTGTTTGGGATGAGATTTTGGAATCACACAGATTCGGGCAAGGCAGAAAAGAGAAGGGGAGGGAGGTGTGGAGAGGGATGGGCTTACGAGGCCCTTTCTTTTCCCAGATGCTTGGAGATTCAGAGAAGCAAACCGGCCAATCTGGGGGGAGATGAATACCGAAAAAGGTAAGAGCAATACATAGCAGAGAGTTTTGCAGGAGAAAGTCAATTTCCATCGGCTAGGGAGTCAGGAAGTGCTACGCAAGCAGACCTGGGCTGAACCAGGTCTTGCGGAAAGCACGCGTATCTCATTTAGATAAGCCGAGAAGCAGAGGGCTAGTCTGAGCTGCCAATTGGCGATGGAAGGCAAGCATCACAGAGACGGTCTAGCGGAGCTGAGGGGAGGGCTTGGGTGGGTGACTGGTGGGAGATGAGTTTGGAGAGAGGGGTTGAGGCGGGGGCGGAGCGGGGACGGAGCAGAATGCTTTGATTGGCCGGCTAAGAACTTTCCATTTTACCCTAAAGGCAGGGGCAGAGTCAGGTTTTGTGTGTTTCGAAGTGTATGAAATTTGGAGGTCTCAGTCGAAGGAAAAGAATCCACAATTATGAAAACAAACTTGCTGGGGCTCCTTGCAGGCGTCTGTGCCAATGACAGGCCGGGAAGCTCAGCCTTCATTCGCCTCGCTGTGCATGGGGCCCTGGGATGTTTTTGAGCAGTGGGGCTTCTCAGGTTGCCATGCTTGTCTAGAACTGTTGGGTTGGGGGCTGGATGCAGACACAACGTTTTGGAGCGCCCAGATTGGTAGCAGGTGTGTTGGCAAGCTTTAGGGGGGCTGTTGGAGAAAAATCACCGTAAACAGAGTGGCTTTAAAGCGATAGAGCTTTATTCTCACAGTTCAGGAGGCCAGGACCCTGAAATCAAGCTGTCTCAGGGTTGGTACCCGCTGGAGGCACTGAGGGAGAAGCCGTCCCACGCCTCTCTCCGGAGCTGCTGGTGGGCGCCGGCCATCCTAGGTGGTCCTTGGCTTGTAGACGTATTACTCCATCTCGGCCTCCATCTCCACATAGCCTATGTCTCTGTCTTCTCCGCTTCCTATAAGGACATTTGTCAGTGGATTTAGGGCCCACTTTAAACCCAGGATGACCTCATTTCAGGATCCCACAAAGACCTTACCTCCAAATAAGATCACATTTGCATGTACCAGCAGTTGGGACTTGGGCATATCTTTTGGGGGGACACTATTTAACCACTCTAAGCACTAAAAAAATACTGCCCAATTTAGTGCTTGTGTCTCTGCCATGGACCTACGATCTCTGACTGCCATGTACTCATACCTAATCTGAGTCTTGACTGTGAGGCCTTGGATGAGTCATTTATCTCTTCAGTTTGTCCAGCAGAAACAGATGCTTGATCTAGATTCTCACATTTTGGTTCACATTAGAACTTAAAAATCTCATTGCCCAGGCTGCATCTCATATCAATTAAACCAGAATCTCTTGGGGTGGGGCTTAGTCATTCATATTAAAAAAACACGAGCACAGGGAATATAGCCAATATTTTATAATAGCTAAAAATCTATACAATCTAAAACTTGTGTACCCCTGAAACTAATATAATATTGTAAATCAACTCCATAAGCAAACAAACAAGTTCTTCAGTGATTCCGATGCACAGTGAGTTTGAGACCAGTGCTTCTCAGCTTTAAACATGCAAATGGATCACGGGGCTGGGGGTTGGCGGAAAATCTTGGGGCGTGGGGGGAGGATGTTGTGAAAATGCAGATTCCATTCAGCAGGTCGGCAGGCCTGAGACTCTGCATTTCTAACGAGCTCCCAGGTGAGGCTGATCCTGCCTGTGCGAGGACGCGCTGCATGACCTCACAGCACCCTCCCAAGCGCTTACGCAATCCGGTCACCTTCCCGCTGCGGAGGGTTTCCAGTCTGCTATGGAGCGAGGTGGACGCTACATCTGGAGCAGGAAACAGCTTTCGCTGAGAGATGGTTCAGTTCGGAGGTGGTTTCTATATTGGGAAAATCCATCTGCTGCAGATAAATGGGCTCTGACTCAAATGACATTATTTAGAAACAGTTTAGCTAAATGCAAGTGAGCAGCCAGCCCTGGGTGTGCTCCTGGGTCCTGGAACGCTTCTGTGTCGTGTGACAAGCATTACTGTGGCCTCCTGGAGACCTCTGAAAGGGATAGCGCCCCATCAGCAAACAACATGCCAGAACAGCAGCGGGAAGGACGTAAAGAGTCTCCATCAGATTTTATTTTTTATTTTATTAAAAAAATTTTTTTTATTATTATTATTTTTTTATATTTATTTTTGGCTGCATTGGGTCTTCGTTGCTGCGCACGGGCTTTCTCTAGTTGCGGCGAGCGGGGGTTACTCTTCATTGCGGTGTGCGGGCTTCTCGTTGCGGTGGCTTCTCTTGTTGCAGAGCACGGGCTCTAGAGCACACGGTCTTCAGTAGTCGCGGTGCGTGGGCTCAGAAGTTGTGGCTCGTGGGCTCTAGAGTGCAGCAGGCTCAGTAGTTGTGGCACATGGGCTTAGTTGCTCCACGGCATGTGGGATCTTCCCGGACCAGGGCTCGAACCCATGTCCCCTGCATTTGCAGGTGGATTCTTAACCACTGCGCCACCAGGGAAGTCAGATTTTAATCTGTCAAGTGCTGGTACTGTCACAACAACGCCCTGGGGCCCGGGCTGTGTCAGATTCATCACTAAGCATTTACACAGGTCACACAGAGCAGGTGGGGACGGAAGGAGAGATGCATGCAAGGTCCAAGGCTTTCTGCTCTACCCTGAGTCCACGGTCACACCTGCCAGGGGCTCACCTGCTCTGGGATGTGCCCTGGATTCTCAGCAGTCATTCTCACCTACGGCGGCACCGTGTTAGAATCACCTGGGGAGTCAGGTGGTACTCACGCCCAGACACTCGCCAGGCCCGTTAAGAACAGTTTTTCCGGGGTGAGTCTTGGGCAGGGGTATGTTTCGAATCTGCTCAGATGATTTCAGTGTGTCCTAGAGATGCTTCGTAGGTTGTCTGGATACCCAGGTGGTAGAAGGCTATCTAACTTACTGGGCACGTGTTTATAGCCCTTACCATATGTGAGGCCCTTTGCTCAACTCAGGGGGTTTAACAGAGAGCAAGAGGGCTTCTGTTCTAGCTGGGAGGGCAGGTGGAAAACAACAAGCTATGGATTTATAAATTTCCCTTGTGATCAAGAGCTATAAAGGTGAAGTACAGGACGCTACATACTATGGGAACCAACCCAGTCTAAGAGGGCATCCTTGACGCAGTGATATCTGAACAGAGTTCTGGACGTTGAAATTGACTAGGACAAGAAGTTGGGGGAGAACATTCCAGGTGGAGGGAGCAGCCTGTGCCGGAGTCTGGAAAAGGGAGGAGCGGCGAGGGGCCGGGGCCACGTGGGGTATTTGGTGTCCGCTCGTTTGTAATTGCCTCGATGTCTTTCAAAGTGTTTGCGTTCACTCTTTCCCAAGAAGACTCCTCCAGGCAGAGGACATGTACCTTCTAATTGTTTCTAACCATTTTTCTTTTTTTACCATCGCGGGCCACCTTTATCCTATCACTGAAATTTACTAGGAACCCTCACCTACACATTCTTCATTTAATCTTTATTAGATTTAGAGAAGTGAATCCACTTGCCCAAGGTTATGGGGTGAGTGGGGACTCTTTTCTCCCTCCCTCCCTTCTTTCTTTTCTTACTTCCTTTCTCTTGCTTGTCTTTCTTTTTTACAAAGAAAGGAAGTGTATGTACTGTATGAGTGTATGTACTGTTTAATAACCTGCCTTATTCATGTGACACAATCTCTCATTGTTTTAGTCACATTCTTAAATATTCTTCAAGAAGGTGATTTTTTTAAATGACTGCTTAATAGTCTGTTATTTGGATATATCCTAATCCAATCAGTCAATCTATTACTGAGTATTTGTTTTCTCTGATTTTTCTAAATGGTCATTGTTCTCGGCGATGAACATCCTGCTACATAAATCCTTGAGGACATTTTTGATCATTTCTTCAGGAAGAAAATTTGTCGACGGAATAACTGGGTCAAAGGCTGTGTACAATTTAGAAGTTTCTTACACATATTGCTACATTGCCTTCCAAACGGATCGAACAGATTTAACTTCCCATCAGCCGTGTGTGAGGTTGTCTTGGGGACACTTCAGTTAAGCAAGGCCAATTGATCTGTAGAACTTTGGTTGCTGAGAATATTTCGATCAAAGCAAAACAACAAGGGAAACAACGTGTTTTACAGTGGAGCTCCTCATAGCCTGGACCTATCCCTTGGTTAACGCTCACTTCTTCGCCATATCTGCTTTGGGTCCGGAGAGTCCAGGGTGGCTTTGCTCATGTTTTTCTGGCTCTAGTCTCCCCCTTGCCTTCCCCTTCCTCAATCTTTCTTGTCCTTCTAGATGGAGCTCGGGTATCACTTGCAGTGTTTGTAAGACACACGAACAGAGGTTCACTATTGTCTATGGTCATACCACCCTGAACACATCTGATGTTGTCTGATCTTGGAAGCTGCCCAGTGTGAGGCCTGGTTAGCACTTGGATGGGAGTCCCTTAGATTTGTTACCTTAAATCTTTTTCCAACTTCAGGAATTCCAGTTTTACAGGCACAGAAATCAGGATTGTTAGTGTTGAAAGGGACCTTGGTTGTCATCAGGCCCTCATTCCTTCTGCAGCAACCAGCTGGTGATGGTCGAATGGCTGGATGTCTATCACCTGATGAGGTGGCTGGTGCCATTTTTGGTCCTTCAAGTGGTTACTCTGAGAGCAAAAGTCTACTTTCCTCAGAGATTTGAAAAATTGTGAACTATTTCAAACGTACTAAAATGCAGAAAATAATGTGACACCCATGTCCTACCATGTGTATTTACCAAATGTTAATGTTGTATTTGTTGTAGAAATCTCTTTAAAAAGAGACATAAAGAGTTCTAAATATGACTGCTGTTCTTGACTGTCTCGACTATTCTAGGCACTTTCATTTTCATATAAATTATAGAATAAAGTTGTCCTATGACTTGCAAAGCTAACCTCCGTTTTTGGACATTTTCCTCAATATTTCACTATTGTGAATCATGCTTTGAAAATATTTTGTACATAAATATTTAAGCACATTCTTATTTTCTTTCTTAGTATAAAATGCTAAGAAATGGCTTGCTGAGTCCCTGATTAAGCATATTTTCCAGGGGTTAGGAGTAGGGAGAAAGTGGGCAATTGTTTATGGATATAGAGTTTCAGTTTTGCAAGATAAAAAATTCTGAGGATTCTTTTCAAAACAATGTGAATATACTTAACATTACTGAACTGTATATTTTAAAATGGTTAAGATGGTAAATATTATGTTACATGTATTTTACCACGATTAAAAAGAAATTCTTCTCACAATTAGAAAATATCAGTTAAAACTCTCAATTGATTTTTAAAGATCCTCCAGCATTTATAGGGATAACTTTCAAAGTTTCTGTTTACAAGCTTTGTTTACAAGCTTGATTGTAATTTTCTAAAACTTTAAAACTTGAGTTGTTTTGGCGTTATAGTCACTGACGTTTTTTGTTTTGTTTTTTTTTAAAAGAGAGTTCTCTCCATTTTGACAGGTTTTTTTTTTTTTTTAAAGATTTGTTTATTTTATTGATTGATTGATTGATTGCTATGTTGGGTCTTCGTTTCTGTGCTAGGGCTTTCTCTAGTTGCGGCAAGCGGGGGCCACTCTTCATCGCGGTGCGCGGGCCTCTCACTATCGTGGCCTCTCTTGTTGCGGAGCACAGGCTCCAGACGCACAGGCTCAGTAGTTGTGGCTCACGGGCCTAGTTGCTCCGCGGCATGTGGGATCTTCCCAGACCAGGGCTCGAACCCGTGTCCCCTGCATTAGCAGGCAGATTCTCAACCACTGCGCCACGAGGGAAGCCCAGTCACTGACTTTTTAATTGAAGATTTCAAATTGTTTTATGCTTAAAATGCTAGCAAAATTTAAATATAAAATTTAAAAAGTTTAAAAAAAATGACTAAGCATATTTTAAAGGATTTTCCTACAAATTGTCACACTGGCCACCTGAAATGTATGAGTGCCTCTTTCTTGTGTTCTTGCCAACACTGGGTGTTTTTTATCTTTAAATTTTTTTCTACAGTAGGATAGATATAAAATACTACTCACTCTATTGTAGTTCTCATTTGCATTTTATTAATTACTAAGGAAGTTGAAAATCTAATCATATATTTGTGGATCCTTGAAAGTGTTTTGTGAGTTGACAGCTTACCTCCTTTGCTCATTTTTGTGTTGGAATGTTAATATTTTGATGTTGATTTCTAAGTGTTCTTTATTGTTATACATGTTGCAAATGTTATTTGCATTTATTTGTTTACCTTTCAATTTTATTTCTTGGCTTTTTAGAAGCAGAAGTGTAAACATTTTATTTAGTCAAATCTATGGGTCTTCTTTGTGCTTTTTGCTTTTGGTGTTAAGCTTAGAAAATCTCCCTTTATCTTAAGATCATGTAAATCTATCTTATAATAGATTACCTAAGTCTATTTTCTTTCAGTCACTTTTACATTTAACTTTTTAATATACTTGGAATTTTGGATAAGTTATGGGGCAGAGCTCTAACTTTTTTTTTTTCCATCATGATTTATTCATCCATCCTGATATTATTGGTCATCTATTACTTTCCCAGATGCTACCTTTATCTTATACCAAACACTTACATGTATTTGGATTTGTTTGGGTCTCTCTAGTCTGTAACATTGACCTGTTATATATAGTGTATACATAGTGTATCACATTAATGTGCTAATTATTATAACTTTTTGATGATTTTAATTTCATGACATATTTTAATAACTGATATGCCAATATTGTTTTAATTTTTCTTAATTTTGTATATCTTAAGTAGTTTTTTTTTCTTAAGTAGTTTTTAATCTAAAAGCCAATACATAAATATTTCATAATAAAAAAATGCCATAGGGCTTCCCTGGTGGCGCAGTGGTTGAGAATCTGCCTGCTAATGCAGGGGACACGGGTTCGAGCCCTGGTCTGGGAAGATCCCACATGCCACGGAGCAGCTGAGCCCGTGAGCCACAACTACTGAGCCTGCGCGTCTGGAGCCTGTGCCCCGCAACGGGAGGGGCCGCGATAGTGAGAGGCCCGTGCACCGCGATGAAGAGTGGTCCCCACTTGCCGCAACTAGAGAAAGCCCTCGCACGAACCGAAGACCCAGCACAGCCAAAAATAAATAAATAAATAAAAATTTAAAAAGTAGCTATAAAAAAAAAAATTAAAAAAAAAAAAAAGCCATACATGCTTGTGTTCAATAGCTCCAATAATGAAGTGTATAAAATGAAAAGTAAAAGCCCTCTTTCCCCTTCTTTTCAGCTCTCCAGTTCCACTCCCAACAGGCAAAAACTGTTAATAGTTTATTGTGTCTTTTGAAAGTATGTATTAAAAATTACATGTGTATATGGATATTTACATATGTGGACTCATGCAGAGCTTTTTCACTGAAAAATACATCTGAACATCTTTCCATATCAGTACACAAAGTTCTAAATCATTCATTTTAACTGCTTTATGACAATCCGTCGAGTGGATATAATATAATTAGTTGGGCTAGCCCTTGTTTGAAGGCTATTTAGATCACTTTCAGTTTTTTATTAGCACAAATAATTGTTCATTTATTTCCTGCTGAACTTTAGATCATTTTTCCTGTTTAAAAAATTGGAATTGCATTAAATTTATAAAATAATTTATAGGATTGCCATCTGTATTATTTTTGAATCTGTCCATCCAAGAACAAACCACATCCTTCCATTTATGTGAATATTTTTTATGTACCTCAGTAAAATTTTATAAGTCTTTTCAAATAGAGCTTTCACAATTTTCTTAAATTTATTCCTTGGGGTTTTATTTCATCTTTTATTAGATTTTAGAATGGTATTATTTCCTGTTATATTTTCTAACTAGTTATCTTTGGCAAATAGGTAAACCACTACTTTTTTGTATATTTACTTCATGGTTAGCCACATTACTCAATTCTGTTTGTAGTTATAAGAATTTTAGCTATTTCTCTTGTGTTTTATAAAATCATATGATCTGTATAAATTATTGTTTTCCTTTCTGATAGCTATATTGATATTATTTTTATGTGGAAAATACAAGTTATAACAAATAGTAACGTACCTCCTACACAGAAATAACAATGGTTTTATTACTTATTTCTTTTCCTTTTCTTATTACAAAGATTAAAACTCTGGAACAATCTGAAATAATAGTGGGTAAATGGGCATATTTGTTTTGATTCTATTTTTTTTCCCAGTTGGGGACATGAAAAACACTGGATTGTTCCATAAAGCTGCATTTTCTGGAAAAAAAAGAACTTTTTAGTTTGGAATAATGTTCAATTTACAGAAGCGGCAAAGATAGTACAGAGAGTTCCTGTATACCCTACACCCAGTCTCCTCTGTTGTTAACGTCTCACACAACCGCCAAAACCAAGAAACCAACACTGGCACATGAACATTGACTAAACTCTAGACTTTATTTGAATTTCACTCTGTTTTCCACTAATATCCCTTTTCTATTTCAGCATCCAGTCCAGGATAGCACGTTGCATTTAGTTGTCATGTCTCATTAGTCTCAACCTGATCTGTGACAGTTTCTTAGTCTTTCCTTGTTTTTGGTGGCGTATTAATCAAGTGTTGTCTTGAATGCTCCTCAGTTTGGATCTGTCTGATGTTTTCTCATATTAGACTGTGATGATTGTTTTTGGGGAAGAAGACTATAGAGGGGGCATTTCCTTCTCATCACATCATGTTGGGGGTGGGTACATGTTATCAACACGACATCACTGGCAATGAGAAACGTGACCCCTGGCCAAGGTTGTGTTTGCTGGATTTCTATCTTGCAAAGTTACTTTTATTCCCTTTCGTTGCTTTTTCTTGGGAAGCAAGTCACTAAGTCCAGCCTATACTGAAGGGAGTGAGGTTTGATTCTAATTAAATTAGAATGTTTCTAGTGTTTTGCTGTTATGTCATCAGTCTTGGCTTGATATAGATATTCTTCACTATGTTAGAGAAGTATCTGTGAGAAACGTATTTTATTTTTACATGAGTCATCAGCTACCTAAATTATAATTTAGGAAAGAAAATTAAAACATTGAGTGTAGGGGAAAGAGAAGGGCTTTGAAGAAATTAAAACAATATGCAGTAGGAAAAACCGCCACTACCTGCATTGGTTCAGAGGTAGTGCATCTGAACTAATGAAAAGTCTGATGTATAGATACTGAAAGTAGTTAAACTTTACTTCAAACCAGGAAAACCAATGGTTGTCTCATGAAAGCCTAGGCTTGTTCTTTGCAGAATCTGTGACTGTTCCTTCTTTTTTGCCACAGGGTTGAAAAGACCATACATCGTGGGAGTTCAACAAGGGTTTGTGGAACGGAATTGAATAAGCCAGTAAGTGTGTTATCCATCTCCAGAGGAATCTCTTGGTTTTCATGCCATGTGAAATGGATTCAAGCCAGAAACATATTTCCTGCTACTTCTAAATATTTTCTAAAAAGAAAGTCAGACGCAAAGGATCTGAAAAGACATTTATCCAAAGGAGATACACAAATGACCAATAAGAACATGGGAAGATTCTCACCATCGCTAGCCATCAGGGAAATGCACAGCAAATCCACAGTGAGATATCAATTCACATCCATTAGGGCAGGTAGGAGTCAAAAAGATAGATAATAACAAGTGTTGGAGATGATGTAGTGAACTTGGAATACTTACACACTGCTGGCGGGAGTGTAAAATGGTGCTGTTACTTTGGAAAACAATCTGGCAGTTCCTTTAAAAGTTAACCATAGGCTTACCACATGACCCAGCGATTCCACTCCTAGGTATAAACCCAAGAGAAATGAAAACATATGTCTACACAAAACCTTGTATGAGAATGTTCATAGCAGCATTGTTCATAATAACCAAAAAGTAGAAATAATCCAAATGCCCATTAACTGATGAATGAGCAAATAAAATGTGTCATAGCCATACAATGGAACATTATTGGACAGTAAAAAGAAATTAAATACTGACACGTGCTACAACATGCATGAACCTTGCAGACACTGGGCTAAGTGAAAGAAGCCAGTCATGAAGGATCATGTATCATATGATTTCATTAAATGAAATGTCCAGAATAGGCAAATTCTTGGAGACAGAAAGTAAATTGATGGTTGAGGATATTGGAGAGAAATGGGTCATGTCTGCTAATGGTTATAGGACTTTTTTTTCATGGTAAAGAAAATGTTCTAAAAGTGATTGTGGTGATGGTTGCACAACTCTGTGAATACACTAAAATCTATTGAATTTTGTACTTTAAATGAGTGATCTTTATAGTATGTGAATTATATCTCAATAAAGCTGTTATTTTAATATTTTTAATTTAAGTATAGTTGATTTAGAATACTGTGTTAGTTTCAGCTGTACAGCAAAGTGATTCCGTTATATAAATATATATACATATATATTTTCGGATTATTTTCTATGATAGGTTATTACAAGATATTGAATATTTTTCCCTGTGTTCTACAGTAAATCCTTGTTGCTTATCTGTTTTATGCATAGTAGTGTGTATCTGTTAATCTCACACTCCTAATTTATCCCTCCCCAAGCTGTTATTTTTAAAAAAGGAGGACAGAAAGCCAGATCTTGGAATATGGTTCCAATTTAGGCAGACACTAAGGGCATAAACTCAGTCCACAAATTAAGTGAATGATGCCGGGAGGGTGGGAGGTGGTTACAAAATCACATGACATCACAACTACTCTACAGCTGGGGATCCGTGTCCACACACGGGTCGGAGAAAGTGACCTCCAAAGTGATGATTTGAGGGGCACTTGGGAAGACCTAGAACTTAGGCCTGAAATTCCATTATTACATGCCAGTATCAGGAGTTTTTTCTTTAGATTGTAAACATGAAATGTAAGTAGTCTAATAAACATCTTAGTGTAAATCCGAATGTGAGCTCTTTCTGATTGACAGCTGGGGAGCGCGTGTTTGGACAGGGAAGGAGAAGATAGCTGGGAGGGGGCCTGCCAGGGCAGATGACAGCCGGGGGTGTGCCAGGGAGCTGGGTGGAAGGGTGGCTGACAAAGGAGGCCAGACAGGCCCCACAACTTAGCTAGGGTCGGCCCTCAGGGTAATCTCCACTCTCAGCCTCTGCTCTGGCCAGTTCTCATGACCTTTGGAATGAAGTCCAGTGTCTCAGTCTGTCTTGAGCACCCCTTGTTGGTCAGTACATTTTTCATGTCTTTGGCTCACTTGTGAATTCTAGAATTTTTGCAGCCCCCTTGGAGGGATTAAATTGCATTCACTCTTATTGCCATATCCTTTTGGACAGCCTTTGGTACCATGTTGCTGTTTGAACAGAACTGTTTCCTGCCTGGATTGTGCCCTTGGATGAGATGAAGCTCTGGGAAGGTCCGGTCAGCAGACTCTTTCTCAACAGCAGGCTGTCCTTGGCTCCAGGCCATGTTTCACCACCTTCTCAGCTCCATGTCCCATCCAGTGGGGAGCAGTGAGGCAAAAATATGTTTCCGTGTTGATCCGAAATGGCCCGGAAGTTGGCCACACACCACCGTGTCATCGACTACTGCCCTGGAACCTCTGTGCTGCACGGAACACACACGCATGTGCACGCCCTGTAGAGGCCACCAGTTCGGGGCTAGGTTCTCTTCTGTTTTATATTAAACCTGTATTTTTTCTCATAAGCAAAGACGGACTCGGGTTCACCAGCAAGTCTCTTCCCTTCTCTGGACTTCAAGTTTCTTGCCTTTAAAACAAGGGAGTGGAGACCTCTGGGGTTTTTCCTACCCTCCATGGTCGTGATTTAGGATGAGACAGTCTGGTCTCTAAGCGTGTGCGCTCCTTCAGGGTTAGAGCTACTAAATTATTTGTTAAGAATTTCCCCTTCTACAAAATCTAACAGTAGTTTTTTCTTTTTTTTTCTTTTGGCCGAGTCACACGGCTTGCGGGATCTTAGTTCCCAGACCAGGGATCGAACCCGTGACACCTGCAGTGGAAGCGGGGAGTTTTAACCACTGGACCACCAGGGAAGTCCCTAACAGTAGTTTTCGATTGCCGTTGAGTATGGGAGGATGAGCAGGAGTGTTTTCAAGCTACCTCCTACTTTCCAGAATTTAAAAAAAAAAAAAAAAAAAAAAAAATCCCTCTCCTGGCTGAGAACTACTAATCTAGCTCTTCTCTGGGCCCAAAGGAAGTGCTCAGTAGGGGGGCTGTTGATTAATTGATTGCCAGCATGTTGAGCCTGTGTGCTTATATTCTTTTGCAGCGTGTGTGCCTCCAAAACTTTCTTTGATAGCTTTCTGGTTATGAACTTTGCCTTTTTCTTTCTGGTTTGCTTCAGAAACATGGAGATCGCTCCAAAATATCCCCATTTTTCATTCTCCTCTCTCTGTCTTGGGACAGCCTGAGATACTGGCGGATGCCTCCCTTTGGCAGCTGAAAAGCTGGGATCCAATTAGGGCCCGTGAGATCACTGGCAGAAGAGAGTGGTCCAGTGTGCCGGCCACAGTAGCATCTGTTTAACTGCATGGGGATCAGAGGGATCGTGCCCCCTCTGGTGATGGCTGTGGGAGCAGTCAGCAGAGCAACTTCCTTCTCCTCGGCTCCCTCCCCCTCCATATTCCCTCTCAGTGAAGGCAAGTCGGCCAGTCCCAAGATGCCCCATCTGTCTGACTCACCCTTCCCTCCCTGCTCCCATGCCTCTGCCCCATCCTCAGGGCATGGGCTCAATCCATCTCTCCCGACACCAGGGCCAGGCAGAGAGACAGAGATCAGACGGTGGGACTAATGGCTTGTCTCCCCGAGTACCTGGACTGCATCCAGGGCTCTGGACACATTCCTTGGTCCAGATGGGGTCACCCATCTCCTTCAGGGGTGCTTTTCCTAGCCCAGACATCTGAGTGAGGAGATTCATCTCATCTTACCCACAAAGACCCAGACTAATTGGAGCCCTGTTTCCACAGTGCCACCTGGTAAGAGTCAGCTGGTGCTAGTCTCCAAGGGAAGACCTGGGTAGGTAGGCAGCAGCAGAGAGGGAGTGAAGGGGTCTAAGACCCCCTGGCAAATCAGTCAAAACTCTTATAGAAAACCTGCTTTAGCCCTAGAGCTGTCGCCACAGCTCTGAACATCAAAGTTTGCAGCAAGCTCATTAAATATATACAACAGAGATACCAGGCGTTGGGGGATGAAGGAGGGATGCGGGGAGGAATAGAAGGAGGCCGGTGGAGGTTGCCGGAAGGAGGGAACCTGTGGTTCCTTTCCCACGTCTCCCAACTGCCAGACCTCGTCTGGGTGCATCTTCTGCTTGGGGGCCCTTAGTAAGAAGGGCCAGTGGAGCTACGGTGCACCCAGGAAGTGCGGTCTTCCTAGGAAGGCTTCCCTCCCTCCTTTCTCTCCTCCCTCAAAAGCTTACACTGGCTTTGGGTGCAAAACAAAGAACACGGTACCCTGTCCTTAAGGAACTCCTGTTCTAAAAGCAGCCGCATAGCACAAGGAGATCAGCTTGGTGCTTTGTGACCACCTAGAGGGGTGGGATAGGGAGGGTGGGAGGGAGGGAGACGCAAGAGGGAAGAGATATGGGGACATATGTATATGTATAACTGATTCACTTTGTTATAAAGCAGAAACTAACACACCATTGTAAAGCAATTGTACTCCAATAAAGATGTTTAATAAATAAATGAATAAATAAATAAATAAACAAACAAACAAACAAATAAATAAAAGCAAGGAAAAGAGACCACAGCACAGCTAATGGAAAAACCACAAGCTTTGGAGTCAGAATACTTGAGTCTCAGTCAAGCGCCCACTTACGAGCTTTGTGTCTTAGGGCAACTTAACTTACCCCTTAACTTCTCTGATCTGTGTCTTCAACTAGATATTAGGAAATAAGAAGTAATGTATGTGTATATGATATAGAGGTACAACGAGTGATCACTTCATTATTAAGCAATTATATAGATAACAAAAATACAGACCAGGACACGATAAAGGATGGAAATGAGGAACTGACAAAGTGCTACAGGGTCACACAGCTATTGAACAGTGAAGCTCGGAATCCTAACCCAAGATTGCCTTCTAAAGCTTGAGGACTGTGGTCTTGGTTTTCAGACAGCCTGCGGGTCACTCTGATGATTACATTTCATTCCGAACAAGGCTCCTCCTTTTAGCTTTGGGAAAGTTGCTCTTGCGGGGATCTGTGGATCCGTGAATCTGTTCTGTATACCGGGCTAAATTCTAAACTTCCTGACTGAAGGAATTAAAGCAAGAATTTTGTTTGGGTGAAGGGAATTGGGAGCCAAAGCAGGAAAGCCAGGCTAAAACTTTGTTGCAGTCTCTGGATGCACAGTGGAGGTTAGGAAAAGGCCCTCCTTCCAGAGGAGCACAGGTGCCCAGCACTCACACCAGGACCAGGCACCAGGCCTGGTCCTTGGCGGCTGGGAGCCCACCGAGGTCTTGGTTAGAATGCAGTTGGTGCCTGGGGTTGAGTCTCCTTTTTGCAAGTCCTGTGAACCTGTACTAAGCACAGATGGAAGGGAAGGTGCTGGTCTCCAGGGCTTTTCACACATTCTGCCTCCAAATGAAGTTACACCTAGGAGTTGGATCCTTGGAACACCAAGAACAAGGTAAGCCAGCAGGCAGCAGCATTTGCTACAACCAGATGCCAGAACGCTGAGAAAATATGGACCATCCCTTGGGGTTTCTCACAGGAATGTCCTTTTATGTTTGTGCAGAACTTACTTCACAGAGCACTTTCTCAGTCCTTATCCCTTGACTTTTCTGTGGGAACAAAGCAGAGGCAACACAAAGAGGCGGAAATAGCCCAGGGATTGGCATGAAACGGACATGGGTTTGAGTCTTCCTCCTAGATTGAATAGCCGTGACCTTGGGTAAATTGTTCACTCTTCTACGTCTCAATTTCCTGCTCTGTACGGCAGGGATTACCCCAGGTAGGGATTACGTGACATCTGACACACTGAGGGCCCTGGCATCGCGCGAAGGCTGTTCTCCGGTCCTGCTTCTGTCTCCTCCCTGCCTGCTGTCTGCTCCTGCAGGTCAGTGCCGCCTGGCGGCTGTTCCCGAAATGGGGGTGCCCATTGGCAAGGCTGCCAAGACAGAATTTCTGCTTGTTTCTCTTGTCTACAGGGCCAGACGTGGGCCTCTGGGCGAGGGAGTTGCAGAGGCTGTGATGGAGGACCAGGTGGGCTCAGGTGACAGCATGATCTCTGCTGCTGTGTGTCGCTCTGAAGCACAACGAAGGGATGCCTGTAGTGTCTTATGGTGTAGGGACACGGAGGGGGGCTCTTCAGACAAGCCGGCGTCACGCCAGCTGAGAACAGGGAAGTGGCAGGTACTAGCGTGTCTCTTTGTGAGTGGGATCCACATTGCCCGGGTCGGGTGGGGTCGGGTGGAGGAGGTCAATGGGATGGTGGTGGAGAAATACAGGGCTAGGTTCATTCAAGCCTCTGATAAACGCATTTTCATCAACCAATCATTATAGCACCGTGTATTATGTGTGCTTCTTCTTTTTTTTTAAACAAAACAAAGGAGATTTATTTTAAGAAAAGATTTCTTAAAATAAGCTTTTGTCTTTTATCTACATTAAAGATTAGATAACCTTTTCTCAGTGCATCCAATGAATTTTCTTTTTTTTTTTCATTTTTATTTTATATTGGACTATAGTTGATTTACAATGTTGTGTTAGTTTCAGGTGTACAGCAAAGTCATTCAGTTATACATATACATACGTCTATTCTTTTTCAAATTCTTCTCCCATTTAGGTTATTACAGGATACTGAGCAGAGTTCCCTGTGCTATACAGTGGGTCCTTGTTGGCTATCTATTTTAAATTTTTCTGTGTGTTTCTGTTCAAAGACACCTTACTTATTCTACACTGTTGATTCAGTAGCACTGAACTCACAATCCACAGAGTTGTAACTCACACTTGAAAGAAGCATGTCTCACACACGTCCTTTCTTGCATAAGTCACATCACAGCCATCTTGCACTTAGGAACATGGGATGGCACTACGGTTGGGGGCCATGGTGAAACCACCAACAAAAGGCACAAAAACGTGGCACCAGAAAGACCACACAAAGGACATTTGTTTACAATATGTAGCAAGAAGGCAGGGCATCGTCTTGTTCGACATCATCTGGGCCCTTGTGCTCAGATTTTTCACCCCTGCGCATGTGTCCTCTAATGATCATGAAAGCACGGCGCTACTGATTTGGGGGTTATGAATCAATTTTAGTGAGTAAGCAAATTTGCAAACGTGGACTCTGAATAATGAGGATCAGCTGTACTTTCCTCCTTCCACCTTACCTCTCCTCGACACCTCCCAATGCTTCTCGCAGAGCCCAGGTTTTATGAAAGATAGTCACGAAATAGGATTCTTTCACTTTGGAACTTGGTTGGTGACTTAGCACTTATTTGCCTCAAGTTTTTTTTTTTTTTTAATTAATTAATTAATTAATTTTTGGCTGCGTTGGGTCTTCGTTGCTGTGCGTGGGCTTTCTCTAGTTGCGGTGAGCAGGGGCTACTCTTCGTTGCGGTGTGTGGGCTTCTCATTGAGGTGGCTTCTCTTGTTGCGGAGCACGGGCTCTAGGCGCTCTGGCTTCAGTAGTTGTGGTGCACGGGCTTAGTTGCTCTGCAGCATGTAGGATCTTCCAGCACCAGGGATTGAACCCGTGTCTCCTGCATTTGCAGGCAGATTCTTAACCACTGTGCCACCAGGGAAGTCCCTGCCTCAAGTTTAATTATAATTTTGAATTGATGAATGATTTAAACCATTCTCTGGCCTCGGGTCTAGGTAAGCGACAATGCCGTCCAGCTGCCTACTTACAAGGCAAAGGAGGACCTTTGAGATGAGATCTGACACTGTCACCTGTCTTGCCTTGTCTTCCTCCAGGCCCTTCACAATGGGGCTCCAGCCCTGCGGAAATCTGTGACGTGTCCTCTTAGACAAATGTCTATTTGCACACCCTGCTCTGTGCACCTGAGCACTTTCCTGCCTGGCTGGCTTCTCCCTGTGAAGTTGGACAGCGAGGCCCTTCTCCTCCTGTTTCCCTTGACACCTGAAGCATACAAACCTATTTCTCCCATTTTATCTCATTTATCCATCTACCTGTTTGTTTTCCCCATAAGACTTGGGGGAAAGGACCCTTTTGCATCTTTGCTTACTTGTGCTTGGCAAGCAGCTTCAAGAGAGGATGGATGGATGGATGGATGGATAGATAGATGAAGGAGGGAGACAGCATTCTCAGATGATGAGAAGACAGATTGCTCATGGTGGTGGAAAACCACTAAGTATTTGCTCCTAGAAGGCATCAGAGGGGAAAGCCAAAAAAAAGTTCTTCTGAATTTATGTCATTATGTCCATGGGGTCACTAATCCTCCAATCTTGGTCACAAAGGTTGAGAAAATTGAGGGGTAATTTATTGGAACTCATTGTGTTCAGACAAATATGGACCCTTCATTTCAAACTTCACATTTCTCTGAAATATATCTGACTGATAGCAGAGAGCAATCAAACAGAAGTAGGAAGAGCACTGGGCAGAGAGTCTTCACTTGCACTTAAGTAATAATACTTATACACCATTTCAAGTCATCTCACCACTCAGGACCTCAGTTTCCGCACCTGAGGAATAAAAAGATTGAGAGATTGTGCTAGAGTGCTGGGGTTCTGCTGTTGTCAGCATTTATTTTGGCAGCGTGATGTGTACTGTCATCTCTGTCGGCCCAGCATCTTCTCCTGCTTCCTTTGTCTCTAGGATCAGGCATGGCCATGAGAATCAGTCCTGGTCCATCAGTGTATTCCCTCTATCCTGCCAAAGAGATTGGTTCAGGTATGGACACAGGACTAAAGCCCAACCTGTAAGACTCATTTTGTTGGAACTATTAGTCCCAACCAGGCAGATATTGTTAGTTTTCATCCAATATTCATATTTTCCACCTTCTTTAATGGTAGAATTCCTAGTTTTTAGCTGGGCTTATAAGTGCAAGGAATAAAGATGACATTTCCAGCCTTTCTTAGAGTTAGTTGTGGGCACATGATTAAATTTGGCTGATGGGATATAAGAGGAAGTATTATATATTACTCTTCCAAAGTTTCCTTAAAGGAAGGGGGGCAAACCCTTTTTCTTCCCTTCCTCTTTCATGCTGGTTGGAATACAGACAAGATGGCCGGAACCCATGCAGCCATATTGGACTATGAATTGGAAGCCACCTGCGACAGCAAAGCAACAAAAAAGAAACCTGGATTCCTGATGATTGTGGGGTAACTCTTCATTCCTGGACCGCTTAGCTCTGGACTTTCTTTATAAAAGAGAGAATGAACTTCTTGTTCAAACCATTGTCATTTTGAATTTTCTTTTACTTGGCAGACTAACCTGATCCTAACTGACAGAGAGCTATCAGGGAAAAGAACACTGGACTTGTGAGATGATAGAAACTTGCCACTGCATGGGAAGGATTGCCTGAGTGAAGCCAACATAGAAGAAAGCAGGGTAAGAAACAGGATGCAGTGTCCTGCTGACACTGTCTAAACCACTGTATCGCTGTGCCTGAAACCCATAGCCCTTAACTTTTTGGTTACGTGCATCACTATTCTGGCCTATACCTATTTTTCTATAAATCAGGGTCTCTATCTTTTCAATTAGAAGAGTCATATCAATAGAAACAGCAAAACCACTTCACCAAACAAAATCTTACTCAGAACTGAATGGTATTCATGAGGGGCTACATCAGTAAAGCAGGGCTGGTAGGTGGAGCTGGAGAGTTCTCAGGAATTCTTTCTCCTCCTCACAATGGTTTGGAAACCCCTCAACTGGAGAATTCTACAATTCTGTAGAAGAACAGCTAAGTCTGTAACAAATGTCTGCTCCTTTTTTGGAGTCACAGCAAAGCCAGTTATTGCATCACCAACACTTTTTAACACTTTTTTTTCCTCCTTTGGTAGCAATGTTTATAAGCAAGTGGACACCTTAGTTGAGACAAACAAGTCCCGTCCTCCCTCGGCTATTCCATCACCTTCCGTAACCCAGTCTTGTGAGCTCATTCTTAATCAAGACCTGGCAACCAGGTCCTTTAGCTCCAAATCATTCTTTCATATTTTAACGTGTGAGTCTTGGGCTTAGAGTGAGCTAGACCCACGGGGACGTGAACCTCCCTCTAGTGAATTCTGCCATCATTTGGATCTTTGGCATCTGGGATTGGTCCAGTTGTTGCCCTTTAGAACTAAGTTCACTTTGCAAGTGCTTGTGGAGATCTTGGAAGGGGGTCAGATTCCAAACCTGGATCTCAAGTGTCCGTTGCTGCAGGAGAGACTTGGAACATGGAACAGAGACCAGCTGTTGGAACATGGGATGGAGACCAGCTGCTCCCTGTAAGGACCCCTGTAGGAGGCGGAGGGCACACCAGCCTCCAGTTCCACTCCTCAGGCAGCCCTCAGAGCAGGCACACTTAGTCACTGCACCGGACCTCTAGGTCGGGAAAGGGAAGAGTGTCCTCTCTCTGCCCAGTGACCACCGATGTTGTATCAGAATGTCCACGCTCTGGGCGGGTGGAGCGAGCCTTCCCCTCTTCACGTCAACATTGTTGACATTTTGTCAGCAGCCCAGGCTCTAGAGGCCACACCCTGGCATGAGGAGAGGTGAAATCCTACTGGAGCTTGTGCTGCAGGCGATCACTCTGGGATTTGGGGTCGAGTCTTTTCATCAGAGGCACAGAAGCCCTGGGGTCAAGGCATATAATTCTTTCCAGCTTCGGGGAAGAATGAGGCAGCAACAATAGCTGTTCTTTCCTTTTCCCAGGGCTCATGTGTGCCCTGGCTGCTGACCCAGGGAAGCTGTAGAACTAGACTCTGGTATCAAATCAGAGGCTTGATAGAACTTCCAGCTCCTCCTATGAGAAAAGTGGCATTGATGCAACCATTTAAAAGCTGTGGGAGAGCAACACGGATGGACCTAGAAATGATCCTACTAAGTGAAGTCAGACAGAGACAGACAAATACCATATGATATGGCTTATATGTGGAATAATGCAAGTGAACTTATTTATAAAACAGAAACAGACTCACAGACATAGAAAACAAATTTATGGTTACCAAAGGGGAAGGGGGGAGGGATAAATTAGGAGTATGGGGTTAACAGATGCACACTGCCATACATAAAATAGGTAACTAACAAGGACTTACTGCACAGAGAACTATATTCAATATTTTGTAATAAACTATAATGGAAAAGAATAAAAAAAGAATATATATGTATGTATAATTGAATCACTTGCTGTACCCCTGAAACTAACACAATATTGTACATCAACTACACTTCAATTAAAAAAAAAAAAACACCAAAAAAAAGCTGCCTCAGAGTCTGACCTAGACTGGGGGCCCTGCTGTGACTTTTCCAGGAGTTGATGTGACACAAAGACGGTGAGTGCCTCAGCCCAAAGTGGTCCATGGTAAAGGGAACAGAGCTAGACCAGCAATGAATGCTCCTCTCCTCAAACGCAGAGAGATACAGTCTGCATTACAACAGCTCTTGAGCTGACAGGCACGGGTACCCCTTTCATCGTGTGTAAGCCCCTTTGCTTAATCAATAACTGTACACGCGGTTACTGGGCACCCGTTTTGTGCCTGGGGCCATGCTTGGTACTAAGGAAGACTGGAGAAAGGTGTGGGATATGGCCTCTGCTGTCAGAGGTCCCATGGTTTAGCGGAATGGAACGTCTCTGCTGTCTGGAAGGAGACACTCAGAGACTGTGAACCCCAGACCACTGTGGATGTGGGAAAGAAGGGAGGGGATTTGATTGCTTGAGGATACCAGTGTAATAAGGGAAGAACAAATCTGACTCCATAGTAGATCTGTTCCTTTTATTTTAACCTTTGTATTCTATTGCTTTTGCTACAAGTTAAGACTGTTGCCCATAGCCTGAAATATACAGAATAGCCCATTCTCAAGGCTCTGACCTTTAAGGGTGTAACACTTTTCCATTCATGTAGAGATAAAAAGTTGCAGAACAGAATAATATCTGTCTTGTTGGAGGTTTACAGGAACACTGTGACCTGACCTAGGTGGGGGGGCAGCTGAGAACAAAGGATTCCAACACCAAGAAGTTTGTAACAACTAACCAGGCTCCTCCCTCATTTTGCCTTTAAAAATGCTTTGCTGCAGCCCTTCAGGGAGTTTGGGGTTTGGGGGCATAAGCCACCCATCTCCTTGCATGGCCCTGCAATAAACCTTTCTCTGTTCCAACTCTGATGTTTTGGTTTGTTTGGCCTCGCTGTGTGTTGGGCACATGACTTGTGTACGGTAACACAAGCAGTAAAGTGAGATCCACAATATTCTAAGTTTTATTCTAAGTTGGCACACCCTAGACATGGTCCTGTCTCTGAACGAAGGTTTGCCAGACTTTCTAGCAGGAATTTCAATTTCAGGAGATCTTTATTGGGCTTATTCGCAGGTATGTCTTTTGTGTCCAGTGAAATGCCTGAGAAGCGGCAGACACTTGATAAATATTTGCTCCGTGAAGGAATTGGAGAGAGACTGAAGTGGACACAGGTGTACACTCCCCTGCCTTTGCAGTCATTTCTGAACAAGCTTTGGGGAGAGGATGACCTCTTTCTGCCATGTCTCTGGGAACCGGGTGAGGGTTCCAGGGATGAGTAAAATGTGTCCCAGCATCTGAGAATGTATTACCAGACACTCTTCCCTCACTTGCTCATCAGACAGAGCTTTCCAGAAAACTTATGGGAGAAGCCCAGAATCCCTTATCATATGCACTCCTCTCTGCTGTTTCTAATGGTTGTTATCTGAAAACTGTCTAGACTGTAGATTCCAACTGGGCTGAGGCAAATGAGAATGAAATATTTCTTCACTTGGGGGTGGGGTGGGCATGATGAAATATCCCTGTTCCTGACCTCTGGGGCCGGCTCTCTCACAGTCAGCTAGAGGTCCCACAACATGGGGAAATGGGATTTGTCAGTGTCTCAGTGATGGCCCATCACAAGGAGACTAGAGACAGCTTGGCTTGCACAAAGGGTTTTTGCAATAAACTTTTCCATTTGGGTGAAAAGGGAGCAGGAAAAGCCTTTAATCTTGCCTTTTACGTGGTATCTGGGATGGGGCTGGGGTCACTGCTCCCAACCGCTGAGAGAGCATTTTGGTGGGACAGTGGGAGGTGGATTCCAGCCCCCTTTTGGATCCGTGTCTAACTTTTTTTTTTAAGGAAAAAAAATCCCCTTTTATCCCAAAGCTCATCATGCTAGCATCCAGCCAAGAGTACATTTTTTTGCCGTTTATTAAACATGTTGCCTCTCAGATCTTATATTAAAATCTATTTCCTTTCTGTAGGGGACAAGTTGAAACCAGGAAAGTTGCCTTGTAATTTTTTCCACTTTGATTCTGCTGTTTGCAAAGGGCACCTCCAGCTCTTCGGTTGTAGTAGGGGGGAGGAAGGGAGTTAACTCTAGATTTACTGCTCCGAGGAGGATGGGGGGTGTTGGGGGCACTGAGAGAGTTGGGTCCCCCCTCCCTGGGCCGCGCTGACTTGGCATCAGCAGAGTGGGTTAGGGGAGCACGCTGGCTGTGAAAATTCAGTTAAACCAAACCCTTCCTTAGTCGATTCCACAATCAAATAGAAACTATCACCGGCTATTGTAGACCCAGAAGGGGTTTTCCCCACTCTGTGGGGTCTTCCAGCCCTCGGTGATGTCTCTATCTCCTGGAGCATTTGTCTGATGGCAATGGACACTTCAAAGTCAGAAGGGACTTAGTAACACCCGCCCTGAGCCTGGAGATCTCTGCTGAGAAAAGAATTCACTTTCCTGCAGGCCTCCGTGATCATCAAAATCCTCTTCCTCAGGTTGGGTTGAGGTCTGTCCTGCTCCCAGGCTCTGGGCTCTGCCCTGACGGCTGGAGAACCTCAGTTAATCTGTCACTCAGTCACCAACCAGGGTGCTTGGCCTCCTTAATCAATAGGAATTGATCAGAGGCCAGACAAGAAATTCAGGCAAGGCTTTATTGGGGCCCCTGATGCAGCAAAGGGCAACAAGAACAAATAACAGTTTCCCTTGCTCACTCCCCTAGCTGGGGAAAGCTTGTTCTTTACATGGGGTGAGGGTAGGGGTGTGTCCAGGGGTCGGGCCGGAGGGGTGGCTTAGGTGTTTTGCCCACCCTTTGGTGATGTTGAGTGCAGGGGGCATGCGCAGTACCCTGCTTTTGCTTCCGACATCCTGCTTTTGCTCCAGGCTCCTCAGAAGTAGCAGCTGGGTTTTTGGTCTTTTTGTATCTTGTTGTCTATAATTTGCCCCAGCTGCCCATGTACACAGCTATTTTTAGTCCCTTATAGTTTCTTTGTATTTTGTTGCTCAAGGAGACGTTTGTCCAGGTGCAAGCCCTGCAGCAAAGGGTCCCAGGTCCCAGATCCCAACCTGTCTCAGAGTGACACTTCCATTTCCAAAGGGGAGAGCTGCTTCCCCTGCTAATCACTGCTGTGTGGAAATGCGGGCCTAGCCTGGCCAGAGTTTACAGTTTTTCAAGAGAAGCTTGAAATTCAGATTTTTTTAATGTGCAATCTCTCACTTTCTTGATCCTGGCAACTACTTAAAGAAACTTATTATAGATGAGGGAAACAAAACTAATCAAGCTTCAGGCCAGGAACAGTTCATCCGTCTTCACTTTGTGATGGAAAAACGAAGATCAGGGGCTGCAGGTGTGAGAACAGCGGTACAGCTCTGAAATGTTTAGGACCCCATCTCACCATCGTTACTTTTGCTATTCTCTGTTCCCCAGGAATGACCAGCATATGGTCCTTAAGTGCTCACATTCACAGATGGCGAGGAAGGGGAGAGACTGTGTCCCACCCAGAAGCAGTGGCGGGGAGGCAGCGTCCAGCGATGGTGTGAGTGGCAGTGGCCGTGCGGGAGAGAAAGCGGGGACCAGCTGGCTCCCATCACGGAGGAGAGAACTCAGAGAGATGCCTGGATGGGGGAGCGAGAGTCCCTGGAGATTTCCTGGGTTGCAGAGACTGCTGGGTCCCTCCAAGGTCTCATGGAAATAGTGCTCCCGGGGAAGGGAATGCTACCTTGCTGGGCTGGACAGACAGGAGCTCGCTGGGCAGACCTCGGGGCAGGGGGGAAAGAGGTGGCTTCTCGGGCACGTGGCAGGGGTGGAACAGGCTGAACCCGCATTGGCAGGTGGGTTCTTAACCACTGTGCCACCAGGGAAGTCCCTACCCTGTCTTGATTATTGTAACTCTGTAGTTAAAGTCTTGAAGTCAGGTTGTGTAAGATCTTTTTTTTTTTTTTTTTAAGATTGCTCTGGCTATTCTAGACATCTGTATTTCCATATAAATTTATGTATTATCTTGTTAATTTCTTAAAAAAAGTCCTGCTGGAATTATGATTAGACTTGCATTAAATATCTGGATACATTTAGGGAAAATTGACATCTCAAAGTATTGGGTTTTCTAATCTATAAATGCAGCATATTCATTTATTTAAGTCTTCTTTAATTTCTCTCAGCAATGTATAGTTTTCAATGAACAGGTCTTGCCCAACTTTTGTTAAATTTATTCCTGAATATTTTCTGTTTCTTGGTGTGGTTGTGAATGGAATTTAAAATTTAAAAATCTTCCCACTGACTGATGCTAGTAAAATAATATAATTGTTGGTCAGCAGAATATAAAAGTATATCCAGAGTATATAAGTCTGGGTCCAAACAGGAGAAAGTAACCACACACTAATTTGAATAAGGAAAAGTTTAATATTAAGAATTATTAACAAGGGGTTCGAATGATGAGGGATTGGCTAGTAAGAAGTGAAGAGTTCTGAAGAATATAGAAATAAGAGCTATAAGATGGAGTTTCCCTGGTGGTGCAGTGGTTGGGAATCTGCCTGCCAATGCAGGGGACATGGGTTCGAGCCCTGGTCCGGGAAGATCCCACATGCCACGGAGCAACTAAGCCCGTGCGCCACAACTACTGAGCCCGTTCGCCTAGAGCCCGTGCTCCACAAAAAGAGAAGCCACTGCAATGAGAAGCCCGCGCACCGCCATGAAGAGTAGAGTAGCCCCCGTTTGCCGCAACTAGAGAAAGCCCACATGCAGCAACGAAGACCCAATGCAGCCAAAAATAAATAAATAAATTTATTAAAAAAAAAAAGTTATAAGATGCAGTCACTGATCCTCAGTTGGATACAAAGCGCCCATAGAAGAGACGCTCCCACTCCAGGCACAGTTACAGAACTTGCGGGATAGGGCACAGCTGCAGCTCATTGGAGGGCAGAGAAGTTGCTGAGGTGTAGTGCTGGAAAGACTTGCTGCAAATCCACTGTCTAGGGAGCCACGAAAGCTGTCCGCGAAACACCAGAAACCACGCGAAACACCAGAAACCACCAGGGGCTCTGGAGAAGCTGTGAGCACTGCAGGAGCTAGAGGCATTTTGCTACAAACTGTCAGAAGGGGCTGGGAATGGAGTTGCAGAGGAAGCTACTGGCTGCTGTGCACTACAGGGGGAAGGCACCAGACAAGGTGCGAGTGCATCAGAAGCCTGGCTCTGGAGAAGCTGCCCTCCAGCCAGGAGCCCAAGGAGCAAGCATGCTGGAAGCAGGAAGCAAAAGCTTCTCTTGTAATGTCTCTCTAGCGCCCTCTACTGACAAAACTTCAGTACCAATTGTTGCAGGAAAAAAATATTTTAACAGGCCCAGATCTATTTTCGCAGAGCAGGCTAAAAGGATATATTTGGAGCTCAGAGGCAATAAATTGATAATAGGCACACTATGATATTATTAAATTCACTTATTAGTTCTAGTAGTTTTTCTTTTATAGATTCCTTAGGATTTTCTACATAAACAATCATTTCATCTGCAAATAAAGACAATTTTACTTCTTCCTTTCCAATCCTTATGTTTTTGTTAAACAGCTTTATTGAGGTAGAATTGATGTACAAAAAACTGTACATATTTAATGTATACAGTTTGATGAGTTTGGACATATGCATACACCCATCACCATAATCAAGGTAATAGAGCTCCATCACCTCCAAAGGTTTCCTTGTGTCTGGTGTGTACATGTGTGTGTATATATATACCCAGAAGTGAACTTGCTGGATTATATGGTAACTCCATTTTTAATTTCTTGAGGAACCTCCATGCTGTTTTCCATAGTGGCTGCATAGTTTTACATTCTCACCAACAGTTAGAAGTGTTCCAATTTCTCCACATCCTGGCCAACATTTGTTATCTTTCGGTTTTTTGACAGTAGCCTCCCTAACCGGTGTGAGGTGATATCTTGCACCAGTTTTGATTTGAATTTCCCTGATGATTAGTGCTGTCGAGCATCTTTTCATATAAGTTTGGCCATTTGTGCGCCATCTTTGGAGAAATGCCTATTCAAATCCTTTGTGTATTTTAACATCAGATTATTTGTTTTTTTGCTATTGAGTTGTAGGAGTTCCTTATATATTTCGGATTTTAACCCTTTATCAGATATATGGTTTGAAAATGTTTTCTCCTGTTCCATAGTTTGCCTTTTCATTCTGTTGAGTGCTTCCTTTGCATTTGATGTAGTCCTACTTGTTTATTTTTGCTTTTGTCTATTTTTGTGGTTTTGGTGTCATATCCAATAAATCACTGTCAAGAACAATGTCAAGAAGATTTTTCCCTGTTTTCTTCTAGGAGTTTTACAGTATAGGCTTTTACATTTAAGCCTTTAATCCATTTTAAGTTTATTTTTGTGTATGCTGTAAGATAGGGGTCCAATTTCATTTTCTTTGCCTGTAGATATTCAGTTTTCCCAAAACCATTTGTTGAAAGGACTATCTTTTCCCCATTGAGTATTCTTAGCACCCTTGTTGAAGATCAGTTGACTGTATATGTGTGGGTTTATCTGGGGTCTCGGTTCTGTTCCATCAGTCTGTGTGTCCATCTTTATATGAGTACCAGACTATTTTAAATACTGTAGCTTTGTAATATATTTTGAGATTAGGAAGTCTCCAGATTTGTTCTTCTTTCTCAAGATCACTTTGGCTATTCTCTACCATTTGTACGTTCATATGAACTTTAGGATTGTTTTTCCCATTTCTGTAAAAAATACCACTGGGATTTTGATGGGGATAGTATTAAATCTGTAGATCACCTTCGATATAAAGTCTTCTAAACCACAAACATGAGATGTCTTTTCATTTGTGTCTCTTTAATTCCTTTCATTAACATCTTGTAGTTTTATTGTACAAGTCTTTCACTTCCTTGGTTAAGTTTATTCCTAAATATTTTATTCTTTTTGATACTACTGAAAATGGCATTGTTTCCTTCATTTCCTTTTTAGATAGTTCATTGTTAGTGTATAGAAATGTAACTGAGTTTTGTATGTTCAACCATTCTTGCAGGCCAGAGATAAATCTAACTTGGTCGTGGTTTATGATCCTTTTAATATGTGGCTGATTTTGGTCTGCTAGTATTTTGTTGAAGATTTTTGCATCTATATTTATCAGAGATATTGGCCTATAGTTTTCTTTTCTTGGAGCGTCTGTCTGACTTTCATGTCAGGGTGATGCTGACCTTGTAAAATTAATTTGAAAGTGTTTCCTCTTCAAATTTTGGAAGAGTTGAAGAAATATTAGCATTAACCCTTCTTTAAGTGTTTGATAGAATTCACCAGTGAAGCCAACTGGTCCTATCAGCCCCAGGTGTCTGCACTATGACAGTTCTTTCAGCTCTCATGTGAGGTGAGATAGAGACTGGCTCTTGGGGAGTGTGCTGAAAGTCAGGGAGTACATTGGAAGGCTGGGGTCCTTGGACGTTCACCCTACTCTCTCTTAGCCCTTCCCAGGGAGGAATGTGCTCTCTCTTGGTGCCAAGCTCTACTGGCTTGGGAGAGGGGCTGACCTGGGTGGGGTGAAATTGCTCTGCTTACCAGCTTCAGCATGGCTAATTTCGATTTTTGCACATCTGGGTGCCTCAACTTCTTAACTGGATTCTGGACTTCTTATAAAGGTCTTTGTATTTCTTATGTGTTGTTATATCAGTGTTTCTGTGGGGGGACAAGGGCTGGGACTTCCTATTCCTCCACCATCTTGCTAATGTCACCGCCTCCTTTTCCTTGGCTTACTGCACTGGCCAGGACCTCAGGTACAATGTCAAATAAAGGTGGCAAGAATGAGTGTCCTCGTCTCATATCTGATCTTAGGGACAAAACATCTAATGTCCTCTCATTAGGCATAATGTTAGCTGTAGGTTTTTCATGTGTGTCCTTTATAAGTTTGAGGAAGTTCTCTTCCATTCCCACCCAGTTTTCTAATGGTTGGGTTCTTTTCCCTGCTCATTGGTGCTCAAAGCTGAACTTTGGGCTTCTTGCTTTGTATGAAGGTCTCATGTTTAACTTGCCATTTAGTACAGACGCTGATTCCTGCCTCCATGTAAGGCCTATTACATTCGAACTTCTAGGGACGCAGAGATTGACAGGTGTCCCTAGGAAAACATTGAGTTTGAGCATTTTTTGAAGACTCGTTGGATTTTTGCTCTTTTGGATCATTTTTGGCCTCTAAGGAATTCTTTTATGCTCTTGCTAGCCCAACCATAATTTAAAAAAATATTTTATTTTATCCAGTATTTTTATGTATTTTTGCATTAGGAGGCATTTTTAGTTCATCTAGTCTACCATACAGCAAAAACAGAAGCCACTATAGGGTTTTTAGAGTTGAAAAGACTTTTGAGTTTAATCTAATCCAGTGCTTTTATTTTATAGATTAGTCAGTCAAGCTCCTGAGAGTTTATTTGAACTCATTTGATTTGCCTGATGTCTCACACCATGCAAGTGAAAGCAGCAGTTCCCCAACTCAGGGCCTCTGACTCTAAACCCAGTGTTCTTTTTCCTATATTAAGGGTCAATAAACTATGGTGAGAGACCAATTTGCTTTGCCACTTGTCTTTGTATGGCCTGTGAGCTAAAAATGGTTTTTACACTTTTAAGTGGTCAGAAAAAAATCAGAATCAGAATAATATTTCATGACATGTCAAAAGTATATGGAATTTAAATTTCAGCATCCATAAATAAAGTCTTATTGGGACATAGCTACACTCATTCACTTATGTGTTGTCTACGGCTGCTTTTGTGCTGCTGTGGCACAGCTGAGTAATCATGACAGAGATCGTATGGCCCAAAGATCCTCAGATATTTATTATCTGACCAGGTACAGAGACGTTGTGGACTCTTTTCCTATGTCACACGTCATCTTTGCTCAGAGAAGCCAAAACTTCAAATTCTTCATTGTGCCTCTAGGGAGAGACTCTGGGGAGGGCCTTCAGTTAGGATTTGGTTTGGCTTTGAGTCCAGCCAGACACTAATGACTCTGTTCAGATTCTTGTATGTGGTTGATATATATACAATTCACATATATTTCGAAACTTCTACCTATATTCAAAGGTCCTGTAGCCTACTATGAAGTATGCATGGGAAACATGAAAGAGTTCTGTTTGACACTATGGAAAAGCAGCTCACAGCCCCACATAATACACTAAGAAAATTGAAATCTGACTGTATTGTTGGTCAATAAATGAAGAGGAGGGAGCGAGTCTAGGTTGTCACTGAAAGATGAAGTCTGAGGGATGATGTCATTGAGGGATGATGTCACTGAGGGATGATGTCACTGAGGGATAATGTCATTGAGGGAGTGTCATGATCAGGTTTTGGAGGTTTAGAACTTAAAGGCCCATAAGAATCCTTCCATGTCTAGAGTCAAGCTGATCTGGGTTCCAGTCCCTTGTGGTATTAAACACAATTCCTCTGAACCTAATTTTTCACAGCAATAGGATTCTATATATTTAAATATATAGGCCATCTGGAACAGAAGGCAATATTCTCACTTGACCAATAAAAAGATCTCAAAACACTTGAATATGTTAGGAAGTAAATGAAATAGTCACATGTCTACCTGTAACAGTTTATTTAGTTTTACACATTTTCAATCTTACATATTAGATAACACACTAATTCAAAAGTAATACTTTATTCAATTTCCACATTGTAAGAAATAATTTTATAAAGTTTTACAAGTATATTTAATGGCATTGTCATCAACCAGAGTGATATTCTGTGTTATATAACACAGTTTTTAGGAGCACATCACCCTACTTTCATTATGTTGTTTGAGATATTGTACCTTTGTTTGAAGCTGTTCCTGGAAATTTTATCCAGGCTACAGTTTCCCTTTCACATAATAGTATAGCAGATGTGTACCACAATGTTCATTGAAGCTCTGTTTACAATAGCTAGGACATGGAAGCAACCTAAGTGCCCATTGACAGATGAATGGATAAAGAAGATGTGGTACATATATACAATGGAATATTACTCAGCCATAAAAAGAAACGAAATTGAGTTATTTGTAGTGAGGTGGATGGACCTAGAGACTGTCATACAGAGTGAAGTAAGTCAGAAAGAGAAAAACAAATACCTTGTGCTAACACATATATATGGAATCTAAAAAAAAAAAAAAATGGTTCTGAAGAACCTAGGGGCAGGACGGGAATAAAGATACAGATGTAGAGAATGGACCTGAGGAACACAGGGAGAGGGAAGGGTAAGCTGGGACGAAGTGAGAGAGTAGCATGGACATATATACACTACCAAATGTAAAATAGATAGCTAGTGGGAAGCAGCCGCATAGCACAGGGAGATCAGCTCGGTGTTTTGTGACCACCTAGAGGGGTGGGATAGGGAGGATGGGAGGGAGATGCAAGAGGGAGGAGATATGGGGATATATGTATATGTATAGCTGATTCACTTTGTTATAAAGCAGAAACTAACACACCATTGTAAAGCAGTTATACTCCGATAAAGATGTTAAAAAAAAGTTGTATAGCAGATGTCCTTGACACATATATTTGTGATCACCACCGCCTAACTATTCGTTATACTTTTTTGTATTAAATTTTTAAAATTTGAGATAATTGTACAGTCACATGAAGTTTTAAGAAGTGATAGGGATCCTATGTCCCTTTACTCAGTTTCCTCCAAGGGTAGCATTTTGCAAAAGTACAACAATATTACAATCAGAAAATCGACACTGATATATCTACTGATATTATTCTGACCTCCACAGTTTTGCATGTACTCTTACGTGTATGTGTGTGTTTAGCTCTGTGCAATTTTATTACATATGTAGGTTTGTGTGTCCACCATCACAGTCAAGCTACAGAACAGTTGCATCACACACGTGTCCCTTCTGTCGCTCTTTCAGAACCACATCCACCACCCATCCCACCATCGCCTGTCCCTAACTTTGGCAACCATTCACCTGGTCTCTATTTCTATAATTTGGTCATTCCAAGAATATTATACAAATGGAATCATACATTAGGTAAGCTTTTGGGATTGGCTTTTTTGTCACTCAGCATAATTCCTTTGCGATTCATCCAAATTATTGTCTGTATCCATAGTTTATTCCTTTTTACTGTTGAGCTGTATTCTGTAGTATGGATTAATCACAGTTCATTTAGCCATTCACGCGTTGTAGGACATGTGGGTTTCTCATTTTTGGCTTTTATAAATAAATCTCCTGTGAACATCCATGAACAGTTTTTGCCTAAAAAAAGTTTCTATTTCTCTCGCTTTAAAGCTGATCTTTAGAAGCCCATCAACTTCCAACATTTACAACTGTGAGTTCATGTCCCAGGAATTTATTTATTTATTCCACAAATATTTTTAATTTTCTATGTGCCAGGCACTGTTCTAAGTGCAGGGATATGCAGGTGATCAAATGTCCTGTCTTCTTGGAGCTTATATTTTAGTGAAGAATGACAGAACAAACACACACATGTATATAATTATTATAATGTAATTATAATTACTAAAAGGGTGCTAATTTTTTGTTTGTTTGTTTCTTTTTAACTGATGCTATCAGTTGACCTCTAGACATCCAAACCCAGCCTTAATGGGTCTCTTCTGGCTCACGTGCTGTCCCTAAGCAGTATTTTGTTATTCAAAATAAAGTCACTGAGACACAGCAGGTAATATTTGGGAATTTGTAAGGAGCTGAATGTAAGGCAACCTCCTATTTCCTGAGGGATGCTTTAGGACAAAATGTTGCCTCCTATGGAAGCTCCTTCTGCCTTGCTCTGCAACATTACTATGACAGAAAGCCACAGAGTTAATGATGCTTTGGGCAATGATAGCGTGTGTATGTTGCCATCGTCCCGATGTGAAAGCAAATCGCTTTTGATCTGTTTTACGGCTAGGGTTTAAAACATTGCATTTGCTAAGTCAAGTGCCAGAGGTTGTATTAATCTGTTCCAGTAAAGATATCACACCAGAAGGTTTAGTTGAGTCTATTACTTAAGTTTACAGCAGTGCTATGTCACCTGCCTTAATCCATCTGATCTCTCTCCCTTTTTTTGGCTACATTGTGTCTTTGTTGCTGCACACGGGCTTTCTCTAGTTGCATCGAGCGGGGGCTACTCTTCGTTGCAGTGTGCAGGCTTCTCATTGTGGTGGCTTCTCTTGTTGCAGAGCACGGGCTCTAGGAGCGTGGGCTTCAGTAGTTGTGGCACACGGACTCAGTAGTTGTGGCACACGGGCTCAGTAGTTGTGGCTCACGGGCTTAGTTGCTCTGCGGCGTGTGGGATCTTCCCGGACCAGGGATCGAACCTGTGTCCCCTGAATTGGCAGGGGGATTCTTAACCACTGCGCCACCAGGGAAGTCCCCATCTGATTTCCTTAGAAGCCATATGAATAAATGAAACAGAGCAGGATGACAACCACCTTTCTGCAGAAGTCTTTGGTGGTGATGCCAATCTCTGCAATTCCTCCTGACATGAACTTTTGCCTCTGATTTACATTCTTGGTGGGAATGGGAGCAGTTTCAAGAACTTCTCCTTGGCCCTTCTTATCAAAATGGCTCTTACACCACTGGAGACATAAGGAGAGTGAGGGCCTTGCCAGCTTTGAATAAACTCTTCGCATTTATGCACTCAGCGGCTGAGGAAATAACCATGAGTCCCTGTGATATGAACCCGGGGCAGGGTTCCCTTTATCATCCGACCTTCAGAAGCTCACATTCTAAACGGGAGGCTGTGACAGTATTTTGGGTCCCTGGTGTCCGGGTTGGCGCAGATGCTGTGTTTACTTGCCCTCTAAAGATTTGGTTATCCTCCTTTCCTCAATATCCAGACACTCTCACAAGTGGCCACAGGTCCTTGGGAGTAGAGATTGGGGAAATGCATATCATATATGCTTGGGATGCCACGGCAGGTACTTCCTTGACTCGATGGTCTCTGTGTCAATTAACTGGCTTGGATATGAGAACTGGTATGGGATTGAATTTTTACACTGTGGCAGCTGCTGTCAACTCCTGGGTTTTTGTTTGTCTGTTTGTTTGTTTGATTGCTTATACAAGTCAAGTAACACTCACGTTGACTACTCATATTTCTTGCCCCAGGAATACCATGGTCTCTTTGTTTTTGCCATAGATTCCTTTGGGTCAAGCCACCTGGTTGCCACTCCAGCCTTGTTGACCATCATGTCCACCATCTGGCCTCTGTCATTCCAGGATCCCACCATCTCTCTTTTTACCAGGGACCCTAGTTCCATGGTGGCATTATCTACTGTGGATCTAGGTCTACAAAAGAGGCCATTGTTCTTTCACCAGTGATTTTTTAAAAATTTAATTTAATTTTTATTTATTTATTATTTTTGGCTGTGTTGGGTCTTCATTGCGGTGCCTGGGCTTCTCACTGTGGTGGCTTCTCTTGCTGCAGGGCACGGGCTCTAGAGCGCAGGGGTTTCAGTGATGCAGCGCGTGGGCTCAGTAGTTGTGGCGTGTGGGCTCTAGAGCACATGATCTGTAGTTGTGGCGCACGGGCTTAGTTGCTCCGCGGCATGTGGGATCTTCCTGGACCAGGGCTTGAACCCGTGTCCCCTGCATTGGCAGGCGGATTCTTAACCACTGCGCCACCAGGGAAGCCCTCACCAGTGATTTTTTTTTTTAACTGAAGAAATGTTATTTAATTGAACGTTTTCTTAGAAAGAGAGTATCCTCTGGGTCTTCCCAGGGAGTGCAGTCAAGAGGTAAGTTCTTTGGTGTCATGTAAGAAATCCATCCTAACATGCCCATCTCCACGGGCCTTCTGGCTCCATCCTCAATATTCTGCCAAGGCAGTCCCAGCACCTCTGCCCCCTTGACATAGTCAGGTCTATGCTTTAGAGAGCCATTGCAACAGTGCAGCTGGACCAGCTCAAGACGTGAGCCCACATCACCAGTGCCACATGCTGCAGATAACGTAGGGTTAACTGGGAAAAAACTTACAAGCCGGAAAGTAGCAGAGAGAGGGCTACCCTGATTTCTCATTATTCCACAGCATAGGCTGGGTCCAGATATCTGGTGCAGCATCGTCAGTGGGCCATCCCAGAGCACTCCAGGAAAGAACAAGCACACCTTCATACCACATTATATATTTATGGGTTAGCCGAAGAGAGGCTAGGGAACCTGGTTTCTCCAAGTAACTAGAACTGCATCTAGGGATCTTCTGGGACGGAGATCAGTGTTAGGGGTCTACACAGGGAGGGCTCTGGGCACAGTTTCTCCTGCCAGGAATGATGACAGCCACCTGTGTCTCAGCAGACTGGCTCAGCCCAGTTGAGGCAGCCCTTTTGAGGGAGAAGAAAATGAGCCTCTAGGGCATCCATATTTGTCTCTCATGAATTCAAATCTAAGTAGTAGATTTTAAAAGAACATAGAGGAACTGAATAATAACATCAATCACCTTGATACAATCAACACAGAACCTTGAATTTTTAAAATAAAGAACATACATTATATATATATATATTTTAAATTGAAGTATAGTAGATTTACAATGTTGTGTTAGTTTCATGTGTACAGAAAAGTAATTCATGTATATATATATATATATATTCTTTTTCAGATTCTTTTCTATTATAGGTTATTACAAGATATTGAATATAGTTCCCTGTGCTATACAGTAGGTCCTTGTTGCTTACCTATTTTATACATAGTACTGTGTATCTGTTAATCCTTAACTCCTGATTTATCCCTCCCCCTCTTTTTCGCTTTGGTAACCTAAGTTTGTTTTCTATGTCTGTGAGTCTGTTTCTATTTTGTATCATTTTTTTTAGATTCCACATATAAGTATATTATATGATATTTATCTTTCTCTGTATGACTTACTTCACTTAATATAGTAATCTCTTGGTCCATCATGTTGCTGCAATATTTTTTACTCAGATATAATGACATACAACAGTTTCAGGTGTACACGTAATGATTTGATATACATATATACCGTGAAATGATCACTACAGTAAGTCTAGTTAGTATCCATCAACACACATAGTTACATTTTTTTTCCTGTGATGAGAACTTTAAGATTTACTCTCTTAGTAAGTTTCAAATATACAATACAGTATTAACTATAGTAAGTATGCTGTACATTGTATCCCCAGGACTTATTTCTCTTATAACTGGATGTTTGTATCTTTTGACCTCCTTCACCCATTTTGCGCATTCCTCACCACTCATACCTGGCAACCACCAATCTGTTCTTTGTATCTATGAGTTTGATTTTTCTTTTTTAGATTCTATAAGTGAGGTCATACAGTATTTATCTTTATCTATCTGGCTTATTCCACTTACCATAATGCCTTCAAGGTCCATTCATGTTGTGGCACATGGCAGGTTTTCCATTTTTATGGCTGAATAATATTCTATTATATATATATATTTATTCTTTATCCATTCATCCATCAATGGACACATGTTGTTTCCCATACATTACTTTTTACATGTCATAAAACCTACATAAAAATTGACCAAAATAAAAACAGTAGAACTTTTATTATAGGACCCTTTTTTTTTTGAAGATCTAATTGGCTTTACTAACAATTCATGAGTAGGGTAGCATCCCACCTAGCAAGTAGAACGGTGCTCCCCTATAGGACACTTTTATTTTCTAGTCACAAGCCAATAAAATTAGAAACAAACAAGTTAAAGGAGACTAACAAATGTTAACTATTTGGAAACAAGAAACAGTCCTAGATAACACCAGGATCCAAGAGAAAATTTAAAAAGAAATTACTATCTAGAAACAAAGAAAAGGAGAATTACTAAAACAGAAAACTAACAACAAAAAAGGCAGAACAGCAAATTAACTCATATCAAATTAAAAGACAAAAACCATCTGAATACATCAGTAAATGCCAAAAAGGTATTGGATTAAATTTATCAGTCATTATTAATAAAAATAGTATTCCTATTTAAGAGGAAACTCTTAAATCTTAAGACTACTAAAATCCAACAGCAAATATTACCCTAAAGTGAAGACACTAAGACAATTTCAAGAACAATAAAAAACTAGAGAGAAGGATGCCTGCAATCAGTATTATTATTTAATGTTATTTTGGAGATCTTAGCAAATGTAATAATGCAAGAAAATTAAATAACAGACACAAGTATTAGAAAAGAAGAGATAAAACCATCTCTTCTTGCTACTAATAAAAGTTTATACTGTGAAAATCCAAGGAATATTGAGTAAAAACCTACTGGATTTAATAAGTAAATATGGGTGAAAAATAACTTTATGAAGAACTAGATTTTTCATTACTTAACAATAAGCACAAAGGAATGAAAGTAGAAAGATTATGTACTTTAAAATAGTGACAAATTTATTTAACAGTAAGACCCAGAGTCTATGCAAAAATTTCTTACTAAAAGACATTAGATCTGAATAAGCACATTATGTTCTTGGATGTGAGGATACTATAATGAAAATGGTAATCCTCCCAAACTGATATGTTAATTATTGCAATTTCAATTTCAATTTTGGTTTTTTTTTTTTTAGAACTGGATGAAAAGATCTTAAATTTCACATGGCATTCTACCAAGAATAACTAAGAATATTACAAGAAAGGAGACCAATGAGAACTTGCTTCATATGCAACATACACAATAAAACCTCTGTAATAAACCAATATGGTGTATATCTAGGGATAGACAAGTGGGTCATTGGAACAGAATTAACAATCCAGAATTAGACGTCAGAATAAATGACAATTTAACATAAGATAAGTTTGGTGCTGTTTCAATTCAGAGGGAAAATAATGGGCTCTTTAATAGATGGTGCTGGCATAACTGGATATCCATTTGGAAGAAAAAAATGGACCCCGTTCTTGTATCAAACACAAAAATAATTCCAGATGGATTGAAAACAAACGTAAGACAAATGTAAAAGAACAAATTTAAATTTTGCAAAAAAACCCATAGACTAAAGGATTTAGGGAGATTCTACCAACCAAGATTGGAAACCCAGAAGTAATGAAATAAGACTTATTTGGCTACATAATAATTTAAAGTTTTTTGTATAGAACACACTTCCCTATACAAAGTCCATAGGTTAATAATATTTGTAATGCAGATGTCAAAGAGTTAGTTTCTATAACCTACAAAGAGCTCTGACAAATTGATGAGAGACATACCAAACAAGAGAAAACCAGGCAGTATATTTGAATAGACAATTTACAAAACAAATAGTAAAAGCCTGTATGAAAAGATGCTTTGATTCATTACTAATCAGGGAAATGCAAAGTAAAGCAGCAATAAAGTATCAGTTAACACCTATTAGACTAGCAAAATTAAAACAAACTCAAACTTCCTGTTCTCAGGGGTGTGTGTGAAACACACTCATGCTTATAAAATGCCAAGTGTTACATCTTTTTTGGAAAGCAACTGGGAACAACTATTAAAATTTAAAATATCTTATACCCTTTGAGAACCAGCATTATGCTTCCAGGAATTTATTGCATGAAAACAAATGGACACAATTTATGAGCACATACATGTTTATTGCAGCATTGTTTGTAGTGGCCAAGAATTGGGAGAAAATGTGAATTCCTTGTCAATAGGAAAATGGTTGAATAAATAATGATATACCCACACCATGAAATATTGTGCAACCATTAAAAAAAAAGAGAGAGAGCCACACCAGATGAGTTGGAGTGATTTCCCTGAGGAAATTTCTGAGTGAGTAATGCAAGATGGAGAAAAGTGCATATAAACAAATGATACCAGATAAAAGTCCTGCGTGTATGTATGTGCTTGTGGGTGTGTGTGTGTGTGTGTGTGTGTAGGATTATCTGATTATAGAGAAAAATATGGAAGAATACCTGTAAGTTTTTGAACTTGGCTTATCTGGGGCATATAGAGAACGGGACGCAAGATGCTGAGAAGGTGAGGGAGGGAGCCAGGGAAAGGTCAAGGAAAACTGGTGTGTATTATTTTCCTAATTTTGTAAAATCATCTAAGGTTCCATGGCAACATATTGAAGTGAGAACACGGTTCTTATATGCATGAGTTTCCTATGTGTATGTATGTTAAAAAAAAAATGGAAATGCTCCTCCAAGAAACAAAATGCAATGAATAGCCTAGAAACTTATGAAGAAAATGTTATAACTTTTAAAAACATACAAAGGCCACCAGACGGTATGATCCATAAAAGCAGGTACCAGACCAATTTTGATGATCATTTTATCCCCCAAAATGTAGCATAATGCCTCTGTAGCATTCTATATTTGTTGAATGAATGTTGTCAAATAACATAAAAAATAAAATTGTGATTACCATTATTTTTGCCCCCTAGTTGGTAATGATTAAAAATCACAATATTCAGAGTTGGGGCAGTGAATGGAGACGGGCTGGTAGAAGGATAAATCTGTTAATGCTTCAGAAGGGTGAGTTCTTGCAAACTTTCAAGGAACAGAAAATTCCCATGATACGTAGTCCCCAGAGCTTAGAAAAATTTATCCACTAGTTTTATGAAACTCCTATTCAGCAAGCCTTTCTTATAAGGTCTGTTCCTTTCCTTCATGACCTTTTATCACGATGTATAACTTTATTTAAGATGTCCACATAGTACACTATATCATTCTGTACGATGTACTATGTATTATATTTATAGATTTGTTGTGTGATTATTTGTTTATATACATTTCCTGCACTAAGTAAGAACAGAGACATGTTTGTTTTTGTTTTCCTTCTGTAGGCTCTGCAGCCCCAGCACCTGGTTGAGTGCCTGACCCATAATATGTACTCAACTAATATTTGTTACACACGTGAATACGATTCCAAATTCTGACATGCATCTAGGGAGGGGCAACAAATTTAGCTAAAAATCAAGACAGCTTCCTGAGTGTCTTAAGTGGACACTGCAACGTATTTTTCTTGCAGCTGGGGACCATATGATGTAGCAGAAAGGCTCTGTCCTCATCACCAGATTGTGATCACCTGGAGAACAGGGACCTTGTCTTTTTCATCTTTCTATTCCTCCGCAGGTGGCATATTTGTTGGTCCATGATTGAACACTACGTACCTAGCAATATTGATGTAAATGCTGTTGGTTTTCAGATTTTAGAGTTAACGAAGCATGGTAGATGAGGGTGTGGCTTCTGGGCAGATGGGGCAGCCCTGCCCAATTCGAGACAGAGTTACCTGACCGAAGGTGAGACGTGGATGAGCCTGGCGAGGGTGGGTACCCATGCCCTCGCTGCACAAGCATCAAGGCAAGTGATACCGTGAGAGTTGATGGAATAAGAAACAAATGTTTATATTATTTACAGAGACAAAGGAAACCAATAAGAATAAAAATCATAGTGTAAATATCCCACATTGAGTACAAGAGTTAAAGCCTCCTCATTCACGTGGTTCCAATGGGTCTTCAATAGTTAACAGTTGATACAGTGAGATATCATGGTCTTAATGAAGCATTCTCTTTAGCTTTATAAGAAAAAAACAGAAGAAACCAGGAACTTTAAAAGTGATTGTCCCAGGAAGAGGCACAATGGGTGGTGTGGGGTGGAAAGAGCCGGTGTGACTTCTGGTCATAAGCTTTTCCATGCTATTTACTGTGTTACCCATGAGCACATATCTTGATAAGAAAAAGAGTCCTCACTCTGTTTTATCATAGGCGGTTCACAGTAAACCTGAGCTTGGCAATCCCACTGAAGTAGTCGGTGTTCTTGTTATCCTATCAGTGTCAGCTTCCCTCCAGGGTCCATGAGTCGCAGCATTTTCACACAAGGTGACAGCCTCTCTCCCCAGGAGCCCCGTATTTGTTTAATCTACAACCAGTTCTTACTCCTTCCCCAGAAAGAGTAACTGCAACCTTGTCCCACACCTCACATTCTCCATACGTTTTTTTCAGCCCAGGCAGGATGCCCCAACTGGAATCAAATGAGGACACAGGAAGAAGGCCTGTGGAATTGCCTGTCCAGACACTGAGCAGTGGACAATGGGAGGCCAGAGGTCAAACTCAGCATCCTCAGTCTTGTCAACCAGAGCCACAATTTTACAGAGCCTGTGAGATCTAAACAGGCAAAGTGGGGCGTGTTGGAAGGAGCACGTCATTAGGAGTAAGAGGATGTGCGTTCTGGCTCATCACTGGCCTTCACTTAACCTACTCAATTCCTCATGTGTGAAATGTACACGTGAGGTACATTACGAGGTACCTCATTGGCACCTCATTACGAGGCTGGAAAGATGGGAGCATGTGGAAGTGTTTCACAGATAAAACAAAACTCTCCACATTATTAAATCTCTCACTCTATAACGTGAGATTTATGTTCATTGTTCTTGCTCTTGTAGCAATTCTGAAGCTCAGAGACATGACATAATCATTCATTCATTCATTTCTTCCTGCATCAAAAATTCATGGAGTCCTTACTAGGTGACATGCCTTATTCTAGGTGTTTACATTTAGTAGCTCATTCAGTTTGTTGTGAATTTACTTACACCCAGGGCTGTGCTGAACTGTGCTGGAATGTAAAGCAAAAGGAAACATCAGTAATCCTGCCCCTATTTTTTCGTTGTGCATCCCTTTGCATTAATTTTGATTTTTAAAAATATTGCATTAAAATATTATTTATCTGATTATTGAGCTTTTTGGTGCCCCTTTAAATATTGTGCCTGAGACAAGTGTGTTGCTCACCTCACTCCGGTCTTAGCTCTGCTAATAACCCTATGAGGTAGGTATTATCCTAATCATGTTATAGAAAAAGAAATTTCAGTTCAGGGAGATTAGCTAGCTTGCCCAAGGTTGTAAAACAAATAAGCAGTAAAACAATAATTTAGATCCAGGTCTCTGTGACTTTATGCCACTGTGTCCTGCTATCTTTTAATTGATGAAATGTACAGGAAAATTCCTTTGAGATCTATAAAGTGCTATTTAGTATTACCGTTTTAAAGCCTGTTTTTGCTCTCAGTGAGTTTTATTTTGGGTTAAATACTCTTATAGTTTAGAGACTCTTCCTTTGTATTACACAGCACTGTAATATAGATGTATTACAATGTAATGTACATTACAATACCTGTAATGTACAGACAGGAATATGATAAATAACAGTTACATATATATAATCATATAGAGTGTACTTCTACATATATTATCTGTTTGTTCTCCACAAACCAATGAAATAGAATAGCTGAATATACTTCTCTGTTTCTTTTTTTTTAATTATTTATTTATTTATTTTTGGCTGCATTGGGTCTTCGTTGCTGCACACAGGCTTTCTCTAGTTGTGGCGAGCGGGGGCTACTCTTTGTTGTGGCGCGCGGGCTTCTCATTGCGGTAGCTTCTCTTGCTGTAGAGCATGGGCTCTAGGCGTGCAGTCTTCTGTAGTTGCAGCGTGCAATCTTCTGTAGTTGTAGCACACGGGCTCAGTAGTTGTGGCACACGGGCCCTAGAGTGTGCGGGCTTCAGTAGTTGTGGCACATGGACTCAGTAGTTGCGGTGCGTGGGCTCTGGGGCATGAAGGCTTCAGTTGTTGTTGCGCGTGGGCTCAGTAGTTGTGGTGCATGGGCTCTAGAGCTCAGGCTCAATAGTCGTGGCACATGGGCTTAGTTGCTCCGTGGCATGTGGGATCTTCCCAGACCAGGGATCTAACCCATGTCCCCTGCATTGGCAGGCAGATGCTTAACCACTGCGCCACCAGGGAAGTCCTATTTCTCTGTTTCTTGAATGAGGAAGCATAGGTTTACAGAGTTAATGACTTATGGAAATTCTCACTCACTTTATTTTTTCTAATTTAATCTAATTTCATTGTCATAACAGGCCAAAGGTGGTTACAGCTATTATCCTCATGCTACAGATGGAGAAACTGAGGCCAGAGAGATGAAGCCCCTTGCTTGAGGTCACAGAGCTGCAGGTGGAGAGGAGGATTTGGACCCGGGCTTATCTGACTCCAGAGCCCAAGGGCTGGTCTTCCACTATCTGCCTGGTGTTTGTTGAAGCCTTGGGAAGTGTGGCAGGAGGAGCAGGAAGAGGTAAGCTCTGACTCCTGCTCCCTTTGACTCCCAGACAGATCAGAAGGTGCGTGTGTGGTTCTGCGGCCGTGGGGAGCTGGGGCGGATGGGGAGCAGTAAGATGGGTGGTGAATGGAGGGGTAGGAAACCCAGCCTGGCCATGCCAACCCCTAGCAGGAAACACCTTTGCCTGTTCAGCCAGCCTGTGGGCAGGGGGCAGCAGTGTGCAGTGTCCACTGCCTCAAGCTGGAGATGGTTTCTAAGGGCAGGGGGTAAACAGTCAGCTTGGCTACTTAGGTGTGTAACTGAGCAGGACCCTATGGGGCCTTCCCAGGGCAGACACCCCCTCCCCATGTCCTCCACCTGCTTCTTGTTTGTAGAAAAACTTCAGCCTCCCAGGCCTTCCCTGAGTTCCAGTGAACAAATTTAATCAGAAAAGGGAGAAAGTGCAGAAACAAAGGAAAACAGTCAAGCAAGACAAAATAATAACAGTTTAGTCATTAAACAAAGTTAAGGACCTTTAGTTCCTCCTCAAGGGCTATAGATAATATGCTGAGCCATGTCCTTTGAGCTGTTTTGCAGATACTGAAACCCCCACCAGGTGGAAGAAGTTAATTGCAAGCTGCCCACAAGCACAGAGACCCCAGACCTTGTGGTTGAAACCAGCAGGTTGATGACTTTAACTCCCAATTATCTCACCACCAACCAATCAGAAGAGTGTCCACGAGCTGATCACACACCCTACAACCCTCTCCCTCACCCTGTCTTTAAAAACTTTTCCCTGAAAGCCGTCCGGGAGTTTGGATCTTTTGAGCCCTAGCTGCCTGGACTCCTTGTTTGACCTTACAACACATGCTGCACTTCCCTTCACCACAGCCAGGCGTCAGTAGATTGGCTTTACTGCATGGGGGTGAGCAGACCCAAGTGTGTGCATCTGGGGTGATGCGTGATGGGTGAGCTCTGGAATATTCCTCAATGCCCTTTTATTTTCTACTTTGGATGCTAATAATGGTGGGGTGTCCATAGTTCTAGAGTGGGAGCCCTGAGGGAGAAACTTAGTGAGATGATTCCAGGGGAGTCTGAGCAGTCATGGGATGGAGCAGGGGCAGGGACGCGGGATCCAGGTCAACCTCTGATTCACAGATAATCACAGAAACCCAACAAGTAGCAGGTCTGAGGATCTTCCATGGATTAGGGACCTCTGGAAACTTCTCAGAGGCAACTTGCATCTGGGAAACGACATATTTATTCTCATTTTGCACAGGATTTTCCTTACCCTTCACCAAGAATCCCTCCACCAGGGAAATGCGTCTCCTTTCCCCACTTCTTTCCGGTTGCATTGTGTGTGAAGCTCCAGACCAGTAGGGGGCGCTCCTGCCGGTGGGCCACGTGCCCGGTGAACCAGAGGAGGTACCTCATGAACACGGGGCTCCTTTCCTGAAGATCAGCAACGTGACCTGGCCTTGGGCACGGATCTCACTGGGATTTGAGGAGAGAAATGACTACGACAGCCCCCTGGGCTCTGTCTCCATGCTTGATCTCCTCCAACTCGCTCTCCAAACCAAAGCTAGAGAGATCTTAGTCTTTTCAGGTACTTCCCACGTTCCCTTACATAAAATCCGAGCCAGAAGAGCTCTTTACAAACACGCCCGGCCCCACTTCTCACGGCCCCCATCTGCCCATGCTATGGATGAACAATTCCGAGCCGTGTTCAGGACTCAGGTCCCCGGCCCGGCTCTGCTTCCGGAGCTCCGCGCAGGTCACCTTCCCGGCCTGGCGCCCTTTCCCCTAGACTCCGCCCTTTGCTGGGCTGACTTCTCTCTCTTCAGCTCCTGTTCAGATGCTACATTGTCCGGGAGGCCTTCCCTGTCCCCGCAGATGGCATCACGGGCCCTTCCCGCGCGTTCCCACTCGCCCCGCCTTGCTTGGGGCCGGCACCTGGGCGCGCGCGGGGCGGGGTAGGGGGTGGCGATGGTGTGTTTCCCTCACCGACCCCGTCCCCCTGACCGCAAGCTCGGTGGTCCTCCCACCCTCTGGTCTCCTGGTTCCTTGATCTCCACCCCAGCGCCCCCCGGCTTTCAGCCACTCACTCCCACGTACGTCCCCCGCTGGCTCTTGTACCTTCTACATGGTAGGAACTCAACAGAGATGGTTTGGTGAGTGAAATCTTTATTAAACATAGTTCTTTAGCAGTCTCGGAATGTGTCATTCATGAAATACCTGCAGGCTTTGTTATAATGCAGATCCCTGGGCATTACTCTCAGAGATCCTGGTAGATCTGCACTGGGGCCCAGGAGTCTGCATTTTAACAGATTTCCAGGTGATTCTTAGGCATGTGGAAAGTTGAGAACTACTGCTCAGGTTTTATCAGTGATGGAGGAACATCCTCTCCACCAGTACAGTCAAAACCCCTGTCCAGTAAGCTCTCAGACTGTGGGTCCCCTTTAGCCGAGGGCAAATTGGATCTGGTGGCTCTTCCACGGCAGTTTCTTCATGCTGCCTGATCCTTCCCACCTGAGACCCCCATCCTCCAGGGAGAAATCCTCTTGCCTTTGGCCTGCATTGTCCTGGTGGACCAGTCCCAATCACGTATGGGTGTGACCCTGGAGGAATGGGCTTTGTTCTTCCAGGGAGAGGGCCTCCCGGTGGAAGCTAGCCTCTCTACTAACATTGACCCTCCCTCCCCATGTAATTTCTCCTTTGTGTGTCAGGCAGTCTGTAAACATGATAATGAGGGGCCCAGTTTTCTGGCTAACAGATAAGCCAGGGGAGCTGGGGGGCAGGGCTCTCCGGGAAAGAAACGTCAGCTGTTGCTCTTAGGGTTTCCTCATCCCCCCAACAACCCCTTCCCTCATCTCCGCTACCCCCCACTCAGCTTCGACTAATGAGGCCACTAGCGCTTTGTAACGAAGGCTAATAAACACCTAATGGACAGTCTGGAACAAATAGGCCTTAAGGGCTAGAGCAGAACCTGGGTTTCCCTACCCCTGTGGCCCTGTGGAACTAGCCAGGACAGGTAAAATGATTCTCAGAAGCTCCTCAGGCACCCAAGGCCATGGGGACCACATGAACATCCCTTTCTTTGCCCGGCCTGTTAGAGGATGCAGCATTATAGCCAAGGCTCCTGGATTGGCCAAGCCTTAGTTTGGAGAGAAGGTCAAGGAGCAGCTGCCCTCAGTGAGACCACTTCCCCCGCCCACCCCTATGTCACCTGATAACAGGAGAGGGCCGTGTCAAACTCCCCCGAGGCCCTCTTTTGTGCTCTCAGAATAATCGAGTTTCAAAGGAGAGAACAGATGGATTGCATTTTCCTAACTTTTAGCTGGTTCCAATGTGCAAACAGTTAAGATCATAATGTTAACATTTTCTCAATGTTTTATGTGCATATAAAATATTCCTGAAGAATGTGCTTTTGAATGCAAAGTTTGATCCAATTACAATTTTATAGAGTTTATAAAAACATAAAAAGTATGTTTTCTGGGTGTCTGAGACCCTTTTGGCCTTTACAGTAAACTTGGAAGCTTGCAGGGAAACATAATTGCCACCATGTCAGAAAGGGCCCTATGGAGTTTAAAATGATGAGCCCATTATGTAAATATGGAAACATCCCATAGTCTCTTGGGGTGAATGAGATACTGATGAATGGAATTAAAAACAATCCTGTGGTCTTGGATCAGATTGGAAATGGTTGTTGTTTTCTGTCTTTGAAGAGCCATAAAAAAAAAAAAATAAAGGGAAAGGAATCTTGTGAACTTGACTTCTGTGGTTTAAAAGCTATAAGGTGGCTCCGTGCAGAATAAAATCAGGCATTAGTGGGGAGAAGAAAAGTCTCCATAGCAAAAAGCAAAAAGCACAGATCAGAAGACGCCTTTCCAGCGTCAACTCTGAAGCTGGCAGAACGTGCGGGAAGCTTGCACTTGAGGATGGGGTGTGAGCGGTGGTCCTGGGAATGGAGACAGGCTCTCTCCATCTCATCTTCACGTACCTGGGCACATAACCTCAGCAATCTGAGCCTTGACACCTCACTGGTGAAAAGAGAGGGGCGGATTTGAGGATCTCTCTGCTACCTCTAAAATGCTGTGATCACCTACCCCACCTCCTGCCCTAAACTAATTACAAGCTGTTGGAGTACACGAGACGACCATTAGCGGCATGTCTGGAGGAGGTGTGCATAGAATTAAAGGATGTCCAAAATCCATCCTCCATCAGAAGGCTTCGTTCTTGGAAAATAAAGTTGATAACAAGCATGTGTCTGAGTCCATTTGCTTGCTGCTGGATTTTCTGGTGCCATGTGTAAGTGTTCATAACATGACCAGCCATTTGCATTCAGAGATGTTGATTAGGAGTAGCTCTTGAAACCAGAGTGAGAATGTGCCCAGGATTGTACAGAACAGTTTTGTTAAGGAAACGTGGACCAGATTTCTTTCCAGGGGCTGGTCCAGCTCCAGCAGCTTCCCTGTGGTGTTCAGGTGCTTGACGAGGGTGAAATTTTTCCGTTGCACACATGTGGGGCAGGTTCCCCAGCTCTGGACAAACCCAAGGTTGTCTAGGGAGAATTGCTCTCACTGCGTGGATTTGGGTCTGGACCATTGATTAGGAGAATTCCCAGCTCTCAGAACTGGAGGAAGTGTAGAGATTGTCTTATCTGATACACAAGGAAAATGAGAAGTCAAGAGATGTGGGCAAAGTCACAGTCTCTCGGGTCAGGACTCCTGCCATTTTGATATAATCCTGCTGGCGTCTTCTGTATCCAGATACAGAGTTGGAGGAAAGCCATGTGGCTGGAACCAAATAAAGGAGGAAGAGTTGTGTGAGTTTCTGAGGGCTGCTATAACAAATTACCAAAAACTTGGTGGCTTAAAATAATAGAAATTGGTTCTTTTACAGTTCTGGAGGCTACAAGACTGAAATCAAAGTATCAGCAGGGCCACGCTTCCTCCGAAGGCTGTAAGGAAGGATCCTTCCTTGTTTCTTCCTCCAGCAAGTGTGGGCCCGTGTATTCCTTGGCTTGTGGCTGCGTAACCCAACCTCTGCTCTGCTCTGTTTTCACATGACCTTCTCTGTCTCACTGGGAGTCTTCTCCTCTTAGAAGGACACCAGTCATTGGGTTTAAGGATCATCCCAACCCAGTATGATCCCATATTGATCCTTAGCTAATTACATCTGCCTATTTCCAAATAAGGGCACGTTCTGAGGTTCTGGGTGGATATGAATTTGGGGGAACACTGTTCGACCCACTGCAGGTGAGAGGTAGGAAAGGAAGGCAGAGAGAAGAGCAGGGTCCTGTCTCTTCCTGAAACGTGCCAAGTGCATCCTCTCCTCACAGCTCTTGCCCTAGATGTCTCCACCCAGACGTCTGTGAGGCAGGCCTCCTTCCTTCCTTCAACTCATCACCACCCTCACTTCCTTCAAGCCTTCTTGCTTATGCGGGGTCTTAGAAGCCCCACAATTTAGGCAATTTTTTAACAATTTTGGTAACAATTTTGGCTTTAATTCTATGTGAGATGGGAAGCCCTTGGAGGATTTTGAGCAAAAGAGCCACATGATCTGACTTCTGTCTTATAGGACTCACTCTGGTTGCTGTAGGAAACTTGGCTGTAGAAGGGGAGGGAAAAAGCAGAGAGAGTGATGTGGCTTTTGTAGTAGATTAGGGGAAAGATGCTTGGAGTCAGAAGTGGTGGAAAGGGAGGGTGTGATCAGATTCTGAGCAAATTTTGAAGGTAGAGTGGAGTTTTGGCCATTAAGGTTTGAGATGCCTGTTAGGCACCCAATGGGGATGTTGATGAAGCAGTCGGACATCTAAATCTGGAATTAAGGCGAAAGGCACACGTTAGAGATAAATATTTGGAAGTCCCAGCAGTTAGAGGGTATTTAAAGCCATGTTACCAGATAAGCTCACCTGAGTATTAGAAGGAAGATAAAGGAAAAAGAGGTCTGAGGACCGTGTCCTGGACTCTGCATCATTTAGGGGCTGGAAAGATGAGGGGGATCCAGCAAAGGAAACTGAGATGCAGTGGCTGGTGAGAGAGGAAGAGAGAGAGAAAGAGAGGGTGGAGGAAGGTTTCGGAATGGAGGGAGGGATCAAGTGTGAGGAGATTGGCTGTAGGTCAAAAAGGACCAGGCCTTAGGACAGTGGCCATCCCTGGTGGCCTTGACGAGAGAGGATGTGAGGATAAAAGCATGACTGAATGACTGCCCTGTGGGAACTCTGGGTCAAGTGGAAAAGAGCCGTGATGGATCTGCCCCCTCCCACTCCAAGGGTGGGTTCTTCGTGGTCTCGGGTCAGCTGTTTCACGCCACCAGCCAGTGGCAGCCTCGGGGGTGAGACCCGAGGGGAAGTCGGCTGAGGGGATTCGGAGAAAACGTGTCCTCGTGCCCAGAAAGGAATCTGGGAGAGGAAAGCTCTTCTTCTTCCTTTGGTCTCTGAACTTGACGCATAGGGGCGCCCAATGCAGCCCCGCAGAGGGGTTCTGTTCCTTCTGAGCACGGAGAGGTAGACCATGCTGTCTCCCCTTACCTTCCAACCTGCTCTGAGGAAGGAGGCAAGAGAAGGAGATGACGGGCCTGCCCGTCTGGCCTCCCGGGTTCGGGGCATCACTGCGCGGGAACCCCGATCACAACGCAGTCATGCGTGTCTCAGCCCTCCTGCCTCCTCCCAGCTCCGGTACCCGCCCCGCTCGCATCCTTCTTCATCTGGCACTTCCGGCCACTATGGGGGGGGGGGGCGGCCCGCAATCTTTTTGCAGTTTAAAAAGGGAGCTCCGGGACTTCCCTGGCGGTCCAGTGGCTAAGACTCCGCACTTCCACTGCAGGGGGGCGCGGGTCGCATCCCTGGTCTGGGAATTAAGATCCCACATGCCGCTGGGCGTGGCCAAAAAAAAAAAAAAAGGCGGGGGGTTGAGGGGGGAGCTCCTGATGTTGGAAAAAGCCCGCCTGGCTGCAATATTGAGACTGGAATGGACGATGCTCAGGCCTCCAAGGCCCCAGGAGATTCATTTAGGAGCTGGGGCCTCTGCCCAGGGGACATCCCATTCAGGGAGCCAGCCCGTCTGCGTTTTCTCCAGGCGTTTTCCTCTCCCAGGCAGATTCCCCGGGGGCTCTTTAGACCAAGCTAGAGGAGGAGTTCTTGGAAACACACAGAGGCCAAGTACGTGGGGGTGAGCAAGAGGGGGTAAGAGATTTTTATTCCAAAGGGAGGCAGCCTAGCGGAGGATGCTTTCATTTAGCCTGTGATGACAAGATAAGGAATTAATAGGTTTAAGCTGCCTTGAGGAGCGCTGAGATAACAGCGGGCGATAAACCTCCCAACCAGATGGAGCTCCAGACAACAGGGGAGGATCCCTGGGCTTCAGCCCAGCCTCCCTCTGCGTCCCAGGCTGTTAGGGCATTAGCAAGGCCAGCCTGTGGCCTCGGAGAGGGTGCAAGTGGGTAAAGCCACCTGTAGAGACCCGGAGGAGGGACACACACAAGGAGGAAGGTCTGTACCAGCCTGGGGGGAGTGCAGGAGTCCACCGGGACTGACCTGGGCGGGAAATCTGATGAGCCCCTTCAGGACCCTGAAACAATTCCCAGGTTCCACATTAGGAACGCAGGAGTTCCCAAAGTGAGTTTCCAACGAAGTGACACCATTTCCTAAAAGTCTGTGGCCTGGAGAACGATGAGGCCAGTGGGAAAGGGGGAAATGGAGAGAGTTCCTCTCTCTGAAGCTGGACTGGTGCAGCCCCCAAATCCACCACTGTCTTAGGAGCAGAACTTGATGAGAATTGGGATCCGCTCTCTAGAAGCAGGCATGGGGAGCCCATGCTTGTAATTTTAGGAAACAAGTTCTGGCCACTTGTGACGCTCACTCCGTTGATTGGCTTCTCCTGTCTAGAATGGGTCATTTTGGCTAAAGGTCAAGTCATATCCATCCCTCCTTGCACCCCACCAAAAAAAAAAAAAAAAGGGAGGGGGCGGGGAGGGGGGAGAGAGAGAGAAAGAAACGAGGGGGGAAAAAAAGAGAGGAAAAGAGAGAGGAAAAAAGAAAAAACCAAACAAAGGCAGTAAGTGGATTTACAGAACGTATTTGGCACTGACCAGAATCTCAAGAAGCTGTCAAAGCAAGCGTCTTTATGGAACAGCTCGGATGCTGCTGGGGCCGGAGCAACTCACCAGAATTCTTTTTCCCAAAAGGTCCCGGGAGAGGGAAGCTCTCTAACTCCCGAGCCTCTCTTACTCTCTTGATCAGATTCAGGCCCTCATGCCGCCAACCATGTCCCCCAGCTGGGTCTCCCTCCTCCATCGCTGTGTCCCCTCCCCCCCAGTGCATCACCCACAGTTGGTGGGGGGATGGCTGGGAGAGGAACCATCCAGTAACTCCTCCGCAGCCCAGCCCCGAGGCCGCCACGCTGAGCTCTGGAACGCCAGGGTAATTTGAACCTGCCTCTGTGGATAGCTTCGTCTGTGTTTACAGATAGAAGAAGCTGCAAGAAACAGGACTGGATTTGTTATCTGTAAGTCAAACCAGCTGTGATCTCCTGTCTATGGCGGCTTCCTTGGCAAATGCCAAATGTCCCTTGTGGTTGGAGCCACTTTTTTTCCCAGAGACTTGTTTGCCCTTCGTGCAGCCAGCTTTCCTCCTGTGCCTCTTCCTTCCAGCTGCTCCCCGGCAAGGTGTCAGCGTGCGGGGCACCCCCCCAAGGCAGCCCGGCCCCAGAGAGAAGGCTCCAGCCACGGAGTCACAGAGCCTCTTGGAAGCTGCTTAGCTGGGGTGAGGGTACTAGACTGGAGTAGACTAGCCCCTCCCCAGAGTCTTCCTTTCCCCTCCATCTTTTAGAAATCAACTTGGCGTCTATCTCCATGAACTTCTGAACCAAGAATCACTTTGGGAAGAACACACACACACACACACACACACACACACACACACACACACACTCTCAGCACTTCCTTTGTGGCACAGTGGTTAAGAAAGTTCTATACGGAAATTTCCACTCAGCAAGTATTTGTTAAACATCTACTATGTACTCAGTTTCTGCCCTCAAAGAGCACACAAAGGGGTAGAAGATAAGTATATAGCCATGTAAAAATCTTTGTTATATTTCCTTGAACTATTAGCCAAGAGCCCATTGAAGCTTACAGGCAGCCAAGGCAATGGGAGTTCAGCGCAAGGAGTCATAGTAGGCTGGGGGTGATTCGAGAAGCCTTCCTGGAGGAGGCAGTGTTGAGCTAAGGTCCAAAGGAGGGGCCCAATGTTCATAATGAAGGGACATGGAAAATGTGGGAGCGGTGTTGGTAAAATTCAGCAACTAGCTCCCCTCCTACCCCACCAAAGATCTAACTTATAGTGTTGGCCGATTTCCCCGGTGTAAATACACCCACCATGGCTAATTTCATGGTCAATTTCAAGACTCTAATGTGATGTCACTAAGTCACTGAACAAGGAGTCAGGAAGAGATACATAGTAGTAGACCATTCAGTAGCATTTTTGCCATACAGGTCAAATAGATGCAAATCATGATATGAAAAAATGCTTTAAAATAATTAGGAAATAGTGGATTTTGAGCATTTATTACCTTTACTTTTGATATCATTTGTATCATTTATATAACTAAGTTTATATAACTTAATTTTTAATGATGGTTGACCTTAACAATGAGATAACAAAATCCCTGAATATTTAGTGGTCGATACTCATGAGCCAGTATGGGCCAGCTCCAGCAGCCCGCTGGTACAAAACAGATAGAAGCATGGGATGGAGATTTATACTGAGTGTTTGGTGAATGTTCTACCTAATGGAAAGTTTTTTGCAGCACTAATGATGATGAGTCTAGCCTTGATGTCCCTGTTCACATTCTATTTTCTTCTGCTGGATCTAATCCTAGAAACCCAGACTACTAGGAATCCCAGCTGCCTGTCCCCAGAGCTCCATAGAAAACTATTATAAGCAGAATTCTTTTTTGCTGTTTGAGACTCCATGAAAGACTGTTATTGAAACATCACTGGCTAAAAGTCACTTCTTTGAACAAGGAGGCCTTTCCCAGGGAACAAGCCAGAAACTTCTGCTCCTTTTTCTTTCCTCCCATGTCTTACTGTGCTGGACCCTGTTCATAGAACAGCTGAAAGAAAGGACCACCACCTTCTACAGAAGATCCTTTCTGGAAGGAGAGACAGGTCCCTGCATTCACTTCTCGCCAGGAAGGATGCTCTTAAACACAGCCTGTGCTCACACTGGATTTTCTAGCCCAGTTAAGATGCCTCTGGACATCACTGTATGACTGTTAAGCTCAGGAATGATGATACTTAAAAGGAAAAAAAAAATGAGAATGAGTTTGTCTGTTTAGATATTAACCCATGAGTTGTTTCCATATCCCAATTGCTGAGCAAACCTTCTTTTCCTGGGATGGTATGCGATGTTAACTGAAATAATTTGGAGTGTGTGACCATGCTGAACTTTAAATCCCACCACTAGAACCTTCCTTCGGAATTCTGAAGGCCTCTCACCTCGAGCTCCTTCGAAGCCCCTTAGAATTGAGTTTACAGGCACTGGATGACATTTGCCCTCGCAAATGTTTTATTTTAGTGTTTTATTTCCCCTATTGATCTTTTCTCCAATTGCAACGGTGGGAGAAGGACCAGCACCAGGTCCTGGAGGTACAAAGAGAAATGGAGTGTAGGTAAAGTAGAGAAGAGTCTGGGAGCTGAGCTCTGGGGCAGGTGAGGGGACCCCACAAAGAGACTTAGGAGTAGCTGGTGACATAGGGGAAAACCAGGAGAGATGAATACCTGGACACAAACACAGAACATTCATTTTTCTCTTCTAGTTTTATTGAGATATAACTGATGTACAGCACTGTGTAAGTTTAAGGTATACAGCGTAATGACTTGACCTACATATATTGAGAAATGATTACCACCATAAGTTTAGTTAACATTCATCACCTCATATAGACACCAAAAAATGATTTTTTTTTCTTGTGATGAGAACTTTTAGGATCTACTCTCTTAGCAGTTTTCAAATATACCAGATAGCAGAAGCACAGGACATGTTTAAAGAAAGAGGCTATGATTTAATTGTGTCAAATGCTGGTGAAAGTTAAAGTAAGAGAATTGACCTCCAGATTTGGTGAAGTCACTGGTGACCTTGTGTATTAATCAGGGTTCTTCAGAGAAGCAGAAGCAATAGGATACGTGTGGGTATGTATAAAGAGATATATTTTAAGGAATTGGCTCACGTGATTATGGAGGCTGGCAAGTACAAATCTGCAAGATGGGTCAGTGGGCTGGAGACCCAGGAAGAGCTGATTCTGTGGTCCAACCTGATTCTGTGGTCGTCTGCTGGAGAATTCCTTCTTGCTCAGGAGAGGTCAATCTTTTGTTCTCTTCAGGCCTTCAACTGATTGGATGAGGCCCACCCACTTATAGAGGGCAATCTGCTTTACTCAGAGTCCACAGTATTAAATGTTAATTTCATCTGAAAACACCCTCACAGAAACATCCAGAATAATGTTTGTTTTTTTTAACATCTTTATTGGAGTATAATTGTTTTACAATGGTGTGTTAGTTTCTGCTTTATAACAAAGTGAATCAGCTATACATATACATATGTTCCCATATCTCTTCTCTCTTGCATCTCCCTTCCATCCTCCCTGTCCCACCCCTCTAGGTGGTCACAAAGCACCGAGCTGATTTCCCTGTGCTATGCAGCTGCTTCCCACTAGCTATCTGTTTTACACTTGGTAGTGTATATATGTCCATGCCACCTCTCATTTTGTCCCAGCTTACCCTTCCCCCTCCCCGTGTCCTCAAGTCCATTCTCTACATCTGCGTCTTTATTCCTGTCCTGCCCCTAGGTTCTTCAGACCTTTTTTTTTTTTTTTAAGATTCTATATATATGTGTTAGCATGTGGTATTTCTTTTTCTCTTTCAGACTTACTTCACTCTGTATGACAGACTCTAGGTCCATCCACCTTACTACAAATAACTCAACTTCGTTTCTTTTTATGGCTGAGTAATATTCCATTGTATATATGTGCCACATCTTCTTTATCCATTCATCTGTCAATGGACACTTAGGTTGCTTCCATGTCCTAGCTGTTGTAAACAGAGCTACAATGGACATTGTGGTACATGACTCTTTTTGAATTATGGTTTTCTCAGGGTATATGCCCAGTAGTGGGATTGCTGGGTCGTATGGTAGTTCTATTTTTAGTTTTTTAAGGAACCTCCATACTGTTCTCTATAGTGGCTGTATCAATTTACATTCCCCCCAACAGTGCAAGAGGGTTCCCTTTTCTCCACAGCCTCTCCAGCATTTATTGTCTGTAGATTTTTTGATGATGGCCATTCTGACCTGTGTGAGGTGATACCTCATTGTAGTTTTGATTTGCATTTCTCTAATGATTAGTGATGTTGAGCATTCTTTCATGTGTCTGTTGGCAATCTGTATATCTTCTTTGGAGAAATGTCTATTTAGGTCTTCTGCCCATTTTTGGATTGGGTTTTTTGTTTTTTTGATATTGAGCTGCATGAGATGCTTGTAAATTTTGGAGATTAATCCTTTGTCAGTTGCTTCATTTGCAAATATTTTCTCCCATTCTGAGGGTTGTCTTTTGGTCTTGTTTATGGTTTCCTTTGCTGTGCAAAAGCTTTTAAGTTTCATTAGGTCCCATTTGTTTATATTTCCATTTCTCTAGGAGGTGGGTCAAAAAGGATCTTGCTGTGATGTATGTCATAGAGTGTTCTGCCTATGTTTTCCTCTAAGAGTTTTATAGTGTCTGGCCTTACATTTAGGTCTTTAATCCATTTTGAGTTTATATTTGTGTATGGTGTTAGGGAGTGTTCTAATTTCATTCTTTTACATGTAGCTGTCCAGTTTTCCCAGCACCATTTATTGAAGAGGCTGTCTTTTCTCCATTGTATATTCTTGCCTCCTTTATCACAAATAAGGTGACCATATGTGCGTGGGTTTATCTCTGGGCTTTCTATCTTGTTCCATTGATCTATATTTCTGTTTTTGTGCCAGTACCATACTGTCTTGATTACTGCAGCTTTGTAGTATAGTCTGAAGTCAGGGAGCCTGATTCCTCCAGCTCCATTTTTCTTTCTCAAGACTGCTTTGGCTATTCAGGATCTTTTGTGTTTCCATACAAATAGTGAAATATTTTGTTCTAGTTCTGTGAAAAATGCCATTGGTAGTTTGATAGGGATTGCATTGAATCTGTAGATTGCTTTGGGTAGTATAGTCATTTTCACAATGTTGATTCTTCCAATCCAAGAACATGGTATATCCAGAATAATGTTTGACCAAACCTCTGGGCACCTTGGCCCAGCTAAGTTGGAACATAAAATTAACCTTTGCACCTGGGCAGTAGCAGTTTTTGTGAAGCGGCAGGAGCAAAGCCTTATTAGAGGAGGCTCGAGAGATAATGGAAGGAGAAGGGAAGCCAGGGTGTGGAGACCACTCTTTGAAGGATTTTTGCTGTAAATGTACATAGAGAAATGGATCAGTAGCTGTGGGGAGATGTGGGGTCAAGAAAGGGTTTATTTTTAAAGAGGAAGAGATATTACAGAATATTTACACATTGATGAGAATTATCCAATAGGTAGAAAAAAATGATTAGACAAGAGGTAGTGAGATCCTGTGTATGGCTTGGGGGAGGGGGGGTGTAGCCTTAGGGTAGATTTGATAGCGGGAACATGTGGAAGGTCTCTTCTGATCGCTTTCATTTTCTCAGTGAGATAAAAGAGTTATCATTTATGGATGGGATGGGAGATGGGGCTCTTTTAGTCCAGAAATTGATAGCAGAGACTGGGTTGCAAGCTCAGAAGAGTGATGGATATTTGAGATTGATTAGACTGAGAACTTTCACTGTTGCAGCCTTTCTCAAAGGAAAGAGAAGGAGGCCCGAGGGATGAGGTGAAGGCAAGGTCAAGCATTTCTTTTTTTTTTTAAATTTATTTATCTATCTATCTATTATTTTTGGCTGTGTTGGGTCTTTGTTGCTGCGCGTGGGCTTTCTCTAGTTGCGGCGAGTGGGGGCTACTCTTCGTTGCGGTGTGCGGGCTGCTCATTGCAGTGGCTTCTCTTGTTGCAGAGCACAGGCTCTAGGTGCATGGGCTTCATTAGTTGTGGTGTGCAGGCTCAGTAGTTGTGGCTTGCGGGCTCTAGAGCACAGGCTCAGTAGTTGTGGCGCACAGGCTTAGTTGCTCTGCAGCATGTGAGATCTTCCTAGACCAGGGCTCAAACCCGTGTCCCCTGCATTGGCAGGCATATTCTTAATCACTGCGCCACCAGGGAAGTCCTAAGCATTTCTTCTTAACGTGGAGAAAACTTTGAGTGTGTTGGAAGGCAGAGAGAAAGGGAGAGACACACACACACACACACACACACAGAGACAGAGTCAGAGAGACAGAGAGATAGAGATAGAGACAGAGACTGAGGCTCTGTAAGAGGATAATCAATTACACAAGGTCCCAGATTGTTGAGGACCATTCCTATTCACCTTTGTGGTGAGTGGAGAGCTTGCCTAATGCCCTGATTATTGTAGACTCTTAAACATTTAAGCAAATGTTTAGATTGGTTTTCTTCATTTAACAAGCGATGTGGAAGAAATTTTATTTGAATCCACATTTTATTTATTTATCACCTGCTATGTATGAAGGGCTATGGATTCAGGGGAGTTCTAGAACCCAATTAAATTTATGCAATTTTCTTTAATTTTCAAGCATAGCTAAGTTTTTTTCATTCTAGTTTGTCCTTCACTCACTTAAAACAACTCTGTTTTTAGTCTTGCAGGAATTTGTTTTAAAGCGTAGCCTAACAGGAAATTCTTCTATAATTTTTAGGTTTCAATAGAGGCTCAAAATGTACCCTCAATGATAAGGTGGAGGAAGATGTAGGTAGGTTGGGGGATTTAGTGTGGAAAGAAAGGGACGACTGCCGTTTTCAGAATGATCTCCACTTGCCAAATCCACTGAACATTTTCAAATTTCCTTTTGACTTGACTTCTTAGCAGCGATGGGAATTATTGACTCCTTCCTCCCTGCAGGCCTACAGTCCGACGTTGTCCTTAAGTGTCAGATCCTCAAAGCTATTCCTTTAGGCTTTCTCCCCTTCTTGACGTATACTCCTTCACTAGACAATCTCCTCCACACAAATACTTTCTGCAGGCAGATTAATATTCCCAACCCAGACATCTCTTTGGACCTTCAGACCCATATATTCAAATGCCTTCTTGGCATTTGGAGACCTCTAGAGGTCTCCAAAGTACCTCAAATGCAAGCCTCAGAACCAGCCTGATGACCCAAGCTACACTGATTAGTCCCTCTTTTCTGCTGCCACTGCATCTCACTGCAATTATGTGTATACCTATGATGGCTACTGTTAGCCTGGGAGCACCTACAGAAAGAGGCTATATTCATCTGTGAATCGCTAGCTGTGACTCTGGGGCTTGGCAAGGGCAGATGGATGGATGGATGAATAAATAAATGAATGAATTCTCTTCCATCAGTGAAAGACCCTGTGATTTTTCAAAGTTTCAACAAGAGTAAAGATTTTCTCCTCCCTATTGCACTGAAACCGTTGCCATCAAAGTTACCACCACTGCTTTGTAGCCAGATATGTGGACACTTCTTTGGTCTCATCTCACAAGCCCTCTCATCATGCAACATGATTTATCCCTCCTCTTGGGTTTCATGACGTTGTTCACTGCTGGCTTTCTGTCATTGGAGACTCCTTTTTTTTTTTTTAAAGGTATTTTATTTTATTTCAGCTTTATTGGAATATAATTGAGGAGTACTGATCAGATATGTTGTAGGATGCCTTTCTATTAGATTTTGTCTAGTGTTTTTCTTGTGATTAGACCATGGGTATGGTTTTGGGGAGGGAGACCACAGAGGTAGAATCTATTGTCATCACATCTGATCGTGGGTATATATTATCAAAATGATCTGTTGCCATTGATGATGACCTTGATCACCCAGCTCGAGATGGTGTTTGTCAGATTTCTCCACTCTGAAGTTAAGCTTTTATTTTCCCCTTTCTATACTGTGCTCTTTGGAAAGAAGTCACTATGCACGGACCACCCTTCAGGAGTGGGGAGTTACAGTCTTTCTCCTTGAGGCCACGTGGAGTATTTACATAATTTTTATTTTTGAATTCTTGTGCATGGGAAATTTGTCTCATTTACTTATTTAGTCATGTATTTAGAGCTGTATGGATTCATGGATATTTCTTTTATGCTTTAGGTTATAATTCAATGACACTTTATTTATTTTACTGCTCAGCTTGTTCCAACTTTGGCCATTGGGAGCTCTTTCGGTTGGCTACTGTGTCACTTTGACACACTCCTGTCAATCTGTGTGTGTGTGTGTCTGTGTCTTTGTCTGTGTCTCTGTGTGTGTGCATGTTTTCCTGAGCACTTCTTGACTTTCTGGCACTAAAAGATGCTGTAGACTCATTCTGTATATTTCCTGCCTCAGTCCTAGAATCAACCATTTTTCCAAGTAGTCCTGGTTTCTTTATCAGAAAATGGAATTAGACACTACGATCTGGGCACTAGGTGTGTTCATTACTACTGTGGTATTGTTATTTCTAGACCCTCTCAGTTGACAGAGCAAGGAGATATACATGTGTACACTAGCCCTTTAAATACACGTATCTGTAAATACTTCTGTATGTAACCAGGTGATCCTTATTAAGCTAAAAGACTTTGTACTGATGTCTCCAGCTCTAATCCACTACCACATGGAGTATCCTAGCTTCCTCCCCTTACTTATCTGTAAATTCCTACTCCTAAGACGAGAAATATGGCTCCTGCCAGCCCCTGGACATTTACTTAATTGCTCAATTCTGGTATACAAGTATAGCAGCATCAGAATTACTAACCCATACTCCTGTGGAAAACAACTTTATCAACTAGTGTGCAATTCCTTTACAGATTCCACTCATTTCCAACGTTAGTTAAATCAACAATCTTTCTCCCATTCAGTAATGTTGTTTCATATGTTTTTAATACCTGGGATCCCCTGACCTCTGAAATAATTTGATTTTTTTTAATTTGCATACATTAAAATTCATTCTTTGTGCAATAAAATTTTATGGGTTTTAACCAATGCATAATGGCATGTATCCACCATTATAGTATCATAAGAATAGTTTCAATACTTAAAAATCCCCTGTGCTTCACCTATTCAACCCTGTCCCTATCTCCCTGAACCCACTTATCTTTTTATTGTCTTTATAGTTTTACCTTTTACAGAATGTCATATAATTGAATTATGCAGCTTTTTCAGACTGCCTTCTTAGCGATAAGCATTTAAGGTCATCTATGTCTTTCTGTGGCTTGATGGCTCATTTTTTGAAATCACAGAATAACATTCCATGATGCAGATGTATCACAGTTCGTCAATTCACATGCCGAAGGACACCTTGGTTGCTTCCAGTTTTTGGCATTTATAAGCAAGGCTGCTAATACAGTCACACACACATTTTCTGCATAGACATGTTTTCAAATAAGTTGGGCAACAGAGAGACAGACAGCCATGATGAAAGATTTCCAGCCCAGCAGGTACCTTTCAAACAGAAAAAGCCTGGGCCTCCAACCCAGCTTCTTACTAACAGCTGCTTGCCTGGGACTCTAAACCAGCTTCGGAGTACGCTCAGAATTCTAAAAATCAAAATCTGTCCCTACCATGCTTCAAAGGACCTGCCATGTGGATCAATCATCCAGGAATGAAGACAGAGGCCTCAACGATGCTCGCTTGGGTTCCTGAGTAAGAGGTCTGGGGGTCCAATGACGAATCTGATGTTAACTGAGTCATGGCACCGTTAACTGTTAAAGAAAAAAATTACGACACTTGTTAAATGTGGCAAGGAAGACTTTATTCAAGGGGGGTAATGGAATGGGGTTTTTGTGGTAGGGGAGAGAAACTGGGCTCAAATCTGAATACAGTAAGGAAATGTGGGGATTTATAGCCAAGAGGCAGGATGGGAGGTTGGTGGATAGAAAATTACTAAGAGGGTAGCTCTTTGCTAAACTGACATGACAGGATTTTTGTTCAGGCCTGAAAGTCAGAAAGAGAACTCAGAGGAGCCCGACTCAAGTTTGGCGAAGGAGAGAGTCTTTGTTATGTAAACAAACAAACAAGTAAACAAATAAATGTGTACTAATTTACTAATAATACACATGCATATTTAATATTCAGATGAGTTTGATGATGGAGGTGAGCTGGGGAAACAGGGAAGCAGCAATGTGAAGTCTGCCCAAGGGAATCAGGAATGACTTCAGAGAGGAGGTGATGGAAGCGTGAGCTGATGTTGCAGGAGAGAGTGTTTGTCCCCCACAGGAAGGAACGGTGCATTTCAGGCAGGAGGAAGGAGGGTTTGCTGGAATGGAGCAGGGTTAGGGGTGTGGCGGAGGGAGATGATGCTGGGAAGTGAGTCTGGACAAGTCGAGAGTGGGGCTTATGCCAAAAAGAGATGGAATGTCATGTATAAGAGTTCAGTTTGTACCCCGCAGGTGGAGGACCAAGGAGCCTTGGAACAAACAGCACCTCCATCACCTGAGAGCTTGTTTGTTAGACGTGCAAACTCTGGGGCCCTGCTCCAGACCTACTGAACCAGAATCTGCACTTTAACAAGATCCCAGGGCCTTCTTAAACACCTCAAGGTTTGAGAAGTACTTCTATAGAGAGTTCTGGGCAGGGATTACCATGGCGACATTGGCACTTTGACAGACTTTTTTTTCTGTGCTAATGCAGTTTTTCCAGTGAAAAATTTTCCAGTCTCTTGTCTGAGGGCATTGACCAGGCAGCCATGTTCCGGGGGTGCATGGGGGTGGCTGCTGTGTCCTAAGATCAGTATTTGGACTTGAACTTAGTCTGTTTTTAGCATCATGCCTCATCCCTGGCCTTTGGGCATGATTTTGCTCAAGCTGGACCCTCTCCTGAGAATAAACTTCCGGTTTCTTGAATGGAGCGAATGTGGATATTGTTTGGTAGGGAAAAAAAATCTGAGGGTCCAATTGTTCTATATATTTATCCGTCCCCTTACTTTCAGCATCGCATCACATGGTCTCTGGTACTTTCAGGTATGGTAGGATAAATTGGCTTATTTCTCGAAGGTACCACTGCCTGGGATTGTATCTTTCTCTGCTTTGTTAAGAGAGGCGATACATCTTTATACACGTACAGTTTTCTAAAATTCTCCTGAAGTCTCCCAAGCACTATTATTGTCTGTCTTCTTTGTACTTGAAGATTTAATTTTGTTGAGTTGGAAGAAAGAGAAGCTTCTTCCATGTGTAACAGAAACTTTTTGAAATTATGCTTTAATCTCTCTCTCTTTTTTTTTTAGTAACTTGACTTTAAACAAATCAGCTCTATGCATGTAATAAAATGTATTCATTCTAAGCACACTCTTTGATGAGTTTTATCTCCAATCAAGATATACATTTCCACCAACCCGTGCACTTCCTTCCTGAGGTTGGCAGCTACTGAAAAGGCCTATTGATTCCCACTTCCTCGTATTTACTCCCTGTGTAAACTCCTCTTCTTGAGTGTGAGGTGCAGCCAGGGACTTAATTCTAATGAATAGGACATGGCAAATGTGATGGGATATTGCCTCTGGGATTAGGTTATAAGACATTGTGACTTCCACCTTGCTGGTGTTCCCTTGCTCTCTTGCCGTCTTGCTTGTTTTCTCTGACAAAGCCAACTTCAGTAATGTGAGCATCCCTGTGGAGAGGCCCACATGTCAAAAAAATGAGGGCATTTTCTGGCCAACAACTTATGAGGAATCAAGGCCCTCCATCCAACAACCTGCAAGGAACCGAATCCTACCCACAACAGCTTAAGTGGGCTGAGAAGCAGACCCACTCCTGGTGGAGCCTTCAAATGACTGCAGCTCCAGCAGAACCATGACTGCAGCCTCGTGAGATACCCAGAGCCAGAGGACCCAGTTGTCATGCCCAGATTTCTGACCCACAGAAACTGAGAGTTAACAAATGTTAAATACTAACATTTATTATAAAGCAATAGGTAACTCATATACCTCCTGACCTTTTGCAGCCAACCTCTCCCAACCCCAAATTCAGGTATCCACTCATCAGCTGATCACTCTGTCCTAATAGATTTGTCTTCCTTTTCTAGAATTTCAAATAATATAATACGTATTTTTTTGTGATTTGGTCACGTTGTTGCATATATTAGGTATTGATTCATTTTTATTACTGAGTAATATTCCATTGTATGGATATATCAAAATATTTTTCCAATTCACCTATTGATGGACACTTGTATTGTTTCCAGTTTTTGGTTATTATGAATAAGACCTCTACCATCATCCATGCATAATCTGTGTGTGAAATATGCTTTATTTCTCTTGGGTAAATATCTAGGAATAGAATTGCTGGGACACATGATAAGTGCAGGCTTGTATGTTAATCTTTTAAAGAAACTATCAAAATGTTTTTTAAGTATTTGTACTGTTATCAAGATTTCTCAATCCTTTGGCTTTCAGCAGTTGACAGTGATGTATCTTGGTGTGGCTTTCTTTGTATATATCCTGCTTAAGGTTGTCAAGATTCTTGAATTTATAAGTTAATGATTTTCTCCTAATTTGGAGAACTTTGCCACTATTTCTTTAAATATTTTTTGTTTCTCTCTCCGATTACACATATATTGTACTGTTTGCTATTTTCCCACATATTTCATAGGTTTTTTTCTTTAGTATTTTATATCTATTGTTTGGACTGGATAATTTCTACTGATTTATTTGCAAGTTCACTGATTCCTCCTCCATCTTCATTCTACTGTTGAAATTAGCGAGTAAATTTTTTGTTTCAGTTATTGTAATACTTTTTGGCTCTAGAATTTCTAATGGTTTCCATTCTATGTTTAGATTATCTGTTCACTCATTAGAACTATATTTTCCTTTACTCATTAGTACTTATTTTCCTTTAATACTTTGAACACATTTATAAAAGTGATTTGAAATCTTTGCCAAATTCAACATCTTGGGCCACTCATAGTCATTTTCTGTTGACTGCTTTACTTTCTTTCTTTTTATTAATAAATTATTTATTTATTTATTTTGGGCTGCGTTGGGTCTTTGTTACTATGCACAGGCCTTCTCTAGTTGTGGCTAGCCGGGGCTACTCTTCATTGCAGCGCATGGGCTTCTCATTGCGGTGGCTTCTCTTGTTGTGGAGCACAGGCTCTAGGCACGCGGGCTTCAGTAGTTGTGGCTCACGGGCTCTAGAGTGTAGGCTCAGTAGCTGTGGCACACAGGCTTAGTTGCTCCTTGGCATGTGGGATCTTCCCGCACCAGGGCTCGAACCTGTGTCCCCTGCATTGACAGGCGGATTCTTAACCACTGTGCCACCAGGGAAACCCTGCTTTACTTTCTTATTTCTTTGCATATCTAATAATTTTTGGTTGAAAACCAGGTAGAGTGGATAAAATGTAGTAATTCTAGATTCTACTATTTTCTTCTGAGAGTTTCGTTGTTGTTGTTCTAGAACACAGTTAATTGCCTTGACTCAAATTGCAAACTCTTCTTCCTCTGTGTTGTGCGGTAGCTAATATATGTGCTCATTTCTTCCCGTTTCTAGTTGCTGTGTATTTTTAACCTGGCCTCCTGGGGTGTGGTGGGGGAGGGTTTTTTCCCCAGGTGCCTTGCCCTCCCTCCCCACACATGCATAGTTTTGTGGTCGTCCAGGGCATTGTGGCATAGCTTGCATACAGATTTTTAGTCTCACACTTTCCACAGTTCTCTTGCTCCCAGGATTTTAACCCTAAATTTCCACTGCTCTCCCATCCTTAAACTCTTTCGCCTGACACTTTGAGTTGGTAAAACTCATTTTTTAAAAACCTCCCATAGCCATGAGGGTTGGGGGTACTATCAGACAAAAACAAAATAATATAAACAAAAACAAGAAAACATAAACTTGCAATTCTTACTTGGAGCAAGTATAGTCTTTCAAGAGTAAGCTCTTCTCTGACTTGTATTTACCAGTTACTTCAAATAGTTAATTATTTAAAAAAATATTGTTTTTCACATTTTATTATTATTATCTAGGAAAGGCTTTACCAAAGACTTCACTCCATCATTACTGGAAGCAGAAATCAATGGAGCTTTTGAGTGTTCCTGAGGATAGCTTTTGTGCATAGAAAGATTATTTGCAGAATGTTAACATTAATATTTGATTTATTGAAATTACAAATTAAAAACCTAGATTTTCCTTAATCTTTTAAGTGCAACTTACAAACCTTATAAAATTAGTAAAGTACAAAAATTTTAAATTTTCCTTTGATTAAAGTTTAATTAATGCATGGTGAATAGAACAGATCCCCTTAAACATTTGGTCCCATTTACAGCTCAGTTAATTAAATTCCTTCAATCATTAAAGCTGTATTTATAAGTTTAACATAGTAGATTTTCTTTTCAACACTTCAAATGCCTCTAACAAGCATTACCTTCCCAAGTACCTGAACAAGCATATTAAGTCTGATAGAACAAACTGATAAATATAGCAAATCTTTAAAGACATTCCAGTGCTGTTTAAAAACCCAGCTGAAGTCTCTATACCTTTCAACTTACAACTATAAATCAGTTACTCAATTACATGTTGTAAAATGGAACCACAACTGTAATCTGTTAGATTCTCTCTATGCCAAAACTCGTAACCCTACAATCACTGTAAACAACAAACACATACATATTGTTCCAATGATACTACAACCTATTTTTGAATGTAACACAAAAGTATTAATGTAATAGTTTGATTTATTTACTCATCTCTGTATTTGGTTCTAAACCTTCCTAGGGTTAAAAAGACATCCATGAAAGAAAAACTTTTACCATCACAAGCCAGTAAGTTATTACCCCAGTCAAATTGGAGATTTCAGCAGAATAAAGTTGCTTATGGGACAGAGATCCTTTTCCAGACACTAGATCTGATTCTCCTGGAGCCACTCAGCAACACACTCACTCAGATTTTTAATAGTCACTAAAAAAACTGGGACTCTGAGTCCGTATCCTTTGGAAGGGATTGATCTCTTCTGAGTTTAAGATATGCCATTAATTAACCTTACTGTCTGATATGAAGTCTGCAGCCTCCCACCTGGTTTGCTTCACAATATGGTTACGTCCAATAATTCTATTTCCTGCCCAGTTCTGCTCTGAATTCTTTACAGATCCTTTCTGTATGTTCTGGCCACCCCTTGATAGCTATTTAATGACACCCTGTTGAATTCAGCGTACACTTCCTGTTTGATTCAAACTCCCAGGACTGAAGTCATCCTCACTAGAGTAGAGAATACTATAGAAACATCCATCTCCCAGCTTAATCAAATCTTAACATTTTGTGGTGTTTACCTCAGGTTTTAAAAAACATTAAAACATTTCTGAGGCAGCTGAAGCCTCCTGACTTCACTTTCTCCCTCCCCAGAGGAACAGGTTTCCTGAATTTTGCGTTTCAGATTTCCAAGCATTTCATTCTATCATAACATGAAGGTACCGATAAATTGTATTGTTTTGCATGTTCTCAAATGTTATGTAAATATTATTTTGTGGTACGAGTCTGCAATTTTCTTTTTTGTTAATCAGCATTATGTTTTTGAGAATGACTAATGTTGATATATGTAGTGTCAGTTAATTTAACTGCTATATAATAGGAATTAATTCAGTATATATATTATAGTTTATTTTCTGTTCATTTGGTTGATGGAAATTTCTTTCCCAATTTTTTGTTATTATAAACGTGTTGCAATTAATATTTTTGTATGTCTGTGTGTACACATATGTATGTGACAGTTGCCTTAAAATATATATCTACAATGGAATTTCTGGGTTGAAGAAATTCTACATTCTTTTTTTCTTTTTTTTTTTTTTTGTCTGTATTGGGTCTTCGTTGCTGCGTGCAGGCTTTCTCTAGTCGTGGCGGTGGCTTCTCTTGTTGCAGAGCATGGGCTCTAGGCGCGCGGGCTTCAGTAGTTGCAGCACATGGGCTTAGTAGCTGTGGCTCGTGGGCTCTAGAGTGCAGGCTCAGTAGTTGTGGCTCACGGGCTTATTTGCTCCGTGGCATGTGGGATCTTCCTGGACCACAGATCTAATCCGTGTCCCCTGCATTGGCAGGTGGATTCTTAACCACTGCGCCACCAGGGAAGTCCTCTATATTCTTAATTATTTTCAAGCAGTTCTCTAACCATATATGAGAGTTCCCATCTCTCCATTATTCTTGCCAACTCTTATTTGTAAACTTTTGCAATACAATGAATGTGAAATAATTTTCATTATTGTTCTGGTTGTAATTCCTTTGTTATTGGTGAGATTAAACATTTCTCTTCTGTCTATTGACTCTCTTTCCTCTTCTCTAACTTGCCTGCTCATATATTTTATCCATTTTTACTGTCATTTTTTCCCCTTAAAAATTGATTTGTAACCTCTTTATACATACAGATTTTAATCCTTTGTTTGTTTTATGCATCAAAAATACCAAATTTTAACTTTTAATGGGGTCAAATTTATCAACATTTTCCTTATGATTTGTAGTTTTTTTGTGAAGTCATAAAGTTTCCTCTGTTGCCTTCTAAAAGTTTAATATTTTTGACTTTTCGTATTTGCAATTGCTTGTTTTGTGTGTAGAATAAAGTGTATCTATTTTCCAAATGATATCACCCTTTGTTAGATGACTGGTCTTTATTCATGTATAATGCCACCGCTGTTGTATAGCAAGTTTCCATGTATGTATAAGTCTGCTTTTGGACTCTCTAAACAGAATGTGTGTGTGTGTATGTGTGTGTGTAATCTCTAAGGCAATATTTCTTCTAATTACTATAGCTTTACATTTATTTATTTGTGACTCTGTTCTTTATATAAACTTTATATCTGCTTATCAAATTCACAAAAAATTGTGCTAGGATATTGATTGAAATTGTATTGAATTTATAGATTTATTTGAGTAGAATTAGCATCTTAATAATATTGTCTTTTATCCATGAACTTAGTATTTATTCCTTAATTAATATTTTTATTTATTATGTCCTTTATTAATGTTTTGTCATTTTTCCAATAAATGTGTCTTATACATTTTTGTTATATTTATGTATATATTACAACTATTTATATAAACTCTATACACAGATTCTTTATAGTTTTCATTGCTGTTGTGAATGGTATCTATTTTTCTATTATAATCTTTAAGTGGTAATTGCCAGTAGAGATGTAAATTATTAATTTAAAAATGTTAATGATGTTCCTTATCAGTTACAACAGTTTTTTAGAATTCTTAGATTTGTTCTCATGAAGAAAACCATCACCTGTGGATAAAGACAGTTTTACATTATTTTCCAATTATTATAATTTTATTCTTATGCCTTATTGTATTGCCTGGGACCTCCTGTATAATGTTGAGTGTAAGTGATGATGGTGGGGATCCTGTCTCATTCCTGAATTATTGTTTATGCTTCTCAAGTTGTAACATGTATTATCATATTTAATAGGTTCTCTGTATCATGTTTAATAATATAGGTTACGAGATTAAGAAAGTCATCTGCTATTCTCAATTTCCTAAGAATTTTTTTCTAAGCATGATAGGTATTGACTTTTATCAAGTATCTTTTCAGCAGCCATTGAAATGATCATATATCTTTTCTGTTTTAATCTACTAATGTGATTTATTACACTAATAATTTATTATACCAGTAGTCTTCTGATGTCAAATCATACTTTCATTTGACATTAAGGCTATACTATTCTAGAGTAAAAACATATTAGAGGGTTTTCTTTCTCTTTTCTTTTCCTTCTAAAATTTTTATAAAAGAGTCCCTTGAATGTTTTGGAAAATTTCATCCATAAAATGCCTGGGCCTTTTGCCTCTTGTAGGGGAAGTCTTTTGATTACCAATTCAGTTTCATTAAGCTTTTCATTTGTTTGCCTATTGAGGCTTTCTATTTCTTCTTAAGAGCCAATTTTGGTAATTAATTATTTTTCTGGAAATTTTTTCAATTCATTTACATTTTCAAATCTATTAGCATTGAATTTGTATTAATTGTGATTTTTAAAACTCTACTGCTCTGAGACTATGTCCCTCTTTTTGCTTTAAATATTGTTGATTTGTTTCTTTTCTCTTTTTTTCTTGATTACTGTTACTGCAGATTTATTCTATTAATATTTACAAAGCCCATTTTTCAGTGTTATTGATACTATGATTTCTTTGTGTTCTATTTAGTTAACTTTAGCTCCTAATTTTATTTTTTCCTCCTTCTGTTTTCTTTGATATATGATTTGTGTTCTGTCTCACTTTGTGAGTATTTATCTTTTTTTAAAATAAACTTGTTTATTTATTTATTTACTTATTTATTTATTTTTGGCTGCATTGGGTCTTTGTAGCTGTGCACAGGCTTTCTCTAGTTGTGGTGAGCGGGGGCTACTCTTCATTGCAGTGTGCAGGCTTCTCATTGCGGTGGCTTCTCTTGTTGCGGAGCATGGGCTCCAGGCGTGCGGGCTCAGTAGTTGTGGCCCGCGGGCTCTAGAGCTCAGGCTCAGTAGTTGTGGCACACGGGCTTAGTTGCTCCGCGGCATGTGGGATCTTCCCAGACCAGGACTCAAACCCGTGTCCCCTGCATTGGCAGGTGGATTCTTAACCCCTACACCACCAGGGAAGCCCTAATTATCTTTTTATCTTAATTTTTTTTTTTTACTGAGCGGCTTTAAAGCTATAATTTCAGTATAACTCATCTCACTAGTTTTCATATGTACCATTTGTATTGTTATCCATTTCAAATATTTAAAATTTCCATTTTGATTTTGTCTTTATTCCATAAGTTATTTAGGAGTTCATTTAAAAATTTCCAAACATACATTTCTTAAAAATTACCTTGTTATTGCTTTCTAGTTTAACTGGACCAAGCTCAGAGAACATGGTTTGTGTCATATTGGTTCTTTAAAATTGCTTGAAACTTTCTTTGAAATCTCAGATATGTTCAATTTTTATAAAAATGTTGTGTGTAGTTTGAAAATTATGTTCCCAGTTTTGGGGTAGAGGAGTCTCTTTTATATGTGCTTCCAGGAAAGTTGACTCTAATAGCTGAGATTCAATAATTTGTAATTATTGAAAATTGGGACTTACCTCTACCATCTATTTTTTTCTTTTTATTATCCTTTGCTTTTTTGCAGCCCTTATTTCCTACCTTTGAGGCATTAATAAATTTTTCTACATTTCCCTTTTTCCTTTCTCAGATGATTTGGAAACTCTGGGTCTTACTTCCATTCTTTTGAAACATTCATACTTAAGTGTAAATTTTTTGCAACAAAGTCTATAGTCATTCAGTGTCTTTCTTCCTCTTCTCAAACATGACAGAAAACTTATCAAATGTTGACAACTTTGGTATAAGAACAATCCTCTCTCCTGCCTCGCCGCCCCATCATCTTGAGATTGTTATCTAGAGCAGTGCTACTGTTTAAAATAACATGTGTAATTTTTAATTCTGTAGTAGCCAACTTAAAAAAAATAAAAAGCAATAGTGAAAATAATTTTAATAATGTATTTTCTGTAACACATATCCAAAATATTGTCATTTCAGTATGTAACCAATACAAAAATCATCGAGATATTTTACATGATTTTTCACATGAAGTCTTCAAAATCCAGGGTGTATTTTACACTTCATCATACTCCAATTCAGATTAGCCACATTTCAAGTGGTCAGTGGTCACCTAGAGCTAGTGGCTACCATATAGGACATCGCAAGTCTACAGTTTTCATTTTCACCTATTTCAAACATAAAAATTACCTATAATTACTAATTATAGTTAGTGTATATATGGATATACATTATATAGTAATATGTTATATATGTAGTATAGCTGTATGTTATATAGCTAATGTTAACTTTACCAAAAAATCTACCCATTTTAGTGCTCATTATTATTTCGTAAATCTCATGTCTTCCCTCTGGATTTGCTTTTCTTTTTGTTGAATCACATCATTTGTAGTTCTTTGAGTGAGGGACTGTTACATATAATCTTAAAACTTTTTGTAGGTCTGAAATGTTCTACTTTACCCTCACTCTTGAATAATGGTTTGCCGGTTATAATCCTATGTTGACAATCATCTTCCCTTAGGGTTTTGAAGACACCACTCCATTGTCTCCTGCCTTCAAGTAGTGAGTCTGGCTCCTGTCCCTTGTCTTGGTTATTGCACTTCTAGTGCCCTTTATCTGTAAGGAGCCGAACTCTGAAGTCATCTGCTTGTCTGTGGATGAAAGCCCAGCAGGCCCATAGCTTCCACTTTCCATATTCCTTTGTATTTCTCTTCAGTTTCTGATCTGTGGTGATGCTTATCTTATTTTTGAATTAGCTATAGCTTTCTAGTATTCTATTTTATGTTTTATCCATCATTGACAAGGGTTGTGTCAAAGCAGGAGCCGGTAGAACCATCTTGTCCAGAAATCAACAGCTTTGTTAAAGTGGAGTCAAGTATTTTATTTATAGTTTTGCTGCATTTGTAATTTTGGTCCTTTCCTTCATGGTATATAGGAAAGATATTGATTTTGGTACATGTGTTTGTAATTACACATCTTCCTTTCTAATTAGTTCTGCTTGGTTTTTCAGTTGATTTTGTAGATGAAAGGTAAAATAATTTGCAAATAATGCATCTTTCTTTGTTTAGACATGATTTCTATAATTTCCTTTTCTTATTTTATTACATGGGTTAGAACTTTCATGTTAATTAACAGTAGTGATAGCTAAGATCCATGTCTTGTCTCTGACTTTAAAGAAGGTTTATCTAATGTCTCATCATCAAATATGATAGTGGAACTTGATCCAAAATAAATACTCTTGATTAGGTTAAGGGAGTATACTTTTATATACAGTTTACTGTCTTTAAAACAAATCAGAAACAACTGTAAAATTCTTTTAAATACCTTTTAGTTTCCCTCAAGATATTCATATGTTTTGACTTATTATTGTACTAATATATATTGATTTCATAAGACTGAATCATCCTTCACTCCTGGAATAAGCCTTATTTGGTCATGGAGTATTATTCTTTTAATATACTGCTGGATTCCATTACTAATATTTTAGCTGGACTTTTAGATTAAAATAACAAGTGAGATTAGCTTGTAGTTTTCCTTTTAGTGCTTTCTTCGGTTTTGATTTGAGAGTTATGCAGACTTTGTAAAATTAACTGGGAAGCTTTCCATCTTTTCATATGCTCTGAGAAAGTTTAAATAGCATAGGAATTATCTGTTCCTTGAAAGTTTGAAAGAATTCATCTGTGAAACCATCACATTATTGTTTTTAAGTTGTTATTTTTGCATTGTGTTTCCTCTGTTTCACAAGTAATTTTTAACATTTGCAATTGGTTATTTAACCAGATTGCACCAGTTATACTGAACCCTTAACAGTGCATACTTAACCCTTTGTTTGTCTGATGCGGCTGCCCATTGCAATCATTTATTCCACAACTCTTCCATTCTTAAGCCCTCATTTGATTGAATTATATTTTAAGACTCTTTAAGGAAGAGTATATATATTAAGGTCCCTTGCTCATATGATCATATCTCTCCTTCATACATGAAATATCATTTTCCTGAGAGTAATTCTTGGACTACAACCTATTCTTCTCAAAACCATGTAAAACTTTTCATCTGACATTTATTACAGCAGTATAGAATTCTAAAAGTCTTGTATTTATTCCTTTGAAGATAATATGTTTTAAAAATATGTATATTACTCATGGGTCTTTAGAAGATTTTTATCTGTATCTGATAATGTAAAAGTTCTAAGGTATCCTCGGGTCATTGCTTATTGATTATTGCCTAGAACGTCATTTGCTCCTTCAGTATGCATTCCCACTTTTTTTTTTCTGGCCTTTAAATGTAGTTTAGTTGTACGTATTTTACATACATATAAAGTTGTTGCTTTAGTTCCAGTTCTCATTTTTCATGAGGAATAATCCTTAGGCTTGATTATTTATTTGTATTACAGATATTTGAGGGGGGCTTATTCGGCCCTGGGCTCTGATCTAGGTTCATGCACATAACTTGCAATTTGTCTTATAAATTTCTTCTCTTAGATTTTTCCCCTTTACTCCGGTTTGATTCACTGATATACTTTTAGTTTCTTTACAGTTCTTTCTTATCTCAACCATATTTCTTTTCACCTCATCTTGTTACCCTTTTATCTTTCCATGTTTTATTCTTAAGAGTTTTATTCTTAAGAGTACTTGCCTCTGTTTTTGCATTCATTGGCAGGTAACAAGATGTCTTATAAATTAGTTTCCTCAATCTTGCATTAAATTATCTTCAGAAATATGTTCTGCCCCTGAATCTTTGGGTTGATTTTCCTTTCCTCTCATTCTGCTGTATCTTCTCATAGACCTCATTTGGTTTATTTCCTTTACTCTGGAATCTCTATGAATAATAGCCGTGTTGACTCAGACCTTGTCCAAAGATTTTGAGAATCTCTCCAAGCACTCACTACATTCCCTCTTCAGGTCTGTTGATGTGTTCAGTTCTCAGTGCGTGGTAAACATCTATTGTTTTTCCTTCTCACTGCTCCACTTGTTTTAGGAACAACTCTTCCTGGAAGGAGTTTGTGCATATGTGCACATGTTTGTGCATATGTCTGACACCTGGGCTTTTGTGGCTGCCACCCAGAGGATGAACCGTTTGAATGCCTGGCTCTGGTGGCCAGTGGGGCTTGTGTTTGCAGGGTCCCACAAGGTGTAGCAAACAAAGAAACAATTCTTAACTGGCTACCTGCCCCCAGGGCTCAGTGCAAAAGGAGCTGAGAGAAATGCCTACTTCCCAGTCTACCCCTGAAAGAGTCCTATTTGCATACTATAAAAGCTGCTGCCTGAGAGCTCAGCTTCCAATCATCCCACATGAGGTGGTGACTGGGACCCTCCCCTTTGGGACACTGACAGGTCTTGGCACACCCTCAGCTACTGGGAGCAGCTAAGAACCAAGAAAGTGGGTTAGACAATCACAAAGGTCTGAGAGACAACCAAGAGCTCAGGATGGGCTGAACAATAAGGTTCACCTCCTACACTCTTTCCACTCTGGTAAGACTGGGAGAGGTGGCTGTTTTATGCAGAAATCAACACAGAAAGTCAAGGAAAATGAAGAAACAGAGGAATATGTTCCAAACAAAAGAACAAGATAAAACTTCGGAAAAAGACTGTAATGAAAGGGAGATATGAAAAAAAAAAAAAAAAAAAGGGAGATATGGTGATTTACCTGATAAAGAGTTTAAAATACTGGTCATAAGATGCACACTGAGGCCAGGAGAATAATGCATGAACAAAGTAGGAATTTCAACAAAGAGATAGAAAATATTTTTTAAAGTACTGTAGATATCACAGAGCTGGAGGATACAATAACTGAAGTGAAAAATTCAATAGAGAGATTTAACAGCAGACTAGATGAAGAGAAAGAAAGCATCAGCAAACTGGAAGACAGGGCAGTGGGATTCATCCAGTCAGAGGAGCAGAAAGAAAAAAAGAAAGAAAATAGCTTAAGGGACATATAAGACACCATTAAGTGGACCAATATTCACATTATAGGTTTCACAGGAGGAGAAGAGAGAGAGAAAGAAACAGAAAGCTTATCTGAAGAAGCAATGGCTGAAAACGTCCTTAACCTGGGGAAACAGACATCTAGATCCAGAAAGCCTCAAGAGTTCCAAATGAGAGGAATACAAAGAGACCCACATTGAGAAACATTACAATTAAATTGTCAAAAGTTAAAGACAAAAAAAGAGACTCTTAAAAGCAGCAAGAAAATAAAATAACTTCTTATGTACAAGGACATCCTCAGAGGATGACTGAAAGATTTTTCAGCAGAAATTTTACAGGTCAGAAGGAAATGGCATAATATATTCAAAGTGTTGAAAGAAAAAAAACTTCCAACCAAGAATACTCTACCTGGAAAATCCTCAACAAAATACTAGCAAACGGAATCCAAGAGCACATTAAAAGAATCAGACACCATGATCAAGTGGGGTTTATCCCAGGAATGCAAGGATTCTTCAACATGCATGAATCAATCAATGTGATACACCATATTAACAAACTGAAGGAGAAAAACCATACAATCTTCTCAATAGATGCACAAAAAGCTTCTGACAAAATTCAACACCCACTTATGATAAAAACCCTCCAGAAAATGGGCATAGAGGCAACTTCCCTCAACATAATAAAGGCCATATATGACAAACCCACAGCCAACATTGTTCTCAGTGGGGAAAAACTGAAACCATTTCCACTAAGATCAGGAACAAGACAAGGTTGCCCACTCTCACCACTATTATTCAAAACATTTTTGGAAGTTTTAACCACAGCAATCAGAGATGAAAAAAGAATCCAAATCGGAAAAGAAGAAGTAAAACTGTCACTGTTTGCAGATGACATGATACTATACATAGAGAATCCTAAAGATGCTACCAGAAAACTACTAGAGTTAATCAATGAATTTGGTAAAGTAGCAGGATACAAAATTAATGCACAGAAATCTCTTGCATTCCTATACACTAAGGATGAAAAATATGAAAGAGAAATTAAGGAAACATTCCCATTTGCCATTGCAACAAAAAGAATAAAATACCTACCTAAGGAGACAAAAGACCTGTATGCAGAAAACTATAAGACACTGATGAAAGAAATTAAAGATGATACAAACAGATGGAGAGATATACCATGTTCTTGGATTGGAAAAATCAACATTGTGAAAATGACTGTACTACCCAAAGCAATCTACAGATTCAATGCAATCCCTATCAAACTACCAATGGCATTTTTCACAGAACTAGAACAAAAATTTTCACAATTTGTATGGAAACAAAAAAGACCCTGAATAGCCAAAGCAATCTTGAGAAAGAAAAACAGAGCTGGAAGAATCAGGCTCCTGGGCTTCAGACTATACTACAAAGCTACAGTAATCAAGACAGTATGGTACTGGCACAAAAACAGAAATATAGATCAATGGAACAGGACAGAAAGCCCAGAGATAAACCCACGCACATATGGTCACCTTCTCTTTAATAAAGGAGGCAAGAATATACAAAGGAGAAAAGACAGCCTCTTCAATAAGTGGTGCTGGGAAAACTGGACAGCTACATGTAAAAGAATGAAATTAGAACACTCCCTAACACCATACACAAATATAAACTCAAAATGGATTAAAGACCTAAATGTAAGGCCAGACACTATAAAACTCTTAGAGGAAAACATAGGCAGAACACTCTATGACATAAATCACAGCAAGATCCTTTTTGACCAACCTCCTAGAGAAATGGAAATAAAAACAAAAATAAACAAATGGGACCTAATGAAACTTAAAAGTTTTTGCACATGGGGCTTCCCTGGTGGTGCAGTGGTTGAGAATCTGCCTGCCAATGCAGGGGACACGGGTTCGAGCCCTGGTCTGGGAAGATCCCACATGCCATGGAGCGACTAGGCCCGTGAGCCACAATTGCTGAGCCTGCACGTCTGGAGCCTGTGCTCCGTCCGCAACAAGAGAGGCCGCGATGGTGAGAGGCCCGCGCACCGCGATGAAGAGTGGCCCCCACTTGCTGCAACTAGAGAAAGCCCTCGCACAGAAACGAGGACCCAACACAGCCATAAATAAATAAATAAATAAACAAACAAAAAGTTTTTGCACAGCAAAAGAGACCATAAACAAGACAAAAAGACAACCCATAGAATGGGAGAAAATATATGCAAATGAAGCAACTGACAAAGGATTAATCTCCAAAATATATAAGCAGCTCATGAAGCTCAATATCAAAAAAACAAAAAACCCAGTCCAAAAATGGGCAGAAGACCTAAATAAACATTTCTTCAAAGAAGATATACAGATTGCCAACAAACACATGAAAGGATGCTCAACATCACTAATCATTAGAGAAATGCAAATCAAAACTACAATGAGGTATCACCTCACACGGGTCAGAATGGCCATCAAAAAAAAAATCTACAGTCAATAAATGCTGGAGAGGCTGTGGAGAAAAGGGAACCCTCTTGCACTGTTGGTGGGAATGTAAATTGATACAGCCACTATGGAGAACAGTATGGAGGTTCCTTAAAAAAACAAAAGTAGAACTACTGTATGACCCAGCAATCCCACTACTGGGCATATACCCTGAGAAAACCATAATTTAAAAAGAGTCATGTACCACAATGTTCATTGCCACTCTATTTACAATAGCCAGGACATGGAATCAACCAAAGTGTCCATTGACAGATGAATGGATAAAGAAGATGTGGTACATATATACAATGGAATATTACTTAGCCATAAAAAGAAATGAAATTGAGTTATTTGTAGTGAGGTGGATGGACCTAGAGACTGTCATACAGAGTGAAGTTAGTCAGAAACAGAAAAACAAATACCGTATGCTAACATATATATATGGACTCTAAAAAAAAAAAAGGGGGTTCTGAAGAACCTAGGGGCAGGACAGGAATAAAGACGCAGACATAGAGAATGGACATGAGGACACAGTGGGGGAAGGGTAAGCTGGGACAAAGTGAGAGAGTGGCATGGACATATATACACTACCAAATGTAAAATAGGTATCTAGTGGGAAGCAGCCGCATAGCACAGGGAGATCAGCTTGGTGCCTTGTGACCACCTAGAGAGGTGGGATAGGGAGGGTGGGAGGGAGATGCAAGAGGGAGGAGATATGGGGATATATGTATATGTATAGCTGATTCGCTTTGTTATACAGCAGAAACTAACACACCATTGTAAAGCAGTTATACTCTAATAAAGATGTGAAAAAGAAAAAAAATGAATACTCTACCTGGCAAAGTTGTCATTCAGAATTGAAGCAGAAGTAAATTGTTTCCCAGACAACCAAAGCTGAAAGAGCTCATCACCACTAGACCAGCCTTACAAGAAATATTAAAGGAATTTTTAAAAACTGAAATAATGGACACTAATTAGTAACAGAAAAACATATGAAAGTATAAATCTCACTGGTAAAAGTAAATATATAGTTAGATTCAGAATACTCTAATGTTATAATAGTGGTGGATAAATCACCTATAAATCTAGTATGAAAGTTAAAAGACAAAGGTATTAAAATAAATATAACTACAATATTAGTTAATGGATACCCAAGGTAAACAGATGTAAATTGTGACATCAAAAACATAAAATGTTGGGGGAGGAGACTAAAAGTGTAGTGCTTTAGTATGTGTTGGAAGTGAAGATGTTATCAGCTTAAAATAGACTGTTATAAATGTAAGTGTTTTATGTAAGCTGGGTGGTAACCACAAGCAACACTCTTTGGTAGATACACGAAACATAAAGAGAAAGCATACCACTAAGCATACCACTATAGAAAATCATCAAATCACAAAAGAAGAGAGCTGGTGAAGAAGAAAAGAACAAAAGAATTACAAAATTGCCAGAAAACAATTAACAAAATGGAAATAGGAAGATTATATCTATCAATAATTACTTTAAATGTAAAAGGACTAAATTCTCCAATCAAAAGACATAGTGGCTGCTGAATGAATGAAAAATCAAGACCCTACTATATGCTGTCTATAAGAGACTTACTTCAGTTTAAGGACACACACAGACTAAAAGTGAAGGGATGGAAAAATATATTCCATGCAAATGGAAACCAAAAGAAAGCAGGGGTAGCTATATTTATAACAGACAAAACAGACTTTAAGCCAAAGACGGTAAAAAAAGACAAAGGCATTATATAATGATTAAGGAGTCAGTCCAACAAGAGGATATAACAATTGTAAATATTTGTGCACCCATCCTAGGAGCACTTAAATATATAAAGCAAAAATTAACAGATCTGAAGGGAGAAATAAACAACAATACGATAGTAGGGAACTTCAATACCCCAGGTTCAACAATAGATCATACAAACAGAAAATCAATAAGGAAATATTGGACTAAATATTTACAGGATAAATTTCATCCAACAGCAGCAGAACAGACATTTTTCTCAGGTGAACATGGAAGACTCTGGGAATTTTCCAACCACAGTGGTTTGAAACTAGAAATCAATTACAAGAAAAAAACTGGAAAATTCACAACTATGTGGAGATTAAATAACATGTTCCTGAACAACCAATGGATCAAACAAGAAATAGAAATGTAAAAAATCTTGAGACAAATGAAAATGGAAACACAACTTACTAAAACTTAATGGGATGCAGAAAAAGCAGTTCTAAGAGGGAAGCTTATAGCTGTAAACACCTCTATTAAGGAAAAAGTAAGTTCTCAAAAAACAACCTAACTTTACAACTCAAGGAACTAAAGGACAAACTAAGGCTAAAGTTACTAAAAGGAAGAAAATAACAAAGAGCAGAAATAAATAAAATAGAGACAAAAAAGAGAAAAGATCAATGAAACTAAGAGCTGGGTTTTTGAAATGATAAACAATATAGACAAACCTTTAGCTAGACTTGCTAAGGAAACAAGAGAGATGACTCAAATAAATAAAATAAGAAATGAAAAAATATAAAATATGAACAGACCAATTTCTCTCTCTGGAGGACAAATCTCCAATTTTCTGCCAGTGTAAGGGCAGGAGCAATCATCAGTGACATCTAGAGATCTCAGAGTCTCTTAGTCTTTTCTCCTGATTTTAGCTCCCCCTTCACCCCCACTTCCAGACCTCTCTGGTGCTAACTATTGGGTGTCCCATGAGGTAAACTGGGTTGCTACTCATATTTCTCCACTTTTCTCTTAGTATTCAATTTTCTGCAGACTTGTGTAGTCAGTTGCATGTACATCCATTCGCTTTCCAGCTTCCAACACTTTGTTGTTCTGCTTCTGTCCAGAATCTCTGTCTTATGGGGGAGGAAGAGGAAAGTAATATACATGTTCAGTTCTCCATCTTTAACCAAAGTTCTTAATCTCTGTGTCCTCTAGTTCATTGCTCCTTCCATAGAGAAAGACTTGTGCATATGTCCAGGCTTAAACACACGTGAGGAGGCAGCATTGGTTTGGGCAAGGTTGACCAAGGCCACCATCATCTTGATTTCTTCTGAGAGAGACCAGGTACTCAGTGAATCAAGCAGTGAGCTCTGTGGCATAGATGAAGAATTAAGGTGACTTTATTATTGTGAAAAATACTTCAATAATCGCAAAAGTGTGTAGATTTCTCTAAGGCCCTATTTTAAAAGACAGTAAGTGGCTTCCCTGGATGTCCAATGGGTAGGGCTCAGCGTTTTTACTGCTGTGGGCCTGGGGAACTCAAATCACACAAGCCACACAGTCCAGCCAAAAAAATAAGAAGAAAAAAAAAGACAGTGCATATTTTTGTTAAAGTAAGGAGTGACTTGTTTTCTGAGCCTGGATTATATTACAAGAGCCACTCTGGTACCTGTAATGGCTCTTTCTTCTCCTGGACGTGTGGTACTACCAACAAACAGCATCTTTTAAGTTCTGCAGTGGAAGGGAGAGGGATATCTGGTCAACCCAACTATAGCAATATCTAAAAATGCTAAATAATACAGCCCCACAATTTAGCATGTTTTCCCATGGGATGATTTTGCTCTCCTGAAGTGTGATTGTCTTCCATTATCTGGTTTTTGGGTGGCCTAGACTAACACAGTAGTTGGAAATAAACAATATCCTGCAAGTCCTTCTGGCTGAGCATCTCCTGTTTTACCCCATGCCTGGGACAAATGACTTACAGGGACTACACCTTCCAAGATGCAACAGAGCACCTCCCAGGACTACACCTCCCAAGATGCAACAGGGCACCTCCCAGGACTACACCTCCCAAGATGCAACAGGGCACCTCCCAGGTTCCCAGGCCGTTGACTTCCTGGGCCTTGATGTCCCTCTGAATGGATATAGAAAGTTTAGAAAGGATAGTTAGGGTGGATGGGAACAGGACCTATCCAAAACCAACCAAACAAAATGGACCACACTTGGAAGTTAGAGGAATGACTATTTCATTTCCTGGACGTAGGTGAATCAGGAGGAAGACAATGAGGGTCGATAGGAGGTTTTCCAAACCTTTTTTCAGGCAGTCTTTATTTTTTAAAGCAAAATCTAGGGTAGGTTGTCAGAAGTTCTCTGCAAAAATACAGACCATTATCTGTATGTGTGGGAAACACATTCTTAGCCAAAATATTTATTTAAACATTTCAGCTGATCATTTGTTCCTTTTGGGAAGAATTATTTCACTGCATGTACCTCAGTGGAAAAGACGTTGAAAAATTGAGTAGTTCATTCTACACAGCTCCAACTCACATTCTGCTTCCCTCACCCACACGTTTTTATTTCTATCGAAAATTCTTTTTACACCTTCCTTTGAGACAGGAACTGATACACAGCACTAAAACAATTTCAACAAATGTCAACACAAAACGCAAGAAGACATACACCAGGTGCATTTTCCGAATCAATAAAAACGTTACTAATAAGAAAAGACATTTGTAGTTTGTAAATTTTCATTTTGCTGGGCAGGAAGCCAAAATTCTGGATCATCAGTTTAATAACCAGACGCTTGGAAGCTGGCTTGAGAAGGAAGATTTTCCTCATTCTCCTCCCTTGGAGTGGCTTAGTGGCTTTTCCAACAGCGACCCCCTTCCTGGGGATGTTTCTCAGGGCTGAGCCTGTAAGGGGACTGGGGGCACAGGCCCTGCTCTTTGCTGCCCCCTGGGGCAGCCCCCTCAGTGATCAGGCCAGGAAAAGGCCCATCCAGGCCTTGGTGGGCTCTCTAGACTGGTCCTAAGTGTTAAACAACCTTAAATTTCCGATCTCAGCTGTTTACCTCAGCTCAGGTGCATTAGAGAGATTATATAAAGGCCTTCCTACTTTTTCTGGTTGTCAGATTCCGATGTTTGTATTGTGTTTTAAAAAATTTATTAGTGAGACTCTTTTTTGAAAAAGTAGTAACCAAAGAATAGTTTTCTGCCTTTCTACTATGATTAATTGGTGAATCCTCTACCCAATTAACTAAGGCAAACTTCACATTTGCATTACTGCTGCCTGTTCAGATTCCAATGGCACTTAAAAAAAAAAAAAAAAAAGTTCAATGGCTCATTTCAGCTCTACCTAAATGTCCTTACAGCACAAACGTTATTTTTGGCTCAGGGCACATGCTTTCAGCTATCTCCCGAAAGCTTTCCCCGCCCAGGCTGTGGAAACCCAGCTTTGCTGAGTCTATTCAGGCCCCCTCACATTTGCATGTCTATCAGGGGTCTTTCACAGCCCAGTGGCCCCAACAAGTACTTGCCAATGGCCGCATTGTTCTTCAAAACCACCCCAAATCAGGACTTGCAGCGTCCTTCTCGCCTTGCCATTGAAACACCTGTTAGTTTTCCGGGACTTTGCTTTCTACTTATGGGAGTTGTACCTTCCCTACTTGTTGAGATGGCTATTTGTGGGGAAATGCTTGAACTTCCTCTTGGAAAAGTCTTTAGAAGCTACCTCAAGTTTTATATGATGCCATTTGATCCCCTTAGCACTCATTTCTGCTTGTTCAAAAAAAGGCTGGATGGCCACATGGATGGGAGAATGAAAAACACTTGTTTGTCTCACTCTCATGTGCTTTATAAATTTAAAATTTCCCCGAAAAGAATCTGAAAAAGAATGGGTATATGTATATGTATAACTGAATCACTTTGCTGTACACCTGAAACTAAGACATTGTAAATCAACTATACCCCCATATAAAATAAAAATTAAATTAAAAAAATAATAAAGCAAACTTTTCCCAAAGTTAAAGTCCACATGAACGTAAAGTGATTATATTGTGAAACCAACATTTCAGATTAGACTCTAAAACAACACCGTGTTCAGGGAGATGAATTAAAATCTATTGCAAATATTTAGTCCACATTTGCACAGGTCCAGTGAGCCCACTTAACATAAGAGCAGGGCAGGACTCTGAGTAGATATGTTTGTTTTGACTTGTGTGGTTATACATATGTGATATATGTCTATGTGTACAGATACATACATTACACAGATATGTTTATTATAAATATATGTATATATGTGTATTTAAACATATACACTTTCATGGTTACTTACAGGCATTGAAGACTAAAAAGATAATATCTTTCATTTTTATTCTTTAAAATCTGTACTTAGGATCTGCACGGGGTTCGGCTCATCTGTAAATCTAAGAAATGCTTTTGCAGACTCACATTTTGGTATTCATATCAGACCTGAGAGCAAGACAACTCACTATTTTTACTTCCATGTTATGAATGAGTTATTGTTTTTATTATTAATAACTACATTATCATTCAACTCTTTGCAAGCAGACCCATGCTTTGTGACTTCTGGTCTTTACTCTCCTTTTCTCCTTGTTCCCAGCTCAGTAGCAATTTCCCCCGAAACTGCAATCTTTTTATATGATCGTATAGCACTTTTATTGAGTTAGAATTTTAATAATAACAAGCAGATGATTAATTATAAAGCAAGTCGTAAAATTATGTTGGTGTAGGTAATACTAACTTACGTGTAAAAATAGTTTAAAATGGTTTATACTTATTGAGTTAAGGGAAGTTCTGTGCTTTAAGATTTCGCATTGTAGCTTTTTAAGCAACTTGGCTTCACAACCCAAGAAGCTTTATTCACTGTTTCTCAGAAGGGTGGCAAATTCGCATTTGGGCTGTTTTCAGCAAATCATTTTTGGGCTTCTGGGTAAATTGTATGTAAAATATTTACTCTATGGAGTCACCCAAGAGAAACGGTACACATTGCCATTTTTGGACGTTTGTGAGTATAGCCAGACAAAGCTAAGTGGGGTAGAGTCAGAAAAAGTTTAAAAGCCTCGACCACCAAACAAATGTGGCATTCAGGCATTCAGGCTGGAGATCCCCTGGTCCTCCAGCATCTCTGGGATACTGGGATGACCAGAGGGACAGTGGTGTGAATATTCAAAGCTTGACCTATTTCCTCTGGGTGCCCCTTTCCTTCTCCTTCTGGATGGAAGCATATTCTCCACAGGCTGACTCTAGTTCCTGAATTTACTGCAGTAGGCAGTTATCAGTTCCTCCAAATACATATATTTTTTTCTTTTCTAGGCTTAGAGTGGGGCTGGCTGTGGGAAGGAAAAGTTAGGTCTATCTAACAGCAGGATGAAAGAATCAAAACGATTATGTTTCGGAGAGACAGAATTGGCTGTGCCTCCTTGGAAAATGCTTCTAAGCTGTTCAGGGCCTGAGATGGGATTAGATGCAGCCCAGCCTGAGGCAGCATAGATGCTCATTCAGCTCAGGGCTTTTTCTGCCCCCTTTCCTCTGGGGAGTGACCAGGAGAGAGGACAGCCGTGTCACCATGTTTCCCAAGGAGCAGACAGTGGAGGTTTCAGAGGTGAAAGGTTAAACACTGGTGTCACTAAAGTGGAGGGGAGTTTGGGGACGGGGAAGGTCAGCAGGGAGGTTGGGGGAAAGGTGGGGGAGGTGAGAGCCACGGCAAGCCAGTCCCAGGGTTGAGAGAAAACAGGCCGGCCTCTCCTCCCTCCCCTGACTCCAAACCCTACATCTGTGTGTTGGCGGTTGTGATGTGATCTCCTGCCTCTCTCCTTCAGCTTTGCGGTTTGGCATTTGCCTCGATGCTATGGCATTATACACAAGATGTTCACAGAAGATGCTTGTTAAGTTATCGTGGTCCTTCCTAGACTTCGGCTCCCCTAGAAATACTCTGCTTTTGGAACACTTCCGGTCTTGTGGCACAGTTTTGCATGTGGCCTTAAGGGTTGCTAATTTCACTAAAGTAAAAGTGGAACTGATTTTTGGAAGAAGTGTTGCATAATCGGAATAAAATCTGAAAAGGGTAGAAAATGAAGCATGGACTTATTGCAAATGAACCCCTTTGAAACATGGGGTTACCAGAAAGTAATACATGTCACTTTTTTGTTAGGTATATATATATATATATATATATATTTTTTTTTTTTTTTTTTTTTCCTGAAAACATTCCAAAATAATTTTGCTAATAGTTAGTACATTGGGGTAAGTGTGCAACTTCTCAAAGTGAGTGGTCATTTTGGAGGTCCAGTGTGCATACAGAGTATTTATCTGGAAAGAAAGGCTGTTTTCTTCCCCTGTTGTCATATCCCCCATGATGAACTCTTCCTTGAGAGCTGAAGAGAGGCTCTACTCACAGCCCAGGAGAAAAAAGACCCAGTTACCTCCTGGACCGCATTCAGGTTGGTTGCCAGGATCCCTCCTTTGAGGAATCTGCCACTTAAGTCAATGGAGAAGGGCATACTCTGTTCTGGGGTGAGATGCAGGCAGGGAGAGCCATTAGGGGACCTGGCTGGGATTGGGTCTACCTGGTAGCTACTTAGTGATTTATTTCTTTGGCAGTTTCCCTCCTGAATTCCTGAATGAATTTAAAACCTCCCCCTTTGGGCTTATATTTTCTTACCTATAAAGTAGAAAGTAAAAGAAGAATGATTTCTCTCTTTGTGCAACCCAGTGCTATAGGGACGACTATGAAACTCTTTGGGTTCAAAAAAGGGAAAAAGAGAGAAAGAAACAGAAAATCGTAAGGAAGGATAAAAGGGAAAAGCCATACAGAGAAAAGATTGGCAGGGAACAGGTAGGGAATGGAACAGATGGGAAAAGGGAAGAGAAGAAGGAAGGAGAAAGGAGAGAGGAAGAGAAAGAAAGGAGGGATGAGGGCAGAAAGAAAGAGCAGAGGATGGGATGGTCCTCATCAGACCAGAACCAGGGGAGCCTGAGGAGCCCTAACGCCCCTGGGGAGACAGAGCAAGATCTGGTCTGAAATCTTCAGGGATCTATTTTCTCAGATGTCCTGGGGACAGAATTCCAAGGCCTGGAAGACACCAAATTGTGTTCTTTCTGTGGTGCTGGGTCGTGGGGCTGGATGGAGGGGAGGGAAACCATCTGCAGAAGCAGAAAGTAATAGATTGTAGCCTCCGTCTTGTTATGTGGACACGAAGCTGAGGCAGAGAGGGAGGAAGACAGATTCTCAGGTTTGGGGTGGGGGGTGAGGGATCTGTAAGCATGTAAATTGGGATAAAACTCTAATGTATGTGAAATCATATGTATAAAATTTGAAACACACAATTTTATTTGCTATAAGACAATGCATTTTAAAAAATCATTATAAAAGCAATCAAGATAGAAGAAATAATCCTAAAATTTATATGGAACCACAAAAGACTCAGAATTGCCAAAGAAATCATGAGGAAAAAGAACAAAGTTGGAGGCATAACCCTTTCAGACTTCAGGCTATACTACAAAGCTACAGTAATCAAAACAGGGTGGTATTGGCACAAAAAACGAACATACAGATCAACAGAACAGAATAGAGACCCCAGAAATACACTCACGCACCGATGGTCAATTAATCTAGGACAAAGGAGGCAAGAATTTACAAATGGAGAAAAGACAGTCTCTTCAATAAGTGGTGCTGGGAAAGTTGGACAGCTACATGTAAGCCAATGAAATTGGAACACTCCCTCACACCATATACAAAAATAACTGCAAAATGGTTGAAAGACCTAAATATAAGGCTTGACACCATTAAACTCATAGGCAAAACATCCTCTGACATAAATCGTAGCAATGTTTTCTTAGGTCAGTCTCCCAAGGCAAAAGAAATAAAAGCGAAAATAAACAAATGGGACATAATCAAACTTAAAAGCTTTTGCATAGCAAAGGAAACCAACAGCAAAATGAAAAGACAACCTATGGAATGGGAGGAAATATTGGCAAACGATGCGACCAACAAGGGCTTAATTTTCAAAATATACAAACAGCTAGTACAACTCAATATCAAAAACCCAAACGACCCAATCAAAAAATGGGCAGAATACCTAAATAGACATTTCTCCAAAGAAGACATACAGATGGGCAACAGGCACATGAAAACATGTTCAACATCACTAATTATTGGAGAAATGCAAATCAAAACGACAAAGAGGTTCTCACGTCAGTCAGAATGGCCATCATCAAAAAGTCTACAAATAATAAATGGAGAGGGTGCACAGAAAAGGGAACCCTCGCACACTGTTGGTGGGTATGTAAACTGGTGCAGCCACTATGGAGAACAGTATGGAGGTTCCTCAAAAAAACTAAAAATAGAGCTACCATATGATCCAGCAATCCCACTCCTGGGCATTTATCCTGAAAGACAAAAACTCTAATTCGAAAAGATACATGCACCCCAATGTTCACTGCAGTATTATTTACGATGGCCAAGACATGGAATCAACCTAAGTGGTCAGTAACAGCTCATTGGCTTAAGAAGATATAATATATATAAGAATATTAGCCATAAAAAAGAATGAAATATTGCCATTTGCAACAACATGGATGGACCTAAAGATAATCATTTTAAGTGAAGTAAATCAGATGGAGAAAGACAAATATTATGATATCACTCATGTGGAATCAAAAAATAATACAAATGAGTCTATACATAAAACAGAAATAGACTCACAGATATAGAAAACAAACTTTTGGTTACTAAAGGGGAAAGGGAGGGGGGAAGGATAAATTAGGGGTATGGGATTAAGAGATACAAACTACTGTTCATAAAATAGAAAAGCAAAAGGGATTTACTGTACAGCCCAGGGAATTATATTCAATATCTTGTAATAACCTATAATGGAAAATAATCTGAAAAAAATGTGTAACTGAATCACTTTGCTGTACACCTGAAACTAACACAATCTTAAAAATCAACTACACTTCAATTAAAAAAAATCAAGGTAGAAAAACCAGCCAACACTACCGTGGATGGACGCGTGTGTGCCCACTCCCCGCTGACATCTTGAAAAGGTCCCAGCCCTGCTGTGAACCGGGAAGGGTCTTTGGCATCCTTGCTGGCACACTGTGTAATAGCAACCTTGTATTCCCAACCCAAAATGGAAATATGCAGCTTCATGCACGGTCTGACACCGGGATGGAGTATTTAAAGTTAGACTACTGTGGGAACTCATGGGATGTATAGGCTTCTCCATTTAGGCCCCAGCGATTCAGCCACAGACCTGCTTCCCCTCCCAGGAGTAACAATCTCCTGTCTGTGTAGAAATGGAATCCGGGTTTTGCTCCTAGGGATAACTGGTCCTCAGATGAGATTTCCTTCCCCTTTATCCCTCCAAGGGGACAGTGTGAAGACCCCGGAGCGAACTCCCCGGGGAAGAGGCCGGGAAGGGAAGGAGCCGCTGGCTGGGCTGAACTGGCGAAGCTAACAAAACGCAGACACCTCCCAGCCCCCAGCGATCCGCCACTTCCCACCCCCTCACCGTCCCCATCCCGCTGTAACGCAGGGTGTAATCTCGCTTCTAAACACAGAATTACAGCAAACCAGGGGGAAAAAGCCCCGAAAGGAAGAATTAATTTCTGCTTCCTCATGCAAATCCTTTGGCCAGTCATTGAAGGTTCAGAGCAGGACCAATTCAGCTCCTTGTGCAAATTCCAAGCTGAAGGCATTTAGAAAAGAAGAGGGAGCGAGAAGGAGAGCAATTGAATGGATTTACTTTTCTAAGAACCAGCATTAACAAAGGTTCCATTTTCCATGGTTATGGGTCTGGCTAACCGGCTCTCCCTGACAAGCTCTCCAAACACATGTGCTGGCCTGTTGAAAAGGCCTCGCTGTTGACTGACAGATAATTGAAGTGACAAATTGTTTCATTGTATTTGGCAGGGAGAGTGCTGTATTAGATAATTATGGGGAACAGAGGAGCTCTGGGGTCTCAGGTCACAAGACATGCCTGACCCTATTTTCTGCGAGCTCTGAATGGCGTCCTCGGTCCCAGAGGACCTGAGTGGGGGGCTGTCTCTTTTTTCGTTGGTGTTGCGTTTTTTTCCTTTCCCCTTTACCTCCCCCTCCCCCTCCCCGGCCACCCCTCCCCCTCTCCCTTTCCGATCTAGTGATTAAGAGCTAAAGCATATGGAGACCTCCAGAGCGGAGAGAAGGGCCCTGATCTCGCCCCTACCCTGCCCCCACCCCAATTCCTGGCCTTTTAGGAAAACAGCTTGTGGATTTTATCCACAGTAGAGAGTTTTCAAACTCTTCCTCTGATCGGCTGCCCACAGCGTCCTGAAAGGAGGCTGGCTGGTCTTGGAGGGAAAGTGGCTGGGGACGAGGGAGTCCCTTCAAATGGCTGGGGTGGGGGTGGGGGGGGGCGCCTGGGGCGCGTCCTGCCAGGGTAAAGGGAGCAGAGCTGCTTCTGTGTGCCGCGTCCTGATGGGGGGTTTTCTGCGTCATCAGCTCTTCCTGATCCTGGTTTTCCTGAAGGAAAATTAGGAGATGGAGGAGACCTAAAGATTATGAGGTAGTAGAACCATCTCTTTTTCCAGCGGAGCCCCAGGAGGACCACACCCTTTGTCAGTGGAGAAGTAGGGGAGACCTCAGGTCGGGGAACTCCCCATCTGGCACTCTTTTCCCCCAAACATTGGAGCCTCCTGGGAGATAATAAAAAAAAGTGTCTGCGAGTGTGAAATACAAATAACTTTGTCCGCCTCTGCCTTCCTAGCTGCCCTGACTGCTGTATAATCTTACATGAAGCTGAAAGCACATCACATATATGGGATGGATGGATGGATGGATGGATGGATGGATGGATGGATGGATGGGGGCTCCCTTGTGTCGCACCTCCTGCTCTGCCCCACACCCTCAGGGCAGGCATTCTCAGGAGTTGGGGGAGAGACCCTGGGAATGAGACTTCCCGGATGGTTCAGAGGGACCCCAGAGCAGGCCAGAGGGGCTGGGAAAGGGCCAGCTCCTTGCTCTGTGAGGGAAAGTGAGTGGCCAGTCCTTCTGCCCTCAGCCTGCAGCGGCTCAGGGAGAGGGAGACAGGAGATTGGGGTCTGAGGATTTTCAGTCTAAACCTCACTTGTTTTCTACAGAGCTTTGATGCTTTGGGAGATTCCCTTTTCTTTCCAACGGAAAACTGTTAGAATTATGCAATCTCTTAAGATTCATTAGTTTCAGTTGAATTTTCACTTTGCCCCCCTGGACTCTTTTTTTTTTTTTTTTTTTTTGCCTTCCTTTTGACTTTTCACTGTTAAATATAAGTCCAGAGGAGAACCTCAGAAGGTGATTTGTCATTTGGTTTCTCAAAAAAAAAAAAAAGAAAAGAAAAATGGTGGGAACACCTGAAAATTTCTGCAGTGTGTGTGACCCATCCATGGACTTTCTCTGACTGTTTAAAAAATCCAATAACTTAAAAAAAAAAAAAAAAACAGAAAGAGAGAGAGAGCTCTCTAGTGGTTTTAAGGCAGTCATTCTCTGAGTCAAAACCTGCTGTGCTCAGTTCAGGACTGGCTTTGACTGACTTATAGAACATATGTCCCTAACAGAAGGCATTAATTAGAGGGATCGTGAGTTTGAGGGGAAGGGAATAGAGGCAGCACAGGATCAGAAATGAATAAAATGGTTTTAGAATCTCGTGGTAAGAGAAGTTGTGGTACGACTCTGAGGAGAGTTTCCAAGCATGGCTGCCACAAGTTCCCTCCCCCAGCACGGGTATACTTCTCATCCCATCAGGAGGTGGAATTGAATTCCCCTGCTCTTGGACTGACCTTAGTGGCTTGCCTGAACTGTAGGATGTGGTGGAAGTGACTTCCAGGGACTTCTAAGGCGAGGTCATGAGCGCTCTGCGGCTTCTATCTGGGTCTCTTAGAACACTTGCTTCTTGGGACACTCCTTCTTGGGACATTCCTTCTTGGGACCCTGCCACCATGCCGTGAGAAGCCATATGGAGAAGCCACATGAGGTTGTTCTGGTCGTCAACGAGCTGACCTCTAACTGACAGTATCAACTGTCAGCCATCGAGTTGAAATGAAGCAGGACCCTATGAGGTCTTCCCGGGACAGAACCACCTCCAGCCATGTCCTCTGCCTGCCTTTTGTCTGTAGAAAAACTTCGGTCAAAGAATAAATTTAATCAGAGAAGTGAGAAAATGTAGAAGCAAAGGAAAGCAGTCATATAGGACCAAATAATAATAATCGAGTCATTAAACAAAGTCAAGGGCCTTTATTTAGTTCCTCCTCGAGGGCTATACATAATATTCTGAGCCATGACCTTTGAGTTGTTTTGTAGATACTGAAACCCCCAGCAGGTGGAAGAAGTTGAGTTCGTGATGACCAGGCTGTAGTCATGATGCAAGCTGCCACAGTTCTGAGAACTGGCCTCAAAGGAATGGGAAAATACCAACCCTGGAACTGAAGATTAACTGTACTTAAAACAATCAAGATGACACTGATCAGACCACCACATGACCAATTTCAACATGATTGTCAGAGCTGACTGTGCCGTTCTGCAGGTTACCCCCTCCAGCCACCCCTGAAACTCCCCTTTAAAAGCTCTTGCCCCCTGATTGGCAGGTGGGGATCTGGCCTTTGGACATGAGTCTGCCTTCTCCCCAGTTTGCCAGTCTCCTGAATAAAGCAACCTTTCCTTTCTACCAACACTTGCCTCTCGAGTATTGCTTTCAAGAGGGGAGCAGCCGGACCTGAGTTCAGTAACAGACTGAAACAACTCCACTGGATGTCCGGTCTACTCAAGCCTTTAGATGACTCCAGCCCTGGCCCCTACCAAATACAACTCCATGAGAGATCTTAAATGAGAACTGCCCCGCTGACCCATCAACAGACACATGAGAGACAATAATAGATTGCTGTTTCAAACCACTATGTTTTGGAGGTGTTTGTTAATCAGCAAGGTGACCAGAACAAACAATGAGGCTTCTGTCCCTAAATCCTTGCCTCGGGGAAGGGGCTAGAGAGAGGGGGGGTGCTCCAGAAGAGGTAGAAGAAGTAGAACACCATCTACAAACAGTAGATAAAGCAAAGACCTAGGAGAAGGAGACACAGAAATTCTATGGTCCGAAGGATTTTGCCCAGCAACTGATGTAGGACATGCAGCTGGCCCCAGATGCTTTGAAGTACTAGCAAAACGTCTTCATTTTTTCTCTCCTTCTTACTAAAAGGATGCTTTTCCTTATGAAATTGATCTGAAGGATTCATCGTGGTGGGAAGCCTCTCCTCCCTGCCCTGCACTACCTGTGCAATTGCGTGACAAGAGGGATTCAATTACCTTGAAGGGAAGGGAGTATAATATATGGGGTTCTCAGTGTGAGGTAAGTAGAGACTGAGGAGGTTTTCATGAATGTGGGTTGTGAGTGAGGGTTCACATCCAGAAGCTGGAGAGGTTTGCAGAAATCCCAGGTCGTCAGGAAAACAGGCTAGAGACTCTGTCAGCTTGGTCCCTTTGGCCCAACACAGAGCTGGATGCAGGAGCAATCACAAGCCAGGGACGTCAAAGGTCCTTGTCATGGGGTTTCCATCTCTCTCACCCAGTGGACTTATTTGCTGTTTTCTTTTCCCTGCTGCACCATCCCATTGCACCCTCTGGCATAGACCCTCCCTCATGATTTAAAGACCTCTCTGGGGACTGATGATCTCATCCCTTTCTCTTTCTAAACCTCCCTCTTGGAGTTAGGCTCCCATGTGGACCACATGCAACTCTGGCAAACAGGCACGCCCTCCTGGGGCCTTGGCCCTGCAAGGAGACTGCAGACAACCCACTCGCTGCTAATTGTCTTCTCTGAAAGAAGAACAAAAAAGAGATGGGTATTCCTTGAGAAAATCCAATATGAAAAATTCGGGTTTGATAGGATGTACATTACAGAGTTATTCATAGTGTAGGTAGTAGTCCTTTCAATGTCCACTAGTGCATTTAAATACAATTTGATTTAAAAAACTAACCAAGGTAGCATTTCTTCAGGCCATGTTTACCGTGTAAAGTGAGAGGGACAGATGTTTATAAGAAGGGAATCCAGCAGAAAGTGCCTCAGTCTAGAGACAAAGGGAGCCCTTGATTGATTTCTCACAGGGGGAGACATTTTTCTACCTTCTGGAGTTAAAACAAACAGCCAAAGAGGTGAACAAATCAGGCTTTCTGCAGTCAATTCACTTCACCAAGTACTTTTTTAAAGAACCTATGTGCACCCGTTTGGAATATGCCAAATAAAGAGTTTCAAATTAGCAGAGCAGACTAGGAGAAAAGCCTTCTTCAAAACTATAACAAGGTGATACAAATTTTACTATTTTCAAAGGGTGTAATGTGAGACAACATTCTTTATTTCTTTATTCCACACCATTTCTAGAAAAATAGGCTGATACTCTTAGGTCTCAGGAATGGAAAATGAATTTTGCCAAATTATCTAGGGAGAAATGTCTAGATCTACCTGTAAAGACCTTTACATTCTAAGTTAAACTTCTGCCTCAGGCAAATTCATTCCCTGGGTAAATCAAAATCAAATCCAAACAACGAAGCTAAACAAACTAACCAGAAAGAAAAAAAAAAAAAAGCCAACAACAACAAAAAACGAAAATTAAAAAAAATAAAAGGCTTTGTGGAAAGAACTTACAGTTAGAGTGGAGGAGAAATGGGAGCTCAATTCGATTTGATTCCATTCACTTCAACTCAACCCAACCCAACCCAATCCAATCCGCCCCGATCCAACTCAGTGCAAGCCAATCCAAGCCAAGCCAAGCCAAGCCAAGCCAACCCAATCCAACTCATTCCAATCCAATCCAGTCTGATCCAACCCAATCCAATAAATATCTATTGAGTGCCTACTACGTGCTGGCAGAGCATTGGATTCCGTGGATTCGGAACTGAGTGAGATACAGTCTCTGTTCCCAAGAAGCTCTGATTGCAGCATCTGCAGAGGATCAGACGCGCATTCATACATTAGAGAAGGTCCCAGGCTAGCCCGTTGCTTCCTGGCCCTCTGGGAAAGCCCTGCCCTTATGACCCCACCTCTGTGCTGCCAGGTTCAGCCCAGTGCCTTCTCACCTCTGCACAGAGGGGGTACCACTGCTCCGTGTGCATGGCCGTGAGGGTGTACATGGACAGTATGCCTGGTCAGGTAGAACTCATCTTTTCTAGCACATTTGCTAGAGCTTGAATTTCATTATGATCCCTTTTTTTCTCTCTCCACTGTCAGTCTAGCACAAATAATAATTATTAAAACCCTTTTCCCACTATCGAAATAAAATACAGCCAGAGAGCTAAAGCACAGCCCGTCCACTGAGAGCCGACTGAAGCTGGGTGAGACCAATAATTCAAAACAGATGAACGAGCGGCAAATACTATGGACTCACTATTCCAGGCTGACCTGACCTTTAAAACTTGCTGAAAGTTATCCTTGAAATTCCCCAGAACTCCTTGAATAACTTCTGTAAAAGGCTTATTTATCACAAAGTCATAAATAATATTTGCTAGGTATTTGCTCCATCTGTCTAGAAAATGAATTAGGCCAGAAGACATGAGCTCAGTGGCTGAGTTGGGGTGCGGGTGGGATGGCCTGGTTTGTGGGGTGACCGTTCACAGATCTGAGAAGGAAAGTACCGAGAAGCTGCAGCTTTCCATCTTCCATGCATGGGGGTGTAAAAGAAGGGTTGCTCGAGGAGTTTGGTTCAGTACAGCAGATTTTAATTTCATTGCTTCAACACAGAGGTGGCTGCAGATGGCTGTCAAGAGACATAGCTCTGGCAAATAATTCAAGTGATAACTTTTACAATCACTAAATTGTTTCTGGGCAAGATCCCAAAGTCCCCTCCCCAAGAGCTAGATGCTCTGTAACTGCCTTCTGTGAAAGCAGGAGGCTTCATTCATTCAACAAATCTATTCAAAGACAGCGTCCTAGTTCTTTGGGGGATATAAAGATAAAAGGAATCTTTGTCATCAGGAAGACAGAAAAATATGCAAACACCTAGGACATAATGTAGAAAGTGATAAGCATCTTAGTACAGGGACAGAGACAGGGCAATAGGAATTCAGAGGATGACTTCCTGCTCATGGGGGGCAGGCGGTGGTAAGAGGGGGCAGGGGAGGAGATGAGAGGATTTTTAGAGGAAGCCCCACCGAGCTTCTTGAAGGCTCGGTAGGATTTGGCAGGGCAGGGGTGAATCCTTCCAGGATGAAGGAAGCGTGAGAAGATCAAATATAGGCATATACAAGGCTTGGCCCCAAATAGGCTGTGAATTTAAATAGGAGGATGGTGGTGGGAAGGGAGGTGGCAAACTAGGGCTGGAAGACTGACAATGGTCCTTATAAGATCTAAGGAAGATGGTGTTGTAGGAATGAAGAGAAAGGGGTGCTCCACAGACACTATAGGGGGTGACAGACAGAAGTTGGCAACTAATCATGAGGGTATTGGTGGGGGGGAGGGAAGGAAGGGGAAGGGATCCTCAAGCAATAATGTTAAGATCATTTCCTATCTTGAGCGTGTGATGCTATTAAAGACAATGCTATTAAACCTCACGGTCTGAGCCTGCCTGCAGGGAATTGAGGCAGAGTAGGGAAGGTAGGAAGTGATGCCTGCTTGGGGGAGAGGATCACAAAGGACAATCAACTGTATCTTCTGCTGCCGACAGATGGGGGCCGGGAAAGGTGTTGGGGCGTTTGCAGGTGAAGGGAGCCCATGGGGAGAGGTGAGATAAGGGAGGGGGACGACACACATTGTCGAGGGGTAAGAAAAGGAGGGAAGCATGGCCTTCAGGAAGAAACAATGAGCTCTGATGAGTGGACGCCCAGGAAGGTTGAGCGGGGAAAGGGGGAGTCGAGAGAGTGCCTGTCCTCACCCTGATGAGGTCAGAGGGCAGAGAGAGCTACCCGGAGATCTGGGGAGGCGGTGAGGTCTACACCAGGTTGGCAGGAAGCAGCGGTCAAGACCTCCTGCCTAGTGTTTTGCCTCTCTTTTTATTCTGTGCCCAGGACCAACGGGCTCAACTGGGGGCTGTGCCTCCACCATTCGTCCTGGGAATACGGAGCTCTGAATGAGGCGACCGGGTGCTGGGGAAGCGGGGGCCCCATGAGAGGATGGTGGCTGACTGGATCGGGGAGGGCAGGTTTGCTGTGCCAAGGAGCTGCGCTCGGAGGTGCTCTGAAGAGCCTGCCTGCTTTTCTGTGTTCCTTGGTGGCCTTCCTGGTGACTCCCAGGGGACACATGCTTTCTTCTCGGCACAGCATGACTGGTTGTGACAGATGCCTCACTCAGGGGCTTGGCATTGTTCCCATTCTTATCCTAGAGCGTCAGAGCTAAAGGGGGCTTCGAGGTCATATCGGCCAGGGGCCTCCAACCGGTCCACCCAGAAAACCAGGTCTGGACCTAGTGTCACAGCAGCTGCCAGCCTGAGAAGCCCTCCAGGGGTAGGGAGGGAGCCTGGTGGTGTAGCTTGAGCGGCCTCTCCCCTCCAGGGCAGGTGTGATGCTGGGCTTCAGAGATAGAGTGGGAAAGTATGCTGCTAAAAAGGTGCAGGAACCCCTTATGAGAATGACCTCCAGCTGGCAACGTCATGAGCTTAGGGCCCACTGCCCGGCATAGAGTAGAAGCTCAATAAACATTAGTTGAAATAAAAAAATAAGGAAATTCATTAATTCCATCATGATTAGAGGAGGAATAAAGTTTGAGGAGTTATAGGGTTTTTGATTTTTAGTTCAGTTTCCTCTCACTGCACCCATAAGCTTTCTCTCCCCAACATCATTTTCTCTCATGATTTTGTACATTCAAGAGCTGCGTGTCTTTCTTAGGCTTCTTCTCGGATTTCCAGAATCTTCCCCCAGGCCTGAGGATCTCAGTTTTCTTTAGGCACTTGGAGTGCTAGACCTACATTCACTCCCTGCTCCCTCCTTATTCACTCTTTCTTTCTTTCTTTGTGTGTTTATTCACTTACACCATTAAGATGTTAATTGGCCATCTGTCCTAAGTCACCTGACGTTCCTGTAAGAGTGTGTATTGTGAAAGACAGCCAGGTGGCTCAGGTCTCCTAGAGGTAGGTCGCAAAATGGCCACAGTTCGCCCCCTCCTTGGAATCACACCCTCTTGCATGCACGCTGACTGCCCTCCTGGGCTTTGTCACTTGACTTGCTCTGGCTGCTTGGAAACCAGCGGAAGCTGAGAAGCACTTGTGCAGTGGGAATGGTCTTCTCTTCTGGTTTTTCGAACCCTGTGGCTGCCGCCGTGTGAAGAAGCTTCTGATGATGAGAGACACGTGGCCCAGTGGCCTCTGTCATGCCGGCCAATAGCCTGCCATCAGCCAGATGTGGGAGTCACCCCATTACGTTTCGGGGCTGTTTGTCTTCTGGCAATAGGTAACTGATACAATGCTCCTCATTATCCTTGAGAGGCATCTAATATCTTTCCAACCAAAAATTCACTCTTGCACCAGGATGTGCCATACTTTCAGCCTCCAAATCATTCTCCAGCTATTGATCTCCTTTTATCTTGTTCAGACTTTCTGGAAAGCCACTGGCTCTCTTACAACCTCTGGGCCTGAAATCAACAATAAATATTGGCTTCCCATCACAAGACACAAAGTGAGAGCAGTCATCACCATATTCCCAGCTCTGATGGGGGTGGGTGCACCAGAGGCAGTAGTGAATATTTGAGGGAGCACCCTCCAGGGTGCCCCCAGGGAGCAGGGAAGAGCTGTTCTTTCAACCAAGGAGCTTTGTAGACTGGACTCCATTCTGCCAGCTCAGGGCATGCCGTCACCCCCAACCCAGCAGGATCCTTAAAGGGCCAGAGGCGACTGTCCTGCTGCAGGTCCCCAAGGGGCAGCATCTCTGTTTGTCCACTCAGGAGTCTTCCCTGGGTGAGGGCAGGGTCTCAGGTTCCGGAACATGAAGACCCAGCTGAGGAGTCTTTGTTATAAGAGGGGATGGTTCCGGAGTGTCGGGCTGGAGCCTGCTTTGGGGGTGCTCTGTGGCTCAGTGGTCCCTGCATTTGTGGAGAGACTTCTAGGAGTGGGGAGGCGTCCACACTGCGTGCAGGATTGCAGAGAATGTCAAGAAGGTGAATAAATGATGCCGATACGTAAGTAAGTGCTGCTGTTGCTGCTGATTATAGTGATAACAGCAACAATAGCAGCGGGAATCAGGGCATCACCAGCTCTGCTAGCAGAAGTGATGGCGCTTGCAAGGCTGCAGGGCTAGGTTTGCATGCGTCTGACCTCGGTCCAGCCCACTTGCACCGGGCACCCTCTCTCTGGCTCTCCCACCACCAAGCTCAGGCTTCCGTCCCTCCAGTCACCCTGACAGCCCCTTAAACATCCAACGCCCCCTCCCCCCCAAATCAGTGTCCCCTCCTCTGTCATAATCCTTTTGGGCTCTGGTCTCTACCAGCAGACAGTTAAGCCCAGATAAAGGCGGCCCCACTAATCTGTCCGTTAGCGTGTGTGTTCCTGTCCCAGATAACACACTCATGGCAGACACTTGGCTGGGCTCTTGGAGAAGGTCATGGAGCAGCAAAACTCGGGCTGGAGTTTGGTTTGTACCTGGGAGTCCTGGGGGAGCTTGAAGAGATGGGGTCTCATTCCCTCTTAAACCATCCTGAGGGTGGATGTTCAGGTTCCCTCTGTGTGTCTGAAGCCGACCACTCATCTGGGGCATTGGAAGAGTCACAGGCTTTGCAATCAGGTGAATCTGATTCCGCCTCTTTATAAGCTTTGTGACTTAACAGTTTCACTTCCCGCCTCTGGACCTCAGTATTTCTCATCTGGAAAAATGGGAAAATTATAGCTACCGTGCAGGCTTGCTGTGAGAATTGGGAAGAATATATGAAAAATGTTTACCCATGGCGGGACGCTCCCAAGGCAGTGCTGGGATGGGGAGCTCCTCCTGCCCGAAGCCTTGAGGGTGTAGAGCGCCCCCAGGTGCAGGGGCTGCAGGCCTGGCTCTGGAGCCAGACCCCGTGGCTCAAAGGCTGGTTCCACCGCTTATGAGATGTGTGACTTTGAGAAAGTTACTTTTCTGGGCCCCAGTTTCCTTATCTGTAAGGGACAGTATCAGTCCTTACGTCATAGGGATTAAGTGAGGTATCTCGGCATGTGATGGAGCTGGCACTGTGCCAGGGTAGAAGGATGGTTCGAGGAGGCTGGGGGGAGAACTTCATGGGCTGACTGTTTTGTCTTCTCTCTGAGCTCTGTCCTTCCCCAGTTGCGGGGCATGGCTCACCAGGGCAGGTGCCTGCCCCAGACTCTTCAGATCCAGGCGGCAGGGTCCCGGGGGGGTCTCAGGGTCTGATGGGTCCAAGCATCACAACTTAGGAGGCCTGGTGAGGTGCAGACGGAACTCTCCAGGAGGAATGGCCAGGGGCCTGGGGTGTGAGAGGTTTGGAAGGCAGGAAGAAGGAAAGGAAACTCAACTTTTGTTTAGCTCCTACGTGTGTTAGAGAATTAGACTCCATGATACGCATTATCGCCCCACCTGATAAGCGTATGTTATTATCATGAGGAGCCCGAGGCAGAGCGATTTCTACCTGCTGAGGTCACACGGAGAGTGGCTGATGGGAGAGAGACTGGGACAAGCGTCTGCGGGACACCAGAGCTCCTCCTGGGCAGCGAGGCCATGCAGTGGCTCTGGCGACTTCAGTCACAGCACAGTCCTCAGATCCTTCAGTTACCAGGGTGGGGCAAGTGAGCCGTGTACCGTGGGGTCACCCGGATCCTGGGCGTGCGGCTCTGTGAATCGGCCAGTCGACAGTTACAGGCAGCCTCCAGCTTCCAGCGAGGGCTTGGGGCAGCCGGGGAAGGAGAACTGCTTTGTTTGCTGATTCCGGGCAGAGTCACTTCCTCCGCCTTTGCTGAAATTGCCTCTGAAACTCTGGATGCTAAAGCATCACCCCTCTTTTTTTTTGCCAGGAACTATTCTTGACCACAATTCTACTGTCAGTTTGTTTTCTTGGATTGCTTCTCTTTTTCCTCCAGAAAGGGTACTGGGATCTAAGAAATAAAACAAATAAACAAAAACCTGCACGAGATGAGAACTGTGACCAATGGAGTTCTGGTTAACTGAAGCGTCTTGTGGAAGGTGGCTTTTGTCCCTGTCACTCAGCATCAGCTTTAGTGTGTGCAGCAGGGAGAATCTGTCACTGCCAGTGACAACCAGTGACTCCCCGGTTGAGGTGACTGTGTGTCTTCTGCTGTGTGTGGTCACACTAGCTTCCGGGGTGTCAGGGCCATGGGATAAAGGGGCCTAGCAGGTGGGTCTGTATCTCATTGATTTCCTGTGGATGCAGTGGCCCTTGAAGAAGAGGATTTCATGGGGCAAGGCCACCCCTGCTCTGCCTTTGCATATTTCCTCCTCAATGAGCCCAGGCCTGTGGGATGGATGCTGTTGAAGGGGGCACCAGGCAGCGGGGAGGGGAAGGAGGGAGCCACTGAGAGAAGGGCCTGCACGTCTAGCATCTTCAGTGGGCCAGGCCTCTCTGGTTACTACCTAGGACGCTGGTGGTCCCCAGGGCAAAGGGCCCTTTGTTTATTGTTCCTTCCTGTGTCTTCCTTCATTCCTCCCTCTTTCCCCCGCCCCCCGCCTTTTCCCATCCATCCATCCATCCGCCCATCCACCTATGACACTGTACAAGAGATGTGGTGGGGAATATACAAGATGAGGTCCCTGCCCTTTAAGAGCCTCCAATCTAGGAAGACGGATGAAACAGAGACACACATAAAGCAAGAAAAAGAGCAGGGCCATAGAGCAGAGCATAAACTGCCACGAGCATTCAGGGAAGAGGTCTTGCTGATGTGGTCAGGAAGGGGGGTGAACCTGGAGGGGGAGGTGAGGGGGTTTTGAATGATGGAGGGGATAGGATTAGCCTCTCAAGGAACAGAAACAGCAAAGGTCCAGGTTGGCAGGTGGGAAGGCTGTGGTTGTTTAGGGAAAGGGGACCCGTTTGGTTTGGCCGTGGAGTAAGGGTGCGCGGAGGTGAAGATGGGGGGAGACTTTTGAGCCGAGTTGCAGGGGGCCCTGGCTTTAGGCTTTGTTGCACGAGGTAGTCAGGGTCCACGCAAGGCTTCTGTCTGGCGGTGCCTGTCCTGAGCGGTGCCGACACACAGCCACCAGGGACAGCGGCATCGGGAGGGACTCTTCATGGCTCTTCTCGGACGCCCTGTGGGTGAGTCCGCACCCACTGTCACTCCCTGACCCGGAGGGCCCAGCCACTCCCCTCCTGTCCCAGCACTGCTGGCCACTCCCATTCATGTGAGGATCCATCGTGAAAGCCCCACGAGGCATGGCCGGATGACTAAGTGATGGGTCGCCTTTATGGAAGAAAAACATTGACCAGTAGAACTTGTCAAAGAGAGGCAGAGTCTGACGCAATTAGACTTTGTCAGTGACAAAGAGAAGCATCGCTCGGTGGGTGTAAATGTCTCTGTCATGACTCCTTTTTAAAAATTTTTTTGTCAGCACCGGATCTTAATTGCGGCACGTGGGATCTTCATTGCCGCATGCGGGATCTAGTTCCCTGACCAGGGATCGAACCTGGGCCCCCTGCATTGGGAGCGGGGAGTCTTAACCACTGGACCACCAGGGAAGTCCCATGACAGTCCTTTTTTAAAAAAATTTATTTTATTGAAGTACAGTTGACCTACAATGTTGTGTTAATTTCTACTCTACAGCAAAGGGATTCAGTTATACACATATATATTTGTTTTCGTATTCTTTTCCACTCTGGTTTATCACAGGATATAGAATGTAGTTCCCTGTGCTATACAGTAGGACCTTGTTGTTTATCCATTCTCTACATAATAGTTTGCATCTGCTAATCCCAAACTCCCACTCCATCCCTCCCCCACCCCCTCCCGCTTGGCAACCACAAGTCATCATTGCCCTTTTTAAATGAGCAGTGAGCTTACTTCTTACAATACTTTAAAGAGTGTTAAAAGGTATTTTGTCCACAATAATTATCCCTGCCCCGCCAATGCCATAAGTGGGCACCATTAGGCCTTCTTTTGGTTTAAGGACGACAAGGTCCCTGGCATGTACATGCCTACCTGGGAAGGGGAACACATGGAGAACTGTTGGGTCCCTGACCTTCAGGATGAATGGATTCCTTAGGTCAGCAAATCTGTATGCTGCCAGCTTCTGAGTGATCAGCGCCCAGGGCTGGATGGATATGGAGTATTTTTAACAAATATTTAATGAGCTTGTCAAGGGTGCAAAGGTCTAAGCTGGAGAGCTGGAGCTGGGGGATAAAGATGAACACACCTTGGTCTCTTGATGTAGCTGCTCAGAGGGTCCTGCAATCCAGCAAAAAAGAAGCATCACCAATGTTCTGCGGATGATGAGGGCTGTTTGACAGGCATCGTTATGCTTCTCAATGCATTACCTCCTTTAAATGCATTCATACAGCCTGATGAGATAGCTACTAGGATCCTCACTATTTTAGGCTGAGGAAACATGCTCAGAAACATATATACATAGTGTTACAAATCAAATGAAGGAGATCTGGGGGATGGGCAGGAGGTGGCGAGCCGTGGGGGGGCAGACTTAGCCAGACTCCAGCATCTGTGTTACAACTGCAGGGCTATGAGGTGTGAAGACCATTCTAAACCCTGACCCCAGGAGTGAGGTCAGAAGGAGAGAAGCCAGTCAGACCCTGGGGCAGGAGAACAGAGCAGGTAGGAGTCAGGGCAGACCCTGAGGGTGGGCCCAGGGCGGGTGGCAACCTCAGACCCGCATGGCACTTGGTGCCTGGGAGGCACTTGGTCAGGGCTCTTGGGATTTGCTCCTTTTTTCTCATCAGTAAATTCTGGGAGCAGGACCAAAAGAAGCAACGGTGGAGGCTTACCAAATCTGTGGGGTTAACTCAAGCAGACCGAGCCCGGGTCCCCTCCCCATGGGACCTGCTGGCCCCCAAATGTACTAGAGAATCAACCTAATTCCTCCACTTGGAGGCCATGATAGATTTTGATGCAGCCTAAAACGGCGTGGAGAATAAAAGCCTCCCCTGGTGGATCCTAGGATGATGCATGTGTGTGTATGTGTGTGCACTCAACCAAGCTCCCTCAGTCCCATGCAAACATGCGGGGGCCCCCTTTTCTTGGAGGTCAGTGACAGCCCAGCCTCCCATTCACAGGTTGGAGAAAGGGGATTAATCTTCCTGACATGGCCGGGGTGGGAGCGGAGACTTGGGGGCCAGAATCCCTCAAACTGGGACATCCCTGAGAGCAGAGAGATCCTTGTCTTCTTTGGCTGGGTGAATAAGCTTTCGTTATTAAGCCCAGGACATAAAAAATGTCAGGGGGGCTTGAAGAAAATCAAGTAGCATTACAAGAAGCAAATATCATCTCTCCCTTTTCTCCTTCCTGCTTTTTTTTGGGGGAGGGGGAGGTAGGGTAGACACGGAGGGGACTCTGTGCCCTTGGAGGAATTTTGCAGTGTTTTCCGAAGACAGACACCTGTGTTCCCAGCAGAAGGGGCAGAAAGGGCAGGCCTGGTGAAGTCTGAACTTGTGCGCGGAACATAATTTATACGGCCAACGGCTTGTACAAACTGGCAAGCTGGTGAGGCCTCACCTTTCTCCAATGGAGTTCTCCTTCACCTGGCTGTTCCTATCTCCCCTGTTCCTCTCTGTTCACCTGGGCTCTGCAGTCACAGCCTGGGAGATCGGGTCCCATCCATTTGGAATGAGAGGCAGGATTGCGAGTGAGGGGAGGGGGAGGGGGTCAAGCCCCCAGACCCACTGGTTACAGAGACTTAGGACCCTGTGCCTGCACCCTCCTGACTCATGGCTGGTGGCCCTCTCCCCACCCCCAGCTTTGCCCCAGCTCCAGGCTTCCCTCTCCTGGACCGCCCAGCCACCTCTTCTCCCGCTTAGCCTAGCCCCGATGTAATCCAAGGTAGGTTCTGTCTCTTTCCTGAAGTCTCCAGCCAAGTCCAGCTAAACGTCAGCCCCACACAACGTGATGCCTGCTGGGCCCTCACTGCTTCTCTTGCCGGGGGGCTGGAACCATCCGAGCTCCATTCGGCTCTCCAGGGAAATGTCACTTCTTCAGAGCGGCCTGATCTCAGCCCTTCAGAGCTAGTCATCCTGTTTTGCCTTTTTCCCCACAGCACTTCCCAACGTCTTAACATCTTGCTTCCTTGTGTGTTTGTTCTTTTCTTGCCTCACTCTACTGGAAAGCCAGGCAAGAAGGCGACTTGATGTCTTGTTCACTACAGTGGTCCCAGTGCCTAGAACGATGCCAGTTTGCCAAAGGATTAGAGATGCTCAGGGCAGCAAAGCGGGCGGAACAGACGCTGGAGCGGTGCAGATCCAGGACTTGGCTTGGGGTTCTCACCTCCACGCCATGGGTGACCCCGGGGAAGGTCCAGCAGCCTCCCTGGGGCTGGACGGCGGCAGCCCTTCTTCCTGTGATTCCAGAGCCCCGGGTGTGGTGGGTACGTTTGGGGCTCTCGGGCTTGGCCAACAGACGTGCCTTGGCAGCCGGTGCCACGCACGCAGGGCACGGGTGCGCCCGGGGCTGCAAGGCTCTTTATGGAGCCGCTGGAGCAGGCTTCGTTAGCGAGGGGAGGAAAGGGAAACAAAGGGCAGCCTTCCCAATTATGAATAAGGCAGCAGCCCCATCCATCTTAATGAGACAGGGCGGAAAAAACCAGCGGCTGGGCCGTCAGTACACAATGGGATACAATAGAGACCTGGCTTTCTTTTTCAAAAGGAGGACAGAAAGAGACACAGACAGAAGGGAACAAGCAGCCCAGATTGGAACGCGGGTCCAAGCGTGCACCTGCGCGCCCCTCGTGGAAGGAGTCCTCTGCGCTGCAAACACAGCTGTCGGAAAAGTGCCGAGGGTGCCGTGGTCCTCTGCTGGGCGGGGTGAGGCAGCCTCTCTGGCAAGTGGGCGTGGAGCGGCGCCCAGCCTAGCGAGGGCCTTCGACCCCTGGGTGCACATGGCCCAGTGCGGACCGGTGGCACAGGACCTGTCACCTAACGCGGGGCTCCTTTTGATGCGTTAATCTTTTCGGTTAGTAGCCCCCCTCCTCCTACCCCTACCCCACCCCGGCCACTGTGTCGTGTCAAAGGTTTTCTGAGCCCCGGACCTGGGTCCTTCTACTTGTCAGCTGAGTGACTTTGGGCAAATTGCTTAAGGTCTCACCCTCAGTTTCTTCAGAACTAACTTACCTCCCAGACTTGCTGAGGTTCTACTGCGCTCATCTGTGTACAAACGATGGTCAAAGTGTCTGACACAAAGAAGGCATTGAGTAGATCTTCACAGAGTCAGAATCTGAATCTCATCTCAGCTGACGGATAGGCAAATGAGGTCTCCGGGAGGCTGGGCTACCTTGAGAGTGGATCTGCCTCGTGTTCGCCCTGATCGCTCCCCGCCCAGCACGGAGTAACTGAATGAATGACCAAAAGGCCAGAACTATAATAACTTCATCAAGACAAGATGCTGATCAAGGGTTGGTCATGCCTTGAAAGGTGGGGAATCGTCCTTCCTTCTGGAGAATGTTCCCTGGAGTCTGGAGGCCCCACCAGCCCTGGGGGTCCCTCCCCCTCTACAGCAGGTCCCCCAGGCTGCGAGGTCCAGCTTGAGCACTGGCCGTGCTATTCTCCTTCTGGTTGAAATTCTCCATCTGTAGGAGACTGTGGGAAGGAAGAAGGAAAGCAGCACACATGGGCGTCAGAACCTGGATAAGTGGGCGGCGCAGAGGCTGGCCTGGAGCCCAAAGCACTCAGGTGGGGCTGCAGAGAAGCTGGTCTCTCTAGCCACGTCTACTTAGGTCGAGGTGTCCTGGGTGGGATAGGGAAAGCATTTCGATGTGGGGGGAAGGGGAGGGAAGAGGGGCAGTTGGGGGGTCTGGTGACAGGCTGCAGAGTGTCCCGGGGCTGTGCCCGGCAGGGGGCCTACAGGCAGGGCAGGAAGTTCCTGGGGAGGACGGGCCCCAGCACTCCCACGCGGCCGTCCTCCAGAGGAGCCAAGGCTAGATCCCAATTAGAGCCAGGACTCCTGCAGTGATGGCTGTGTGCTGCCAGCACCCTCATTAGCTTGGCAGGAAATCCCTCCAGCCTCGCAGGATCCCGCCACATGCCCAGACACACTCCCCGATGTCCGAACCCCCGGCTCTCCGCCTCCCCTCTCTTGTTGGGTGACACCCCACTGGTCCAGCATTTCCTCAGAACAAACACCCCCAGGACTCCGCAGGAAACGCAGGTCCTCCCTGTGGTGCTCAGGGCAGAGTTCTCACCAGCCCTCCCCTCCCGGGACACAGTCCAGTCCAAATGGGAAAGGAAAGGTGTGTTTCGCGTGGCAAGTTATTACAGGATGAATTCCTGCAGCCTGGAAAGGGCAGCTGTCAAGTGCTCTCCTGATATGACAGGCATATGACCTTCCAAGGCTCCCCTCTTGGCCCCTTCCCATGGGTGGGTCACCTCGGGCAGAGCTTGTGCCATGCCCGGCCGTGGCCAGGAGGGTGGAGGGGACCGAGGCGAGTTTGCTGGGAGGGAGCTCAGAGGCCCCGCATCCCTCGGGGACCATTGCATGACCCCCGAGCCTGCTTCAAACCCTCCTCTGCTCCTGCCCAGAGTTAGAGCAGGTGGACGAAGCTCAGGGTCTCTTCCTTAGGGGATGCAGAACGCAACGGAAAGATGTCCAGACTGGGCCTGGGATGCCCCGGGAGGGCAGGCAGTCCACACAAAGCAGATGGGGGTGGCGAGAGGTCTTGGGGGGCAGTGAGGAGGTCACGTGCACAAGAGTGAGTAAGGATGCACAGCAAGAACCTTGCACGTAGTAGGAGCTCATTAAATACCTGTTGCTTGATTGCTGGCCCCAGAGTTCTCACACCAGACTTCACTTCTATGTGGTCTGGAAGATGCAGATATGACTCTATATGCATCGTGAACTGGACAATGGGGGCAATTATCCGGAAAATGTGAGCCGTCACTCACCCCATCCCACACGAAATCTTTTGCAATAATTACCTGACATTTCAAATGAAGCAGGATTTTTAAAAACCTATGTCATCGGGACTAATATTAGAGACTTCACGTTGTTCCTTTTGCTGAGAAAAATAGTTATGCTGGTCTCTTTGCCTATCCTTTTTACTTTAAAGTTAATATCTATACTTTCACTTTTTATTCCCCCAAAGTGATATATGATCATTGTAGACATTTTAGAAAATGACGAAAAGCCAAAAGAAGATAGTTTCAATCACCTTTGATTCCAACAACCAGAGACAATGAACATTTCAGTGTAGTTATTTTCAGTTTTTTAGCTGTCTTTTTTCCTTCTTTCCTTCTCTCCCTCCTTTCTTTTTTTAAATTGAAGTATAGTTGATTGACAATATTGTGTTAGTTTCAGGTGTACAGCAAAGTGATTCGTTTTTTTCTTCAGATTATGTTCCATTATAGGTTATTACAAGATACTGGGTATAATTCTCTGTGCTCTGCAGTAAATCTTTGTTGCTTATCTATTTTATGTACAGTACTTTCTATCACTCCCTTCTTTCTTTTCTTTCCAGTCTTTTGGCAAAATTTGAATCATACTGTAGATAGGTTTGTATCCTATATTCTCCTCATTCATTCATTCATTCATTCATCATTAGTTCATTTGTTCATTCAGCAAGTGTCTCTTTCTTGAGTGCTTTCTAGGGACCAAGGCACTGTTCTGTGAGATGCAGTTGTGAACAAAACTGATACAAATCTCTGCCCTTGGGAAGCGTTGGTGATGGTAGGGAGGGAGACAGACAATAAAATCAATGAGAAAAATATGTGGGTGTTAGAAGAGCATAAGAGGTGGGTAGGAAAATGAAGCAGGAAAAGGGGGTGGTCACGGTGGAGAGTCTGGGTGCAATTTAAATAGAGAAGACCTGCCTGAGCAGGTGATTGCCTGAGCAGGTGATGTCTGGGCTGAACTGGCAGGACATCTTCCCTCCCGAGATGTCCCATTTTCAATACCTAAGCTTTGGGTGCTTGGAATGACTTTCTCAGGTGCACCAAAAAATCTAGGCAAAATTCTTGTATCTTGCATATTGATAAATGCAGAAGCGAAGAAGAAAAATGCAAAGAGAAGTGCTCAAAGCTTATGGCCGAGTCGTGCATCTTTCCCAGGGGGGATCAGAGCATGTCCACGGCAGAGAAGAGAAGGAGCTGGGAGAAGGCAGGGCTGGTGAGGGCGACGCCGTAGCACCCACTCTGCACTGCCAACGAGGTGGCTCTCTCGTCTCCCCATTTGGACACAGTTGTTATAGGAATAAAAAAAAAAAATCACATCAGCGGGGACTTCCCTGGGGGTCCAGTGGCTAAGACTCCAAGCTTCCAATGCAAGGGGCACGGGTTCGATCCCTGGTCAGGGTACTAAGATGCCGCATGCCGTGTGGCACGGCCAAAAAACTACAAAAAACAAAACAAAACAAAGTCACTTCAAAACAGCTGTATCTCTGGTGGTGGCTTTGCTTTTTTCACATTGATCTTTTCACACCGATCTTTTTCACACTGATCTTTGTTAGTTATAATCATCACTAATATTTGCCCTGGGCTTTTGGGTTTTCTGGTGTTTTCGGAGTTCCTAACGCAGTATGAGATGTAAAGTAAAGGAGGCATGGCCAGAGTTTTCTTTCTACATAAAATTTCAAGGTTTGAAGGGGTCTAGAGCCTAAATCGCCCAACTGCCTCACAAATTAAGGCCCTGCGGCTCAGAGGGACCGAGAGGTAGGTCCCTCTGCTTGGTCAGGCTGGAAAACTAGACTCCTAACATCACAGGGTTGATGTTATTACAGCACCATTCCCTTCCAGAAGCCAAGCTGGTTTTTCCTAAATAAAACTCGCAATACTTAAGATTGTTCTGGAGTTAACCACTGGTAGCAGGCCTCTCAAATTAAACAGAGAATCTGCCTTGCCTGTGGTCGGGGTGGCAGCGTGGCCACCTGTCTCAGGAGCAGCGCGGCTCTGACCAGGATGGGCATGGGCCTGGCTGACTGGCATCAGCTGCTGGGCTCTCTCTTGGCCACTGGGATGCTTTGAGAGTGGGTCCCAGGAAGTAGCCTGCGCTGGTGCCCATTAGCCAACCCCTTCTGAAGCCCTGAATATGGACTTTGTCTGGCGGCCTCCATTCTGCTCCGAATGGACTAAAGCCAATCATTTGGCAAAAATCAGCTCAGTGGCCGCCATTGTTCTTAAAGAGGCAGAGCTGAAAGGGCTGTGGGACTAATGTATTCTATTGTGCCCCTTGGGCTGGCCTCTGAGCGTGGGGAGAGGGCTGCATTCCACAGACGCCCCTCCCCCAGCGCCGGAGCTGCTCAGGCAGCCTTTGGGGCCATGGGTGCCTCACCTCCCAGGGAAAATCAGTGGGGGGAGGCACCCCATCTGGAACCCCTCGGGTGGAAAGAAAGGGTCTTGAGAGCAGCCAGGAGCCCAGGAAGCGAGCCAGGGATGGGAGTGGAAAGGTGGGGAGTTTCCACGGAACCAGGCACATCACGCTGGTGGTCCAGCCCTGTCTCCCTCACCCCCGCTCTGCAGGGCACAGGCACCAATCAAGCAGCCCCTTCTCCTCTGCAATCCATTTCCCATCAAGAACATTCCACCTCCGAGGACAAGAGGGGTCACCGGATTTGTTTTGAGCTGCCTACAGATCTCTGGTTCCAAGGTCAGTTATGCCCGAAGCAAGAGAAATATGATGTGTGAAAGATAAGGAGGGAAGGGCTCGGAGACGGAGAGCCTGGGCTGACACATTTATCATATATGCCCTTTTAAGCACAGAGAAGGGGTCTGTGTGAATCTGGGGAGACTACCTCTGGTTCCCTGTGTTTTTGCAAAGCTGGGCCTCCATCCCAGGCTTCCCCTCACCTTGGAGGGCTAGAAAGGACCTCAGCCAGGGGAGGATGGAGGCAAGGCAGGGTGTGGTCCGCTGGTTTAGGTCTTTCCTAACAAGACAGAGGTTTGGAAGTGTGATTCCTCTGGACTTCAGCACCACCGGGTTCTTCCTCCCTGCCACCCCCTTTAATCTTTTACAAGTGTAATTATTCTCGTGACAGCAACCCCTCAAACTTTGGGGGCGGTATCGGGAGGCTGAGAGCTTCCTTGTTTAGGGTAGTCAGGGGTGGACAAAATGATGGGGTGGGGAGAGAGAGAGAGAGAGAGAGAGAGAGAGCTGTCTCCCAGCCTGACAGAACGATGGACCTGAGGAAGATGGGGTCTCTGTGTGCTGCAAACCACAGTGGGGGTGAGGCGGGGTTCTGGGGGGCTTGTTCTGGGGCCAAGTTCCTAGCATGTCCGTTGGTTTCCCTGAGTTGCTGGGCAATAGGTGGGCAGATGCAGCTCCAGGATAAAGCATGTTGTCCTGACGGAGTGTGACAGCCCATCACCCACGCTCTTCCTACCACCACTCCCCCCAACTTTGCTCTGCGTACACTGGCCCCCTCAGCCGTCTCTGATGTGTGTCTTTCTTTCCCATCTCTACGGTTTTAGGGGTCTGGGGATACATCTTAGAAGACCTCTCTTCCCCACAGGACCCAGCTCAGGCAAAGCTTATGTCAGGAGAAAAGAGAGGATGGAGTTAACCCCCAATCTGAAATCCCCACTGATTATGAGGGGGCGATTTCCTCGCAGTGGAGATGGAAATAAAACCCCAAATCTGGGACTGTGGGTGAGTTAAAATTATGCAGGACGCCGAGCATGTCATCCTCCAGAAAGAATATTTTATTCTCCTGTCAAGGCGCCAATGATGATGGCAATAAAAGAAAACATAAGTGATAGTAGTAAGGATTATGTGGCAATTCAGGAAGTGGTCGGTTATATATTTATGGACCAAAGTGGCTGGAAAACTTTTCTCACCCAAGGAGTTCATGCAGAACTTGAAAAGCACTCCAAGGCTGAGAGGCTGTACTTGGGAAGTTGTTACTGATGGAGCTTATACTGTGTTTTAAGCAGTTTGGTTAATAGACTACAGTTAAAAATCAAGAACAAGGGGGTTTGATGGACAAATTATGCTTTCCTGGGGGTTGGGGATTATGGCTTTCTTGCAACACTATAAGTGTTAGAAGGACCCATAAAAGGCCATGCTTGTCTAGCGACAGATATTTAATATGATACAGCCTGGAGCTGCTGGAAGATTACAGAAGCCTCCAGATGCGCAGCTGCTTATATTGCAGCAACGTGGGGAAGAAAGCGGGGTCTGTTTGCCCCTGGCTGCTGCAGTCAGCCTCAGAGGTGCCAAGGGGCAGCGCTTCTGTGCTACCTGCCCTTTGCTTGGTAGCACCCCTGCAGCGCTGCTTCCTTTAGAAAAGAGAGTTGCCTGTCCACCCTTTCGGCCTGTGAACTTGATTTCATTGTTGAAGGATTGTCTGAATGCTCTGTATTTGGGGTGGCTGACGAGCCTCTCTGTGACTTAGTCTCCTCTTCTGAAAAGTGGGGATCCATAAGCGTTGATTGCTAAATCAAGGAATGCACAGCAATGCGGGTGCCCGTGTGTGACAAATCCACTGACACCTAGAAATAGGTTTTTTCTGCAGCCATAGGAATTGAAACAGGAGAAAGACAAAGCAACTTCCTAGCCTTGGATGAGTTTCTTAGGATGGTACTTCTCAGTCTTAAATATGCATAATATGCATATTGGAACCTTGTTAAAATGCACATTCTGATTGAATATGTCCAGGGTGGGGCCTGAGGTTCTGCATTTCTCACAAGATCCCAGAAGCTACTGATGCTGCTGGTCCGGGGACCACACTGTGAATAGTAATGTCCCAGGAGACAGTAAAACTTGGAATGTTCAGCCTTCGAGCTTACTGTCTGCTGTGAGAGCCTCTAAATGAGAGACATGTATCACTTAGGTTTGTTTCTAGCTGTATGAACGAGAAAACCCAAATGACTTTGGATTTCAACAAGTGAGGCAGGGAGATTGTAGGTCCTGCCCAACAGGAATTCCAGGGTAAGCCACTCAGGTCATTGCTTATGATCCAGGTTCTTTCCGTCTTTCTGTCCCTCCACTCTAGTGTGTGGCTCTTTATCCTCATGCTTGTGGTCTCATGGTTGCAAGATGGCTGCTGTACTTCTTGGTATCACATCTGAATTCCAGGCAGGCAGAAGAGTGGAGGGAGGGTCAAGGTGCATGCCTTCTAAAGTTATCTGGGTTTTTTGTTTTTTTTTTTTCCCCACTGCCCAGCTTGTGGGATCTTAGTTCCTCAACCAGGGATCGAACCCAGGCCCCCTGCAGTGGAAGCATGGAGTCCTAACCACTGGACCACCGGGGAATTTCCTAAGGCTGTCTGTTTTAAAATGCTTTCCAGGGTGCCCCAGTTACCAACCTGCACTTACTTCTTACTGCTCAGAGCTGGGTCATAGGACTCATCTCATTCAGGGATCCCGTGTCTACATCATGGCAGGCAGTGGGCTAAGTACGGAAGATACAAGGACCAAAAGGATATAGCTTCTGTCCTCAAGAAGCTTCTGGAGGAGCTCCAGACATGTAAACAAGCAAAGAGTATTTGAGGAGGGCTGCTTGGATAGCCATGGTGCACAGGGACAGAGGACCGCCCTGGCCACTTCTAGCAGGGGGACCCTGGGGAGTGGCCAGCCAAGAGAAGATGGGGAGCTGAGACTTGGGTACCGACTTGGGGGACAGCTGGCCTGATGCAATCTGGGAATGGTACATCTTCTCACGCCTCTATGGGAACCATCCCAGTGCTGGGATGAAGCTGGCACGCCTGTAGGGCTGCACCGGTGGTTTCTGTCTGGCATACAATCTGATCAGTTGTGCCACACTGGGTTTTAAATATTTTTAATATCCCCCCTGGAAAGACCACGTAACTCTCAAGATGTTCAGGCGCTGAAGAGGACCACAGACAGAACTCCTGCCTTACATCCTGGACCAGCTCTCGCACAGCCCTCTTCCTCTCTCTCTCCGGGGTGTAGTGAGCCCCCCCTGTTTGCATGGCTCCCAGTCTTTTGTCCCCTAGAGCATTTCTTCTGGGCAGCCACATGCTGCCAGGTCGGCCACACATGCTTTGTCGGCAGCTGCCTGCACAGAGCACTGTAGTCTCCTTGGCAACCCAGGACAGGCCGGGTCACCCTTCCTTGCAGCAGTTCCAAAGCCCCCACTTCTGACCCCTGCAGGCACCCGCTACTCCATCCCACTCTTCTCTGGTTCTAGGACTCACAGGAAGACACCTCATGTACCTGCCCATGCTCCAGACCTATCTCTCCATCGCTCCCTCTTTCAAAACCGCACTGCTGGTGGCGGTCCTGCCACTCTGAGCCTCCGGGTCTTCTTCTGAAAAATGGGAATAACGAACCGCTGTGCCAGCTCAGAGGCTTCCTGTGAGGTCCAAAGGCGATAATGCGGGTAGACTGCAAACTGGGAAAGGCTGAAGAACGGCAGCTCACTACTGGGGCTAGGGGCTAGGGGCCGGGGGGCAGTGTGCCTGAGCTCAGGGGAGCAGGGCCTCTAGGACGCGATGCGTTATTCAGGCGGAGGGAGACTGGGAGAGGAGACCCCCCCCCCCAGCCGCGGATGGAGATCAGGGGGTGCGCGCCTTCAAAGCACATGTGTGGTCACCACACCTGATGGGCGTTCGCTCATCCTCTCCCCGCACCTCGTTTATACCAAACCCATGGGAAAGGCGGCTCGCGGCTCCTTGGGGAATGTGTCCCCGTTGACCGTCCCCACCCCATCCCCGGAAGCAATCCCAGCGATTTACGGGCCTCCCGAAGCCTGTGTCACTTCACTTTCACTGCCCGGATCACCAGAGGGGGGCGTTCCTAAAGACCCATTTCCCCTGCTCTGTGATGTCCAAGCAAAGCCCGGAGCTCTGAGCCAGGACCTGGCACTAGGTCCCACCCTGCGGAGCCCTCTCCAGCTTCTCTTTGCCCCTCCTCCACTCCCAGGTGCTGTCAGAGGCTCCCAGGAACCCCGGCCTTCTGGGTACCAGACCCTGTTTTTAACAGGGTTGTGTTAGGATCAGTGTCCCCGCAGGATTTGCAGGAAGTTCTGTTCTCCTCCGGAAATCGGCCAGTACATTCACCAGCTCGCCCACCTCCCATGCCCATCTGCAACTGAGCAGGCTACTTGGTGCAGGCCCTGGGGAGAGGTGAGTTGGATATGTGTCTGTCCCCAAGGCCGGATGTGAGGATCAGAAAGATGCAGGAGAAAGGCTCAACCCGCCATTGCTGGCTCTGAGGATGGAGGAGGGGACCAGAAGCCAAGGTATGTGGGCAGCCTCCAGAAGCTGGAAAAGGCAGAAAATCCCAGGGCCTTCCGAAGGGACACAGCCCTGCCACCACCTTGATTGTAGCCCAGAGAGGCTTCTGACCTCCCAAGCTGTAAGATGATAATACATCTTACAAAAGTCCCACACTCTGTTTACAGTCTTTGTATAAGGCGCTGAGGATCAGTTCCTCTGCAGACGGAGAGAACCATGTGAGTTATTCATTCTTACTTACTGCCTTGGTTCTCAGGAAACACAGTGTAAAATCGATGCTCTCTTAGCCTGGGTCTTTCACACATCTGCCTCTCTCTACTACATATTTATGCATTTATTGGGGTGCAGAGCCTTATTGAGCACTTACTGTATGCCTGGCACCATGCTAGATGCTGGGGATGCAAGGATAAAGGAGCCAAAATAAGATCCTGACCCTCCAAGAGCTCCCAGTTGTGTAAAAGACACCCCAAAGCAAGCAGTTATAAAAGGTCAACGGGAGGAGAGAGCGGTTAATCCGACTGGGGTGGAGGAGGGAGGTGATGGGCCAAGAGGGGGGTCAGACAAGGCTGCTGGGGGGAAGCAATGCTAGAAGGATGAACAGGTGGGTTTGCCACATAAAATACAGGATGCCGATTTCAATTTAAATTTCAGATATACAAGAAATAATGTATAGTGTAAGTATATCCCATGCAATATTTGGGATATACCTATACTAAAAAAATTTTTTTTCTTGTTCATCTGAAATTCAGATTTTACGGGGGTATCCTATATTTTCATTTGCTAAATCTGGGAAGTTTATGAGCTGGAGTTTGTACGAAGGTGAAGGAGGGTGTTACTGACAAAACAACATGTGTAAGAGGGAGGGACTTGAGGGACACTGGAGGGCAAGATCCTGATATTCTGCTGGAGTCTGGGCTTTTTCCTGTGGACAATCAAAAAGTCTGTGAGGGTTTTAATCAGAGAACCAGCCCATTAGAGATTTTAAAAAGTTATGTTAAAAATGTGTGTTTTAGTTCCTTCTTTTCTGGAAGGTGGTATATGAATTCTACAATGTATATATATCTATAAATAAGGTAGTATATTCATAAATGAATACAAATTGCCAAGCCCAGTCTGACAATGCCTCTTCTGGGGAGTGAGAGGGTGGGTCTATCTGAGCAGTGGGGCAGGCAGGGGCTGTGTGTCCGTGGCCTTGAGGTAGATTAGGGTGGGCACTGATGCTTGGGTGGGCTAGGGAGGAGAAATGACAGGGAGCAGAATTTCCCTTCAGGAAAGGAAGAACATTCTAATGAAGTTGCCTGAACCTGGTGGCTGTGTCCCCAAGAAGTGAAAGGGTCCAGTGGTGGTGGCTCGGTGCTCAGCCAGCCCCCATCAAGAATGGTGCAGAGGTTCGGGGACTTTCCTGGTGGCGCAGTGGTTAAGAATCCACCTGCCAATGCAGGGGACATGGGTTCGAGCCCTGGTCCGGGAAGATCCCACATGCGGCAGAGCAACTAAACCCGTGCACCACAAATACTGAGCCTGTGAGCCACAACTATTGAGCCTGCGCTCTGGAGCCCGCGAGCCACAGCTACTGAAGCCCGCGCGCCTAGAGCCCGTGCTCTGCAACAAGAGAAGCCACTGCAACGAGAAGCCCGCGCACCGCAACGAGGAGTAGCCCCCGCTCGCCGCAACTAGAGGAAGCCCGTGCGCAGCAGCGAAGACCCAGCACAGACATAGATAAATAAATAAATAAATTTATTTTTTTAAAAAAATGGTGCAGAGGTTCACCAATACTGTATTGGACACTTAAGAATGCATTTGGAGGGTAGCTCTTACGTTAGGTGTTCTTAGCACAGTAAAAAATGAATAAAAAGAAAGATGCAGAGGGGTGCTTGCCCGGGAGGAGGTGGGGCTGGACTATGCCTTTAACTCCAAATGTTTATGATTCTTCCCAGACATTCCCAACCCCAGACAGCAGGTCAGGCCAATTCTTGAGTCAGAGGGGATTGGGAACCTCCGGGCATTTGCACCTCCACAGAGGCGGAGCGGAAAAGAAGCTTGTCCAAGTGAGAACATTTCTGTGCTTTGTGGTGTCTTGTATGGAATGCCAGTTTAAACGTTGCAGACTGTAGAACACAGGACTGTGTGCCTCCCTGACACTGGATGTTGAGAATCCACATACTTTATTTCCTGAGGTAGCAGGGCAGGCATTAATAGCCCTGATTTACAGATGAGAACTCAGTGCAGAGAGTCAAGTGTGGGTCATCCGGCCTGTAAGGAGCAGAACTGGGGCCATACTCCGTATATCCTGGGTCAGAATGCAGTCCCATCACCACCCAGCCACAGGCAGGAGACCCTCCGCCCTGAACTCCCGCTCCAGGATGATGGAGAGGACGCTGAGTGTACCTCTGGAGAGTGTCATCAAAATCACTGATGATATGATAATGAAACAGAATGGGAGAAACCGGCCGGAAAGGTCCACCCCGCAACCCTCGTTTTTTTGGAAGAGGGCAGGAAGGAGCTCTGTGTGTCGGCACCGGGGAGGCCCCACAGTGACCCTGCGTGGCCTGACATTCAGCTTTGGGCGACCCGGGAGACTGAAGAATGCCTCCTTAAGCTGGGGCTATGAAGCAACAGGGAACACACTTCCACTTTTTTGAAACGAAAAACACAAGTTTAAAGGTGTATTTTGCCCCTGTTCATTCAAGGAGGAAAGATGTGCCTGGCTCACAACTCCCATACTGGAGACCCCTGGTTTCTGAGAGCTCTGTCATGTCAAGAGCATGTTTAAAGAACCTTTGTTCTAGAACTTTCTCCTCCACACACACACATTCTTGCCACTAGGGCAAGGGAGACTGGGCTTTGAAGTGCAAAGTTTTGACAATATGACAAAGCACACACACAAACCCAACAGCTGCATGCACCTCTAAAATATGAAGTCTTCAGGCTGTTCTGCCTGGTGCTGTTCTGGGGGAGGGGGAGGGGGAAGGAGGAGGAGAAAGAAGAAATTGTGTTTATTCTTAAAAAGCAGTAGGTCAACTTAGGGTAAATGTTCAGGTATCAAAAACAATAGCTAAAGTGTTTAAAATTTATTAGTTTAACAAACTTGCTAAATTATATTATTCAATTTAATGTAAAATTTATTAAATGATAGCTGTTCCACATATTTTTTAGAATTTATAATATTTGTACTGTTTCAGTAAATTTTCACCAGAGTTGTCTGCTCAGAGCTAATCATTTATTCAATTTTCCACTTACCCTCTGAATTTCTGGATTTAGAAATCATTACATCTCTTGTTATATGTGAGATGACCTTATAAAAATTAGTGCTAGCTTCCTCCTCAATTTCAAGAAAATCAAGACATTTTCTTTAAAAACATTTTAAAAGATTACCTGGGCAGTCATGCTCAGTGCAGTTCCAAACTCCACGGACACTGATTGGTGGTGGGCAGTCATTCTCCAAAATCCTAGGTGTGAGTTAAAGTCTGTCAGTGAGACTGAGACTTGAGCCTTTCCTTTCCAGCTGGGCCTTGAGAGGAGCCAGAAATGTACTGAGTTTAGGATTCTGGGGTCTTACACCCACACTCCCTGTATTTCTCAGGACAATCATGTCCCTGGCTTACCCCAAGAGGCCTCTCGCTAAGGCCATTTGCGGGTGATCAATGGGAAACAACCAGACCTAGGCTAGGCCCTCCCATGAACGGATTTGTGAGATTTACTCCTGACTCGAGACCCCCCCCCGCCCCAGGACTGGTGGAGGTGTAGTCACTTGGACTAGTTTCCAGAATTTTCATGGTGGGCAGACCCAAGTCCTCGCACCATTTGGGGAAACAGTGCAAACATGAGTGAGAGCTGGGCAAAGCCTGGATCCAGAGGTGACAGGATGTTATCTGCTAACACAACTCTTTGCAATGAGTGCGTAAACAGACACATTTGTCTTGGGACTGAGGGCCTGCCTGGAGGAGAGAAAAGGACCCCTACCAAACTGCATTTTTCTCTAACTGCCCCTTGAATTGAGTCACAGTTGCCTGGTTTCCTGAGGTCTATTCTCTGTCTGTGAGGAATGTCTTCCCCAGCTTCTGGGGCTGAGCATTACCAATTGTTTAGGGATTAACCCTTTGCCACCCAAAGTCTTGCTCTCCCGCCATCTCTTTGCCTCCACGCTGCCCCTCTTGTTTTCATGCACCTTTCATTAGCTTAGAAATGACAGAGAAGTTGACCATCGGCAGTTGCTTCCTGTGTGCACAGTGGAATCACCATCTCATTAGGGGCACCAGGGCTTTAAGAAAATAGCCTCGCTTCTTCAGAAACTCTAGTCGTTTGACTTGGAATCTGTCCATCAAGAAATTTGGTCTGCAGAATCCAAAGCAAGCTTCCCCAGAGCTTTACAAACAAGCTGGCCCAGCAAGGCAGCGCCTTCTCCGGTGTCTGCCTTGAGCTCGGAGCTCTGTGGCCATTTGCCACCTGGGGTGGTGCCACACTGCTCAGATGTGGTCTGCAGCATTCTTGGCCGCCCTCCACCCCACATTTCAGGACACAAGCAGTGTGGAGACCCAGTTAACCTCAGGAACTGCTGTTGCTGTCTTCTGCCCCTGGGGTCAGTCGTGGTCACACTTCAGATCCCTGAAGTTTGAGCCTCCCTCTCAGGGTCCCGTTTGAAACATACAAAGAATCCCCAGGAACTCTGAGGTGGCAGTGGCAGAGGGACTTCATTTCCCGGGGGGCTGGATGGGAAGGGTGGGTTGTTTCTGCTAAGACTTCCCTCTTGCCTCCTGCTTTAACGGAACCCTTGGTTTTTGACTTGAGGTTCCTGGGCCAGCTCTGAATGTAGCATGTGTGCCTGAGTGATGGACTTGATATTTACACAAGCCACGCTGATAAGTGCACATGTGTTTTTAATGTTTTGGCTTTCTAGACCACAAACATGTCAATGTGCATATGCATGCACACACAGACGTGCTCTTGGGCTGGGCCTTGAGTAGGGCTCTTTTTTTTCTTCTTCTTTTTCTTCTTTTAAACTGTTCTCCCAAAGTTAACACCTTTGTTAGCACCCTTTCCTGCCACACTGCCTCCGGGTTGTCGGAGGGCCATCATCCGGTTATCCCACCTGGAAAGGCGCTGCCTTTTTAAGCCAGCAAACAGCCCGACGACACCTTCGCCTGGCCCTTGCGGGAGCCGAGCCCCACGGGCTGGGGATTAAAAAGCAGACCTCCCTCGCCCCAGCCTTCCTGAGCCCCGGTCTGTCGGAAACGGCCCATCTTCGTCTGCAGCCACAGAGAACAACACCGAGGAGGTGGGCTGCTACGTAAAGTTAGGGAAAAGTGTTTAAAAAAAAAAAGTCTTGATTATCTCATGGACTTGCAAGTACTCTTAAGGTTCCTTACTTTCCTGCCATCCGACTCAAGTTAAAGCAGCATTAAACATCGTCTTTACCCACCGCACGCTTCTCTTCGTCCCCAGTCTCTCTTCCTTTTTTCTTTTTTTTTTTTTCTTCTTTTTCTCGTTTCCCCCCCCTTCTTCCTTCCTTTATTTATTTTTTGGTTTTGTTTTTTAAGGGGTGTTGACCTGCGCTGAGTTCTAGTGAGCCGACCCCTCCCGCCCGCGAGCCGATTGGCCGGCCACGCGGGTGACTGACGGGCGGGCCCGGAGCGCTCGCGGCGGCCGGCGCTGATTGGCCGGCGCGGCTCGGAGGGCTCGGCCGCGGGAGCGCCGGACACTCGGGTCCCGCCGCCTCGGGAGCCGGGCCGCACTAGGGCCGCGCGCTCGCCTCCCCGCGCGAGCTCCCCAGGGTCGCCCCGCCAGCGCCGGGCGCGGGTGCGGACGGCGCCTTTTGTGCCCAGGGGCTCCTGGAAGTTCGCGGCGGGACGCGCGCGGGGAGGCGGCCGAGGACGCCCCGCGTCGCAGGGGCCGGGGCGCCGAGCATGGGCGGCGGGCGCTGGGCCGCGGCGGGCGCGCTGCTGGCGCTGGCCGCCGGGCTCCTGGCCGCGGGCTCGGCCAGCGAGTACGACTACGTGAGCTTCCAGTCGGACGTCGGCGCGTACCAGAGCGGGCGCTTCTACACCAAGCCGCCGCAGTGCGTGGACATCCCGGTGGACCTGCGGCTGTGCCACACCGTGGGCTACAAGAGGATGGTGCTGCCCAACCTGCTGGAGCACGAGACCATGGCCGAGGTGAAGCAGCAGGCCAGCAGCTGGGTGCCCCTGCTCAACAAGAACTGCCACATCGGCACCCAGGTCTTCCTCTGCTCGCTCTTCGCGCCCGTCTGCCTGGACCGGCCCATCTACCCGTGCCGCTGGCTCTGCGAGGCCGTGCGAGACTCGTGCGAGCCCGTCATGCAGTTCTTCGGCTTCTACTGGCCCGAGATGCTCAAGTGCGACAAGTTCCCCGAGGGCGACGTCTGCATCGCCATGACCCCGCCCAACGCCACCGAGGCCTCCAAGCCCCAAGGTGAGGCGGGGGGGTCCCGGGGCTGTCCGCGCTGCGCCCCGGGACTGGGGACGTGCTCTCGGCCGTGCCCGACCGCCTTGAGAGCTAGCGGCCCTTCCGAGGTGGTGCCCGGCGGGGCGAGCCCCGCGCGCACCCGGTCCGGGTCCTGGAGCCGCTGTCCTGGGATCCAGTCTACGCTGAAACAAAGCCTTAGCTCTGGCTCCCAGGAGAGCTCTTCTGCCCCCCCCGAGGGAACCGAGTCCCTGTCGGAGTTTTGAACCCCCCAGACGGGATGCGCCGGGGGAAAAAAAAAACCAACCCAAACCCCAAATCTGGGAAGCTCAGAAAGGCCGAGCAAATGCTAAGGTGCAGCTTTGTTTATTTTCTTAGGTTTGAGGAGGATTTTTTTTTTCTTTTTTTTTTTTAAACGCTTTCCTTAGCTAGTTATTCAGCCAAGTAGGTCCAGGACTGGTGCAGAACTGGCCGAGAAAAAAAGTTTAGAAATTGCGAGGCTTTCTGTTTCTCTACCCCTTTCAGTTAACAGCTTCGGGAAGGTTTGGGCGGGGGCGGGATGGAAAGGCTCTTCTCCCTCATTCTTGCATACCCCCTGCTTCTCTCATTTACACAAATCCTCAGGTAATTAGAAAGATAAAATTGTCATTAGCTCATGGCTCAGCTCCCCTTGGGGAGCGAGGCTCCGCAGATTGGAGGCTTTCCTAACAGCCCCAGGGATGAGCCGGAGTTTCTTCTCTGAAACCCCTCCCCCTTAAAGGGCAGTTCTTGGTTGGGGGGGGGAGGAAAAACCATCCCGGGGAGGCAACAAAACAAGTTAACAAGCAAAGAAGCCAAAACAAAACCCCACAGAACAAACCAGCCAACGAAAACAACCCAGCACTGTGGCCTGACTTTTAGAGGAGTGAATGCAACCCCAAATTCTTCGGAAGCGGAGTTGCGGCTCACAGAGGTGGAGGTCGTCAGGGATGGGGAGCCGTACCCAGGGCGCTGAGCAGAGCGGCCCGCATCCCAGGGGCTTTTGAGGAACGGGTTTAGGGTGGGGGGGGAAACCTGCTGATTGCTGACTCAGCACATCTCCAAGGGATGCCAAAGCACAAATGTCCCCCGAGGGGCGTACTCCCCAGAGTGAGGCCGGGGTAGTCCCGGGAAAGGGCACCCCGAACTTTGAATGCCCTGGCTTATTCCAGGGAAGGAGGAGATGGCCCAGAGGGGCGGGTGTGGGGTGGCAGGTCTGGCGGGTGGGCAGGGTAGCGGCCCGCCTTCAGGGGCAAGGTCTGGGTCCCACTGCTCCCCCCATCCTGGGGAGCAGAGTTCACCTTCGGGGAGGCGCAGCCCTTTGAGAACGGGAGCTGAGCCGTTACCTGGAGCGGGCAAAGCGCGTTGTGTTCTGTCCGGGTGGAACCCACGGGATTTTCCTTCTCCCCGTCCTCACTGCCGGCGGGCAGACTAGCCCAGCCCTACCCCTGGAGGCCGCGGCCAGCTCTGCTGGGGCTGAGTCCACCCCCACAGTGTCCCTTTCTGGTACCATCAGCGACAGAACCCTTCTGAGGCGGAAGCCTTTCCGACGGGAAAGTAGGGGTGCTGGCTGGGCTGCCTACTTATGATACGTGCTGTCTTCTTGGAGCCTTTGACTCCTTGGCTGCTGTCCCACTTGGCTGCTCCCAAAGTCTGCCCTTTGTACCATCTCCTCTCCTCCCTCCATCCCAGGAGTGCTCAGGTAGTCACCGTCCTGAGACCGGCTGCACACAGAGAACAGTTACGACGGGACCAGTCCCGTGTGGGACTTGGGACCCGGTTCTCCCGCCGTGTTTTTGGTGACAGGCTCTGCGGGAGGCTCCGCTCCTGCCCAGGACTGCGGCCCCTCAGTGGGAGGGACCCCCTCTAGGAGTCAGTCCTCTGGGGCCGCGTGGCCATTGACTGTCAGCTGAGCCCAGAGGTGGGAGGGCTGTGTGTGTGTGCGCGTGTGCGTGTGTGCGCGTGTGCGTGGGCGTGCGTGTGTGTGTGTGTGTGTGTGTGTGTGTGTGCGCGCGTAGGGCAGGTGGAGACGGACCAAACTCCTGGTCCTCGTAACCTTACAGCTAGCTGGTGGCTCCAGAATCAGAACTGGTACTTTTGGAGGAGACCAAGTATACATGCCCTACTTTTATTCTTTATTTCTTTTTATTCTGTAAAATTAAAATGGAATTTTCGAGGCAGCAGCATATCTCTGCGTGCCGCAGGCTGCTTCCTGTTCACATACTTGGACAAGCACCGTTTGGGGGTATTGGGCAGGCCTTTGGGGCCGCATGTTATTAAAGATAAACTTGATAATGAGAATGAGTCAGAAGGCACTCCCCCACACCCCCAAAAGGCTGATGCCCAAGCTGCTTCAGCATCTGTTATGGGAGAGGAAAAAGTGTTTGTTTGTTTTCAGGAAAGTTATTTCTAAATCTTGCACTTGCATTAGACCTGTACATTCCCAGGCCGATAAATTGTCGTTCCTCCTCCCAGCCAGGTTTTACTGACTCAAGCTCTGCGAAGGAGCACATACTTTTAGTTTTATTTTGTTGTTGATGAGGCATGTTGTGCGTTAAAACAGCCTGGCTGTCTTAGTCACAGATTGCAGAGGCCACGGTGCGCTCATCCTTCCCGGGGGCCTTCCTTAGGGTCCCTTCCCCGTACTGAAGAGCTGGCCAGGGAAGACCTGCTGTGTGCTGTGTGGGGTGTGTGCCATGTGCATGTGTGTGCATTGATTTTTAAAAATCCACTTACTCTTGATTCCAGTGTTGGACTTTCCCCTCCCCTCCCTTAAATATTGATGAAACACAAAACCTTTTGGTTTTTGGTTCTTTTGCTTTAAACATTATTTTAAACACATCTTAAAACAGCCACTTAGTTCTGCCTCTCCGATGGATGACTGGGTGGATTTCTCCTGCTCGGGCCGCCTGCAGGGCCCCCCCAGCACAACCCAGAGGCGCCACAGATGAATGTCGCCCACACAATCTAGAGCTGCTCCTCAGTCGGCTATGGGAAAAGTCGAGGTGGGTGGGGGAAGGCCATGCGAACACACAGAGCCCACCCCAGCCAGCTCCTGCCCGCCTGGGAGACGCTGAGGGCCAAACGTAGCTGATGGGACTGAGAACAACGCCCCTGTGGTGTCCAGAGCCCGGGGCCGCCAGTCGGATCGGGGCACTCAGAGTGTCCAGACAAGGTGATGTGAGTGAGCAAGCGGGGACCCGGTGTTTGTATTTGGATAGTCCTGCCCTGCTAGTTGTTTGGTCAAGGTCACATTCACAGAACTTTGCAACATGATAACTTCCACTTAAAAAAAATAACCCAAACAAGGAAAGCCCCAAAGCACAGTCCACACTCCCGAAGTAGGTACCGCGGTCCTTCCCATATTGCGGGATTTCCTTTCCGTTTTTCTCCCCATGGAAGCAAGAACCATGATGCAAAATTCTGGGTGAGTTTTTCCCTTTTGTCAGAAACATGACCTCTGGAATCCAATCTTAAGTTCTGGCTGAAAAGCAAATTTCCAGCATCCGGGCCAAAAGATAGCCCCACGGTCTCCTGCTCGGGGTGTGGCTGTGGTTCTTGCTGCGGGACTCTGGATGGAGTGCGGCCCTGGGCACAGAGTAAAGGTGGGACAGGGATCTGTCAGTAAAGACTAAGGTGTACGGCCTCTGCTGCGCCTCGCAGGGACCCTGCTTGGAAGTGGGGGGGGGGGTCGCGCATCACCTCCCCGGCGCTGGGGACCCGCTGCGTCCTGGGGGCGGCACTGACCCCGGAGGGCTGTGCAGCTCCCTCCTCATCCACCGTGGGAGGCACTGCCTGTTTCTCTGAGCCACAGAAGTGCTCGAAGGTGAAGGAGATGCCGCCAGAGGAGCCACGAAGAGGGAGGGGGAGGAGGAGAATGAAGAGCCTGACTCGGAGCGAAGGTCACTCAGCGCCCCGTCCTCCCTGGGGGTGACTGGCCCCCCAGCGTGGCCGGGCATGGCCTCCAGTGCTGTGCCGAGGTGGAGGGCCCTTAGAACATGCTCGTGCTTTCCTCCATCATGGATAAAACTCCAAGTGGTCTGGTAGATGATGGAGGTGACGGTGGGATGGCGGCAGTGGTGACAAGCCGCCTTCCCTTCTGGCGATTGCACTGGGCCGCTCTCTCCCTGCCCTTCCACGGAGCCCCCTTACCTCCCAGGGGTCCCTCCAGCATCGGCAGCGTTTGGCTGGGAGGACCCGCTGGCCCTGGCCTCCGAGGCCTCCCCCTCCCCCGGGGCTCAGCTGCCCCCAGTGGCCCCCATGCCTGCAGCACACACATCTCCTCTTCAAAGCCCTTCACAGTGTGAAAACGCCTCCAGAGGGTCTCTCCCCTGTCCCGCCAAGTCCTTCCCTTTGGCAGCAGGGCTGGTGCCGTTCCCAGCCCCCACCAGCTGCTCCTGCTTCCCGCCCCCCGGCAGGAGCTCACTGCAATAGCCCTTCTGGGGAGGGGTGTTCAGGGCCTGCGGTTGGAGTTTGTGAGTCTGGCTGATTTTCTTTCTTGGCTCCTAGAGAGCTGGTCAGACGGATCGGCTGTCTTGTGGGGAGTTTGGGAACAGGAAGGGGGCAGGAATCGGAGGGGGGTATTTCAAGGAGAGGGGAGAAAGAACAGGGGACAAACGACTGGGGTAGAAGTGTTTGGTTACAAGTCAGCTTTTCCTAGGGACCCACCACATCCCATCAAGCCACGACTCATAGGACCTGCCCCATCCAGCCCCACATCGTGTTGGTTTTAATAGTTGTCCCATATTCAACAGCTCTAGTCCCCAAATTTTCAAGAAACTGCGCATCTGTTTTGGCCTCCAGGACTCGTCTTTTCTCAAGTTGCCCTATCAGAAATTCCAGAAGACCTTTCCTTTAACTCCTTTCAGCCTGGTCCCTGGGCTGATCTCGGCCCCAGGGGCGGATCCTCCCTGCGTTCCACCGCAGTCACGCAGCTCCTGTTCTCCCCTTGCCCTTCCTAGGCACGACGGTGTGTCCTCCCTGTGACAACGAGCTGAAATCTGAAGCCATAATCGAGCATCTCTGTGCCAGCGAGTTTGGTAAGAGCGTCCCTGGCCGCCTCCGGGAGGTTGGGCATCCCTGGTTCCTCCCGGTCCGCATCCCTGGTGCAGAGCCTGTTGGAGCATCTTTTTGGAGATGTGTATTCTCTCCCTCCATCCTCCCCAGATGGCTGCTCTTCTCAGGCAGATGGAAGACCAGATAGGGTGGGGAACCGGCCGGTTTTTATGAAAGTCAAACTTGGCTTCTGTTCTTCCGTGTGTGGGATCACTGGGCAGGTTTGGGGGGGGACCTTCTCGAGGAGTGGAGGGAGGCAGGCTTGGGGAGAGCTGTAGAGGAGCTGGGGGAAACCAGGCGGCTTGGGCTGGCCTCTCGGCACAACTCTTCTTCCATCTGCCCCTAGGTGTCAGCACCACTCTGCCCAGGATCTGGGAGGGGCGCATCCGTGTGCTTAGGGCATTGCCGGGGTGGGCGGGTAGTGGGTGCAGTGGCTCTCAGGTCCTTCCAGGCCAGGAAGCTGACAATCCCACAGTGAGGGGTTTTCCCTCCCTTCTTCGCTAATCACTCTGGGCTAAAAGGGAATTCTGAATCTGCACTTGCAGCCCTAGGAGAAGGGCTGGATGTGGCCCCGGGGGCTGATCTCAGGGAGCCTTTCAGGGACGGTCCCTGGTAGTCTGCCCCGCAGAAGACCGAGCTTCAGACACCTTGGGAGGCTGTCCTCTGGAAAAGTAGACGTGAACTGCATCCTTTTGAAGGGCCGACTCCCTCCAGCCTGCCTCTATTTTATATGGATGCTGAGAAGTGACTGCAGCCAGGCCTGCTTTGCCAAGGACAGGTTCTCACGATTCTGGCCGTTGTGTCCCCGAGGCTGGATTTCTTACAGAATTCCTCCCAGGGAAAGCATGATGGTAGGTAACGTGAGTCTTTATGTCCATCCAGGGCTACCTCCTCTGGGTTTTCACTAACCAAGCATAATAAAGTACGTGAAAGGGCCTCATGCTGGCGAAGTGCCGTGTTGGAGAGCTGCACACATGTATGTGTGCACATGTAAGCTGAAGGCAATGATACATGTGACAGGTGTAGTCTCAGGGTATTTGTCATTGTGACTGAAGGTGGGAATTGGCGAATTCTGACCCTCTGCCATGGAGAGCTTCTTGAGAATGCACATGTTTTTAGTGCCCTATTTCTGCATTAAGTATCTCTCCCTGCCTTCTTGGTTCTTGGTGAATGACCTCCGGGACGATTTCGTCTCCCAAGCATTCCACTGCTTGTGTTTGAGTCACATCCTTTGTTCTGGTTGCAATTTTAAATGAACTCAAATAAATTGTAGAGGGACCTGCAGCAATGTTCGCAAACTCTTGAGGACCCTTCCGTCTGGCGGCGGTGACACTTGCTTGTTGAGGCTCACACCCGTGCTCCATCGAGGGGAGCCCAACGCCCGGCGAGGCTGGCGGGTCTCCGCGGCAGAGTCTGCGCGGCCCCAGCCTGTCCGGGTCACAAGCTTTCCTTCCGCAAACGGCGCGAGATTCCTTCCCAAAGAGGCATTTGGGCATCGAGAAAAAGACCAGAAATAAAATCTCTCAGAAGTCCTGATGAGAAGCCTTTTGCTGCGTGATTGGGGGGGGGGGGGGGTGGCAGGAAGAATCTGCTCCGGTGTGGCTCATCCCGAAGCATCCTTCCTTGCGGGGGGCCGGGGGCAGTGTGGATAATACTCAGGGGCTGCCTTTACATTTCACTGACCCTCTTCCGATAGTGTAAATCACCGCACTCACTTTTAGAAGTCGACTCCCTGACGTTTCAGCAAATCCAGGGAATCGTATTAGAGCCCACTCTGAAAGGTAATATATTAGCTGATGTTTTACGTTCAGATGACTTCTCCCGGGACTGCGTGTGCGGAGGACGCGACTCAGATTCAGTGTGTCCAGTCATTGACTGAGCCACGCGTCCAGTCGGTCACTCAACATTTCTTGAGTGCAGAGCTCTGTGCTAGATACTGTGTTCTCAAATACGGACCTAGAATAGATGAAAATTTCATTAAAGAAATTTCTTCACCCCGACCAAACACGAACCGGTGATTTCCTGGAGAATCGTGGCGTCATAGAACTCACCGCCTGAAGGGGGCGCTGTGGAGACTCCAGGCGAAGGATGTTCGGCAGCCGTGAGAAGAGAATCTGCATCTTCCCGCTCAGATTCTCAGTAACCCACCAACCTACATTTGTTGGGGGCTTTAGTGGCAACTCGTTAAACTAGAGCCATTCGCTAGACATGGGCTGAAGAAGCAAACCTTGGGAAAGAATTTGACTGTAAAGGTTGACCTTTGGGTGAAGGGGAAAGGTCTGGAGGGGGCTGGGGTAACCCCCCTGGGGAGGGACATCCTCTCCCCGCGGCAGTGGCTCCCTGCCCCCTGCGTGCAGGCACCAGGGGTGTATCTTATTTTAATAACCAGTCAGGGCCTGGGCAATCTGATTAGCTGTTTGGGACTGTGTTCCTTTCGCCCGGAGATTATCTCCTTCTTGAGTTCCTAGAACTTTTGAATTCTCCTGGATCCTCCAGGTCATCCTATCAAGTCCACTTATTTCACAAATAAGGCGTCTGACTTGTCCCACTGGAGTTCTTTTAACTCGCTGTCACGCTGCGTTCCCCCCTTAAGAGAAGATGAACAGCCGCTGGGCTCCATCCTGGAGGCATTTATCTCCTCCGTGCTTGGGTGTCCTGGACGCCAGCCTTCTTTATCTGGATGCAGGAGAGACTTTTATGGGTTTTCTGTGTGTCATGGTCTCATAAGGCAGTAAATAGGATTTTTTTTTTCCTCTCTCTCTCTCTCTCTCTCTCTCTCTCTGCAGGGGCTGAGCTCAGCTCTGCCCTTCTCGGCACCCTGGAGAATGCAGCCTTGTTGAGAAACTTGCTTCCTAGCTCAGCTCATTTCAAGTAAGGGAGGTAGTCAGCCACGCTGATGGGATTCAGTTAAGAGACAAAGAAATGCAGCAGGGCAAGCTGACACACAGCAGAGAAGAAAAAGAATGCTTTACTCCCTACTCTAGGGATCAAACTTTGCTTTAAGCGGCCCTGACATTCCCTGTGGGAAGACATCAGGTTGTTGGAAGGCTCCCTGGGAGCTCCAGGAACAAGGGGTGCTTTCCTTCTGGGTCAGCATGCCCTCGCCCTCTCCTGCCAGTGCGTCCTTAGACCCCTGCTGCCCCCGTGGAGCTGGGCCTGCCCGGCCCATCACCGGCTCCCCGGGCGGCGCATTTTTTTTTTTAAATAAATTTATTTATTTATTTATTTTTGGCCGTGTTGGGTCTTCGTTGCTGTGCGCGGGCTTTCTCCTGGTTGCGGCCAGCGGGGACTACTCTTCTATGCGGTGCATGGGCTTTTCATTGCGGTGGCTTCTCTTGTTGCGGAGCACGGGCTCTAGGCGCACGGGCTCAGTAGTTGTGGCTCGCAGGCTCTAGAGCGCAGGCTCAGTAGTTGTGGCGCACGGGCTTAGTTGCTCTGCAGCATGTGGGATCTTTCCGGACCAGGGCTTGAACCCTTGTCCCCTGCATTGGCAGGCGGATTCTTAACCACTGCGCCGGGCGGTGCATTTTTAACCCTCTGGCAGGTCTGCTTGGTTCTCTCCACCCCTGCACTGTACCTCCTCAGTTCAGAGCACATATTACCACCCCCCCCCCCCACCAGCAGGGAAAAGCCTCAGTAGAAACACCTGTGGGCTGATGCTCAGGAATGCAGCTGGATCAGCCTGGATCAAGCACCAGATGTGCGACGGCCAAAAGTTAGATGGTGCAAAGTCTCTGGATTCAACATGGCGGCCAGGCTGCCTGCTGTGCTTCAGTGAGGACACCCGGCCCTGCTGCGTGTTTTCTCTCTGCTTTTCCTGCTCCATGACAACAGGGTGCTGCTGTTCTCCCTTCGACAGGTCCATATATTATCTGCAAGCTGCCACACTAATAATCCTGCTGTTAACAACTCAGCACCCATAACTGTCTTTCCTTCAGCTCAGCTTATCCCAGTGATGGGGGATCTGATTTATAATGGCTGTGAGGTTAGGATCCTGCCTCTGGCCACTCTCTCTAGCTTCTGGATCTGTAAACACCCTTAAGCTTTCCTGGTAGAAATGTGTGGAATAATATACTTCTGCTAAGACAGTTCAGAGCTTCCTCTTGTACTGGCTTCTCCTTTTTTTTTTTTTTTTTTTTTGAGAGTTCAGGTGGCCACTTCTTTAGCCCAGTATTTTCTGGTTGTGGAAAAAGATTTCTTGGCCCCCAGAAATTCTCCTTGCCTTCTGGAAGCATTTTTTTTCTCCATTTATATGTTTCCTCATAAAGAGTAAAACTGTACATTGCAACGCTAAACTGAGTCAAAAAGGAAAGAGAAAAAAAATTGGCTCTCACCATTAGTGTTTGGGAGTATTTCCTAGAAGAAACATTCTCGCGGTTTCTGGACCTTCACTAATTTGTTCTCACTCTGGCTCACTCTGCTTTCAAGGTGTTTTGGCTGGGCTGCTGTTTGGAGGTGCATTGTTTGATTTCTTGCAAAAAGGAGGCTCAGTGTTTCCAAACTAAACCTTGGGTTTCCTCCCACAGAGGAGGAGATGGTAGCTGCCAGCACAGTAATTGCAACATCTGTAAGCTGCTGGAGAGCACGATCTGTCTCTGATACCATATTTTACCTAACGTTAAGGCACCCATTGATTGCGAGATGCACCATCCATCGTGTGAGATGCCCCGCCCACAGAGAAAACTTACTTCACATTAAAATGTGAAGAGAATCTGTGTCTTAGAATGAACAAAACAAGGCCTGTGTGTAGTTCAGTCGTCCTTGGTATGGTGTCTTATCCGTGGTAGGCATAAAATAAAAGTTCATTGGACGTGTGTGTGAATGACAGGGCATGGTAGGGAGATGGAAATTGGCCTTTTTTTTTTTTTTTTTGAGTGGTTTAATTTCCAGTTTATTTTCTGTTAAAGTAACTACAACCTGGTTTTATGTTGTATCATCTTAAAATTCACAAAGGTGAATAATATAGGAATTTTTGAATCCAAAAATATTATAATAGAAAGTACACATCTGAGAACAAATCCCAGGTTTTCTACAGTGTGCATGGAAATGCCTTTCCTTAATGTTCACAATTGTTAAATGGGAACAAGTACATTTATCTCACAAGATTGGGTTGTATTTAAGTGAGAAAAACAATGTAAAAATTATTTAATCTTAAAATGTTCCCAGATGACTAGAAATTGGGATAATTTAGACTTACTTTTTAACTTATTGTATGGGTAGCCTTTTTTTGACCTAACCATTGTATATCCTCTTTTTTCACTATTATTCCATTCCACTAGTACTTATGGAAAACTGGTGAATAGACAAAGGATATTATTCTGGCAGTAGATGCACCTTGTAGGCAAAAAGTAACAGAGCATTGGTTTTATTTTGTTTTCCAGTTTTCTTTCTTTTTTTTTTTTAAATGAAGTATAGTTGATTTACAATGTTGTGTTAATTTTGGCTGTACAGCAAAATGATTCAGTTATATATATACATTTTTTTAATATTCTCTTCCATTATGGTTTATTATAGGATATTAAATATAGCTCTCTGTGCTATACAGTAGGACCTTGTTGTTTATGGCCTTCCTTTTTTATAAAAGGAGAAAACTTCTTTCCAAACGAGTATGTGCAACTTGTTTATTAAATTCGAGGGAAACTGCATCCCTGTTTTGGGTGACTGAGTGTATATATTAAAAAATTAAAAAAAAAAGCCCTAATATCTAGAAATCTAGTTCAGTCGAAGTAAAATTAAATAGACATGGAAGAAGGAACTGTAATCCCGGGGTGGAGTTGGTAGGCTGAAAACAACTGGTTTTTATTGTCACTGAAGGTCTCTAAAATACACAGCCCATCCACAGATCTGGAAATAGTTGGAAGGAGCCGTATGGCATTTCACATTCAGGGAAACACGGGGTCAGAGCTTTAAGTGCCCTGGAAATGCCACTCCCAGCTCGTGGCCTGTGGCCCATCCTGCATCCTTCGCCCGTGATGGGGGTGGCTTGTTCCGTGCAGAGATCACTGCTGAACCCTTGAGGGCCTTTGAAGCCCTCCAATGGGCTGGGTGGGTCATGGTGGCGATTCCACGGCTTCCCAGTGGAGAGCTGGGGGCCTGGCTAGGGGGGAATCAAGCCCCGGGCAGTTTGGGCTGAGATTCCATGGGGACCACTCTGCACTCTGAAGCCATGTTGAGGCACCGCGAGGAAAAGCTGGGAAAAGAGCCAAATTTCCCCCTGTGGTGAGCACTCTGCACATTTAATTCTCTCTTGGCTGTACCTGGCAGGAAGATTCTTAGATAAGGCAAATGTCAATAGCAACACTTTTCTTTAGCATATTTGGCCCTGAGAAAGTATATTGAACTGAGAAAGGACCCAGAAACCCAGGATCCTCGGGTGGAGGCGGCACCCCTGGAGCTGAGTTCATTTCTCCCTCTGCCCCTATACATATGCCGGGCAACACTGGGAAATCTCAGAACCTCTCCAGGCCTCAGTTTCCCCGCGAGGTGACACTAATACCCAGCATCGGTTTCGGTGGAGCAGATGAGCCGGTGTAAGGAACCCAGCCCTGGGCCCCGCACACCCGCTGGACTCGCTAGCTGTTCATCCCGGGGGTCTGGGAAAGCACGGGGTGGCCCAGCCCTCTGTCCCCAGCAGACGAGGCCGCCCTTCACTAAAGGAGCAGGGTGTGCAGCTCCAAGGCTCTCGGTTGGCACCTCTCCCGAGCCGAATCCTGTTTCCAGCCCTTCCCTGTCTCACATCCTGCTGGAGTCGTTGCTTTCTTTGACCCAAGACACGTAGTGGGGGGAATTGTGACTGCTCCCTCTTTGTCGATGAGTCCAGCTCCGAAGAGGTTATTCCTTGGGACGGTCAGTTGCCAGACCGCGGGGTTTGGGTGCCCTTTGACGCACCCTCCAACCTGCCATCCCGTGATTCTCCTGTTGAGTGGCCCCGCCTCACTGCCTTCCCTTCCTTTTTAAAAAAAACTTATTGTGATGAAATATACATGACATAAGATGTACCCTTTTAATCCTTTTTAGGTGTACAGCTCAGTGACATTAAGCGCATTCACACTGTTGTGCCGCCATCGGCACCATCCATCTTTGGATATTTTTCTCCATCCCAAACTGAAACCCTGTACCCAAACGCTAACTGCCCTTCTCCCTCCCCCCCGGTCCCAGGAACTCCCACTGTACGCTCTGTCTCTAAGGCTTTGACTATTCCAGGTACCGCGTGTAAGTGGAAGCCTGCACTGTTTGTCCTTTTGTGTCTGGCTTATTTCACTTAGCATCATGTCCTCCTTATCATTTGATGTGTATATAAACGGTCATGGAGAAGGGGAGCCAAGGGAAGGATTTACCCTCAAGTTCACCTCTGTTCCCTGGAGCCTTTCTGGGGGTGGGTGGAGAAGGAGGGGGGTAGAGGATGAGCTGAGACAAGGGGGGCTGCTCGCCCATTTCTTTGGGTGCTGCCTTGCTCCTCCGTACCCCTTTGTCATTCTGAAGATCTGCCGAGCTGGATGGGACCTCAAAGATCAGCCAGTCCAGGGCGCTCAGCTTACAGATGGAGGAAAATAAGACTCAGATAAAGGAGTTCGTCATCAGATTGCCCAAGGCCACTCTGTGCCTCGCATCCCTTACCGTTTTTGTTCCCAGAAGCTCTTAGCTGGGTAGCCAGTCTGGATTGCACACCCTTCCTCCTTCGTGTCCCCTCATGCCCATCACGTTCCCATCCTGCCAGGAATGGGAGAGGAATCTCTCTGGGAAGGGGCACTGGGTGCTCTCAGAGTTTGCCGGGTATAAATGGACTGATGTCTGTGCCTGACACAGGGAAAGAGCTTGGCGATCATTGGTTTCTTTGTGAAGAGGCAGGCGGTGCTGTTGAATAGAAAGAACATAGGCTTCAGGCCAGACAGACTTGGATGAAGTCCCATCCTTATAAGCTGAGCAACCACGAGAAAGTCTCTTAACCTCTCTGAGCCTGTCTCTATCACCTGTGGATGGTGATTCCTGTGTGACTGTGTTGGGAGGAGAACTGGGTCAGTCAAGCATGTTCAGTTCCTGGAACATGGTGCCTGCTCCAGCCATAACCATTATTATCTCTTCTTATTGGAAAGAATTGTTTCAGGATGGAAATTGGCCTCAGTAGGAGGATTCAAGCACTAATAAAACCAGCTTGCTTGGCACAAAATGTTAGGAAATGGAATGGAATGTCCTGATGAATTTCTGGTTAGTAGAGGATTAAACTGGAGAAATCTTTTACAAACCCCACTGGGGAAAACTTTAAAAGGTTGATGCGGCTTCAAGGTGCTGAAGTTCACAAAACCAAAACCAAACCAAAACCAAACAAAAAGCAACCCTATAAATACTAGAAGTTAGACAGTCCGGGCTTTAGTGAAATGACACCCTAAAGTCACTGTGAAAACTGGAAGTCATCGGACAATGATGACCGCAGATTATGTAGAGCTTGGATTGAGTATTTGCTAATTCTAGGACACGCCCACTGAACTTTGTTCTTTTGTTTTTGAGTGATTTTTAGAAATCTTATTCTTTTTTTTTTTTTTTTTTTAAAACACAAATTCATTAATTCAGACAATTCAATAATTCTTTACAGTCTGATTCATGGAAGGTTAGGGCAAGGCAGGATTTTATTTATTTATTCATTTTTGGCTGTGCTGGGTCTTCGGTTCGTGCGAGGGCTTCCTCTAGCTGCGGCAAGCGGGGGCCACTCCCCATCGCGGTGCGGGGACCGCTCTTCATCGCGGTGCGCGGGCCTTTCACCATCGCGGCCCCTCCCGTTGCGGGGCACAGGCTCCAGACGCGCAGGCTCAGCAGTCGTGGCTCCCGGGCCCAGCCGCTCCGTGGCATGTGGGATCCTCCCAGACCAGGGCTCGAACCCGTGTCCCCCGCATTAGCAGGCAGACTCTCAACCACTGCGCCACCAGGGAAGCCCAGAAATCTTATTCTTGATATGAGTTTTTCTGCTCATAATTTATTGGGTCTAAGAGAGACCTTAGAGTCCTCCGTGTTGTCCCCTTTTCCCAAGCACTGTCTCTGGGGCAGTTTTCACGTTTTTTCCAGCAGCTGTGATATTTGTGATATGCACGCCCGTGAGCCAAAGAAATAGGCCATATTCAGAAGCAAGTGAGCATTTAAGTATTGGCAGATTTCTTCCAGTTTTTCAGGAATGAGCCAGAAGCTCCAATCTGTATTTATTTTTCAAAGGAGAGCAAATGGCCAAAGAGATGTCAGGCCTTCGCCCTGCCCCAGCCTGCTTGGAGCAGCCAATTAAACATGCATTAGCTTTGGAAGGCTTCTCAAAGCCCTATAGATTGCACTTGAAATCTTTGTTTAGTCTTTCAGGAACACTGTCACATGGATGATTTATCAAAGAAAGTTGTTTATCTGGCAGTAAAATAAACTCCGGGCCTGTTCAGACGAAGATTTCCCGTGAATTTCTACCAAGGTAAACACTGGTAACTGGCAGATTGCAAATTCTGTGTGAAAGCCAGACGCATACAATAAATATTTGAGCTACAGATTTGCTGTGTCAGAGGCCCGGCCTGTCACCAGCACTGTCACTCCTGCCGTGCCCCGGAGGACCTGGCCCTGCAGCCGGGCCGGTGGGCTGCCAGGCCCAAGGACTGGCAGGGCCCCTGTGTGCCGGAGCTGCCCCTGCTGCGTGGGCCTCTCTGGGCTCGAGTGCCACTTAGTGTGGCACCGGGAGCTTCCTGGTTCAGAGGGGGCAAGCCTCAGTCCGGCTTCCCTCTGCATCACACCGACAGCCCGTCCAGAAGTGGCCACCTTAGTTTTCTTTGCAAATAGACATTTGTTGAAGCAAATTGGCAGGAGGCTGGGGCGTGTTGAATGATTTGGGAGCCGGGGCCGGGGCACGGTGGTCGGGGGTGAAATCACCTTGAAGATTCTGCTGAGCTTGAAGGATGGGGGCAGAGGGCTGAGATGCTTTCCCAGGGTCTCTGGCTCTGCTCGTTGGGGGTTGTGAGAGCTCCATTTAGGAATAAAGGGGGCAGATCCAGCCCTGTGAGGGCGGCACAGGCACGTGTGCCCAGGACCTGTCTGAGTCAGGGAGGGAATGAACGGATGAATGGTGATGATGGAATGAGAGGAAACAGAGCCTTCTAGGTCTTTCTGAGGGAGACAGTGCAGCGGCTATTTATAGCGACTTTTCAGGGAGGGGCTGCTGAGTTCTATACTGCTTGTTCTCAGACAGCCCTGGAGTCTGGAGCTTCTGGATCACCCTGGCCTTGGGGTCCTCATGGAAGGCTGAGTTTGAAGGTGTTTGTGGGTACCACCTGTTACTTAGGCACCATCCTGGGTCCTGCTCATCCTGATTTCCTTGGTGGGTCAGGGAGGGGAAGCAAGGACCCTAGAAGAGATGATGTCACCTGCGAGGGCTTTGGGGGTTGGGGTCAGGGCTCACGTTTGAGGATTGAGAGGAAATGGTGTTGGTCTTTCACGGCTGGAGGAGCCGCGGGTGTGTAAGGCCCGGCCGTCCTGACAGCTCCTTAGGAATTTATGTGCGGGTAATGGATGCTTACTGGCCTGTGGGTATTTAGGGGAATAAAGGCGTATTTCTTTAGGGCAGGAATTAAGGGAAATCCTTTACAACAGATTCTGAAAGGCTGTCTGTGAGTTGGAAAGAGATGCCAGAATAGTACTTTGGCAGAGGGGAAAAATTAGGAACCAGCTTCCCTAAATGATGCTCTCTCTCATTCAGGCAGGATAACCAGAGGGGTTTTCTCTCTCCTGTTTTCTCCGGCCCTTCCGTCAGCATCTTCCCTGGGACGTTTCCTTCTGGGAGTTCCTCAGACGTGTTCTCTGCTCTTTGTGAGCCCTTTGAAAATGAGTTCACACTGGTGTGTCTTTCACTGCAAATCCAACTGGCTTCTGGAGACGGCTTTAGGGCTGAAGGAAGTCCCTACCTCCGTGGCTATGGCCGCAGAGCTAGAATCGGGGCCTGGGATAAGCACGTGAAACCCTTCAGGCTCCACTGGGGCCTCTTGGACCCAGGTCTGTGTCTGTGGCAGGGACGGCCTGTGTTCCTTCCTGTGGTCTCAGCTCCCCATCAGGTCCTGAACAGATCTGAGGACCTGGAGGATGAGGCAGGCCGGAGCCAGGCTTGTCAGTCCCTGTTCTCTTGCTTTAGTGCCGGGTTCCAACTCTCAGGCCTGTAGGAGGGCAGGGTCTCCTGCGGGGGCTGGATACATCCAGGGCGGCTCCCTAGAGGAGGTGAAGGTTAATGGAGAAAGTCAAGGAAGGCATCCTGGTGTCAGGAGGTGAGGGCTGGGAAAGGAGTTAAGACTCGAAACAAATAGTACTTTAAAAAAAAATTTTTTTTTTAATTTATTTTATTGAAGTATAGTTGATTTACAATGTTGTGTTAATTTCTGCTGTATAGCAAAGCGACTCAGTTGTACATATATATACGTTCTTTTTCATATTCTTTTCCAGTATGGTTTATCATAGGATATTGAATACAGTTCCCTGTGCTATACAGTAGGACCTTGCTGTTTATCCATTCTGTACATAATAGTTTGCATCTGCTAATCCCAAACTCCCACTCCATCCTTCCCCTACCCCGTCCCCCTTGGCAATGACAAGTCTGTTCTCTGTGTCTGTGAGTCTGTTTCTGTTTCATGGATACGTTCATTTGTGTCATATTTTAGATTCCACGTATAAGCGAGATCATATGGTATCAAATAGTACTTCTTAAATTGACAAAACCCGATTTGGGTAAATCAGCACAGGTAGAGAAGGTCATCTGTTGGTTCTGGCAGCTGACTCGGCGTCCTGTTGGGACTCGCTTCGGCCGAAACCCGGGGACTCAAGGGCTGAGTTGAGGTGTGAGGAAGGAGGTGGTCTTTCTGATTCCAGCTTCCCCGCTGGTAGGATGCTGGGGCCCCAGAGGGTGCAGCAGCTGGAGTGAGCAGGTGTGTTACAGGGGTGACCCAACCAGCACGGCTGTGGGTCCGAGGCAGGGATCCTGCTGGCGGGGCGGGGCTGCAGGAGGAGTGTGGGTGTGGCAGTCTGCTCTGGGCGACTGAGCCTACGAAGACAGCCTCTAACTTCCTGTCACCTACAGCGGCTTCCACGAAAGGGAGGGGGCTGACTATAGAGAGAGTCACGGCCTGGCCTTTGTTCTGAGATGCGGAGGCTCAGATGCCCGCAGCGTGCCAGGTGCCAGCGAGCACCCAGCCTCTAGGGTGACAGCTCCTTTACTCTTGACATGCATTCGTTTAAAAACAGGCATATGACGTGTGCGTGTGTTTTCTTTTGAAAAGTCTAACCATCGCAGAAGGTGGGCAGTCTTGCACAGATTTGATCCTACAGACGATTGTTGGGCTTCTGCTGAGGACACGGCCCTGCTTATACTTTTAAGCTACGTATGCTGACTTTGGGATCGACAGACATCCAGAGGCAGGAGTGTTCGTATTGTTTCTTCCTAGAGCCTGGGAGGAGGGGAGTCCCCACGGTCAAAGCCAAAGAGCGCGGCTGTCTCCTCTCTGCAGGTGCTCTGCCCTTGGCGAGGAAGGTCAGACCTCAGGCAGAAGATAGCTTTCACCTGTGCACATCAGGGGAGCTTTTTAGTAAGGGCAGTTCCATCCATCCTTTTGTGTGCAGCCTTTCAAACTGCATTCTCAGGGAGAAGGCCTGCACTGAGCTGCCTTGAGGAGGCGAGCGGCCCACGTTATCAGGCCTCCATCCAAACGTGGTGGAGGTGGAGGCGGGGGTGGGGTGTTCGGGGGGCGGGGTGTCTCTAGGTGACCTCATAGGAGGACCAGGGCACCTCACGCTCCCTCTTCCTGGAGCCAGCTTGAGGCCAAAGCTTCATGTGGGGGCTTCCCCATGGGGCTTCTGTTCTGCCCCTCGGGACCTGGCACCCACCAGTTCTGTGCCAGTCCATATGGTGTTCCCTGCCCTTGAGAGGGCAGTGAGTGGTTGACCCAGTCCTGCGTTTGCGTTAGAGATGTCATAAATGCCGGCGGAATTGAAGGCTGTACCACGTGCAGACTCAGGAGCAGTGAGTGCGCACGACAGTGGTCGTGCAGGATGACCGGGGTGTGCTTCCTACCTTCAGAAGGCTTACCATCTGGAGGGGACAGAGGGGAGAAAACAGGCAAGTATAAGATCACGTCATCAACGCTGAAATCCCTGTAACAGGTGAGCACAGGGGCCATGGGAGCGCAGGCAAGGGAGCAGGTCTTCCCGGGGAGGGGGCGGGACAGCTGCAGACAGGAGGTGCTGTCCACTGAACGATTGGTTGGAGCTTCTCACCAAAAAGATGGACATAGGAAGCATAGGAAGCATATTCTAAGTGGTGGACCCCTCAGAGACCAGGACACATAGGCATGACGCCATCTGTATATGGGGGAGTGGTGATTCTCTTTGTGGACGGCTTATAAGGCGTATGGGGGCGGGTATCTAGAAGTGAGATTGACAGCGTAGGCCAAAGTCAGCTCAGGGCCTTGAATGCCATGCTGAAGAAAGGAACATTTGTCTTGTTGGCAATGAGGGGCGTCAGGAGCCTATTTTAAAGTGAAGGGCTTGGGTGGAGAGCGGAGAGAGGAGGGGGAGGGGGAGGAGGGGGAGGGGGAGGAGGAAGGGAGAGGAGGAGGAGGGAGAGGAGGAGGAGGGAGAGGAGGGGAGGAGAAGGAGAGGGGAGGAGGAGGGAGAGGAGGGAGAGGAGGTGGGAAGGGGAGGAAGAGGAGAGGGAGGGGATGAGGGGAGGGGGAGGAGGAGGAGGAAGAGGGGGAGGAGGGGAGAAGAGGAAGGGGAGGAGGGGCTGGGGTAGGGCGAGGATGAAGGGGGGGAGGAAGAGGGAGAGGAGAGGAGAAGAAGGAGGAGGGAGAGGAGAGGGAGGAGGGGCTGGGGGAGGGGGAGGAAGAGGGGAGAGGGAGGGGCTGGGGGAGGGGGAGGAAGAGGGGAGAGGGAGGAGGGGAAGAGGAGGGAGAAGAGAGGGAGGAGGGGGGAGGAGGGGCTGGGGGAGGGGGAGGAAGAGGAGAGGGAGGGGCTGGGGGAGGGGGAGGAGGAGGGGAGAGGGAGGAGGGGGAGAGGAGGGGGGGAGGAAGAGGGGAAGGAGGAAGACTGAAGGAGGAAGTGGTCATTCATCCAAAGCGATATTGTGCAGAGCCTCAGGTGTCGGGTGAGAGGTTTGGGGCACGAGGGCCTGTGGGCTCAGGGCAGCGCTGGCCGGTGCCAGGCCACCCACTGGAAGGCGCCGCTGTCGGCCGCTCTGATGCGGTCTGCACGTGGCTCGGGCAGCCGGGCAGGCCATCTGCTGCGGTCAGGGCCCCGGGAGACCTCCGTTGGGGCGCGTGGAGCAGGAGCCCGAGAGTGTCATCAGCCCACACGCGGGTCACCGCAGAGCCGGTCGTTCCCGAGAGCGGAGGTCGGAGGTCGTTAGGAGCCGTCGTAAACTCCTGACTTGCTCTCGAGACCTCGTTAGCGGGCGGGCGGGCAGCGCGCTCGGCGCCTGTGGACCCAGGCCTGTGATGGTGGGGCTGAGTCAACCCAGGGGCCTGGGGCCTCCTGGAGGGGGAGGCAAGAGGGGCTGCGGCCACAGGGGGCGGGGGCGGGGGCGGGGGAGGCCTCGGCTGGGGTGCGAGTGCGGTTTGTGTGTGTGGGTAGGTCTGAGCGCGCTGATCTGTGCACAGCGTGTCTGCCTGGTGAGCGTGAGTGCCAGTCACCCCTCCGGGGGCTGAGTCTCCACGGCCGAGGTCAGGGGCCTCCTCCTTTCCCCGTCGCTCCAGAGAGAGGCCTTACAGAACCCGCCGCCGATTCCCCAGACTCGGGAAGGCTCTGGAGCCTGGCAGGGATTTCTGGGCAGCGGGCATGCCCAGGGCCATCTCTGCGGGTCGGCGAGCCCTCCTCCAGTCCCTGTGTTTTGTTTATTCCTCCAGATGCCAACCAGGCCGATTTTGTTAGGTTTCAGTGTTTGCAGCAAGTCCATTTAGAACTGCTGCTTCTCTGGGCGACAGCCACCTCCTCGGCAGATTCCAGCGGTTCGCAGGGATTGTTGTGAAGGGCACGGTGTAATCCCTGGGATATAAAAAGTCCATCCGGAGGAACAGGCATGGCCTGAGGTGTCATACAGGCCTGAGTTCAAGGCCTGGTCCCACCACCTACTGTGTCAGCTTGGGCAAGCCGCTTCACTGCTCCGTGACTCAGTTTACCCACCTGTACACAAAACGCAACAATAAAACAAACTTAAAAACTTCTGTGCAAGGAGATAAAGTGGGATGTGACAGACAATCGCCCCAATCCTGGAGTCCTGCGATGTGACCCAGCACTGCCACTCGGCCAGTCAGTGACGTCTCTGAGCCTGTTTCCTTAAGCAAGTTGAAGGGGTCACCCTGGGTGACCTCTAAGGCTCCTTCCAGCTCTGAAATCTTATGGTTTTGTTCCGCAAAACTCTGTGACTTGGTTTCTTGATAAATATCTTTCCTGGCACCTCCCTGCTTGCCGGGGACCTGGGTCTCCATCTCGGGCGCGTGTGGAAGAGCTGAGAAGTGAGTGGGAGGCCGTCGCGGAGGAGCTGGGTTGGGGTGCAGCTGTGGGACCCCCAGCCTGGGAGCGGCACTGGTCCACGGCAGGTCCGCATCCCCTGATGGGGCCTGGCTGGCTGCTGGGCGCCCCGACCTCAGCCCCTCTCCTGGACGTGTTCCCCCGCACTTCCTCAGAAACCCAGGGACAGTGGGGACCCTCTCCACCTGTGCGGGGAAGATAACCTGATGGGAGACCAGTTTGCAGGCACGGTGCGGGTGATTTCCAAGGAGGACTTTCCAAGCCTCAGAACCGATTTTCAATTCCAGCCCCACGATTTATCAGCCACGAGACTCTGGCCAACTCCAGTTCTCTGGGCCTCAGCTTTCTCACCTGCCAAATCGGGATAATTGTGTATACTTCTCAGAACTGGTGGGTAGACCCCATGAGATTGTACCGATGTGTCCTGGAAAGGACACACTGCAAATCCACCCCGAGCCTGTGACCTTGGCCGCGGTCCCACGTGCCATCTTACAGTTCTGCTGGGCAACCCCGCATGGCCGCTCTTCCCTAGAGCATTTCTAACCTAAGCCACACACTTGGCTTTCCTTAAGAAAGAAAAAATAAAATGAATGCATTTTACAGATAGACCAGATCTGAACCAGGATACTTAACGGTGATGCTTTTCTCAGAGGAGCTTGAAAGTAATTTTAGAGGCTATTAAAATACACGCTGGGGCTTCCCTGGTGGCGCAGTGGTTGAGAGTCTGCCTGCCGGTGCAGGGGACACGGGTTCGAGCCCTGGTCTGGGAGGATCCCACATGCCGCGGAGCAGCTGGGCCCGTGAGCCACAATTACTGAGCCTGCGCGTCTGGAGCCTGTGCTCCGCAACAAGAGAGGCCGCGATAGTGAGAGGCCCGCGCACCGCGATGAAGAGTGGCCCCCACTTGCTGCAACTAGAGAAAGCCCTCACACAGAAACAAAGACCCAACACAGCCATAAATAAATAAATGGATGAATGAAATTAAAAAAAAAAAAAAAAAATACACGCTGTTTTCACCCCCCAGACATCTCTGGGTTCACAAGGGGAGCAAATCTTACCTGAAGACTAAAGTTCAAAGCATCAGGTGGAGAGGACACTCAGAACGTCTGGGACTGAGACTTTGCGTCAGTCTTGTCCCCGAGAGGGGCCAGCGGCCATGGCAAGCCGGGTGCAGACAGGGCCCATCTGGGAGCCTCTGTCCCTCAGTGGCAAGTGACCCGGGGCTTTTACTGACACCCTGTGCACTGGTCCTCTGCCCTGATGCCGGCGTGTGGAATGCGCACTCAGCATCCCTTTGGCCCGTGGTAGCCAGTGGTGGATACTTTGTGCGGGCAGCGGCTGAGAAGTGTCAGCGGGCAGGCCGTGGGCAGCACCCCTGGGTGCTACAGGGTCAAAGTTGGGTGTTTCCCGCTTTCTCTGGGGCCTGGTGATTCTCTTCCCACTTCCTCCTTCAAACGACAAGGCTGTTTGCCTCTCCGGACCACAAGGGCCAGGAGGACAGTGGTTGAGAGAGCTGGGACTGGCTCATCCAGCCAAGGGAAATCGTGTGCTGTGTAGCTCAGGTAGAACCTGGCTTGCTGAGGAAACAAAACCTTGACCAACAAGGTGATGGGGTCCCCCCTCCCCAGGGAGCTGTTCACAGGTGGGATGGCCTCTTGCCTGCGAACCCGAGAGGCCTGCATCTGGCAGGAAGCAGGAGGATGACTTCTCCGGTCCTTCCAGCCCCACAGAGTCCGTGATCCGCAGGGCACCTGCTGGCGGCACTCCTGCTGGTGGCTTCCCCAGGAAGGTGGCTGTGTCGGAGGGCGAACCTTCCTTCTCAGGAGGACGTCGGCTGATTTTCCGGAGGAAGGTGGAGGGACAGCCTGGGGCCTGGTCGAGTCACCCAGCAACCTGGGATGCCAGCCTCGAGTCCCCGCCCTCACGCGTAGACCCTTCAGGAGGGAAGGGCCGGCTCCGGTGCGCACAGTAGAACCTCGAAGGTGGTCCGAGTTGCGTGTCTTTGTGGCGAAGACCAGATGGCTTGGAGCTCCTGACTCCCGGGGACCGGTCCTCCGGTTGCCAGGGAGGAGGCCGACAGACCTGGAATGAAGTGCAGGCCCGGACGGGCCTCCCTCCTGCCCTTTCCTTCGTGCAGACGGGACATCTGGTCCACCCCCCGCTCTGGGTATCAGCTTTCCTGGGGACTTGGCTTTCCCAGTTGTGTAACTGTGTGTGTGAGGCGTTGGGGGCAGCGGAGCCCGGGACTGGCTTCTCTGGAAGGAGGGAGTCCATGGCTGGTGTGGGTTTGCTTGTGACTGACAGCTCTTCGCCTGCAGCCTTCTTTCCTTACAGACCTAATGTGTCTTCTGGCAGGTTTCCTTGTTCTGATTACTCGGGCCCCGCAGAGCACCGGTGCTTTCCTTTTCTTTTGCTCACCATCCCCATCGTGGTCCCCCCTTTCCGAGCGGGTTGGGGGGTGGAATCCGGTCTGGACCAGCTGAGAACTCTCTGTGTTCCTGCCTGGCCCCCGGGGCCTTAGAATGAGGAACCCCAGCCAGAGTTGAGAAGCTTCCTGCTCCTCCCTGGGAGCCCTCAGCGTGGAAATTCCAGGGGGGCCCACACCCCAAAAAACTCTGGCTCAGGAAACCGACACGCAGCTACTTGTGCAGCGGCCTGAAGGGTCGCTGGCGTTCCCCCCGGCTGTGGTTGTCACAGGGGTGTGAGGCCTGGGAGCCCACTTCCTGGGCGGCTCTCTAATGAGGGAACGCGTGGGAGTGCAGCCTGCTGTCCAAGCCCCTGACTCACCCCCAAAGGCCCCCAGAGGAAGGCAGGTCGGGGACTCACGAGGACAGGCCCCAGGATGGCTCAGTAAGAGTTTCCTGGCCCGGAGGGGCTGGAGTGCTGGGCCGCAGCCTGCTGTTCTGCCTGATGGGTGGTCCTGGGTCAGAGTGAGGGGCCAGTTTCTCCTTGAAAAGGTGGGGGGACTGGCAGAGGGGCCTCTGGCCCCGGCTTTCCTCCGTCACTGCAGCCGCGTTTCTTGCAGGAAGTGACAGATCTGAGAGCAAGCCGGGGTTGTACTTCAGCCCGGCTGCAGCTTGGTTTTCCGGTTTTCGGCATTTTGTCGTGGCCTTGGAGCAGGGGGAGGGTTGCTTGCATTTGGAGAGGAGGGAAGGGGACTGTGTGATCACATGGGGTGGGAGCCCGAGGGGCCGGGGGTCCTCTTTCTGAGACGGAGTGTGTGTTGAAGGACAGTGCTTGGGGATCGAGGCGGGGGGCAGCGGGGATCCTGGTTCCAGCTCCTGATGAGCCCCTGTTCGCTGACCTCTGGAACAAGACTTTGGCTGGATGGCCTCTTAAATCCCATGTCGCTCTCAGAATGTGCTCTGCGTCCTAACGTAGTGTTCTTTAAACACACACACCACGAAGCAGAACCTTTTTTCAAAGGAAATCTTACCCTAACCTTCATCATAGAAACTGGTCCACGGGGGCCTCTACGCTGGAGGAGGGGGGCCTGGACCTGGGTTGGCTTGGCCACTTCTTACTCGCGGTGCATGACTGACCCTTACTCTTTTAAGAGGTTCCTGGGCGTGTGGAAGGGTGTCTGACCTCAAGGAAGAAAGGCTGTGATTATCCGATGAGACACTCACTGTGTACTTTCTTCCTGGATAAACATCGGGGCCTTTACCCAGTGTCCCCTGGCCTGTCCCCTGTGAGTATGGACGATGACATTGCCGCCCACAGCGTGTGGCCCTGCCAGCCTGCACTTGCTGGGGTCCACCCGCTCACCAAAGGCAGGGTGCTCTCCAGGGGACGCTTTGGGGAGGCCCTGCTCCAGGGCCCTCTCCTGGCTTCTGTTGGCTGCTGGCAATTCCCGGCGTCCCCTGACTCATGACTCCCATCTCCGCTCTGTCTGCATGTGGCTCCTCCCTGGTGTCTGTGTCCTTTCTTCTCTTCTTGTAAGGACACCAGTCGTTGGGTTTGGGATCCACCGAATCCAGGGTGGCCTCATCCTAACTAATTGCATCTGCAAAGACTGCATTTCCAAATAAGGTCATATTCTGAGGGCCCAGGTGCACGTGAACTTGGGGGCACGCTACTGAACTCACCTGTAGGGCTCTAGAGCCAACCTACCTGAGATTGAGTCCTGGTTCTCCGTTACTTACTAGCTGGTGTCTTTTGGAAAACTGTAGCCTAAATCCTCTTGTCTTACAAGGTGAATGATAGTTGTACCGACTTTACCAGGTCTCCGTAAGGCCCTTAAGGATGGTGCCTGACACTTGCAGTCAGTACCAGGGGTCCCTAAGGTGGACTTGGGAGGTGGCAGCAGAGGGCGGTGGTCGTCAAAGGCGTGATGGACTCGCAGACAAAGAAAGCCGGCTTCACGCGGTGAGTACCAATGCGCGAATCTTGGAAGGCATTTGTAAGGGAGAAAAAGCCTTGTTGGTCTGGAGCACCTGGCCTGGCAGAGAAAATTCTAGATGTGAGATGGTGGCCTGCTGAGCGCCGTGTCACACACGGCAGGGCCTGGCTCCTGGTGGCCCATGGGAAGCAGGGAGCAGCTCCAAATACAGCCAGTGGCTCTGTTGTTTAGCTGCTGGGGGCAGGGGTGTTACAAGGCTGATTTCTAACATTGTAGGTGAGCTTGGGAATAGAACCGCAGAAAACCAAGAGCCTCAAGGTGCAGTGTCTAGAGCCTCAGAGGTGAGAGGATGTCTCCCCTCAGCCAAGCCAGGGAAAGTCAGTTGCAGATGTGGCGCAAGGTCGGCTCCCAAGGCATCTTTGGAACAGGTTCTAAAGGGTGGCACAAGCGATCGTGGAGCCCCCCTCTGTGCCCCTGGCCTGCAGTGTCCCGAAGGTCTCCAGCACATGGATGGATTTGCCCCAGCAGCTCATCTGAAGCACTTTAGAAAATAAGGACCTTTTAAAAACCATTTATTTGTTGAACGTGAGGCACGAGAACGTGAGGCACAAAATCTGCATTCACAGGAGGGAGGAACTTTGGAGAAATCACGACTGGGGTAGATCAGAATGCCAGAAAACGGCCAGCAACGTTGCCCAGGGGGCCTGGATCTTGAAACCGCATCTTTCCTGACTGGCCAGCAAATGAAATTCTTCATACAGAGGGTGTGTCAACCCCTCAGGCTACCAGTAGTAATTAGTCACGCGTGCAGGCCATGTTAAGGATGGTTTCACTGCAAACCCTCAATTTACGACAAATTGGCACTGTAGCTGTTGGGTGTATGGTGTCTATACATCTGTCCACCAAAGATCAAAACGGGTGCTGACAGGTGACCAGGTGCCTCCTACGTAGTACCAGCTTATCTGCAATGGCTGGGTGGTGGCCGTGAGCTCAAGCATTCTGTGTCCTGAAGTGGCTGTGCTGGTGCCGGAGCTCTGATCGTAGGCCGGGTGACATTCGTCTTCCACCTTCCCTGGTCGGTGGTGGTGACATCAGTCCCCGATGCCTGGAGCATGAGCAGGGCGGTGACCTCCGTTCTTGGGCAGATCCGGGGGGACCCACCCAGCCTCCCGACTCCTCCTGCTTCGTCCCATCTCTGGGGAGACAACTGAGGGCAAGCGAGTGTGTGGGCTCAGAGGGTCAGCGCTCTTGACCTCTGCCAGTGAAGGGCACACCTGGCCAGGGAGCCGGAAGCTGGGGAGCAGGACTGAGCCAGAGCCATCGCCCGGAGCCCCGGGGTCCTGACTGTCTTCAGCAGGAAGGGATGCACCGCACACGGGGCGTCCTGGGGCCCATTAACCAAAATCTGTCGGTTCCGGAGCCAGGAGCTTGGTAAACACGTAGGAAGCACTGGCTTCCTGAGTGATAGGCGTGCCTTGGCAGTTGGCGCGCCGCCCCAGGATGTGGTCAGACACCTGCCGCCCAAGAAGCTCTGTCCCCGTCATCTGGGTCCTTGCCCATCCACCGGCTTCCCCAGGGGTCTCCTTTGGACCAACTCAGCCCCGGGGCGCAGCGGCTTCTGCAGCCATGGGGAAGTTTGTTTGTTGATGTATTGATTTTTGTTCCCGTCTCTTTTTAATAAGTGGTTTTCCTGGAGAAGCAGAAAAGAGCCCCAAGCGGGGTACCCCATCCCATCGCTCTGTTCCCCTTGCCCGCTGTCCCCCGGGCTCTGAGGACCCAGATCTGACCCCTTACCTGGGTGTGGCGCTCCAGGTGGGTGGAGAGAAAGAAAAGAGACTCAGTGAAGTCAGAGGATCTGGAAGCAGGACTCGGGACAACCAGCTCGGGGCCAATACCACTGGCCACGTTGCGTGCCTGCTTGCTGAGCTTGGCGGGAGCAAGGACCCTAGACAGTAGAAAGGAGGCCAGCTTTCAGTTTATTTTATCTGTTGTTTTATACAGTTTTGAAAGGTTCCTTTCCATTTACAAAATATTGGCTACATGCCCTGTGTTGTATAAGACATCCTTGAGCCTATCTTCTCCCCAACAGTTTGTACCACCCCCTTCCCCATCCCCCATCATGCCCCCCCATTGGTAACCACTAGTTTGTTCCTATATCTGTGAGTCTGCTTCTTTTTTGTTATATTCAGTAGTTAGTTGTATTTTTAGATTTTTAAGATCACATATAAGTGGTATCATACAGTATTTGTCTTTCTCTGACTAATTTCACTTAGCATAATGCCCTCCAAGTCCGTCCATGCTGCAAATGGCAAAATTTCATTCTTTTTCATGGCTGAGTAGTATTCCATTGTGTGTGTGTGTATACCACATCTCCTTTATCCATTCATCTGGATGATTTAGGTTGCTTCCATGTCTTGGCTATTGTAAATAATGCTGCTATGAACATTGGGGTGTATGTATCTTTTCAGCATACATAGTGTTTTTGTTTTTGTGGATATATGTCCAGGAGTAGGATTGCTGGGTCATACGTTAGCTCTATTTTTAGTTTTTTGAGAAACCTCCATCCTGTTTTCCATAGCGGCTGCACCAATTTACATTCCCACCAACAGTGTAGGAGGGCTCCCTCTTCGGGAGGAGGCCAGCTCAGAACTAGGACTGGGTGCCGACTCCCATTAACTTTTCAGGTTCTTGGCTTCACCCAGACCTACCTGAGGCCAAGACAAACTTCACCTTTGGGAGGCCAGAATTCCTCTCCATCCTGATTGGAGATACACTGTAATCCTGATTTGGATTACGTTGTAATCCAAGGGGATACACGTCTGTCTCTGGTGGGGCAGTGCTGGGCGGGTGACAGGAGAACGTGTGCGCTGTTGCCCTTCCCTGGGGCTTTGGGGTGAAGCCGGGTGCTGCCCCATCTGATGGATGGGGAAGGTGTGCACGGTGGGCCGGGCTCGGTGCCCCCCAGGCCAGGGTCAGGCAGGCTGCTAGGGTGACTGGGCCTTCCGCCCTCCCTGCTCTTTATACAAAGCCTAGAAAGACTGAAAAAAAGAAACCGAAACATTCAAGTGCAGTCAGCTGGGTAGCTCCGTGGGTCAGGAACTCGGAAGAGCAGGAAGAACCTTCATGTCGGGGGAGGGGTGGGCTCAGGTCTAGGACCAGCCCCTGTTTCTGCCTGTGCCGTCCCGTGATGGTTAGAATGAACGATTTTGGACATGGGCTGTTTTTTTGCCCTCTTTTGAACTTGGTACTTGAGAGATATCTGTGACGAATCAGAGAGGTACTTCCCTTTCCGAATCCTTTTATACCTTGAACGTCCTTGGGAGGGAAAGGGGGAGAGTGACTCCTGAGTGAGGACGTTCCCTGCCCCCAGGCCCCATCGGCGGAGGACGCCCTAGGACACGGGTCTCCTGTTCTGCTTATTACGCCCGGCGTCACTGACATCACCGGGCCTCGCCCTCCTCACTCCACTGAGGGAACGGGACGTAGAACGTAGGGCTGTGTCAGAGGCTCCTTCCAGCCCGATGGTTCTGTGTCCACTGGACTCTGCTTCCCAGCCAGGGCCGCGGAAGTGTGGGCAACCCTGCAGTCAGACAGGGTGCTGACCCTCTGACCTCTGCACCTGCCTGGTAGCTTTGGGAGCCAGGAGAGGGAGAAGAAGAGCCTCCGTTGCCCTCTCTTCCGCCAGGCCACTCGTCACCACCTCCACGCCAGCCACACCTGTGAAACACGCACCCACCCTTTACACACGGGCCACCTCCTTGTTAGGGTGGCTACCTATCCTGTCTGCCCGGGACAGTCCCGGTTTATTCCTGTGGTCCCAGCATAAAAACGAATGGCCCCTCTGTCTCCGAAGTGTCCTGGTTTGCAGGCTCAGTTGTGTTCCTTTCGCTTCCCTGCCCATGACCGGGGCTTTTCCCTGCTGGCTGTCCCAGGAAACTTCAGGGGGTAGCAAGGAATTTAATTTTTTGTTTGTTTGGGAAATCTGGTCGAAGGCACACAAGGTTAATCGATGTTTAATTTGGTGTCTCATGGGCTTTCTGTGAAGACCTGCTGAACACCTGCTGGAAGAGTCACGAACTGTAAGCTGTAAACATCTTATTTGCCCAGAGTAAGATCAGACTTACTTCTCTTTGGGATAATTTTTTTCTCACTATAAAAATTATAAAACCCGGAAAATAGTGGGAAACACAATAAAGAGCTTAGACATCAGCCGTACTCAGAGTGCCCAGAGACAGCAACTGCTGATATTTTGGAGTATTTCTCTCCTCTGCGTCTTTTTTTTTTTTTTTTTTTAACATAATTAACATGTTATAAACTTCTCACTTTTTTTTTTTAAATTAATTAATTATTTATTTATTTTTGGCTGTGTTGGGTCTTCGTTTCTATGCGAGGGCTTTCTCTAGTTGCGGCGAGCGGGGGCCACTCTTCATCACAGTGCGCAGGCCTCTCACTGTCGCGGCCTCTCTTGTTGCGGAGCACGGGCTCCAGACGCGCAGGCTCAGTACTTGTGGCTCATGGGCCCAGTTGCTCCACGGCATGTGGGATCTTCCCAGACCAGGGCTCGAACCCATGTCCCCTGCATCGGCAGGCAGATTCTCAACCACTGCACCACCAGGGAAGCCCTCCTCTGCGTCTTTGATGTGCACAATTTTGCATAGTGATTGCTTCCCAAATTACGTGGCAGACTTTTCCACGCCTAAAATTGCTCTGCAGTTTTCCTCACCCTAGCAGAGATTTTTTTTTTTTACTTACTGTTTCAACATATCAATGTCCCTTTTTTTTTTTTTTTTAACTGAAGTCAAGTTGATTTACAATGTTGTGTTAGTTTCTGAAATGTTCTCTTAATTATAGGTCCCATGCAAGGGTTTCACAGGCATACCTTTGTTAGGGACAGCGACTGGGGTTGGTTTGTTGGAGAACATTCTCTGTGTGTTAGGGAAGAATTAGTGAGACCCAGCCTGCAGCGGCCACCGGCCCATGCCTCACGCGAGAGGCCGGGGTCACCTGGACCTTAGCTGAGCGCTGTCCGTGCTTCAGGCGGCGGATGGCGATGGCCTCGCCTCCACTCCTCCTGGCACAGTTAGCGTCCCCTCGGGATCCATGGAACCTCGGCCCGTTTCTTGAGCCATCCTGCCTTAGCCTCCTGACCAGCAAGCCAGCTATCAGGAGGGTGTCCGCCCCACAGGGTTGGTTGCTAGAGAATTCGGTGAGTTAACGTGTAAAGGCACCTACACCAGGGCCTGATCTGCCAGGTCGCCGTTGGCCGTACTTGTTGCCGCTGAAGCAGAGGTCTGAGCGAATGATACCCGTCTCACCAGTGAGGCTGTGAACTTCAGGGCAGACCGTGCTGTTTACATCTCTTCGTTCGCTTGCGTATCAGTGTTAGCTGAGCTCTGGGGTGTGTGGGACACCCACTAGGCCAGGGACAGAGGTGGGTAGGTGGGCCAGGCCTGCAGGCTCACGGTGGGAGGGGGCTGAGAAGGCACACTCACGGGTAATTACCACCTGTGCTGAGTTCATATGCAGACGGCGGGGGTGGGACCTTGAAGGTCAAGGCTGGGCTGGGCTGGGGAGGCTTCAGGGAGAAGATGATCTGTAGCTTGGCCGGAAGGATGGGTAAGAAAAGCATACATTTTGTCTGGAGCACACCCTCTGCCTTCAGAGGGATCAACTATGAGAACAGTGAAGGGGTGATATCAGAGGTGTGCCTGCTGCCGCTTCTCAGAGGCGTGACTCATAGCTGCTTCGGAGATCTGCCAGCGGAGGGGTCAGGGCACTCCCAGGCCTCTTCTCCCATCGGTCAGATGGGATAGTGTGAAGACCTGCCTGCCGCCATGCTGGGAGATGCTTTCTGGGGGCTGTCTTTAAGTTTAGACAACTCCACAGTCAGGGCCAGGCTCTCGTGCCATTGTGTTCTCTGTGGGCTTGGGCTGTGACCACTGTCAGCAGGGTCCCCGGGCGCCGTGAGCAGGCGAGGGCAGCCGGTGCCATCTGAGATAGAGGATACTTTCCCTTGGATGATCTATACTGGATTTCAAGACAGAGAAAGGAAATATGAAGACTTAGACAGATTGCCCGTGCTGGAATGGAAATTGAGATTAACTGGTCCAAATGGCTACACGAAGACCCAGAGAAGTAAAGTGATTTGTACAAAAGTTAGTGATGGAATCCCGACCAGGAGCTGGAGTTGTCTGATTCTGGACTTAGAGTCCTTTACTCTGAAAGGTGCTGCCTCTTGCTAACAAAGCCTCGGTTTTCCTGACTTTGCAAGATTCCACCTCTGCGGGGTAGGGGCCCCAGAGACCTCAGCGATTCTGAAAATGGCACTAGACCAGCTTGCCCAAGGTCAGCTGGGTCTTGGACCTGCCCGTGCTGACTTCAGCCTGAGTTTTAATGAGTTTGGAGGGCTGCCCTGGGCTTCCAGTAAGTTTAAACACCATCCAAGAAAGCATCCTCAGAATGCGGCACTGTGAATAACCAAGGTGACAGACCAAAAAGCCCCCCTCAAACCCTTTGGACCAGTGGTTCTCAGGTGTGGTCCCCAGACCAGCAGCATTAGCATCACTTGGGAACAGGTTAGAAATGCACATTCTCAGGCCCCATCCCATTACTGCTGAAGCAGAAGCTCTGGGGGCGGCCCGGCAATCTGCATTTTAACAAGCCCTCCCGGAGATCCTGAGGACCCGTCTCTGTAGCATCTCTCAGAGCCAGGGCTAGCTCATGGCTTTTCCGATTCTTGGTTCTGAAACCCACTCCCCATCGTCTTCCTTCCAAGAGACGATTGCGCACTCCAACGTGCCGTGTGGGTTGAACACTGGGGGGTGGAACGGAGGGGAATGGAAAACCAGTGAGCCCTTCGGCAGGAGGACTGTTTGCCTTGGCCGGTTGGCCCAGACTTGGAGCCAAGGTTCCATTAATCCTTTTGACTGACTTTATTTAAGCAAGTCTCCTATTCTCCTCTGCCGACTGCTTGGGGAGGCATGGAGGAGGGATGCGGTCCTCACTGGGAGGAGAGGGGCCCAAGCCCCTGCTGCCTGGGCCGCGGTGCACACGTCTTCCCGAATAAACCCACACCAAGCAGCCCTTTGTTCTCAAAGTGGGGTTTCCATTTTGCACCATTAGCTTCGATCAGTGGGGATTTAACACAATCCATGAAATCAAGCACTTAGGCAGCGGGATTCCGATGGCTGACACCGACGCCGCCGTGCTGTGCGCTTGAGTACTTGTAAGTGGGTTGGGAGAGCATAGAGCTGCAAATTCCACCCTTCTGCCTGCCCATCCCCCCACCTCCCCAAGATGTCTGGGATCCAGAAAACAGGACAATTTCAATTAAATAATTTGTCTCAAGTAAGTCACTCAGGAGCATTTTTTACATCTGCTGTTTTTTTGTAAATGAGAAAAAAAGAAAAGCTGCTTTCAATCTTTTTGTTTGTTTGTTTTGTTTTGATTTTTCTTTTTTTCCCTTTTCTCTCTGTAGCGTCTGTCCTGTAACCAGTAGATGCGTGTAAGTATGCAGCACGTGGTTTGTGGTCAGGGAGAGAGTCTGAGTTATTGTACCAAGCGCAAGCCCCTTGCTTTGCTAAAGGAATTAATGATGCAAACACTGGCCCCTGCTGGGAACGGAGTTCTGTTGAGCTGCCTTTGCAGGGCCTTTGTCAGCAGGACTCATTTGGATCCCGATGCCTGCAAGCCAGCTTGCGCGGTGCCCAGACCCTCTGCTGAGTGTTGGAAGGAGCAGCAGTTTCTCCCAGCCCCGCCCTTACCCAGCGCTGTTACCAAATCTCATTTGCACAGTTGGCTTTGGGGATGGCGCTTTCTGCCTCAGGGTTGCCCACCCAAGAGATTTGTGAAAATGGGGCTGGGACGTAGGAAAGCAGGTCCTCTCTGTCTGCTTAGTGAGGTCTTGCTATCTGAACAAGCTCTTTCACCAGGAGGCAGGGTGGGAGGAGGGGTGTAAGCTGAACCCCCAGGGCTGATGGTCCAGGCGCCCACCTGTGGGCTCTTCCTGGTCCTGGGGTCTGGGAACAGGCCACTCGGTAAGGAGTTTGTCCGTCTTGCCCCCCTGCTGCTCAGATCATCTGTTTGGGAACTTCAGCCCTGTCTGCCAGGGAAAGTAATTTAGGAAAGCAAGCAAGTCAGGAGTCAGACTGTGTGGTGGGTTACCTGCCCCAGGAGGATTTTTTATTAGCACCTATTGGAGACAGTATATCTGACTGCTGGTCAGTTGTCCCTGGAATCTGTAGGGACCCCATGCTTTCCTGCTCCTTGCTGGGAGGAGCTGTGGCTGGGCTGAGAGGCAGGGAGCTGTGGGCACCTCCAGCCTCGGGCAGCCTATTCAGCTGAACCAGGTTTGACGTCCCTTTGCATTCAAAGTAAATAATCCGAATTCTAACCTAATTGGTTTTTTATCTGAAAAATGATCGGCTTGACAAGCTCTATAGGCTACCCCAGTCTTCCCAAATAAACAGTGGAAAAAGTAGAATTCTTAAACAAAACCCTTCCTGAGAAGCCCTAAGTAACGCCAAGCTGCTCCAGCTGAATGGGGAGTGAAGGGCCAGGAAATGTAATCTTTGTGTTTCTTTTAAGAGCTCCCATTTTGTGATTCATTGACATTTTATATACATTTCAGTTCTTTACTAGACAGCAAGCTTTTTTAAAATCTAAGTTTTTTGCTTCAGAATAAATGCAATTTAAAATGTCAAATAGTATTAAAAGGCTTTTAACAAAAAACTGCAGGCCTCTGCCCCATGCCTTCCAACCACTAATTCCCACAACCCAGAGGTAATAATTTTCAGCTATTTTAGCTATGTCTTATGGTAGATAGCAAAAGGGAGTAAATAAACACCATACTTAATTTTAATTTTGATTTTTAGACATTGCTTATTGATTTTCTATTACTGAAGACAAAGATCTGTCTCACTTTTGTTTCTTAATTTTAATTTTTACACAATCTTAATTTTTAAATTCGTTTTAATTTTTAGACACTATTTATTGCTTTTCTATGATTGACGATAAAGACATCTGTCTTATACTCTATTCCCTCTTCTCCCCATTCTTTTCCATATAGTTATATCACACTTCTGGTTAAATTGACATTCAGCGTTTAATTTATTATAATTATGTCAGTATTATCTGCAGCTGAGCCGTGTAGTGTACTGCATTTATATTTCCTTTATTATACACCATTTTGTTTTCCCTTGAGATAGTAGTTGCCTCATTTTATTTTCCTGGGTCCTCACGTTTGTGTTTTGAATTCAGCCCCAGACCTTCCTGTAGATGTACATCCGTCCCTCTTTCCTCCTGTTTCAGTCTGGACTGGTTGAGCTTTACGCCGGCCACACAGTTGTTCTGGAGAAACCATTCTAAGACTTCCATTGCTTTTATCTTACGTTAGAGCTTTAGTTTCCTGATCCTGGGTCTTGTGCTGCATTTTTGGAGCAGTTTCTTAAGAATAGACACATGGAAGATTTTTTTTATAACCACTGAATGCCTGAAGTTGTCTTTATTCTCCTCTCCCACATTGACTGTTTGGCTCAGTATTGAATTTGGAAATTGTTTTGGCTTCTAATGTTGCTGTTGACCAATCCAGTACCATTCTGATGCCTGGTCCTTTGCAGCAAATGTAGCCTCTCTTTGTCTCTGGAGGGTTTTATAAGTTCTCTTTACCTCTGGTGTTTCTAAATGCTATGATTCATTGACCTGGGCACTGTTTAATCTGAGAACTTACATTCTTCATTTCTGGAAAATTTTTCTTGTATTATTTCTTTGGTATTTTCTCCCATTTGTTTTCTTGGTTTTCTCTTATTCAGATGTTGAACCTCCTGGTTGGATTCTCTCTTTTATCTTTCTTTCTCCTATTTCCATCTCTTTGTCATTTTGTTCCAACCTTATCTTAAAGCACGTGTGTTGCATTCTTTATTTCTGCTCTTACCTTTTAAAACTTCAAATACTCTTGGTTCTCTGAACATTCCTTTTAATAGCATTCTGTTCTGGTTTCATGAATACAATATCTTCCATTACCTTTGTAAACAGTTTTCTTCTGTGCCATACCTTGTTTCTGTTATCTCCGATTTCTTTTTTTCCTGTGTGTTTTGTACGTTTTGGTCTCTTGTTCACATTTAGAGGCTTTCCTTTAAATGCCTGCTGATCCTTGGCTGGCCATTGGAGTTTAAGAGTAAAGCACTAAATTGGAGCTCTTTGTGTGTATGCATGGCCTGTGATTTGCTGGGCCTCATTTTGGAATTTTGTTAGGGGAAGCTGTAGGTCTCTTCTTTGGGGCTACTGGTTTCTTTAGATAGAAACCCCACAATCCTCTGACTGGGGGTGTTGCTGTAGTGTTCTAAGACCTGAGGGTCTCACTCTTCACTGTGCAGACTTTCATTTAATCCTTTGGTGTCAGGGCAGCTCCTCCCCACCCCGTCCTCCTGTGAGTCTGGTGTCCACAAGCCCAGTCTGTCTGGGTTCAAACCTTCTGTACAGAATAAACGTCTTGGCTGCTGCTGGAGTTGGTGAGGGGCAGTCATCTGGGTTTATGGCCAGGCTGGTGGATCTGGGTGCCCTGATGCAGACGTCTCGGTTCCTATATTTAATACAGTCTCTGTCATCGAGTGCAGAAGCACCCAATGGCCCCAGTTCACGAGCATGTCTGGGTCCTGCCATGTGGATCTGCTGCTTTCTTACTGTCAGCTCCCTCTGTTAGCAGCTGGGTTTCAGCTTTTCTTTTCTCATCAAGCCAGGGCCCACCATCCATTTGCTTTCTATTATACTAAATGTGATGTCCTTGTTTCTTTACCATTTTCTTGCATGTGTTTATAACTTTTTTAAAACTATAATTTTAGAGGGGTGGAAATGATTGTGTGCTCAATCTACTATGTTTGGCTAGAAGTGGCCAGCGGTAACTCTTCACAAACATTCCAGACGCTTGGTGGTTGTCAGGATGGAAAACCTTTTCACTTCCCATTGGTTTTGAGCTCTCTGGGAGTCTCCCTCACCCCCTGGGATCGTGGCTCCCACAGGTCGTCAGCAAACCACCCCCCCCCCATTGCCAAGGCTAGCAAGCTGGTCCCACACTCATTCTTAAACTCTGCGGCATTGGGGATGAAGGAGCATTTCTTCCACTTGAAGCGCCTTCCCCCTGTGCTTTCTGAGACGCCGAGCTGCCTAGTTTTCCATCCGTGACTCTGATGACTTTGCAGGAACTCCCCAGTGGAGGTCCCTCCTTCTCTTCTCGTCTCTGTACTTTATTCTTCACTGCAACCGTTATCTGTAATCAGATGAGTCACAAAGCTGGGGACTGACTCAGCCCCTTCGGCACCTTCCCTGTCTCAGGGCCTTTCTTGCACTCCTGTAGCGGTTCCACACTGTCGATCGTGTAAATGCCTGGCCCTTGGCCAACAGTGGCCTCGCGTCCAGGCTCCCTGTCTGGGTAATTGGAAGGATGGCAGCCCCATTAGCATAAGCAGATCAGGAGAAAAAGGCGGTTTTGAAGAGAGTGTGGGTTTGGGATGAGTGTAACAAGCTTCCTCTGCTCATTTCAGCCTCAGAAAATGGCCAGGCTTTGTGGGGAGGCTACCAAGGGGGTATCATTTGTGGGCAAAAAATATGGTTTCGGTGACTGCAAGTGGGATGAAACTTTCAGGGTCTAACCTGAATAAAAGGGGTTATTTATTTTAAGGTTGCGGAGAAAGACCCAGACGGCCCCTAACTGTGACCTTAAGTTTTGAGTTTTTAAAGTTTCTGGTCTCTGCATCCTCGCTGGCCGTGACCAGCAAGGTGAAAGGCAGGAGTCATATCCTAGTGTTGGAGGGTGTTCAGTTGCTGCTAAGAAAAAACACAGAGAAGGGTTTTGTTTCTTGTTTTGTTTTGTTTTAGTTCAGGGTCTGGCTGTCACGGGTAGCTGAGATCAAGGGCCTGAGGCAGGTGTAGAATCATCCCCCTGTGGGAGACAGGCTCGGGACGGGGCAGAGAAGGACGGAGACAGGGTGGGCGCAGGAGTCTGCCTGGGATTGCCCAGCACGGGCCCTCTGGATGCTCGACCGGCCAGGCCAGCAGGCAAACTGCACTCCACGCTTTACAGACTTGGGGAGCTCTGATCCAGGTTCTGTGGCCACCCAGTTGGAACCCAGGACCTGGGACTCCAGCAGCACCCCAGTTGTGAGCCCAGCTGCTGCCTGCTGGGGCTTCTCCCCCTGCCCACCAGCACCGGTTGCAGCGCAAACACATTCCATGGGTGAAATCCCTGGGGTCCAGGCTGTCTGCATGGTGGAGGCCGGGTGGGGGGAGAGGAAGTGGTGATCAGTCTACCCCCATCCCGTCCCAGCAGCCCGTGGATGTATGTGGTGGGAGGCTGCATACATACCCACAAGGCAGGGGGAAATCAACCTGGGATGGCTGATCGCCTATCCAAACATTGTTGGTAATCTGCATCCCTAAAATAAACCCCTGAAAGATGGAAAGATGTTAGTAATTTCTGGCCACATGTGCCTCCTCCTTCCCTACTCTCCCTACCTCAAAAAAAGAAAGTGAGCCAAATGGCAAGAAACAAAGAGTCTAATGCAGAACACATTTCCATCGTTTGCTTTTCCCTCTCCCCGCCATGCTCCCACCTATGTAAACTAAATTCCTTGACACGGTCATGGCAAAGGAACATTAATTTTTGATTTGAGTTGTGATTAAAAGCAACACAATCAAAAGAGGGAAATAGTTTCCACTGAAGCAATAGCATTTGAAACCCCGTCATGGTATAGTAGGAACCAGCGTGGTCTTTGGGGTCAGGGGTGGGTTCTAGTCCTGAGTCTCTTCCTACAAAGTGTGGCCTCGTGTTGTCCCTTAACCTGAGTCCTTCTCCTTGATCGTCGTCAGTAATAACAACGGTTGCTGTGCGTTAAGTCAGGAGAGCCGCACAGAGAGCACCTGTCCTGTGCTTGGCACACAGTGGGTTCTCCAAAAAAATGATGGCTCACCTCTCTGCAGAAAAGAGGCTGCCCAGTTGTCACTGGAAATGCATTCGTCCCTGCCAGTGATGTAATCGATCCCAGCCTTGGACCTTGGGTCCCGTGACACGTCGGGGCACTTCTCAGAGGGTGTCTTCACCGCCTTGCCTCCCTGCAGTCCCCGGCCGCCTTCCTTGGGTCAGTCGGTTCTCGCAGTGCGGAGGGCGGGCAGAGATGGAGCCCTGATCTGCCCGGGCCTGGGCGGGGAGTCTCCTCTGGCTCAACCCCCCGGATACATTTCTAGATGAGCAAACTATAGACTCGCCCAGGTGAAGTCTTTTCTCAGGTGACCCACCAGGTACAAGGATGGTAAGCCGACAAGGGGAGCTGAGCCGGGGCGGGAGAGGGAGCGCTGCTTGGGCAGGTCTGGGCGGAGGTCCCAGAGGGGTGGTCTCTGCTGATTCCTAGTCGCGGCTTTCCCGCCTGCTGGTCCCCCTGCCTCTGCCCTCAGGGTGGGAGTGGGTGCAGGAATCAAGCAAAATCAGAGGCGCTGGGCAGTGGCTGGTTCTGTGGGGCGGGGGGCAGTAAAGAGAGGAGCTCACTGGGAAACTGTGCTCAGCGCACTCCCGTGTGCACGGGGCCTGGGCCAGCCTGCGAGGTCAGGGCTAACCATCCGCTGCTTGGGCCAGTCTCCAAAACCTCCACCACCCTTGGGAGTGAGGTCTTTCCTAAGGGCTGCGGGCCTGGGGTATTTGTTCTCTGAGGCTCGGTGGCTGCAGATCTGGAACTCCTTCCGTAAGCAAAAGGGATGGGATTGCATTTGATTTCCTGATTTTGACACATTCACTGAAGCTTTGTTCCTAGGATTTCTCCTAATTCTTGGGGTGGCCAAGGGTGTGCTTTCTAATCAACTAAAGAGTAAATAATAAAGCCTTCACTCTTGCGGTGTTCCCTTTCAACCAGGAGGAACTCTTACCATTTCGTAAGTAAAGTCATTTTGAAATGTGGGTAAACCTGGAAAGAGAGCCCGAGCCCTTTTCCCGTATTGTCTTGGTCCGTTTAATCAGCACTTGAAATGTCAGCTTCATTATAAAGAATTTTGCAATTTGGCCTGGACAGCACGGTGATTATAAGTGCACATTCAGTCCGTGGGTTTAGTTTAGGGTCAGTGACTCTGGGCAAGTAAACGTAACCCTTACGCCTCAGTTTTCTCATCTGTTAAATGGGGGAAATAATTGCACCTTCCTCGTGGAGGCATTAGGTTTCACTGAGGAAGTGCATGGAAAATACTCAGCGCTCTTGAGGGCATCCAGATGCTTTCCTAGTCATTAGCTACTGTTCTGTAGCTCGATTCAAGTCTTTCCTCATGCAATGTGGGTGGAAGCTTTGAGTTATTCAAAAGAGAGGGCTTGGTGATTTGGAATTCACAAGAATTCAAGGGATGGACACATCATCTGGTGACCAGAATCTAGAAATGATTTCCAACTCCTTTGGAACTCTCCAGGGCTGGCGAGGCTTCGAGGGGAGTTGACCGTTACAGGGACGCTGTGTTTGTGTTTCTGGTGCATTTCCAATGAATAGAACGCCTCCACGCTAATTCATCCTCACCAGTTAACCCCATGAAGCCAGCACTAGAGTGTGTGGTTCACACACTAACCCTGAAACACTGTTGACTCAGGCTCTGTAGAGACAAAGAGGCCAGAAGGCAGAGTTGGCAGAGGGCTGGCTTTCCCTCTCTGCAGGGAGCCGTGCTGAGAATGGAAACAGCCCAGGTACCATGTGAGATTTAAGCAATCACCACCTGGATTTATCCATCAGGCCCTCACCAGGACTTGCTCGAACGGGTCGAGAGGTCAAAGTCGAGTTTGGTTCTGTGGGTCTACACGGTGGGTAGGATAGCCCATTAGTGGCGCCATCTAGTGGTTGATAAGTGATGGACAGCACGTCAACGGTACCTGCTGTCTGAATGCCCTGGAGGCCCAGTGGTTGGAACCCTCGTTTCTCTGATGACAAAGTTGGACGCTGACGTTTGATGCAGTCAGCTTTCCCTTGCTGACTGCACACACATAGGTTCTGTCTGCCTTCTTTCCAGGACCCAACTGACAAAGAATTTTAGGTCCTTTGGATGTTATTAAAAAAACTAAACCAATAACTTTCTCCTTAAAACAAACAAACAAAACTCAGGGTAAGTTTTTTCTTTGAGTGCTGATGTTGGTAGCATTCGATTATGTGGACTTGATTGGATTAGATGATCCCCTTCTTCTCTTAAAGCATTGTATGATAGTCTTGAGTCTTGGAGTTTTAAAAAAGAGACAAATGATTTGGTTTTGAACATTTATTTGAGACTCTCACGGTATCCTGTGGCAACCATTGAGATACCATCAGATACCGCAAAACCGGGGGCCGGAATTGGTGCGTGAAGGTGAGCTGAGACCTTGGTCCTTATTATAGAATAGACAGATAGAGCCTCCCTCCTTTAGGTGCTCTTTGCCTTTTATGTCTCCTGCTTTTCTGCCCGCAGGTGGGTTGTGGTTTCTGATGAAAAGCCGTGTTCTAAAACTCTCTCTCTCCCTTCTCTCCTCTTCCCCTGTCTGTCCTCCCCCTCTCTAGCGCTGAGGATGAAAATCAAAGAAGTGAAAAAGGAAAATGGCGACAAGAAGATTGTTCCCAAGAAGAAGAAGCCCCTGAAGCTGGGGCCCATCAAGAAGAAGGAGCTGAAGAAGCTGGTCCTGTACCTGAAGAATGGGGCCGACTGCCCCTGTCACCAGCTGGACAACCTCAGCCATCACTTCCTCATCATGGGCCGCAAGGTCAAGAGCCAGTACCTGCTGACGGCCATCCATAAGTGGGACAAGAAAAACAAAGAATTCAAAAACTTCATGAAGAAGATGAAGAATCACGAATGTCCCACTTTCCAGTCGGTCTTTAAGTGATTCTCGTGGGGTGGGTTAGGGGGGAGCGGACACCCCTGGACCCTCGGCGGTTCACACCCCCTGCTCCTTCGAGGTGGAGGGCATCGTAATCCAGCTACTTTGCCCTTGCAGCATTTCCCACCCCTCCCTCCATCCCCATGCGCCAGACCCCAGTATAGCCGATATTTAAAGCTGCATGCCCAGATGAGGAAACCCATTTAGATCAGGAAGCTTCTGAAGACCTACAGTGTGGAGCAGCACCACCCCAACCAGAGACACAGTCACTACAGAAGAAAACGCTGCCAGTAAAGAAAGGGGGTTGGCCGCAAGGGAGAGGCGACAGCAAACGTTAGGTTCTGCCACTCTCTTTGTGTCGTTACAAATTGCTTACGATCTATCAGCTAATCTACGCCTTTGGAAATAGAAAATTCTAACCGTTGGTAAGATGCACAGCTTTCAGTTCCAGAGGAGTTTCTCTTTCTCTCCCTCGTGGACAGAAACAGACACACACCACACTCAGAGAGTGACAGTGCACAGGAGAAATAGTGAGAACAAAGGGAGGGGCCTGCATTGCTTGGCCCTGTGGCCATGTGTCATCTCTGATACGAACCAGCCAGTCTCAGATGCCCTGGAGGTGGTCACCGTCAGCCTTAGGTTTGATCTCACCTCCTGACACGTGGAGGGCGGCACGGGCCTGCCTTGGTGTGACAGAGGTGATGATTCGTAGACTGAGAAGGCAGCGGTGGTTTTCAAAAAACAGAGTTAAAGGAGAAAAACAAAAAATTGCGAACAGTCAGCAAATTGCTAGTCTAGGGTGAATTGTCATTGGGTAAAGAGCTTAGCATTCTAATTCCCTTGTTTGTTCATTTCACGTTGTTTTAAAGCAACCAACAGACCCACTTACTTTTCAAGGTTTTAAAAAAAATCTCCACTGAGCATTTGAAAGGTGTGGTAAGACTGGGATCTCTTGGTGCCTTTGCGGCAACTTTCTAGCTGAGTGGCCGTCTCTCTGAGCATTTCCAGTGGGAGGTCGTTTCTCCTGGTAGTGTAGCTGTGGGTCCTCTTTCCTGAGGGGTTCTGCGTTGCCTTGGCCCAAACACAACGCTAATCAAAACTCACAATACATCCCATTCCTGTCTTTCCTGTGAAGAAATGGATTCCTTTGAACTTGATTGCCTAGAGATCAGAGAAATTCAGAATAGCCTGCCTGCCTGTCCTCTGCACTTAAAAAAATGTTTGTTTGGTTTTTTTTTTTTCATTTCTGCAGAGGGAAAGTTAAGCTACAAGGGTCCCCATCCAAGGAGGGAGTTTAAAAGGCAATGCAGCTCTGGTTTTCCCCCAAGGGCCCTAAGATAATTCTCAAAGCCATTGTGTTTAATAAGTGATGTACATAAACCCATTCACGGAAGCAACTTGACTCCTCTTGTTCAATGTATAGGAAATAATTCCTCCCAAATTAATTTCTCCCTCAAGCCTGATTCTTGATTCTCTGTAACACCTCGAAGATTTAACGATTGTCCCTCTGGGCAAATGTTTATACCCAATCCAGTGCTTCAGTGGGGCTGGAAGGCGTCACCCGCATGGCCCCTGCCTGACACAGAAACAGTGGAAGATTCTGTTAACTTCCCAAAACTCCAGTCTGAAAACCAGCCTGCCAACTTCATTATGTTCCTGAGGGTTATCCTGATCTAATGAACCCCTGACAATTAGTGACCCATCATTTAATACATTTTTCTTTTTTTGGTTCTCTCTGACCTTTAATCATAAAGTGTTGGGGATCTTAAGTGATTTGCCTGTAATTTTGGATGATTTTTTTTAAAATGTGTATATATATTAGTTAATTAGAGATATTCTACTTTCCTATTGTCAACTGAAATTCAGAGCAATTTCATGAGTGTATGGATCTGGGTCTTAGTCTTGATTGATTAACTCAAGAGTTCTGTGCTCATATGTGTCTGCTTGTTTGGACAGAGTGGGTCAGGCAACAAGGCCTCTGTCCAGGGTGGAGGCCTTGGGAAAGGCTTTGTGTGGGCCATAGCAGTTACCCCAGGAAGGTTATAAGTAACAGGTGGAGTCTCTAAATGGGAATTCTCAGGTAGGAAGCAGTAAGAGAGTTCAAAATAAATTGGAAATGTGAATTGCAGTTGTAGAGTCCAACCACAGAGTCCCGGGACTGAGTTTCCCTGTGGACTTGGAACAGCCTTGACTATTACACATCAGCCATTGCAGGGCAAAGGGAGGCTCTGGGCCCAAAGCTGCATTTGGTCACAAACCTTTGTTTTTCTCAGCAAAGGAGGTAGCAAAAACGATGTGCAGACTCACAGGCTTTCTCATTGGTTTCCAAAAGAGGTCTGTGTGTGATTTGGTAATTATTGCTAGTGCAAAGGTCGTATTCGTGAAGGTTTAAATTCATCATTCTGGGTGGAATCCAGTGAGGTCATGGGCAGAACTCAGCTAAATCTTTGAAGAATATTAGTATTTATCTTAGAAGATAGAAAATGAGGTGAGAATTCCAAGAACACTTTATTTTTAGAGCATCCTGTGTCACACTTGGCTTTGGGTGTCGGTGAATTAGCACTGAGGGCTCCCTAAGGCATCTGGGTCTGTAAATTACAGAAACCCCATTGCCCAAACCAAGAGTCTGTCTTTCTCATCAGACTCCAAGTAACTAGTTGCTCTGCTGTAACCCCTTGGATGTGTTGGGCTCAGGCGTTCTGTTTTAGGAGAGACTCTCGTGGCATAATGTGCTGGCCCTCCTGACCTTTCACCAGCAGATACACAGGACACAGACGAGGTTCCTGTTTCCTCTAGTTCCTCCACGTAGCACTCCTCTTATAGAGTCTAAATCTCTTACAAAAGCTTTGAATACTGTGAAAATGTTTTACATTCCATTTCATTTGTGTGTTGTTTTTTTAACTGCATTTTACCAGATGTTTTGATGTTATCACTTATGTTAATAGTAATTCCCATATGTGTTCATTTTATTTTCATGCCTTCCTGCCATGTATCAATATTCACTCGACTAAAATCACTCAATTAATCAATGGTAATGTGCATGGTGACTTTTTCCCGCCAGTGATGCACCATTCACCCTCCTCCACTGCACACATACCCCTGTCTTGATTTTTTTCGGGCCCCAGTTTAACAGCTTTCAAATAGTAACTGGGCATGGTGAGCCAGAGGAGTACCTGGGGGGCCCTGCAGACACCCTCTCCCCATCCCACGTACACCACCTGCTCCCATGAATCATTTCCAGAAGTTTCCCCCGTGTGTGTGTTTCAGATCAGAGAGGAAGTTAAATACTTGCTCTCCAAGAATGTATTTTTCAACCCTGCCTGCGTTTCTTTTCCATGTTTTTGGTTTCACGTGATCTTTCCCCTCCAGCCAATTCTATGTTAAAATTCCAACGAAAATTTGAAAACTCTTTGGTACCTGGAGTCTTAGACCCACATGAGCCTTAGAGGAGACCACGTCTGCCCCTTTAATTTACAGATGGGAAGCTCAGATGTGAGATGGCTAGGGTTTCCCAAGGAGGGTGGGGCTCCCAGGTCACTGGCGTTGCTGGAACCAGAACCCAGGGCTCCCAAGTCCCAGTCCCATGGGAACAAGGTCTGCATTACAGCTGAGCCTCCCTCTGGACCCAGACTGTACCACTTGGCGAGCCCAAGCTGTCCGATATGAGGCTATAGGCTGCTCTAGGCTTCTTGCCTAAGGAATTCTTCGCTGTGACTTTTAATTCTGTAAGCGAAGACAGTGACAACTTCAGTTCATGTCTTGCCCTGACTAACAAGGCACTTCCAGACCTCAGACAACTGGCACTTTTACCCAGAAGTGAGCAAATACTCCAAGTGACCCCAGACCACACCTAAGCACAGAGGCACCATTTTTAAGGCGTGGTATGAGGACTTGTAAAAATTCCACTAAGTCGTGCTAGGGTATCAAAAGATTTTCCCGTACTAGTGGACCTGTACCTGGAATGCCAGCCCAGCCAAGGAAAATACTGGCATTTCCTTTTTATTCCTCTGTGGTTAATAAGAAGGAAAATCTTTTTTAGGCTGAGCGTGGATATCGTTGTCACCCCACTGAACCCTACCACCACAACCCACATGTTCTCATTGCTCTTTTGCATTTTTAAAAATCAAATCAGTATAACTGAGTCATTTTGCTGTACCGCAGAGACTGGCACAACGTTGTAAATCAACTACGTTAAAAAATTAAAATTTAAAAAATTAAAAAATTAAAATAGAATTATCAAAAAAAAAATCAAATCACCAAAAAGATGATGAAGTGTGTTCAAGGGCATCCTGGCTTCAGCAGCTGGCATCGCCCTGGAGTTTGGTGTGTTCCAAGTGTCAGGACTGCCAGAGCCTCGTGACTAAGAGAGGGTGGCGGTGCTGAGAACAGCCTTACCCTCAGGCTCTATAGCACTCACACCTCTTGAAGGAGTTGTACAGGTGCTCTCCAACTCAGGGCCAGAAAGAGATCAGGGTCACAATGTTATCCAAGTTAGGTGGGTCTTATTTCCAAGGCAACGACAGATCCAGAAGTACTAGCAATTCACTTTCTCTCTGGAGGAAGAGAAATCCGTACCAACCATCCAATAGTACTCAGAGGAAATAGGGAGGCTCATTCTTAAATTTTAGCATGTGTCACCGAGGGGAGCTTACTAACATGCAGCCTGTCTTCCACTCCCAGAGATTCAGATTCCGGAGGTTTGCCATGGGGCCTTGGAATCTCAACTTTGAGCTAGTGCTCTAGGTTTTCCAGATGCCAGCAGTCCTCTGGGTCTTTGCATGACATCCTAGTAGGACATACGTGGTGGCTTGGAAATGAGAGGCAGACGATTATTTTGGTATCTCTTTTCCCTACTCACACACTTCATATTGCTGCAGCCCTTTCTGAAGTTCTGTGAGTTATTCTTAACTAGGTATTAATTAACAGGTAAGTTAGATACACGAGGGAGGGGATGAACCTAACTTTACTGCCGGGTACATCGTGCTCTCCAAGGAGTACTTCTCAACCTCTAATATGCATATCAATCACCTGGAGACCGAGTTAAAATGCAGGTTCTGATTGGATAGATCTGAGGGCGGGTTGGAATTCTGCATTTCTGATTGGCTCCCGGGTGAGGGACGGAGCTGGCGCTGCTGGTCCGCTCAGCAGTGTCCTGACTCCCTGCACTAATAATGACACCTCTGGGTCCCCACGCAGCGCCCATCTCCTCGGAAGTCAAAATATGAACCATGCTTTGGGGTGGAAAGAAAATCAAACTGGGAGAGTCGCAGTTAGAAACCCAAAGCTGGGGGCCCATCCTCTCCATCCACTCGTTAGGGTTCTTTGTCCTAGCTCTCCACGGTTGGTTCTCCTTTCCTTTTTTTTTTTTTTTTTTTTTCTTCCTCAGCAAACTATTAGCCATCCAGACCTGTCCCGTCCAGGTCTGCCTCTGGACCTCCCCGCCATCCCTCCCCCCAGCCCCGCCCACTGGGGGGCCTTGGAGTTCACCTCCCGATGGTGTTCCCCTCCACCGCCAAACAGAATCAGAATTTGACAACAGAACGGGGACTTTTCATGTTCCGATGTTCACATCTGGGCAGCTTCAAGCTCAGGTTATGGGAGAGGCCACGAAAAGAGGGGTGGCGGGGGGAATGAAGTATTTGGAGGGGAAATCCCACCTCTTTGATAAATTGAGGACAGCCTGCCGAGCAAGGCTGCTTTACCGGGGGAACAGGCGTGAGGAATTTCTGTCAGCAAAGGCCGAGGAAAGCTGCTCTTTGTAGGTTTGGAGAAGACAGGTACCAGAACAAGCTCCGAATAGCACCCGAGAGTGCCTGTGTCTTTATAGGTCTGTGGACTATTTAGATAAGCGGGGGCTGTACTTAATCACGGAGAGAGTTGTTTGCTTAAATAAAGGGAGGGAAGGTTGCATGTGTATGTTTAAGGAGAGGCAGAGGAGGTGGGAGGTAGGAGAAAGGATCCAGCAATTTTTCCACAGCTGAAACCCCACCACGTGGCTTTAATTAGGATGACCTTCCCATCACCTGAGCACCAGAGTTGGTGGATGGGGCGGGGGCGAAGGATTCGGAATTCTCACGGTCCTGTCCTCGGCGTTTCAGCTAAGCTCTGCTGTAGGCATCCATGAGATGCAAGGGATGGTTTTACCATTTCTCTTCCCTGGATTTCCTGAGTCCTGGGCTCTGAAACTAAGCACACTGCAGAAGCCTGCCCATCAGCTAGCCAGGTGGGATCCTGGGCTAGGGCTGCTCTGAGATTCCTTGGATGTCAGGACTTAGAGATAAATAAAGCCATCAAACCCCAGAACTGCACATTTGATTTCCTTTCAAAAAAAAAAAGAGAGAGAGAGAATTAGAAAGAAAAGAGGAGATGCTTTTGAAGTGTTCTGTACATGATCCCACCTCTGTTGCACTTTTTAATAATTCGCACCAGCATCACCGTCACTATTTGTACCTGGGAATGGATTGGGGGTGGGAGGTGCTTTAAGGGCCTTGGTTTCCATTTTTGCTGTTGAGTCCTCTGGAGAGTTTGTAATTACCAGATCTGGGTAATTTTGCCTCTTTGCCTAGAAGATTTAGCCCATCAGCTGAAGGAATAAAGGCATCGCATGCCAAAACCCAAGTGTGTGTTTCACAGTGTGACCCAGAGACAGCCAGGGTGGGTTCCACAGAATTGACTGGATCCCTGGGGGGTCAGCGCTCCCTCCAGAGGCTGGCAGCTGAGGCCACGGGGAACCCAAGTCTGGCTGCCCATCCCCGCAGGTTACTCAGTGACTTCTAGCAACAGTAGCTCCCCTCTGGCATCCAAATCAGGCCCTGACCTGGGCCAGGCCTGGGGGAGGCCCCAAGGCCCCTGCAGAGAAGGAAGAGGAGTTGGAAGACTCAGCGTGGAGCCAGCTAGAGGAAAATTGCACCCCCGTCTGTAAATGGCAATTAATGTCAGCAGGAAGGCTCTCTAACTCTGCCCCTGATTTGCCAACTACTGTCACATCTAAACTCTCCAAGCCCTCTCCTAATTCTCTAGAGCCGACCCCTTACTTTTGGATGTCTCCTCTCTTCAGGCTGTTTAAGATGTGGAGGCTGGAGAGGGGTGATGAAGGCATCCCACGATGTAGGGACAGTTGAGATGGACAGCCGGACCCAGAGACTTACTTTTATTTCCATTTAGTGAGTTGGAAGGAAAGAACTCACCTTTAAAACCCTAAGAACTAGCTTGACTGTGCTGTGACTCTTGATGAAAAAAAGGACAGCTCGTGGTCAGTTAGGCTCCTAGCAAAATATTTGCGTCCTAGACCCTCCTCGCTGTGATCTGACCTCCAAGCCTGAGCTCTGCACTGGGGACCATTCTTCTCAGGTCTGAACGCTTCCCATCAGGGCTCCACTGAACCTACAGCAGGTCCAGAAAAATCCTCCCCTCTTTTCTGACTCACTATTTCCTCCCCGCCTGGTGGATGGAAATGTGTTTGTTCAGGAGAAGTGGTTTCAACTGCAGGGGAAAGAGATCCAGTTTTAAATCAAGTCAAATGAAATTCATGTGTTTCAGAAGCCCCCCCACCCCACACACAGAGTCACACATGGCTCCGCCCCAGAAGGACCGTTTTTTTCAAAGTGCAAACAGCTCCGGGTCTCAATTTGTTGCTATCTTTTTTATAATCACTGTTATGTGTTGGGATGATTGTGAGTGGTGCTGGGAATGTTTGTTCTCATGTAATTGCTTGTTTCCTACCGAAATTTCCATGTCAGACCCTTTCATTGTTCTCATTATCACTCGCCTCCTATTCTGCCTGCCTGCCCGTCGGGGAGGCCATCACAGCGCGGTGAGAATTGTTGGTATCCATCATGAAGCCGGTGTTCCCCACCCCTTCCCCGGGCAGGCCGTCAGGCAGCTGTCACCCACCAGCACAGGAATTCAAGGCTGTGAGCCCCTGCTCTGTCCTGACCAGACAGGGTCCTGGGTGCTGAGCCAAACCTGGGGACAAGGGAGACGTGACAAGGGCCTGGCCTGCCACCTGATTTGGAATTAGGCTAAATGCACCCCGACCAAGTATTTCAGAGGAATGTGACCCCTGTGTTTCTCACTGTGTGCTTAACTCATTAAAATGTTGATTTACAAGGGGTGGGTGATATCCAAACAAACCTCAGGGCCTCTATTCCAAGCCAACCATTTTTTTTCCTTATGACTTTTTGTGAGTAGGGTAGGTGGGAAAAAGGAATCAAAGATCTTCACTTTGAACTGGGAAGCGACGTTCCATTAGGAATGAAACTTGACCGAGGGGCAGGAATGCCGACCTTTGGAACCGAGCGATTCTCTAGTGGAAAAGCCAGGCGTCTCTAGACCTGATCAGAACCACCTGGACTTGCTCACGGCCCAGTAACTGTCTAGGCAGCATAAAGCATTTGAACTTGACCTGTGCTGGAAACGAGCCAGAGTCCATGAAAAGAGAGGCCCGCGTCTGTTCATGGGATAAACGCTTATCCGCAAGAGCGTTCGAAATTCCAGGATGAACACTTCACACTTTTCTCTTCTTCACCTGAAATTCCAGCGACCACTGCCCATGAACACTAATTTACTCCTTCAAAAAGCCCAACCCTTCCAGGAATTTAGGGTGCATTTTCTTATGGGTTACTCATAAAGCCTGTTTGGAGTGGGGCAAAAGGAGGATGACATTATACATTTAGCCAATGGAGAGGGTGTAGGACAAAAGGGAACCCTCCTGCACTGTTGGTGGGGATGTAAATTGGTGCAGCCATTATGGAAAACCGTATGGAGGTTCCTTAAAAAACTAAAAATAGAGTTACCATATGATCCAGCAATTCCACTCCTGGGCATATATCTGGAGAAAACTCTAATTCAGAAAGATACATGCACCCCAATGTTCATAGAGGCACTATTTACAATAGCCAAGACATGGGAGCAGCTTAAATGTCCATTGACAGATGAATGGATAAAGAAGATGTGGTATATATATGTATATGGATATTACTCAGCCATAAAAAAGAATGAAATAATGCCATTTGCAGCAACATAGATGGACTTAGAGATTATCATGCTAAGTGAAGTAAGTCAGACAGAGCAAGGCAAATATGAATGCTATCACTTATTTGTGGAATCTGAAATATGATACAAATTAACTTATTTACAAAATAGAAACAGACTCACAGACAGAGAAAACAAACTTATGGTTACCAAAGGGGAAAGGGGGTGGGGGAGGGATAAACTAGGAGTTTGGGATTAGCAGATGCAAACTACTGTATATAAAAGAGATAAACAACAAAAGTCCTACTGTATTCAATATCCTGTAATAAACCATAATGGAAAAGAATATGAAGAAGAATATATATGTATATGTGTGTGTGTGTGTGTATATATATATATATATATATATATATATATATAAAACTGAATCACTCTGTTGTACAGCAGAAACTAACACAGCATTGTAAATCAACTATAGTTCAGTAAAACAAATTCATCCGGGAGCGCCTTCTTGGGCCACCCAAACTTCTTTAGGAAGCTATGTGCTTTTGTCCATTTCTCATTTCTTTCAGCAGAGGAACTTAAAAACAATTACCCGTGAACTGGTGTGTGGAGAACACATCTCTTTGCAGGGTGTGGATGTGTATGGAAGGCGTGTGTGTGTGTGAGTGTCAGAGTGTGCAGGAGCTGATGATGGGACGTGTGTGCTTGCCTTGGTGTTGGTGTCTGTGTGTGTAACGTGGCTCCACTACCAGACTGTGGGGTGGTGGGTGGTCCCCTCCTCGCAGGCCCCTCTTCTTCGAGCACCCACCACGCCTGATGTATAATGGAACGTTAAGTGGCGCAGTGACAAGTCTCTCTCATATGGGTCACTCTTGTTCCTGGGCTGTCTTTTAATCCCTTCAACCTGTTTGCAGCACGTGAGGTCTAATACTAGTGTAGTATACATTATACCACGCATTACACGTGGTAATAAGTTATACCCGCATTATACCTGTGTGATACTAGTTCTGGGTCACCCCCCTCCGCTGCCTTGCACGTGGCCTGTACTCGGGTAACTTGTCCACATGGGTAACTTGTCTTGATGGTTAAGAAACAAGAGGGATGGGTGGAAACAGCGCGACTTCCGAATCTGCAGATGGGGGCATGTGTGAGGCCTCCCGGGAGGGAGGAAAGTGAGCGGAAGGGTGAAGAGGGCGGGCAGTGTGGCAGTAGCTTTGCTGTCCCTGCCCGGGAGCGCCCCCCTCACCTCCTATGGCACCATTGGGTTGAAGATGTCTTCAATTAAACTAGCTTTGCTTTTTCCATTATGAGAGGAAAGTGGTGAGTTCATGCCAGTAGACTGGAATGTATTAAAAGTTGGTCTGGCCTCCCAGAAGGTGACCTTCAGCTGCTGGCGTACCGAGGGAATTAGGGAAAGCTGGCTTTCCAGTATTTCTTTGGCAGAGGACTCGGCAACTGACACCGACCAGAGTTAGGACTCATAAAGCACAGAGCCAAGACCCGAATGCTCAGCTCTTTCTTCTAAGATGCTTTCAGCTCCTTATCTTTCAGAGCAGTTAAATGTTCGCATTTGGCTCACTCCCCTGGGGACCCTTTATTGATTTTTAGGATGATCCCATCTGATGCAAGTAATGAACATCTGAACTGGCCAAAAAACCTGGGATATTTTCTCCTAAATAAGTGGCTCATTTTGGATCTTGTATGTGAAGTTAATTCTTTAAGATTCCTTGCTGTACGACGGGAAAATGTGTACCCAGAAGGCAGGGACAAAAAAACACCCAACATTGAAACAAAACCCAACCAGCAACAACAAACAAAGAAGCCAAAACCCAAACCCCTAAGTTTAGCATAGGTCTGCAAAAAAAAAAAAAAAAAAAAAAAAGGATATCTTATAACCTCGTACAAACTCTGACTCGGAAAGTAACAGAAAGGAAAGGTTAGCTCCTGTCCTGGTCCATGCCTGCTCACTGTGGTCACTCTGAGATCCAGGCACCCATTATCAGCACAGGGTTTTATCTTGTTCTCTCACTTAAAGGCATCTTGAGAAGAGCCATGGTATTGAAGTTGGCTAAAATACTCTTCTTACAGGAAACAAAAGAAAAAAATGGATGAATTGGATTACATCAAAATTAAAAACTTCTGTGCATCAAAGGACACAATCAGCAGAGTGAAAAGGCAACCCATGGAATGGAAGAAGTTGCAAATCATGCATGTGATAAGGGCTTAAGACCCAGAATGTATAAAGAACCCATACAACTCAACAACAACAAAATAAAGAACTTGAGTAAGAAATGGTCAAGGGACTTGAATAAGCATGTCTCTGAAGAAGATATACAAAGAAGCACATGCAAAGATTCTCAACGTCACTAATCATTAGGGAAATTCAAATCAAAACCACAACAAGATACCACCTCACATCCATTAGAATAGCTACTATCAAAACACAGAAAATAACAAGCATCGGCGAGGATGTGGAGAAATTGGAACCCTTGTGCACCGCTGGAGGGAGGGAGCCGTAGCACAGCCGCTGTGGGAAATAATATGGCAGTTCCTCAAAAAATGAAAATTAGAATTACCATGTGATCCATGCAAGTTCATTTCTGGGTATGTACTCAAAAGAACAGGAGGCAAGGGCTTGAAGAGATCTGTACACCCATGCTCATAGCAGCATTATTCACAATAGCCAAAAGGTAGATGAGTGGATAAACAAAGCATGGTATATACATACAATGGAATATCATTCAACCTTAAAAAGGAAGGAAGTTCTGACACATGCTACGACATAGACGAAACTTGAGGACATTATATATGAAGTGAAATAAGGCAGGCACAAAAAGACAAGTACTGTGTGATTCCACTTAGATGAGGTCCCTAGAATAGTCAAGTTCATAGAGACAGAAAGTAGAATGGTGCTTGCCAGGGGCTGGAGGAGGGGAAAATGGAGAGTTGTTTCATGGGCACAGAGTTTCAAGTCTGTGAGATGAAAAGGGAACAATGTGAATGTACTTAACACTACTGAGCTCTACACTTCAAAATGGTTAAGGTGGTAAATTTTGGGCATAGACTGGTGGTTGCCAAGGGGGAGGAGGGGAGGGAAAGACTGGGAGTTTGGGATTAGCAGATACAACTATTATATATAGAACCGATAAACAACAAAGTCCTACTATAGAGCACTGGGAACTATATTCAGTACCCTGTGATAAACCATAATGGAAAAGAATATGAAAAAGAATGTATATATGTATAACAGGGTCACTTTGCTGTACAGCAGAAACTAACACAACATTGTAAGTCAACTATACTTCAATAAAAGATAAAGTTTAAAAAAAGATGGTCAATTTTGGCATGTGTAATTACCACAGTTAAAAATAATTTTAAAAAATACTGTTCCATCTCTCCTGGGCATTTCTGGGACAAAACAGGGTTTCCAGAGCCCAGGAAGATGTGAGTTGGAAGCTACGGGTGCAGCAGACCCTTATTTCTGAGCTCCTTGTGCAATTTCGTGGTCTCCATAACGGAAAAAACCTCAAGGGGTGCTTTTTCCACTTCCTCTGCTCACCACACTGGGGATTACAAAAGGAAAACTCTTCGCCCAAAGCAAAAGTGAGCAGAACTCTCCGAGGGGCGAGATTCTCCAACCGGAGCAGGCAAGCTCCTCCTCCGTCCCTCCACACAGGCGTGCACACTCACAGGCACACGCTCACGTGCACACACTTTCCAGCCAGCTCAGCAGATGTCCTGTGTGAAATGACACCATTTCCCAGTGCCCCTGCTGGGCTGGAGTGGAACCCTGAACTCACCCCCCTGGGTCCCCAGGACTTGTATTGGGAGGAGAAAGGGGATGGGGCTGCCTTGGGCTTTGCTGAGAAGCTCATGGCTTCGCCTGTGTGGCCCTGCTCCTTGCTGGTGTGAGAAGACAGAGCTTGGACCAAAGGCCCCAACTCGGAGGGGACGTGTATCCAAGCAACAGCGTCCATCAATCCACGAGGCTCTGCAAACATTATTCCCTGACGGCCTTCTCTTCCCTACCCCCCCGGCTTTTAAGATTTCTTTATTTTCCTTTCTTGCTGCTCATTCTTTTCTTTTTTCTTTTCCATTCTCTTTCTTTCATCATCTTCCATTTTTAAAATTGAAGTAGAGTTGATTTACAATGTTGTGTTAGTTTCAGGTGTACAGCAAAGTGATTCAGTTATACACACACACACACACATGTATAGATATTCTTTTTCAGATCCTTTCCCTTTGTAGGTTATTCCAGGATACTGTATATAGTTCCCTGTGCTATACAGTAGGTCCTTGCTGTTTATCTATTTTATATATAGTAGTGTATATCTGTTTATCCCAAACTCCTAATTTCTCCCTAGCCTTTCCCCTTTGGTAACCATAAGTCTGCTTTCTATGTCTGAATCACCTTCCATTTTTACACGTTTGGCTTGTTTAGATTCCACATTTCAGTGATGTTATACAGTGTTTGTCTTTCTCTGTGTGACTTAATTAGCATAATGTTCTCACAGTTCATCCCTGCTGCATCTGTTGGGGGCGATAGCACAGAGGTTTAAGGGTACAAAGTTGCAACAAGTAGTAAATAGCCCTAGAGACCCAATGCCCAGTATAGTGAATATAGACAAAAATGTCATGTTATAATCATCAAACTTTCTGAAAGACTAGATCTAAACTGTTCCACCCACTAAAAAGAAACTACAATTATGTGGCATGATTGTGGTGTTAATTATTGCTATGATGGCAATCATATTACAATATATACATGTATCAAGTCAACATGTCGTATGCATGAAATTTATACAATGTTATAGGTCAAATATATTTCAATAAAAATATTCAAAGTCACAAAAAATCATCTTTCCTCATAGCTCTCCCTCTGGCCCCTCCTCCACCCTCAATCTTCCTACCTCTTTTCCGAGCTCTCCCCTTGTCTTCCTTGCTTTCTCAGCTCCCCTTCACAGCCAGATACAATCCTTGGCTCGGGGACTTGTGTTTCGAGGCGGGATGCAGCAGGGACTCTCCCGCAGGCTGGACCACGCTCGGGGACGCTGTCGCCGCTGTAGCAGGTCAGGCAGCCTCCTTTACAGAGGCTGCCCTGCTCCCCGCGCTCCTCAGCCGGCCAGTTCCGACTGCCTTTGACTTTGATGCTTGAGGGCGTCCAAGCTTGCTGTGCAGCAGGGTCCTCACGACAGAGCTGAAGGGACGGCAGCCTCTCTGAGGGACAGGAGGGACGTGGTCCGTCCCCGTAGGGATGAAATGTGGCACGGTTTGCCTGCGTGCTGTCCTCGGATGCAGGAACAAAACAAGCCACGATGGTTTTCCAGCGCAGGTGGCGCATTCCTCCCATGGTTCATCACCCTGTGATCAAGACTGGTGCTTGCCACGCATGCAAGGCTCTAAACAAAAGTGCTTCCCTTCACACACAGCTGACCCATCTTCCATCTGTCAGATCTGCTTCCCCAGCTTGGGACAACTGGCTTTGGGCTGTGACATCCTGCTGGGCAGGGAGAGGCCTGAGTGAGATGAAAGGAAACGTCCTCCTGCTTGACTGAGGCAGGGGACAGCTGGTGGCCTCATTTTCTGAAGAGCTTTGAGAGGCACACAGCCCTTCAAAAGGGTCCCCTTAGCAATCAACTACTCTCCTTAGTGCTGCTGGGATTTCCCTGGCCAGGGGCCATCAGGGCCTGGACCTTCTTGGCCCTCGAGGTTAGGAAGAACAGACAAACAGCCATTTCTCTCTGCCCGGCCTGCTCCATCCAGACTGTGGGAGACGGTTTTGTGGTTGTCAGTCACTGATAAAAGCCAACTTTCTTGGGTAACCACTGGCATGGAGGCAATTCACTATTTGCCTTTATGAAGGCAGCAAAGATAAAGCAGAAATGAATCCTGCCCCCAAGTATCCTACGGTCTCCTAGGGAAGGGAAGACATGGACTTGACCACAGTGCTACGTAGAAAGTGAAGCACCAGATCAGACAGGCCTCAGAGAAATGCTATCCAGGAGGATGGAAAAAGTAGGGCAGGTGGCACTGATGTTGGGCCCCAGAGAATAGTGAGGATGGGATATGCCAAGTCAAGAAGAGGGTGTCCCACGTAGAGGCAACAGCACGAACATTGAGAGAGAGAATAAGGGCACGGAGCTGATGCCGCGGGACCCACCAATGCTCTGGAGATGGACCTAATCAGAAGTTGCTTCAAGGAGCCTGGAGAGGCCGTCAGGGAGGAGGACAGACACAGCCTGGGTCTGCCCAATGCTGCTTGAGAAGCGAGTGGCTGCCATTGAACTGACCCAGCTAGTGCTACTCAAGAGCACGATCCGTGGAGGGCTGTCATTGTACATGTGAAATACGAAATACGTGCAGAAATTGCTATTTGATGGAGTGATTGCATGTCAAATCTAATGACACAAAATCGTTATTTGATGGAGTGATTGCATGTCGTATCTAATGATACGAATGTTGAACTTGGATTTTGTATGCTTTGCTTTTATTCAGTTTTTTCCTAACAATTTGTTTTTATTGTATCTTACAATATATAGAGTTCTTGGACAGACTGGAAAGAGAAACCTCACTAGTCTTTCACGACAGAGAGTTGGGGGAGCGCTCCCTTCACTTACCGCTGTGGTCTTTCTTGAAATAGGCCCCGTTCTCCCTCACACTGTTTGCTAAGGTCTGTCATCTGAAGCCCAGTCTCTTTCCTCTCTCCAGATGGACCACACGTGGCACATGCTGTGTCTGCGTAGCCATGTGAAGCCCACACGGTGGGGCAGGACACGAGTCTAAAGTGTCCACAACAGCAGTGGGCACTCCACGTGGTGAGGCAGATCTGGACCCTGGTTCGGCCACAGCAAGGCCACCATCGTGGACTCAGGGGGGGCCCAGCAGCAGCTGGCCTTTGTCTTTGACCTCTGGAGTCCCATCTCGTTTCCTATAAACCATTTTCACATGTTTAGTATTTGTAACTGGTTTATTGCACGAACTGAACTTTGCCTGAAATAAGGAAACAGTAATCTCTTTTCCAACTATTGCTTTTCCCACCTGCTGGGTTGGATCCTGATCCCGAGAACTCATGCAGCTTCCACAGTTTTCTGGTCCTTGCAGGTACTAAGGAGGAATCTCGTTTTCATGGACCAAAGAGTCCAGACTACCTAAAAGATTTAAGTTCTTATTCAGGTTTGACTTCTCCCTCCCTCCCCGCTCCAGCCTCTGAAACCTACAGGGGAGAAAGGGGAGGTGGTCTCTTCCTCCCCTTGTCCTGCACCCCCCTGCACTGGGAGCCCAGTGGGGGAAGTTCTCATTCTTCTAGCATGTAGTAGTCTGGACTTGAGACCGTCTAATTTGGATGGTGCCCCAAACTAGGCGCTCTCTCTCATGGTTTTTTTAAATTTTTTTTTAATGAATTATTGGAAATCCTCCCTCCCTCCCCCCCCCCAACCCCATGGAGATATCTCGATATTTCATCTTCCAGCTGACAATCCCAGAGCTGTCTGCCAGGGTCACCTGGGCCTTTTAGATGGGCTCCTCCCAGCCACCTGTTCTGCTCCAGTGGGAAAGCCTGGCCCTTGAAGCCACTCCCAGGGCAGCCCTCTCATGACTTTGGTTTTCCAAATAACCACCCACCTGCTGCCTTTAGAGGTCTACTGTTGAGAGTCAGACGCATGACCTTAGGACTTCCCAACTCCAGGGGACACTTTTTATGCTCCTCTGGGAACTCTCCTGCTGACCTCTGCTCTAGTTCCAGGGCCCCTTGGCTTGAGGTGGTAGACAGAGAGATCACATCTATATCTACTTTTATGAAGCCACCGACCTTCTTCAAGAAATGTATTATTTGTACAGCAGAAATTAACAGAACATTGGAGATCAATTATACTTCAATTTTTAAAAAATGCATTATCACCAACCCTCTCCCTCCATCTCTTTCTTACCATTTTAAACTGAAGGAAGGGACTTCCCTGGTGGCACAGTGGTTAAGAATCCGCCTGCCAATGCAGGGGACATGGGTTCGAGCCCTGGTCCAGGAAGATCCCACATGCCACGGAGCAACTAAGTCGGTGTGCCACAACTACTGAGCCTGTGCTCTAGAGCCCATGAGCCACAACTACCGAGCCCATGCATCACAACTACTAAGCCTGTGCTCTAGAGCCCGCGAGCCACAACTACTGAGCCTGTGTGCCACAACTACTGAGCCTGTGCTCTAGAGCCCACAAGCCACAACTACTGAGCCCATGCGCCACAACTACTGAGACCATGCACCACAACTACTAAGCCTGTGCTCTAGAGCCCACGAGCCACAACAACTGAGCCTGCCACAACTACTGAAGTCGGCACACCTAGAACCTGCGCTCCGCAACAAGAGAAGCCACCGCAACGAGAAGCCCGCACACCGCAACAAAGAGTAGCCCCCGCTCACCGCAACTAGAGAAAGCCCGCACGCAGCAATGAAGACCCAACACAGACAAAAATAAAAATAAATAAATAAATAAATAAATAAATGGAAGGAAGGTGATTGGCAGGACACAGAAAACACATTATTTTGATGGAGAGAGTATAATATAAATAATTATTAATGATACAATTTTCCAATTGTATTGGAGAACTGAAAAGGCAAAACCAACTACTAAGGTATTATGAAAGTTGTAACCCTAGGATGTAGCTACCCTCAGTTAGGGAACTGAGGGAAGAGATAGGAATTATGGAAATTTCGAAGTTCTTCCCACCACAAATGGTAAAATGGTCTGTAATGATCCTCCTGCCATAAACAACTAGAAAACTGGATGAAATCGATAAAATAGCTATTGTCAGACTCTGGGTAAACGGGATGCTCAGAACTGTGATTTCGGAGAGGGGGAAAGTGAAAGAGGTAAGCTCTGTACTGGCCCTGGTTCTCTGCTGGGAGTTAATTCCTGAACCATGGAAAGGCGAGAGGAAACTCAAACAGAACCCAGTGTCCTGTTGACTTTGGGAGACAGAGACTGGGGTTTAGGGGGGCTGAGGTGGCTAGAATTTGTGAGGTAGAATACCAGGGATGAAAGAGTTTTACAGGAAAGGAGATCCAGAAACATGCATGGCGTCTTCTCGAGTCTTTGGCTGAGTAGGATGACAATTAGTGAGGAGGCTGATAGTCAAAATATTCCCACACCCCACACAGAACTGGGAATCATTCAATTCCACCAGACAGTGTGGAGAGACATTTTTCTATATCATTAAGGCCCCAGAAGGGACATACCTAATAGAAGGACTTAATGAATCTGAAGAAAGGTTCTCTAGACGTCCTGAAAAGAGGTTTAATAAAAGCCCAGAAGATTAAACTGATGTGCAAATAACTTACTTGACTGCCAGAATAAAGTCCATCACTCTTTAAAGCAATGCAACAAAATCTAGCATTCAAGAATGTAAAATTCACACAGTCACTAGATTTGCAAAGAAGCAGGAAAATCTAACTCATAACTAAGACAAAAATATTACTCAAAGGAAACTCAGAAACAGATATGATGGAAAGAAATGGCAAAACAATACTTCAGCTTTCCCCACCTCCACCGCCATGAGTGTGGCTGGACTTAGCCACTCACTTCCAAAGAGCATGGAGTGGGAAAGGTAGTCATTTACAGCAAGAGACATGGCAGACCTTACTTTAGTCAAGCAACCAAGGTTCATATCACCAGTGATATTTTATTATCTTTGATCTCCTGATATGATACCATGAGACGGGCACTTCTCCTCTGTGGTATTCCTCCAAACCCCCCATATAACCCCAGTCTAAACATGAGAAACACTAATGGAGAAACATTGTAGAAAATATTTGACCAATACTCTTCAAAACTGTCAAGATCATGAAAATGAGGAAAGATGGAGAGATAGTCACCGTCCAGAGGTAACTAAGAACTATGACGACCAAATGCAATGTGGTATCCTGGATTGGATTCTGGAATAAAGACATTAGTGGAAAAACGGGTGAAATCCAGTAAAGTCAAGTCTGGAGTTTAGTTCATAAAAATGTATCACTGTTAACTTTTTAGTTTTGAGAAACGTACCATAGTTATGTAAGATGTTACTATTAGGGGAAATTGGGAGTTGGTTATATAGGAATTTTGTGCTATCTTTACAACTTTTCTGTAAATTTAAATTGTTCCAAAATAAACTGTTTATTTAAATAAAAGAGCTATTGATAGAAAGCCCAGAGATAAACCCACGCACATATGGTCACCTTATCTTTGATAAAGGAGGCAAGAATATACAGTGGAGAAAAGACAGTCTCTTTAACAAGTGGTGCTGGGAAAACTTGACAGCTACATGTAAAAGAATGAAATTAGAACACTCCCTAACACCATACACAAAAATAAACTCAAAATGGATTAAAAACCTAAATGTAAGACTGGACACTATAAAACCCTTAGAGGAAAACATAGGAAGAACACTCTTTGACATAAATCGCAGCAAGATCTTCTTTGACCCACCTCCTAGAGTAATCGAAATAAAAACAAAAATAAACAACTGGGACCTAATGAAACTTAAAAGCTTTTGCACAACAAAGGAAACTATAAACAGGATGAAAAGACAACCCTCAGAATAGGCGAAAATATTTTCAAACGAATCAATGGACAAAGGATTAAGCTCCAAAATAAAAGCTCATGAAGCTCAATATTAAAAAGCCAAACAACCCAATCAAAAAACGGGCCGAAGACCTAAACAGACATTTCTCCAAAGAAGACATACAGGTGGCCAAGAGGCACATGAAAAACTACTCAACATCACTAATTATTAGAGAAATGCAAATCAAAACTACAATGAGGTATCACCTCACATCAGTTAGAATGGGCATCATCAGAAAATCTATAAACAACAAATGCTGGAGAGGGTGTGGAGAAAAGGGAACTCTCTTGCACTGTTGGTGGGAATGTAAATTGATATAGCCACTAGGCAGAACAGTATGGAGGTTCCTTAAAAAACTTAAAATAGAATTACCATATGACCCAGCAATCCCACTACTGGACATATACCCAGAGAAAACCGTAATTCAAAAAGACACGTGCACCCCAATGTTCATTGCACTACTATTTACAATAGCCAGGTCATGGAAACAACCTAAATGCCCATTGACAGATGAATGGATAAAGAAGATGTGGTACATATATACAATGGAATATTACTCTGCCATAAAAAGGAACGAATTTGGGTCATTTGTAGAGACGTGGATGGACCTAGAGACTGTCATACAGAGTGAAATAAGTCAGAAAGAGAAAAACAAATATCATATATTAACGCATATATGTGGAATCTAGAAAAATGGTACAGATGAACCAGTTTGCAAGGCAGAAATAGAGACACAGATGTAGAGAACAAATGTATGGACACCAAGGGGGAAAAGCTGGGGGGTGGGGGGGTGGGGGGGATGAACTGGGAGATTGGGACTGGCATATATACACTAATATGTATAAAATAGATAATAATCTGCTGTATAAAAGATAAATAAATAAAATAAAATTCAAATCAAAAAAAAATTAAGAATAAAAAAAGTAGTAATGGACTTCAGATCTCTGTTGGAAGTCTTTATGGGAAGAGTTAATCCGTGTGTGTGTGTGTGTGTGTGTGTGTGTGTGTGTGTGTGTATACATATACATATACAAAAAAAATAATAAATATATAAATAAATAAAAGAGCTATTATAAATACGCTCAATATGCTCAAAGACCTAGTAGAAAATATGAAGATAAGGAGGAGAATGGAAGATATAGAAAGAAACCAAATAGAACTTCTAGAGTTTAAAAACTATATGCTATCTACAAGAGACGCACTTTAAAAAGTACCAAGGCAAACTGGAAAGTATTTTGAACAGAATGAAAATAAAACCACAAAACGCCAAAATTTGTGCGGTGTAACTAAAGAAGTACTTGGAGGAAATGTTATAGCTTTAAATGCTTATATGAGGAAGGAAACATCTAAAATCCCGGACCTAAGTGTTCATTTTGAGAATGTGGAAAAAGAGTAGCAAATTATCCCCAAAATAAGTAGAAGGAAGGAAATAACAAAGGAAAGAGTAGAAACTGATGAAAAAGAAAGAATAAAAGACAGTGAAATTTGGTTTGACATAAATACACTACCATGTGTAAAATAGCTAGTGGGAACCTGCGCTACAGCACAAGGAGTTCAGCTCGGTATTCTGTGGTGACCTAGATGGGTGGGATGGGGGGTGGGAGGGAGGTCCAAGAGGGAGGGGATATATATATACATATAACTGATTCACTTCGTTGTACAGCAGAAACTAACACAACATTGTAAAGCAATTATACTCCAATAAAAAAATGAGAGTGAAATATTAATAAACTCCAAACTGGTTCCTTGCATAGAACAATACAATTGATGTACCTCTAGTTGGACTGATCAAGAAAAAAAAAAAAAGAGAGAAGACAGAAAATACCATCATCTAGTATGCAAGAGAACACATCATTAGAGGTCCTACTGGCATTACAAGAATAATAAGAGGATATCATTTTTAAACTTTATGCCAATAAATTTGACACCCTAGATGAAAGGCAAAGTGCAGTAAAAAACACCAACAACCAAAGCTGACTCAGGTAGAAGGAAAAGTCTGAGTAGATCCAAATCAATGGAAGAAATTGAATTCATAATTTAAAGCCATGCCACAAAGAATAGTACTCCAGACCCAGGTGGCTTCGCTGGAGAATTCTATCAAACATTTAAGGAAGAAATTACACGAATCCTACACAAATTTAGGAAATAGAGGAAGAGGGGACACTTCTCAACTCATTTTATGAAGCCTGTTTTACTCAGGCTGCCTGGCTACTTCTTTTGGCCTTAAGTGACATTTACACACCTTGAAATCTCCCAGTCACTTTAGGGCACTCGACTGTCTCCTTTTCTGAACCCTGATTGCACCAAGCAGCCCAGAACCTGCTTATTCATTATTCATGTGACTCAGTCTCACTCCAGATAGATTGAAAACTCATTGTGGGGACTTTTCCATACTTCATATGGTGTCACGCACACCCTGCAGGTCTGACCTGGGCTCGAGTCCATATTTGCATCTCAGTGAAGAGTTCCTGCTTGAAACTGGGATGACTTTTCTCCAACTCATCCCCATGTGTGAATGGGGATGTGTGCATGTCCCAGCCTCCGGCATTTCCCAGGCACTGTTTCCTGCCTTTCTCCTCCCTCCCACTCTGTCCATTTCTCTTTTGAGAGAGGATGTGATTTTCAGCCTGGTCACAGAGTGACCAGCAGGAGGCAGGAGAAGAGTCCCAATCCCTGCTTCCCAGTCCTGTGTCAGGTGCCTCTGCTGGACCTCACAGTACCTGTGGGAACCATATGTCCCAGTTTGCCTGGGTCAGTTCCCAGTTACACCTGCTGTCTGTCATAATTATTCATGGTGCCCCTTTTCATTCTCAAAATGTCCTGTTTGGATGATAATAATAAATGTTATGCCCCCCCAGAGGTCCACGGGAGGAGGAATTAGAGATTCAAGATTTTCATTAGGGGTTGGATTGTGTCCTTCCAAAATTCGTGTTCAACTTCTAACTCCCTAGCACCTCAGAATGTGATCTTATTTGGAAATGGGGTCATTCTGGTATAAGTAGTTAAAATAAGGTTATACTGGTGTAGGGTGGGCCCCTAATCCAATATGACTGGTGTCCTATAAAAAGAATAACTGTGTGAAGAGACAGACAGACAGACAGACACAAACACACACACACGCACAGAGGAAGAAGGCCAAGTGAAGATGAAGGTAGAGATTGGGTGATGCTTCTATAAGCCAAGGAATGTCAAAGACTGCCAGCAAACCACCAGCAGCCAGGAGAGAGGCCTGGAACACTTCCCCGTCACAGCCTCAGAAGGAACCAACCCTGCTGACACCTTGATCTTGGACTTCCAACCTCCAGAACTGGGAGACATTCAATTTCTGTTGTTCTAAGCCTCTCAGTTTGTGGTACTTTGTTACAACAGCCCTAGGAAACGGTACAGTGGTGAGAACTGGAGTGGCCCCAAGAGATCTAAGCGTGTCTTTTTACCCATGAAGAACCTGAAGCCCAGAGAGGTTAAGTGGTTGTGCAAGGTGACCCAGCTAGTTAGTGGCAGAGCTGAGACTTAAACCCAGATCTCTGACTTGCTTACAGACTCTTTCTGTTCCCCAGTTTTCCAGGCTGGTGCTCAGTCCCCCGGAGCAGCCAGCTGCCCTGGGTGAGCCTTTGTAACAGCCCTTCCCAGAGGGTCCTGCCAGAACCAGAAATTTATCCTGCCTGAGTGGATGTTTTGAGTTTGGAAAGTTATGGCTGTGGCCTGCTGCTCCTGGGGGCTGAGCCAGCGAGGGACCTGGGCGTGGGGAATTAACAATGTTTATGGAAGAGACATGCAGGTACTTGAGTCGGGTGAGAGGACAGTGCACCTCGTAACTCTCCCAGGTTCATTGCTGTCCGGAGCCGGGGGCCCTCTCCTCTCTGCCTTCGGGGGCTGGACGTCAAGTTCTGGCTGGGTCGCAAGGAGGATGAGTTCTCTAGCGCAGATGTCGGCACGCTTATCCAGAAAGTATTTGCTGAACGAACTGCTGAGTGAATGGTTGTCACAACTAATTTGTGAGCTCTTTGGGGGCAGGGAACACGTCATCCATCTTTGCAGAACTTGGCCCTGCTGCAGGGCGAGGCCTAGAGCAGGAGCCCCTTCTTTCTTGCCCTGACACCCCACTGCTCGGGTCACCCAGGTGCAAAGTCCCACTTTCCTCCACGACACCATGCCTCCCCCCCGACCCCAGGGCCTTGCCCTACACCCGGGTGGCCTATAGCTCCGACACCTCTTCTTCCCTCCCCTCACACCTCCAGACCCTCATTAGCTGTCAGCTGGACCGCCCCGAGACAGGTGCTTCTGCCTCAGGCCTAGAAAGCTACAAGGATACCAGTGACAATGGGGACTTTTGTCTGGTTCCTGATCTATCCCAAGTGCCATAGCAGTGCCTGACACCTAATGGTCACTCGATGAATATGGAATGAAAAACTCTTTCCCCCAATACTTTCACTTATACTCTACAAATAAAGTGCGCTTATCGTATAGTTTGCCCCCAAATTACATGACCTGTATCCTGAATTTGGTATTTATCATTTTCATAATATTATGTATATATAATATTTCTATGTCTATGTCATAACCATCTATTATAACAACAATAGCATAATTTTGCATTTTTCAAATTTCATTTGAATGGCATCACATATATGTATGTATATATCACCTTCCAAATTTAAAGAACTGAACCTTGTGTGATTATCCATGTTGATAAGAGCATGGAGAAAGTCTATGGATCAGTGCATGTTAGACTGTGTATTTAAACTATATACTCTATTATATGCATGGTCATAATTTATTCATAAATACTCCTGTTGGTGGATGAATAGTTTGCTTCTATTTATTTTCCAGCGAAATCTAAGAAGACTCCCTGGGCTCTGTTTCCCTTCTCAACTATTTTCTGATCTTGATAATAAAAGCCCAGAGCTCTGAGGGGAGGCAGAAATCTCCCCGGCAGGTAAGAGGAGAGGAGAGACGCTCAATACTTGTCTGTAAATATCTTTTCCTCTTACACTTCAGCAATGCTTCCTGGGTGCCTTCCTGACTGTGTGCCGGGTCTCTGCTAGGCACTTAGTATGCCATCCTGCGCTAAATAGTCTGGACTCTGCCCTTGTGGAGCTTACCGGCCAGTGGGAGAGTGGCGTGGAGAAAGGGCCATAACTGATGATGCTCCAAAGAGATTAGGAAATAATCAAGATTGGAAAAGTGTTCTTCATTTCAGGGCCAACAGCACTACCTCGCGCCACTAATGCGTTCCTCCTGAAGACCTCCCTCCATACTGACCTCAGGCTGGGACATCGGTAATTACACAGCACTAATAGAGTCTTGGGCAATAGGGTTGATGCCCAGGGAGGAGAGGTGGAGCTCAGATGTGAAGGAGGATTTAAGGGCGGAGCGAGTCCTCGGGGACTGCCTGGGGCTGAACACTGAGCAGGAGGACAGAGTACAGTTGTGCCTTGGTATCCGCAGGGGACTGGTTCCAGGATCCCCATGGATACCAAAATCCAAGGATGCTCAGGGCCTTATATAAAATGGCAGTTGGTTGAATCCGTGGATGTGGAACCTGCAGACACAGAGGCCGAATGCATGTAGGACCAGACAAGGACGAGTGTAGGAACTAGAGAACGAGACCCTCAGAGCCTCAGAGATGCCTGAGGCCGCCAGATCCCGACACTAGGCGCTTAGGTAGCAGGTCCAGCTGAATTTGTGGGAAAGAACAGTCTTCTTCCATAAATCATCTTTACGGTGTGGTCCCACCTTCGACAGGGAGGCCTTTCCCACTGGCTTCAAGAGAACCATTCTCTGAATCCAGTATCCGAGAGGCTAAATGTAGACACATTCTCTTATCATAATAATAATAAAAACTAACCATGTGCCAGGCCTGTTCGAAATGCTTTATTTCTGTTAATTCATTTAATCTCCATAATAACCTGAGGGGCTGGTGCAGCTGAGGAAACAAGGCACTGAGAGGTGATGTAACTTGCCCGAGTTTACACAGCAAGGACATAGAAGAGCTAGGATTTGAACTCGATCTCCTAATGCTTGGATCTCTGAGGGGCAGTGTGGTTGAATGGCTTAGGACATGGTGTTTAGAGTCAGATTGCAAACCCTAGCTGTAAAACACACATCTATTCAATGACCCGGCAGTTCCATTCCTGAGTGAAATGAAATCACATGTATAAACAAATACTTCTACAAGAATATTCATATCAGCCTTTTTCAAAAAAGCCCCAAACTGGAAACAACTTGAACGTCGATAAATAAGAGAATGAAAAAAACATACTATATTTACATAATATATTCATGTGATCAATTACTAGTGTATTCATAGTACATTCAGCAATAAAAAATGACTGAACTACTTGTAGACCAAATAACATGACTGAATCTTAAACATTTTATGCTAAGTAAGGGAACAAAGAGAGTCACAAAAAAGTACTTTTGGATTTTTATAAAATCCAAATAAAGGAAAAAAAAAATCTATAGTGAATGATGTCAGATAGTAGGTGCTGATGGTGGTAGACATATTCTGTATCTTGGTTTGGGTGGTAGTTACAAGAGTGTGTACAATTGTCGGAACATATCAAACTGAATACTTAAGATATGTAACGTTTATTGTGTGCTAATTATTCTTTAATCGGAAATAAAATCTTGGCTTTTCTACTCACTGGCTGTCTCCCGGTTTTTGAGTTACTTTGCCTCCTAAGCTTGAGTTGTCTCATTTATAAAATGAAGAACACAGAGCTTTTCCAATTCTTACAGGTTCTTATTTTATAAATCTTCTTAATTATTTAAAAGAAACAATAGGGGAACATTTAACTGATCTTGGGATGCGGAGAGGTTTCTAAGCATAAAGCCATTGGGATTCATCACAGAGGAAACTGTTACGTTTAACTACATAAGACAAACAAGAAACCCAAAACTGTCTGTATTTTTTAAAATCCCTCTATAATAAAAATTAAAAGTGAAATGAAAAAAATGGCAAAAATATTTGCAATAAAATTGACAAAGAATAACAGCCTTAATTACATCAAGTCAATAAAAGATACTAATACTCCAATTGGAAAATGACCAAAGAAAATAAACAAGCAACTCATAGAAGAAATCCAAATGGCCAACAAACCTAAGAATTGGTCAATAGACCCATTAATCAAAGAAATATCAATCAAAATAATGAGATATCATTTCCTCCTATTAATATGAAAAACATTTAAAAATATTGACTTGTTTCTGCAATGCTTTTGCACTAACCCATACTTGCTGTTAGGGCTATAAATTGGTGCAACATTCCTGGAAACAATTTAGCAGTAAGAATTTTCGTAAAAATATTTATGTTATTTGTCAGAAGGATCCCACTTTCAAGTATCTCCTAAAAAAATAATCAAAATGTGATTAAAGACTTATGTCTAAGGATCTTCATCACAGTGCTATGTCCAATCATTAAAAATTATAAACAACCTGAATGTCTAAAAATATTATTCTGCAATAAATATGGTATTTTGAAAGAGTATTTAATGGCAATAAAATACTTATCGTAGGATGTCAAGAGAACAAAGCAGAGTAATAAAACACTTACACCATGTGATTCAATTTTTTTTTAAATAGTTTGTATTTTTTATATCCACTGAGAAAAACCTAGAAATGAAGACACAAAAATGTTAGCGGTGGTGATCTTGGGGAGAGGAAGAGAGACCTTGGGTGACAATCGTTTTCCTCTTAAATTTCTCAATATCCAGACACACCTCACTTTATTGCTCTTCATAAATATTATGTTTTTTACAAAATGAAGTTCTGTGGCAACCCTGCCTTGGGGAAGTCTACCAGCACATTTACCCAACAGCATTTGCTTACTTTGTGTCTCTGTGTCACATTTTGGTAATTCTCACAGTATTTAAAAATTTTTCATTATTATTATATTTGTTTTGGTGATCTGTGACCAGTGATCTTTAATGTTACTATTGAATTACTTTGGGGTGCCACAAACCACGCCCATATAAGATGGCAAACTTCATTGATAAATGTTGTATGTGTTCTGACTTCTCCACCAGTGGGCTCTTCCCCCATCTCTCCGGCATCCCTATTTCCTGAGGTACAACAGCATTGCAATTAGGTCAGTTAATAACACTACACTGGCCTCTAAGTGTTCAAGTGAAAGGAAGAGCCACACATCACTTGTGTCATATCAAACACTAGAAATGGTTAACTTAGTGAGGAAGGCATGATGAAAACCAAGATAGGCTGAAAGCTGTGCCTCTTGCACCAAACAGTAGGCCAAGTTGTGACTGCCAAGGAAAGGTTCTTGAAGGAAATTAGAAGTACTACTCCAGTGAACACACGAACGATAAGAAAGGGAAACAGCCTTATTGCTGATATGGAGAAGGTTGGAGCGGTCTGGATAGAAGATCAAACCAGCCACAGCCTTCCCCTAAGCCAAAGCCTCATCCAGAGCAAGGCCCCAATTCTCTTCAATTCTGTGAATGCTGAGAGAGATGAGGAAGCTGCAGAAGAAAAGTACGAAGCCAGCAGAGGGTGGTTCTTGAGGTTAAATGAAAGAAAGATTTAACTGACCTATTTCATAGGGTGGTCATTCTTCAGGTCAAATTAAGCACAAAATGTTTTTAAATGAAAGTATTTGTAAGCTATTAATTGGTCATAAACTTATAGCTTAGAGGCCTATCAGTTTTTCTAGTTGCTTTGAAAGAGAAACCTTACAGTCTCACTTGTTGAACGTAATGAAGGTCTATTTCTCATTCACGCAGAGTCCTATGTGTGGGGACTGGCTCTGCTCCGTGCGAGCTTTCAGGAACATGCGCTGATGGGAGCTCTGTACACGTGGTTCCCAGGGCTGCCCTGGGTGACCACGCCCTGCCAGGATATAGCAGAAGAGAGTATGGAAGAGGCACGTTCATTTCTTGTCCATTTTAGTCTGAAAGACATCCAGTTATTTCCACTCATCATCCCATTGGCGAGAGCTAATGACAAAGGGGTCTGGGAGATGTAGTCCTGCCCACGGAGCTGCTTTTCCAGCAGAGTCTAGAGTGCAGATCTTTGGCATATTTAACATCTCTGCCAAGGAGTCCCTCTGGTCCTTCTTTTATTTAAAGATGCAAACTAAGCCAGGAAAGGTGTCACCTACTCAAGGTCACAAACTTCGCTCAGAACAGTGTAAGATCTTGAGTGAGGTCTCTAACTCACGCCAAGTGTTGCCATTGTTATTGTCTCTTTGTCATTATTTTTCAGAGGTAACTCATGGGATGAACCCTTTTCTGTTCACTTGCACTGGAGAGCTCTGCCTGGGGTGACTCTTTGCTCTGGATTTTCTGTACCATTGTCCAAGCTTTGCTGACTTAACCAGCTGAATCGGGGGTTAACAATGGACCTGTCCTGGGATCCGTCCTGACTGTCACTTTGACGGAGAGCCCTCTACACCTTCCTCTCTGACTGTGTGCAGTTCTATTTTCATGCTGTTTCAGAAAGGCAGCCTCTTCCCAGGTTCAGCCGCAGGCAGAACGCTGCAGGAGGGCTTCGGCTCCCCATGGGGGGGAATCCACCCGCTCCTCCCCCACCTTCCTCCCGTGCTGTCTGCTTTCCTTGCTTTCAGGGCTCTGCTGGGGACTGCCATGATCCCACTGACGAGGATCACTCGGAAGCTTTTTGTGGCTCACCCATCCTCACGTCCTCTCTCCCCACAGGCTTTTCCGAGGGAAACTTGACGACGCGACAACTCCCCCTCCTGGGAGAGCTGGCCAGCGTGTCAGGTTCCTTTGCCTTTGTCTGGAATGATCTCAGTGCAGGACAGCAATGCTGGCCCACTCCTCTGATGAGCAGCTTTGATTACCTCTCTGTCATAACATACGGGAAAACAACTGAAAGGGTAGCTAATAGACACAATTTTTGGATACCTTACACATTTATAAAAAGATGTCCACAGGGGTAAACATTAACAAGTGGGTCTTGGGGGTGAACACGGGTGTGAATCATAACCGTCTCAACACTGAGCACTCAGTGGTCGCCATGTTGGGCAGGCTTGACACAGCTGGCAGACCAATGGCTAAGACTACAGCCTCTCCGTGCCTTTTAAGGTTGGCAGGTCAAGGTCTGGGACAGCATTGTGTCAGCAGGCTTCAGTCAGAGAAGCAGCACCGCTAGGATTGTGTCCATATTTTCTCCAGAAACATCTTTGCCACAAGCAGCTTTGTTGCACAACTAATTGGCTGTAAAGTAATTTTGCCGTAAAAGACAAGACAACTGATTGACAGTTGGGGTTCATTTCTCCATGGATACAATACTCCCTTCTTCTCTTATATACATCTCAGGCCCCGTAATGATCTCTACAGTGATGTAGTTATGGTGATCTTAAAAGAGTGGATGGGGCTTCCCTGGTGGTGCAGTGGTTGAGAGTCTGCCTGCTGATGAAGGGGACACGGGTTCGAGCCCTGGTCTGGGAAGATCCCACATGCCACGGAGCAACTGGGCCCGTGAGCCACAACTACTGAGCCTGAGCGTCTGGAGCCTGTGCTCCGCAACAAGAGAGGCCGCGATAGTGAGAAGCCCGCGCACCGCGATGAAGAGTGGCCCCGGCTTGCCACAACTGGAGAAAGCCCTCGCACAGAAACGAAGACCCAACACAGCCATAAATAATAAATAAATAAATAAATAAATAAATAAATAAATAAATAAAGACCAGAGTAACTTAATTTTCAAAAAAAAAAAAAAAAGATACACCTGAATACAATGATAACGAGCTGTTTTGCCACCCGGCATGAGGGATTTTAGTTCCCTGACCAGGGATCTAACCCATGTCCCCTGCAGTGGAAGCTCGGAGTCCCAACCACTGGACCGCCAGGGAATTCCCCAGCTGTTTGTTTTATATGGCAAAAAACATTTCTACAAAATCATTGACATTGGACGAAAGTTGCTCTGTCAAACAGATGCTGAATTTAACGTGAAAATTAAATGCTTTGCAGTGTTAGCATTCCTTCCGGTTAGTGACATTACTGATGGCTTTATCCAGCTGACAGGTGGCAAAGAGTTGGTTTCTTATTTTGAAGCACACGACATTGGAAGAGAAAGAGGATGAGGGTCTCCCAGGCACAGAGTTGAACGCACATTTTCCATAGAACTTTGGAACGTCTATCAGCAGCCATGTGACAATATGCCAAGAACACACAATAGTGTAGAAGCTTCTGAGATGAGACACAGAATGCAGTTACAAATATACATTCTAGGATTTGGAAACTGATATCTGTCTTAATAAAGAGGGATATTTTACTGCAACAGGAAAAATGGAATGCCATACTAGGAGGGAATTAACAAGCAAAAAAAAAAAAAAAAAAAAAAGTGTAGTACTATGAATGAAGGAAAGATTTGGAAGACAAGTGCTGAGATACAATCCACAAGTTAAAATCAGTTATTTGTGCAGTATTGCCATGAACCCAGAGACATTTTAAATGTATTCAATTTTTTTTTCGTATTTTCATTTTTCACCATAAAATCTTTAAAAGTTTTTGTCATTAACTTTTCCTGATTCACTATGTCCTTTTTAATGTCCATCTTTTATCTTATTTTTATTATTTTATCTTCTATGGGAAAATTGTCTTATGGCCAATTAATCGTGCTGAGAAACTGCTTATGGCAAAGATTCTTACAGTGAAATACCTAGAACCCACTAGGATTTATTTATTTATTTATTTTTATAAGTTTATTTATTTGTTTTTATTTTTGGCTGTGTTGGGTCTTCGTTGCTGCGCGTGGGCTTTCTCTAGTTGTGGCGAACAGGGGCTACTCTTAGTTGCGGTGCGCGGCTTCTCATTGCAGTGGCTTCTCTTGTTGCAGAGCACAGGCTCTAGGCTCTAGGCTCACAGGTTTCAGTAGTTGTGGCACGTGGGCTCAGTAGTTGTGGCACGTGGACTCTAGAGCTCAGGCTTAGTAGTTGTGGTGCACGGGCTTAGTTGCTCCACGGTATGTGGGATCTTCCTGGACCAGGGCTCGAACCCGTGTCCCCTGAGTTGGCAGGTGGATTCTTAACCACTGCACCACCAGGGAAGTCCCCCCACTAGGATTTATAATGAAGGGTTTATTGTGGGGATTTGACCTCCCGCAATTGTGGGAGTTGGTGAAAAGCTGTCAACAAAAAATTAATCAATCTAAGAAAGAAATGGAAAATTTTATTCGAGCCAGACTTGAGGGTTGTAACCCAGGAAGAGCATCTCAGAAACCTCTGAGAACTGTTCCACCCGTTAGAAGTCAAAACACAGTTTATATAAGTTTTTTGAGACACAGGGCTGTACATCAAATGATGTATTATTGACAGTTCACATAATCCAGATATCTAAGTGGCGTCCTGGTGGGTCATGTGACCCCTTACAAGATCAAGAAGGAATGTTATCTTTTATGGAGTTGTCTTGTTGATGCAGGGGAGTGCTGCTTTTTATGGCTCAGCAGGTATTCCTGACAGTGGGGGAGGTTTGGTGATGTTTAATGCAGATATACAATGCACAGTGGGGGGAGAGAGGAGGCCAAAGGGCAGAGAAGAATTTTTGTCTAAATTTCTCTTGTCTTGCCATAAAAATATGACTTTTATTTCACAATGGTTAAGAGGTTGTCGCTTCTTTGCCTGGTGCTGGAACCTGAACTCAGCAGGCAGGCAGTTGGGAAGAAAAGCTGTACATAATACAGAAGAAGCAAGGAGAAACTGAAATTGACACAGATGGTCCGGAAGCTATGAGAATGGACTAGAATCTGCGCTGACCTCTTGTCACCTCTAAGCCTCCAACCTTGATGATGGGTGTTGATGGGCAGGAGAAGCTGGCGGGAGCTGCCACAGAGCTAAGCACATCTGGCCCAGGAATTGAGCTGAAGAGAGACCTGGCCAGAGATGCAGTTGCTGCGCCATCACCCAGGCGAGCCAGATGAGTGACAGTGTGCGTCTCCGGCAGCAGGACCAGCAACCCTGCACCAACTTTCTGAGCGTGAAAGGAATAAGGCTCCAGCTTCACTTCTGCCTTCCAGATCTCAGGGGAAATGTGTTTTGTGGCCAGTGCTAACCCAGAACTTCTGGGAAACAAAGTTTCATTTAGCTAAGTTGACTTGAAACAAATTTACCACAATACACCCTTAGAAACTTCTTATCCACGTGTATCACTTTTAACTATTTCCTAACAAAAACAATAGCAAAACCATGATTTCACCGAATATGATACAACTATCCTCCACACAACTGAAAACGTGCTAACCCTCTCCCGAAAAGAAGAAACAAAATCCCTTTATCCATCTGTGGGTGAGGTTTATTCCGCTTCTGGCTGAGTTACACTCCCTTTTTAACACATTTTTGACCGGAGACATATTACAGCCACAGGTATTAGTTTCTGCAAAAATCCCCTGGTCAATAACGTGTTAATATCTCTGACTTAAACACTGAGGTATAAGGTAAACTACTGTTAACACAGCTTAGATGGTAGAGAATTGGAAGAGAGTAAGAAAGAAAAGAATTGGTTAATATATACACAAATATATTCTTATCAAAATAAGAAAAAGTATTCACAACTATTCCAATTCTCATTCTGCAATTGTGTGCATGGTTACAGCTATGATTCATACATCTCTTCTTTTATTTCTCAGAACATATTTATTCCTTTTGTTCTTAGCAAGCACCTTGGCTGGTCATGGTTCCCTACCTAGTGGGGTGAGCCAGACCTTCATTCCTGAAGGGTCTGGGCCATTAACAGTACTGTCTGTAGTTTTCCATCAATTTATTCTCTTATAATGATAATCCCATTACATTAATTTAATCACAGGGCATGGGAGTACTTAAGGCAGCCTAGAATTGGTTCAATTGTGTATTCCAAAAAAAATATGTTGAATTCCTAACCCCCAGTCCCTGTGAATGTGACTTTATGTAGAAATAGAATCTTTCCAGACAACATCAAGTTGAGATGAGGTCATTAGGATGGGCCCTAATCCACCATGACTGCTGTCCTTATAAGAAGAGGGAAACTTGGACTCAGACACACACACACACACAGAGGAGACCACCTTGTGAAGATGCAGGTGCAGAGGGAAGATGGCAATGTGATGATGGAGGTAGAGGTTGGAGTAATGCTCCACAAGTCAAAGAACACCTGGGGCTGCCAGAGCTGGAAGAGGCAAGGAAGGATCAACCCTTAGAGGCTTCAGTGGCTGTTTTAAGGGCCACTCAGTTTGTGGCCCTTTGTTATGGCAGCCCTAAAAACTAGTACAGGTACATAGAGAAAAGCATTTACCAAGTCAATAGCTACATACAGATTCTATAGGATATATTGATTTCCTCTGTCCATTAAAAAACACCAGGAACAGTGGCTGTAATTGGAGTGACCATCTAATCAAGTGTATGATAATCCACTGTCATTTTCCAAGATCCATCTTTCTTCTGTACAGGTTAAGTAGGTGAGTTGAAAGGGAGTGCAGTAGGAATCACCACCCTTAAATCTTCCAATTTCTTGGTTGTGGTATTAATCTCTTTGGTTTCTTTAGAGATTGGTATTGCCATTTGGTTAGTAGATAGAGGCAATCGTGGTGACTTCTATTCAGCTTTCCCTACCATGATAGCCCTCACTCCATGGGATTCGGCCAGTTGCTGAGTGTATATATTCCACTTATACGTTCCCAGACTGGGGAAATAGCCACAGAGTGGGTTTGGGGTGTGAGGACCTCTCATGAGATGGACTTGAGCCAAAATTCCTTTGATTTTCTGATCACCGTAAGCCTCTACACTGACTAGTCTACTGCTGTGGAGTTTTGGGTGTCTAGGAATTACTGTCAGTTCAGAATCACCGTCCAGTTATCTCTCCAAATTCTGATTATTTCCCTTTCATGAAGCTCAGTCTTCCTGGCAAATGTGCAGGTACCTTTGGAGGGGATGAGGAGGAAGATTCCCAGGGCAAAATTTGGGCTGTGTAGCAGGTGCTTCCTCAAGAAGACCTGGCCTCCCCTTCCTTCAAGGCTCTCTGGAACAGTGAACTGGCTTTAATAGGGAGTGAATTTAGTGTCCATGACTCTACTGTGCTTCTCAGACCTAGAGCTTCTCAGCTTGTATGGATCAAGATGTGAGTGGGCTCCCCATCCTGTCAGCCCTATAGACACCCAAGGCCTCTGCTGTCCATTACGGTCACCGTGCCAGTATCATCTCCCGACCATGTGCCTTGGAAATCTTGGCATTTCAGCCACCTGTAGTGTGAGTCACCTTTTGGTCCAGATTTCTTTCCACCAACCAGGAAGACTGTTAGAGAACTCTCAGCCTGTACAGCGAACACATTGAATCTGAAATCTCTGCTTAGTGGCCCATATCAATCAGTTTGGCTTGATCCAACTTAATTTTCCTTCCAATCTGATCCCACACCATTTGGAACCATTCCACATGTGTTTCCCAGGTTTTTATCAACATAAATTGGCAAAATCATGCAATTCTTTCATTGTACATCATGCTTCCTCACGAATCTCTCTTTGTACTTTATCCTCTGGAGCCTGGGGACTTGACTCTGGCCGTAAATCTGGAAGTGCTGAGAGAGGGTGAGGTAGAGCTGGGGAGGTATAATCCCTTATCAGGCAGGTGAAGTCACTGTCGTTTCTTTGGCCAAGGGGAGACGACCCTCCTCATTCTTGGGTGAAAGTTCTGGAAAGGAGGTGTGGCTGAATTGAGGGGTTAGAATCTACCCAAGTTTCAGAGTCTCACTCCTTCAAAATCTAACTAACTAACTAACTAACTAACTCTAACATGAGAAAGTCTATGAGGGAGACAATTCCATCTGAGTTACAATTTAACTACCCGCAGAGCTAGACTTTGGGTTTAGATTTTGTTTTTAGAAACCTCAATTCGGTGGCTATAGAAGATAGATTATTTAGGACCATAATGGAAGCTTTCGAGTCCCTTGTATGAACCTTGAGCTGGAAATTTAAAGCCCTGATCTCATCATCCCCCACCCCCCATTTCTCCACTGCACTTAGAAACAATGAACCAGTTGCACTATATTTCTTACTTTCACTAAAAATTTTAGTGGCAGCAAAAACTTGGTTACTCAAAGACTTGCCCTCTCTAGACACTGGATTACAAGTGTCTGTAAGTGATAATTTAGAGAACTATTTTGCCACTGAGTACCACAGACTGCTCTTGCCCCTTTTGCCACGGGAGACAGGACCACTAATGCCTTTAAATCTAGACCAGATAGCCAATTCTTGAAAGCCTAATTCAGAGAACACTTTCTTGAGATCTGTGCCTCTGGAATCTTCTAGTACCAAATTATTTTTTTCTTTGAACTTTTGAATTTTATTTTATTTATTTTTTTATACAGCAGGTTCTTATTAGTCATCCATTTTATACACTTCAGCGTATACATGTCAATCCTAATCTCCCAATTCATCACACCACCACCCCCACGTATGGGCCCCCCCTTGGTGTCCATACGTTTGTTCTCTACATGTGTCTCAATTTATGCCCTGCAAACTGGTTCATCTGTACCATTTTTCTAGGTTCCACCTATATGTGTTAATATACGATATTTGTTTTTCTCTTTCTGACTTACTTCACCTTGTATGACAGTCTCTAGATCCATCTATGTCTCTACAAATGACCCAATTTCGTTCCTTTTTATGGCCGAGTAATATTCCACTGTATATATGTACCACATCTTCTTTATCCATTAGTCTGTTGATGGGCATTTAGGTTGCTTCCATGACCTGGCTATTGTAAATAGTGCTGCAATGAACATTGGGGTGCATGTATCTTTTCGAATTATAGTTTTCTTCAGATATATGCCCAGGAGTGGGGTTGCTGGGTCATATGGTAATTCTATTTTTAGTTTTTTAAGGAACCTCCATACTGTTCTCCATAGTGGCTGTATCAATTTACATTCTCACCAACAGTGCAAGAGGGTTCCCTTTTCTCCACACCCTCTCCAGCATTTGTTGTTTATAGATTTTTGGATGATACCCATTCTAACTGGTGTGAGGTGATACCTCATTGTAGTTTTGATTTGCATTTCTCTAATAATTAGTGATGTTGAGCATCTTTTCATGAGCTTCTTGGCCATCTGTATGTCTTCTTTGGAGAAATGTCTATGGGTTGTTTGTTTCTTTAATATTGAGCTGCATGAGCTGTTTATATATTTTGGAGCTTAAGCCTTTGTCCATTGATTCATTTGCAAATATTTTCTCCCATTCTGAGGGTTGTCTTTTTGTCTTGTTTATGGTTTCCTTTGCTGTGCAAAAGCTTTGAAGTTTCATTAGGTCCCATTTGTTTATTTTTGTTTTTATTTCCATTACTCTAGGAGGTGGATCAAAAAAGATCATGCTGTAATTTATGTCAAAGAGTGTTCTTCCTATGTTTTCCTCTAAGAGTTTTATAGTGTCCGGTCTTACATTTAGGTCTCTAATCCATTTTGAGTTTATTTTTGTGTATGGTGTTAGGGAGTGTTCTAATTTCATTCTTTTACATGTAGCTGTCAAGTTTTCCCAGCACCACTTATTGAAGAGACTGTCTTTTCTCCATTGTATATCCTTGCCTCCTTTGTCATAGATTAGTTGACCATAGGTACGTGGGTTTATCTCTGGGCTTTCTATCTTGTTCCATTGATCTATGTTTATGTTTTTGTGCCAGTACCATACTGTCTTGATTACTGTGGCTTTGTAGTATAGTCTGAAGTCAGGGAGTCTGATTCCTCCAGCTCCATTTTTTCCCCTCAAGACTGCTTTGACTATTTGGGGTCTTTTGTGTCTCCATACAAATTTTAAGATTTTTTGTTCTAGTTCTGTAAAAAATGCCATTGATAATTTGATAGGGATTGCATTGAATCTGTAGATTGCCTTGGGTAGTATAGTCATTTTCACAATATTGATTCTTCCAATCCAAGAACATGGTATATCTCTCCATCTGTTGGTATCACCTTTAATTTCTTTCATCAGTGTCTTATAGTTTTCTGCATACAGGTCTTTGGTCTCCCTAGGTAGGTTTATTCCTAGGTATTTTACTCTTTTTGTTGCAATGGTAAATGAGAGTGTTTCCTTAATTTCTCTTTCAGATTTTTCATCATTAGTGTATAGGAATGCAAGAGATTTCTGTGCATTAATTTTGTATCCTGCAACTTGACCAAATTCAGTGATTAGCTCTAGTAGTTTTCTGGTGACATCTTTAGGATTCTCTCTATATAGTATCATGTCATCTGCAAACAGTGACAGTTTTACTTCTTCTTTTCCAATTTGTATTCCTTTTATTTCTTTTTCTTCTCTGATTGCAGTGGCTAGGACTTCCAAAACTATGTTGAATAATAGTGGTGAGAGTGGACATCCTTGTCTTGTTCTTGATCTTAGAGGAAATGCTTTCAGTTTTTCACCATTGAGAATGATGTTTGCTGGGGGTTTGTCGTATATGGCCTTTATTATGTTGAGGTGGGTTCCCTCTGTGCCCACTTTCTGGAGAGTTTTTATCATAAATGGGTGTTGAATTTTGTCAAAAGCTTTTTATGCCTCTATTGAGATGATCATATGATTTTTATTCTTCAATTTGCTAATATGGTGTATCACATTGATTGATTTGCGTATATTGAAGAATCCTTGCATCCCTGGGATAAATCCCACTTGACCATGGTGTATGATCCTTTTAATGTGTTGTTGGATTCTGTTTGCTAGTATTTTGTTGAGGATTTTTGCATCTATATTCATCAGTGATATTGGTCTGTAATTTTCTTTTTTTGTATTATCTTTGTCTGGTTTTGGTATCAGGGTGATGGTGGCCTCATAGAACGAATTTGGGAATGTTCCTTCCTCTGCAATTTTTGGGAAGAGTTTGAGAAGGATGGGTGTTACCTCTTCTCTAAATGTTTGATAGAATTCACCTGTGAAGCCATCTGGTCCTGGACTTTTGTTTGTTGGAAGATTTTTAAACACAGTTTCAATTTCATTACTTGTGATTGGTCTCTTCATATTTTCTATTTCTTCCTGGTTCAGTCTTGGAAGGTTATACCTTTCTAAGAATTTGTCTATTTCTTCCAGGTTGTCCATTTTATTGGCATAGAGTTGCTTGTAGTAGTCTCTTAGGATGCTTTGTATTTCTGCGGTGTCTGTTGTAACGTCTCCTTTTCCATTTCTAATTTTATTGATTTGAGTCCTCTCCCTCTTTTTCTTGATGAGTCTGGCTAATAGTTTATCAATTTTGTTTATCTTCTCAAAGAACCAGCTTTTAGTTTTACTGATATTTGCTATTGTTTTCTTTGTTTCTATTTCATATATTTCTGCTCTGTTCTTTATGATTTCTTTCCTTCTGCTAACTTTGGGTTTTGTTTGTTCTTCTTTCTCTAGTTTCTTTAGGTGTAAGGTTAGATTGTTTATTTGAGATTTTTCTTGTTTCTTGAGGTAGGCTTGTATAGCTATAAACTTCCCTCTTAGAACTGCTTTTGCTGCATCCCATAGGTTTTGGATCATCGTGTTTTCATTGTCATTTGTCTCTAGGTATGTTTTGATTTCCTCTTTGATTTCTTCAGTGATCTCTTGGTTATTTAGTAACGTATTGTTTAGCTTCCATGTGTTTGTGTTTTTTCCTTTTTTTCCCCTGTAATTGATTTCTAATCTCACAGTGTTGTGGTCAGAAAAGATGCTTGATATGATTTCAATTTTCTTAAATTTACTGAGGTTTGATTTGTGACCCAAGATGTGATCTATCCTGGAGAATGTTCCGTGCACACTTGAGAAGAAAGTGTAATCTGATGTTTTTGGATGGAATGTCCTGTAAATATCAATTAAATCTACCTGGTCTATTGTGTCATTTAAAGCTTGTGTTTCCTTATTAATTTTCTGTTTGGATCATCTGTCCATTGGTGTAAGTGAGGTGTTAAAGTCCCCCACTATTATTGTGTTGCTGTCGATTTCCCTTTTTATAGCTGTTAGCAGTTGCCTTATGTATTGAGGCGATCCTATGTTGGGTGCACATATGTTTATAATTGTTATATCTTCTTCTTAGATTGATCCCTTGATCATTATGTAGTGTCCTTCCTTGTATCTTGTAACATTCCTTATTTTAAAGTCTACTTTATCTGATGTGAGTATTGCTACTCCAGCTTTCTTTTGATTTCCATTTGCATGGAATATCTTTTTCCATCCCCTCACTTTCAGTCTGAATGTGTCCCTAGGTCTGAAGTGGGTCTCTTGTAGACAGCATATATATGGGTCTTGTTTTTGTAACCATTCAGCAAGCCTGTGTCTTTTGGTTGGAGCATTTAATCCATTCACGTTTAAAGTGATTATCAATACATGTGTTCCTATTACCATATTCTTAATTGTTATGGGTTTGTTTTTGTAGGTCCTTTTCTTCTCTTGTGTTTCCCGCTTAGAGAAGTTCCTTTAGCATTTGTTGTAAAGCTGGTTTGGTGGTGCTGAATTCTCTTAGCTTTTGCTTGTGTGTAAAGCTTTTGATTTCTCCATCTAATCTGAATGAGATCCTTGCTGGCTAGAGTAATCTTGGTTGTAGGTTCTTCCCTTTCATCACTTTAAGTATATCATGCCACTCCCTTCTGGCTTGTAGAGTTCCTGCTGAGAAATCAGCTGTTAACCTTATGGGAGTTCCCTTGTATGTTATTTGTCATTTTTCCCTTGCTGCTTTCAATAATTTTTCTTTGTCTTTAATTTTTGCCAATTTGATTACTATGTGTCTCGGCATGTTTCTCCTTGGGTTTATACTGTACAGGACTCTCTTCACTTCCTGGACTTGGGTGGCTATTTCTTTTCCTATGTGAGGGAAGTTTTCGACTATAATCTCTTCAAATATTATCTCGGGTCCTTTCTCTCTCTCTTCTCCTCCTGGGACCCCTATAATGCGAATGTTGTTGCGTTTAATGTTGTCCCAGAGGTCTCTTAGGCCGTCTTCATTTCTTTTCATCATTTTTTCTTTATTCTGTTCCGCAGCAGTGAATTCCACCATTCTGTCTTCCAGGTTACTTATTCGTTCTTCTGCCTCAGTTATTCTGCTATTGATTCCTTCTAGTGTATTTTTCATTTCAGTTATTGTATTGTTCATCTCTGTTTGTTTGTTCTTTAATTCTTCTAGGTCTTTGTTAAACATTTCTTGCATCCTCTCGATCTTTGCCTCCATTCTTTTTCTGAGGTCCTGGATCATCTTCACTATCATTATTCTGAATTCTTTTTCTGGAAGGTTGCCTATCTCCACTTCATTTAGTTGTTTTTCTGGGGTTTTATCTTGTTCCTTCATCTGGTACATAGCCCTCTGCCTTTTCATCTTGCCTATCTTTCTGTGAATGTGGTTTTTGTTCCACAGGCTGCAGGATTGTAGTTCTTCTTGCTTCTGCTGTCTGCCCTCTGGTGGATGAGGCTATCTAAGAGGCTTGTGCAAGTTTCCTGATGGGAGGGACTTGTGGTGGGTAGAGCTGGCTGTTGCTCTGGTGGGCAGAGCTCAGTAAAACTTTAATCTGCTTGACTGCTGATGGGTGGGGCTGGGTTCCCTCCCTGTTGGTTTTTTTGGCCTGAGGCAACCCAACACTGGAGTCTACCTGGGCTCTTTGGTGGGGCTAATGGCGGACTCTTGGAGGGCTCATGCCAAGGAACACTTCCCAGAACTTCTACTGCCAGTGTCCTTGTCCTCACGCTGAGACACAGCTGCCCCCTGCCTCTGCAGGGGACCCTCCAAAACTAGCAGGTAGGTCTGGTTCTGTCTCCTATGGGGTCACCGCTCCTTCCCCTGGGTCCCTATGCACACACTAGTTTTTGTGTGCCCTCCAAGAGTGGAGTCTCTGTTTCCCCCAGTCCTGTCGAAGTCTTGCAATCAAATCCCACTAGCCTTCAAAGTCTGATTCTCCAGCAATTTCTCTTCCCGTTGCCAGACCCCCAGGTTGGGAATCCTGACGTGGGGCTCAGAACCTTCACTCCAGTGAGTGGACTTCTGTGGTATAAGTGTTCTCCAGTTTGTGAGTCACCCATCCAACAGTTATGGGATTTGATTTTATTGTGATTGCACCCCTCCTACCGTCTCATTGTGGCTTCTCCTTTGTCTTTGGATGTGGGGTATCTTTTTTGGTGAGTTCTAGTGTCTTCCTGTCGATGATTGTTCAGCTGTTAGTTGTGATGCCGGTGCTCTCACAAGAGGGAGTGAGTGCACGTCCTTCTACTCCACTATCTTGAACCAAGCTCCCAGTACCAAATTTTGTATGAGACAAGGTTCAGTTAGAGAAGCCACAAGGAGTTCTACACAATAGGGGTTTATTGTGAGAATTAGCCTTAGGCCATTGTGGGTGTTCTATGAGAGGTTCTGGCTTTTGAAACTGGTGCTCGGTCATGACCAGCTGGGTGGCCAGTCTGTAAGGATGCTCATGAAGCGGAAGAAGCAAGGACAAGCAAGAACCTATACAGATGACCTAGAACCCACATTGGTCTCTCACCATCTGCACCTGGAACTTCGGTGATGGGTATTCTGCAGGAGCAACCGACGTCCTATGTCATGGTGCTAAAACCCACCTGGCCCATGAAATGAAGGTACCCAAGAGGGGATCTGGCAGCATCTGGAGTTGGCCTGGGCTTGGCTGCTTCCCCATGGCAATGGGGTAGGCTGCAGGCAATGACGGTGTGCGTGAGCAGATGCAGGCAGCACCTGGCATGCTGCCTTGACCTTCTGACTGTCAAAGGAATCTGGCTTCTGCTTTTCTTCGGTTTCCCGAAGCTGACACCACACAAATCCATACAGTCCCAGAGCTTGGGAAAGTACTCTTCCCAAGGCTCCACTGTTCTTTTAAACGCTGACACCTTGAGAGACAAGGACGTTTCCATCCGTGTCTCTGAGAAAGAAAACACGTTGCTTTGCCCTGTGTGGATGCTGACGTCTGGGCATCAAGCAGTAGGACCCGTGTGAGTGGGAGCTTGGGGTTCAGGGTTGAGAGTAGTCACGTGCCTGTCTCCCTGCTTTATGTCTCCCCCCAGCCAAGGTCCTTGTCAAACTTTGTCTCAGATTCTGGACACCCAACCAAAAGACCACGAAATTTATCTCAACTTTGCAAAGTGCTTTCACACGCACTTATTTTCTCCTTCGGTTCTCATAGCAACTTAGCCAAAAGATGTTCAACTCGTCTAAGTCATCTCCAAAAGAGGCAAGGTGGCCTGAGAGTCCTGAGTCAGGGCATCAGGATCATTTTTACCTTCAGTGAATCTTCTTGTTCAGGGCTAAGAGCCGTTGTGCTGTTATGAATGATCTCCTGGGCATTGGATGGGAATTTGCAAAACCAGGAACAATCATGTTCATTATTTATCACTGCAGCTGCTGGGAAACCAATCCTGCTTTGACACAAATCCAGGAGGCCCTCAACCAGTGGCTGGGTCTCTCAAGCAGCTGTTTGAAACTACATACAGCAGTGAGGGGCTATCATAGTTTCAGAGGCACGTTTCGGGTGTAGAGGGCTGTGTGGGTTTCCGATACCCACTCCTCCAGTTGTGAGCTACTCTTCTATTCCTGACACTTGTCATAATGCCTGGAGATGATTATTATAATAATAAGTTTTGCCTGGTGAATGGGCCTATGCAGTTATAATGACATGCAAATATTTGTTGGAGACCTTAATAAAATAGACTTACATCCAATGTTGACATTAATTCAGGAGATGGTAACATTCTTAGGTCCTTTTGGACTCTGTACAACAAAACTATGTTCATATTCAATCAGATGATCCAGAGGAATACTGCGTTCTTGATCTCGTTATAATCAATCCTCCTCAAGGAACATCGTGGCTCCCCTCCATGAAAGAGTCGTTTTTGGTACTGGAAATGCTCATGCTGTCCTTGCACAGCGGGGGTGTGGGAAGAGGAGAGGGGAAGTGACCAAGGCTTTTGGACTTCTTCCTCTTCTGCCATGGCCTCTCTCAAGTCAATTCCTTTGCATTGCTAACATGCCAACAACTAAATCAATGTCCCGATCAAGCACGAAACTAAAATTGGCCTCCAAACTCCAGATCTTGGAGGAGGAAGGTAGTATTGACACAATTCATTCGTGTCCTCTTTTGAATTTAGAAAACTTTTTTCCCTGGTTAATTCATTTTGCAGCAGATGGACTCAGCTCTTTTCCATGGTCAACCCCTGCCCACTAGGTCAGCAGGATATCTTCAGTTGGACAATATTTTTTATAACTAATCCAGTACATACTCTGGTTTCCTAAAGGCAGGTGTCTCTTCCTCTTGACATTGCCTATGCTTAATTTAGTGTGTAGCACATAGTAAGCGCCCAAAAGTATTTGGGTGATGAAGGACTTTACCCCAATCTGGTAAGAGGCTTCCAACCGAGTCATGGAATAATATGATACTTACTTATTGGAACCTGCTGCAGAATCAACTTCTGAAAAATAGTAAGGGTTAAGATATAAGTCTTCAGCCACATTTTTCCCCCTGGAAATAGTTTTCATCTTCTGTTGAAACCTATAAAATTCTGGAAAGGAGGATGGGTGAAATATAAGAAATTAATAAGCAAGTATTAATTGAGTACGTATTATATCCCAGGTACCACCCGTGAGCTCATGGGAGTACTGAGAATAAGGCAGGATCTTTGTTCTCAAGGAACTCACGGTCCATTTGGGGAAGAAATTAACCTACAGAACAATAGTAAGAGGTTCTATAGGAGTGAATGGTGTGATTAAAATGTAAAGCGAGGAAGGAGGTTAGGGTGCGTGGGAAAGGTTTCTAGGGAAGCTGAATGATGAACCAGGCCCTTGAATAGTAGGTAGGATTTACACGAGAAACACAGAGTGGTTGAGAGAGTGAAGCAGGGTTCCCTGACCTGGCCGGTGCCAACAGTAGCTTATCACTTCCAAGAGAGAGATGACACAGGTCTGTGATGGTTGTGTCTGAGGATTTCCCTCTCATTTCTGTATTTCCCCCAAACAACAGGCCCACTTCAGTCCAGGGCTCAGCGGGACCACAGCAGGCACATCTCATGACCCATCACTGTCCCTTCCAGAAGGTGGTCTTTCTGTCCTTAATGAGGGGTACTTCTGTGCTTAGGAGGTTTCTTTGCTCCATCCTGCTTGGCCAGTGTGTGTGACTAGCTTGTTGCTTTGATTGTCCAATATGAGAGGACCCAAACACCCAGGTGACCTCTTCCCCGGGAGCCAGGCCCTGTTCCCGCGAATTCCAGTTCCTGGCAGATGTCTGCCCTAAACCAGAGGGACCACCAGGCAGCACACCACGGCTCTTCACTTGTCCTGTGCACACCACTTCCCAAGACTCCAGCTGTGAGGCCAACCCCACCCTCCTGGGCTCTTTGGCCCATCCTTGCACAGGCCAAGTTCACCACGATTATGACTGCTCTAGATTACTGTGCATATATGGGCCAATCATTGTGCACTCTGTGATTTTACTTCCTCCTCTCTCTCCCTAGACATTGCAGGGAGGCACAAATTATTATCCCTTTGAAGTGGGTTAAATTGTGTCCCCCCAATATATATTCAAGCTCTAACCCCCGGTACTTGTGAACAGGACCTTATTTGGAAAACATGGTCTTTGTAGATCTAATCAAATTAAGATGAGGTCATACTGGACTGGGGTGGGCCCTCCATTCAATGACTGGAGTTTTTATATGAGAAAGGAGAGAGACACTCAGATACAGAAACGCATGTGGGAAGAAAGACCACCTGACAATGAAGGCAGAGACTGGATGATGCAGCTACAAGCCAAGGAATGTTGGCAGCGACCAGAAGCTGCTGGGAGAAGGGAGGATTCTTCCCCAGACCTTACAGAGGGAGCACGGCCCTTCTGAAAGCTTGATTTTGAACTTCTAGGCTCCAGAACTGTGAGAAAAAACATTTCTGGTGTTTAAGCTCCCAGTTTGTGGTATTGTGTCATGGCAGCCCAGGAAACTAATACGAGTGTTTTTCACAGGAATAAAAATAAAGGCTCTGAGAGACTCAGTAACTTGCCCAAGGGCACACAGGTCTCAGTGGCAGAGCTGGAAGCAAAGCCCACGTCTTGATCCAGAGCCTGGGCTTTCCTCTGCCCACAGCCTCTCGCCTGCACACAGCTGGCCTTCCCCCCTCCACTCCCTCCTGGATGCTTTTGGGAACTCAGTTCCCGACACGGGCACTTCTACAGCATCTTGAAACACATCCTTGTGGAGACTGCCTCACACATAAGATGTATCATTACATTGAAACAAAAGCAGAGTTAAAAATCCCGGGCCGTGTAAGCAAACACACATGTTTGAGGCTTCAGATGGGCCCTGCCAGCTGTTGTAATCGCACAACTGGTTCTTTGAGTCCTTGTACTATACTATAAAAATAACTCTAATTTGGAAAAGATGGAACCTTGTTTGTGGAAGTTCATAACTGATTCAACATGTAACAGAGAAGGCTATTTTAAAATTCTTGCCCCTTTCTTGGTGTCACTGGGATTTAGTTCAACACAAGAGAAATTAGGTCAGGGTTTGATTTTGGAGGTCGGGGTTGAAGCTGTGACTGATCTGGATAGGCGCCTAGATTTCATTAATGCTCTGGGGTCCCTGGAGTGTATCCACTTAGATCTTGGAAGGGCCCGTCCAGCAAGAGCCAAGCTGCTGGCCTGACTTTATCACAGAAAGGATAGATGTTCCTTTCCCGGCTAACTAAGCAGCCCTCACGTGCCAGGTGGCAAAGGAACAGCAGCTGTGGCCTCTGAGCCCAGAGATTGAGGGTCTAAGAGAGGAGTCAGAATTCATTTCCTCAGCGCAAAGGAAGGCAGCCGAGCTCCAGGCTTGAGGTTAGAGCGGTTCAGGGGAGGGGGTGTCCCTGGAACTGGCAGTGGGAAGGGAGTCTTCCTGAAGGGAAGGTGGAGCCGGGCCTCGCGGGAGGGCAGAGATTGGAGAAGATACAGAAAGAAGGAGGGAGGAAAATCACACGAGATGACCCAGAACTGGGGACGCAGAAGGCACCTGGGATGGGGGACAGACAGCAAGAGGCTGGCTGGGTGCTGGCAGCTACTGGGTCCTCTCTGCTGCTTCGTGGGGAGCCTCGGGCAGCTTTGGGGAAGGAAGCAGAGAAGGAGCTGGGGATGCGGAAAGAGTCTGTAGACACGGGCAAGGCATGGCCTTCACTGAGGCTCTGGGGGAGACGCTGCTGGGTGCATCTGGCTCCGTGGCTGTTTCTCTTGCACTTACTGAATTATTTTTTATTGACTTGCCTTGCTTTGTTTGGTTGAGTTCTTATATCCTCCAGTTATTAAAGCGAGACAGTGCAGCCAAAGGCCCCTGGTGGGGAGGTGGGCTTCTTGTGGGGAGGTGGGGGGCCTGGGATAGCCTCTGGTGTTCAGCCATCCTGATTGTCAGGGGAGAGGGTAGTGTGTGTGTGTGTGTGTGTGTGTGTGTGTGTCTGTGTGGGATAGTCCTAAGCAGACACACTCACTAATCCTGTGCCTGTGTCTTCTGTGTCTGCAGGAGATCAGGAGCACATAAAGCCCTGAGATTATTTAGCAGACTTGAGCCCCTATGGCAGAAAACGAGGACAGGCTTTCCAACTCTGTGTTGATGGTGACATTGCCAGGACTCAAGCCGGCAGCTGGGAGGCTGGCTGGCCTTCCTCTGACTCAAGCTTGCACTTGCTGCCCTTTGCCTGGGTTGACTATGGCCATGTGAGAAATAAATCTTCTGCAAAGTAGGCGCTGAGAACCCCCAGAAAAGCAAGGAGGGGCCCAGCAGATGCTGCTTCCTGAAGCTTCGAGGTCCGTGATCTCTGCCATCAGTGCCCCCTTGTCACTTGTCACTTGCTCCTGTCACTTTGGGCTTGGCCCCCTTTCTCTCCCAGTCTTCGTTTTCCCTCGCGGTCCCCCTGAGAGGAGCCTGGTGGGAGCCCCTTGTGATACTTCCTGGCAATGCGGGGGTGGAGCTGGAAGGATGGGTCCCGGGGGCACACGGATGGGAGTCCCAGCTCTGGCTCTGCCACTCACTGTGCAACCTTACTCTCTCCGCCTTGGTTTTGCCTGCTGGTAAGAGCATCTATGTCATGGCGGTGGTTTCGAAGCTTAACTAATGTATTTGGCACTCAGCGGGGGCTGTTCAGTCCCTACACTGAATTTCCCATTGCTTTTCCAGTTGGGGTGTCTTGGAGGGTGAGGCCCTGAGTCAGCTGAGCTCCCGGGACCGTCTAGACTTGGGGACCTGCCCAGCATCTCAGGGCACAAATATCTGAGCCAAATCTGACTGCTGAGACAAACAAAGAGACCACGTTCCTTTGCTCGGAATGTCTGTTGATTCGTGCTTCGCCTCCAAAGGGTAATTTTAAGTATTCGGTAGCTTCATTCAGGTCCCCCCTCGCATCCTTGCAGCCCCTATGCTCGGGAGACAATGGAAGAGCGAGTTCTCCCCACCCACAGAAAGTGTTTATACTTTCCTTTCCATTTTATATTCTGCCCTCTCAGTCATCCTAAATGTTTATTTAACGATGCTCAAAGCCCTTTTAAGCTTCCTTGGTTTAATGTTTGCAAAACACCCTGTCACTTCCACTTCTACTGATAATTTCCTGCCTGCTGCAGAGCTGCTCCTGCTTACGCACCGTCTGGAAAGTCTTAATGGCGTGACTAAAGCCTCGGTCCCCGCAAGTGCGTGGGCAGCCCGCGAGGTCAGGATGCTCTCTGGGGCAGAGAAAAATGAAGAGGAACAGGGATGTCGGGAATTCATTTGGAATTCAGGGTTTTTTAAGATCGAGGGGCAAAATTTCAACTAGATTGTGTCAATTGTCAGAATCCCAGGCAGCACCTAGATGGCCCCCAGGCCCTTGGTTTGGCCCCAAGCCTGGCCCAGAGTTTCTCCATTGTGAGGAGGGAGGGGGGGGGGCGTGACCAGATGCCAGGTGGTGGTTCAGCGTGATTCCTGGCATGTAAGCTACAGAGTGTGGAAGAGAGAAGCTGGCTCTTTCTCAGGCCACAGGCTGAATGTTCAGCCAAACTCCATGCTCAGCTCAGCTCTGGTGTCCTTTTTCTTCCTAGAGGCCATAGATGAATAGCTCTAAAAACATGGACTTCTGGCCACACGGCCACAGGAAGTTGGATAGTATTGCCATGTGTGGTTGTGCAGGTTCCGCACTGAGCAAATCTAGGCGGCTAAGTCACACCATAGTCTAAGTGAAAGGCACTCTCTAGAGTTGTGCTTAGCTATCAACCCAGAAGCAAGCTGGGCCGTTCTGTGTCAAGGAACTGGAGCCAGACTGAAGGTGATGTGTGCAAGGCCAGAGCAAGAGGTTTTGAGTAGGATCCTCCTTATCACGCCAGCCCCATCCAAATCCCACCTCAGTGCAGCAATTACAGGTTGGAAAGCTGCTCAGAGGTGGGCAGTGGCCTAGGATCCTTGGCACTTGAGTCTGGAGTCCCTTCATTCATATGAATGAAGTTTTAAAAAATTCAAAGGGTTTCTCCTCTTCAAAGCTGACAGTCTAGTGGGAGTTATAAAACTACTCAGCACAGGCTACGTCAGGACTTGAAGTTCTTCCCATAAGGAAACCACACAGCAAGAACGAGTGTTTCAGGGAGGTCAGTGTCAGCTGGGGTGATTGGGGAGCACTTGTTGGAAGACTTGGGTCTTCATACATGGCTTAGAGAATGGGGTAGTGTGGACGGGTGTGGGGTCCAAGAGAGCAGGGTTCACATGTGGAGCGATCGGGGGGAGCCAGAGGGAGGGGCGCATCTGAGCATTGGCTTGGACGGAGGGATGAGCAGGGCTGAGGAGGCCGAGATCACATCCGTGCCAAGTGCAGGCAGACACATTGGGATGGTCAAGTGGGACCACATTTAAGCAGCTTTAATCTGGGCGTGCAGTTTGGAATCCATGCTGTTGGGAAGCCATGGGAGGCTTCTGAGTGGGACAAACTTATGGAGCGAGAAGAGCCCTGTAGAGTGCCCCTCCCCCACCGATCTTTTCCACCCAAGCCTGTCTCAGCTTGGGGACAGCTGGGGAGACCCTAGTGGGAAGACTTAGTAACATTCAGCTTAGGCCCCCAACTCTTCCCTTCCCCAAGCCAGGCTCCTTTCCCTCGGGGCCAGGGTAGAGCCATCCACAGGGACAGCAAGTTGCTGTCTTTCCTGGAGGCGTGGCCACGTCTCTGCTGTGTGAGCAGCACACAGCGGGCCAGAGAGGCCACATCCCCTCCCGCTGCCCCTCGTCGTCCATGGCTGGTTGCTTCCAAATGATGGGGGGATCCAGACATCTCCTGTGCTCTTCAGAGGCCTTTCCTGACCCCTATGGGGGTGGTGAACTCAGGGAGGAAGAATTCAGTGAGGCCAGGAGAGGAGCACAGCTCAACAGGGGCTGCTGCCACATGGCCGTCCCTCTCCAGGGTGGCAGCGTCGATGGTGCATCCATAAGTCGTCACTTGGACCATGTTCAAGAAGATGTGTATGTGGGATGATGCTGTACGAGGGCCCTGCAGGCAGCAAGGGCACTTCAGCCCCGAAGACCTCAGCTGGTTTTAGGAGGAGTGTCTCCTTCCCAGTTAGCTTCGCTTCTAAGACCCATCATCCTCTCTCCTTTGGCGAACTTGCATCCCCTCTTGGCTGGGCTGAGGCTCCTCTGGGAATTAACTCACCCTTTGGCTTCTTTCTGCTTTGAGCCTCCCCGTCAAGCTCCTATTCCCAGTCTGAGAGCAAACTGATGATGGACGAGAGCCATGGGCACGTCCTGCTCCATTCAGCCTGTCGGTGTGCAAAGCCGTCTGCTCCCAATTACAGCTCTGAGGTTGAGCCGTGGATTGACAGGGAGGACTTCCAGGCCTGGAAAACCCCACTGACCTGTAACTTCCCCAGAAAACCATCACTCGTCTCCTTATCGGCCCCCGCAGACCTCGGACGGTGACTGGCACCTGGTAGACCCAGGCCCTGCAAACTGAGAACAGAAAAGGTGTCTCCATCCCAGCAGTTCTCAGTTCTGACTTGTGAGGTTCCTTCTAAAACCAGTGAGAATATAACTCAGCCATAAAAAAAGAATGAAATCATGCCATTTGCAGCACCATGGATGGACCTAGAGATGATCCTACTAAGTGAAGTAAGCCAGACAAAGACAAATATCATATGCTATCGCTTATATGTGGAATCTAAAAAAGAATACAAATGAACTTATTTACAAAACAGAAATAGACTCGCAGACATAGAGAACAAACTTCTGGTTACCAAAGGGGAAAGGGGGGTGGAGGGATAAATTAGGAGTTTGGGATTAACACACTACAATATATAAAATAGATAAACAACAAGGACCTACTGTATAGCACAGGGAACTATACTCGATATTTTGCAATTACCTATAAGGGAAAAGAATCTGAAAAAGAATATATAGATACATACATACATACATATGTATATATAAACTGAATCGCTGTGCTATACACCTGAAACTAACACAACATTATAAATCAATAAAAAAATAAAACCGGTGAGGATTTGGTGCCACAGAAATGGGGAAGAAGGTCAGCAGCACTAACCCCATGGTTTCTTGTGACTTTGGCATGCAACAGGGACACTGGTGAAGCCAAGATGAAGTCCCATTTCAAATTTTAAAAAAGGCGATCCAGGATGTTGGAGCCCAATAAGACTGTCTGTCGGGCTGAGAGTGACTTGAGACTCGGGCTGTGGAAGGTTCTAGAAGTAAGAGACTTTTCTTGTCTCTTTGGGTTAGGAGGCCTCTAATCTTTTCTGTTTCTTGGAAAATGCTATTTGAAGTTCTCCCTTGGTGACCTTAAACCAAGATCCAAGATCTTAAACCACCAAGAGAGTGGGAGCAGTTAGCAATTCTTCCTCTTCTGTTTGAGAGACCTGAGTCATTGTATCAAGTCATGGACCTTCAGAGTTGGGGTGAATCTTAGATGGCTTCGTGTACACCCCCCGGACCTGAACCGAGGAAACCGAGGCCCAGGAGGTGGGGTGGTACATTCAAGGTCATGGAGCTAGTGGATGAAGAACTGGACTTTGGAAGCTGATCTCCTGCCTTCCAGCCCACCAAACTGCCTTCCATTTTCTGAATGCTTGTATCTCATCATGCTGGAAAGAGGTGGGGATTCATTCCACCTTTTAGGCCCTGGCAAATGTGTATGTTAAATACACCATCCCCCCCTGTACACAAATATGCATCGACGTGAACACGCAGCTGATTCTGATGGAGGGTGAAGTTGAAAACAGACAATCTGAGACAGATGCCTAGCTCCAGCCCTGACCCACTAAATCACACTGCCCCCCGGCGGGTCCCAGCTCTGCAGCTAATTCTGAAGTCCAGCCAGCCTCGGCACCAGGGTCCCGGGAATGCTTTCTGAGGGACCACGAGGATGGCGGTGCTGCTCGGGTGGAGGTGAGGGGCTTTCGTAGGGTGGCTTCAAGGGGAAATCTCTGCTTTGCAGTTCTTTGGAGGGAGGCTGGCTGGTGACAGGGAAGGAGCAGGGGGAGTAGGTGAGAGCTGCCTGAGGTTGCAGGGCAGGTCCCTGGGCGCCCGGTCCAGGCACAGCGCAGGTTCGCTGGCAGCCTCTGTGGCTGTTAGTAAATGAATGGCTGCTGCTGCTGGAAGCGGGGCCAGTGCGCCCGGGAATGGTGGGCGCGGCCCACTCACGCCAGCGTCGGAACTGAATTCAGCGGACGCCCGTGAAGCCTCTGCACCAGTCCAGGTGCTGGAGCCATGCACAGCTGGGTGAGCCCAGAGCTCCGAGCGCAGGCGCCCTCCCACTGGAGAGGGAAAGGCCCCCGCAGCCAGGGCCCGGGGGCAGGGTGGGGAGCTGGGTCCGGAGCTGCTGGACCCGGCGTCATGAGAGCAAACCCAAGTCCTAACTGTTCCTCAAATGGCTTATAGGAAGAGAACCATGGAGGCCTATTGTGTGGTGTGTATGTGTGTGTGTGTGTGTGTGTGTGTGTGTCGTGTGTGTGTGTGTGTGTGTGTGGTGTGTGTGGTGTGTGTGGTGTGTGTGTTGTGGTGTGTGTGGTGTGTGTGGTGTGTGTGTGTGGTGTGTGGTGGGTGTGTGTGTGTGTGGTGTGTGTGGTGTGTGTGGTGTGTGTGTTGTGGTGTGTGTGGTGTGTGTGTGTGTGTGTGTGGTGTGTGTGGTGTGTGTGTGGTGTGTGGTGGGTGTGTGTGTGTGTGGTGTGTGTGTGGTATGTGGTGTGTGTGTGGTGTGTGTGATGTGTGTGCTGTGTGCATGTGTGGTATGTGGTGTGTGTGTGTGGTGTGTGTGGTGTGTGTGTGGTGTGTGTGGTATGTGGTGTGTGTGTGGTGTGTGTGCTGTGTGTGGTGTGTGCGTGTGTGGTATGTGGTGTGTGGTGTGTGTGTGTGTGTGGCATGTGGTGTGTGTGGTGTGTGGCATGTGGTGTGTGTGGTATGTGTGTGTGGTGTGTGTGGTGTGTATGTGTGTGTGGTATGTGTGTGTGGTGTGTGTGGTGTGTATGTGTGTGTGGTATGTGGTGGGTGTGTGTGGTGTGTGTGGGTGTGTGGTGTGTGTGTGTGTGTGTGGTGTGTGGATGTGTGTATGTGTGTGTGGTGTGTGTGGTGTGTCTGTGTGGTGTGTGTGGTTTGTGGTGTGTGTGGTGTGTGTGTGGTGTGTGTGTGTGTGTGGTGTGTGTGGTGTGTGTGGTGTGTGTGTGTGGTATGTAGTGTGTGTGTGTGGTGTGTGTGGTGTGTGTGTGGTGTGTGTGGTGTGTGTGTGGTATGTGGTGTGTGTGTGTGGTGTGTGGGTGTGGGTGTGGGTGTGTGTGTGGTGTGTGTGTATGTGTGGTGTGTGGGTGTGGGTGTGTGTGTGGTGTGTGTGTATGTGTGGTGCGTGTGTAGTGTGTGTGTGGTGTGTGGTGTGTGTGTGGTGTGTGTGTGTGGTGTGTGTGTGTGTTTGGTATGTGGTGTGTGTGTGTGGTGTGTGTGGTGTGTGTGTGGTATGTGGTGGGTGTGTATGTGTGTGTGGTGTGTGTGGTGTGTGTGGTGTGTGTGTGGTGCGTATGTGTGGTGTGTGTGTGATGTGTGTGTGTGTGGTGTGTGTGTGTGATGTGTGTGTGTGGTGTGTGTGTGTGTGGTGTGTGTGTGGTGTGTGTGTGGTGTGTGTGTCGTGTGTGTGTGTGTGTCATGTGTGTGTGGTGTGTGTGTGTGGTGTGTGTCGTGTGTGTGTGTTTGTGTTTGGCCAAGCACTTTCTCAGGCATCCTTGGAGCTCTTGCTCACTTTTGTTTAGTGTTTTCCGAATGAGGATCTCATCATTGGAAGGGAATTGCTGTGTAGAACAAGAACGTCACCATGGCCCCAAATCCATCCATCCATCCACCCACCCAAGGTTGGTCACTGATACTTGCCTGGGGCAGAGAAAATGGGCAAGTGCTTAAGTTCTCAAATGGACAGATGGTTCTCTGAGGTGGAAGGGATTCATCAGGAAAGAATGCAGGTCCCTAGACGGTGAGGCTTGGAGGGGACGCCAGCAGAATTTCTGAGTTTTACAAAAGCTAAGTTCAGAAATGTTGGACAACTTTTAGGAAATGAGAAGCCTTGTGGCTTCAGGGCAGTGGAGGGAGCGCAGCCGTGGACGTTGAGTACAAAGGAGTGAGCGCAGGCAACCAGGCCCCTGTGTCTGAGTCCAGGTCTCAGACCTGGAGACCTGGAGAAAAAAATTACTTTATACAAATTGCAAAGAATTCTGCTTTCTGAAGTTGGAGATTTTTACCACCTGAACCAGCTATCCCCCACGTGCCTGACGAGTATAGTCTTTGTCTGAAAGGCCCCCCTGCCCTGAGCCTGGGATCCCTGTTCCAGGCCCCCGTCTTGCAAATCTCACCTCGGTCCCAGGCCTCCTCAGTGGGTGGGTGGCCGTCCTTCCCATCAGACGCATGGACACCAGGCACCTCTCCTTTTCGTTTGGGAGCTGCCTGGCAGAGCCCAGCTCCCGCCCGGGCCACGGTCCAATCATCCCTGATGTGTGTGTAATCCCTTTATAGTTGACACAGTGCTTACCCTGCACCATCTCCTCAGCTCTTCACACAGAGTCAACAGACATTTAGGGAGAGCTGAGGGCGTGTGTGTGTGTGTCTGTGTGTGGTGTGTGTGTGGTGTGTGTGTGGTGTGTGTGTGGTGTGTGTGTGTGTGCGCGCACACGCACGTGTGTCCAGCACAGCTGAGCGGGCCCTTCCTTTGCAAGCTAGACAGCAAGCTCTCTGTGAGCAGGAACCTGAGGGTTGGCCCCTGAGCGTCTTCCCAGCACCTGGCAGAGTGCCTGGCACACGGCAGGCGCTCAGTGAAGGGATGGGTGAAGGGGGCTTCGACGTCAGCATCTCTACTTTCCCTGCACAGGAGTGAGGGGCAGGGAGGTGACAGAGGAGCAGGCTGGCCTGGCCTGCCTGGGGTCACCCAGCAAAGGCATAGTGGCTGCGGGCCTTCTGGCCTCCAAGCCTCATGCTTCCCACTCTCGGCAGGCCTCCTGGCACCAGCCTTGGCAAGAGAGGGGTAGGGGATTAACAGGTACAAGCTACTGTGTACAAAAGAAATAAGCTACGAGGATATATTGTACAGCCCAGGGAATATAACCATTACTTTGTAATAACTTTATTTTTTAACTTTTTATTTTATATCAGAGTCTAGCTGATTTACAATGTTGTGTTAGTTTCAGGTGTACAGCAAAGTGATTCAGTTATACATATACATGTATCTATTCTTTTTCAAATTCTTTTCCCATTTAGGTTGTCACATAACATTGAGCAGAGTTCCCTGTGCTGTACAGTAGGTCCTTGTTGGTTATCCGTTTTAGATATAGCAGTGCGTACCTGTCAGTCCCAAACTGCCTATCCCTCCCCCACCACCATTGTCACTGGTAACCATAAGTTCGTTCTCTAAGTCTGTGAGTCTGTTTCTGTGTTGTAAATAAGTTCATTTGTAATAACTTTAAAAGGAGTATCATCTATAAAAATACTGAACCACTATGTTGTACACCTGAGACTAATATAATATTGTCAATCAACTATACTTCAATAAAAAAATTAAAAAAGAAAAAAGAAGGGCCTGGGGCAGTGTGGCTGCAGGAAGCTGCACCCCTCTCCCCATGTGGCTTCACAGAAGCAGCGCTGAGGGACGTGTGTGTCAGGGGAGCCCACGCAGAGGGCACCTGGGAGGCTCCCGAACTCTGAGCTTCTTCCCAGGGCACCTCAACCTGAGGGAGTGCATCCTAGGCCAAGCCGTCCTCCTGAGGGGTGCGGCCACGGACAGGCCCTGAGCTGCCTGGCCTTGCTTTCCACTCAGGAAGCAGCCCCAGTAGGATGGGGAAGGGGCCCGGCATCCCATCCTTCCAGGTCCCCAGGTCTTAGGGGCACTGAGAGGGCAGAGAGGTGTGTCTTGGAAGGCGGGGGTCTTCAGGGGATGGCTCCTCCCCACCAACAGCTTTGCGGGAGGTTCCTGGTCCAGCGGGTGCCTGCAGGGTTGCAGGATGAAAGAGACCAGGATGACAGACATTTCCCAGAAAAAATATACCAAACCGGGAGTTTGCCCTTCTCCTGTGACCTCCTGAAGCCCCAGGAGATCAGGCTTTCATGAGCTGTTTCCTGCTGTTCACTGACCTTCCTCCTAAAGGTTCCTGAGATGTTTGCCAATGTGATGCTACGGAAAAAAACTCTCAAAAAGGAAAAACAAAACACACAAACAAAAAAATGAGGACGATGTCTGGATGAGAACGTCAGGGTTCTAGGTTAAGGACTTGTTTCTTGGAAACGGCCTGCACCTCTTGCAGCTCTTGGAAATATGTGTGGGGTGGAATGCTACAAAACCAGACACCGGCTGCTGTGTCTGGGGGTGACGATGGAAAGTATTGGGTGTGAAGCAATTAACCACACAGAGCACTTGCACTGAAATGAAGATTGCAGAATGACACAACCATTTTCAAGTGGCCTGGCGGATGTCAGATTTTATAGTGATTATTGTACCTTTTTTCCTTGCCTTGCTGAGGATGAGAACTTTACTCTAGTTTTGTGCTGTCTGATCTCGTAGTGACAGGCCAGGTGTGGCTTTTTAAATTAATTGAAATGAAATAAATTACCAAGTCAGATCCTCAGGCCCACCAGCCGCACCGCAAGGGCCCCATAGTCACATCTGGCCAGTGGCTACTAGACTGAAAGGCACAGATGGAGACCATTTCCATCCTTGCGAAAGTTCTTTTGGACAGGCCGGCTGTAAGCATTCTTCTGTTCGGGGGTTGGAGGCCACAGAGGAAATGAGAAAAGTTATTTAAGAAATGTGAAGAGGAAGAACCACTTAATATTCAGCCGTTGACACTGTGAATCTGATCCTTCCACAATAACAGAGCTGTGTGTGTCAGACTATCGTCTTGAAAAACAATTGTCCACATCTCTTTATCGCCCCCTCTGACATTTCAGCCGCAGGGCCCGGACAACTCGGACCAGAGATTTCCTCACCACAAAGAGGATAGCCAGGCTTAGCTGGAGGCAGGGGGAGAGGGGAAGAGGCAGGAGGAGAAAACACAAATCCGAGTATTTTCTGAAGTACAGGCAGAGTGTGTGCTCTGCCTGGAGAATGTGGGCAGGAGAAGAAAAGGAGTGGGGACCAGGCGCAGCTGGACTCACGTCTGCTGACCCCGGCCTGGGCTGGTGAGGGCGGGGCCGTCAGGCAGGAGGGCCACGTTGAAAGCAGAATTGCCACACATCAGCCTGGTAGCCAGTCACGTTAAGGTCACTCGTGGCACAGGGTAGCCTCGGGAGGCCCTGCAGACTTGCCTCCTGTTTGGTCACCCTGGGATGTGGACGCTGTACCGGCAGCCGGGGCGCCCGTCATGGCATCCACCGTGGCAGGTGGAGGTGGTCCACTGTAGGGGCTGGTGCTGGACTTGCAGGGTGCTGAACTAGATGGTGGGCTGGCAGAGACTCAACGTCCATCCCTAGTGGCAGCCGAGGTGAGGCCAAGGCAGCCTGGGGTAGATACTTGATTTTGACCAAGATAAGCAAGAGCAGCCAGGGCAAGATCTACACTGCAGACTTCTCCTGGGTGCACAGGGACGGCATCCAGACCCTGGAGGAGGTTGAGGATACCAAGCCTAAGGCCTGTCATCCATCCTTGCGGACACAGGGTGAGCTGGCCCCTTCCTCTCATGCCCCCAGAGACCCTCTTATGGAGAGAAGCAGGAGGAGGGAAGTTCTGTCTTAGTAACTGAGAATTTTTATCCAAACAAGTCCGTGTATTTCTTTTTAAAATAATCTGTTTGCAGGACTTCCCTGGTGGCGCTGTGGTTAAGAATCTGCCTGCTAGTGCAGGGGACACAGGTTCGAGCCCTGGTCCAGGAAGATCCCACATGCTGCGGAGCAACTAAGCCCGTGTGCTACAACTACTGAGCCTGCACGCCACAACTCCTGAGCCTACGCGCCTAGAGCCCGTGCTCGGCAACAAGAGAAGCCATCGCAGTGAGAAGCCCGCACACCACAACGAAGAGTAGCCCCCGCTCTTGGCAAGTAGAGAAAGCCCGCGCGCAGCAACGAAGACCCAGTGCAGCCAGAAATAAATAAATCAAATAAAGAAATTTATTTTAAAAATCTGCGTGATTGGATTAGAGTACATTTAAACTGGATTTGGTCGATAGTTTCTTGTTAACCAGTGGGTAGACACTCCAGAGGGAAAAGATCAGATTTGCTATCAGCAAACCAGAAATATTATATTTTCTCTGTCCATCTGGGTTGCAGGAGGAGGTGCATCGAGAGAACCCGATATATAAGCAAAGACTGAATGACGATCAAGAATCAACACCCCTCAGAAGATCAGACAGAGTGGGATGAGGGCAATGGGAGACCCAGAGGAAGGACCCGACGGGGTGATCACAGGGACCTTGGTCTCACTGGCTCGGAAGCATCTCCTCTGTCCTGGGGGAGAGGAGGTGGAGTCTGGGGTCAGAACCCACTGGATAACCAGTCCTCTGTGGCCATGTCAGTTGAGATAGTGCAAGTGACCACAAAACCCAGCTCAAATGAGCAGAAAAGGGAGTTCACTGCTTCATGTAACTCAGAGTCCAGTAGATGCTGTCCCAGCTTCATCTGTGGCTCAAGGCAGGGCTCAAACGATGCCACCAAGTCTCAGTCTAGACTCTTCTCTTAGCTCTGCTGCTGTTCATCTTGGCTTCGTTGCCAAGTAATTCCCTGATGGCACTGTGGCTGCCGGCGGCTGCACACACCCAACAAGAATGGCTCGTGCCCTTCCCCCCAAAGTCCCAGACTGTCTCCCTGCTCTTCATCGGCCCCGATTGTGTCTGACACCCAGCTTTCATCCAATTGCTGCGGCCAGAAGGATTCGGTGCTCTAACTGGCCAGGCTCAGTTTACCTGTCCACCTGGAGGCAAGGGTGGAGTGAAGTCCACCTGGGACACCTGGACAGATGCGGGGAGAGAGGAACGACGCTGAACAGTCCACAGAGCTGCAGAGTCGACTGTATTTGGTACTGACTCTACGCGGCAGTGGATGGAATCGTTCTCAAAAGATTATTTTGTTGTCGTCAGAAGGACTTAGGCTTAGGTATTGGTGGATAGATTGTAGGCAGAGATGCACCTGAACCAACGGGACTTATTTCAGGGTCATGGTCAAGATTCCGAAGCTCGGAGCAGACGGAAGGGTGGGGTCTCCTATGGAATGCGTCAGAGCACGTGTGACGGAGGTGTGCTTTGCGGTGCCATTTTCCTGAGTCCGTGGGAAACGTTGTGGCCAAAGGGGTCGTTGACGTGTAGCCTCCCGTTTTATTCTGGTTGCGGTGCTAAAGCCCTGGGATTCGCCCTCGGGTTGCAGCAAACTTTAAGATGTTGCTGAGCGGAGGTTGTGTACATATTTGCATAAACTTTCAAAAGGCGAAACGCTTTTAGTGTATTTCCGATGGCAGCCGTTTGTTTTTCCTTCTCTTTCTTTTCTTGCGCTACCGTCAGTTCCAACCCCTTAAGGCCTGAAGAGGACACAGGGGCAAAGAGCCCCTAAAGCTGGTGGGCTGTGACAGTGGAGACCCTGAGAATAATCTAGGGCTCTGGGTGAAGGAGATCAGACAACCGTCAAGGCCCCTGTGATCAGGATGTTACCCCCCCCACCCCCAGATGTCATTCGTAGGGCGGTAGTGGATTGAATATAGTTTCCCCCAGTTCAGGTCCATCTGCAAGCTCAGAATGTGACTTTATTTGGATATAGAGTTTTTGCAGATACAATTAGTTAAGATGAGGTCCCACTGGATGAGAGTGGGCCCTGAATCCAGCTGCCGGTGTCCTCAGACCAAGAGAGACATACACAGGGACGAAGTTCATGAAGACGGAGGCAGAGATCGAAGCTACGAGCCACCTTGGCAGTGACGAGCCAGGGACTGCCAAGGGGGAGCGGGAGCCACCGGAAGCTGGGAGAGATAAGGAAGGATTCTTCCCCAGAGCTTGCAGAGTGGGGCATGGCCCCGTTGACCCCCGATTTCAGACTTCTGACCTCCAGAACTGTGAGAAGACAAATTTCTGTTGGAAGCCCCCCAGTTTGTGGTCATTTGTTACAGCAGCCCTTGGAAAAAAATATAGGGGCTTTTAAAGAAATTCAGGCCTGGAGCAAAACATGGGTCAGAGGAGGGAAATGCTGACATATGGGTCCCCTCGGAGGCTCCTTGACAGGGCATGTTTAAAGGATTCACTTCTGCTTCAAGACAGAGTTGGCCCATCTACACCATCGCATCTGGCCTGCATCGGGATGGTGGGAAGGGCCTGGCATCCTGTCGGTGTTCCCTCAGCAGAGCTCAGGAGATGCTGTGCGAAGCTTCACGCCCTGGGAGGAGGGGTTCCTCTCCTCCCCTGCTCTGCCTGCTCCTCAGCTGTGAGCTGTGGGTCTGAGGCTGCCATGGACGCCTGTAATTCATAGGAAGGCGCCAGATAGACAGCAGTGGCCTTGATCTGGCTGGGTACAAGCCTGACACCGCCCAGCCTCAGACAGCAGCCTTCGTTCCTTCCATGAACACATACACACACACTTTTAATATTCTGTCAACGCTCATTCTTTGCAAATTCTGTGTTTGTGAATTCACCCACTCGCTAAAATTTATTCATCACCCCAAACCAGTGCTCATGGTGCTTTTGTGGTTGTTCGTGGACCTGCCAACGAACTGTTGGGGTCTCCTGCTGCGCACGTTCCCAGCTGAGGTCAAAAAAGGCAACCCTCTGCCCTCTTGTTTCCTCCTGTAAATAGATGTCCTTTTCGTGATCTATTTAGTGCCATTTCTTTTTGCATTTGTGTGCTTTTTGTTGGTGATTTCGCTGTTTCGATTAGCCCCCAAGCATAGGGCTAAGGGCTGTCCAGTGTCCCCAAGCACAGGAAGGCTGTGACTTGCCTCTCGGAAAGGATGCGGGTTAGATACGCTTCCTTCAGGTGCGAGATACAGTGCTGTTGGCTGTGAGTTATGTTAATGAATCAACAATAAATATTTTAAAAGCCGTCTTTAAACTGCAACAGACCTAAAATGAAGTTAGTAATAATTGGTTGACGAACATGTTGTGACCAGAGGCTCGCAGGCACCTCGGAGCCATGGTTCAGTGTTCACTAAGGCAGTGTGTGCAGACACTATAGAACGTAACTACCTTGAATAACAAAAACCGACTGCATATTTTTCATCCAGGTCCTGTGATGGGGATGGGCATGAACTGGTCAGCATCCCTGCCCCTGGGTGCCTCTCTCTAGGTAACAAAGTGAGGAAGCCCTGGAGTTCTGGAAAGTTCTAGGTCCACATGGGTGAGGATGACTTCTCTCATTTAGCAAACGCCGTCAGAACACCCAGGACGGGGGCAAGGACAGTGCCACTGTGAGGCAGGGCTTCTCCCTGAAGAGCTGAACTCTTTCTCTACAGAGTATTTACCCAGCAACCCTTCCTGGCCCCAAATAAACCAAGGACAAGAAAAACAAAAAACAAATAGAACGGAAAATCCACTCACCAATAGGAGAACAGAAATCAGGACATAAGAACAATAAAAGCAAATCACTACCCAACAACAGGCATCTCATAGGAAGTGATTATTTGCATCCGATCCAGTTCAGTTATATCAGCCGGGGGAGAAATTTCAGAATAGACATAATAATGAAATCCATTCAATTCTGTCCTAAAGATGTATCGGAACCACTTTCCTTCTTTTAATCCTCATTAAAAGCAAAACAAAACAGTAAAAACAAAAACCAAAAAAGGAGAAAAAGATAAAGGGTCTCCCCGTTAATTACTCTAAGTAGTCTGAGGGCTTCACAAAAGCAGTGAACAAACGGCTGTGAAAATGATGAGGCTGGAATGACTGGCCTGGGCCGCCTGACTTAAAGGAACAGACAGTAGTTCACCCCCCAGTAATCTGGGTAATTCTAAGAGGGTCAAGCCTGAAGTTTAACCTGGCAATTACCTGAAGAAATTTAACCTCAAGAAATGACTCATAATGCAAATTAATATTGGAAAATTATTTACTCATGGGGAATGTTAAAACTATGGAAAAGAACTTTTAAAATTAGCCTCAAGCAACTGGGGGCCAACCAACACATATTTACAGCATTTTTAGTGCCTTCTCATGCAAAGTACTATGTAGTTTCCCAACTGAAAACCAACTTTTGCCACTGAGTAACCTTGGGCGACTTACTTCAAGCTCTCTTTGAGCCCTCGTTGCTTTATATGAAAGTGTCTAAATCGGTGGGGGGGGGGTGTGTCACTGTGACATCACATGACAATTCGCAGGAAAGAGCTCCATTAAAACGGTAGGTGTCATGATTATTACCCCAGGCTCACTCCCACCAAGATCTTCCCGGGCTCAGGATCCTGTCCAGATCCTCCAGATGGTCCCCTCTGCTCAGGCTCTTCTCTTTTTTTTTTTAAAGAAAAGTGATTTTTTATTGAAGTATAGTTGATTTACAATACTGTGTTAGTTTCAGGCATACAGCAAAGTGATTCAGTTATACATATATATTTTTTCAGATAATTTTCCATCATAGGTTATTACAAGATACTCAATATAGTCTCCTGTGCTTTACAGTAAATCCTTGTTACTTATCTATTTTATATATAGTAGTGTGTATCTGTTCATCCCATGCTCCTAGTTTACCCTCCCCTTCCCCTTTGGTAATCATAAGTTTGTTTTCTATGTCTGTGAATCTGTTTCTGTCTTGTAAATAGATTCATTTGTATTATCTTTTAGATTCCACATAAAAGTGATATCATATAATATTTGTCTTCGTCTGACTTACTTCACTTAGTATGATAATCTCTAGGTCGATCCATGTTGCTGCAGATGGCATTATTTCATTCTTTATTATGGCTGAGTAGTATTCCATTATATATATATATATATATATATATATATATATATATATACACCACATCTTCTTTATTCATTCATCTGTTGATGGACACTTAGGTTGCTTCCATGTCTTAGCTATTGTGAATAGTGCTGCTATGAACATTGGAGTGCCTGTATCTTTTCAAAATAGAGTTTTTGTCTTTTCCAGATATATGCCCAGGAGTGGGATTGCTGGATCATATGGTAGCTCTATTTTTAGTATTTTAAGGACTCCATACGGTTCCCCATAGTGGTTGCGTCAATTTACATTCCCACCAACACTGTAGGAGGGTTCCCTTTTCTCCACACCCTCTCCAGCATTTGTTATTTGTAAACTTTTTGATGACAGCCATTCCGACCAGTGTGAGGTGGTAACTCATTGTAGTTTTGATTTGCATGTCTCTAATGATTAGCGATGCTGAGCATCTTTTCATGTGTCTAGACTCTCCTCTTCCTTCTCCGTGTGTCCAAATTCTACCTTTCCTTCATGCCGCTACTCGGATCTTCTTGCTCCCTCCAGCTGGATGAAACCACTCCCTCCCGTGAACTTCCACTGAATATTGTCTGCACAAATTTTATGTCATGTGCCATGTTGGGCCCTGCATGGCTGCCACTTGGTGTGAAAGTTTTATATTCTCTCCTGGTCTGCAGCTCCTTGAGGACCAGATCCCTCTCTCCTACACGTCACTTAGCCCAGCAACTCCCACAGAGCATGCGCATAACTCCTCGTCGGGTGTGTCGTCCCTTTTCCAGCCTGATCAACGCAGCCAGTCTCCTGTACATGGGCTGTAACTCTCCAGGGTTCTTTGAAAAGTCTGATGGTCTCAGACACTCAATCCTGCAGACGTGGTCTGACTCGGGTGTTTTAGGAGGGCTGATACAGCTCAGAGGGCAGACTGGAACCAGGCTGGGCTGAAGGTAATTGCAGGACGGTAGCTCTCATGGATTTGGGCTAATCAGCGTCAAAATCAGTGTGGTGGAAAACACCAAGGAAGAACTTAATGTGCCCATCCTTGCCAGAAAGGAATTGTCCAAAACTGTGTTTTTATAAGTGTGGTGGCTACCAAAAATTGTTTCTTGACTGCAGGTGCTGTTGATAACATCTGTTTCCCTCTACACACCACCACCCATATTTGTTTTGCTTCTGAGGGAAGAGAAAGGGATTTATGGGGGAGGAAGCATGCCCCTCCACCATCTGCCCCTCCCTCCCAAAACTGAAGGGTGGATGGGTTTTAGGGAATCTGTCTCCCATCAGCCCTGTGGAGTCAGTTTGATCTTTACAGACAGGGGACTGGAGGTTGGTACTAGATGCCGATAGAAATGTTCAAGAGACATGAGACTCTGTGTCCAGGCAGAGCTGCTTCAGGGTCAAGGAGACAAAACATAGCCCTGAGCAGGGTTGCTGGTCCTTCACCTGCTTTGTCAGGAACCAGGCTTCCGGGGAATGGAAAATTTTGGAGGCATCCGGAGTTGTCCTGGCAGAGGCAATGGCAGCAGTGAGGTGAGGCCACTCCAGGAGGCCTTCTTGGGGGTAGCATGGGCAGGTGGGAGGATACGTGGGAGAGAAGGATGAGGCAGAGGTGGCACAGATGCAGACTGGTTTGAGGGCACCTGAGAAGCAGCCCTCCAGTGCACCCAGAAATGACAGGGGTACGTTGGTAGCTGGAGTCGGCCAATGTTTGGCAGCCATCTTATTTCCAAAAGGGATTTGGTGACACTCAGGACACACAACAGAAGCATCACTCATCACCAACAATTGAGGTACTTGATTAAAATGTTTTATTTATTTTGATGGTCAAAATTCAAATGGTACAATACAGCACACAGTGAAAAGTCTGCATCTCATCTCTCTTTCCCAGACATCCAGTTTTATTCTCCAGAGGCGATCCATGTTAAATTTCTTGTGTATCCTTAGCGATACTCTATGCATATAAAAGTATCTATATGTATTCTCCTCTCCCTGCCCTTTTTGGTACAGATGACAACCATGTAAGTTACAAATTGCCCTGCACTTTGCTTGTTCCACTTAACAGTGTATCCTTAACAATATAAAGAGTTTCCCTAAGAACTACCCCTCCTCCCTTCATTTTTGACAGCTGCATAGTATTCCATTTTATGGATATACCATAATTTACTTAAGCATTGTTCTCTGTTGATGAATATTTAGGTTTTATTCCCAAATCATTGCTATTATAAATAGTGCTACAATGAATAATCTTGTGTATATGTTATTTCACATATATGTGAGAATACATGTGTTTAATAATTTCTTGCAAGTGGCATTCCTAGGTCAAAGCTGTGAACGGTTGTCATTTCTATGAATATTGCAAAATTACATGTTATACTCCTTCCATCAGCTCATGAGCTGGACTATTTCCCCACAATTTTGCTCACAAAGTTGCCAGCAAGGTATGTTACCAAATCTTTTATCTGTTCCTGTCTGAAAGGCAAAAAACTGTAAGATGATATAGTTTGAAGTTGCTTTTCTCTTACTATGAATGAGGTTGAGTGCACTTTCCTATATTTAAAATCCATTTTTTATTTCCTTTCCTGTGACCTGTCTGTTCATATTCTTTGCCATTTTTCTGCTGTGGTTTGATCTATTTTGCAATGCTTTTTGTATACTGGGGAAATTGGAATTGAAATTTTTTCATCAATTTATTGCTTGTTATAGATCATTCTAGATGACTTAGTAAACCATAGTACTGACCTAATTTAGCTACTTTATTTACTTGAAAAAAGTATACAGTTACATTCCTTAAAAAGAATACTGCACAAATCACATTCATGATTGCTTAACTTCCCTTGTCAGGTGCAAAACACCTTAACAAACAGTGGCTGAAATAGTCAAGAAACGCAGAACACCTGTGTTTGACACGGCAAGAAACACAAACAAGTAGATTTCAAAAAATCCATAATTGAGTAATTCGGAAGTGATGGACCAGGAAGATGATGGGAAATGGGGAGAGAGACATGGGCAGGATGTGTTTGGGCAGAGTGAGGATGGGGTGGGAACCCCTTTTACCGCCTGGAATAGAAAACTGCATGAAGCAGGTGAGTTCAGAAGTCCCAGGAGGACAAGAGCAGCGTGGTGATCTGGGGGCTGAGCCAGCCACAGGCAAGGCCTTAGAGAGGTCAAGGTGGCAGTAATTGTGCCCAGTGCTAAGAAATCAAGGCCCTGTGCCTGAAAGAACCAGCTTTCTCACCAGCAAACTCCCTGTGCCTCTTCTGTGGCTGGGACCATAAGTAAATCTGTGCCTCCTTCCCCTGCCATCCCCAGTCCAAACCCTTCCCCGGAGCCCCCAGGCCAGGCCCCAAACCAGCGCTGAAGGCGTAGGTATAAGTCACCCTGGAGGTAGGGGGTACAACCTCAGGCCACCCCATCTTTCTCTTAACTTCCTGCCTTGGGTCCTATTCCTCTGTTACAAATCCTGAGAGAAAGGAAAGAAGAGACAAACAAATGTGTTCTTCTCTAAAGAGCAGGGCTAGCTGGCAGAGCTCAGGGCTGCTAGGATGATGGGACAAGACACCAACAGAGCTAAGAAGGCCAATGCCAAATGCAAAACCAAGATGAGTTACCTACGGCAGTAGCCGTCAACCAACCCTTTTTGACAGCTATCACAGTGATAACTCAGAAGCACTTTTTATTGATTAGAAGGGTTAGATCATTTGGCCCGTTCAGAGTCCAGCCCTGCAGCATTTCTATGGTCAGACCTGAAACGTTGGGAATCTGATTTTTGTAAGGTCTAGGAATGCATCCTTCCCAACTCCTCACTTTCTATGTTTCCTATGCTCCTTGTTTAAGTTTTACAAATTTGGATATAAATGCAGATCAAATTCCAGCTTGGATGCATTGAGTATTAGAATAGTCAAAGCCATCTTCAAGTGTAGTGTCAAGAGCATTAATAAACAAGTTGTTCCCATAAGAGCATGATAATAGCCTATTGGTCACCTGTTTGTACCAGATACTGTGCATCCATTCTAAGTCTCCCACTTGTTCACGGAAGGTACCTCACTCTCCATTTCATAGATGAAGCAACCTGACCTTAGAAAGATTAAGTAGCTGCTGAGATCGTGCAGCTAGTGACAGAGCTCAAGTTTGAACCCAGTTCCGTCTAAACCCAAAGCTTGATCACTCACTACTGCCTTCTGCTACATTGTCCACTGCCAAGGGTTCTTTTCTAAGCCACCAGATTTAGAGTTCTGTAGCACCTGAGGATTGTTCCAATTCTCTAAACCCACAATACTAGGTCTTGATCTAAACGATAAACATTGTTCTCAAGGTGCTGGCAACCTCACAAAGGAGAAAAATTACCTGCTCAATGCAACTGGAGAGCAATCAAACACACACATACACACACACACACACACACACACACCCCTGCAATGAACTGCTGAACCATAGGTTATAGAGGGCAAGGGTGTTAGAAGCGTAGAGAATGATAACATGAGCTGAAATCACTGGGGAAGGAAAGCAGTTCTGTTTTGGATCTTTTTAGCCTTTTGAGAGGCTAAAAAGAAAGAAGAGGCTAATTTCACCTTCTGGCAATGCGGTAGACTAGATGTCTCAGAAAATCTCCCCGTACAATATAGCTAAACTTGCTGGATACAAAATTCCTTTGAAATGCATCACTGAGTTGGCAAAAAGGTGAGAGTTGCCGCTGCTTTTGGTAGTCCTCTTTGTTTAGAGCAGGGATTAGCAAACATCTTCTGTAAAGGGCCAGATAGTATTTTTGGCTTTATGAGCCCATATGGTTCTCTGTCGCAACAACTCAACTCTGCCTTTGTAGCATGAATGAAGCCAGAGATAATACATAAGCAGCAGGTGTAGGAGGATTTGACTTACAGTAAACTGGAATTGAGCCTTGGGCCATACTTTGCCAATTTCTGATCTGGAGTCTTAGAGTTGAATGCCTTTTGTGGATCTTCTGATCTTGGGCCCATACAAGGTAAGAAGATAGAATGGAGACAACCCTCATACACATAAAACAAGATCTCCAGGGAAAATGTGGTACAGGAGAAATGTGGCCCTGGGCAAAGAAAAACAGATAAGGAAACTTGTCTTATCAGGTTGGGCTCTGGATGGAAAAAAAAAAGTATCTGCCCTGTGAATTGGTTACTATAGGTAGGCGTACTCTCACATGTGATTGGGGTTTAACTTTATACTACATGTATTGTACAGGAAACTTCAAGCTACAAAATTAACTTTTAAGTGGTTCTTGATTCGTAGTGCCCTAGGATACCTTACCAAATACAAGCTCATAACCCCAAATTACAAACTACACAAGGAAACAAGCCACTGTGAGCAAAAGTCAGCATAAACAACACCAAATGGCAGGATCATTCTCTCAAGGATTTGATGTATTACAATGATCGGTTACAGAAAATGTTGCAGAGATAAAAAGAGGAATGAAAAGAGGAATGAAAAAGAGAATAGAGAACAATTTGGGCAAGGGGAAGAAGAGAAGAAAAGGTTCAGTAGTGGGGTTGAGAACATGTTGAGGGGCAAGGAGGTAATAGTCCTAGATGGAGTTGATATGAGGGTAGTAATGAATGAATGAATGAATGAAACACTGGTCAAACTCATCGTGTGCACCCAGCGCTGTGCTGGGCACTAGTAGTGGAGATGCATGAGAGACACAGGCTCTGCCCTCAAGGAGATTCCAGTCTAGGGGAATAAGGTAAATAAATAAAGCCCATGAAATGTGATACGGACTTTATACAAAATACAGCAGAGGCAAAGGAGGAAGTGGTCCATTCTACCCAAGGAAGCCAGAGGCAGCTTTCTGGAGGACCTTATGCCTTGAATCAAGCTCTGAAGGGTCTGCAGGAGTCTGAACCTTATGCTGTAGGTGATGGGGAAGAAAAATGGTCAGACTAAGAGTTAAAAAAAAATGGTTGCAGTACAGTGAGTAGAATGGAGAGTGAAGAAATGAGAGACAGGAAGACCCAATGTGACATTGAGTAGTCACCCAAAGATAAGGCAGAAGTGCAGGTGGATTTAAGAGATATTTTAGAATTTTGTCCATTTGGGGATAACCAATAGCCATGACAAATTTATCAGCTGTTGCTCCATTGATGACCCTGTATCCCTACACCACCTCCTCCCACGTGCTTCTGGGAATTCCCAGGGTTGTCTCGAAGGTGCTGGTGAGTGAGTCTGCACCCCTCCGTGGTCCCTCCATGCCCTGCCCCCGGGGTGCTTCTGCCCCCACAGGCTACGTGCTTTGACCTGGGTGGGATGGGGGTGTTGAGTGTCCTGGGGGAGTGATGCTTGTTTCCTAATGATTATACACTTTTCATAAGATCGTCCTTTGAACTGTTACACAGAGACTCCCTCGTCTCCAGGTGACTCAGAGGAGGACGGGGAGGGGAAAAGGTCTGCTTGCCAGAACCCATGCTCCCTGTGTCCCTCACTTCTGACAACCCAGCCCGCCGTGACTGGTTCCTTCTCCCTTAGGACATCCTGCAGGAGCGAAAGCAGGGGGTGGGGGGTGGGGAATGGAGTTGATTCTCCCAGGATGTTTCTTAGCCCCCAGGCAACGGGCTTCGCTGAGCCTTCTCAGCCAGTTTGCCAGAAATGTGTGCGCAGAGATCCAAGTGCACCCATACAATATGGGGCTCAGAGCTTTGAGTCATCATGGGATAGGGAGTGGGTGCAGAGAGGAGGCCGGAAAGGTTTCAGGAGTCATGGGACGTCATTGAAAAGACCAGGCAAGGTCTTCAATACCTGCCTAGAGGGTCTATTTCTCCCCACACGTCAGTGTTTCTCCAGGAGTGGACTGGTTTACATCAGCTTCTGAATTACATGGAGACTTGGCTCAAATTTTCAGTTTGGGGGCCCTTATCTGAATCAGAAGCCCTGATGAGTGGGGCTTGGGAAACTTGCATCTTTAACTAGTGCTCCCTGGGTGATAGTTTGAGACTCTACACACATTCCTGTAATGGATCCATATGTCATCTCTTTAGGTAAATTGAAGGCTCCTGAGTGTAGGTGCTGTGTCTAAGGCTCTTCTTGTCTCCCCTACACACAGGCAGACGGTTCGTGTATGTTCATTGAAGTTGAGCGAAATGATGAAATGCTGATAGGCTGACCGTGCTTATACACTGCCCCCTCCAACAAGACATCTTACACTCATTCATTCCTTTATTACTCTTTTATTCTGCAAATACTTATTAGTGCCATCTCAAGGCCAGGTACTGGACCGGGTGCTGAGTCTCAAGAGAATGACAGTGACAGAGAGGCCGGGGCCCTGGACCAGGGAGCAAGGGGTGTGCAATGATGGGGGTGAGACTTCTCAGAAGCAAGGGCTTTCCCCAGCGCAGGGAAGGTGAAAATCCCTTAGGAGGCTTTCCTAGGATGAGTTATAATTTCTGCATTGTTCTGTCTCCTCGAATGAAAAAGACACCTCAGTTCCTTCCTAATTCCCCAGCTTCAGGGCATGGTGGGCAGTTTGAAGCCTCTTAAGAGTCAGGAGATAAAGGGAAGCATTCTGTTCCACTGCGTCCCGTTTGATCTTTATACCATCAACACGGGGCTCCGGGCTCCCCTGTTTCTCTTTCCCTCCTCCAAGGTCACCCAGAAGGCCGTGGGCTCTTTGATGTTCAAAGGAAGTTTGCAGGATGACCTGCCTGGTCCTCTGTGCCTGAGTGCGCTGCTGGCCGGCGTTCCTGACTCAAGTTGGGGCAGAGGAGGGTCCTTCCCTCTTTCTGGGGCAGATCCAGAGCCGTTAGGAAGGGGATGAAGATGTTCTTTTATAAACCCCCCTTTTTTTTCTGGGTCTCAAATGGAGTTTTTGACCATTTCTCATTTCCCTTCTCTCAACTTTATTCCTGACCAGAAACCCTCTGCTGAGTTCTGGCTGTACCCAAGTAGCAAGGAACACGCAGGAAGCAAGCAGACCCTCAAGTCCAGGCAAAACTCACGAGACCATGCTAAGGGTGTATCTCTGAGGCTCAGACTGTCAGGAACCTCACAAGAACAGGTGCCCACAATCCCAGAAAGAAACAAAAGCAGAGAGGGGAACCACCCATCCTTTTTCCATTAGTTAAGTCGTTTCGCACTGTTTCGAGGCTGTCCCTGTGTTGTATGAAAATGCCAGGGATCTGCACCTTCCGCAGTTGTGACCAGAGGTCCCCTCTTGGGTACCAGCGAGGCTTTGGGACTCAGCCAGCTTAGGAGAGATGCTTCAGCCGCTCTCCTGGCCGGGCTGCAGCAGGAACAGGAGAGAACTTTGCAGGCGCTCATCCCCCGTGGAGCACCACATAAGGGAAGGAGGGTGCGGGTCAGTTTGCCTCCCCTGGTCCTCAGTGATGTCAAGGAACGCGGATTCAGAGCAAGAATACATACGTAACAAGGGGGACAGGGATGTCACGGTATCCTCGGAAAGAGGGGCAGAGCTGGCCTCAAAGACACGGGAACATAGCTTGGGAACTGGAAAGATGCAGCTCTAGTCACCAGGTTGCCTTCTCCCACCCGCTCCTCCCCAGCCTTGGAGTTTCTTGGTTCCCACAATTCCGGTGACTCAGAGCGTCTTCCTCGCTGCTTCCAGCACTTAGGTGACTACCAACCTACTACCTCATCCCCCATCCTTTATAGGTGTTTTATTCTGTTGACTCAGATCTTTGGCTTCTCATTGACACTGCTTATTCCTGAGCGCTCATGGCCTGTCTTCTTTCTATGTCTTCTTCCTGTGTGGTTTCCTAGTGCTCCCCCAGCAAAACTAGCTATCGACTCTTCCCCTGTCTCTCCTGTCCAAGAGAAGGAGGATTTGACTGGATGAAGTGAATCATCATTATGCTTTCTGGGCAATTCTCTTTGGTCTGAGATACTTCATAGTTCAACCTATCGACTGGCCAATTGGGCAGCCTAGTGGCAGGACTCACGCCTGCTCCAATCAGCTTGGCCAGAGCTAACAATGACCCCAGCAGGGCAACACATACAAGAAAGCATCTAAGGCTTATTCATCATACAGGTGCAGTGAGTTGAGCAGTCTTCTTAAAAGGGGGCCATGGCTATAGCCGCCATCGTGAAGAATGGTCTGCTTAGTGCAGTGGGTTTGGTGGGGAGACAGACCTGGGTTTGGACTGTCGTTCTACTTAGTGGCTGCAACTTGGGAAGGTTACTTAATCTTTCTGAGCTCATTTCCTTATCTGTAAAAATGGGGATGGAGATGAGATTTGTACTATATTGTAGTGATGTGTGAACTAGGGAGAAATTACGAAAAGTACCTAATAAATTGTTGGTGCTCAGGTGTTCCATAAATAGCTTTCATTATGGCAATGCTGCATTGGTCTGTCTGATTCTAGATTTCCAGGTCACTGACTTTGACGTAAGTTTGGTGTCAGGAGCTCATTTCTTGATTCAAATCCCATGGTTCCTACAATGCCAGCATTGGTGGCAAAAAAGAGAATAAAGTAGGTGTAGAAAGAGCATCATTAAGAAACATTCAGAATATAAGCTTGATTGTGTTGTAAGGTCTTATCTAAGTCTGACTGGAAACGTTAGGCAAGATTTGAGATGTTTCCTCTTCAGTAATTCAACAAGAATGACTTCAATTGTTATATCGGAAATGAGAAACCAGAGAAGTTTTCTTGGCTAGCCTCCTTCAATAATTGATTTAAGAATATCTGTAATACCTCTGTTGCAAGACTTTGAGAAACAATGCAGACAATGTAGAGATACATCCATACGATAAAAGCAAATCCAGAGTCAGAAACCATAATGTCTGGCTATCAGTGTTTTTCAATTAACTGGCTTAGACTTGTGATTGATGCCGCAGGAGCTGTAATCAACCACAATCAGGAGCCGTCTGAGAAGAAGCAGATCAAAACCAAGATATTCTTCCCCAGATATGATCCCTGAGAAAGAAATATGGGTGATTCTGGCTTCTTGATCACTTCCCTTGGCTAGTCTGGCACATACCCCACTCCCCTGCCTTCCTCTCAATTTCAGGATTAAATCCAGACCACTAGACAGAGCTTCTAGCCAATTCTTTCATGTAAAGAATTCCTGGATAAGCTGCATATAGCATAGCCCAGTATTCTGAATAGCAACGTGCTTTCCCACAAATGCAAGCCTTTGTAGGCAGATAGTTCATGTGGATCACTGAGGAAGGTTTGGATTGCATCAGGCAGCTACTCTCTGCACCCATTTTGAGACACCGGGACCAGGGATTTCATGCAGCTTCTGCAGTGGATGATCCTGAAGGAACAGGTCAAGGAGGCACTCTAGCATCAATGTCCGCATGGAGGTTTTCTGATTGTGACCTGGGATCTGTAGTGTCACAAGGCTCCAACTATCAGCATCTCATGCTCTTCATTAAGGCTTATTGACAAATATGGCATCAGAAGCACTGACACCTCTGATGACATGAGTAAGAATGTATACGTATAGATTAGATAGATAGATACAGAGATACATAGATGGATAGATAACATAGATACATAGATGGATAGATACATAGACACATAGCTACATAGATAGATAGATAGCCATGTTAAATTTTAGAAAATGTGCTTCCTTTGGTGGAGATACATTTTGGTAAAAAATGTTTTTCCAATAGGTGATAAAGGCTACTGTCTGGGGAGAAAATTATTTTTCCAGAAGGCTGCCACGGTGATTTTTAATAGTAATAACGTGAAGCAGAAAAATGAGGAGCTACAAGAATCTTCTTCTTTCCATTTTGCTGTAGAAGAGATAAATCACGAACTGCTAGACCCTGAGGAGGTGAACCCCAGACCGTACAGCCTAAGAGACAACATGGAAAATTCTATCAGAAGTCCTCTTTTCCCACTTAGATTTCTGATGGATGGGGGGACTTGGAAACGTCTTTCTTTTACATTGATTTATTGATGCAACCTATATTTCTTGAGTAGTACTATCAGGCATTGTTATGTGTTGAGAATTCAGTAGCAAGCAAGGCAGAAATTTGCCTACTGTTGGAAATTTAGGAAAATATCCAGTTCTTCCCATTAAAAATAGTGCTGTTAGAACATTTTGTACTTCCTTTGAGCCCATAGAGAGATTTGTGCAAAAGTTTCTCTATGATAGATTATTAGAAAAGGAATATCTGGGTCATAGAATGTGCACATCTTCAACTTGACTGTATATTGTTAAATCAGTCTATAACGTGATTGTTCAAATTAAACTCCTGAAGCTGGATATGAGTTCCCATTGCTCCATATTATTGCTGATTCATCATAATGTCAGACATTATAACTATGTAATAGTATTTCACTATGGTCTTAATTTTTAATTCCTTGATTGCCCGTGTGACTGGGCATTTTTCATATATTTATTGGTCATTTGGATTTTCTGTTTTCAGATTCTTTCTTTAGGAATTTGGTCCATTTTGCTCATTCTTTCCTATTTCCTGAGGGCTGAATGCTTTCTCTGTCATATAAAAAGATTCCATATATGTCTGTGTGTGTCTCTGGATGGTCTAATCCCTTCTATACCTCTCTCTTCCTGTACTAACACTTCTCTGTCTTGATTAATACAGTTTAAAACATGTTTTCATAGCTGTAGGGAAATCACCCATCTTCACTTTATTCTTTAAAATTTCCTTGGCTATTCTTGAATGCTAGTTCTTCCAAATAATATCTAGACTTAGCTTTTTAAGTCTATTAAAAAAAACCCATTGTGATTTAGGCTGTATTTCATTGACTCTTTAAAATAATTTGGATTGAATTGGCATGTTTAAATATTGATGTTATAAGCCGTAATCATGATGTTCTCTTCATATAGCTATGTCTTCTTTAAAGTTTTTCTTGTTTTTTTAAAAACAACTTTATAGAAATATAATTCACATACCATATAATTCATCCTTTTAAAGTATGTGATTCAGTAGTTTATATTTACAGAGCTGTGTAACCATCACTATTATCTAATTCTAGAACATTCTTATCAACCTCAAGGAAATCCCATACCCATAAACAGTCTCCCCAACTCTCCTTCTCCCTGGCCTGTCCCCAGTCCCTGGCAACCACTGATTTACTTTCTGTGTTTATAGATTTGCCTATTCTGGACATTTCATATAAATGGAATTGTACACTATGTGGTCTTTTGTGCCTGGCTTCTTTCACTTAGCATGTTTTCAATGTTCATCCATGTTGTATCAGTAATTCCTTCTTTTTTTATGGCCTAATGATATTCCATTGTATGAACATACCAATTTTATTTATCCATTCATCAATTGATGGACATTTAGGTTGTTTCTACTTTTTTATCATTGTAAATAACGCTGCTTTGAACACTCGCGTACAAGTTAAAGTTTTCTTTGAAGCACAAAATGTTTTTATTATACCTTTGAGAAAGTACAATTTATCTATTTTTTTTCTTTTGTCACCTGTATTTTTAGTGTCATATCTAAGAAACTGTGCCTAATACAAGGTCATGATAATTTACTCTGATGTTTTCTTCTGACAGTTTTATAGTTTTAGCTCTTATATTTATGTCTATGATGCATTTTGAGTTAATTTTTTGTATACTGTGTGAGGTACGGTTCCAACTTAATTATTTTGGATATAGATATCCAGTGGTCCCAGCACTGTTTATTGGAAAGTTTATTCTTTCCTTATTGAACTGTTTTGGCACCTTTGTCAAAAATCAATTGACCATAAATGTAGGGATGTATTTCTGGATTCTCAATTCTATTCCATTGATCTGTATGTCCATCCTTATGACAGTTCCACATATCTTGATTAGTGGTTTTGTAGTTTTGTAGTAAGTTTTGATATTGGGAAGTTTGAGTCCTCCAAGTTCATTTTTCTTTTTCAAGATTGTTTGGTTATTCTGGTTCCCTTAGTTTTCCTCATAAATTTTGGGATCGGTTTGTCAGTTTCACGAAAAAAAGGGAGCTAGAATTGTGATGGGTATTGCATCAAATCTATAGATCAATTTGGGTAGTGCTGCTATCTCAACAATATTGTCTTCCGGTTTATGAACACAGGATGTCTTTCCATTTATTTGGGTCCTATTTAATTTCTTTCAACACTATTTTGTAGTTTTTAGTGTGTAAGTCCTACATTTTGTTCAGTTTATTCCTAAGTTGTTCCATATTTCATTCTTTTTGAAGCAATTATAAATGGAATTGTCTCAATTTTATCTTCAGATTGTTTATTGTTATATAGAAATACAATTGCATTTTGTATCTTGTATCCTGCAAACTTGTTGAACTCACTTATTAGTCCTAACAGTATTTTCTTAATTTCTTAGGACTTTCTATATACAAATTTATGTTATCTGCAAACGTGCAAGGATTTACTTCTTCCTTTTCAATTGGATGCCTTTTCTTTTTCTTCCTTTCTCTCTCTCTTTCTTTCTTTCTTTTTCTTTCTTTCCTTCCTTCCTTCCTTCCTTTTTTTTTTCTTCTAATTGCCCTGGCTAGAATCCTGATACAGTATTGAATAAAAGTAGCAATAATGGCTATCCTCGTATTGTTCTCGATTTCAGTAGGAAAGTATTTATTTTTACCATTAAGTATGATATTCACATTTTTCGTTTTTGTTTTTGTTTGGTTTGGTTTTGTTTTTGGTAGAAGGTCTTTTCAGGTTGGGGAAGCTTCTTTCTATTCCTGGCTTGTTGAATGTTTTTATCATGAAAGAATATTGGATTTTGTCAAATGCTCTTTCTACATACATTGAGATTATCATGTAGTTTTTGACTTTTATTCTCTTAGTATGGTTTATCACATTGATTGGTTTTTTTTTTTTTTTAATAAATTTATTTATTTATTTATTTATTTCTGGCTGTTTTGGGTCTTCGTTTCTGTGCGAGGGCTTTCTCCAGTTGCGGCGAGCGGGGGCCACTCTTCATCACGGTGCGCGGGCCTCTCACTGTCGCAGCCTCTCTTCTTGCGGAGCACAGGCTCCAGACGCGCAGGCTCAGTAGTTGTGGCTCATGGGCCTAGTTGCTCCGCAGCATGTGGGATCTTCCCAGACCAGGGCTTGAACCCGTGTCCCCTGCATTGGCAGGCAGATTCTCAACCACTGCGCCACCAGGGAAGCCCCCATTGATTGGTTTTTAAATTTTAAAACAACCCTGTATTCCTGTGATAAATCCCACTTGGCCATAGTGTATCAGCCTTTTACATGTTGATGAATTCAGTTTGCTAGCAGTTTGCTGAGAATTTTTGTCTACATCCACAGGATTTGTGGTCTTCTTGTGATGTCTTTGTCTCTGATATCAAGGTAAGCATCATAAGATAAGTTGGGAAACATTTTGTCCTCTCCTGTTTTATGGAAGAGTTTGTGAAGGATTGGTGTTATTTCTTTAAATATTTGACTGATTCATTAATGAATCCCTCTGGGCCTGGGATTTTCTTTGTGAGGAGTGTCTTTTCTTGTTATAGGTTTATTCTGATTTTCTATTTCTTCTTGAGTCAGTTTTGGTAGTTTCTGTCTTTCTAGGAATTTGTCTATTTCATCTATGTTATCTAATTTGCTGGTATACAATTGTTTATAGTATATCTTTATAATTTTTAAAATTTCTGTTTGGTTGGTAGTTATGCCCCTTCTTTTTTCCCCTTATTTTACTAATTTGAGTCTCTCTCTCTCTCTCTCTCTCACTCTGTGTGTGTGTGTGTGTGTGTGTGTGTGTGTGTGTGTGTGTGTGTAATCTTGGTTAGTCTAGCTTCAGTTTAGTTAATTCTGTTGGCCTTTTCACAGAACCAACTTTGGTTCTGATTTTTCTCTATTGTTTTTTCTATTTTATTTGTTTCTGCTCTTATCTTTATTATTTCCTTTCTTCTGCTGGCTTTGGATTTAGTTTGCTCTTCTAAACCTTGTACTTATTTTGTTAGATTTATTTATTTAGGCACTTTATATTTTGTGATGTAGTTAATGGTATATTTTAAAAGCTTTCTATCGTTATGTTTCTGTTACTTAGGAGTGCAATTAATTCTTGTATAATGATCCTTGAAAAAATTTTTTAAATCCCTAGAAAATATAACTTAACAAAACTGTCTCAGAAAGAAATATAAAACCTGGATACATCTACAACCTATATAAAAGTTGAGTCAGTGTTTTAAAAAGTCTATCCCCTCCCCCACCTCCAAAACACACAAATTCTACTAGACTCAGTGGTTATATAGGTGAATTTTGCTAAATGTTATTCAAAATTTTCCATAAAATAGAAAACAGAATGATCCTCAACTTGTTTTATAGAGACTTCTTTATCTTTAATGCCAAAATGAGATTAAAAATCATACATGAAAAGAAATTATGACCAATTTCACCTTGGAATACAGATGTAAACATCCTAAGTAAAATGTATTAAAAATATATCCTTAATAACTGGTCTATTCTAAGAATGCAAGCATGAATTAACATTTTTAAATCTGTTAATGTAATTTACATCCACAGATGAAATGAGAAAAGCCATATGTATTAGTCTGTGAGGGCTGCCATTACAGAATACCAGAGACTGGGTGGCTTAAACAACAGAAATTACTTTTCTCACAGTTCTGAAGACCAGAAGTCCAAGATCAGAGTGTCAGCAGATTTGGCATCTCCTGAGAGCCCTCTCCTTGGCTTGCAGATGCTCCCCTTTTTGCTGCTTCTTCAAGGTCATTTCTCAGTGCTGTGCACCCCTGGTGTCTCTCTGTGTGTCCTAATCTCCTCTTCTTATAAAGAGACCAGTCAGAGTAGACTAGGGCCCACCCTAATGGCCTCATTTAATGTAACCATCACTGGTCATCCTTTCTGGCAGCTCCTGTCAATGTCAGGCTCATCTGTTCAGCCCTGTCCTGATGGCAGAGCTCTTGCATGGCTTTTATACATGAATGGAGCAAAAGAAGAAGGGCTTCACCTCCACTCTACACTGGCCTAACTCACCTGGAATGCCTCTTCTCCTCCTTCCCACCCATCCACAGCCCAACCCAAATCCCATCCCTTTCAGGTTACCCTGGACCACAGCAATCTCAGCACCCTCTCCTAAACTCCTTGAAAGGCTCTTCTCTGCATTATTCCTTTACTAGTTACATGTATGTTTCCTGATGTCATGTCTTCTACTGTTAATTTAGCTTGTTATAATGATAGGTTTTCTATTTTCATTAGGTAGTAGGTTTTTTTAGAGTAGAGACCAGATCTTTACATTGTCCGTAGTATGTGTTCATAGTAGTTAACGCAATCAATACTACTTGAATATTTATATGAACAAATGTATAAATGAAACAATGAGTGAATGATAGAAATATAAGGAGACCGTACACATCCTAGCTTTGAGGTGCTTCTTTATGAAGTCTTTGTGGCAGGAAGAAATGCCAGAGACTCCTCCGAGCCCCAGGCACATGTAATTACAACCCTGTGGAAGAGGTTTGTGCTTCAACATCCCTCTAGGGTTTGCTTTACTAAGGAATTTCTTGTGTCATTAACTCCACCTCTTTCCCAAGGGTAAATGTGATCCCTGACCCCAGGGTCCTCATGACCCCTGGGTTAGTTATTGAGCTCAACTCCATGTTTACTCAAATCCTGTCTCCAAGTAGCCAGTAGTGAGGCGCTGATTAACAGCTCTTACTGTACATGGCAATGGTCCTTAATCACTTCCACATGCCCTGACTTCATGTTATATTGTTTTAGCCGCTAATTTTCAAAATCCCCAAGACAAGATCTCTGCTCTGAAACACGTGTTTTGGAGCTGTTCCTTTCTGCTGTGCACTGCTACAAAACTTACATGTGGTTTAATTCAACAGCAGGATGGAAAGGGAGACGTGTGCATAATTTTTCTCCCTCTTTTCTTCCTGAGTCCTGTTTCTGCCAAAGCCTTTTGGCCAGGATCCAGAAATGGCACATTCAATAATACCCAATGTGTTTGGGTAATATTTCATAATTACATCGTTGTTGGGAAAATTGTTGCCTTGAGAATAATTCCTCTGCACAAACAGAAAGTTGGAGGCCCCTGTGCCCCTTCACGCTCCCCCTGCTAGGGGGAGAGGGAGGTGAGAAGTAGAAGAGAAGTAAAAAAGGAAAAGAGGAAGGAGAGAGGAATATGAAATTTGTCTGTTTGGCTTTCATAAGGGGACAGATTAGAGAAGATTTATGACATGGTGAAGGATGAATATTAAGAACTTTTAGGAATCCTGCCAATTCTATGCTTGGAACTGATTTTCTTCAGAAGGTAAGTAGAAACCCCATGTCCAGGTTTCTAGAAGATGGAGGGATAGATGATGCTCTGGACGGGAAACCTAGGAGATGGCCCGTGTCCTGCCCACCCCGCATTCACGAGTGTGTCTCAGTGACGGCTGTTCAAACATGGCGCCCTCCGTCATCCACCTTTCCAGGCTCAGCAGCTCACCTGGAAGCTACGTTCTGAGACTCAAAGGAAATGCACAGTTGGGAGGCCCAAAGGAAAAGCTTCTGGTTGGTGGAGGGAAGGAAGGCTGGTAGAATGGCAGGTTAAGCTGGGAGGTCTGACTAAATGGTGATTTTATAGCTGTGGCCTCCAGAGTCTATATAGGCCAGGACCGTCTCAGGAGCAGCTGCTCCCCAGGTTGGGTAGAAAACACTGGGGAGAGTGTTCAAGCAGCCTGCAGTTTCCACAGCTTACTATAAGGAGCTTCTCTGCACGCGTCAGTAACTGATGTATTTGGAAAAGAGTTGTGCAAACCTTCCCTCTAAGTGCCTTTCATTTTAGACCTAAACTCTTGGTATGAGGTGCCAGCTCAATCCCCACAAAGATGTCATCACCCTGAAGAAGAGACATCTACCCATGGCAGTCACCCAGATGAATGTTCCCCAGGGACCACTGCAGAGCCTGGCAACTAAGAGGCGACCACAGCCCACGGCGTTCGGTGTCAGAGGTCACCGGCGGGTTATTCCTGAGCTCTGACTTGAATTGGTGACAGCAGCCTGTGTGCTCATCTTCCCGGCTTTTCCAAACAATTTGGGATGGATCATTCGAGCAGCTTCAGCCAAGAGGAGCTTTCGGTGACAGTCCAAGATGTCATTGATTAAGAACAAAACAAGTAAAAATCATATTGAAAGAACCATGTCCCAAACCACCATCTTCAGAAGCCAATCTCCCAAAACAAAGTAAAATCAAACCTCCAAACAAAATAAGCCGCCACCTACAATGCAGCCTCTCCCGGTACCCTCTGAAGATCTTTGTTTCCCCCCAACACCGCCACCCAGTTGGACAGTAAACTCCAGGAGGACAGGAGTCCTGGCCAGTTTTGCTCTTTGTTGAATTTCCAGCACCTAATACAGAAGCTAGGATATAATAGTCCCTCAAAAACTCCTTGCTGAATGAGCACATTAACATGTTAAAAGTAATTAATGAGAAAGGAAAACAAGGAAGCAAACAAACCGGAAACAACCATTGACTAAGATCTGAAGGGGAATTTCCAACTCCATTTAAAGAACAGTCTGTGGTCACAAACCACCGAGCTGATCTCCCTGTGCTATGCGGCTGCTTCCCACTAGCTATCTATTTTACCTTTGGTAGTGTATATATGTCCATGCCACTCTCTCACTTTGTCACATCTTACCCTTCCCCCTCCCCGTGTCCTCAAGTCCACTCTCTAGTAGGTCTGTGTCTTTATTCCTGTCTTACCCCTAGGTTCTTCATGACCTTTTTTTTTTTTTTTTTTCTTAGATTCCGTGACCACCTAGAGGGGTGGGGCAGGGAGGGTGGGAGGGAGGGAGATGCAAGAGGGAAGAGATATGGGAACATATGTATATGTATAACTGATTCACTTTGTTACACAGCAGAAACTAACACACCATTGTAAAGCAATTATACTCCAATAAAGATGTTAAAAAAGAGAAAAAAAACAGTCTGTGACCAGATTGCCTATCACTCTGCTCTGCTTGTGTGTAACTTGCCCTTGAATCTATGTGTGGGTGGGATGGTCTGTCCCCCCCCCACCCCCACCTCCGCCCCACAATCTGGGAAGATTTCTAAATTTTAATATCATTTACCTTCACTTATCTTAGTGGCTTCAGATGATTCCTGGAGCAACAAGTGAATAATTCTCAGTCCCTCAGCCCCTACCTGTGGTGCATGAAGGAAATGTTGCATATTTGTTTTAATAAAGTTTTACATTTAGGGAGGCCCCTGGGCATACAAATTTGAAGCTATTTTCTCTCTGTACGTCTTCCTTTGGGCCAGAGCCATGGGCCAAATGTTCTTGCCACCATTTTCTGGATTCTCAATGTCCATCATTTCTGTTCATGATGAGCTTGGGTCTTCCTGTGGGAGAACAGAGCCTGTCTACCCTGCCTCAGGCCTGGAGTTTCCCTAATAAAAGCCAGGTTGGGTTGGAAACAGAGCCTTTAGACCAAGTCATACAACAGGCTTCTGAGTTGGGTACAAAGCCAAACACGATCTGATTTACAGGAACTTGGGGGGCCCCCCCTGATAGAGCATATCCACTCCCCTTAATTGACCTGGCTGGAACTCTTGCCACAGAGATTACAAAACTCGGAGCAATTAGCTGGAGATATTCATAGGTTCTGTCATGTAAAGTATTTAGAACAAAGCCTTGGATTGAATTCCAAACAGAGAATTTTTACTTCTGGAGCCAAAGAAGACTTTGTTCTGGGGTTTACATCATGAAACTATTTTTAGAGTCCAAGTCTGCTCTGGCAGGGGGACCAAAGTTCCCTGTCCTTCCCTGGATTCCTTGTGCCAACGCCCCCTCCCCACCGACTCTTTTTCTTCCCCAGAGCCGGGCACTTGGCCTGGACATGACTGGGCAAGGATGAAGTTTTCAAGGGGGTAAGCCCAGGATGGACGGCTGTCTCTGGGGGACTCCAGGGGGATGGGGACCAGGATGATCTCAAGACCCAACCCAAATGGACAAATTGTTTGAAGCTCCCGAAAACCGTGGTTGAGAGTTTAGAAAGCCTGGAGGAGGCTGTCTGTCCTCGCCTGTCAAGACAGAACGGGAGATATTGGTTTTGTATCAAGAAAAGTTCCTATAATTTCTCAGCTTCCTTCTGGACCCCTACACTCTCTGTACAGGACGTGCTATAGGAGCAAGGATCTGAGTGGAAGAAGAGACTCCCTCAAACCTAACAGAACTCTTGTTCTTGCTACTAATATTTGTGTATTTCTTTGTACTTTTCACAGCAGTGTTATCCATCCTTAATGTGATCCTCTAACTACTCTAAGTGGAACCTGGGATTCTAATGATGGGGGAACTGAGGACCAGAAGAGAGAAATCATTTTCAAAGGTCATTTAGTGAAATAGCAACCTAAGTTTCTCAACTCCTATTTCAGAGTTTTTTCTAGTAAGCTGTGTTAAGTCAGCTCAACTGGGGAAGAGGTTTCCAGGAAGAGACTGTCCAGAGGGGAAGAATGTCCCGCCCTGGCCCTGCCTGACCCACTACGGAGACAGCTGAGCAGAGCCACATCGTTCAAGCATGCTGGCTGTCATCCTTGCTGTCAGACTCTGGGGCTTGGTTCCTGGGATGGGAAGCCTCTTCTCACTTCTCCCTTCCTCGTGGGACCCCCATGCTAAGTGTAAGCCTCACAGAGCACTGGGCAATGCTCCCAAGGTGTCCGTGTGAGTCAGCCCTGGCACCCGAGGGCATGCAGACGCAGGTCCAGGGCTGACCCCAGACCAGGCAGAGAGAAAGGCACCTCCCCCAGGGAAACGCAGCCCCACAGCCGGGCACAGGGTTTGGAGAGGAGCCCTGACAGCAGCCAGCCTCCCCTGCTCCCTTGGGCAGTGTCTCTGTGTAATGAACAGAAAGAGGAGATCAGAGCCAGGATGCCAGGCTTCCTTCCCTCACCCCCGTTAGGCAGAGAGTCAGGGAAATCACCCCTGCGGACGGTGGGGGGAGGTGGCCCCCCTATACAATGCTGGCCATACAGTCTGACTCAGGAATCCATCCCCTGTTGTTTTCCGGGCTGTATGGGCCTTTTGAAGGAATGGGTGGTATTTCCCACCTCCCCTCAGGGACAGCCGGGGCTCCGTGTTCTGGGGACCTGGACCTCCATTGCCCCAGGTGAGAAACAGGTACAGGCTTGTGCAGGGGAGGAGCTGGCTGATCCCAGCGTGGGATTTCTCAGGTTGAAGGGGAGGGGGGACACATCCCAAGGAAGGACGCCCAGAGCGGATGGATGGAGAGCTCCTGGGCCCCTTGGGGGTGGGGACCTGTGCTCTGCCTGCACCCAGAGGCAGGAGGTACATGACCTTGGATGGAATGAGTGTGGAGATGTCCGGGGTGAACAGGAAGTACCACTTCTGTAAGAGCTGTGAACGGTTCCTTTTTTTTTTTTTTTTTTTTTTAGTATATGCATTTCTTTTTTTTTTTAGTATATGCATTTCTTTTTTTTTTTTTAACATCCTTATTGGGGTATAGTTGCTTTACAATGTTGTGTTACTTTCTGCCGTATAACAAAGTGGATCTGCTATATGTATACATATATCCCTATATCCCCGTTCTTGAGGCTCCCTGCTTGGCTTGGAGGAGGGGTCGGGAGCAGCAGAGCCCAGGTCTTGGAATGGACCACACAGGCTAGGACACTGAGCATCAAAGTAGTGAAGACAGGTGCTGAGGCACCCCCCACTTCCCCACTTCCGGGATGATGTGAACCCCAGGAATTTTTTTAATGACCCAAAAGGAATTGAAAGTCGGAGGGCACAGAGCCTGACTTAGAAAGCTGAGCAAGGTTGAAGCTCATTTAGAAAAATAAAGAAACGGGCTGTTTTTTGAGCCTACAGTTTGTGGAGTAAATTCACACTGTGTACAAGTCCTGAGAGAGGCTTGTGTTCACCTTCAAGTCAGCCCACAGTCCCTCCGGGCCATCATCACCAGGACACACGTGAAGGTCAGCCTCTTGTCTTCATGTGCCCTTCCCCCAGCATAACACAGTCAGACTGTCCTTTCGGAAAATACGTTTTTTTTTCAAGGCAGTCACATTTTTTTTTCATTAAAAATTTTTTTATACAATTTTTAAAGGTTACACTCATGTACAGTTATTACAAAATATTGGCTCTATTCCCTGTGTTGTACGATACATCCTTGTAGCCTATCTTACCCCCAGTAGTTTCTACCTTTCACTCCCCAACCCCTATATTGCCCCCCCACCACCACCGGTAACCACTAGTTTGTTCTCTATATCTGTGAGTCTGCTTTTTTTTGTTTGTTTTATTTACCAGTTTGTTGTATTTTTTAGATTCCACGTATAAGTGATATCATACGGTATTTGTCTTTTTCTGTCTGACTTATTTCACTTAGCATAACGCCCTCCAAGTCCATCCACTTTGCTGCAAATGGCAAAATTTCATTCTCTTTATGGCTGAGTAGTATTCCACTGTATACATATACCACATCCTCTTTATCCTTTCATCTATGGATGCACCCTTTGGTTGCTTCCATAACTTTGCAATTGTAAATAATGCAAAGCAGCCACATTTTTTAAAGTTTTAATCTGATTTCATCTGCAAAATGTTTGTGGGAATGTGAAAAAGCTCACAGAGGGATTTGCTTCTATTTCTTGAGGTCTATCTTGACTTCTGGGAAACCTGCTGGTACCTCTGATCACCCAAGACCCAGAGACTATGTCCTGGGCTTCTTGAGTTTGAGATGCTCTAGAATAATGAGAAAATGGTAGGGTCCAATTAGAGTGGAGGATGGGACTTGTCCCTCTGAAAGTCGGAGGGGGCAGAGCCTGGTAAGACAGCCTCTCAGAGAATAACATCTATAAATGTCCTGTCTTGTCTCCAAGTCTTTCTGATCATGTGCGAGTCTTTCTGCACAATTTTTCAGGGCTCCCCTGCAAACTTGCACCTCAACTGATGCAGGGGTGTCTCTGTCTCTGCTTTTTCTTAAGTAGCAGAGGAGGTTATACTGTGACCTAGATTCTCCGACCTTAATACCATCTTAGATAGAAAACGTGGTAAAAGAAGAAGAGATTCTTTCCCCAGAGATGAAGGCTGCAATTGATCCAAAGCATTACTACCCCTGAACCCTCCTTCTCCTGCTAAACCTAGAATTGATTCCAAGGATGCTTTTCAACCTGAAATAGAAGTATTTCCAGTTCTATGTTCTGATGTGAACTGTTCCAAATATCTGTCCTTGTCCTGAACAAAGCTCAAACCAGGGCAACTTCAGGCTCATTTCAACCATTGTTATTATTCATTTTGAGTCTCTGATACAGAGAAATGGAAGACCCTTTTTGGACTCTCTTTACTGCTTTAGCACCAATCTCCCCTTACTCACTCACCTGAAAAACATGAAGGGTCTGGAGCAAACTCTGCAGAGCAAAGATTGACCACATCTACCTCTGCAAAGCCTCCTGAGGATGCCGGGTCTCCCCAGCCCCTGCTTCACCAAAAGGCAGCATTCCTGAGCTGCCCACATGGGCTCATGGTTTCTGGCCAGCTCTTCCCCCCTAGGACTGGCTGTCTTCTTCACCACACCCTGGAAATTAACGTCTGGTGTTCTTCATTCTCTCTCCTCCATCTGTTGATCAGAGCCTGGCTGATGGAGGCTCACTTCTCTCTTCTGCTCCCCACAGGGCACTCTGAGGATCCATCAGTCCACAGTCCTCTCTTTCTAGGGCTCCCGAGCCAGCTGGCTGCACCTCCTTCCTTGGCTGCCGTCGTTCGTGGGCTCTCGAGGTCCGTTGGCCATGACCTCCAGAGCGTGAGCTCCAGCCAAATCTCTGCTCTTTTGCAGTTTTCTCCTTGGCTCCGTCCCCTTTTCCTGAGTGCTGCTCACTTTCTTTCTCTCTTCCATCCAGGCGAGGTTCCTGTTCTTCTCTAGACAAGAGTTGTCATGAGCAACCAGGATCCCAGAATAAAGGAGAGGGAAAGTGGCTTAAGAGTCAAGGAAAGCACGCTGCAGAAGTGCTGTCAAGGGCATCATAAGTGCTGGGCTGGCTGTGTTTGTTGGATGAGGCTGGACGATGCTAAATGATGCATGGAGCTCGTAGATTAGCTGAAAGAAACCCTAGCAAGAAACTGGGAAACGCGGATCTTGCCATGGTCATTTTTAAGTGAAGTATTAAAGTGTGGAAATCTCCCTTTAGACTAAAGAAGAATTAAGGGGGAATAGTCTGCAGAAAATCAAGCCTCTGTGAATTTTGACTTACCTTAATCTCTTCTGGCTTTCAAAAGGTGGAATAAGGGATATGGGAAACTCTTGCCCTGGCCTTCATTCTTTCTCCCAGGCTGAACACTATGGTATGGGAGCTTTGGGAGAAATAAATGGAAGAGGATGTTGGACATAGTCAGATAAACTCCTCAGTTATTAGGAAAGGAGATTACCAAGGGGGGTGAGGCTGGGAAATCTGAAAATAACCTAAGGATTTTCCATGACACGTGAAAATCCAACCAATAACCGGAAGTAATAGCAATGAAGAGGAAAAGAAAAGTCATCAAAGAAACAACGTAACCACCATGAAGCTTGCTAATTAGCTCAGATTTTACGAACGATCAAGCAAGAGACGGAAGAGAAAGCACATGACCTGGCCAATCCATATGAAATATGTCAGAGGGATTCAAGATCACAGTGAGCCGTGGATTGTGAAATGTGCCCACAACAAAATGGACTATCTGGAATAAAGACATGACAACAAGATGAAGCCAATACTTAGGAAAGATTGTGTAATGGCTGAAGAACATAGCCTCCTCTTGTTGGAAGAGCCAAAAGAACTTTCAAGATCCACTTTTCTGTGGTAAACTCTCTTCGCACTTATGCTTTTCTTTTCAAACAGAGCCCCTTTCCCACCCTTTCCCCCACTCTTAGCTTGTAATGACAACCCAGTTACAAACTGAATGTCCCAACCTTCTTTGCAGCTCAGGGGCCATGTGGCTTGTCATGGGCCACAGGGATGTGAACAGAATGAGGTATGAAGTTTTAAAGCGTCATCTCCTTATAGAGCAAAGCCCTGGCTCTTCTTTCTCTCCTTTCTGTTGCCTTGGATCCAGAGGTGGAAGCACGTGTGACCACAGGAGAGGTGACCCACTAGCCTGGCTCCCTGGATGACCTTTTTGATTAGAGCCGACTTACTTCCCGGAACGACATAAGTTTAGATTTTATGAGCGAGAGGCATAGACTTCTAACTTATTTAAGTCATTGTATTTTGGGGTGCTTTTGTTACAACAGCTTAGCCTAATAAGCCTTAATGAACACAGAGTCTAATCATCTCGTTGTGTAGAAGACGAAAAGAGACTCATCGACAGACGAATGGATAAAGAAGTTGTGGTACATATATACAATGGAATATTACTCAGCCATAAAAAGGAACAAGATTGGGTCATCTGTAGAGACGTGGATGGACCTAGAGACTGTCATACAGAGTGAAGTAAGTCAGAAAGGGAAAAACAAATATCATATATTAACGCATATATGTGGAATCTAGAAAAACGCATATATGTGGTACAGATGAACTGGTTTGCAAGGCAGAAATAGAGACACAGATGTAGAGAACAAACGTATGGACACCAAGGGGGGAAAGTGGGGTGGGGTGGTGGTGGGATGAATTGGGAGATTGGGATTGACATGTATACACTAATATGTATATGATAGATAACTAATAAGAAACTGCTGTATAAAAAATAAATAAAATTAAATTAAAAAAAAAAAGAGAGAGAGACCCAGCGCGTTCAAGTGCTGACATACAATGAACCGTCACAGTCCCTGCGGGGTTGGCGTTCTGTTGGCAGATATGAGTGAGTGGCACGGGGTGGGCTGGGGGGGGGGCGGCGATAAGTAAATTGTTTCTGAGTGCGACAGCCAAATTTTGGGCAGAACACCTAACGTACATTAGGATTTCAAGTCAAGAGACTTGGAGAACCTGAACTCTGGATTTTCAAACACTTGTGAGTTGAGCTCCTTGTTATTACTCTCTGACTCTTTGTCTCAATACACACACATACAACACACACACACACACACTCTAGCTCTGCCACATCTAACTCATCTGCAGATCCATGAGAATATGATTATTGCTTGAAGCCCCTGTGTTTAGGAGCAGTTTGTGATGCAGTATTTTTGCGGCAATAGGTAACTTTGACAACTGCATAAATAATAAACGAATTCTAATTGTGATACTAGTGGTGAGGGAAGAATATGGGGAACTATGAAAGTATGTAACAGAACAACTTGACCTCATCTGGATGAGTGAGGATGGTTTTTCTGAAGAAGGAACATTTGAGCTGAGACCTCTGGGTAGGAACTAACCAAACGAAGTGATGTTGGACAGAAAGAAAGGACGTTCCAGGCAGAAGCAGCAGCAGGTGTGAGGTCCTGAGGCTGGAAGTGTTCAGCATCTTTGCAGAATGGAAGGAAGGCTTTGTGGTTAAACTTAGGGGTGGAAGGGAAGAGGTAGGTGTCATGAAGATGAAGATGAAGAGGTGGCAGGAGCTCAACCATGAAGTGCTTGGGAACCATATTATGCATTTTCTTTTTTTTTTTTTTTTTTACTAGACTTTGGGACTTTGTAAGGAGTTTTAAAATAGGGAGTGATATAATCAGATCTGCATTTCTGCAACAATTCTCAACTTGGTGTGAGAAATGGAGGCAAGTAGGGCAGGAATGGTGTTGGGAGACCAGATAAGAGGCTGTCTTATCAGCCTCAGGGGAGAGATAATGGTGACTTAGATGATAGTCTAGAGCTGGATTTAGAGCGGGATATTTAGGAGACAGAGATAATGGGATTTGGTCATCGATGAGATGGAGGCTAGGGAAGAGAGTGTCAAAAGTGTTTCCCAGGCTTCCGACATGAATCATTGGGTAGCTGGTGGATCCTATCATTAGTGTGGAGAAAGCTGGAGGAAGGGCATATCTGGGGGAAAGTCACAAGTTCTGTTTTTATGACTTGGGCAAGTGATAGCCTCTGAGTTTCAGGTTTTTATCTGTAAACTGGGAATGATATCTCTACCGTAGGGTTGTTGAGAAGATCAAATGAGATCACGCATGTGAAGGAGCTTTGTGAATCAGAACGCACAGTTCAAAGTAGGATCTTGCTATTGTGGCAGAGATAGAAGGGGTAGATGGGGAAACAGAAGGTTGATGAGCTGAAAGGGTAAAAGGACAGGCTGATCCTGAACCAAATCCATCTAGTCTTTTTGGGAAAAACCAGTGAAGGAGAAAGAGCCAAACCTCGGGACCTCATCCAAGATGTTCTTTTCTAAGCCCGGGTGGCCCTGCCCTTTGTAACTGCTTCAGGCTGGGAGAAGAGAACAGTTCCCACTCCTGACCACCACATTTATGACACACTCTCTCCATTAGGGCCAAGTCTTCCATGCACCATGGAAAATCCTTGAGGTTACACCCTGCTGGTTCAAATCTGGAGTTGGGTTGGGAATGATGAAATGCTGCTGTTGTGGTTTAGACGACTGTCTAAGTTTCACTTTCTAAGTTGATTGACAGTTTTAGGTCATATAACCTTTCCCTTAGTGCGCGGACGCTTACTCATAAGCACCCAAGTGAAACCCATGGAGGGGGGAACCGCAATGCTAATCTATTATAATTACGGCATAATGAACCCCGGGTTACTTTGAGTCACATTTTCGGTCTTGGTGCGCCTGCGCTGACCTGTGCTGGCGGTTTTATCTTGCTTGGTCCTGATAGGGCTGGAAACTTAGCAGTGGTCCTTGACCAAAAGAGGGAGGATCTCTGGGCATGCTCTGCCCAGTGTCCAGGTGAGGGAGGGAAAGATGACCCTTTCCAGGATGGGGCAGGACCGGCTCATGTCTGACTAGCTACCTAACACAATCGGAGTGGACAATTGACCAATCAGAATAGATGTCAGCCAAAAAGCAAGCACGTGGGTACTCACACGCGCTGGCTGAGTACGAGGCCTGTCATGCTCCCAGTTACAGCTGCATCTGCCTCCGTTTGGTTCCTCAGACTGTGGTGATTGCCTTTGAACTTTTCACAAGCTGTCCCCTCTGCCGGGAACTTTCACCCTCCAGCTTCTCATCCGGTTTAAACCTCCCCGTCCCTCCTGCCTCAGCCCCCAGTGTAAAAGGCCGTCAATGGCCCTCCATCTACGGGGCTCCCCATGACCTGTGATGACCTACCAAATGACCTACCTTGGCCATCTCATTTTTTACCTGCTTGTAGATGCCTGTCACTCTGATAGGTTGAAGGCTGCAGGAGAAGAGGGTGTTTGGCCTGTGGACGCATCTCAGGGCCTGGAACCGTGCCTGATACAGAATGGGCCCTCAACAAATGTTGCCTGGATGATAAGCCAGTTGGTGACACTTCCTAGGAGTGGGGCAGCGTGCTTGGCTGCGGCCTGGCCTGGGGGAAGATGCTCACGACTGCCTTGCCCACGGAGTGGAGAACAGGGTTGTGGATGGCGTGGGCTGAACTCGGAGCCCCCTTCAGTTCGAACACAGGTGATAGTGAGAAGCAGGTGATAATTCCGGCTCCGTGGCCTTGTTAGAGTGAGGGTGGCTGACGTGACAGAAAAGCAAGAAAAGGAGCTGCTTTTTCATTCCTTTCACTCAAGAGGCTGTGAGGGTAGGTGGTCAGGGGGCTTGCTTGGAAAAGTTAATCCCCTCCTCCCACAAAAGATTTGTTTTGAGTTTTGCCTTTTTGAGTTTTGTTCTGGTACCAATTCCAGTGTTGGGGAAGAGGAGGTGTCCCCAGATCAACAACAATTCTCCAGTACCAGCAGCTTGTCCCATGAGTCAACTTGGTCCTGACACGGCTTCCCCGAGAGAGCAGATCCCACAGGTTAAGGGGCTAAGACCACCCCGCCCCCTTCAGACTCGACTGCAAGTCCACGTTGTCACCTGTGCTTCTAACTGACTGGCGGGAGATCAGAGCTTCCCAGGACCCCATCCTTGGCTTCCATTCATTTGCTAGAGCAGCTCACAGAACTCAGAGAAACAGTTTACTTACTAGACTGCCTGTTTATTATAAAAGGATGTAACTCAGGGGACTTCCCTGGTGGTCCAGTGGTAAAGAATCCGCAGGGAAGTGCTGCAAACTACAGAGCCCACGCTCTCCGGAGCCCACGCGCCACAACCAGGGAAGAGAAAACCCGCACGCCACAACTAGAGAGAAGCCTGTGCACCACAAGGAAGAGCCCGTGTGCCACAACTAATACCCGACGCAGCCAAAAATTAAAAAAATAATAATGATAATAAATAAATCTAAAAAAGAAGGATGTAACTGAGGAACAGCCATGTGGAAGAGACGCAGAAAGTGAGGTCTTGGGGAAGGGCACGGGGCTCCCATGCCCTCTCTGGGTGCCACTCTCCCTACGTCGTGATGTGTTCACCAACCTGGCTGGTCTCCAGCTCAGCCCTTAGAGCGTTTATGGAGGCCTCCTTACACAGGCGTGATTGATTAAATCATTGGCCATCGGCGATGGACTCAACCTCCAGCCCCTTTCCGCTCCCCAGAGGTCAGGGGTGGGACTGAAAGTTTCAACCTTCCAATCACGTGGTTGGTTTCCTTGGTAACCAGCCCCCAACCTAAAGGGGCTTCCCAAAAAGTCACCTCATTAACATAACAAAAGACACCTTTAAGGCTCTCATCTCTTAGGAAATTCCAAGGGTTTTAGGAGCTCATGCTAGAACCAAGACAAAGACCAAGTATGTATTTCTTATTATAAATATCACAGCCCTGGAAGAGGATTAATATACACAAAGTCACCTGATCATATTAACTCGTTTAACGGACGCCTAGATGGCGACGCAATCTTTACCCTTCTTCCTTCCAGTCCGTCTCGTACATGGATTGCAGACGTTCTTCCAGGAGCAGCTGCTTTCATCGAGTCCCCACCCGGCTTGCCAGTGCCAGACCCTGTGAGCTCAGCTCCTGGTACTGGTGCCCCAGTCCACTGGGTGGGACGCTCCCTGGGCGTTGGGTCAGATGCCCTGACTTAGCATCACGGCCCGCCCCTGTACCCCTGTGAGGCCCTGGGCAAGCCACGTCACTTCTAGGACTCTCCCTCTCTGTATCTGCAAGAAGGGCAGGGATGCCGAAATCACCTGGTCTGTGCTCCAGGCTCTTCTGCCCTAAACACCCAGCAGGGCCTGCAGAGTGAAGGACCGTCAGCACCATCCTGCTCTGAGCTTCTTGGGAGCAGGAATTGGGCTCCTGTTCTCTGTTCTTTCCCAGAACATCGTGGTACTGAGCAAGGAGTCTGTGTTCAATGAACCTTACCGATTGACACGTGCCCTTTCGGTCTTTTCCAGCGTTTCCTACCTAATTCTGAGAGGTGGAAGCACGCACCTGCCAGAATGGCCCTGCCGCTCTTGTGGACCTGCACCCAGAGGGAGACATGCTGTGAGGAGCCCCTTGAAAGGGCTGAGTGCACCCAGAAGGGCAGGGGCAGTGGAGGAGGAGAGTGGCAGGCACAGGGGAAGTGCTGGAGGCGAGGGGTTTGGGGAGCTCTGAAAATGGCCTGAAATAAATGAAGAAAAAGGAACTGAGTCTTTGGGAAAACAGCTAAAGAGCCCCAGGAGTGTGGAGGGAGGTCCAAATAGCTTCAAAGAGCAAGTGAAAACAGCACTAAATTCAGGATAAGACAGCTTTGGTGCCTGCCCTGGCCTTTTCTGAGAGGGGGTATTCATAGCACTGCCAAAAACTCCCCTCCAGTGTTTCCTGGTTCCTGCTGGAGAGTCTGAAGGGGCCCGTGTGTCCCCCCCCAGAAGTGCCAAAATGTGAAGGATGCGTGGGGTTGTGGCTACGGAGCGGCTGGCGCACAGGACCAGCCTGTGAGGGAGAAGCTTCCTGACCTCTCAGAGCTTCTCAGAGACACGCTCCGTCCCTCCACAAATATTATTTTTGAGCAGGAAGGCCTTTGGCAAGCACCAGTCTGCAGCTCAAGTTCTGTTGCAAGGAGGGTTGAAGGCTTTAGTCAGGATGTACTAAACTCCAAGCATGGAGCAAAGTTGGAAACAACCCCCTGTCTCAGGAAGCACGTGCAGATTTTTAAAGATTGATTCCTACCTGGCACCAGCCACGGCTGAAATTGTGAAGGGGCAACGTCCATCCCAGCAGAGCCCTGATCCCTCTGCCCTCCCCTCCCCTCCCCCCTCTCCCCTCCTCCCTCCTCCTTCCCTCTCCTCCTCCTGCCATACTTTTCTCCACGTTCATACTTGTGCTCAAAAAGGATTTGAAGCTTGGCCTGACTTAGGTGTAAGTGACTGATAATAGTTTACTCCATGAGATTTGACTTGAATGTGGGCCAGCGCCTTCAGCGAAGGAAATGAAGGGTGGGTGGTATTTTTTTTCTTTTTTTTTTAAGACAGTCTTTTTATTTATTTTATTTTATTTTATTTATTTATTTATTTATATTTTATTTTTGGCTGTGTTGGGTGTTCGTTTCTGTGCGAGGGCTTTCTCTAGTTGCGGCGAGCGGGGACCACTCTTCATCGCGGTGCGCGGGCCTCTCACTGTCGCGGCCTCTCCTGTTGCGGAGCACAGGCTCCAGACGCGCAGGCTCAGTAGCTGTGGCTCACGGGCCTAGTTGCTCTGTGGCATGTGGGATCTTCCCAGACCAGGGCTCGAACCCCTGTCTCCTGCATTGGCAGGCAGATTCTCAACCACTGCGCCACCAGGGAAGCCTGTGGGGGTGGTATTTTAATCAGACTCCGATGCTGAAGACCTGATGCTTTCAAAGGTGGGAAGGTGAGGTGGGTGGAGTGACTGCTGTCTCTGTGTGGTCACACGGTCATATGACTGATGGTCCGGAAGAGGTTTAGTGATTCTTTTGTCTTGGGGTCCCAAAGTAAAGATCATCTAGTCAGCTTGGGGGACTCAAGAGTCTGCACTGTCACCATGTCCCTTGGTCATTTGAAAAGGGTGATCCAAGAATCACACTTTGAGAAAAATACTGACTTAGTCCCGCCTTTGACGGGTGAGTAGCGAGCAAGGGAGAGGTGCTCCCAAGGTTCTGTGGACAAAGAATGTCGCCTGCCATATCAGTAAACAAAGGATGCTGCAGCCATCAAGCCATCAGCCACTGCAGTCACACTCCCCATCCCCCCACCCTGAGGGGAATCCAGGATAGAGGAAAACAAGATACTGGCCCTAGATAGTTAAGGTGCGCATCTAAGGGATCATTTCGGTGAGCCCAGGCTTTTGCATCTTCCCATGCAGAGAAAAGTGCTAAATTCGTTAACCTGAGATGCCTGGTTTCCTTTAAAGGTAATCTTTTGATGCTCCAACTACCTGGGTTTTTCTCAAAAACTCCTTATATACCGGTTCTTCCTTTACCTCTTGGGAGCAGGCCCTCAGAGCGATCTGAGAGGCTGCCCCCCAGGCTGAAGTCCTCAGTATGTACCCCGAATAAAACATAATTCTCAACTTTTAGGTTGTGCATATTTTTTTTCAGTTGACTGTTCCCTCCTGCCCCTTGCTTCTGTGCCAGGGCGGGCGCCAGAGTAGATCAGAGTAGATGCTTCAGCCAAACCGCCAGCACCTGCCACTCGGGGGTTCTTGAAGGTTTCACATCTTTGGTGCCTTTTAAAAGAAGAGAGGAGAGGAGTACCAGACACAGCCATCTGCCACGCGGCCTGCGGAGGACAAACCCGGGTCCAAGCTGGTCGCTGCAGACTCCACCGATGGGGCACAAAAGGGACAAGATGCTCTCTGCTGACACCGTGGGGCTCTGCACACCTGAGGGTCTGCCCCTCTGGGGTGCCTGTCCACCACCCACCCAGATCTAGAACGTGACTTTGAATAGCCCGGCTCCTCCACAGCTCCCAGCTCCCTCTCAAGGGCTTTCAGCTTCTCCAGCTCAGCAAGGTGGGCACCACGTATAACCCTAAGTCTCCACGTCCACATCCGGGTCTAGAAGGAATTCTTTCTTAGGCCAGAGAGAGAGAGTAAATGCTGAAAAATGGACACAGTTTCTCACCATCTCATAAAAATAGCAAGCAGCCAGAGGTGACATTAACCTATTATTTGAATGTAAGGACCCAATCCTTTCATGGCTCTGAAAGAGCTCTGTTCTCTGCACACTTGCAGGATGTCTCTCTAAAGGAAGATTGGCCAAGGGGAGAGGGTGCTGGCATCCCGACCAAGAGGGGCCAACCATGCTGGGCAGGAGGTTACTGTTGTTTTCTCCTCATAATCTGCATGATGTTAGGAGATCAGGGAATCCTCTTTCTTGCCTTCCTCATCCTGTCCTGCCTTTGTAGTTTTGTGACTTCTTCTTCTAGTGGAAAGGCCACGTTTCTGCAAACAAGCGGTCTGGTTGCCTATGGAGAACTGCTCCCACATCACCTGGAAAAGTTTTTTCATTTAATTCCCCAACATGTTTTGAGAGAAGTGACGTTATCCCCATTCTCCAGATTAGGAGACTAAGGCTCAGGAGAGTTCATCAGCATGTCCAAGGTCACCAGAATGGTTGGCAGGAGAGGGCGGAATTTGAGCCCAAGTCTGTGAACTGCAATGCTTCTCTCCTCTCTAGGAGACCGCAGCCCCGCAGCAGGTCCCTAAGAATAAAATATCTCTGTACCGAGGTTCCCTCGTTTGTGAAAGAGAATGGTGACTCGCCCATTCCACCTTTGCAGATCAAGGGGCTGTTTAGGCAGTTAACCAAGGGGGAGAAAAAAAAACGGGGAAGAAGAACCAAAATAATCTGAGGAATGAGCAGGGAGGGACAAGAGAATCTATGCTAGGGTACCTAATAGGCGCTCAAGGTACCAATGTCAACCGGATGGATGAAATTCCAAAGCAAATAGGGTCAAAGTCTGCGAAGCTGATGAGAGGAAGAGACAGAAGACTCTGGAATACCCAATTTAGGTACCCTGCTGGAAGAGGTACAGATTAAGAAAAACAAAGGAAACTTCTGCTGTTTCAAAGGTAGTCAGTTTAGAGAGGAAAATGAATTTGTGCATGATGAATCCATAAAAAGTAACCAGGGGCAACATCTCCTGCCTTGGAGGCCAAGGTCAAGTAGAAGAACCAGACGCTCCCCCCAACCCCCCTGGGGGCTGAGTGAGCAGTGTGTTCAAGCTTGCCTCCTCAATCCAGTCCTAACTTCAGAAAGTTCCTATCTCCTCCCTCTTCAGCTCTGGCACCTTCTTGCTCTGTTTTCTGGTTTGAGGGAGTCACCAGCTTGATACAGGACAGGAAACCTGCCTGAATTTTACATCCCAATTATAGGGCTCTAATAGTGTCTAAGGAATCCACGGGGAAGCCTGCTAAGTGGGCCATGTAATGCACTTGGAAATGACGTGTCCTGGCCTTTGAGTGTCTGTGTGTCTGTGTGCGCCTTCCCTCTCGGGGTTTCTGTGTTTGTACTGGGGGGAGGGGGGAGGGGGGAGGGGCACCATTTTGGTGACTTGCTTGTGTGTGACCAAAACATTAGCTTTCTTCCAGTCCAATCTGCAAGGACAGAAGGACCTTGTTTCTGAGGCCTGGCAGCCACGGTTTCTTACTGGTTTCTTTTTTTTTTTAATTTTTATTTTATTATTATTTTTTATACAGCATTTTTTTATTAGTTATCTATTTTATACATTTTAGTATATATATGTCAATCCCAGTCTCCCAATTCATCCCCCCTCCCCGCTTTCCCCCGTTGCTGGTTTCTTCAGCCTCTGGTTCCTCGCATAAGACTTTGGCTCTGGCCCCCAAAGCAAGGTAGGACTTACCCTCACCCTCTTGGGAAGAATCGCAACCTTTTGCAGACTGCTCTGCGAGCTTTTGGGGGGATTGAAAGTCTGCAGTGCACACTGGGGTCCCTCTGGGTGTCGCCCCCATCCCTCCACCCTGGTAGGCAATGCTGATTAATCTCCTCCTTTGGTTCTGTGGCCACAGCTGGCAGGTCCGGACAGGCTCTTTCCCCATTTGGAGTGCAGGTTTTCCTGGCCTTTTCACAGAATCTGGACTGCATTGCCTGGGCCTCCTCCTCTAGTTCAGTTGGGGCAAAGGATTTGAAGCTGATCACCGCCACACACATACCACCAGCCTCTTTCCGCCTCCAGACGTGGTCTCTCCATCCACTTTGTTCAGCCTCTTTGCACCCCATCCTCAAGGCCCGAGTCAGCATCCCCTGTTGGACCCACCAGGAGAAGTTCCTTCTTCCCCTCCAGGGTCCCACAGCAGGTACAGCCTGGGACAGTCATTTGACACGTATTATATCTTGGCAGTCAGGAGCCCAGTGGTAAACACATGGCACATTGGAATTGGGGGTAATTTCGTAATATTCATGAATATTTAATACAGGAACTTTTACAAAGATGTGGGAAGAGTGTAGGAAAGGCATGAAAGATAGTGTAGACCCCCAGGGCTGGAATCTGGGGATGCCTTATCCATCCTTATGAAACAGGAGGGAAGGGGGCAGGGCACAACCTTTAAAAGAATGACATAGCCATAGGACATGACAAAAACTGGTTAGAAGTAACCAGATCCAAGATGGCAGAAGATTCAACTTCCAGGAGACCTTGAGCCTCATTGTACGCTCATTGTAATACATTAGCATAAGCTAAGTGACACACCCACCAACGCCTGATCAAAAAGTGGGCGATGGCTCAATTCCTGGAAATCTCTGCCCCTTCTCCAAAATACTTGGAATAATACTCCCCCACGTTAGCCTATGAGATTACCCAGCCCATAAAAGCAAACCATGCCGTATTTCGGTGCCTCTCTTGCCTTCCGAGATGGCCCACACTCTGTGGAGTTTCTGTCTAAATAGATCCACTTCTTACCTATCACTTTGTCCCTCACTGAATTCTTTCTGTGGTGAGACATCAAACACCTGAGCTTCATTAAGTCCTGAGACCAGGTGTGTGATCTCAGTTAAAAGACCGTGGGTTCAAGTCCCAATCTGAGTTGCGGTTTCACTTATGCTCGAAGGAGCAAGGGCAGGTCGGTATCAGGACCAGCCTGGCCGGACCTTTGTTAGAGGGAAACAAAGTTTCAGTTTGCAGGGACCCCTTGGGAGGGACATGGGAGAGTTAATGTCCTGATTTTACTGTCCTCCTTCCTCCCAACCATTGCTGAACCCAACAGGAATCCAGAGGATGTGAGCCTGCTGTTGTGGTTCATACGGTCCATGCTCTGGGTAAACAGGGTGCAGGGAGGGGAAGGATGGAGGGATCTGAGGCAAAGCCAGGAGATATGCAACAGTGTGTGCATGAGAGTGAAACTGAGCAGGACCCTGTGGGGCTCCTGGGCAAGGGGGCCATTCAAACAGTTGCTAATCAGGGAAGGGAGGGGATGCGGAGAAAAGGGGGGAGCAGTCAGGAAACAGTAGTGCAGCCTTGGGGCGGGGTCCTGGTTCCTCCTCAAGGGACACACATGACAATGTCTTTGAGCTCTTCTACAGCACAAAACCCCCCACCAGATGGAAGATGTTCCAGAGAGGTCATAGTTTGATAACCTCGAGAAGCTCATCAAGAGACCATCTGAGGCCAGATTAAAGGAGTGCAGGCCCATCACACACCCTAACCCTTATCAGCAACCCCGCCCTTGAACTATTGCTATAAAACTCCTCACCAAACCACCCCCCCACCGTGGGTTGGGACACACAGTTTTTGGCGGGCACGAGCCCACTGTGTCCCCCTTTGCCTGGCAAAGCAATAAAGCTATTCTTTTCTACTTCACCCGAAACTCTGTTTCCGAGATTCGATTTGGCAACTGTGCACAGAGGCTGAGTTTTCAGAATTAAGACCATGGGCACTGCACTTCATGGGCCACTTGGGAGGTTTTCACAGACTTTTCTACCGAATGTGACTGTCCTGCCCCATGGTGCCAAGGTCTTGGCGTGTGTTTAGCTTACTTCTCCCCCAGCAATGATGCCCCATATGGCAGGGACCGCTCCCCGGGCAGCTGCCCGAGGGTTGAGTTAGCAGGACTTACATCTGTGGGTTGAAACCTATGTGGTTTGGGGCCAGGAAGAGTCCTGGGTCATTTGAGCTGACACAGAAGTGGCTATGACCCCTGAGCCGAGGTCGGTTTTGTGGGTCTATTTTCCTCTAGGCTAAAATAAAGAGATTTGTTTAGATCAAGGGTTAGCGGGTTATGGCCCAGGGCCAGGTCCAGTCCCCCACCCTGTTTTTGTAAATAAAGTTTGCCTGGGACACAGCCATGCTCCATTTTTCCATATTGTCTACGGCAGCTTTCTCACTATAGAGCCGGAAGTGAGTAGTCCCGGTAGAGAACATGTTGCCCCCAAACCCAAACATTGACTACCTGGCCCTTACAGAAATGTTTGCTGAGCTCTGGTTGGATGAGTTCCAAGGCCCCTCTGTTTGTAGGGATCTGGGGTGAGGCATCACGCCTTAGATGGCTTTGCATCTCACCCACCTACACAGCGTGGGGGGAGGGGGCTCTGTGCGTGCCCCCTGACCTGCCGTGGAGGCTGCCTGAAGCCGGTCTCCACGTCCCCCCAGCCCTGTGCTATGTGGCCGAGGACACACCAGCGGGCAGGTGGTAAGTGCTACTCACCCATCAGCCTCCCCCGAGGGAGCTCAGTGGAAGAGGGGTGGAGCCTGGGTGACTAACCAACCTGGGGTATCTCCAGCGAGGTTAGAAATTGCTCATCAGCCCACCTTTACGGGCTCCCTCTGTTGTCTCACCACTCCCCTCCCTGCCCCCCTCCCCCCATCCCTACCTGCTTCCTGACACCCCTTCCAGAATCAACTGCTTTCACTCAAACCCTTGTCTCAGGCTGCTTTGGGGGAAACCCAGATGAAGACACGCTGGGTAGTTAATACACACACGTGGTTCTCGTCAGCAGTCATGTGCCTTGTGTTACTGACCATAGTCTGCTCCAAACGACGATGTTGGAAACTTTAGCTAATTTAAGAAAACCAAAAACTTGCCTCTGAGAGAGTGGTGTAGGAGACGGGACTGAATTCTGCGAACTTGGTTAACTTGTGGACCTTAGTTCCCTTATCTGTACAGTTAGAGGCTCGGGTAGCACGATTCCCCCAATATCTTAACGTTCCAAAATGCTATGAAATTGGATCCAAGGTTGTCTCGCTAATCTTGTGGCAGTAAGGAAAAGCAGACATTTTCACAGTCTTAACTGCCGAGGTGTTTTGTGATAAGGGCTTGTTTTTTGTCCTTTCCTAATATAACAGCGGGGGCTGGGAAGGTAGTCCCAGTGAGGAAAGACCAAAACTCAGAATTAACTACCTTGACCTCTTTCTTGGGCAAACCCTCCTGTTCCCCTGTTATGACCCATTCCCCTCCCACTCCAGACCTCACCTCTCCATCCTTCTGGTACCTAACTTAGAAAATCACCATTAGCAAATAGCTGAAAAATAATGGGTTTAATCCTATGTGCTTTGGCTTCCAAGAGTAGGAAAATTTAGCAAAGTCTGCCCAGAAAGATTTTTAAAACTTCTTGGCAACCTGGGACGTGACTTCTATCTTTGTAAACTGTACCCTTTACTCCCAAACTCAAAGAGTTTGAAGGAAACGTCTATTCACAATAAAATCATAATCAATATGATTTAGTCATAATAAATATCATAGCCATAATAAATATCAAATGCAAATATTTATTAAGCCCCTGCTGTGTTCCCCTGTGCTAAGAACGGGGAATATGTGATGAGAAATTGGGCAGAGGGCACAGTCGCTGGGTAAATAATCGCTCAAATAAATACAACATCGCAAAGCATGACAAGTGCTGTGCAGAAGTACAGGTAGGTGTGACATGCGTGGTGGGGGACGGGTGGGGACGGTCCCTGCTGAGGTCTGGAAGGGGTGGGTGTGTATTAGGTGTGCTGGATCCGGGGACAGAAAAGGTGAGCAGAGGAACTGCGGGCCAGGGTGGCCCAGGTACAGAGGCCCAGGAAAGAGTATAGGAGGCGGAGCTGAAGACGCAGAGGGTCAGGAGTGACCATTCATTCATTCGTTCATTCTCCAAACGCGTGTCAAATTCCTCCCGTGTCTGGGCGCTCTTCCACGCTCTGCAGCTACAGTGATAAATGAGACAAAGTTCTTGATCTCGAGAAGCTTAAATCCTCTTGGAGAAGACAGATCGCGAGCAGGCCAATGAATACATATATGATATAATTCCGGCAGGGGAGGTGCCAGGAAGAAAAAGAAAGCCGCGGAAGGGTTAGCGGGAGCCTTGGGTGAGGCGGTGGGGAGACTATTTCAGAGACTGAGGTCGGGGCCTTTCCGACCCATGAAGGTTCTGGACCTGTCCCAAGAGCAGTGCTGGCCTCCCTGTTTACTTATTAAGCCAAGAGGAGCAGAGCAAGAATCTCTACTCCTTCCGGCCAACAGAAATGATCGGGGAAGACCAGGATTATCATCTTCCAATTTAAAGCATTTTTACATATTTCTTTTCAGTCCTAGAAAAATGTAGGACCTTGGTGAGAGGAACTACCCCAGTGGAGCAGGGATTTTACGGATTTTAAAGAGGGAGAGGCATGAACGTGTAGGCCCTGGTTTGGCAGGAGGCAGAGGTGGACTTCAGCCGCTCTCCTCGCATAAACAGGAGGGGAAGGCACTCTGGCAGAGGGGCCCGCCAGGCTGGCAATTTCCCTGCAGCGGATCCTGGTGGCCGCTAGGAAGGGGTGTGGGCCTCCGGGGCCATCAGAAGTGGGCATTTCCGGGCACTGGAGGGAAGAGAGGGTCACAAGGCTGTTTTGAGTCCGGCTCCTACTGATTCGACGTTGAACGGTGTGTCTGTATCCCCACCAACCCCAGCACACAGCTATCAACTGTAAGGCTGGGCTGCCCCCGTCCACAGGAGCTGCTTTCTCTACAGCCTGCGTTTGGAAAAGCATCCTTGAGCCTTGCGAGGGAGGGTCTGACCCCTGTGGCTCCTGAAGATTCCCTGGAGACCAGTTCCTGTGAAAAGGTGTGAGTCTGTGTGTGTGTGTCCACACCCCATGCACGTGTGTTCATGGGTGTAACAGATCTGTAGAGCACAGTGCCAGAGCCAGAGAAGGACGGAACCCAGCTGCCTTTCCCAGGAAGCTAATGGAGCAGAGGGGCCCATGGACAGTTATGATTCAGGGCAAGTTTAAGATGCTTGGATCACGCCGCACTCAGTTTGGTGGGTTGGGGGGTCAGGGAGGGGCGTCTGGCATAAGTGACCAACTGACACCTGACACAAAGGACAGATATGTGTTTGTGTGTGTGTGTGTGTGTAAAACAGAGAGGGACTGAGAAAGAGAGAGAGAACTCTCAAATTTAAAAGCTGCCTTGGAGATCATGTGAATTCAAAATAAAGCTCAACTTATAGACGAGCCCCGTGTGATCTGTATATTCATCTGATTGCTGGTATGCAGTTCACATATATTAAAATGTTTGTATCTTTTAAATTGTTACTAAATCTTTTAAAGTTGCGTTCCTTCCTTCTTCCTCTTTCTGACCATTAGAGGCCCAGTGGGTTGTGTTGTTATGACCTTAGCTGTGTAATACAAGGGGTGAACAGACTCAAGGGCAAGGTCGGAGGCAACAGATACGCCAGAGTCTCTGGGCTGGGTTGTGGTCATAGCCCTGGATGCACTGATTTGAAATCAAGATTATTCAACATCATCCAATCTGGATGCCTTCAGAGAAGAAAGGTAAATTGGCAAAAATAAATGTACTGGGTAAGTACTTTTTTCTGATCAATTTGCTGAGAGTTTGATAGAAAGTCTTGTTAGTCAAAGTGGCTTTAGGAGGAAAAGACTGTAGGATTTGAGAAAATTGTGGCTTCGGGGGCAGAGGGTCCTCTGGGTGCCTTGTCCCTTTCGTGTCCACCATGACCTTCGTAGGGAATACAAATGACTCTCCTGCCTGAATCAGGAAAGGGGAGTGTGTAGGGGCAGGTGGCGATGAAGGGAAAGGATGTGGGGACTCAGGCACGCCCCGTGAAGGTGAGTGTCAGTGATACAGCCAGACTTCTCGTGCTTTCCTGAGCCTCCTAATCGAGAGCCCTGCTTACCTGCTCAGCGCAGAGGTGCTGTGTCCTCGCGTGCTGGGCAAACAACACGCCCCAGGCAGGTGGGGCAGCCCCGGCCCCAGGCTCAGGTCACGGCCCCAGGTTCCCCTCCACGCAGGCTGGGGACGGTCCACTCCCGGCAGCAGGATGAGAAAGCTGCCCTCCTACACGCCTCAGTCCCGGTGACCCGTGGAGCCATGGTGCCACCTGATGGCCGAGACAGGGAATGACCTGGGGACTCGGGAGGGACAGGCCTGGAAAATCCCTGGGCCCCAGCTCTGGTCGGGGCTGTGATTTGGCAGGTTTGACCTCGTGGTCCCACAGCTCCGAACAAGGCAGCTCTCAACCTGTGGGCCACATCCACGGGCTGCAGCAAATATTTGGGGGACCCGCTCTGTGCTAGGTTCGGTAGTGTCGCAGGGTCACGGAGGGTGTGTGTTGGGGAGGCTTTAATCAAAGAAGAGGCTCAAGACTTGGCCTCAGTGAGTCTACACTCACCTGAGGAGACAAGATTGACCCAGAAAAATGACATCCAGATGATGTGCTTGATCACGGGTGGGCTGGAGAGGGGAAACCAAGCCAGGGGGCACACAGAGGGGTGGTGCGCCCAGGGGCAGGGCTGCGCGGGGGAGAGGAGCTGGCCCTGCACTACTGTGAGGGGTGTGTGTGTGTGTGTGTGTGTGTGTGTGTGTGTGTGTGTGTGTGTGAAGCGTTGCCCTAAAAAAGCCAGGGATGCTTCATGAGCTCCTCCTCTCTAGGCTGAATGGTCCTGGTCTTCCAGATGCATTTTCTTCCCGGCCTCACACACTGTCCTGTGATGCCTTTGAAGGATGCATGAGAGGAAGCCATGGCTCCCTGTGGCCCCGTTTGCTGGTTAGGGTCCTGAGTAGGCTGGGGGTGCAGCTGAGGTTTGCACAGGTGGGAGTGAGGTGGGGATGGGGCGGAAGGAGTCCCAGGCCAGCCGAGCCCTGGTCCCTGGGAGTCAGCGGCGGTGGGATCACAGGATGGGGTCGGGCCAGGTGGTGGTATGGGAGGAAGGTGGGGTCCCTAGGCAGCTGGAGGAATTCCTTCCCTGCTCTGAAGCCCCTCCTTCTTTCTCCCTCTCATCCTCCTTTGTCTCTTTCTCACTCTTTCAAATCTCCTTTTTCGCTTCTTGACTCTTTCTGTAAAATTCCTATCTTGGCCAAACCCTTGATTCCGGGAGAAAAATCAAGTTTAAATTCCCTAAAACCCAGCCAGACTTTCAACTTGGCAGGGTAATGGTTACTCCCTTCAGGAAAGAGTGCCAGCACCAGTCACCCGGAAGGAAATTTCGGGTCCTCTTGATGCCGAAAGCTCAGCTTCTCTGTATGCCCATGCTGAATCGATCAGAGACAGAGTTTTGGGTGAAGTAAAAAAGGGTAGCTTTATTACTTTGCCAGGCAAAGGGGGACACAGAGGGCTCCTGCCTTGAAAAACTGTGTGTCCCAACTTGGAGAGGTTAGTGAGAAGTTTTATAGTAATGGTTCAGAGAGGGCGTGGTCAGCTCGTGGACGTTCTTCAGATGGGTTGGTGGTAAGTAGGAGTCGGCATCATCAACCTTCAGGTTCCAACTGGTCTGGGGTCTCCGTGCTTGTGGGCAGCATACCGTCCTTAATAACTTCTCCCACCTGGTAGGGGTTTTGGTATTTGCAAAACAGCTCAAAGATATTATTGTGTGTATCCCTTGAGGGGGATCCAGGACCCTGCCCCAAGCCTGCCCATTGTTTCTTTTTCTTTTTTAAAATTTTATTTATTTATTTATTTATGGCTGTGTTGGGTCTTCGTTGCTGCGCACGGGCTTTCTCTAGCTGCGGCAAGTGGGGGTTACTCTTTGTTGCGGTGCGCGGGCTTCTCATTGCAGTGGCTTCTCTTGTTGCGGAGCACAGGCTCTAGGTGCATGGGCTTCAGGTAGTTGTGGCTCGTGGGCTCTAGAGCGCAGGCTCAGTAGTTGTGGCGCATGGGCTTAGTTGCTCCGTGGCATGTGGGATCTTCCCAGACCAGGGCTCAAACCCGTGTCCCCTGCATTGGCAGGCGGATTCTTAACCACTGCGCCACCAGGGAAGTCCCTGCACTATTGTTTCTTGACTGTTTGTTTCTCCCTGGTCTCACATCCCCTCCCTTCTTTAATTATCAACTGCTTAAATCTGCCCATTGGAACTCAGGAAAGGTCATGGAGGCTGAATGAAGCCTATTTCCTGTAATCAAAGAAATGGGGGACACAGAAAGGCTTTTGTGCACAGCACCCCCATAGAGCCCTGCTTGGTATCACTCTTGTGCAGGTTTCATACACGGCAGGTTATCACAAGGGCAGCCTGACCCTGCTCTCTTGGACCAAGGTAGCCATTTCTCTCCAAAGTGCCTCTTGTCTGTGGATCTGCTGGATGTGAGGTCCTGGAATCCATGGCAAGGATGGGGAGGAGGGGAGGCCGCCCTTGCTTATGAAGAGGTGCTTTGGGCTATTTGACCATGGTCGGTCGAGTTATATTTAATTTGTTTGGGAAACTTCACTGTTTAAAGGTGACTCTTTATACAGTGTAGGTAGTGTTACCTCTTTATCAGGCTATTGTGTCAATGTGGATTCTGGGTGTTGTATAGAATGGATTCTGGGACCCCAGGGGTGTTGTACAGATTCAGGGTGATGGGTAATATGTGTAAAAGCTGTAAGTACATGAGTGTAACAGGATGTCACAATTGAAGTTTTGACCCAGATGTAAATCTTAGATGCCCAAAGGAGCATGAGAATCCACCAACCTGGAGGAGGCTTTAAAACAGCTGCTCAAGAACTCGCTCCCTGATTTTTTGAAACCCTCCTCCATGATGGGACTATAAAAAGGTCACGAGCATCAAAACAAGGAGAGGTATCTGTGGGGCATTTGTGTGAGCCCCACCCCCTTAGGGTCCACTGGACCCCCTAAGATGGCAGGGACTGATGGTGCTTCCTCCTTTCCTGGAGATGAGGGAGACAGAATGAGAGGGAAAGAAAGAATGTCTTCAACAGGACAGCTTGCAGGACTTGATATGTATTCCCTGCAGGTGGAGAATTCCACACCCTAGGCTTGACTTGCAGCAGGAACATGAGTGGAAAGGCGGGGTAGAGGGGCAGAGGGGAGCTGAGTAAAATCAGTCTGCTCTGAAGATGGACCTTTTTCCTATGGAGGACACGTGGGTCATAAGGACCTGTTCCCGGTCCTGTCCAAGGGGACCTCCTAGGTGTAGCATGGCTCCTGGAGAGGGGAGCAGAGTGGGCAGAGGGGCCCGTGGATGGAGTCCACATCTGAGTGGCTCCATTTGAAGGACCCCAGCTTGGGAATCTCCAGAGAACCCACGGGGTTGCCCATCGGAGGGTCAGCTTTCACCAACTGCTGGGCTGGAGAGCTGGAGTGCTTTCCCACAGATAGAACTGTCCTCTCCTTCAACTCTCCTCCCTAATCCCCATCCATCCCCTTCAAACCAGGCAGGACTCAAAATTGCAGCTAGTGAATTGGGGGTGTGGCATGAGTAGAGAAGAACAGAAGTGGTTTCATCCCCCAAAGCCTGGCTGCCTACTGACCACAGACTCTGTCAAGGAGGGAGAGTGGAAAACGAAGTGTGCGTCAACATCGTGGGCAGGACACTTAACCTCTGAACTTAGAGCAGCTCTGGAACTTGGAGTGAACATAGGACTCTGTCTATGCTAAAAGTGGAAAAGGACAAGTCATCAATTTGCTGAATGTCATCTAGAGGCAGAGAGAATGCCTCCTCTGTTAAATGAACTTTGATGGGCTAGTGGGAGGCAAAAACCAGAGAGGTGGGCTTTGTCATACACCACCTGCTGGTCTTGTTCAATGTAGTCCTGCAAGTATGAGGCTGCATTTTGTCCTAAGGTGCAGGCAACAATGCAGAGTGAGGAGGAGACCTAGCATCTGCTTTATTTGCAACCATAAATTAAAGGCAGGAAAATTCTTCTCAAAGTAGATTCATTAGCTGTTCCTCTAAAGAGAAGCAGTAGAGCAATAGGGTTGGGGGAAGGAGGATGTGATCAAATGCCCTGGTCACAGCAGGGGATAGGGGATGGGTCAATGACAGGTGAAGTAGTTGCCTCTTAACTTTTCTTTCTGTAGCTCTTCCCCATTCCATTTTTATTGAACACAACTGATTGAGTACCTGTTACCTGCAAGGCTCTTTCCACTGCCTGGGCTCTCAGCCTTTTACTGCTGGACAGAATGCTTCTTGGCTAGAAAACAGCCTCTGGTTAAAAAACAGTTGATCTTTGAACAACACAGGGGAGTTGGGGCGACCACCCCCATGCAGTTGAAAATCCAAGTTTAATTTTATAGTTGGCCCTTTGTATCTGTAGTTCTACATCCAAGGATTCAACCAACTTTGGATTGTGTAGTACAGTAGGGCATATTCAGTGTGAAAAAATCTGTGTATAAGTGGACCCGTGCAGTTCAAAGGTCAATGGTAAACTCATACTAAGGGGTTAGGGAATCCAGTGTCGATCTTCTCAAGAATATATATACATATATATGTATGTATATGTTATATATGTCGTGTATATGTACATATATTATGAATATGTGTACATATATACACATATATGTCTACACACACATACATACACATAATTGCGGAACAGTAAAAGTTTAACATCTAAAACAATTAGATGTCACAGAAAAGCATCAGACGCAAGGAACACTCATGATGACCCAGAGGTGACCACTGAGAATGAGAATCCATTGGTTCTGCCTCCTCGGCATCCCTTCCTCTGGAGCCCCCGACCCTCCCTGACCCTGGTCCTGGTCACCCGTCAGTCACTGGATGCTGCCCATAGCCACAGGAGGAGGTATGTGGCTCAGATGGACCCAAAAAACTTTTTTTCTGCCAGGAACTGGAATCTTTCGTGAAGATATCAGAAAAAAAGTCAGCTGGAGATGACTCACTCTGATGTCAGCAACATAATGGGATGGTTTGCAGCCCCATCTCTGGAAATTCTCCAAATCTGCCCTTGAATCTATCCTTCTGATCGCCTCGTTGGTCAGCATGTTTTTCCATTCAGTCCAACAAACTCTCCTTGCTTAGGTTGTTAATGCAGAGCTTTAAGGCTTACAACCAAAGTCTGGGAAATGGATCCATCACTGTTTGATTTTAACCGGTTTCCTTTTCATCTTTTCTCCATCGTTTGCATTCTTTGGATATCAAAGAGAGCTTTGCAAAGGCTCCAGAGACAGGCAGGTAGCCCCCTTCAACAGGGGTGCACATGGCAACCGGAGCTCCGGGGCTGGAATAGACCTGAGAAGTCGTCCTGTCCTTGCCCCATTTGACAGGTGAAGAGACTGAGGCCTGGCACTGCAGTCTTGCTTGTTTCCAAGCAGCATCTGTTGCTAATCGCGGGCACTCTCCTGTGCACATGAAGTCTGTGCCAGGAGGTGTACATCAAGGCCAGTTTGTAAGGACTGTCTCTATGGAGGCAGTGTGGCTGGGATCAAGTTTAAACCATCTGCTTTTAAATGTTAAGGACAAAGGAAGACAAAGTACTGTATAGCCAACCGAGCCTTGAACTGCCCAGGGTGAGGAGACAGAAGGACCCTTTCCATCAGGAGACATGGGCCTCCACCAGGAAAGAAACAGCCTCTGTTTGAGAAGAGGCCCAGCTCCAAGTTTCATACACTGGAGTGCGTTTCCTGTCTGTATGTAAGTTTTAAGCTCTTGGTGTGTGTTTTTGCACTCTGAAATAAACAGAGCACCTGGATTGAATCAGCCAGATGGTAACAGAATCAGGCTTCCAATCCCCGACATGTGCCCACCCCCAGGTAAGGGCCGCGGGCCAGAGCAGTGAGCCGGCCGGGAGAGTCCCGGACACCGCGGTTCCTTGTGGGCTGATTATGAATGAGTAAGCAGCTTGGAAGCGACGTTGGCCCAGGGGTCTCTTTGCGGCACGCGTGGCCTGTTCTCCAGAACCTTGCATGACTTTGGATGGCGGGGGCTGAGTTGGGGTCTGTAGCATTTGGTGTGCAAAACGCTGGCTTGAAGCTCCTGTTGGTCAGTGGAGCTTCATGAACCATGTCTGACTTTCAATCTAAAAACATTCTGGCACTTTCTTTGGGTTGAAAAATGTTGCAGGAAGAATTTGTTTTCTTGCGAATGAAGATGTTTGCTTTTGGATAACTGCTTCTTTGTTAAAGTGCTGAAAGGGGGTCACAGGCTCTGCTCTGACGGAGGACCGGCCACCTGGGCAGCTGTGCCGGGCTCTGTGCGCGCAATGCTGTAGACACAGCGCTCAGAAGGCAGGAAGGTCAATGCCACCAGGGATCCTGCGGAGAACTTCATAGCTACCTGTGATAAGACGCTAAAACAATTGTAGAAGCATCTGGAAAGAGAAGCAGGGGTGACTAGGAGCTGGTGGATTTGTTGAGACATTGGCCTGGACTCGGCTTCTTCCTGTTCTGGAACTGGCCTCATGGAATCCTCATGGGTCGTGGAGTGCCTGGAATGGTACCCCTGGGTTCCAGTGAGATCTTTCACCAGGGCCCCCTCTTCATCTCCTAGTGGACGAGATGGAGAAATGAGGGCCGATCAGGAGGAGACAATGAGTTGACCCACTGATGGGCCAGCAGACCCTGGAGAGGCCGTGACCATCACTGCCTGAGGGCCTGACAGTGTCATCCTCGGTACTGCCCTCTCCCACCATTTTATGAGTTATTTTGGAGCAACCATTTTTTTCTTTTAGTCTCAATTTGATAAAGCAGATCTATCATTTTGATTTCTTTTTTTTAAAAATAATTACTGCTGTACAGCAAAGTGGCTCAACTAAATATATATATATATATATATATATATATATATTTATCCCTCTCCCCCTCTTTCCCCTTTGGTAATTTTTTAGTTTTTGAGTGTTTTCTTTTTCTCTTGATATATGATCACAGATATAGAAATAATCCCCAAATTGCCATTTTTACCATTATCCATTATGAACCATGAAGCGTGTTTCAAGCATCTAGAATTCAGCTTTTGAAATGATTTCTCTAAATCTGTGCATGTTAAAAAATAAAAGTAAAGTGTTGTTGGATGTTTTCATATTTGGTCGATATCTGTCAGAAAACCAACACAAGGAGGGGAGAAGGAGGAGGAGGAAGGCATGGGGGAGGTAAACTATACCTCTCAGTCCAACCTTGAAAAATATTTGAAAAAGAAAATCATAGAGTTACCATATGATCCAGCAGTGCCACTCCTGGGCATATGTATGGACAAAACTATAATTCAAAATGATACCTACACCCGTATTTTCATAGCAGCACTACTCACAATAACCAAGATACGGAAACAACCTAAATGTCCATCGACAGAGGAATGGATAAAGAAGATGTGGCACATATATACAATGGAATATCACTCAGCTATAAAAAGGAACGAAATAATGCAGCAACGTGGATGCAACTAGAGATTATTATACTAAGTGAAGTCAAAAAGAGAAAAACAAATACCATATGATATCACTTATACGTGGAATCTAAAATATGACACAAATGAACGTATCTATGAAGCAGAAACAGAATCACAGACATAGAGAACAGACTTGTGGTTGCCAAGGGGGAGGGGGGTGGGGGAGGGATGGAGTGGGAGTTTGGGATTAGCAGATGCAAACTATTATATAGAGAATGGATGAACAACAAGGTCCTACTGTATAGCACAGGGAACTATATTCAATATCTTGTAATAACCTGTAATGGAAAAGAATCTGAAAAAGAATATATATATCTGAATCACTTTGCTGTACATCTGAAACTAACACAGCATTGTAAATCAACTATACTTTAACAAACAAACAAACAAACAAAAAGACCCACAAAATCCACACAAACAAAAAGCTATCAGTGCAGTTTATCCTGTTGTAACTGTGCCTGGGAGAAACAGAATTGTCCCTTCCAGTGATAATTGCTCCAAACCAGAAGGATGCCGTGACTCTCAAAAAATCACCAGCTGAAGTTATTCTTACGTTCAAAATGTTTATCAAAGCCTGGATTTCTGATATCTTTTGGAAAACATGTAAACAAAACCCAAACAAATGTATTAAAATGTATCAGAGAGCAGGAAGAAAAGAAAGCACATTTCTTTGGGGAAAAGAAATCCAGTTTATATATTTGAAGTAAGTGAGGAAATTCTTCCTCACCTCCTTTATCAAATGTACCCATCCTAAAATATTGTTCCCTAAAACTACAATTAGGAAGAACTAAAGGAGAAGATAGGGGAATAAAAAAATAAAAGGACATGTACATAAAATTATAGCTTAAGGAGGGGTGAGGCTGGCTATCTTATAGTCTGTAACAGACGGGGGTCACATTCCAAGAAATCTGAGGCTGGAATTCACGATACCACAGGAGCTACAGAGGGGAGGCCTTCTAAGAACATAACTGCCTTTGTTTTTTCTAATATTTCCTGACAGCAGGGACTTCTTCTATTACCTCAAAGTGCTATTGACGCCAAGCTGGAAGGCAAGATACAACAAAGGAGCAAGACGACCTCAGCAGGTGAGAACAATGGACTCGGGTAAACATGGTGGCACTTGGTGTGTGCACACGTAAAATGCTGACCCTCGGTCCAAAGGCCAACTTCACAGATGTGGTGGCATGTGATGATGTGGATGAATAGGCTTCCTGTGAGGAACAGGAGAATAACCCCTCTGCTTCAAACCCCTTGATGGCTTCCCATGACCCCAGGGGTCAAGTCCAAGGCCTTAACATGTGTTGGAAGACTCTGCAGCATCTGGCACTGTCTGCCTCTCTGTAACCTCACCTGCATCCCTCTCCCCCTCATCCTCTGTGGTCCAGACATAATGGGCTTCACTCGGTTTTAAATACAGATGGCATCTCTCTTCTCGGGGATTTGCTTAAACTGTTTCCCCTGCCTGGAATACCCTTTGCCCCACACAGGTCTCCATTTAAGCATCTCTTCATTGTTCACGCACAATGTATTGAGCTTTTCTTACATGCCAGCCACTGTGCTAGCTGCTTGAGTCACCAGGGTAAACAAGCAAACAAACAAAAAGGCCCCCTGCCTGCCTTTGCTGTGTGACAGCCAGGCAATCAGGCATGAATCATGTGCTAAATGATGTGAGGGAGAAGCATACGGTGCTAAAAGAATGTGCACCATGAGCAGAGATCTGGAGAAAGAGTAAGTGGTACACTTACAGGGAGCAGTGTGTGCAAAGGCCCTGTGGTATGGGGAACACGGCATATTTCAGGAACGCGAGAAGGGCCAGTGTGGCTGGAGGGCAAACAATATGCGGTAGAATGGCTGTGGCGTGGGCTGTCCATGCTCTCTGGTGTTGGTGCCGTGCTTGCAGAGCTCTTCTAGAGGCAATTCACATATGAGCTAGAAAGTTGAGTCAACACTTACTCAGCAAGCATTAATCACGCAGCTCTACTGTGTTGAGCAGTGTTCTGGGTGCTGGAGATACACAAGGCAGATGTGGTCCTTGACCTCGTGGGCCTTACAAACAAATAAACAAGCAGCGCCACCCAGGGGAGCGCCCTCATTGGTGTTGCAATATTGAAGCGTGTGGGAGGGCAACTGAGCCAGACCCGGGACTCGGCTTCCTGGAGGACATGATGACTGGCTGATTTGGAAGCATGTCAGGGAGTTTGCCCAGTAAACATTCAGGAAGAATGTTCCATTCAGACTGAACACCACGGGCTGTGTCTACTGAGCCCAGAGCACCCAGGAATGTGCATGAACGCATCTTTCTTTTTCTTTTTTTTGCCCTCGCCGCCAGGCATGTGGGATCTTGGTTTCCGGACCAGGGATTGAACCCGCACCCCCTGCGTTGGGAGCACAGACTCTTAACCACTGGACCGCCAGGGAAGTCCTGAACACATCTTTCTTGCTAGGGATATTTCAGTCCTGAGAAAGTGTAAGAAGCTCTGGGGACAATCTAAGCTTTGACAAACTGGCTGGCCTCCCGACCCCACCACTTCCGAGCAGCATGACCGGTACCTGCCCTGAGCCTCATCTATGAAATGGTGATAACAATACTAGGGGCGTTGAATTGTGATGATCCAGTGAAACAGCAGACTGGGTGCCCTACAAAGGTTGGTTGCTACCTCTTTTCCCTGAAATATCTGCCTTTACTTTTATGTCCCCAAAGTCCATCCTGTAGTGGGTAGAGGGAATCAAGGGAAGAAGAAGAGATGAGAGTCATTTGAGATAAACTGTTTTGCAGAGGATCTGAATTTCAGGATGTAACACGAGAAAACACTGATCTCTTGCACCAGAGGAACGAAGTCAAAACATGGGGTCGGGATCCCCCAGGAGCTATTGCTTGGGGAAATGCAGTAAGTGGTGTTTCTTCTTTCTGCCATCCTCAGGCACCCTCCAAACCCAGATTGCTTATTTTAATCCTAAACTTGCTCTGGCTTCTTTGGAGGAACTGCAGCTGCAGGGGAAAAGGAAAAGTTGAAAGACTCTCCATCCTGCAGACAGTGGTGCCGCTAATCCCCCTGGTCCTGACATTGATGCTTATTTAGGAAACTAGGGATATTGTTTCCTTTGGCAAGGAAACCAGATCACTTGATTTTCTTACTGAGCTGCCTGCAGACTCACTGTCCCGTAAGAATAACAAGGACAGCTTTGCCCAAATTGCTGGGGAATGCGTTCTCTCTGTGGGGAAGATTAACATTGGCAGGTGTAGAGTTGCCCTAGGCGGGTGTCGACGTGCTGAATTTCCTTTGTTGGCTATCTTTGCAAATCACTTCCCCCGGTTCAGTCTTGGAGTCCTACTCTAGAAAATGAGAGGTTGAATCAGAAGATGAGAAGGATGATGATAAGCCCGTAACCGATGTCACATGGCCTTCATAATCACCCTCTGAAGTTGCGGGTCTGGTATCTGTCCCATTGTTCAGATGAAGCAGCTGAATTAGAGAACTGAAAAATCACAGGACTCGGAAATGGTGTAAACAGGCCTATTGACTCCAAGTGCAAATTCTATTCCAACAGGACCTTTTTAAAGGTTTTCATTTCCAACAGGACCTTATCAAGGCTTTCATTTCCTCCTTGCCAGAACAAAGCAAAAGTAATATATGGGTAGATAAAAAGAATGAAATAATGCCATTGCCAGCAACATGGATGGACCTAGAGATTATCATACTAAGTGAAGTAAGTCAGAAAGAGGAAGACAAATACCATGTGATATCACTTATATGTGGAATCTAAAATATGACACAAATGAACCTATCTGTGAAACAGAAACAGATTCGCAGACATAGAGAACAGACTTGTGGTTGCCAAGGGGGAGGGGTGGTTGGGGGGATGGATTGAGAGTTTGGGATTAGCAGATGAAAAGTATTATATATAGGATGGGTAAACAACAAAGTCCTACTGTATAGCACAGGAAAATATACTCAATATCCTGTGATAAACCATAATGGAAAAAGAATATGAAAAATATGTATATATATATATATATATATATACATGTATAACTGAATCACTTTGCTGTACAGCAGAAATTAACACAACATTGTAAATCAACTATACTTCAATAAAATACATTTTTAAAAAAGAGTAATATATGGGTAGGTAAAGCCTGACTAATTTCCATAATCAAATTTTAGAAATCTACTCTGCATTCTTGAGGGGAAAAATATGAATTGTTTAATGTTGGGTACAGGATTGTATGTCTATTAGGCCCAGCTTGTTAATTGAGTTTTACAGATCTTCTATGTCCCTGATGATATTCTTTCTGTCTTCTGGATCATTCAAAAACAAAAAGGTGTTCCTTTTATCAAGAAAGATATTCCACTATGATGGTGGACTTCCTATTTCTCCCTGAAGATTGATCTTTTTAATCGCTTTGTGTATTTTGAGACTATTTTTTTAGGTACATATATTTTAAAAATTATATCTGTCTTAGTCTTCTTGGGCTGGTATAAAAAAATACCATACACTGGTTGGCTTATAAATAACAGAAACCTGTTTCTCACCGTTCTGGAGGCTGGAAGTCCAAGATCAAGATGCCAGCAGATTTGATGTCTGGTGAGGTCCTATATCCTGGTTCACAGATGACTGTCTTCTTGCAGTGTCCTCACATAGTAGAAGAGGTGAGGGAGGAGCTCTCTGGAGTCTCTTTTATAATCACATTCATGAGAGCTCCATCCTCATAACCTAATCACCTCCCAAAGGCCCCACCTCCAAATACCATCACACTGGAAATTAGGTTTCAACATAGGAATTTGGGGGGTGGGGGGGAATTCAAACATTCAGTCTATAGCAACATCTTAACAAAGGGAACCTTCTACCATTACATGATGGTCCTCTCCCTCACCAACAATGTTAGCTATATTACCATAGATAATATTGATTATATAGATATACAGATGAATGAATATATAGATATATGGATGAATATAGATGAATCAATCAATATACATATCTATACAATCAGTAGACATAACCAGCTTTCTGGTCTGACAGCAGTGGGTTCTCATGTTCACCAGACGAAGGACAGCCTCTGATTGTAGGTCCCAGCATGTCATCAGAGATGGCTGGATGTCCTGCGGGCTCGGGCTGTCCTAGTGCATGGTCAGGCCACTCAAGATGGCTGCTCTCTTGCTCTCTGTACATCCTCTGCTCTACCAGGGCCTGCTTCACCTACACCCCACTCACCTGACTGCCCTTCCTACATACTTGCTCCAGGTTGCAGCTAATGATCAGTCTAGCTTTAGCTCAAAACTCTCCACTATGCTTATCAAAGGGGCGGGTGTGACCTTCTGCTAGTTTTCCCTGGTAACCAACCTGACGTCAATTCCTCCTTTAATTGGATACAAAGATGGCCACCACGTCCTGCCCGCCATCTGCTGCGCACCATGGGGGATGGGGTGTTGCTCCAGGTCCTTGCTTCAGACTGGTAATCTGCCCCATCCATTTAACCCTTGGTGTCTCTGTTGCTGTCTCTGGGCTCTTCTTGCAGCTGGGCAAGTACAGGGCTTGCAGGCCTGCAGGGTGCAGCCCAACACCCTGAGAGCCGTCAGGGTTCTCTTATAAGATCTGCTGGGTGGAGTTCTGACTCTTCCCTGGAGTAGCCAGGCCAGCCGGGCTCAGGCGATCGTGTGGTTAGGTGATGAGATGCCTAAGTACAGAAAAGATGTTCAGACCCTCAGGGGCTGGCTTCCTAGGCAAAATAATCCTGACAAATCCATCAAAAACATATAGTTAAGGCAGCTGTGGCCTTATTTATACTAAACATAACACAGGCCCCTGAATTCAAATAACCGTATTACAGTCAGGTAGCACTGGGCAGCTTTATATCCACCTGAACAACTGAGAACTCAAAGGGCTGTCTAGTGACCAAAGAAAGTTTCATTTCACACTGAGATCTAAGCCTCAGGATGGGAACCCTTTTCACAAATGATTAAGCACATACTTAAGTACATTTGTTATACATATTACACATGTACTTTCCTTTTATATCATGTATTACAATTTATAATTATATTTTTATTTTGGATCTATTCACTATCTGTTTCATTTTAACTGTAAGCTCCACCATGTAGGGGCCATGCCTGTGTGCTCACAAATACATTCCCAGTAGCGAACAGAATGCCTGGGATGTAATAGGTGCTCAATGAACGTATATAGAATTGAATGGGCTGGAATTGAACGGCAGTTCAATAATCTGCTAACCCGTCTTCTGAACCTAATCTTTTAACCTCAGGCCCAATGTACACCCTGTATCTTCTCTTCTACTTTATTGCAGGAGCAGAACTAATGCCAAAACATAGACCCTTTAGGGCAGTGGATATTGGTTCATAGCAAGAAAGAACATTTTAATAGAGCCCTCCAGCAATGCATTAGACTTCCTCATAAGGGATGTTCTCTTGGGGGGGTGGGGTAAATTGGGAGATTGGGACTGACATATACACACTACAATATATAAAATAAATAACTAATAAGGAGCTACTGTATAGCACAGAGAACTCTACTCAATACTCTGTAATGGCCTATATGGGAAAAGAATCTAAAAAAGAGTGGATGTATGTATATATATAACAGATTCACTTTGCTGTGCACCTAAAACTAACACAACATTGTAAATCAACTAGACCCCAATAAAAATTAAAAAAAAAAAAAAGAAAAGGAAATGCTCTCTGACAGCAGAACTAAGTCAGCTAGGAAGAGAAAATTCTATATGTAGAATTTTCTGAAGCTGCAGCTCTCTCCCCTGGGTTCAAGCAGAGGCTGAGTGTCCACTGGTCAGGGATGCTGCAGGAGAGATTCTGGCTTTGGGTGGGCAGTTGCACTGGGCTTCCTCTTGGATGGCTTCCAGTTCTAACAATCTGTGAACTGCCCACAGTCCTGCCTCATCTGACTGTACTCCTGAAGACTCTGTAGAGTTTTAGCAGGCAAATTACAAAAAAAAAAAGAGAAGCTAACTCTAGATTGTCTGGATCGAGATAAGACAGGTCGCCTTTGCTGTATGAGTCTCCTGTTGCTGCTATAACAAACTATGACAAGTGTAGTGGCCTGAAACAACACAGATGTATTGTTATACGGTTCTTCAGAGCAGGGTCTCACTGGGCTCAGATCAAGGTATCCCAGGGCTGCATTCTTTTCTGAAGGTTCCAGGAAGGAATCCACTTCCCTGCCTTTCTGGCTTTTGGAGACAACCCGCAGTACTTAGCTTCTGGTCCCCTCCTCCGTCTGCAAAGTTGGCAATGTCACAACTCTCTGACCTTCTTCTGTGGTCACACCTCCCTCTCTGATGATGACCAGGAAAGGTTCTCTGTGTTTCAGAACTTGTGTAATTACACAGGGCCACCAGGATGATCCTGAGCGTTTCCCCTACCCCCAGATCTTTGACCTTATTCACATCTGCAGAGTCCCTTTTGCCATGTAAGGTAACATAGTCACAGGTTCTGGGGATGAGGACTTGGACATTTGAGAGGTCATGATTCTACCCATCGCACTGACCAAGCCCAATCTTGTGATAATTTGGAATGTCTTGGGCATCAGCAAGGGGCACTAAATCTTCACTTTATAAAATGAAATGCATTTGACTTTTAAAGAAAGATCTAATTTTTAAATCCTTGTGTATCTTTCAAAATCCAGTTGTACATTCTCCATTCATCAGAACGACAAAGATTTTTTTAAAATATTATTACCTCTAGAGGTGATTTGCATTCATGGTGTACAATGACATCAATGACACCTTGGTTGAAACCAGCCCCTGCCTGGAAGGTTCAAACTTACCTTTTGTCAGTGCCAATGGATGAGCTGGCCCTGAGAGGCTGAGGAGTCAAGGTAATTAATTAATTAGGTAATTAATGAAATTGGGCTTCAGATGGAGAGCATCTAGTTAATTAAACTCCGCAGCTTGTGGCATGCTACCATAAACGGTCTTGTAGGGTTCCGCTCTTTGTTCTATTCATTCTGTCTCCTCATCCTTATTCCCATCCCCTCTCCCCCTATGCACCTAGTCTGATGTGTCTGATACCCATGCTTGGATGTGTACAGCACACCCCCAAGAGAGGGCTTTCCTACCTGCCGCCATATGCATTTCTGATGTCCTGAGGGACTGACTGCCAGGTGGTGTCTCGGGATGGTTGTCCCAGTTCTCATGTCTACCAGTGCGCAAGAGCATTATCTGACTTCCCCTCCTACCCTGAGGCGTGTAAGCTGGTGTTTTCCTTTAATTTGCATTTCTTTGCTTACCAGGGAAACTGAACATCTCATGTACTTGTTAGTCAACAGAATTGAAGCCTTATCAGCTGTCAGGAGAAAATTCAATACTCAGGTCTGTTATCTGCCTCTTCTTGTATCTGAACGGAACGCAGCTTCCAGGGACCTTGCTCTAAAATCTTTTGGCTAATGTGGGAGTATCTTCTGAATCACAGTCCGGGTAAGTGTCTCTTCTCCCTTCACGCTCCTCAAGTTCAGGGTTAGTTTTCTTCTTTCACAAATTATCCCCTGTTTTGAATTTCTCAGGACAATATGGCCCACGGTAGAGTTTTGAATGGGGACATTCCATTTGTTAGATTTTGTGATGCTGCCTTTTTTTTTCTCACCAAGGAACACCTCCAACGCACCCAGGCACGTATAACAACATACGCTGCATGGACAGCGGGGCCGGTGTGTCCTTCCTGCCCACCTGCTCTAGCCTTAACCACAAGGTGTTCCCTCTACCTGCTTCCCTTTTTGCCTCTCCCACCGGGTTAATGGATCACAGCCCTGGAAGCATACTAAAGCCAACTGGAGAGGGCTTTCAAGCTTCAGTTACTCAGCCCTCACCACCAAAGACAAGGTCTCCATTGTCTGCAGTGGGGTCGGGCACGGGTACTACTTAAGTGGGTTGACTACCAAGGGGAGGGGAAGATGAACACACATCCCCACATCTCACTGCAGGCCATTGGACCAGCCCCCAGTGAAGGGAGTCGGCAGAAATCTGCGTATCTGTGATTCTGATGCAATCCATTTGGAGGTCTTGGGGTGGGATGATCTCTAAGCCCCCTTTTCTCTGATTGTGTTTTTGTTCTCAAGCAGCTGATGGATTTGCAGCAGCGATCATATCCCACAAACAGCACATCAGTGTGCAAGGCTGGAAAAACGTTTTTTTTTCTGATTTATTAAATAATTTACGTGAGAAGTCTTACCAAGACATTTAATGAAAAGATAGCTATAATATGTCTTCATGAAAACAAATTTAAAACATAAGTTAAAACCCATAAATTATAGCTAGTTCTTAATTTAGTATTTTTTTAATTGAAGTATAGTTGATTTACAATATTGTGTTAGTTTCATGTGTACAGCAGAGAGATTCAGTTATACATTTACGTGTATATATTTTTCCAATTCTTTTCCATCACAGGTTATTACAAGATATTGAATATAGTTCTCTGTGCTTAATTTATATTTGAATATTTAAAATCAGAACTGACCCATCGAGGTGAATGGATACATGTATACGTATGTCTGAGTCCCTTTGCTGTGCACCTGAAACTATCACAGCATTGTTAATTGGCTATACTCCAATATAAATTAAAAAGTTAAAAAAATAATAAATAAAATTATTAGCTTTATATGTTTAAATAAAAAAGAACTGACCCATCGATTCATTACAGGTAGAAGAGAACTATATAGATAGTTAAATACACGTGGAACTAATAGAGTTTCTTATAAGAGCCAAGCGAGAATCTCTTGATGTCAATAAACCACCCCTCCCCCGCCCCTACAAGGAGCCCAGGCCATCCTGGAACGGGTCGCACTGACCCATGTCCCGTTGCCTCCAGTCTCCATTTCCCAGAGCTACTGATGATCAAACTGAGGCTGGGATATTTCTCACTGGACCTGAACCCTGATAGAGTCGTGCATTTTTCTTTATGTTCCTGAAGAGTGTGCAGTGTATCAAGGTTGCTTTCAGGCTTCTGTTGGTGAAACTCCAACATGGAAAATTGTCTCAATCTCTTTACTTCTTACTCTTTCTTATTTCAAGGGCATCCAAATTGGAAGCCTTTTTGGGGAGAATAAATGGGGGCCCACCCCCTACCCCTCCATATACGTCTCCCACGTGTGGGTGCTGGCAGCACTTCACTGGACTGGATTGGAAAGTTGGAGAGTCTAGACTGGCTGAGATGCCCTCAACACATCTGGCCACAAAATCAGAAACTCAGGGGGGCCCAAGGGAATAGTTGTAGAAATGAGATTTTACAAAACACAGTGATTTACATCTGAACTTGTTATGTTTGTCTGAATTGTTATGTTTGCGAGTATCTACATTGGATGGTAACTCCTTGAACCGGGCCTTGTTGGTCTTTTTGTCACTGTATCTCCAGGGTCTGATCTAGGGCCAGGCTCCTGGTAACCATGGTGACCAATGTGTGTTCAGTGCTTCACCAGGTGCCGGGCACTGTGGTAAGCGCTTTATGTGTCGTCCTCCCACCAACTCAAGGAAGGGGGTGTTATTTTTCTTCCTCTTTTACAGCTGGCACAGAAAGGTTTAGTAACTTGCCCAAAGTCACACAGCTTATAAGTAGAGCCAGGATTCAAATCAGGCATGGTTGGAAATACTATACAACAGGACCCCTCAGTGGTGGGCACTGAATCCTTACTTGTTGAATGAATGAATGAGAGACAATGAATGAACAATGACCATTTTGTGGGAGAGCAGAGGTGGAGAAGGGAGGGAAGAAATTAATAAGGAGGTTGAAAAGATATTCTACACATCTGAACGTTGGGACTGAGCTCTAATTCTGTGCGACCAGGGGCCTCTCGTATCTGTGCCCTCAGAGTCCTCCTGCTGAGAACAGACCTGCTGACTACGTTTTGCCAGATTCAGTCTGGCTGATGGACCTAGAGAAGAGGCCCAGGTTCTCCAATGCTTTCAACAGAGTTTGACAATATATTAGTTTAATTTATAAATACACAAAATGCTTTTCTACTTGTTGAGGAAAGGTAGCTAGAGGGCTGAGAATACCCTCCAGGGATTTGATGCTATCGTGTCCAGATCTTACAAAGGACCTGCTATGGGTTGAATTGTGTCCTCCTAAAGACATGCTGAAAAAAAACGGGTGCCTATGAATATGACCATATTTGGAAGTAGAGTATTTGCAGATGCAGTCAACTTAAGATGAGGGGGCCCTAATCCAATATGATGTTGTCCTTGTAAGATGAAGATGGGAGAGACACACAGAGAGCGAAGACGCCATGGGACCCAGAAGCAGAGGGTGGAATTTTGCTGCCACGGCCAAGGAATTCCTGGGGTCCCTTGGGAAGCTGGGAGAGGCAAGGAAGCAGCCCCCCCCCCGGAGACTTTGGAGAGAATGGGTCCCTGCTGGCACCTTGGTTTCTGACTTCTGGGCTCCAGAACTAAGAGAATAAATTCTGTTGCTGTAAACCACCCAGTTTGTGATATCTCCTTACAGCAGTCCCAGGAAACAAAGAACAAGACTTAATATTATTTTTCATTTCTGTGTCACTACGATCCAAATGTCAATTTCACCTCTCACTCCCTGTGATCCTCCCCCCACCCACCAATTTGCTCCAAGGGATGTACACAGGGTGAGAAGTGCCATACCTGTCTACACCATCCTGAACTAGACAGTATTGGTAATTTAGTTTGAAATCCTTGGAGGGACTGCCCCGTGTTCAAATCTGACTCTATCCTGGCTCTCTGCGTGAGTTTACTTGTCAAAAATTCAAAATGGGAAGATAGGAATAGTGGCATTTGTGGCATACTTCCTATGTGCGGCTTTACAAGAATTCTCTCTAAGCCTCACCACTGTCCTGTAAGTTACTTAACATGAACCCAAATATCAAAGAAACCAACTGGGGGAAAGAGTCTGACCCGGGAGACAGGCCATGTTGTGACTGGCTCTGAGGCTGGCATGCAGACCATGCTGCTGCTTTGGGGACACGGAGAAGGGGGAGAATGCGCAGGGCTCAGACAGGGAAGTGTTTTGGTTCCACCACCGTGGTATGCTGGATCCAGCTCATTACTGGGTCGCCAGAACTGATTGTTAAATTTTCAGTAATATTCCATTGTATGTATGTACCACATCTTCTTTATCCATGCATTCGTTGATGGACACTTAGATGGTTTCCATGTCTTGGCTATTGTAAATAGTGCTGCTATGAACCTTGGGGTGCATGTATCTTTTTGAAACAGAGTTTTTGTCTTTTCCAGATATATGCTCAAGAGTGGGTTTGCTGGATCATATGGTAGTTCTATTTTTAATTTTTTAAGGAACTTTCATAATGTTCTCCATAGTGGCTGCACAAATTTACATTCCCACCAACAGTGCAGGAGGGTTCCCTTTTCTCCACACCCTCTCCAGCATTTGTTATTTGTAGGCTTTTTAATGATGGCCATTCTGAGCAGTGTGAGGTGATACCTCATTATAGTTTTGATTTGCATTTCTATAATAATTAGCGATGTTGAGCATCTTTTCATGTGCCTGTTGGCCATCTGAATGTCTTTATTATGACGTCTCTTATATGCGGAATCTAAAAAAATGATACAAATGAACTTATTTATAAAACAGAAACAGACTTGCAGACATAGAAAACAAGCTTACGGTTTTACCAAAGTGGAAAGGGAAGGATAAATTAGGAGTTTGAGATTAACAGATACACACTACTATATATAAAATAGATAAACAACAAGAATTTACTGTCTAGCACAGGGAACTATATTCAATATCTTGTAATAACCTATAATGGAAACGAATTTGAAAAAGAAAAAGATACATATATATATACTGAATCATTACGTTGCACACCTGAAATTAATACAATATTGTAAATCAAATATACTTCAATAAAGAAAAAAGGAAAAAAACATAAAAAGTTTTAGGATTTTTGCAGGGAGATTGATGTCATGCTGGTAGTTTGCAGTTGGTCACGATGGGAGCATTTACACCACAGAAACTGGCAAGTGCTACAAATCAGAGCTCCCGAGAGAGAGAGAGAAGGAAAGCTAAGAGAAGGCACCCCTGAGGCCTTTAGACTGATGCTGGCTGAAGAGGGCTGATGTGGTCTAGGCAGTGTCTTGAAGTATTGGGGTCATAACAAAAACTGCCCACTTTCTATGGGTTTAGGGAGGGCCAGTGCCTCCCTGGGAGGTTGAAAGCATTCACAGAGGACCTTCTCAGTGAGTGGAGACACAACATCATCAGAGCTGCCCGCCTCTCACCCTGAAACCACAGCTACGTGACAGAGAAAGAAGCTGATATCTGAACTAGTTCCATGGATGCTCTGGGCTTAGTTCTTATCTGTAAGAAACAGGAAAACAGCCAGTGATTCCCGTCTCCCCCGTTGTGAATTTCCCATGGGACTTTGGAAACTCCCCATGTCCACCCCAAATCTACTCTGGCTGCCCCTTCCCGAGGCCTCCTGCTCATGACTCCCCCCTTCTCCGCGTCTGGACCCTCAGCCGCCATGTCTGTGCTCGGTGGTCCTGCCCTGACATGGCTAACTGATCCAGCTGCGGCCAAGATGCTCGCTGCCCAGTTTTATCTCTGTCTCCCGGAGATTGGGAATTTTGAGCTTAGATACCCTGATACCAGGAGTCGTTGGTAATAATTTGGACCAATGGCAGCATCCAGAGCTGTGTTGCCCAATACAGTAGCCCTACAAGGCTACGGAGCATGTATGCAAATTGAGATGGGCCATGAGTGTAAAGCACACACCGGATTGCAAAGACTTGATATGAAAAAAAGAAAGGATTTAAAATATCTCATTCAAGGGAGGGTCGGAGGGAGATGCAAGAGGGAGGAGATATGAGGATATATGTACACATATAGCTGATTCACTTTGTTATACAGCAGAAACTAACACACCATTGTAAAGCAATTATATTCCAATAAAGATGTTAAAAAAATAAAGCAAATAAAATACCTCATTCATAATTCTTTGAATTATATGTTGAAATGATAATATTTTGGGTCTATCAAGTTAAATAAAATACATTATTGAAATGAATTCCTTCTGTCTGCTATTATTTTTTGTAATGTGGCTACTAGAAAATTTGAGATGACATATGTGGTTGGAATTTTATTTCCTTTGGACAAAACTGCTCTAGAGAAATGCTTCTGGAAGCGCCTGGGGCTGAGTGGCTCCTAGCTTCCACAGGCCTGGGCTATTTATTATTCAGCTGTCTTTTCTTCTTGAGCCAGCCCAGGTCTCTTCCATCCTGTTCTCTTTCTGATTTACCCTAGCCAGAGTAGTTTGAATTATTTGCAACCCAAGGGATGTTAACTGATAAACCAATGGAATCAAAATTTCCATAGGGTGTTCTACAGATGATTCTGCAGCTCTGCCAGAGAACACTTTCAATGCTCCCAATGGGTCACGTTCATAGTCTGAAATGATGAAGTCACCTGGACCACATTATTCCTGTCCGCAGACCCTGACTCTGCCTCTGTCTTGTGGGACCTTCAGCTCTGGCCACGGGAACCAGATTTGGATTATGAGATTCTGCTGGTCAAGAAGGACACCTGGGGTCCCAAGGTGTCTGGGTCAAGCTGAGGCTGTGCTTAGGAGCTGGATTCTGTCAGTAGAGCCTGGAGTTTAGAATCATAACAGTTTTGTTGCTCCCTCCCTGAACCTGTCGGGAATCAAGTTTTGAAACGATCCATTTCATGAAGCCCGCACGATGGTTTCTCCCTTCCCTACTCCCCCTTTCCCATCTGGCGAGTCAGCCCACCCTGGTGCATGGTGATTTGGGGCGTTCTGTGTCTCCCACCCAGCCCGGGAACTCTTGCTTTGGAATTGTGGTTTTCCTAAGACATTTCAGTTGTTCCAAGGTGTGAGGTGAAACTCCCACAAAAACCTGTCAAGAGCTGGCTTTGGGCTGGAATGCTCAAGGTTAACTCACGGGGAGAGCTAGAATCATATGCCAGATTCCAAGTAATTATTCCTTTAGGAACTGCCTGCTCCAAGCACTTTAATGAAAAATGATAGAAAGAGCTGTTGACCTTTGAGACATTCAACTCCACCGGGCAGCTGAGCACCGGCAGTAGATCCGGCCAGGCAAGATTACATCTGCCCCACCACGGAGACACTGCAACAGTTTATCTTCCAAATAAGCAAAGAAAATGTGTTTAATGAATCCCCAAAGCATGGTACGTGCAGATGAGGTTGAAAACTGCCTTCGGCAATTTTTCATCCTCATCGTAATGGGAATCCCTTGGAAACAAGTTTGAGAGAGTGTGTAAATTTGACTTGTTCCATTTAAAACATTCTTGGGAAGACTAGGCATGAGATGGTGAATGAAGACATTGCAAAGTTAATAATTTGAGAGAGAAACCCTTGTTAAAATAAAACAAATGAGCTGCATATGCCATATTCATAGGAGATATACGTTTTAATAAAATGAAATAAGCTTCCAATGTGTTCCATATGGCTCTGTGTTGAGTGGAAGACAAATGTGGGTAAGACGGGGCCCCTACCCTGCAGGAGCTTGGAATCGAGTTGGTTATTGAGACAACACTTAGACAGAGAAGCTGTATCACAATGAGAGAGTCTCAGTCAGAGAAAAAGAAGCATCTGACTGACTGTTGAAGGGGGATGGAGTGAAAAAGAAGCATCAGAAGGGGGGTGGAGTGTGCAGGAGGGGCAGAAATCAGGTTCCAGGATGTTTTGGTTGCTGTCATCAATTTTTCAGAGGCAGTTAATAGCTAAATTCCCAACTTCTGCCCCTCGTCCCATTGCTTCTCCACCTCCTCCGTTCTCAGAGGTAAGGACCACGTGGGGATTGGAGTCTATGCTCCCAAGCGAATCTTTATGACATAAGTTTAAATGAAGAGCTAAAGCAAATGTGGCAAAATGTGAACTTTTAATAAATCTGGAGAGTGGGTATTTGGTTCTTTCATTTTTCTGAACTTTACTGTGTCCTTGAAATGTTTCATAATTTAAAAGATTGTAAATGAATACTATGTACAATGCGTAACTAATAAAATGGAGACCCAAGAAAGAAAAGAAGGAAAGAAAAAAAGGAAGCAAGAAGAAAGGAACAAATTTTAAAAAGAGAGAAAGAAAGAAAAGAAGAAAGGAAAAAGAAAAGAAAGAAAGGAAGGGAGGAAGGCAGGAAGAAGAAAAGAAAGAAAGAAAATAAAAGAAACTAAGATTTATGAGAAGCCTAGAGCTGTAAGGTCACTTTGCATGGAGAGAGTCAGGAAAGAGTCAGAAAGGCATCTTCTTGCCAAGAAGATGAAGTACAACTGGGGTCCTGAAAAAATGGAGAAGAGAGAGGATAATCAGAGTGGGAGGAACCCTGCTAAAGAACAGTCTTATCTGTAAAATGAGGAGTTAGACTTCATAAACTCTAAGTTCTCATTCAAATCTGACCGCTGATGTTATGTTCATTGACTCAATCCACAAGCAGTGCTTGGACACCTGCCATAATGCTAGACACTGTGGGGATTCCTAGATGGGACATGGCAGGGCGGCTGTCCTCCCCAAATCACCATCTCCATTTTCGTCATTCATCATCCTTATCTAAGAGTCTGTATTGAGTCTTATTTATCCTCCTTTTAGATGGAAACTCCTTCTCATATTTCTCAGTATCCCCCTTAGGGTCAAGATAGGACTATATATAATAAATAAGTGGATACTCGTTAAATACTCACTGAATGTTTAACTTATTCATTTAAATAGTAACCGAGAGGCTATTATGTCCTAAAGCACAAATGGGAATACTCTGGAGATGCAAAGTTAAAATAATCTCTACTTCTAAGGAGCTTTCAGTCTGGTAGGGGACATAAATTGGTATAATTCAATTCCTGCAAAGGAGGAAGCACTAAGAACCAAAAGAATCGTGGAGAAAGGGTTACATGAGTTAATTATTGCATAAAGTGACATATACACATCCAAACTTCTGGTTTCTGTCAGAAGTATATTCAATATTCTAATTTATATAACAGACATGCTACTTTTGGTGGAGGGAAGGCTTAAAAATACCAGGTACCACTTCTTGTTAAATGGTGACATCTTTCACACCTCCCCCTTCTTCCTATGCCTCCATCACATATTATTTAAACTTACTTTTTAACCCCAGAAGAAACAGAAATAAAAACAGACATCACCGAGTTAATCCTTTTTAGGTTACTCTATGTTGTACATTTTTTGAAATTTAAGATTAGGACAGAACTAAATGTTTTTCAAGTTCAACATGGTAGTAACTTACTCCCAGCAAGCCAAACACTGAATTCAGATTCAATACTCAGGCACTTAAGAATGTGTCTTCTAACAGTGACAACGGCATTCTAAAAACTGAAGACAAGTCTGCTGTAAGAGATGTCCCTGCCCGGACAGGCTCCCTTGGTTGGAGTGACAGGCAAAGCTATGCTGAGCTCAGCTCATGTCCCGTGACCTTTCTGTCATTGCAACCTCCGCCTTTGGAGCCTTACACAGGACGCCAATGTAGGTCAATTGGTGTCCGAATGATAATAATGATAGTAGCAATAATAGGCAACATTAATTTGGAGTTCTTATGTTATCAAATGCAAGTTCACGTGCCAAACATTACTGAAACGTTGGAGTTTGGAGCAGAGAAACGTTTATTGCAGGGCCACATGAGGAGAAAGAGTGGCTCGTGCCCCCCAAATCCCGAACTCCCTAAAGAATTTCAGCAAAGCATTTTTAAAGGCCAGGTGAGGGAGGAGCGTGGTTAGTTGTTGCAAACTTCTTGGTGCTGGAATCCTTTGTTCTTGCAGCTGTCTGTAGGTCAGGTCAGATGTTCCTGTAAACTTCCAACAAGACAAATGTTATTCTCTGTTCTGCAACTTTTTATCTTTATATGAATGGAAAAGTGTTACACCCTTAAAGGTCAGTGCCTTGAGGATGGGCTTCCTATATATTTCAGGCTATAGGCAACCTTCTTAACTTGAAGCAAAAGCAACAGAACACACAGGTTAAAGTAAAAGAAACAGATTCAATGTGGAGTCAGATTTGTTTTTCCCTATTACACTTACTACGTGCTTACACTGTTCTTAGCACTTGACACAAATTAACTCACTTATTCTCACAACAATCATATGAAGTGGATACTAATTTGAAAAACAGAAAAAAAAATCAAATAAAAAGTTTCCTTTTTTCGCTGTTGTTAAGCTTAAAGTTCACTTCATGCTTCTCTTCTGTAGGTCCTGAGTCAGTCCACATAAGTGAAGACTTGCGTGTTCTTCCTGTGTGTGTCTGGTGGCATCTGAGTTAAATTTCTTTGAATACACACGTCAACATCCGTCAGATGGAAAAAACAAAGGTAATAGGCTGTACAGGTAAACACCAAGGACAGCACTACATATGCCTCTGACAAGTTGTAGGAATGTGATCTGTCTTTTTTCTTTCTTTCTTTTTTTTTTTTTGAAGGAGGTAATACTCTTCTAGAACTTACCCTTTTACAAAGCAATCGTTTGTAATAATTCTTTGCAACTATTTTAAACCCTCTGTTTAAACCTAGATGTCCATGTTATTAAACTCTATTAAGAGTGGTTTTTTGTTTTTGTCTTTTAATCTAAGCACTGCATTTGGGAATCATTCATGGACAATTAAAAAAAAGCCTCATTTTGCTTTTTTGATGAAGGTGATATAAAAAACAAAGTATTGGCTTCTTGGGAGATGCAAGGATCACAGCCCTCACTGACCTGGTGGAGTGGCCTCTCAATATCCTTGGTGGGTTGTTTGCCTCTCTTTCTTGGTGAAATGAGATCTTTAAATTAATTGTTATTAATCCTTTACTTATTATTTAGAAATTGTTACAGGACATTGTTCTTTGCACAAATAATCACTTTCCAACGTTCGCACTGTAAGTTTCCTTGGTCTGGAAGTTTGTCAGGAGAAAGAGCTCAGGTTTGGGAGTTCAAGTCCCACCCCCAACCCATGTCACTGTGAGTGGGTTACTAGTTCTTAACCACCAGCCTCAGTTTCCTCACTATTAAACCAGTAACATGCTCATCTGGTTAGGGGATTTGAGGAGGAAATAGGGTCAGGCTTGTGGTGTACCATAAGGGTTTAACCACTGTTCATTTCCTTTGTTTTCCTAAGCCACTCTCTCTGTAATTCTAGTTTTTAATCTCCTTAAATTCCACTGCTCTATACTTACACAAGAAGCCAAATTAAATAAAAACCCTGGCTCTTGACTTCTCCATGTTATCACTCCTGTTGTTTCCACCAATTTCTGAAAATAGAAAATAGTGATTACAAAGTCACAATTGTATTTTGTAGCAAGTAAGATAAGATTTTTTCCCCCAGAAAACAGGATTGCCAGGGAACACTCTCTTTAGTTCCTGGAACTGAAGCATATTATTTTCACCAAATCAGGTTTTGTAAAACCTGCACAATGGTTAAGCATATGTTAGCTTTTAGAGTCATCTCTAAAAACTAGAGTCAACTCTAGAAACCGCTGAAGGACCCTGGCTAAGCAGGACCTCTGAGCCTCAGCTTCCTCATCTGTGAAATGGGGGCAGCATCTACCTTGTAAGGTTGTGGAGAAGACTTAGTGAGGTACAGGGCTTGGCTCAATGCTTGGCACGTGGTGCAGTGATTTGAAGCTGTTATTATTTTATCTGAAGATGAGTGAACAGTAATAGTCTTTTAATTTTCTACCAAGAGGTAACTTGTATTATCTTGGAAAATTTATGAGAAAACAAAAAATCACTGAACTGTAATTTCACCAGAAAGCCAGCCTTGCCCCATATAATCACTCACTAGCAACTTGACCTTGGCCTGGATCCCGCTCGGTCTCAGTTTCCCCACTAGGAATTTGGGTACAACATTTGTCCCACCCACCTTGCAGTTTTATCACTCTTGGTGGAGACAGTTGATTTGCAAGCACATTGTAAATTGTCAAGTACTGAACCAAATCTAGTGAAGAATCTTCTTCATGTCTCTTTTCCACGTGAGGAAGAACTTGGACTTTGGGGCCAGGAGGTCTGGAGTCTGATGCCATTTTCTCCCCATGCTGGGCAAATTACTGGACCTTGTCTGCCTCGGTTTACTTGTCTGTAAAATGAAGATAATAATAGCAACTCATGGGATTGTGGTATGGATACATGTGCTAATGAAGTAAAGCACTTGGAATAGTGACTGATGTGTGTAAGAGCTCAATGATGTTAGTTATTAAATTCTCTACTTTACAGTGGAGGGGTTGGGCTGCCTTATCTCCGTCATGCCTCCTAGTTTAAACAGTCTTTGAGGTTTACATGTCTTACTTTGTAGAACAAGAAGTATTCTGAATGTTCTGGCACTTTTTTGCGGTAATAGTCTTCTGCTGATAGCATTAAAGTTCAAATGTATAGATTTTTGGAAATTTCCTGATTACTTGGTATTCAGGTGAAGCCCCCAATTTCCCATCAGCTGCCACTTAATACCACCTCCCTAACTTTTCAGAAACCTATGTGTGGCCTCAAATTTGTCTGGGATGGGTCTGTGATTCACACACTGTATGCCAAGGCACCCAGCATCACAGTGAATTCATAAGAGACTGTGGGGTACTGTGAAATTTGGGGGGAACTTGACATCTGTCAGACACCTCATGATTTACTCCCCTTGTGAATTACTAGCTGGAGACAGTCCACAGTTGCAACACGATTGCACTAATTCCTTTTGATGATACCATATCTTTTTGAACCTGTGTTTTCTGAGGCAGCTGCTGAATGGTAACAATGTGTCACCCCAAAATATGCCTGTAGGGAGTTCAGGACAAAATATGCCACTTTAGCATATCGGTTATCGAGCTGCAGGAGCTTGAAAAACTGCAAATGCAGGGGAAAGGCTTTCCTTGGACCCTCCTTACCTGCCTAAAGATAGATCCTCCAAAAGGAACTCAGTTGTCCTAAATCACCTCGCTGGGTGTTTCATCCACCAGGGAAGATGGACTCTTGTCACTGGAGAAAAGACTAGAAATCAACACCATACCCAAACTTTGTCACAAACTATTATATCTCCCCTCCATTCTTCGAAGGGCCCATTCATCTTTCCTAAAAATCACTTAGTCTCCCTGAAGAGGTCTACATCCTGCCTTTCCTTTCCCTATGAAGATGGCATTTAAGCCTGAATTTTAAACCACCTCAGAGAGTTACTCATTTTCTCTGGGTGTCTCCCATGTATCCATGGGGTATACATGTTAATAAACTTCTGTTTGTTTTTCTCTTGTTAATCTGTCTTTTATTACAGGGGTCTCAGCTAAGAATTCAGAAGGGTAGAGGCAAAATTATTTTCCCCACTCTCCACTGTAATACAAATAAAGTATCATGTGAAAAAAATCAATGGCGAACAGGAAATGAGGGTGGTGGTATCCTGAAACAGGTGCACCCAGGGCACACATCCCAGTAGTAAGTAGTTGTCGTTAAGAATAATTTTTTTTTCCAATTTATGTGTATATTTTTTCAACTGGTCATTGAGTTAGTAAGAATATAAATATGTATTAAGTTATTTGGGACCCAACTACTTAATAATAAACTTCTTTTGGCCTGGAATGCTAAAACAAACTACTGAGACACTGAGAACACCAGGAACCCAGAAAATTTGGGAATCTCTTGGGTATATCCCTCAGTTTCAGGGTTTTCTTTGAAAAAAAGCACATGTGCATGAAATAGGGCAGGGCCTACAGTTCAACCAGCCTCTGTAGGTTGATGAAAGCCTGAGAAAATTGCCTGTGGAGGTGAAGCTTTGCAAACTTAGATTTATCTGGTGTACACATCCTTTGATAGTCCAAAGAAAGGCAACACAGTTGATACAGGTGGGGAAATCAGATTTTCCATAATAAACTAGATGCGGTCCCTTTGAAGTCTGTTCCATTTTGGCTTCTTGAAAGTTTCTCCGCACTAACAATTTGTACTGATTTTAGCTGCTGATGGATAACATTGTTCTGTGAGTTCTGATTAGCACATAAATACCTCCCACTGTGGGCCTGGCGGAGCGCACAGCAAAAACATTTGCAGTTGAATGTGTACTTCATCAGGGTCTGGACTTTGAAGACTCAGTCAGTTTCCACATCTCCTCCAGGCCCTACTGGGACTCTTGCCCAGGTATGAGTCCCCTGGGATGTATACGTGTCAGGCTCACAGTTTTGGGCTACATCCGTGGAAGGCCTGGGGGATGGTGAGGAGAGAAGCTTGACTCCGTGGAGTGTGTGAAAGTGTCCACGCCTGTCCTCAGGCATCACTTTCCTCTGCTTTCACTACTTTCATTTTCTTTTTATCAAAGTATTATTATGTGCGCACCAAGAAATCAGATATCAATGGAAAAGTTCATAACGCAAAACAAATGACTTGCCCGTCCTCTCCCTTCCAAACCCCATTTCCAGTTCCCCCAAGACAATCTCTTGCACCTATTTTCTGAGGTCTTCTATTGGTTACCTTTGTAACTACAGACAATACACTTATAATGCACTTCCCTGTTTCTTTGACTTGTCAATTTTAGACAATGATTTTTGACATCTTTGGTAGGAGGAGAACTTTCTCTACCCCAGCAGTCCTCAAACTTTTGTCACCAAGGACTGGTTTCGTGGAAGACAATTTTTGCACAGATGGGAGGTTGGGGGGGATGGTTCAGGCAGTAGGTAGTGCAAGCGATGGGGAGTGATGGGCAGTGATGGGAAGCGGCAGATGAAGCTGTGCTCACCTCCTGCTGTGTGGCCTGGTTCCTAACAGGCCGCAGACCGCTACCAGTCTGCAGCCTGGGGGGTTGGAGACCCCTGCTCTACCCACTTCATGTCTGTATAATTGGTGCCTGTGAATTAACTGGCAATGGACAGATTAACAGGAGAAAAGCTTATTATGCCACGGGAATATTTAGTAGCAGGTAACCTGCTGAGTAGCCGGAGGTAAAGGTTTATATTCCAACTTAACAAAAAAGGGGGAGGCTAGGACTTTAATGGGAAAGTACAAAAGGGTCTGTTGGTTGTTTTGATGCTAAAGGGTCACTGAATTCTCACTTCCCAAAGCTAAGGGCCAGTCTTCTCCCAAACAGGGAGCAGGGGAGGAGGGGTCAATGGCAGGTGTATTTTGGGGAGGCTCAGCTTGAGTTTAGATGCTGTTTCTTTCTGTGGGGGCTGATCGCCCCCAGTTTAAAGTAACTGAAAAAAGTTTTCATGCCGCTTTGGTAAGCTGTTAACTCCTTCGTTTCCCCCTTTTGAAATTTCTCAAGAAGTTTCACAGACAAAAAGCTGTGTTGATTGCTACGAAGAGAAGACTCAGTTTAGAAATTGGGACATGAGCAATCTTCAAAAGGAAAGAAGAACAGATTAGAATGAAGAAAAGCAAAGATGAATGGTTGGAGCAGACTATAAGCCCAGTTTCTGAATCTAGAGGGTTAAATATTGGGTTCAAAGCATGTTCAGATGGTGGGGTGAGGATGCCAGTGGCAATCCAATGGATTTTCTGGTTTTCAGTTTGAATGTCTTTATGCATGGCCTCCCACACGTGACCTGATGGGTCGATCAGTCCTTGGAAGTTTTTATCAAGTCAACCAGCTTCAGGTTGAAGGACTTTTTCAGATCCTTGGGGAAAAGAGCAGTTACAAGACAATCTAGAGACTTCCAGGAAGATCTGGGCAGTCAGGTCTGATTTCAGTGACACCAAGTCAGTAGGGTGGGAGAGAAATTGAAAATGTTCATTTTGAGGGTCATAACTCAATATCAAAGTAAGCTAGAAGAGTAGAGAATTTGGGAAAGACCAACAAAATGTGTAAGATGGTATGATCTAGTCCAGTTTACAGGTAGATAATAAAACCTCAAAGAAAACAAACAGGACTAGAATCTGATAACCCACAAGCGTGTGTTATAGTTTTCTATTGAAACATCTCTCTACATTTACCTCCTTCTTTAGTCATAGATAAACAAAGTAAGATTATTCTTGCTTACAAAAATAAGTCTTATCTCATTAAATTTGGCCTGATTATTCATAAGGGCAGCAAGAGGAGTAACTGACCACACAGGCCTTTTAAAGTTTGCTTTGCTGGAAGCTAAGGAGTCTCAGATTGCACTTCTAAAGCCTCTTGAGACCAGAAAGTCAAACCAAGAACTTGTCATTAGACTTCACATGCAGAACCTATAGACTTGTGTGAATCCTCTTCTTGCAGTCCGCTGAGTATCTTATAGTTCTTGGGCTTGCCAGGAAGTTACCTTCCTTAATTACCTGTAAGGTTGGGAACCCTGAAAGTCAGGTACCAGGCTGGTATTTCCAAGAGGACTTTGTAAGCATTGGCTCCATAAACGCAACCTTACTTCCATAGAACTGAGTGCTCATGCCTAATTATACGCACGTCATTCTCAAATATGACTTTCCAGTCAAAGCCTCAATTATGTAACTAATGTTTCTAGTCATGTCTTAATACCAGGAGGATAGATTCTTACTGAAACTGTAAATAATGATATTGACATGAAAATAAGAATACTCAATAAGAGTTTCTGAATTCTGGAGGAATCAGGCAGAAAGAAAAAATCATGTTTTATTTCTGTTTACAAAAGTGTAATCTACTAAATTGTTATGACTTATGGATAGCTTAAGAGAAAAGAGAAAGGAGTTCCTTACATCTAGAAAATAGAACATTGAAGAACATGCAATGTTCCAAACGAAATCCATAAAAAATCATAATTATTCTCCATCACTTCATTCACTCCCATGTAATTAGTTCTTGTCCTGCTTGTTCTTGGGTTAGCAATTTCATGAACTCATTGGCTTTTCCACTAGAGTTCTTGTAAAACCTGACTTGGTCCAGTGGTATGATCTCAAAGTGAATTAAATAACGCTATCAAAAACCTGTACCCCAGACAGGGCATTGTCTTCTTCCTGGGTTTCTGAGACAGTTCATTTTTGCTGAAGTTTCACTTTGTTCTGTAGCTGATTGCAAGTGCTTTCACAGAAGAACAAGAGTAAACCCATAACTATCTGTGAATGACGAAAAACTTAGAAAGGGCGTGGTTTATGATCTAATGAGAGCTCATTATAAACATAATGCAACTGACTAAGAAATTTGGTTGTTTCTGTGACATACAACATTTTCAATAGTTTCTGGAATTATGACTGATAGCATTATACCATTGTTTTCTACTATCAGGCAAAACAACATAAGGACCTGTCATGAACAGCAAGGTCATTGACAAATTTCTAGGAATTGCATATAATTCCTGAAATATTTACATTAACAACATTTACCCATATAAAAATAACCTAGGGAAGGTTCAGTATCTCTTCTTATTAGACAATGCTTTTTATACAAGTAAACTTATCAAGTAAACCTAATTATGTTCTAACATTTCTTTTTTTTAGAAAGTGAAACAAATTCCTTGAGATTTTCCAGATTCCCTCTGGGAAATCTCTAAGTCAGCTTGAGATAAAGATTTCATTTAGAATTTGCTTTGGTGGAAGGCAAAATATCAAAAGTTGTCAAAAATGTCAAAAAGTTTGAACACTTGATTAAATAAGATCATAGGTCACTGTGAAAAAATACTTTGTTATTTATTTAACCAAAGTGATGATAAAAGATTTTAAAGGTAAATATAGGAGGTAACAGTTTTGATCAAGAAAAAACCTTAGCTCTTTAACTAATAAGAAAATTTGTTTCTCTTAAATTATTGAGAACATGATAAAGACAACATAGGAGATTATTCTGATTAGTCACAGAATCTGTTTCCTAGATGGATTATTTTAAGAGCTAAAGAAAAACCTTTTACAATCTTTCATGAAGAGCAGATTAATAACCCAAGAATTTTAGTCATTTTAAGAGACAGAAAAGTCTAGTTTTACATCAGTAACCTACTGATATTATTTTTTCATAAATTTTATTTATTTATTTATTTTTGGCTGTGTTGGGTCTTCGTTGCTGCACGCAGGCTTTCTCTAGTTGCGGCAAGCAGGGGCTACTCTTCGTTGTGGAGCACGAGCTCTAGGTGCGTGGGCTTCAGTAGTTGCGGCGCATGGGCTCAGTAGTTGTGGCTCACAGGCTCCAGAGCACAGGCTCAGTAGTTGTGGCACTCGGGCTTAGTTACTCCGGGCATGTGGGATCATCCCGGACCAGGGCTCAAACCTGTGTCCCCTGCACTGGCAGGTGGATTCTTTACCACTGTGACACTAGGGATGTCCCTAACCTACTGACATTAAAGCTCATTTTAAACCCTCACAGATAAATCTATTTGATCTAAGCCAGCTTGAGCACTTTTTTTCCCCGCATACTTTTTATAGCTCTCTATGTCCATTCAGGTTTTTGTCCTATTCTTTTGTCTTTCTCATTGTGAAACAACCTTTAAACAACCTCTAAACAATTACTTTAGGACAAATTACTTTCTTTTTCCCTTAACAAAGATACATCTTACATTCCTTGCATACAAAATTGTTTCCCTCCACTCTTATTATTTCTAGTAGTTTCATTTACATATATTAATTATAAGTTTTAACTATGAGTAACCTTTATTATGCAGAGAAAACTAGGAAGTAGACAATTGTGAATTGTCTGTCATGTATCAGCATTTTATAGCAATTAGCAAATTTTATGAATATATATACCATTTCACAATTTCTACAGATATATGCTTCTTTAAAGTAAAAAAAACAACAATTTCAGTGTGGGAAAAGAACATGTTTATTAACAAATCCAAATATCTCTAGTTTCTTTTAAAAGTATAGAAACTTATACTCAGAATAAATGTTTTAGTAGTTTCTTATTTAGAACTGATTTATATCTTTAATGAATATCTGTTACTTCATGAAGTATAACTCTAAGTTTGCAAGTCACCAAAAAGGTTTTGGAAACTATTTTTAGGCAGATATGAAAAAACATAATTATTTTTCAAATAAAGTGTGTTGGAACAATGACTCAATTTGATTAAATTCAAATCTATAAATTTTATAATCTTAAACATACAGTAGATATACTATAAGCTTGTTTGACTAATTAACCCAGGTAGAATAAAGATGTTTGCTTGGACTGTATTTAATGCTGACAACTCTGAAGAAATACCTGTTTTTATTAAATCAATTATATCGAACTAGCCTTATTTGCCCAAATCATATGAACTTGAAAAGCATTTGGACTAATTTCTATATTTCTGAGAATTTTAGGAATATTTTATTTATATAAGTGCTTATTTTTCTCTAAGCCAATTAGAATACAGCTCCTTTAAAAGATTTTATAAATTAATTTGGCATACCATCTGGAGGTAGGAAAATACCTCATAAACGTAATTACATAAACATACAAACAGATGCAAGTAGAGATCCTTGGCTTTCATTCTAAAAGTTTAGCCGAGTTAGGCATAAACAGTAACACAAAACTCATTGGTTTATATCAGAATTCATTCTCATCTTTGCATCTCTTTATATTTTTATCCAAGTTGTGCTTCTGGCAGATGGAAGCAGTTAAGGTTATCCGCTCAATATGAGGGCTAAAGCTTTTTAACGAATATTTGTAGCGGAGATTTTTGAGATTTTCATTTGCCCTGATACGTAATCTTAAGGAGGCTGTGGACTAAATTTTGGAGAAGGGGCTGAGGAGGCGTCACACAGCTGTGTAGGTGTCTCCCAAGCTCATCTGAGTGGATGAAATATTCAGTCTATTTGCAATTAGCCTCTTTAGTTTGGGGTGGCTGCTTTTGGGGGTCCCTGAGTCCCTTGAGCGCCCTTGATGGAGCAGGGAGCCTAAAGCTTAAGTGACTGTAGGGATTTTAAGGGCAGAATGAGAAGAGAAAGGTGTTAGAGGATCCAGTTTGAGAGATATTAAGTTTTCTCAAAGAAGCCATTGAAATTCTAAATTATCCTCAGTAAGTCACGTGAATAAGAAAGGAAACAGCTGGTGCTGGAGTGGCTGAGCATATAGTCAGCAGGAGTTCAAGAAGCGGGGAGGGCAGTAATCGGCACTTACTCAGAGGAGACCCTGAGAAGATAGTTCCGGGTGGTAGGAGATTACATCTCATAGGCAAAGAGGAAGGGATTGTGCTTGCAAGCTTTTTTAGAGCAGATGGTAAAGAAAGTTGCCCCAGTATCAACTGAAAAAGATCCAGCTCCTGATCCTCTATTTTAATTTCAGTGGTAGGTTCTGGGGGTGTAACTGAGAATTGCTGACCCTATCAATTGCCTTCAGTCATGGACCCACGAATCCATGATACCAGATGGGTGATACTGAGATGGCAATTCTCAGCACCACAAAGGCAATTTGATAGAAAAGAATTTGAATTTAGACAATCACAGGGGAGCTGGACAGTCAGTAAGAAAGCTCGGGCCCTCAAACTGGCAATTGGCTATCTCTAGACGTAGACCCAACAGTTTGTGCCCCTTAGCAGGGAAAAGCCAGAAAGAACACTCTGGCTTCCAAAGCCAAGCTCACAGGACACAAAACACTTTTAGTCGGGACAATACAAAGTGGTAACACGCAAGGCAGAGAGAATGGCTATATGTGGGAGGGGCTGGTCCAACTCTAAGAATCAAATATCCAGAGAACTAGTTTTAAGCAAAAATTTTATCCTGTAAATCTAAATTTTAGAAAATCCCCCTTTAAAAATAGAGAGAGAAACAGAGGCTCTTCTTGCCCTCCCTTGACCAGACCTTGAGCAGAGATCTGGGAGTCTGATTGGTAAGAAAGCTTACTCTTACCTGTGCTGGCTTGTCAGAGACCCTAATAGCTGAGCTGTAGGCTGGGGGTGTCCCAACCATCCCCATCCTTATTACCAAAACTACTGGGGAGAAAACTTTTCCTCTATCCATTTATGTCTATTCCATGAGGGGCTGCAAATTAACTGGCAATAGACAGATCAACAGGAGAAAAGTTTACTATGCATGTGGGAGTACTCAGTAGTGAGTAACTCACTGACTAGACAGAGGTAAACCTTTATAACCAACTTAACAAAAGAGGGGTGTGGTTTAGAGCTTCAGTGTCAAAGTATAGAAGATTTAATTGAACTTTTTGGTGCTATTGGTAAGCTGAGCTTTCACTTCCCAGTGCTAAGGGTCAGTCCTCTCCCAAACAGGAGACTCTTGGAGGGGAGTCAATGGCACCTGTATTTTTTGTGTGGCTCTGCTGAAGTTCAGATAATGTTTCTTTCTGTGGCTGCTGATGGTTGAGATGTTTTCAGTTGAGAGTAATTTTCATACCACTTTGGTGGACTGTTAATGCTGTCACCCAATGCACACTAGGAGGTTTTAGCTAATAAGTTCTCCACCTTCTCTCTCCTGATATCTTCTATTGTTTAATATTTGTGCGATTGTTTTTGGTTCTTTTACTGGTTAGCCTTACAACTTTGAATAATGCATTTAATCATTAATTCTTGTTTCAGCAACTTTCAACTCCATTTTTATGATTAAGATATCAGGATTCCTACCCCCATCCTTTCCCCATTTCCACTCCCCACCTTCTGTCACTTACACTGAAGTTTACCATCTTCAGGTTGATCACATTTCTTTCTTTCCTGTAACCACAATAAAAGTTGATTCTAAAAGTTCAAAACCAGCAAACAGTTCTAAGTAAATGCTACTAAATTCTGGCTAAGTGATGTGAGTCTCTTTGGAATGGTGATGGGGTCTCTAGGGAGAAAATACATCCCTACCTGCAGATCCCTTTGTCACTCAAAGGAGAATGTTGTTAAAGCAAGATACAGTTTTTTTTATATATATTTGATCATTGCTTCAAATTATGCTATAATTCATCACACCTCTTATTTGGACCATGTTTGCATTTAGATTTTTTCCCTAAAGTTTCTAACTATTTTTCTTTCTTTCTCTTTTTCTTTCCCCTTTCCTCCCTCCCTCCCTTCCTCCCTCCCTCCCTCCTTCCTTCCCTCCATTCCTTCCTTCCTTCCTTCCACTGTTATCTCCTAACCCTTTTCTAAGTTCTCCATAATATTTTTTATTTTATTGAATCTCCATCTTCTCCCTTTCCCTTCATTTCCTGGAGAACGCCCAGAACTTCCAAAGAAACAATGCATGGGATATAAACCTTCTGAGTCCTTGAACATCTCAAATTACTTTTAGTCTCTCTTCACAGTTGGTCACTTATTTCCTGGTAGATACATTTTAGGATTAAAGTTACTTCCATTAGAAATCGAAAGGCATCGCTCTGTTATCTTCTAGTCACCAGTGATGCTGAAGAGTATCTGATTTTTGTTTCTCTGCAGGTAATTTATTTTTCTTCAGTGGAAGTTCTCAGGGTGTTCTCTTTATCCTTCATACTCTATAATTTCACAAGAATAGGTCTAGGTCTTTTTCATTTGTTGAGTTGTACCCTCAGTAGGCCCCTGTAACCTTCATCTGGAGAAAATTTTATTTTTTATTACTTCTTTGATTGTTTCTTAAACTCTTGCTCTCTTTCTAGGACATTTATTAGATGAACTTCCTGAATTAGTCCCCATGTCTCTTTATTCGTATTTCTATTTTTTTCCTCTGCGTTTTGAGAGATTTCTTCTATTTTGTTCTCTGGTACTTATTGAACTTTCTCAGCCCTCATCAGCCATACTTAAAGTCTCTGACTTTCTGATTATGTATTTTTTAATGGCATGTTTTCATTGTTTGGGGATGGAAAATATCTTTTTGAATAGGATGCTTTAAAAGTGCTTCCTTGCTCCCTGAGTTTTTTCTGTTTCTTCTGGTTCTTCTTCTTTTTAAAAAATCTCTTTTAAAATCTTTTTTTTTTAATTTTTATTTAAAAAAAGTTTTATTGACGTATAGTTGATTTACAATGTTGTGTTACTTTCTGCAGTACAGCAAAGTGATTCCATTATACATATATATACATTCTTTTTTTAATATTCTTTCCCATTATGGTTTATCATAGCATACTGAATATAGTTCCCTGTGCCATACAGTAGGCCCTTGCTGTTTATCCCATTTCATATATGATAGCTTACATCTGCTAACCCCAACCTCCCACTCCATCCCTCCCCCAGAGGTCTCCCCCGTGGCCACCACCAGTCTGTTCTCTGTGAGTCTGTTTCTGTTTCATAGATAGGTACATATTTGTCATATTTTAGATTTTACATATAAGTGATATCATATGGTATTTGTCTTCCTCTGTCTGACTTACTTCACTTAGTATGATAATCTCTAGGTCCATCCACGTTGCTGCAAATGGCACTATTTCATTCTTTTTTATGGCTGTATAGTATTCCATTGTATACATGTACAATATCTTCTTTAGCCATTCCTCTGTCAATGGACATTTAGTTTGTTTCCATGTCTTGGTTATTGTAACTAGGGCTGCTATGAACATTGTGGTGCATGTATCTTTTTGAATTAGAGTTTTGTCTGGATGTATGTCCAGGAGTGGGATTGTGGGATCCTATGGGAGCTCTATTTTTAGTTTTTTGAGGAACCTCCATACTGTTCTCCATAGTGGCTGCACCAATTTACATTCCCACCAACAGTGTAGGAGGGCTCCCTTTTCTCCACACCCTCCCAGCATTTGTTACTTGTAGAGTGTTTAATGATGGCCATTCTGAGCATCTTGTTCAGAATGAAGATACTTGATTCTCTTTGTACACCTGACGACCTCTGGTTTCCTGTTCACATTTAATGTAAAAGGACTGTGCAGCCTGGCAGGCTTCCTCTGGTGCTGTGTAAGCAGCCTGGTTCCCGGAGAGGCCTCTCCCCCCAGGAGGGATTCTTACCAGGCCTGTTGCATGAGGCAAAGCAGGGCTTGTGAACTGGCAGATTTTCCGTCACCTGAGAGAGGAGTCAGCTGGGAGATTGGGGGCCTCCTCCATCTCTAGCCCTGAAAAAAGCCCTTATTCTGGGTCATCAGTATTCCCACTAGAAACCTAACTTCCCCCCAGATTTCTCTGATTTATATAGAGAAGATTTGGATAGTGCTGTATTGGTGATAATGGTAGGGTAATCAATTTTTTTAGAGCCTCAATTTGGGACACAGTTGCACCAGACTAAAAACGAAAGAAAACCAAAAAACAGGCCCCCAAAACCCATAATAGTATAATATAAAATAATTATACCTAAGTGTGTTATAATTTAACACAAAAATATGAAAAACAGGTGTTTATTTGCAACTCTAGGTCATTCCGTAATATTTACTTTTCTGTTACATACATGCTATTACTTAAAATAGCAGTAGGACTAGAGAACAGTGGCAATTAGTAGTATTTAATAGTAAAAGAATTAATAATAAGTAAAAAGTTAAAATTAATTGATAGTAATTAAACAAATACTGTGTAAGAAAATGTAATTATATTTTTATAATGTTTCTCTTTTTTGATACAACAATTTATCTTACCCTTTTTTGGAAACTATTTATTGTATATTTTCATTTTTTAGGCTATATTATTGTGTATTCCTAAGATGCATAAATGTGAGGGTTTTTTTTAAAAAAGGGAAACACAATAGGAATAATTAAATAGTTATTACCTATATTTAATAAAAATGACAATGACATATGTTTTCTGTCCCTTGATACAGTTGGATATTTTTACTCTTTCTGTTTCCTTTTCCAATAATGCTTCTTTGAATTGCTTACAGCTTTTTCTCTTTTTTTTTTTTTTTTGGCCATGCCACGTGGCTTGTGGAATCTTAGTTCCCCAACCAGGGATTGAACCTGGGCTCTTGGTAGTGAGAGTGCGGAGTCCTAACCACTGGACCACCTGGGAATTCCTTGAATTGCTTACAGCTTTAAATAAAAAGCCTTCTTTTCTTTTATGCAGTAGTAAAACTGAATACTGTCAAAATCCACTGCCTCGCAGTGCTCTTATTAAGCCCACATTATACTGATTTCTGGAGTCAGGCCAATGTGATGGCCTCAAGCTAAATAACCCCTCAACAAAGGCATTTGGCCATAGGATAGTTAGGATTTTTACTTACCAGCACTAGCAGGTTTGTAGACTTGTAGGAATTTGTTTGCAGCTCTCCCAAAATGTTCATTCACTTTGTATCTATGGACTTTTCCTGTTGGACCAGCTCTCTGCTAATCAGGTCCTTTGCATTTATAATTTCATCATATAGGCTGGCCATCTCCAAAATGTCCATCATTTTAAAACACTCTGAAGCACGTCGGGTGTCATCATAAATTAAATCTCTCTCTGTGGGGGAAAAATACTTCAAAAGCACAGAAGTAATTTGAACTTGTGAAATCAAAGCTGGATTTCAAATAAGTTATGGTTTTAGCAAACAAAATAAGAAACTCCTATTTAACTTGGCTGCTCCTTTCCAGTAACAGATTTTTGAGTTTGGAAGTAGTCTTATTTCCCAAAAATGAGTCATTTCTTTTTTTCTGTGTGACTTTTTACTGCAACCTACATTTCACATCAAACAACTCAGATGCGGTGAGTCTCACCCTTTCTAGGACGCTTACGGGCTCTTCACAGATCATCAAACTGTTTTGCAGAAACAGCACATGAATTTCTGTTTTACTGTAATCCTCTTCTCCATTCTCATCCCCAGTGTGTTTCCAAGCACTCTTGTGTTTCCACGTTCCTCTTGTCCCACATTTAGAGAACATGATTATATGGGAGGACAATCTTTTAACTTAATTTCTGTGGCTGGCAACAAAAATAGCCGTCTTGTAGCAAGAAGAGACCTCCTTACAAAATACCAGAAATCTAAGTGCTTCCGCATGTTCTGAAGAACCTGGAAAGTGATCAAAAACTTTTCATTACGAAAGCCTCAGTATCACACAGGTAAGCAAATCACATCTTTTTTTTAAAGCAGTGTTCTGTACGAGGTGTGAAGGACATTTGACAGCTGAGATCTTTCGTTTTCTTCGGTAAGAACTTTACGCAGGAAATGGAATTTGCCAAAATTTACATTTGTGTTGTCTGCCAAATATGCAGCTAGAGGAGGGAAGCTGAGTGTTTTTTGGACAGGATTGTTGATTAAAATGGTTTGAAATTCCATTTTTGAAATCAAAGTGCCTAAGAACTAGGGGGAGAATTTTTTTAGTTGCTACAATTTGATGCTTCATTTGATACACAGTAAAAAGCATAATCCCTGGTAAGATTTTACAGAATGAGTGGAGTGTTACAGCATTAGAGGCCAACACAAAATTTATCAAAATGTTCCCTTTTGTTTGCCCACAGGTCTTTTCAGTTGCATCTTCTTAATCAGAAAATGTAATTTTACTACTTTACTCAATTTCATAGAGCAATCAAAAGAAGAATACAATACTATGAGCTTTTTTGCATGGTGTACTCAAGATAATTCAGCAGTCACTATTTTTGACTGAGCATTGGTGTCTTTGGGGAAACAAAAAACTGGATGGATTTAGAAGTAATTGCCTGTCTCATCCCAGATGTTTGAGGTCCAGTCTCTAGGAGTACTTTCATGCCCTCTTCTCCACAATAACCAAACTCTTTCTGGCATGTCATGCAGTGTGCCCTTCTTTGGTTATTTATTTCCCTGATCCAGTTGTATGCGTCCTTCTGTCTGTCATTAAAATAACACAGCTGTTTAGTCTCGTTCAGTGATGTCTGGGTCATGCGGGTGTGAGTTCATTGTTCTCATTTTGATGACATGAACTCTTAGAAAACACGATCACAGTATTCACAGTGTGAAATGTTAAACAAGCACTATCCCAATACAAAGCACAGCCATTGCTTCACGGGCAAAGTCAAAGTTCCAGTGCATTTGAATTGCACACTGGAATCTCATTGCTTGGGGGATGAAACCACAGAGGATCTAATGAGTGAACCACAAATGGTGGTCACCAACATCAGCGGTCAGGAGAGGTGAATGACAATGACAACATCTATGAAGGCAAATAATCTCTGCCACGTCCACTTGACATTAAAGATAGTGCTGCTTCAGTCCCTATTTTGGGGGTCACTGTATGGGTTTTATACTTTCCCCCCAATCTCCTGCACTCGCAATGGAAAACCAGGACTTTCCACATCTGGGAGGGATTTCCCAGATGGTGGGACTTTCAGTAAACATCCAGGATAGTCCTGGGCAGAGTGAGGCAGTGGTTCTAGAAAGATCTGTCTGTGCTCCATGGGGAAGGAGTGGGTGGGATACAACCATCCCCCATATAGACCTGTCTTTAATCCTCAGCTTTCAGCTTCATTTCTCAGTCTTACCCCTCGAGGTGACTCAGCCCTCAAGATCTCCAGGTAGACTGACAGACAGACAGACAGAGGCATGATCTAGGCTAGACGTTCTCAAACATGTTGGTCTCTGGACTCTACATTCTTAAATATTATTGAGGATGCTAGCGAGCTTTTACTTATCTGGATTGTATCTGTCAGTGTTTACTGAATCGGAAATTAAAACCAAGAAACTTAAAAAATAATTATGTATTCACTGATTTAAAAATAACAATAATAAAATCATTGCATGTTAATAGAAAAAGAGCATATTTTTTTCATGAACAATAACTACATTTTCCGAATCAAAACAGTTTAGTGAGAAGGGTGGCTTTGTTTCATTTTTCTGCAAATCTCTTTAATGTCTGGGTTAATAAAAGGCCCCTGGGTTTTCATTTCTACTTCTGCATTCAATCTTGGTTGAAGTATTAGAGAAAATGTGACTTCACACAGATATGTAGCTGGAAAAGGGAGGAGTATTTTAGTAGCCTTTCTAGATAATTCTGTATACATATTCTATTCTACACCAAACCTTAAAGGTCAAAATTAATACAATTAGTAACTTTACTGTTTCAACCTGTAACAATTGTTGTAACAGCCTTAGGTGAAATTGACTTTTTTCCTGCAGGTGCATGGGAGTGAATAATACAATGACTTCTGGGACAGTATGGTACCTCTGCCTGGATTCATGATGAGACCTCTGCAGTTTTACCCACCGTTGCTTTTGGACCATCAATGCAAATGTCAACAAATGAAAATGGCCAATAGGGTCTTAGTATTATCATGAAAATATAATAATGACATTACCGACAGCCCACACTTTGAGAACTGCTCATCCAGGCCATCTCTTTCTTGGCTTACTTTATCCATCCACTAACTCCCATTCACTTTCTTTCAGAGGTATTTTGAATTCTCTTTTTGATCTAGGTTTTTCCATTTTATGTTTTCAACCCTTATCACGTGGAATCCCGCTGTATTTAGAGAAAGCAAGTATGTCTGGCGTACAGAAACATAGGGCTCACATAAGTCCTTTTTACTGTTTGCCCAAGAATCATGAAATTCATAGGTAAAAACTTCAACAAAGGTGAGAGATGTTGTTTTGCAAACATGCTCATTTCTTAAACAGAATCTTTTAGAAAGTTCAACATGAGGAAGCTCTCTGTTCTCATTTAGGTAGACTTCAGCCTCAGCCAGAATTGGTTCTCATTTGTAAGCCTAGGTGGGCCTGCTTAGAAACCCCCTGTGATTGGTCAGAATATGAACCTGTGGTGAAGAGTTTATCTTCCTTTGATCCTGTACAATAAAAGGTTGACTCAGCAGGTCCAGATTGTCCAAACCCTACACATTCCAGAGAAGTTCTGCCCCTTGACAGCTGCTGGGAGATATACTCTAAACCCTTGAAATATCCTGCCTGATCTCAGGTATCTCTGTTTACCTGGGGCCCTGATCCATGGCCAGATTCTTTATGCTAACAATGTGATTTATGGTGGGGACTTTATCAGTCTGACCTCTGGAGTGACCAGAGACTAAGAAACCAAATTCAACTCTGTGGACACTCCATGCTTACATGGCTGACCCCCAATAAAAATGCTGGACACCAAGGCTCAGGTGAGCTTCCCAGATGGCAATGCTCCATGGTGTTGTCACACATTGTTTGCTGGGAGAATTCCACACTGTGTAAATGCATGGGGAGAGGACAACTACAAGGTCATGTGTGGTCTCTTTTCTGGACTCTGCCTTATGTGTCTTTTACCTGTCTGATTGTAACCTGTATCCTTTTGCTATCATAAACCACAACTGTGAATATCATTGCTTTTCTGAGTTCTGTGGGTCCTTCTAGAGAATCATGGGACCTGAGAGTGGTCCTGGGTCCTGGGGATCCCTGAGAACAGATCCCTCCTGCCCACTCTGCTGTACCCAAAATTATCTAAAAGACAGAAGCTAGGCACAGATGCTGCCTGCCTGCAAGGAGTTCATGGTTTAGTAAGAGAGGAGGTTAATATGCCCAAAGTAAAGTACAAGGTACACAGCAAGGAACACTGTCAGATAGATCCACAGGGTCTCATGGCTTAGAAAGGAAAAGGAATCCATCAGGCTGGGGGTATTTTGACACAAAGGTGGTGAGGCTAGAAATACATGAAAACTCACAGAACAAAAACATTCAAATTGCCTTTGGAAATAGAATCAGTTGTTAGCCAAATGCTGAATCAGAAAATCCAATGTCTGTAATTCTTCCTCCCTGAACTTTTCTTCCTCTTTGTTTTGTTCTTGCTTGAATTCTTTGCCATCTGGCTGGCTCTATCCAAAAAGATATCTCATCTTTTTTTGCACTTTGACAGAAACTCTTTCACATCAGGAAATTCTGCCTCCCAGGTATTTGCTCATAAGAGCCTTTTATCTGTAACTGGGGTCTGGGACTGCTCTGTCTCTGGTTAGAGTAACATCTGGCAACAGCAAGATAATATTTTCAGACAGGTGGAGAGAGAATTCTCCTGGCCACGGAGCTAACTGTTGCCAAGGCTGCCTGGGAATGTACATCTGCTTTAGTTCGTTTGGGGCCAGAGATGGGTTAGAAGGAAGAGTAGGGTATCAAGACATCTCTTTTCTCCTTCCTCTCCCCCGCCCCCAGTTCTAAACATCTCATCTTATTTCTCAAATCCAAGATTCTCCCCCAAAGGTTTCTGCCTGTAACATTTCCCCTCCCCTTCATTTCCTCTCCCTGTAGGTGAGCATGACCTTGGGAGCAGGTACCCACAGCCAGAGACCTGGAGTTTCTGACATCTGGGCTCTCTCCTAGGGCATCTAACCTGGGGGAAGTGAGCTGGTGGCAGCTGCTTGATGACAGTGTGTGTGTGTGTGTGTGTGTGTGTGTGTGTGCATTGTGGGGTTTAATTTTCCGTGTTAAGTAGAGGCTCAAATAGAACACTTCTAATTTTCCAGTTCTACTTCAAGATGCTATGGATATTTGATTAAATGAGAGCTGGGAAATACAGAGAAACGAGTCATCATTGATGTCAATTATAAGTAATGCAGAACAGCAAGCAAACAAAACTCTGAAACTTGGTGTTCTGGGTAAGAACATTACCAATAGAAGTCATCTATGAGCATGACTGACCATTGCAGCTCATTCACCCTGCAATATAATAACACTTATATAGAGGCGGCAACATGCCATTTTCTTGGTTATGTTTTACTTGATCAATAAACTCTACATGATGCTCACTTTTCATTCATTTTCCCTTTGGATACAGTGGTTGTCTGCTCACACCTTCAAGTGAAAAGGGACATAGCCTGGGAAGACTCCGTTGATGGATGTGCCATTTTGTGGTTTTCGCATTCCAGATGGTTTGCAAATTGCACGCCATCATCCGTTCAGTGGATGCCTGCTCTGTGCCTGCCTGCTCAGCGCTGTGCCCCTCCGCAGGGAAGTCAGGGCAGGTGGGACAGATGGGGAGGCGGTGTTTACAGCTCTTGCCAGAGGGAAGTCCTCTTGGATGGTGAGGAAGTGGCCGCCGGGATTGTCCCCCAGGGCAGCCACCCAGCATGGGCATGGCTGTTAAAGCCAGCGCAGGCTCCCAGCAGCTGGCAGGGACGGCTGAGGACCCTCCTGCCCTTGCCTGTGTGGGGTCCCAGTCCAATCCCCACTCCACCTGACTCCATCCTCATTTCACCCTACTCTTGGTTTCTGTATTTGGAAAAAAAAACACTTTTCCATGAGCTCACTCTTTAGACATGCCCCTTCCTCATCACTTCAGGGGAGCTCCTGTACACAGCCCTACTTCTTTTTTTTAGGAGTATTTTATCATTTATTTATTTATTTTTAAAATTTTTATTGGAGTATAGTTGAGTTACAATGTTGTGTTACTTTCTGCTGTACAGCAAAGTGAGTCAGTTGTACCTATACAAATATCCACTTTTTTTTTTTTTCAAATATCCACTTTTTAAAGGTTCTTTTCCCATATAGGTCATTACAGAGTATTGAGTAGAGTTCCCTGTGCTATACAGTAGGTCCTTATTAGTTATCTATTTTACATATAGTAGTGTGTATTTGTCAATCCCTTCTTTAGGACTAAATTCCATGCTTGTCCCCCTAGGGGTGGCCCTGGAGGCTAGTGATTTGCAGGGAACATTGTTGACTTGGTTTTTAAGTTCTGAGTTTAACCCCATTTTGACCTTGTCTTTAAGAGAATATTCCCTTGGAATGACTGTTACAGTAAATGTCCTGATTCTGTACTTCATTCCCAAATGAAACTGGGTCAAGTGTCGTACTGAAGATCTCCTTTTATATGAGCAGGAAGGAGTGGCTCATCAGATGGGAATAAGCTCTATGGAGGTACTGACCTCTGAGAAGGGTCTCTTTATGCTAGGCTGCAGAATCATGATGGGAATGATGAAGTGGGTCTACATGGGCCTGGTTAAACATGGCTGGGAAACATCTTTTTCTTGAGATCCACATCACACTTTCTTAGTAGAGTGGAAGAAAGATTTGGAGAAATAAGACTGTATTTCAAATAGCAATAGTGGCCCTTCCTGCCTGGGTGAACCTGGACGATTTACAGAATATAACTCCGCCTCAATTTTTTTCACCTTAACATGGTGTATTAGTTTCTGCGGGCTGCTGTAGCAAAGTACCCAAAAGTAGGCGGTTTAAGACAACAGAATTTATTGTCTCACAGTTCTGGAGGCTGGAAGTCTGAAATCAAGGTGTGTCAGGGCGATGCTCCCTCCGAAGGCTCTAGGGAAAATCCTTCCTCGCCTCTCCCAGCTTCTGGAGGTTGCTAGCTGTCCTTGGGGTTCCTTGTCTTGTAGCTGCTTCACTCCACTCACATGGCCTGTGTGTCTTCACATCATCTTCCCTCTGTGTGTATCAGTTTCCGTGACCAAACTTCTTTTTACAAGGACACCAATCATATTGGATTAAGGCCCATCTTAATGACCTCATTTTAACTTGATGACCTCTGTAAAGACCCTGTTTCCAAATCAGCTCACATTCTGAGGTCCTGGGGGTTAGAACATCAACATCTCTTTTTGAGGGGACACGATTCAGCCCATAATATATGGGAATAATATTTACCCTATAGGCAACCATCTAGCACGGATGTGAACCCCATAAAGGAGAGATGTTATATGATGATGACCACAGGAAGGGTGATTTAAAATGATTAAATCTTCAAAGTCATTCACTTCTTCACTCATTATTTCCACAGACACTTACTGAAAGGTGTGTGCCAGGCGCCAGGGACCAACCTTTTTTTTTTGGTTCCCACCTGGCTCCTGCCTTGGTCCCAGTTTCCCCCAGTCCCTGGCATTGGCTCCCTCTCCGCTGTGTAATCTCCTTCCTGCCTGGGTGGCCCAAGGGCTGGACCAGGCCTCCGGCTACAGACCCTCGGCTCTGCCACCAGCACCAAGGCTGCCTTGCTTCCCCAGCCCTGTTCTTCCTGCTCTGTCTTCCTAACCTCCCAGGCTCGAAGCCCTGACTTCATTCTCCCCACCAGGGCCTTGCTTCTGCATGTTATCCCTGCGGGGGGGGGGGGGGGGATTTGACAGGAACTGATGAAGCCCTTAGCTGCAAACAGCCCTGGGGACTTTCTCTAGTCTGGGAAAGTTTGCATCCTCTCCCTCCTCCATCCACGTTGTGTCCTCCTCTCCTTCTCTTCTGGCTCCCAGCCTAAGCTTTCCACATGCCCTGCAGAGCACCTGGCCATACTCAACCCCTGTGCAGATCTCAGGTGTTTAAGGATTGCAAGGAGGAGGCTGCGGACACACACACACACACACACACACACACACACACACACACACACACACACACTATACGTTCCCAACCTATTTAATTAGGATCTTCCTCTTAAAGCAAGGAAGGCAGTTTATGTAGGAGCAGAGGCAACACACCTTGGGGTGGTTTTTCCTTGGAGCTGGGGTTTTAACAGGACATGCAGCTGCTGGTGACACTTTCCCCTCCAGAATTAAGAAAGCAGGTGGGGGCTTCCCTGGTGGCGCAGTGGTTGAGAATCTGCCTGCTAATGCAGGGGACATGGGTTCGAGCCCTGGTCCGGGAGGATCCCACATGCCGTTGAGCAACTGGGCCCGTGAGCCACAACTGCTGAGCCTGCGCGTCTGGAGCCTGTGCTCCGCAACAAGAGAGGCCGCGATAGTGAGAGACCTGCGCACCGCGATGAAGAGTGGCCCCCACTTGCCACAGCTAGAGAAAGCCCTCGCACAGAAACGAAGACCCAACATAGCAATCAATCAATCAATCAATAAATCTTTAAAAAAAAAAAAAAAAAAAGAAAGCAGGTGGATTCTTCTTAAGCTGCTGCCCTTTTATATCCAGGGCTTACATTACCTTCCCAGAGGAACTTATATTAACAATGCACACACTGGCTACTTATTAGAATCACCTGGGGGTGGGAGGTAACTACCCGCAAATACCCAGGTTTCTGGGTATATAGAGTCAACAGGTCTTTGACAAAGGAGCAAATGTAATTCAGCTGTGGAAGGATAGTCTTTTCAATAAATGGTGTTGGGACATCTGGATATACACATGCAAAAAAAATAAAAAATAAAAAAAAATCTAGACACAGACCTTGTACCCATCACAAAAATGAACTGAAAATGGATCATCGTCCCAAATGTAGAATGCAACACTGTAAAAGTCCTAGAAGGCAACGCAGGAGAAAACTCTAGGTGATCTTAGGTTCAGTGATGACTTTTAGATACAATACCAAAAGCACAATCCATGAAAGGAAAAAATGATAAGTTGGACTTCATTAAAATGAAAAACTTCTGTTCTGCAAAAGATACTGTTCAGAGAATGAAACAACAAGCCACAGACTGGGAGAAAATGCTTGCAAAACACGTATCTGATAATGGGCTAGTATCCAAAATACACAAAGAACTTTCAAAACTCAACAATAAGAAACAAGCAACCCAATTTAAAAATGGGCAAATGACCTGAACACACACTTCACCAAAGAAGACTTATGTACTTATGGGAAATAAGAACATGAAAAGATGCTCAACATCCTATGTCACGAGGAAGCTGCAAATTAAAACAACAATGAGATGCATATATACCTACTGGAATGGCCAAAATCCAAAACCCTGACAACATCAAATGCTGGCAAGGATGTGGAGCAACAGGAACTCTCATTCATTGCTGGTGGGAACGCAACATGGTGCAGCCACTTTGGAAAACAGTTTGGCAGTTTCGTACAAAATGAGACATACTCTTAGCACACGATCCAGCAGTCATACTCCTTGCAATTCACCCAAATGCATTCAAAACTTATGTCCACACAAAAACCTGTACACAGGTGTTTATAACAGCTTTCTTCATAGTTGCCAAAACTTGGAAGCAACCAAGATGTCCTTCAATAGGTGAATGGGCAAACAAACTGCTCTACATCCATACAACAGGATATTATTCAACTAGACAAAGAAATGAGCTATCAAGCCATGAAAAGGTGTGGAAGAATCTTAAATGTATATTGCTAAGTGTAAGAAGACAATCTGAAAAGGCTACAGACTGTATGATTCCAAGTATAATTTTCATAAATGTGGAAATTATGAAGACAATAAAAAGATCTATGGTTGCTAGGGGTGAGGGGACAGGGAATGATGAATAGGTGAAGCACAGGGGGTGTTTAGAGCAGTGGAACTATTCTGTGTGACACTGGAATGGTGGATACATGTCATTAATACACTTGCTAAAATCCATGAAATGTACAACACCAGGAGTGAACCCTAATGTAAACTATGGACTTTAGCTAATAGCAACATGTCAATATTTGCACATCAATTGTAACACATGTACCACACTAGTGCAAGATGTTACCAATAGGGGAAACTTTTTAAAAAGCAAGGAGGGTCAAGGCATATAGATAACAGAGCAAAAGCAAAGTGGGGAAGAGTGCATGCTACACTTTCATTTTATGTATAAATATATACGATTTCTTGTCTGTTTTAAAATGATCTCTGGAAGTTGCCTCTGAGAGAAGTGAGTGGCTGAGGACAGGGCTTGGATGGAGACTTACTGTACTGTCCTTGTGTACATTTTAAAATCTGTGCCTTACACATGTAATCTCTCTTCAAAAATAAATAAGATTAACAAAAAAATGAAGACAGAAGAAAACAACACAGATACCCAGTCTGTATCCCAGATTAGTGCAATCGGTATCTCTGGGAGTGAAGTCAAGGCATGAATAGTTTCTAAAGCCCCTCCAGGTATTCAGGAGAGAACCACGGCTTTCGAGGACCATTTGCAAACATGGGGCTCCCCTGGTTCTTGCACCAAACTCATCAGCAGGGCCAAACTCTCATGGGTGTGGACAGATAAAGCAGGGTCAGGGCCCAGGTGTCTCTCAACCTTAGCTCACCCCCAGCGTCTAGTTGTCTGGAAACCCATTTCCCCAGGGATACCAGCCAGCGACCTCTCCCTAGTTTAATTCAAGTTTACCAGATGAGTTTCAAAAGCAATGCACATCCCTTTCCTTGCAGCTAGCTATGTTAATTACAGAGAATTGTGAGTCTCTGGGGAGGCAATTGCTCAGAGTTCGGCTCTTGAGTCTGTCAATTTCATCTTTCATTTCCTTTGCTCTCTCCCAAGGGGCTGGGAGCTGTGACCTCCAGGCACTGGCAATGGAAGCAGCACAGCATGGCTGGTAGGAGCATCGCTCAGACTGCCTCAGAGTTGCGTCCCAGCTGCCGCTCGCCAGCTTGTCTTAAAGGAGCCCAGCTTGCTCACTGGGGTTCAGCTGGCAGCACCACCACGCTAAATTCAGCAAGAGTTCTAGGGCAGTATGGGCAATAACTGCATTTCCCATAATCTGAGATATTGTATGTGAAAGCTCACTAACAATTGTGTTTTTTAATTAAAAAATAAAAGTAAACTCTTGCCCCGTGGACCAGGCTCCAGGCCAGGTAGTGAGGGTACAAAGAGAAGAAAAACTCCATCCCTCCCCTTCCCTCCCTCTACCTCCTTTCAGTCTATTCCCAAGTGAAAAGCCAACACGGAACCAAAGTTAACGAAGAGCTGAAGGACTAATTAGGCAGGTTTCAAAGAAAAATTGGGGGAATTACGAAAATGATGTCTGTTTGCTCCTTTTCTGTTCCCACCCTCAGCTTGTTTACCTTCTGCCCACCCTTCCCTTCCTTCCTCCCCCTGTTTATACAAGTGCTTCCTTATCGGGCTGACACTCCCCATCTCAAAGATGATGAGAGGAATTGATTGGGAAATCTGTTCTGCATTTTGTGTGCATCCTGTTCAAACTACTGTGTTTGAAAACACTTGTGCTGTTTAATCTAATTTGCCCTTCTTAGGAGCGAGGAGGTTTACTGAAGTCAGGAGGCAAAAATCACATGCAAATCTATTCAGACTGTGCAGAGTCATTGCTGTGACACCGGCCCTGCGGAAAGCAGCTGTGAACACAATTGAAGACATGCTTCCTGGGGCTCCAGAGTGTGCCAGGCTCTAATCATGCCGGACGATGCGCTGAACACGAGAATGAGGCCTTTGGCCACCGCCCTCCAGGAACTGACCGTCCGGCAGAGGGCGCTGCCGTAACCCTAATATTGTCTTAGCAGCATCCTTATCTCCACCTGCATGAAATCGCAGCCCTTCCAAGCCAGTAACCCTTGTCTTCTGCTTGCAGGAAACATAGGCTCGGGGAGACACCTCTGCTGTCCGTGGTCACTCAGCACATCGTTGGATCACTGATAGTAGATTCCAGGGCTGAGAGTATTGCTCCTGTTGGGTAAGGAAAGATCAGTTGAGAAACTCTTCACACTCTATAAGCCATCCTCACTCAAGGGCCGGAGGGGCTAGATTGGCCTGTATTGACTGAATACCTGTAATAGGAAACTACTGAGGTCAAATCCCCTGTTTTGATTTTCAGATACGCTTGTGTTGAACACAGTTGTCAGAGAAGAGGGTGGAAATGAGGAGGCGGCCTTGCCTCCAAGAACCTGAAAAAAGACTTTAATGACCAGAAAACAGTCACACCCATTGTTCAGCAGCTCAGCATTCTTTCTCCTTTGTTCCCTGTTTAGTGACAACAGCCAAAGTTGACGTCATGCAGGATGAAGGACCTATTGTGGGTTTGGGATCAACCAAGTTTGCACTGATGACTTTGGACTCTAGTTAGTTTGAAACCCGGGTTCATCCTGCTAACAGCATCCACAGTTCTTTTTTTTTTTTTTTGCATCCACAGTTCTTGACTTGAACTGAAGCATCTCCCTCTGGGCTGCAGAGGCAGCTGGCTAACCTTGAGGAAGCTCGGGGCGCTGTGAGTGGATTACAAGACTCATGTTAGTTTTGTGTTAAGACTCTACTAAAGCGTTGTTTCAGGGGAAATGCAAGGGGGAAGAAGATGTTTGTGCAGGTGTGGGGACAGTGATTTTTTTTCTAAAATTTCAGCTGCCCGAAATCACTTTGGAGCACACCCAAGGCCAGGGTTATTCCTCACCCTCTCTCCTTGCCCCTCAAACCAGCTGTAAACCTCCAGCCTTTCCGTGGGAAGCTTGAAAGTTGGAGCAAAGCCTTCTGGGATACTAGTCTCGGTTCTGCAGCTTGCTGAGCTCCAAGCATCAATCTAATGGATAGTTTAACATTTGGAAAGAAGGTTGGTTGTTTTTTTTTTTTTTTAATTTTGTGTTTTACGGTGGACTGGAAAACATCAGTTGTTTTGAAGGAACATCATAGCTTTGGGGGAATAATACTTAGGGGATGACAAATTCCTCTCTTAACACTACCTTCTCCTGCCCCAAAGCACACACTCTCCTGCTTTCTCCTGTCTCACTGACGTTCATTAGTCAGATGGGAAGGACGGACCCCCCCCAAAATATTTTTCAACAGTGCCTGGGAGATTGGCTTCTTTTCACTTTTGTTCTTGTTCTAAAGGCCCACAGAGTAATGAAAAATTCTAAAAATGTTTCCATTGTTTGGATGTTGATGGCTTCTCTATTTCCTGGCCTTCATTCACCATCTCCTTTTCTTACACCAAAATTAAGTCTCCGAAATGAAAAACATTCGAGCTGTTGACGGAGAATAAATACTGACTGTTGCAGACACCTTCCAAATTTTTTGCATATTTGACTCATATACAATAAGAGAAAATGAATATAAGTCTGGTGCCAGGGAAGAACAAAGAGGCACACATGTCTTAGTCTGCCCAGGGCTGAGGTAGTTTGTGCCTATTGGCTCAGCACCCAGTTTGGTTTAGTGTTTGTGGGATTCTTCATTTTTAAATGAAATATTATTATCAATGGTTCTGTTGAAATAAGCCTGGGTGGCTTTGGTAGAACTCCCTTTGGTGGTTCCCACTTTGCCGTGACCTTACTGTTTAGCGTATGTGATGCATGTGTGGTGGTTTTATCTGGGAGATGACCAGCAACCACTCAGCTCTCTTTTCCCAGCTCTTTCAGTTGAAAGACACCAACACCTTTCTTGGAGGAACTGATAGATGAAGTCCTCTCAGACACGAGCTGCTAAGGACAGTAAATCCTCCAATCACAGGTGGTGCTGGGACAGGTATTTGTCACTCCTGTACCTGTGGGACCACTTGGTGCATCAGCCACTTGCACTCACACCTGTGCTGTGGCCCAGATGCAGGAAGCCTCTAGGCCACCATTGGCTTGTGGGAAAACACCAGAAATTATGGGCTGGGTGTAGGTGAAATATGTGTGGGAAATAGAGGCTGAAGCATAGACAGCATGTCATCTATACTCCAGCTACACTGATTTTGTCATTAATCTTATGGAGTCATGTAACTATTTATTTAGTTTATTTTGGAGTGATTTTATTTTGCAATTGCGTTTACCATTTGCAAAAATGAGCTGAAAAATTAAGTATAGTTCACCAACACCAATTCTGTTCAATACTGTACTGGACATACTAGCCAGTACAATAAAGCAAGAAAACAAAATAAAATGTATAAGGACTGGAAATAAGGAAGAAGAAATTATTCCTAGATGATATGTTTATGTAATAGAAAATTCAGAATAATAATCTTCACAGAAAGTTAAGATAAATACGTTTACCAAGGTTAACAGATGCAAAGTCAATGTAGGAAAATTAATTTCACTTCTATATCCCAGTAACAAACAGGTGGAAAATGAAATCTGAAAAAAAGATACCATTTAAAATAGCATGAAACAAATCAAGTACTTAGGAATATATCTCACAAAAATGTGTCAAATTTCTATACATCACACTCTACAGTAATAGTGAGATGAATTAAAGGCAATCTAAATAGATGAAGGAATATATTAATTCCTATATTAGAAAACTTAAGTTTTATCAAGATATCAGTTCTTTCCCAATTAATGCAATCCTTATAAAGATCACAATGGTTGTTAAAAAAAATTGTGTATTTAATAGAAAATGAAGTATGTACTAAATTTCTGTTTCTTCAGAAAGCTGATCATCATCAACATCAACAACATGTAATGTGCACAAAATATTTGCTGGCTTTCGCTGTCCACCCTGGGGGGCTCGGCAGTGTCAGTGACCAGGCCCCCCCGGCCCCCCAAACCCAGAGAACTCAAATCTGGTAAAGAAACGTCAACATCTACCTGAGAAGTTACTCCAGGAGTTATTTTAAGAAGGCTATATGCAGCTTTAGAAAGCATGTTTTAAACTTACTCTGAAGAGTATTACTTTTTGTTTATAACAGTGACTTTATTTACATCATTTATAGCTTCTAAGTTAATTCCACTCATTAAAATTTAAAAAAATTTAAACAGCTTTAGTGAGGTATAATTGATATACAATAAACTGCACATATTTAATGTATACAACTTGATGAGTTTGGACTCATGCATACACCCATGAAACCATCACCACAATCAAGATAAAAGGCGTATATCGTTACTTCCAAAAGTTTCCTTGTGTTTGTGTGTGTGTGTGTGTGTGTGTGTGGTAAGAACACTTAACCTGAGATCTACCCTCTTAACAAATGTTGGAGTGTGTGATGCAGTATTGCTGACTCTAGGTCTCTAGAATCACTCATACTGAATCCCAAGTTATCCTGGTGCATACAAAACATGAAGCCATAGCTGTTGACATGTGGGTTCCATTAAGAGAACTCCTCCCACAGCTAAGTGATGCCAGTTTTATAAAATGTCATCAGATACTCCAAGTAGGAAAATCAATTAATCCCCATAATAGCTTGATTCTTTGTCCAATTCATGACAACAGAGAAAGCTTTTAGAAGTTCGTTTTCTTAAAGGCAAAATCTAGCCATTGTTGTGAACGCTATTATAAATGTCATTATAAGGTTCAATATTGAAGACAAAATTATTGTTTTGACAGAGATGATATAAACAAGGTCTGCAAGAACACAGTTTTGTGGTAAAACCAGTGTTTTTAATTAAAATTATGGAGCAGAAATATACTTGGAATTGGTTGCGGTGCACTAAAAATTCATAATTGTGTCCAAAAAGCTCTTGATATTCTACCAATCACAGTAGAGGCCAGAGGTGTTGCTGTTTATGACTATTTTCAGATATACACAGAATAACTGAAATACAAAATTGTTTTGATGAAGTTAATGTTGAATTCCTTCCAAAATAGTTTGACATTGGTAGTATGTGCTTTCTTTTTTTCATTATTTGCCACCAATTGGACTTTAGAAATATCTGAACCTTTGTGAATTAAGCTATATGATGATTTGGACATTTTTGGAAATAAGTCCTCTAAACTGTAGTCACATTTTGTTCAAAAGGTGTTGAAAATCTTTAATGAAAATATGCAATAAACAGAACACCGAAAAACTTTAATTAAGCTTTGAAACTTTTAGCAAATTGTAATGTTGCGATTTTGAAGACAAAGTTTGCAAACTGGAAACCACTGAAGTTTATCTCCATAAAGCAAGGAGAAATGAATAAATCAAACAAGGTGACTGCAAATGGTGAATAAGAGTGAATGCTGATATTCTCTGATTTCACTGTGAAATAGCTCAATTTGTTGAGCTTCTATTTTTAATGGAAAGGTATGTATTCGGTACCAGAATAGAACAACATTGACGAGACCTACAACTTGGCAGCATTTAAATATAGTCAAAAGTTCAAAAATATGGGGCAATTTATTTGCTGTTTTGTCTTACTGGAGTATGTGTCAAAGAAAGCTGCTCTGAAAGGGAGCAAAAAAAGTGTGAAAATATTTGGGTTGAAATGTTTATACATTTCAATGTGAGAAAAATTAGAATCAAGACTACCCTTCATTTAGCAGAATTTGTTGTTGGAGATAGTTTTTCTTAAATAAAAAGATTGTGGTTTACAGAGAAGAGGCAATTGAATGTATCAACATTTTCATATCATTAATCATAAACTGCAACTTTGAGGTGATTGCAGACAATTTTATGGAAGAATTAAAATTAAGATCATTTTGAAAAAACAAGGTCAGAAATATATAGTGATGTGCAATTTGATACAAATGCATTTTACCAGCTAACTTAAGTGTGTGTCAGGGGCTCTGGGCTGAACTATCTCGTGAGAGGGGGTGAGGGCTTTGCATGGGGGTATCTTGTGCAAAGGGCTCTCTTGGTGCAGCAGAGCTGACCCTCCTGGCAGGGGAGAAACAAACGTGTCCCACCCCACCCCCTGGGATGTCAACAAATCCCCGTGTCGCCAAGACACCTGTAAAATGCTCCTCCTGTGCCCTAAGCTACTGCATTTCCCCAAAATGAGTTTGGAAACGCTCTCATGATTCATTCAAGACTTTTAAGAATGTTCTAAACTGACCTTCAGAGCCCAGGAGAAGAGTTCCTGCTATTGATCAGGAAGAACAGAGTACTTTCATTGTAACACTGGGAGCCAGGTATGACGCGGGGCGTGTACATTATGGCACCTTGAAGGTAGAAAAGGAAATGCTCTATTTTTGAAATAGCTGGGCCCCTTCATTCAATTTTTTTAAAAATAAATTTATTTATTTGGCTACGTTAGGTCTTCGTTTCTGCGCGCGGGCTTTCTCTAGTTGCGGCGAGCGGGGGTTACTCTTCGTTGTGGTGCGCAGGCTTCTCATTGCTGTGGCTTCTCTTGTTGCAGAGCACGGGCTCTAGGCGCACGGGCTTCAGTAGTGGTAGCACACGGGCTTCAGTCGTTATGGCATGCGGGCTCAGTAGTTGCGGCGCACGGGCTTAGTTGCTCCACGGCCTGTGGGATCTTCCCGGACCAGAGCTCAAACCCGTGTCCCTTGCATTGGCAGGCGGATTCCTAACCACTGTGCCACCAGGGAAGCCCCCTTCATTCAATTTTGATATTTCTGGCAACTGGGGAGGATGATGATGATTGGTCCAGCTGGGCCGGGGGGATGACTGACAACTGCATCTCCTTGTAGAAATGGAGTTTGTTTGAGTTGAGAGCAGAAAGCAGATCGATCAGTAGAGCCCCTGAATTTCCAGTTGAGACAATGGAGCCCAGGAGGACAAAAGTGACCTTCTGCAAGTCCCACGGTCAGGGTCATGTCAGGCTCAACATTCCTGCCCCTAGACCAGGGCCATGTCCTCTTGACAATCCAAGTCTCTACGTCATTGCTCTCCTCTTTAGTACCAAGAATGCACTTGATCTCCGAGGAGTGGTTACCCTCAACTCCGGTTTACTGGATCCCTGCACCCTCTCACCCTTGTCCCCAAAGAGGAAGCGGTGCTTGGCTGGGAGGAGGGTGGCGCTCTGTGGTGCTTGGCTGGGAGGAGGGTGGCGCTCTGTGGTGCTTGGATGGGAGGAGGGTGGCACTCTGTGGTGCTGGGATGGCGTCTGTCTTGGCTCCTGAGCCCCTCTGCTCTCCTGACTTCCCTGGTTGCTCCTGTGCCATGTGGTTGTTGTTGCTTTCTTATCTCGTTCATAAGTTCCAAGTTTTGTCCACGCCCCTTATACATTCTATTCCTTTGGGTGATCTCATACCTCCCATGTCCTTATCAATCACTTACACCCCGATGATACCCACATTAATATCTCCAGTCAAAGCTTCTTCCCTTGGCTTTTGAAGCCTGTGGGGCATCCAAGTGCATCCCCCCAGGCGGTGATTGACAGACCTACATCTCCATCACTCCCCTTCTCAGAACCCTTATTGGCTGTGTAACCTGCAGGAGCATCTCACCTGGCACATAAGATCCTCCACGACCAGGCATCCATCAGCCTCATTTTCTAACATTATCTCTTTACAGTCCCTGCCTTTCATTGTCTATCACAATATTACCAAATATCCATCAGACTCTCCCATCCCCGGCCACACACACCTGTCACGGCTTGTCATTCTCCGCTCTTTCTGCACCAAAGTGTCAGGATCTAGAAGGTGTGCTGCCCATAACATTGTTGCACAAAAAGAGTCTCACGGGAAAAACCTTCCTACAGAGTGGGACATGCCAGAATCTTGGTGTGGAAGGACGTGGAGGTTGAGATAGCCCCCGGGGTCCCTTGTTTGTCACCCCCTCCTTTACAAGGGGATTTTCTCCCTCACTGAAAAAAGCTGTTGAAGGCAGATAAGAGACTCCCACCCTTTCCCCATGTGAAACAGAGCTTCCATTGTCCACAGTGGATTTCTGCTGTCTTAGACAATACGATCTCTCTCTGTTGCCCCCTGAGATAGAGTTCATTTTGGAGCCTGAAGGTTTTCCTTGTTTAATTGATGAGGAACTAATAAAACCTGCCCTGTTCCTTGGACTACAGCCCTCTTGATGGGCAGGATCCTCATATCACTTTTACACACATATTAAATTGCAGCCCACAAGCCAAATCTTCTACTCTTTACGAACTTAATGGAAAGTTGGGGGCAGGGGGCGGGCAGGCAGAAGAAACAGATAAGTGATGAACAAGAGCCACTGTGTGCCTGGAGTTATTGCATTTTCTTTGGGATCGTCTCAGAAAAATGCTCCTGGGCCTTATCTTAGAATAATAGATTTTGAATCAGAACGGTCCTCTGAGGTTATCAGCATCTCCTGCCCAAGGTAGAAATCCCATCCGCGGCGACCCTGGTGAATGGCTGCATCCAGCTTTTTCATACACTCGTGGTGACACATCGCTCACTGTGGCTTGAGGCAGCTACTCATTATTAGAAATCAGAGCTGATGTTAGCCAGTGCCCACTTTATAGTTGGCTAAAAATATAATCTGTTTCTGGAAAAAGCTTCTGGATGGGACTCCAAATAAATTTTGTCCATATTCATTTCCCATGGATATACACAGACAGAGCTGGGTAATTCGATTTGAAAGACTCATGGAAGTGGAAGGGCTCTGAATTCGGTGCTCGTATACCCGAGTCTGCTTGGCAAGAATCAGCTGTAAACGTTTTGTTCTATTGTCAGGCTAAATGTTGCAGTCAAGGTCCCCAATCACTTTTCAATGTGAGGATATCGGGGATGGCCGTTATTCCAATCTAGTAACTATTGATGGGAAAAGGAAGCCTCATGACAAAAAGATAATATAAATTCAATAATCTGTTTAAATGAATTTCTTTTCTAAACCACAATAGCATTTAATGAGCTTTAAAACTCACTGATAAGTACAGAACACTATTCATTTATCTAAAGTTAAGCCCTGATGCATAGATAGATTCTTCGATCTCTCGTGAAGATTTCTGAGATCTGCCCAGGCATCTGAGTTCAACAGGTGGGGAATTTATTACTGTGTTTGATTTTGGGTTTGGAAATTGGATCACTCTGGGAATATACTTTGTGAATGACTGATACTTTCTGTGACTTTTTATTTTTCTTAACTTTAATAATGTTTCTGAGAATCACCTTTTTCAGCTGTGGACCTGCCCGGGTGTCAGTAAGCTGTTGGGTAAAACGAAATCAATCATGACGGCAACAAAGAATCTTAAGGCTTCCTGGGACTCAGAAGGTGCTGCAGGCAGCCATCTGACAGAGAGGTACGATCCAGGTTCAGGAGCTGGAACGCTGACTGATAACTGAGCCACCATCCCCTGTGTGGCCATGTGCAATTTACTACACTGCACCGCTCCAGGCTTGGTTTTTCTCATCTGTGAAATGGGACCAATAATAGTATCTCTCTCATAGGGATGGGATGGGATGGTCTAGGTGGATTACTAGACCAAGCACAACATCCACAAATCCTATGTGCTATCTTGTCATTTTCTTTTCCATTTCCTTCTTCTTCCCCTGCGTCATCACCACCATCACCACCATCATCATCATCCATACTCAAGGGGGGACACGTGGGCCATATTCATGGCTGTCTCCTGGCATGGGATAAATTGGGGCACCCGGAGCCTGAATGTTTTACATGAGGGGTTCCCTGAAGTGACAGTGAGTGGTTTGGATAACAGCTAATAAAAGAGCCCTGAAGCTCAAAAGAAAAAAGACCAGACTCACTTGTAAAGCACTGTCCTCCATCACCAAGGCCAGAGGTCAGCAAACTTCCTACAAAAGGGCAGATGGTAAATACTTTCTGTTTTGCAGGTTGGACGGTCTCTGTGTGGCAGTTACATAATTCTGTGGCAGAGTGAAAGCAGCCGTGGACGGTGTGTAAATAGATGGGCATGGCTGTGTCCTTTATTTATGGACACGGACATGTGGATTTAATTTAATTTTCACATGTTATAAAACACTCTTCTTTTTTGGAATCATTTACAGTTTTTTAATTATGAAGACTGTAAAACTCACTCTTAGCTCATGGGATATATGAAAACAGGCAGCTGACAGCTGGTCCACAGGTCAATCTGCAATGGAGTCAGTTTCCCACGACCGGTCTCTTCCATCCAAACCTGTGCTGATGTCCTTTCCTTATTCAGGTACTTGTGATGTTCTCCTGGAGACCCGTGGGGAGGGAGGGAGGGACACTCATTTTCATTATTTTTATCTTCAGAGTTGTCTTCTATTTTGATCATTGATCCATAAATGGTTTTACGATGTCTCTTAAATAGAATGTCTTTGCATATATTAAACAAAAACACAATTGAATACATAAATATAGAATGTATATAAGTTTAAAAAGAGATCCATATGAAGAAAGATATCCAGTAAGTGATAGCACACATGTACATGTATATGGTGAGACCAGGGAAGTGGTGCTCAAATCACTAAAGTTTGAGATATAAGGCATGGGAGAAAGTACTTTGGGAATGATGTGAATCATTGTATCTTGGCTCTGTGCTTTATTAACTGCGTGATCTTAGGCAAGTTACTCCATGGCCTCTTCCAGTGGGGCTAATAACATTTATCCTCCCAAGTTACTCTGAAGTGTAAACGGAAGGTTCTAGGGACAGCACTCGGCATCCTCCAAGTCTACCATGTGTCCTACTTTCTTCTCTACCAACGGGGAGCTCTACTCTCTGCTACCTCCACCCCATGAGAAGTATCTGGAAAAGGCTGATCTCTAGTCACCTTTGAATTAGCAGATGTCTCTACGAAGTTTAATGAAAAGGCATTTGTACTGAACTGAGTAAGAGGCTAAGAGTTGGACCATCACTCTGATGGGTCTGGGTCTGGGTCTTCCTAGTCCATTGCAGGCCTCTTACCTCTGGTCCAGTTTATAACTACGAGGGAGGTCAGCAATGCCTGTTTCTCCTAGAGTTTTAGACTGACGTGGGTGCCACGCTGGCCAAAACGTCAGAGTGGCCCTGATGGAGTTGCAGTTTGGGGCATCATATCACTCAGGCCCAGGTCCCGTAGGAGTGATCCTGAGCTGGAGCCCAGACTCACAACAGTTTAGGGAGTTTTATTTTATTTTACTTTTTAATTGAAGTACAGTTGATTTACAATATTGTGTTAGTTTCAAGTGTACACAGCAAAGTGATTCAGTTATACACACACACACACACATGCACACATAAATGTAAATGTATATACTCTTTTTCAGATTATTTTCCATTATAGATTATCACAAGATATTGAATATAGTTCTCTGTGCTATACAGTAGGTCCTTGCTGGTTATCTATTTTATAGACAGTGTATCTGTTCATCTGAAACTCCTAATTTATCCCTCCCCCCCTTTCCCCTTTGGTAACCATAAGTTTGTTTTCTATGTCTGTGAGTCTATTTCTGTTTGTAAATAAGTTCATTCATATCTTTTTTTTTTTTTACATTCCACATATAAGTGATATCATATGGTATTTGTCTTTCTCCATCTGACTTACTTCACTTAGTATGATAATCTCTAGGTCCATCCATGTTGCTGCAAATGGCAAAATTTCATTCTTTTTTATGGCTGAGTAGTATTCCATTATATATATATATATATATATATATATATATATATATATATATATATATATATATATATATATATATATGCCACGTCTTCTTTATCCATTCATCTGTTGATAGCCACTTAGGTTGTTTCCATGTCTTCGCTATTATAAATAATGCTGCTGTGAACATTGGGGTGCACATATCTTTTTGAATTAGAGTTTTCATCTAGGGAGGTTTGTAAGGAGGTGTCCTTACAGTCAAAGAAAGATAAAAGGAAAGTGGAGCCACTATGTCTCCTGGGCATAGAGAGCAAACGACCTCTTTGCTTCCTGGTGCAGGTATAACAAGCTGGGTCTTCAAGTGGGGGATGGACCTTTTGGGACGAGAAAGGTCTGAAGCTGGAAACCTTTGGCCTCTGGGTCTCAGTTCCCCTCCCTCTGTCTCCCTCCTTTAGCCGAGGGATACCTACTGCCTGAGAGCATCTTTGGTTCTGGGGAATCAGAGGAGCCAGATTAGGAGACAGAATGGGGGGACTGGCTGTCGAGTATCTTCTCGGAGTTCAATGGCTTCAAAAGGAACAGTCAAAGGGCATCTCCGTGAGTCCTTGTTTATGTGACGTAGTCCTTCCAGCAGAGAGGTCAGGCAGTGATGGCTCAGGATAGAGCTTGTGTTGAGGGTTAAAGAGTGGGCATCTTACTTTCTCACCCCTCCACTTACAGCTGAATTACCTACAGTGCATCAGGGTGCGCTCAGATGTGGAGGTCTGGGCTACGTGAACTCCTGAGGGGAAGTGGAGTATCCCACAACCATACACGGGTAGTACTTGCAACTCTGGAGTCTTGGGACTGAAGCAAATGCTCTCTTGGACTCTTCCCAGGAGGAATCAGAGAAGAATACCAAGAACCTTCAAGCTTGCCTCCCCGTGGACCCTGTCCTGACACCCCACACCCACACACCCCAGCCTCCAAAGCTTGTTGTCTCTAGCACTTACTTGACCCACTTGGCATTTGTTGTCTCACGCAGTCTCAAACTTTGCTATTAACCTGTCAACTATGTTATTCTTGCCCCTCCAAAAGTTTTGTAAGTTCTTTGAAGAAAGAGAAAGGAAATCAATATACGTATTGAGCAATTCCAGGTACCATGCTAAGTTCACTTTGCATGCGTCAGGTGGTTTGATCCACATACCAACTCTGGAATGTATTATTTATTTTTTCTAGTTGTGGAAATGAAGGCTCAGAGAATTTGCGACTTGCCTAAGGTCACATAGGCATGGCCATGACTTGGTACAGAACACCTGGCATGAACTCATGCGTATTGTTAGAGCTCATTAAGAAGTCACTGTCCTTAAAAACCAAACCAAACAAGGCCACTTTTTGGACAGGATGTAGTGGGGAATATTGGGCAACATAACAGGAGACGTGCGGTTTCTCCCTTTGCCTCTGAATTCAAACCTTTCTCTCTTGCTCCCTGAGATATATGATCTTTTGTGACAACACTGAGACCAGCTGTGTCAACATGACCAAGTTGTTTGCTACAGGGAAACTTTGCTGGGAAATATAATACTACAAACCTGTAAACAACTTCACTATTCTCTTATTGGCGACAACTGTCTGTTCACCTGGCCAAGCTCTTACTCTCAGGTAAGAGTTTACATATTAAGACTTGTCTCAGGAGGCTTGCTTTGCTGTGTCCATCACTCCTAAACTATTTTATCACAAAATCTCCCCCATCAGTTCCCTGTCTTGAAAGACTCAACCCAAGTGGTGTCTCTTGAGCCGAGACACCAAAGCCCTAGAAATAGCCCACTTCTGACTCTCCCCTTCCAAGACACGGCTAAGACGCAGCCAAGGTGATGTTCTTCCTTATGGCAGAGACTTAAAGTAGTTTTACTTTGTTTTAAAATCAGGATTTCTGGTGATATTTGGGGGCATTAAACCCTCAAGTTTTACATTCTTTTCATCTTCAATGAGATGACAGCCTTGGGTTGGCTGGTTAGAATAATAGGCTCTGGGGGCTACGGAAGTAACTATCTGAGAAGCACACAAGATGGGCGGTGATGGGGACTCCATCCGGTTTCCCCTTCATAAGTAGGCAAGGGCTGGTGGCTCCTGTGAGTGACCTGTCTTCTTCTTTGTTAAGAAGTCAAAGGCATAGCTTCTACTTTCTCCGAAGTGAAATATTATACACCTGAAGTACACCCTTTTAAAACAAGGTTTCTCTTGAGAAGTTCCTAGGTGTATAACTCAGGTATCTTTGTATAAAATTTGCACACTTTGTGGTTTAAAGGGATTGTGAGGGAAATCTTCGTACATCCAAGTCACTCACTTCTGCCACATAAACATTTTCGCCGTCAAGGTTTTATAATGAGGTGGAAGTATACTTCTTGGGTGTGGATGATTCTGGACGGAAAGTTTTGAACAGAACCTCTTTATGTTGCTCTCATTATTATATTAGATGGTTTTAGTTGCTGGAACAAAGAAACCCTGACATAAGTAGTTTAAACAAAAGACAATTCATTATTCCACATAACCAGAGGTCTGGCTTCGTTCTAAGGCTGGAGCATGGTACCTGGGGCTGCTCCAGGCTTTGTGTCCAGATGTGACAAAAGGGAGGTGTCCTCCTTCATCTCATTCTTTTTTTTTTTTTAATTAATTAATTAATTTATTTATTTATTTATTTATTTATTTATGGCTGTGTTGGGTCTTCGTTTCTGTGCGAGGGCTTTCTCTAGTTGCAGCGAGCGGGGACCACTCTTCATCGCGGTGCACGGGCCTCTCACTGTCGTGGCCTCTCTCGTTGTGGAGCACAGGCTCCAGACGTGCAGGCTCAGTAGTTGTGGCTCATGGGCCCAGTTGCTCCGTGGCATGTGGGATCTTCCCAGACCAGGGCTCGAACCCGTGTCCCCTGCATTGGCAGGCAGATTCTCAACCACTGCGCCACCAGGGAAGCCCCATCTCATTCTTGAGAGTGACAAATTCCTCCTCAAAAGCGACTTGGTATATGTCCCGTCATGTATCACTGGCCAGAATTGTGTCTGTTATTAAGCCAATCATTGGCAGGGGGATGGAATTACCAGAATTGGCTCAGATGAAGTGGGATCTACTCCCGGGAATGGGATCTCCTTCCCCTGAATGACACAGGGTAGATACTTATACAAAATAACATCTATTAGCAAAGAAGAAGGAGAAACAGACACAGCTTGGGTAACGAACGGAGTCTACTAAATATATGTATTATAGGTGCTGTAACTTCTCATTTGTTGTTAGCTTTCTAAGATGATGGCAGAGAAGAGGATTAGTTAAAAGTAGCAAACATAAATTAGGTGCTGAGATATTTTCCAGAGGAAAGGTATCAAAGACACTAACTAATAACTATCTACCAAATCAGGGAGTTCTAGAGTACAGAGAAGATGGTGTCTTCCCTGGTGGCCCCCAAAGACCTATAGGAAGGGCAGGGCTGGAGACAAATCAGATTATAACCAACTAAGTGGATATAATCCTCATGCAGCCGCCCTGAGACTGAGCCACCTCCAGTGCTGCTTCTTTCTCAAAATTCTATAAAAAACTACTCTCACTCTTCACTTGTTTAAGACCTCAGAAAAGGGTTAGCAAGCCAAGAACCAGAGAAGACGCTGTAGGCTTCTCCAAATCCTGTTTTCTGCTCTTAGAATAAATAAAGATGGGAAGGAGAAGAAACAGTAAAAAATCTTTCTCAAGATGCCAGGGGCTGCCGCCTTTGTTCTTAGCTTGGTCCCCAAATGGCCTGGTACAAAACTGCCCATTGCCCAAGGAAACTATTATGCACCTAATTAAGGGTTTTGCAATTCACACCACGTACCTCCATCCCTGTGGTACTTAGAGAGTATTCCCAGCAGATGTTCAAGTCCATGGCGAAGGTGATTATTCCTTTGACCCTTGTGTTCTGTCGCCAATGCCTAGAATGACTCTACACCCAGGTTGGTCACTAATCTTACGGAAATGTGTGATGTGACATCTATATGTTTGTCTCTGGCTTGTATCAATGTGATTCACATTTTTATGGCATTTTCTGCTTTTTAAAGCATCTTCATGTTTCATAAGAGAGTCACAAAATCTCCTGAGGTGAGATAGCTATCTAGCTTTATATACACAGATACTGAGTTCAGAGAGGTACATGACTGTCCCCAGGACTTGGAACTGGGCGGCGAGAAGTGAAACTGGGTCAATCTTCTGACCACAGTCTTGGCGCCCTAGACGTGTATGGGTCGTTTGCTTATTTGACTTCCACTGTGAGTAGAACCTGTGCTCCTACTTACAAGATGAGGTAAAGGTGGGTAGGCTGGGAGGACCAGGTGGTAGGAAGAGGCAGAAGAGAAAGAGGATTTGAGGATATTGGATTCCTTTGGGGTCTTTGAACCCTCCAAACATTCCGGACACAGAAAATGTCTCTTACCTATGCCCCAGGCTAGGGGATGGCTGAGTCCGACCGCTTATGTAGCTTCCTTGTTTACCACTCAACACTTTTTAAATAAGTGAAGCCAAGTTAAGAAATTTCAGAAAAAGTTTTGAAGGAAAAAGCAGCCTTCAAAAGTCAGTTGAGGAACTACCAAGAGCTCTTAGGATGGTGGTAATTGCCAAACTTGGAATCTCTCCACAGGTTCTGCAGAAACCGCACAGAGCGAGAAGGAGGGCGCGTGACGGGACCTGTAACGCATGTCTACAACACACCTGAAAGACAGGGAACACGGCAACCCTCAGTAAGTAAGGAACAGACATCTGAAGCCCAGGGGGGCGGTGCTGGAGCCCTCACCACCGCGGGGAGGGATGGAGACTGTGCAGAACAGAGCAAGTGCCTCTGGGTCCCAGCGGTGGAAGGACTCAGATAAAATCGCGCTTAGAAGGTGAGAGACACACCTGGGCGGGGAAACGTTAGACTGCGGCGCTACCTCTCCACTCATGGCTAGGTCTTTCTGACAAGCTGCCCCCATCCGCATGCTGACCAGGGCCTCTCCAGCCGCCAGCCATCTCATTAGCTTGCAAACTTCTCTCCTATCACTCAGGAGATTCCTAGTGTCTTAGAAGCTCTTGTATCAGGAACTGGAGACTAAGAGGAAATATTATAACAAAAGATGCTCCTATCACTCCTGTCAATCAGGAAATTGAAAGGGTTTTGGAAGCTCTGTGCCAGAAGAGGCCACCCCAAAATGCGTCCCTTTGGCGTGATGGCTGAAGGTGATCCAGACCCAGTAGACTCAGGAAGAACTTTGACCTCTCCCTTAACTGACTAAAATATTTTAGATAGAGGACTTGGCCCAGAATAAGAACTATTACCAGAGATGATTTTTTTTAATCTGGAAAACTTTCCTGCATGGCAAGGTAAACATCTAATTACCAAACATCTGCTCTTAGCTTCCTGTGAATTGCCCTGAATTGCCCTGAATGATCCCTTTGATCCTAGCCCCCATCTCATTCCTTTTTGATATGTCAACCTCAATTGCCTGACTGCCTTTGGGTCTCGTATTTTTATGAGACTCCTGTATGTACAAAATTAAATTTGTTTTTCTCCTGTTAATCTGTCTTGGGTCAATTTGATTATTATATCAGCAAAAAAACCTAGAAAAGAAGGAAAAAATTTTCCACCCCTACAAAGACCAAATGTATATTTCTTATTATATCATAGTATCACAAAGGCACTGTGCAAATAAATTTTAAAACCTAGATGAAATGGAGAATTCCCTGGGAAAATGCAATTTACCAAAACTGATTTCAATAGAGAAACTCTTAAACAGACTAATTTCCATCAAAGAAATACAGACGGTCATCCAAAAACCACACCATTGAAAAAAACTCACCAAAGCCAGATGATTTCAAAGGTGATTTCTATCAAGACTTGAAAGACCAATATTATACCAATTTTTTCAGAGCTTAAAAAGAATGACTTTCAAATTATTTTTATGAAACAATACAATATTGCTATACAATAAATGTGCTAAAGAGATCATAAAAAGAGGAAACTGCAGACTATTCTCACTTATGAATATCTAGGCAAAATCGCAAATAGTAGCAGAAAGAATTTAATATCATGTTAAGAAAATAACACATTATGACCAAGTGAAATTTATTTTAAGAACGCAAAAATGGTTTAATATTAGAAAATTGATTAATATAGTTCACCATATTAAATAATATAGGAAAATCTTGCAAGTCTGTGGATGGATATAGGCCTTCAACACAAACCAAGAACTATTCCTTATAATAAAATAGTTCACTGGTGGGAAGCAGCAGCACAGCACAGGGAGATCAGCTCGGTGCTTTGCGATGACCTAGAGGGGTGGGATAGGGAGGATGGGAGGGAGGCTCAAGAGGGAGGGGATATGGGGACATGTATATGCACATGGCTGATGTGCTTTGTTGTGCAACAGAAACTAACAGTATTGTGAAGCAATTATACTCCAATAAAGATCTATTAAAATAAATCAATAAATAAAATAAAACGTAAAAAAAAAAGACCACACAGTAAAATAGTAATGGATGGACACTTCTTTAACGTGTGTGTGTGTGTGTGTGTGTGTGTACCATTACATTACCAGGTGTATCATTACAAAAATTCTTTAAAATTAGTACTTACAACTGTGATGTTCAAATTTTTTTTTTTTTGGCTTCCTTATACAAGTAAAACAGAGTACAGAAGGGTTATTTTTGTTGTTGATGTCCTGTTGCATATATATAATTTCAAATTATATTTTAACATATTGGTAGATCTGAAAGCAATAGTATTGCTTTGTTTTTTAATAAATTTATTTATTTATTTTTGGCTGCATTGGGTCTTTGTTGCTGCATGCGGGATTTCTTTAGTTGCGGCGAGCGGGGGCTACTCTTTGTTGCGGTGCACGGGCTTCTCATTGCTGTGGCTTCTCTTGTTGCAGAGCACGGGCTCTAGGGGCGTGGGCTTCAGTAGTTGTGGCTTGAGGGCTCTAGAGCGCAGGCTCAGTAGTTGTGGCTCACAGGCTCAGTTGCTCCGCGGCATGTGGGATCTTCCCAGACCAGGGCTCAAACCCGTGTCCCCTGCAGTGGCAGGCGGATTCTTAACCACTGAGCCACCAGGGAAGCCCTAAAAGTTATTTTTAAAAGAATACTATTGGACTTCCCTGGTGGCGCAGTGGTTCATAATCCTCCTGCCAGTGCAGGGGACACGGGTTCGATCCCTGGTCCAGGAAGATCCCACATGCCACGGAGCAACTAAGCCCGTGCGCCACAACTACTGAGCCTGCCAGCCACAGCTACTGAAGCCCACGTACCTGGAGCCCATGCTCCGCAACAGAAGAAGCCACCACAATGAGAAGTCCGCGCACTGCGATGAAGAGTGGCCCCCGCTCGCCGCAACTAGAGAAAGACCGCACGCAGCAACGAAGACCCAACGCAGCCAAAAATAAATAACCAAGTAAACAAATTTATTTTTTAAAAAAAAGATGTTCAAATTTACTGTAAAAAGAAGAATGCAAATTAAAACCACATTGAGATATCATTTCTCACCTATGAATATGGCAAAAGTTCAAAGGCTTAACAGCACGCTGCTGGCCCCGGTGTGGGGAATGGGCACTCCCATCCGGTGATGGCAGGTGTGCAAAATGGGGCGGCCCCTGTGGGTGGGAAATAGCAAACCAAGCATCATATGCATTTAACCTTTGACCGGCAATCCCATTTCTAGACATTTCCCCTGAAAACATATCCTCACAAATTTAAAACACTATATGCAGAAAGTTATTTATTACAGGTATTTGTCATGGCAAAATACTAGAAACAGTATTAGAACCAAATCAGTGTGGGATGACTTCCTGGTGATATTCATACTCATTTAAAATTCATCTTTTTGTTTCCTTTTCAAAATAATACATGGACATAGTTTAAAAGTGAAATAATACTTTTAAAAATCAGAATTTATGACAAAAAGAGCAATCTCCTTCCCATTTCTCAGTCCTGCTCCCCAGATGCAATCCCTCTTAAGTCTTCTGGCTGTGGCTTGAGGTGTTCAACTCCATGATTCTAAGTACCCGTGTGTATTATCAATTTTAGGCATTGTCACAGACCTGTCAGTGCCTCACCCATGTCCCTTGGCCTTAGTCCTTCAGGGCAGCTGGTCTGCTTCTAGTTGCTGATGTGTCATCTCTTTGCCTGGAGACTTGCTTCAAAGACCACCCTGCCTGTGCACAGGGCAGGCCAGAAGTGCTGAGGAATCCCTCAGAAGTAGCCCCCAACCTGATGGGACTTGGTGTATAAACGCCCTCACTCCCTCGCTGCTGGTGGACCTCACTCTGGGGCATGCACTAGCCACCCCCAGAGCTTCTCTGTGGGATTAAGATCTAGTTGCTCTGGGACTTCCCTGATGGTGCAGTGGTTAAGAATCCGCCTGCCAATGCAGTGAACATAGGTTCGAGTCCTGGTCTGGGAAGATCCCACATGCCACGGAACAACGAAGCACGTGCGCCACAACTACTGAGCCTGTGCTCTAGAGCCCGTGAGCCACAACTACTAAAGCCTGTACACCTAGACCCTGTGCTCTGCAACAAGAGAAGCCACTGCAATGAGAAGCCCGCGCACCGCAAGGAAGAGTAGCCCCTGCTCGCCACAACTAGAGAAAGCCCATGCACAGCAGCAAAGACCCAATGCAGCCAAAAATAAATAAATAAATAAATTAATTAATTAATTAATTTTAAAAAATTTTTAAAAATTAAAAAAATGTATTTGCTCTGGTGGACTCTGGTTGATCACACACCGTTTTTTTTCTTCTTTTTTCTTTTTTTTTCTGGCCACACCCCAACCAGGGATGGAACCTATGCCCCCTGCAGTGGAAGCACGAAGTGTTAACCACTGGACCACCAGGGAAGCCCTGATCATACACCTTTATCAGTGGCCTCATTGTTCTACTTATTTCTCTATGGTGTTTTTTGTTTCTCCCAAGTAAGGTTTTTTTTCCTTAAAAAAAGAAAAACACATATATACCATTTTTATTGTGGTAAAATATACATAACATAAAACATCACTTTAACCAGTTTGAAGTGTACAAGTCAGCAGCATTCAGTACATTCATGTTGCTGTGTAATCATCACCACTATCCATCTCCAGAATTTTTCATCATCCCGAACTGAAATTCTGTGCCCATTAAACACTAACTCCTTATTACCCCCTGCCCCCCTAAACCCTGGGTAACCACTTCAAGTAAGCTTTTGGACTAACTCTTATGTGAGGGTCTGCTTCTGGAGAAACTCAAGCTGAGCCAGACATGGACTATGGATTTCACATCATGGTAATTCATTCATTGTTTTATTCAATCAATTAGGTATCTACTGTGTGGCACGCACTATTCTGTAAGGTTTATATTATACGTGATTAGGAAATGTTATAAAGGCAAATAAAGCAGAGTAAGATGATAAGGGTGCTGTAGGTTGGGGGAGCATTATTTTAGATATCTTGGGCAAAAGAAGTGACATTTAAGCAGAGACTTGAGTAAAATAAGGGAGTGGGCTGCCATGCCTTGTTTGGGGAACAGTGTCCTAGGCAGAGGGAACTGCCAGTGCAAGAGCCCAGAGGCGGGAATAAACTTGGATGAGGATTTAGCTCTCCTCCCCCTCCCACCTGCACATGTACACGTCCCCTTCAGTCTTCTCAATATTAAATTGTCTAGAATGTGTTACGTCACACATTCTAGATAAACTAGTAGTTGGTCATTACCTTATTAAGTTCATGCAAATACTGTTCACTGCTAAGCCACATGCTGTATTATGGTTATATTTTTGCTCTTATACATCCTTTTGTTTTGTTTTTCCTAGAGTTAGAAATTCTTTTCATTTACTTTATTTAGTATTGATCAGGATTTGCTCAGAAAAGCAAACCAATGGTTTTGTTTTTTGTTTTTTTCACCACGGCAGTGAAGGCCCAGAACACTAACCACTAGGCCACCAGGGGTCTCCCTGAACTGTAACAGTTTTTTTGTTGTTGTTGTTCTACTTTTACTCCTGGATCTCTTTCTCCAGAAGCTTTCTGTTTTTCTGCTCCCTTCTTTGCACACGGCACTTGACTGTTGTCTTGGGGCTTTTTTTCAGTTGCTCTGATGTCTCACTGGTTTCCTGGATCTGGTCTTCTTTCTTGGTTTACTACCTGCCTCCCTCTTCCCCTGAGTTTGTTTTATGTATATATGTATGTGTCTCTGTGTGTGTGTATACATGTGTGTGTGTGTTTGTATGTGTGTATGCATGTATGCACACGTGTATGCACGTATGCATGTGTGTATGCACATATGCATGTGTGTGCACGTATTGTGTGTATGCGTGTATGTGTGTATGCATGTATGCATGTGTGTATTTGTATGCATGTATGCACCTATATGTGTGCATGTGTGTATGCACGTATGCATGTGTGTTTGTGTTTGTGTGGGTATGTATGCATGTGTGTGCATGTATGCATGTGTGTTTGTATGCATGTATGCATGTGTGTGTATTTATATGTGTGTATGTGTGCACATATGCTTTATTCCTGAAACTCCTCTTCTGGTACCTCCTAGGAAATAATGCATGGGAGATAGAACACTTACTCTCATGCCTGAAAATGTCTCAAACTTGGTTGATGGTTACGTGTTTAATTTTGATTGACAATTGAAAATCATATTTTCCCCCAGAACTTCCAAGGCCTTCGAACATCTGGTATTGTTCTTGAGAAATCCAATGACATTCGGATCCTCATTTCATCATATATAACCTTCCTTTCTCCCTCCCTCTCCCTCCTCCTCTGCTTCCTCCTCATTCTTTTCCTTTCTCTCTCTCTCTCCCTTTCTTTCAACTATCATTTTTATCCTGATTGTGAAATTTCATAATTAGGGTTTCCTGCTCTGGGCCTTTTTTTTGTACATTGCATTGGTTATTAAATGGGCCCTGTTAATCTGTCCAGATTGAAATTTTCCTATAATATTTCCTTTATGTCTTTGTTATTATCTTCCCATCCATTTCCTCCCTGTTTTCGTTTTATGGAACTTCTTCTACTAGTTAAGCACTGGACGCCCTGAACTGCTCGTTGAATTCTCCTATCAGCTTATCTATAGCTCATTTGTTTGTTTCTTCTCTTCCTGTTGCTTTTTAAAAGTACTTTCTGGGATATTTACTTGATTTAATTGAATCTTCCACTAATTTTTTAACATTTTAACATTCATTATTTTAATTTTGTTTCTTAAAGAGCTTTCTTATTCTCTAATTGCCCCACTTGGTATTAGAGCATTCTGTTCTTGTTTCATGAGAATAGTGTCGTTCTATGTCTCTAAAGATACTGATGGTCTTTGGAAATTTTCTTCTGTTCTCCATATTTTCTCTATTTCCTGATTTTAAAAAAATCTTTTTTTTTTCTTTTGATCTTTATGTTGAATGCTTTCTTTAAAAACCTATTGATACTTTGCTGTCTGTCAATGTTTCAGAATAGAGGACTTGAGCTGATGTGAAGCTCTCTGACTGTGATGGGGCAATGCCTCCAAGGCTGTGCTATTAGGGGATGGGGGTGGTCATGGGCTTTTTCATGGGGAGACTCTCCATTTACTCTGGGCTATCTGCTTGTTAACAGAGAATTCTGTTTCTTGAGAGAATATTGTCTGACCTCCTGCCTTGGGATATGTATCTATCTGGTTGTTGGCATTTGGAGTCTGCGACTGGAAGCGGGTGACGGGGAGTGAGGAGGGGTGAAGGTTTCTTTGCTCTGTAGACAGACATCATTCATTTTCTTTCCTTAGCCTCATAGCTCAGCCACGCCTGCCAATGTGCCTCAAGTGCCTTTTTCTGAAGTCCATCCTGCAGGGTGGGAGGGGTGCTACAGACTGAACGTTTGTGTCCCCACCAGACTCATAGGCTGAAGCCCGATGCCAGTGTGATGGTATTTGGAGGTGGGGCCTTTGGGAGTTGATTAGTATTAGATGAGGCGATGAGGGTGGACCCCCATGATGGGATTAGTGACCTTATAAGATCAGAGAGCCTCCCTCCCTCCTGGCATGTGAGGATAGAGCAAGAAGGTAGCCATCTGCAACAGGACCATGAAGTGGCCACACCTTGATCTTGGGCTTCCCAGCCTCTAGAACTGAGAGATAAATGTTTGCCATTGAAGCACCCAGTCTAGGGTATTTTGTGATAGCAGCCTGAGCTGACTAGGAAAAGGAGTTGTTCTTTGCCTGTGCAGTGTACGAGAAGGGGACCTGGGGGCTTGATTATTCTGTAGAAAGTGTCCAGACAGTTCTGTTTTCAGCCTCTGTCCTTGCCTATCTTCCCCAGAACGCAGCGCCTCCACCCCAGGACGGCGGGTCCTTCATCGGCCCCGCGCGCTAATGGTCCACCCTCTCCCCACCCTCTGACTTCCAGAATCGTGTTGATGCTGTGGCTTCCCCTCCTCTCCCTGTCTTTGCGGAGCGACCCTTTTGTTATTCCTTTACGTAACATTTCTGGTATTTCAGGTGGGAGCAGATATAAGTGTTTACGCTCATTCCCCATATTTACCTGAAGGTTCTCCTCTTTTGCTGGGCTGATTGCACGGGCCGTTGGTGGCTACTGCATTGTCCACACCTCAGGCTGCCCTCCTGGAGACTGTGTGCAGGGATGTAGGGATGCAGGGATACTAGCTGTGGCAGGAACGAGGCGACGTTTAAGCATAAACCCTGGTCTGGGCTACAGCAGTTGAGCATTTGCTCTAACTCATATTAGCTGTGTGTCCTTGGACAAGTCACAACCTCTCTGTGTTTCACCTGTGAAATGGGGGTTATAACAACACTTACCTGAAAGGTCAGCTAGATAGTGCCTGTAAAACACTTTGCTGCTTCCAGCACAGAGTAAGGGCTCAATAAATTGGAGCAATCGTTATTATTATTAATATAATTAACATACTATCGTATTTCTCAGAGATAAGAACATCTCTGTATTATCATCATTACATCTGAGATTAGACCAGATAAGAACAAGACCCAACTATTATAAAGAAAAGTCCAAATGATTTCCACCACGTTATGTATTAAATTATTTATAATTATTTTATTATTTATCATTTTATTATGTTATTTTATTCTTTGCTATTTATTTGTGTATCTAGTTATTTATGAAGCACCTACTACGTAGCTGGTGCTATATACTGTAAGTCCCATGGGAACCAGGCCACAGAAGTGTGAAAGTGCAGACTCTGTCTTCAGGGAGCTTACATTTCAGCCAGAGAGAATAGTTAAAGAACAGCTAAATACTGAGTCATTAATTACTGGCTGAAATGAAACAGGGATGAGCAAGGAGATGGTATGGGGGTTAGATGAGGGGAAACGTGGCTTGGGGGAAGATGTGGAATTGGTCTGGGCTTGGAGGATGAGGCAGGGCCAGATGCACCAAAGGAAGGACAGGGTCAGAAGCAATAGGAACCCCTTTCCCCCACCCAGAGAGGGAGGGGAAGCTTTGTGTTTGCAGATCACAGTGAGAAGGGGAGGCAGGGGCAGAAGAGGTGGGGTGTAAGGTTGGACGTTGAGGTGTAATCAGATTGTGAGCGGCTTAGAAAGAGGGGCGGAGGGGCTGGCACTTAACGTGGCAGACACTGGCTCTCCGGGCAGGAGGATGACGGGGCGGATGGTGCAGCAGGTCCCTGGGGCTTTACTCCAGTCCCCATCTCACCCTCAGCAGAAGGAGAACTCAGAGGGAAAGTTTCCAAACTCGCCTGAGAAGCTGAGTGATGGGATGAATGAAAAATTGATGTGGGTCATAAATATTGTAGGAGAGAATGCACCAGATTCCCTTAAGGGTAAAGTTCAGGGAGAAACCTACTGCTGCGGAGGGAAAGGGTTCCGTGGGGGAGGGAGGGGGATGCCCATCGGGGGTTCCGCGGTGCCACTCCCAGTATCCGGGGCCCCCGGGTCCTTGGAGAAGCTGCTGCTGCTCAGCGGTGCTCCTGATGGAACAGAACGGCCAGTGTCCATTTGGTGAAGGGCGTGGGGGCAGAGATGCTCCGTCTCCCTCAGCCTCAAGACTGCTGCTCTGGATTCCTTTCAGCTTCCTCAAGGGGCGATGCAGATGTGACCCCAGAGAAGCTGAGGTCTCTGCTGAGCTCGCTGATGCTGGCTGGCACTGGATAGCCCTCCTTTTCCACCAGCCCCACAAGCTCTTCCTCATTAGGCCTCTCCATGGGGTCTGGGCGGAGTCCGCAAGTCTCTGTGACCCTAGGTGGTCCCCTAGAGGTCAGGGTTCCGGGGCTCTGAGTCATTTTTCTGGTTGCCTCTTTGCTCCACATGCACCACGGAGCACTGGTGCAAAGATCTTGGTGATGAGTCTTTGCATCCAAATACCTGCTGGTGAACTTTCTTCCGAGAAGGAGCACAGACAGTAAAAGGAGGGAGGCGGAGCCTTAATGCTGGCTCAGGGGGTCAGCCCCCCTGCCCGCATCCCCAGTGGCTTCTCATCACCTGTCTCTGGCGGTTTATTTCAGGAACACTTGAGATGGGTGTGTAGTGTGAGGGGAATAGTTACAAGCAACCAAGGCAGGGGTGGGGAGCGAGAACAGTCCTGCTGGGTGGTGGGCTGATAAACGTTCACCAGCTCTTGGGGGTAGGGGTAGGGGAGGCACCTTGACTGGCAACGTCTGCTGATTTCTGTGTGTTAACACTCTCACTGTGAGCCAGGTCATGTCACCAACAGGATGCCAGGCGGCTAACACAGTTCCTCAAGATGTAGCAATAGACTCACCCAAGCTGGTAGGCACATGCCTGGCCCCACTGTCTTTGGAAGCTTAGAAACCTGAGTGGCCATCATGCTTTCTACCATCAGCCACAGCGAGACTGGGTATCTTGCCTCCCTGTCCCTAAGGTGGCCAAGAGTTTGCCTTTCTCTGGACCCACGGTAGGTCATCATGGTAGAAATTAGAAACTGGAAACTCAGGGGAGCTTTGGAGAGTCCCTCTGGGCTCACTGACTGCTGATGGCATTGGAATCAGATGCAGGAAGGAGGGAGGGGCTGGTAGGAACCCCTGCAGTTGCCCCAGAGACTGAGGGATGGGCTGGCTGGCAACTGGTCCAGCTCTCCCTGCCTACCAGGGGTGTAGTTGGCAGTGCCTCCCACTGGCTGAAAGGTTTCTGATACCCCTGCCAGCCCTCTGAGTCTGTGTTGATGACAGCTGCCACCTCCCCAGCTCCACTGCGGGTCAAGCACTGTGCTGGCTGCGATGTAGACCTCGTCTCGGTCCGTCTCACAGCCGCCCTGGGAGGTCAGCGTGACCTTGACCCCACTTCACACACAGAAACCGAGGCTTGGATTAAGTAACGTGCCCGAGGTGATACCGTTGGTAAGTAGCAGAGCTGGTTCTGTTTGACAAGAACTTGCCTTCCCAGCCATAATACATCTCACCAAATGCAAGGTCCAGGCCTTTTTTGGAGCTCTGGACAGTCAGGTAACGTGGACATATCCCCCGCCAATTCTTACGTCTGGTTCTCTGCAGCAGAAACTCACAAGACCTCGTCGAACTGCCACCGCGGGGCCAGATTGCCAGGTTCAACCCACCCAAGGTCATTTCCATCTCCAGTCCTGTGGCAGTCAGGGAGGCTTGTGGACCCTGAAGATGGAGACAAAGTCAGGCAGTGTCTCCCTCTGTCACGGGAGCAAATTAAGTTCTGCCAAAGATGGAGAAAGGAAGCGGCCCCAGGAGCAGTGGGTCTCCGCGTGGCTGGTGAGAGCAGAGGCTCGTAGCTCTCACCGCAGAGCGCAGGCGCGTTCTAGAAGGCTGGCAGGAAGACATCAGCGCACAGAGTAACTAATGCACGATAAGCTACAGTCTTGGGAGCTGTGAGATGCCGTCGGGAGTCATGTCACGATGGCAGAAGACCTTAATGACTGAGGAAGAATTAGGGGCCTAAGCAGAGCCAACTGAAGCATATCAGGGGGTCTCCCCCAATTGGGGGAAGAGGCAGTTTCAAGCAGCCGATGCTGATTATGTAAACAGAAGGCTCCAAACCCCGGAAAAGGTGACGTCATCAAGCTTTCCTTGCTCGATTGACACATCCCATGAATTCTGAGACTACGAGGCATAATCTGGTACCTCCTTGTCTTTTTAGCACCCTCCCCTCTACCACATCAGACACATTACTCATTTCCCATCCTCTGTGTCTTTGCTCACCGACTGTTCTCCCTGGAATAACCATCCCCAACCCCTTGGGTACAAACCTTCACACTTCCTTCAAGACGCAGCCCGAACGCTGTCTCCCTTGGTTCTGATTTCCTCCCCACTCCCTCCGTCCCCTGTTGGAAGAGTTCTCCCCCACCCGCATTCTCTTAGCAGATTTTCTTTTTTGAAAAATAATATCACCTTCTCATCAGTATCACATTTATGTGTAAGGAAGCTTCTCGAGAGCACGACCGAAGTACAGTTTACTGCTGCACCCACCACGTGTCTGGCTTGGTGCCTGGCACATAAGAAGGACTCAGAAGATACTTGTTGAGTAAGATTTTAAATTTTATTTTGGGGGTGATCCTACCCACCAAAACTTAAACCTGGGCTATGACCTGAACGGGTGATTCTACAGGACTTGCTGCTCCCATTACGAGGATTACCCATCAGTTCTTTGTGAATTTGATGATTATGCATTCATTCCCAAATACGTGCTCATCCTTAGATGATCCAATAAAATCTAATTTATTAATCTGTAAAATTGAGACCCAGACACACCATGACCCTTGGTAATCCTACCACAAAAAAACACACAGAAAGCACAGCCTAATACAGAATCATGTTCCCAGTTAACCTTCTGAGTGTCAATCTTTCATAAAACTTTTGCATTAGATGCAAGAGCCTCAATTAGACAAGGAAATTCTGCGGTAATACGTTCAGTGCCACACTTCAAAATGATTAAGCGCAGAGTCTAGCCATGGAGGGGATCCCAGACTTTTCAATGTGGAGTTGTGTGTAATTTCAAGTACCTTTTCTTGGTCTGCCTTGTAAAAATTGCCTCTGTTGGCTTTAATTTCCACTCAGCTGAGTCGCAGGGAAGGAGAGGGATGAGTGTCCAAAGTTACAAAGGGAGCATCTGACATCCAACAGAGGGAAACGCAGCGCCTCCAGTGCAAAGAGGAAAAGGAACCCAGGGCTTCTTATCACGGTGCCCGAGGCCCAAAGAGTGATGGGCAAACTCAAGGCAAGAGAGAGAAGCACATCACCTGCCGGTGCCCGGCAACCTCGGCAGCCCCAGAACACCTCCTTCAGCAAGCCTGGTGGGGCCACCAGCTCTGAGTCTGTGCCTGCTCCAGCCTCCAGACCACACAGCCCAGGAGCCCAGCACCCCGTGTTAGTATTTGCAAGCAGATCAGCCGATCCTTGCAGCGCCTGGAGCGGGGAGACTCACCCCACCTCTTCCTGGGCTTGACATTGGATTTGAGCCTCTGGATGAGGGAGGAGGTTGAAGATGCTTGGTCCATCTCCCCTCATCCCACCCTGAAGGTCACCTGCAGCTTGGTAGACACGGCTTGCATGCGCTGATGGCCTCTGCATCAGTCTCCCATTGCTGCACAGAGAACCATCACAGAGGTAGCAGCTTAAGACAACACACGTCTCTCCTCTCACAGTCCCCGTGGGTCAGGAGTTGGCTCAGCTCAGCTGGGTCCTCTGCTCGGCATCTTACAGGCTGCTATCCAGGTGTCAGCTGGGACTGTGATCTCACCTGAAGCTGGGGTCCTCTTCTAAACTTACCGCTTGTTGGCAGTATCCAGTTCCTCGTGGTTGTGGTTATAGGGCTGAGGTCCCCATTTTTTTTGCTGGTTGTTGGCTGGGGTCCCTCTCGGCTCCTGGAGACTACCCGCCGGACCTCAACATGGTAGTTTGCTTTTTCAAGCCAGTGGGAGGGGAGAGCTTGCACTACTGCTTCTTGTCTTTTTCCAGGGCTCACCTGATTAGTTCAGTATCACTTAATGATGGTGCTTAGAGTCAAAGGATTAGGGACCTTAAATACATATGCAGTATCTCTTTTGCCACATAATGTAACATAAATCACAGGAGTGATAGCCCATCATATTCGCAGCCCAGACCACATGCAAGGAGATGAGATTAGACAGGATGTGCCTCCAGGAAGAGGGATTCTTAGGGGCCACCTTAGAATTCTGACTACCGCCATTTCTCACCTCAAGCTCTGGGTCTCTCTGCTTGTTCTCTGGCCACAGGAACATTGGGGATACACTAAGTGCAAGGCATAACCTCAACCAGTGAAGGAAAGGCTGGTGGATAAATACCCTGGCTTCCAGGTCCCTTGGTGAGACAATTCTGAGGTATGAGTTCCCCAGTCTCAAAAGGCAACCCTGAGAGATTGCAGCCCATGTTCCTAGAGCAGCTACTCACCCACGAATGTGCCTTCTATTGTCTCAATTCTCAACTCCCCGCCACACTTCCTGGGGTCATCTCCTAAATACAAGACTAGCCCCCACGTCAGTATCCCAGGATCTGCCGTTGGGGAAACCTTATTAAGTCAGACTTGAACTTCATTCCTCATGTCCACTTTGCCTTTCCTGCAGCAGCCCTGTCAACCTTTCTCCTTCTCCTCAGGTCTCAGCCACCTGCGCTCACCCCAGCCCTCCTGAGGCAATGACCAGCCTGTCTGATGGAACCCGGGCGATGGAGGCTGCTTCTGTTTCCTTCCTTCTCCCGCAGGTTTCCTTCCTGGCCCACTGCTCTCAACCCCTTTCCCCGTGTGCAGAGACAGAAGGGCTCCTCCCCGAGGCGGTCTTAGATTCCATGCCTCCCTTTCTCCCTGGGGACCCTGCCTGCCTTCCATCTTGCTTCTCTTCCTCACAAGCCACTGGCTCTTCTCCCTCCCACCAACATAAATAAAAGCTCAAGTCTCCCCTGAAGTAACTCCTTCTTTGGTTCGGCCGGCCCCAAATGCTTCCAGCCTGACACACCTTCCCTCAAATCGTGGTCTGTGCCCTCAGCCTCCACTTCTCCAACGCCAGGGGCTGCCCAAGCCCGTGAGGCTGCTTCTTCTCTCCCAACCCCACAGAATCCACCTCCTCAGGCACCAAGGGGCTCCCCTTGCAGCATCCTTAGCTTTTCTTGCTTTGCTTCTCCATCACTTTGTTGTCGCTGGAGGATTTGAAGATCCTATTCCTTACTGAAACTGTCTCCTCTCTTGGTTTCCATGAAAGTGAGTTTTTCAGTTTCCCTCCTTTCCTGACAACTCCTTTGACATCCTTGTCTTCTCCTTTCTTCCCCATGCCCAAGGGTTCTGCTCCCCAAGCCTCCACCCTTTCTCTACGCATGCCCTCGGCAGCCTGCCATCCTCATAGCCTACCTGGCACCCCACACTGCTTCACACTCTCCTCCGGCTTCAGAACCAGTTTCATCCTGAGTCAGGGATGAATGGCTCAGTGCAAGTCCACAGTTGGAGAAATGTGGCACCAAGGCAAACAGGCTGTTGACGAGCTTTGATGTCTTTCCTTGTTTTGCTGAGACTCCACTTTGTGTGATCAGCTCCCCACCCTGTGCCTCCAGGACCAGGGACAGCAGCAAGGGCCCACGTCGCTGAGTGTACCTGCCAGGCCGTGCTGAGAGTTTCTACGTTATTTTATTCGCTTTATTTCATCCTTATGATGGTCATGTGGGGTGAGAACTCTTTTCTCCACATTTTACAGATGAGTAAACTGAGGCCAGAAGGGTTAAATGTTTGGCCCAGGTGGGTTCCCAGCCCCCACTGCCTTCTCATTTTGCTGTCCACACCACCGTCCCACCTCCTCCACTGCATCTCCAATCCCTCTCCTAAGCTTTCCACCCATGTGGTCACTGCCTGGCAGATGCATGCGCCACAGGCTCCCAAAGGGTCCAAAAGCAGGCTTCTAATCTACTCACTCCACCAGGCTCTGTCCACACTGCACTGGAGTCCCTCTTAGCACCCTCCACGGCTCTTCACTATTTGGTGACAAAGGCCAGCTTCCTTCCCAGGGGTCCTTGGACTACAACCCTCATCAGACTTCCCAGCCCCTTCTCATCCCTTCCCACATGGTCCATGCAGACACCCCAACTCCTCACTGTTCTATGAACGCATCATGCACTCTGCCTCTGGATTTTGCACATGCTCCTTTTTCTATAGAGAATACTCTGCCCTCTCTCCCAGACAGACTCCTATTCATCCCTCAAAGCCCAGCTCAAATGCCCCCTCTTTGGACAATCTTCCTTTGTGCTTCACTGGTTCCACTGTGTTACCATCTGTTAAGAACTCCAGCCGCTCATGTGTGTGACTGTCATCCACACGCCATTGGGAGCTCCTGGAAAGTGGGGCCACTGCATTGCCTATTCTTGAATCTCCACTGCCCAGCCTGGTGCCATATTACTGTTAACAGATGTTTATAGAAAGTTCATTCAAAGTTTCTTCCCATACAGTATTAGGGTATTTGATCTTGACAATGAAACTGTGGAGAAAAGGGAAGACTAAGTGACGGAGGAAATAGGAAGACAGGCTCTGCTCCATCCGGGAACGCCGGGAAGACGGCATTAGTCCCTGTATGAGTTCGCTGGGGCTGCCATAACAGAGTACCATAGACTGAGTGGCTTAACAGAGATATATTTTCTCCCAGTACTGGAGGCTGAAGGTCCTAGGTCAAAGCGTTGACAGGGCTGATTTCTTCTGAGGCCTCTCTCCTTGGCTTAGAGACGGCCGTCCTCTCCCTGTGTCTTCACGTGGTCTTCCGTCTGTGCCTGTCTGTGTCCAAATTTCCTCTTCTTATAAGGACACCAGTCAGATTGGATTAGGGTCCCTCATTACTTTATTTTAACTTAATTACCTCTTTATAGGACCTCTCTCCAAAAATAGTTACATTCTGAGCTTCTGGGGGTTAGATCTTCAACATATGAATTTTTGCGGGGAGGACACAATTCAGCCCATAACATCCCCACTTGGCAGTTGGGAAGGTGATGAAGAGCACATGGGTGACCTTCTAACCATCCCTATACGCCACCAGTAGCCCTCACTGTCCCTACCCCTTTGCCTTTCCACAAGGCCTAAGGGTACCCAATAGGGGATGTGGCCTTAGCCATCAGCATCCCTCCAGCCTTTTCATGTCCACGGGAGCCTCAAGCTCTCAGCCATCTTGCTTTGGATGGAAGGGGGTGCTGAGGGTGCCTCCCTGAGTGTCCTCATGCAGGAGTGCCCCCCCGTCCATGTGTCTCTGTAGATGGAAACCCTCCCAGGCTCCCTGCCATCTGTCTCCCTGTGCACAGCCCTACCCTCCTGGCCATGCTGGAGCTTCTCCCTTTGGTCTTCATTGTCTCCTCTCGTTCCCTAATCGTTCGCTGGTGTGGTCTTGTCACTCCAGTAATGCTACCAACTCTTTGAAAGTGGCAGCTGGGTTTCACTGTCATTCCTCACAGCCCCTGACTTAGCCGGCCCCATCCTGGGCATTCAATAAATATTGGTTAAAATAAACCGAAATGCATGGAAATGCTTCAGTTCCATTGACTCACTTTACAGAATTAAAAACAAAACCTAAACTTTGGGAGCAAAGCCTCAGCCAGCCTCGGATTTCCTCCCTCCCCTCTCCTTGACAGGCTGAGGCCTGAAGGGAGAGCACGGGGGTCTCAGGCACATCTCGGGAGGCAGCTGACCGTCTCCGCCAGGGCTCCAGCCCCCCCTTCTCTCGTCTCCCCGCCCCGTCCTCTCTGGGTGCCCACCTCATACACCACCCCCCCACCCCCCGTCCTTCCTTTCCAAACACGTGGCAAGTCCTCCCAGGGCTGAGCGGTGCGGACAGGGGCGTCTTGCTTCTCTGAAGGGGGGACTCTCTGTCCCACCTCAGCGTCTGCTCTTCCCAGTTCCTCCCCACGCCTCAGGCCAAGTTTCATGCCAACAGGGATGTTTCACAAAATAGGTCTCTGAAGCCCTCGTCTGAAGCTGAGTGCATTCTCTTAAAAAGTAAGTTAGAGAGTACTGTTACTTGATTTTCCTCCTGGGGATTCCCAATCTAAACACATAAATTAAAGGCTCTGAGAAGTCCCGCAGTAAAGAAATCTGTTTATCTTTCCTGAACTCGGCTTTCCCTACTTTGTGATTGCACTCCCCATGGCCCCTTCATTGCTCCTCTCCACACACGTGATGACTTCTAATATCCCAGGGACTCATGTGGAACTCATGGGCTCGTGAGTAGGGCAACAAGTAGAAAGTGGCTGATGGAGGAAAGGGGAGGTACCAGAAGAGATGCTGTAACAGCACCACCATCGTCACCATCAGCAGCAGCAGCAGAAGCGGCAGCGAGGTGGCAGAACCCAGCCTGTCAACCTGTCTTCGGGCTCCCAGATCAATCTGTGAAATGGAAAGAAGCAAGACTCCCAGGCCACATGTCCTTGGGATGTGGAAGGGTCACAGGCGGGAGGAGAAGTGAGGTTTCTGAAGTAGCAACAGCAGCAAGGCTGCTGGCTTCATCCCCGCATGGCTCCAGTTCTCAGTCTTTATTTCTGCCTGTCTCCCACCCTCCCCACTGCACACCACCCCCTGCACCTCTCAGCTCAGGCTGAGCAAAGACCCTGAAGCCTCAGAGCCCAGCCCAGGGCCCACAGAACCGGGAAGAGAGCCCGAGGTTGCAGTTAGGGTGTGAGGTGGCGGAGACAGAGAGCAGGCTTGAGGCGTTGGTATTCTGTTCAGAAAGGCTGTCGGGACCCATGTCAATAGACTGATATTCTTCTGATGAGGTTTCTTCCCTTGGCCTGAAAGAAAAGCCTGGGAGGCGGAGTACAAAGGGAACAGCTTGAGATTCAGGAGCATGTAGGCTGCGGCTCCCAGAGGGGGGAGATGGGGGGAGTCAGCGCTGGGGGGGGAGGTAGGGGCAGGGGGAGGGGGAGCGGGAAGCCGGACTGGGGCCAGCTGCCCTGTCCCTCCCGGCCCCATCCTGTGGCAGCCAGGTGGGCGGCGGCATCTGTTGGCAGCTCTGGGTCAGGGGCGTCCACTGGCTCCCCCGGCAGGTCTTGGTGGGAGGGCGAGTCAGGCACTCTGTTCCCAGGAGGGGATGGCGGATCTTGGGCTTAATGATGGGCCTGCAGTACTGGCAAAGCGGGGATCATCACTCTGCCTGCCGGGAAATGTCCTAAGGAACCCAGCTGAGCTGCAGTTACGGAGGTAGATTTCCTGCTCTTTTCCACATCTCAGGATTAATCCAGAAGCCTGAGCAGTGCGTGTGATGAGGCTCAGCAAAGTGGCTGTGGGCATCCCCAGCCTCCTTTGGAAGCCCCGCTTTTCCTCTGGAGTAGGTGCCCTGGAATCTGGGCCAGCCGTACACATTTCAGCAACTCGATTACAAGAGACAGAAGAGGCCGGGTGTGTGGCACCAAGAAAACCACACACACCCTGTACTTCTCTCTGCCTGTTGCTGGTTTGTGCATTTCCCCACCACACCTCCTGAGAGCAGTTTGTTTCCCGGAAGCAGCAGAAGAGAGGTCGGGAGAAGGAGATGCCTTATTGTTGTGAGTGTGATGGACGTGGTGGCACCACAGGGGACTGGACACCAAGGCAAAGACTCCAGTGTCTGATGAACTTACTGGTTGAACTTACCGCTTACTGGTCTTTGGCAGGTTATCAGCTTCTAAGAGTCTCTGTTTCTTCATCTGTAAAATTGAATCACGGTACCTGCACTCATTGATTTAACAAATAATATAAACATATAAATCCATACTCTGGCGTATTCTAGGTGCTGGAAATCAAGCAGTAAACAGAACAGTCTCTCCTCTTCGGATGTTAATAGTCTAACATGGGAAGATGGAAAACTTGGCAATGACATCTGTGTCAGGTGGTTATGATACTTAGAAGAAAAATAAAGCCGGGGTGAGGGGTAGGGGAGACAGTGTATGCATGTGGGGATGACTTTTCTTAAAGGACAGTCAAGGAAGGCATCTTTGGTAAGATGATACTTAAACAGAACCTGGAAGAAAATGAGGTGCCATATAGATGTCCAGGTACGGCAAAGAGCTAGTTCAAAGGTGCTGGAGTGGGAGAGTGCTTGGCAAGTTCAAGGAGCATGAAGAAGCTCTGTGTGGCTGGAGGGGTGGGAAAGTGGGGGTCAAGGAGAAGAGGGCAGGGAGGGTATGTGTGTGTGTGTGTGTGTGTGAGCAGGGGCTGGTTGGATCGTGCAGCCTTGCAGGGTTACTCTAAGTGAGATGGGAAACAACTGGTGGCCTGGAGCAGAGAAATGACCTGATGTACGTTTTAGAAGGACCACTCTGGTTGTTCAGTGGAAAGTAGATTTTAAGACTGTAAACTCGGTGCTCTGTGACGACCTAGATGGGTGGGATGGGGGGGGAGGAGGGAGGTCCAAGAGGGAGGGGATATATGTATACCTATAGCTGATTCACTTCATTGTACAGCAGAAACTAACACAACATTGTAAAGCAATTATACTCCAATAAAAAAAAACAACAACACTGTAAGTGGAGAAGCCAAAAGACCAGGTCGGAAGTGATTGCATCTCCAGGTGAGAGAGGAAGAGAGTTTCGATTTCAGCAGTGGTCGTGGTGATAAGTGACCGTCAGAATCTGGAAATATTCTGTAGGTAGAACCTGTAGGATGAGCTAGTATGCGGGATGGGTTGGGTGAATATTGAGACACAAAGAGAGACCTCGAGATTCTGTCCTGAGATTGGGATTGACACATACACACTACTGTGTATAAACTAGGTAACTAATAAGGACCTACTGTATAGCACAGGGAACTCTATTCAATACTCTGTAATGGCCTGTATGGGAAAAGAATCTTAAAAAGAGCAGATATATGTATATGTATAACTGATTCACTTTGCTGTACGCCTGAAACTAACACAACATTGTAAATCAACTCTACTCCAATAAAAATTTAAGAAAAAAAAAACAACACTTTTGCAATAAAAAAAAAGATTTTGTCCTGAACGATGGGTAAACTGGAGTTGTCACATATTGAAATGGAGAACTGGGTGAAAGGAGAACCCCTTGGTTGTGGGGTGCAGGAACCAAGAATTTGGCTTCAGGCGCATTAAGCAGCAGTAGTCTCTTGGATACCCAAGTGGAGGTGATAGGTAGACAGAGGCGTGTGAGCATCTGGGGCCCCGGGAGAGGCCGGGGCTGGGATACGATCATCAGTGTGTAGTTCATTAAAAATCTTGGGGCTGCATGAGATCAAGGGAGTGAGTGAGGATGGAGAAGAGGAGTGGGTGGGACATTCCAAGGTTTAAAAGTCAGAAAAATGAGACAGAACCAGCATGAGAATCAAGAGAGCCTGCTTAAGACGGGACATAGTACAGAGTGGGTGCTCAGTAAATCACAGCCACTGCCATCACCATGACCATCGGTATTTTCATGGTTAGAGTACGGAGAAGTGAAGTTTGAAAACAAAATAGCCAGAGTTCAGGAGGACGCACTTCATCTACTTTTTCCTCTTTTCCTTCCCTTTCCTCTGGTTGTGCATCAACCGTGGTCTCAGACTTCCAGCTACTTAATAAAAATAAAACAAACCATAAAAAACTTCTGGGTACCTTACAAGCCCACAACTCTGTTCAAAATATTCAAGAAGAGCTGAGGTCTTTGGGTTGTTGGTAGGGTGAGTAATCACTGAACAGAGTCAGGGAACTGGATGTGACTTTCTCCTCTTACCAACTCACTATATGACCTCAGGCAAGTCCGTCCCTGCCTCAGTCCTGGAGGAGGATAGAGACTTCCATTCAGGGGAGAATACTGATTAGCTCATCAAGTTTCCTACTTGGATGGCATCTCTGCCATTTGCTTTTCTCCTCTCCAAAGCATATAGATCCTATCCTCAATTATTAAAGCAAGATAACAGTGCTTTTGATTTCCCTCTGAGAGTCTAACCTCGAATTGTTGGCTGTTTAGTACTTACAAAGTCTGGGAGAGGAGTGCCCTTTAGGAGTGACCATCCAAGGTCCCCCGCCCCATCCACCCCTGTAGGCACTGTGAGGCAGATGCCTCTCACTGGTCTACCAGAAGGCCAATTACTTGAACCATATTAGTTTATTTCCTTGTATAATTATCTTCACTGAACTGCATTTTAGGAATCATGCCCTTGGCTTTCATTAAACATCCTTGAAACAGTCATGCAAAGTTCACTGCTGCATTTGCACAAGAACTACTGTTGCAGACACAACCTATACGATTCTGGAAAAGACTTCCTGAGTGTTTTTGTGAAGCACAAGTCTGCAGGATATTAATACAAATTTCATTATGGGAAAAGTTTAGTGAGTTTGGAAAAAAACCCAGGTGTCTTTCTTAAAGGTTATCTAAGAGGCTTTACTAACAAAAAGTACGGTGGATCCTTAGAAAGAGGATAAACTGCAAGATTTCCCATTTTGTCGACCCTTAGAATCCTGTTTTGGTGGTGCAGCTCTTGGGATCAGTGCTCTGAGCACCCAGCAGAAGAGGCTCCGAATGCTTCAGGCTCAGTTAGTCAAGCACCGTGAGCTGCAACAGGGAACATACAGACAGGAGGCTACGTAAGCAATTGACAGGGGAGCCTGCAGGGGGATGAGCAGCGAGTGGGCAGCTGGCTCTTCCGTGCACAGCGATCCTGGGTGCCTGTGGTCCCAAGAGGCTTTGCAACGTCCTGGCTGCATCAGATTTTAACTTTGCTATTCATGGAGTTAGGGGTCCTAGTCTCAAATATATCCCTCAGTGACCCTCCTGTACAACAACACACAAGGTTAAAATATTTTAAAAAATAATTCATTGTTAGGAAAAGGACACAGAAACATGTGCTGTGTTTACTGTTTCATGGGCGAGATGGGGAGGAATGCCACTCGCTCCGACAGCTCACTACCTAGGAAGACCACTGAGAGTCTCTCCCCTCCTCTCCCGCAGCTGGAGTCTCTCTCTCTCACTTACTAACGTGTACACCCCGTCAACCCTCAAATTTCAGCCTCATAAGCTCCGAGAAAGCCCCTTGGGGAATACTCTGCTCCTCCCGTTCACTGGGCAGAGCGACCAGCACAGGTGTGTGTGCAGACTGTCTGCCCTCCTATCCATGCAAGGTTCATTATTTAGAGGCTAATGATTTCATTTTAAAGTGGGAAGTGAAATATGTTTCGCTAAAGCTTCCAAAGTGAGGGAGGAAGGAGGGAGGAAGAGGGTAGGTCAGTGGGTAAATATGATTGCCTGATGGTCTGGGTCCAGCCATCTTCCTAAGGCTGTGTCTTTAACTGGGAGGTACAGCAAGATGATCAATATCACAAGCAACCTTAGGAGAACCACACCGGCCAGCCCGGAGCAGCAGAGTCTGTGTGGTGAGATTTAAGGGGGTGCTTAGTTGGCCCTCCAGCTGTAAGTGTTTGCCAGATGACTTGTAACTTCACCACTGGAGCTAAATTCCTTTGACTCTTAGGGCTCTTTCTGCATTCAAGAGCCCTTGGAAATGAGAAATCCCTGAAATGGGTTGTCCCCTGCTGGCAGCTAACCCTGACGCTCAGGACTAGAGTTGGGAGTAACGGGACGCCGTGTACCCGGGGTCCTTCCTGGGCGTGTGTAACTCTGAGGCTAAGACAGTGAGACTGGCAGTTTAAGGAGAACCTCCAGGACCATGTCACCTACTGGCAGGCGGAGTAAGGACCCTGCAAGGTGGACAGACATACCTCTTCTCTTATCACTTGAGGGTTTGAGAGAAGAGGCACCGGGAGTTTAGCCTGAGCCCTTCCCACAGGTCTAGAGGTGGGAAGAGAGAGGGATGGGCTTTGACCCTGGGCGGCTCCTCCCTCCAGGCCAAGACCCTGGAGGAGGTTTAGTTTGTATCTTCAGAGGGGATGGGGTGCCCAGGCAGGTGACTGAAGACTTTCTCTCCGAAGGACCCAGCATTAGAGAGCTTAACAGCCCCAGACCTCGCAGGCCAGGAGAGCTTCTGGCCATCCTTCCGTGGGGTCCCATCACCTCCCTGATGGAGGCAGACTGGGTACCAGGACCCTGCGGTGAAGCCGACTGGGGAGCAGCTTCCTCCAGCCTCTCCAAGCACAGACGTCAGCGGCCAGGCTCAGACTTGGTGGCTGTGCTCTGTCTCTGCACAGGCTTGTGTACGCGCAGCGGGGGACCCACGCAGGGGACCGGGGTGGGGAAGCACACAGGGGGAAAGTGTAGAGTGGATGCAAGTGGCGGTGGTGATGCTGGGGCAGTGCGAGCGGACAGCGGCTCTCCTGGAGTCTCCACCCCTCGGTGGGCTGGCGTGGGACCTGGGAACGGACAGTCCACGTGGAGGGGCAGCTACTCAGGGCTGCCCTGCCGGGGGTGGGGGGGCGGGCGGTGCTGTCAGGCGGGGGCTGCCTTCAGGGTGGAGTTGTAGCAGAGAAGTGGGGTCACGCCCCTTGGAAGCTTTGAGAATGCGTATGAGGAGGGGGCTGCGAACAGAATCCAGAAAAGGTAAGGAGTGCCAGCTTGGTGGAGTTGGGTGCTGGCAGGGCTCGCCTTGGAGTCGTGGGAGCGTTCCCAGGAACATCCAGGGGATCGCCGCCGGGGCCCCAGTGGTCCCACAGGCCTCTTGAGGCTGGCTGTGCTGTGCTGAAGCCCGTATCAAGGGCCCTGGGGATGGCAGCAGAGGCCAGCATGGTTGAGGGTCCCCCGCACCCACCTCATCTCTGCAGGGACCACAGAACTGCACGCACAGTGGGCGTTCTTCACCTGCTCACAAAAGAGCAGCAGGAAAGGCTTGACAGGGGGTGACGGGAGGAAGGGCAGGAGCAGAGATTTTCCATCTTGATGGTTTTGTTCAAGGCCAGCCCAGAAGCAGCTGACGTTGGCTTCATTTATCCAAAGGGCACGGCGAGTGACCCTCTACAACCCAGGGATCCCGAAATATTTAGAAGCTCTAATGTTTGGGTGGGAAGAGAACCTCTTTTGGATGAGAAGCTCAATTATTCAGGAAGGGAGAGCTCCCGTTGTCTGGGGCGTAGGGGGGGCACCTTCCTGCTGGGTTGGCGGGGTGCCGGGCGCGGGGCACCCTGCCTGGGACACTTGCCCTGCTCTGTGGGTGAGGCCTCTCCCACAGTGCTGGGCTCTGGGGGACTTTTCTCGTGGCCAAACTCTTCGTGAAAGTGACACAACGGCCTGTTTCTTCCAACAGCATCTCTGGTTCAGCCTAGGGTATGGTTCGAGGTTGCATCTCTTGTAAACCCCCCTTCAGCTGCTGTCAAGGGCTGGCACCCGAGTTCTTGAATTTAGGCTGATGTGGGTCCTGCTAGAGCCTGCTGTCATCTGCACATGTCAACAAATGTGTATGCAGGTGTGGACCAGCTGGATCTCTCTGCTTCTCTGGGAAGCGTGGTTTTTAGCAGCGTCAGGCCGGGAAGACAGACATTTCATTATCCCTGAAGTCCTGTGCAGGCAGTTGTCACACAGTGTTCCAGCAGCGGCCCACGGCCGGCACAGAACACTGCAAAGCTCCATCTAGCACAAGTGACCACGGGGAACGGGTTGAGAATCCTGCTGCGTTGTACACGTCTCCTAAGGGAAGAACTTCAAGAAAGATGAGCTCGCCGCGGAATTGGAGAACTGTGTGGAAGGAGCAGGATCTGTAGAGCTCAGCAGCGGCGAGCTCCTGTCATGGCTTGGCCAGTTCGGGTCTCCCCCTGTAACTTATGAAGGTGCGGCGATGTTTTCCCAGATGTGGTCCCCGTGTACAAAACAAAGAATCGCTTTGCACAAAGCCAGAAGGGATACATTGAAAGAATTATCAGAAAAGAATAATACATAGGAAATGTTTGTGCTCGCATGCAAGGAAACTTTGTGGGGTATCTGTGGCTGCCAAAGTGACATCTGGCAGGATTAACTGGATCACCAGAGCCAAACAATGAGGACTGGGAAGGCAGCAATAACTGTGAGGCCTGGGTCCATGTGGGGGCAAGATTTTGAGAATGACCACTTAGGTGACAAAATGGGATTCCCACGAACCGCAGCTCTGGTTAGTTTCTGGTCTGGAGCCAGATCCTCTCTCTGATGCAGACGTGGGAGGACGGAGCGGCAAGAGCTGCCCAGCTGCTCATCTGGGAACTCATCCTCCAAGGGACTCTGTCCCTCGTTCTCCTCCCGTACCTGGAGGCGGCAGTCAGCGGGCAGCACCTCTCACAGCACCCCCACGTACACCTGCTCAGACCACCTGCTCAGAGCTACTCTTTTGCCCAGCCCAGCATACCTGTTCCACCTGTCTGAAGACCCGCCGCACGTTTCCTCGAAGCACAGCCCAGAGCTCTTTCTCACTCCAGCCACGCCTCAGCAACTCCTCTATCAGTACCAGGTATATGGACACGTCCTCCAGCCCCTGTGGGAACCTGTGTGGCCGCCAGCCAGCCAGCTATTGGGCCTCAGACCTGTTCCCTGGTCCTGAGTCAGAACCAAAGCCCTATGTGTCCAGGGTCCACTGAACCCCAGCCCTGGTCAGATATGGAAAATGGAGACTTGGAGAGAGTAAATGATTCACTCCTGCTCTTCATCCTTCAGAGGAAGGCCCCAAAAGCACCTCGACTATTCGTCAAAAGTCATTGAATTGTACTGTTAAGATCTATGCCTTTCACTGAATGCAATTTTTGCCTCCATTTATAAAGAGAAGAAAAGCTTCTTAAGAACTGGGTTGAGCCCCCTGCATGCACAGACCCAGCTGCAGGCAGAGAGGATGGTCAGCCCAGCCCAGACCTTGCTAAGAGTCTGCTCAGAGGCCGTGGGTCTGCTGGCACTGGATGGGCGCAGATGCTGGGCAGATGAGCTCTGTGTGGTGTTTTAGACAAATATGATGACCTGGAGTAGGGCCAAACAGACAGGAGAGCCCAGGAAGCAGACCCTGGGAGAGGGGAGATAGCAGTTGGGCCAGCACACCTGAGGCTATGGTCAAGGCCATGAGGACCACAGTGTGGTGGGCACGGTGGCTGTGAAAGCCCCACTGCTGCCCAGCCAGCCCGAGACAAGCCACGGGGAAGCACTCACCGGCCAGCCCCGTCATCATCTCCGCCAGTCCCGATGAACTTGCATCCAGTGACTGCCCTGATGTGGTCGAAGTGATCTGAAGAATGGGAAGTCAGCAGTGTGGGGCTTCCAGGGCAGGGGTGGGGGTGATGACTGGCCTCTGTTGATTCCCCTTTTTGCAGCCTGTAGGCCAAACAGGCCAGTTCCTTCGTGGCCTGGCACCGAGAGTACCAACTCGAGGGCCCTGAGGTTTGACCTGAAGTGATCCCAGCTGGCTCTAGACTGGACTTCAGATTTGGAGTGGACCCCAGAGCCCCCTGTTTGGGCCATTTCCCACCCACGATTCACCCTGCCTCCCAGTCTCCTTGAGAACCTGTGGGGGCTCCTTTCCCCGGGTGTGGAGGATGAGAAAGGAACAAGAGTACAACTGATGGAGACCCCAGAGACCTAAGGAGCTGTCCAGTCCCTTGGCCAGAGGTAGGGGCAGTGCGCTTTAGGAGCCCCTGCAGAGGCACAGTTGGGCAGCACCCGGGCTCTGTGTCTGACAGCCTCCCTGATACCCATCAGTATCGCAGTTCTGATTCCGTGGCTCCAGTTCCACATGGCAGCAAGGTGCTGTGTACCGTCCATTACTGGGTTCTTGGGAGCTGTACTTATCGCCAACAGGTGGGGCAAACCACTGGGGCTCTTCTGAAGTCCTCCCCAAGTTTGGACCCAGCTTCAGCTCCAAATCAGAGTTTTCAGAGAGCCCAGGGTGAGGCTCACCTGCCACAGTAGGCACGCTGGCTAACGGGTTGCACTGCAGCACCCGCCCGGACAAGGGCACCATCGCGATGCCACCGTTCTTCTTCTGCAGGGGCGGACCGGTGGACAGGCAGCTTGGCCCCCAGCACGCCACCTGCCTGTTCACGCGCTCGGCCCCTGTGAGGAAGGTGTTGAGGTCAGAGTCGCCTCCTCTCTGGGTTTGTGTGAATGGAGGAGCCGCAGCCCTGGTCTGGGTGGTGTCTTGGCCCTGGGTTTCCGGGTTTGGTGGAGTATCTTACCACCTCGACCCCCACCTAGGGCTCAAGAGTTCAGGGGCTGTGGACCGTGGGTTTTGGGGGCAGAAGATATTTAACCTGGGGTTTGAGGAAATTGAGGGAGAAGAGGCTCAGGTTCAAGGGCTCCCGGTTTGAACCTCTTGCTTTAGGTTTGAGGGCCAGGGCAGTCTCTCACCAGAAGCTGCAGGATATCATCAGGAACATTCCGAGTGTTCTTGCACACACCCCGGGCAGCTGAGTGGGAGAAGGTGACAGCTGCCTGTGACACTTCTAGGGCTCGCCGTGCCACAGCATCGAGACGTGGGACAAGTCCACCATCATGCCCAGGCGGTTCATTTCTGCCACCACCTTCTGCAGGGACAGGATGGGGAGAGGGCATCAGGGCTGCATTTACCTTGTGTGCATTTATCTGTAGGGAACAGGCGGGGCTGGACATTCATGTGGGGCAGGGTATGGAACCCGGGTCCTTACCTCGCCCAAGCCGGTCAGCCGACTGACATTGCTGTAGAAGGGGTGGATACCCTTTGCTGAGCTCTGTGCCCTGCAGGATGGCCAGGAGGCAGTCTGACTGGTGGCCATGACTTGGCTACAAGAGCCTAGAAAGAGGTTCTGTGGAACCATCTACACCTGCAACTCCCTGGTGAGAGAGGAGGGACCCAAACTGGGCTGTGCCTGGCAGTAGGAGGGCCCTTCTGGGGATTCAGTCTTGTTCTGCAAACCTCCATTCCCCTCCCCACCCCAGGTTCAGGGCCGGATCCCAGGGGTAAACTTGCTTTGGGCCCCAGCGTGATCTTGGGCAGATCCCTGCCTCACTGGGCCCTTACCATCTGCACTGCGCTCACCAGGGCGTGTTCCAGGTGTGGGTGAGTGTCACGTAGCGCACACCCTGCGCACAGAAGGTACGCAAGATGGAGAGGCTACTGTCCAGTGAGTGGCCGCCCTCCACACCAATGAGGCAAGCCAACTTCCGGGTATTGTTGCGAGCTGGGGGCAGGTAGGTCAGATGATCATTTTCAGAGGCAGGGGTAGGTTACTGAAGTCCCTAGCACCTACCACCACCAGTCTGTTTGCCTTTTCTTTTTGTTTTTGGCCGTGCCGCGCAGCATGAGGCCTCTTAGTTCCCCCACCGGGGCTCAAACCCGAGCCCCCTGCAGTGGAAGCGTGGAGTCTTAACCTCTGGACCACCAGGGAAGTCCCCCGTCTACCTTTAACTGAGGCCACAAGCTCCAGCTCAGAATAGGAGGCACACATGAGGCGGATGAGGTCAATTTGCTGCAGGGTGAGGCGCACAGCATCCCGTGCGTGGGTCTGGCGTGGGACGTAGGCTGAGCAGAACTGAGGGAAGGCCAGGGCTTGGTTTGGGCTTTGGCACTCCTTGGGCTTCTCATAGCCTCCTCAGCTGGCACAGCACCCACTGTGCCCAGAAGTCACATGGAATGCGTTGCTGTTGCTGTGGTACTTGGATGCCCGTCAGGTTGGCTCACTGTGACCCCTGTAGCCCCCAGCATCCATGGCATGGCACTTTCTAGGTCACTATGGTAACTTAGTTCCAATGTGACTAAGCTGTGGTCTCTGAGGCCCCCAAACTGCCCCACGTTCCCCAGCAGCCATGGTGGCACCTTGTGTGTCCCTTTGGTACCTGGGCTCCCACGAGACCGTCTTTCAGCCTGTCCAAGCTGGTCTGGCCATGGCTGAAATTGCACAGATTAACATCCTGGAGCCCATTGTGGTACAACTGCCTCAGGACCAGGGGCATGTCGTTGTGGCTGGAGGGAGGTCAAGGCAAATGGGTGGGCTCCTTAGGTCTTGGGATCAGGCAGGACACATTGCCTGGCCCGGGCCAGCCGGGGGGTCCCCCACCTCCCACTGTCACACAGACTATACTAGGAGCAGCTGAGGCCTGGGCTGAGGGCTTCCCACCAGGGAGGGGATGACAGAGAAGGGGAAGGGCATCCAGAGATGATGGAGAGGACATCCAGGGGTGGTGTGAGGGGGCCTCCCCACTAGCTCTGCATGCTCCGGACCTCCTCCCCTGCCCAGGGCCAGGCTAGGCCCCCACCGGCCCCCACCAGCCCGCACACACTGCAGCCCCCCGTCCACAAGCGGGAAGTCCCGCCTCAGGGCCCGCGTGCGCTCCCGCGGACTTGGGGTGCTGGAGGTGCCCGGCGTGGTCTGGACGCGGGTTCCCGGCCGCAGCAGCAGACACAGCAGACGCAGCAGCAGACGCAGCAGAGGCCGCTGGCGGAGTGCGCGGGGACCTTCGAGGCCCCCGGGCCGCAAGCTGCGCAGGGCCAGGCAGGTGGGCAGAGGCGGGTCTGAGAGGGGCGGGCGATGGGGTTGTGCCCGTCGACACAGGCCACCCAGCGGCGCGGCCTCGCGAGGGGGGCGGGGTGAGGGAGGGGATACAGAGTCACAGGGCCCTGCGAGCCGTGTGCGGAGAGCCGCGATCCGCGAAGCCCGGCAGCCCCGGGGCGGCACTGCCCTCCCGCCCCCTGCGCAGAGGCAGCTCCCGCGGGCTAAGCTGCCCTCTGCTGAGCGCCCACTCGCCTCCCGTCGCGGGTTCCCTCCGCCCCTGCGCCTCTTCCCACTCCCGCTGCTCCGAGGGGGCGCCCTAGGTTGCTCTCCCCCGCCTCTCACCTTCCTGGCCAAGCTGGGCCGCTTCTCTCAGAGGGCCACCTTCAGCCCGAGGCCTCCCGGGAGCGCACCTCGTCCCCATCTGCCTGCAGCCGGCCCCGCGCACTCCGAGGGCTGCGTGCGAGCGTCTCTGCGGCCACAGGTGCTCTGGGCTCCCGGTGTCCCGGTACGGGGCCCTGTGGGCTGGTGTGGGGGAAGAGAGAGTTTCTGGAAATGGGGGGGGTAACCTTGTGAGCTCTGGATTCAGGAAGGGGCCCTCTGCCCCCGACCTTCTCTCTCCACCTGCTTGACTCCCCAACCTGCATGACCATTCTCTGGGGACTTCAACCAGCACCCGGGAACTCTCAGGAACCCCCCCCCCCACTTCTGTCAGCCAGCCTCAGGAAAGAGCGCCCTCAGGAGCTGCTACACCTCCCCAGGGCCTAAAGAGAGGGACTTTTGGGATGTGAGCTGAACACCTTCTGGGGAGAGTCAACGACCCTTTTCCTCAACAGAGCAGGAACCCAGTCAGTAGGCTATTTGAGTGGAAGGAAATGAAGTCATTTCCATGGCAGCAGAGCCCCCATCGCAGCAACCTTCCTCCCAGAGCTGCTGGCCGACCTTCTGGCCAGGATCCCTCCTACCTCAGCATGGAAGGCCCAGCCTCGTGGAGAAGTATAGGTTCTGAGGAAAGACCTGGCACCTGGGTTCTGCTGCTACACTTGCCTTATCTCGTGGCCCTTGTGGCTCTAGCTTTCCCAGAAACCTCAAGGGCTAAGTGCGTGTGCTTGCTCAGGGGCCGCACGCCATTCCCCATTTCCAGCCTCAGGCCCTCCCCCTAGCTGCCTCCTCTGGGGACCCCCTCCCCCCAACACACACACACACACACACACACACACACACACACACACACACAGAGGGGATGTGCCTTCTCACAGAAGCTCAACCACTGAGATGCTTTAGGGACTGTGCCCAAACTCCTTCATCCCCAGCCTCTCAAGTGTTTGCTCTGACCCCTGGCACCCCTGGAGCTGTTCCACCTTTGGAAGCTTTCCTGGGTAGCAGGAGTGCCTAGCACAGGGGTAGTGACCTAAGTGTGAGCACTGGCGACCCTAGAAGTCTGTTACAGAGAAACATTGAGCAGTAAGGGACCCCCCTGGGGACAGAAAGGGCTGGGAATAAAGGAGCATGTGAACCTCGGGGCAGGGTGCGTGCTGCTTCACTCTCCATCCTGTTCTTGCTTCAGGGAGCAGGTCTTCCTGGGTCTCTCTATCCTGCCTCCTGAGACCCCAGGCAGGAGGCTCTTTGGGAAGCCACAGATTGCTGCTTTCAGGTTCAAAAAACCCAGCTCCCCCCTGGTTTTTGGTGGTGGACGCTGACAATAGCTCAGAGCAGGAGCCCATGTGGTAGACTGCTAAGGCTTCTCTGCACCCTGTCTCTGCTCCTGCATCCTCCTCGGCTCGCAGAGTGCAGACTTTTCTGTCTTCAGCTGACAAGGGGGCCCTGAGGATTGAGCAGAGGAACGTCACGTTTTCTTCCAGGCCAGCTTCAGCCCTGGGATGTTCAGGGCAGACTCTCATTTCAAACGTCAGTTTCTGAGGCTCCTTGCTTATGGCCATTTAGTGTGGAAGGAGGATCCTGGCTGAGGAAGGCCCAAACAGAACGACGCAGGTTGTGATCTGTGGCAGTGGGCAGTGGGGGGACGGGGTGGGTCACGGCAGGAAGAGGCATTCGCTGCCTTAGGCAGTTAAACCATTGCTCTCTCTTCAGAATGGCTCAGCCAGCAGGATTCTGTGGGGTCTACCTCCTGGCACCATGCTCCAATCGCCGGATTTTGGGTCTGGGGCAACCCAGATCTTTGTGCGACTTTTCCGGAGAGTGCTTTCTCTTGGGAGCACGTCTGGGGACTGGCTTCTCTGCTTCCACCTTTGCTGGCGTGGCCAAAGGAACATCCCCGTAGGCCCGGTAGCCACCAACCAGGCAGTATGTCTCCCCATGCCAGCCCAACTGCGTTTCTCCACACCCTCGGTAGAGGACATGGTAGTGACCAGGAGTAGGGGGAGAAACGGGAGCCACTGCTGCTGCAAAGAAAATCAGAACTGATCAGTCACTTCTGCTGTACACAGCCTCCTGCCAGAATTTCCCTCTCTCATGTCTCTCCCAGTTTCTGGCTGAAGACCTTTAATCTACTTGACATGCAGAACACAGCCTTGGCCCATCCCCTCTATGAGTCCCTAGAGAAGGGACACTGGCTGCAAAAGCAATTCCTAGAGCCTACGGCTGCAGCACATGAGGAAGTCTCTTCACCGTTTCCAGGGAAAACAGTAGAACCCGAAAGTCACTGCAATCATGAGCCTCTCCATCTCTCCCCTCCACAACAGAGAAAACATTTCTTGCAGTCTGTCACTTCTGAGGCTTTAATGGAAATGTCTTTCAAGTTTTGGAAAAAACTAATCTAATATAAATTGGCTAAGGACCCCTCCCACCTTGGCAACCCCTCTTGGGCCCCATTTATACTGCCTGTTTCAACCACACTGAACTCTAGCCCTCTGATACTTTTATGTAGATTAGAACAAGGCCAAATACTGAGGCAGAGTGATCAGGAGACTGAGAACCGCGTTCTGGGTACCAAGTCTAGGCTCACATCAACCCAGCCTCCTGGGACACCATCTCCTCAGCCCTCCAGTCTCATTAGCACTTCAACACCCCTCTTGGTTCTTCCGGTCTTCCCATCAATATGGCACCACCCTCTCCCCTAGTACTCAGCAGCTCAGGATGGGATGTGTCTGAGGGCACCGATGTAGATGTCTACATGACAGCACAGAGGTGCCTGGGTTTGAAGGTGTGTTTCAAGAGTGGCCCTCTTCCTCAAACTGCTCCATTTACCATTTGCCAACAAAAATGCACTTGTCTTTTGCTAAGAGGCCAATCAGGAAAGGGTCTGAATGGAAGCATCCTGTAGCCCAAAGGGGAAGCTAGATTTATAAAGATCAGGACCATCCTGCACACTTGTCCAGGGATGACCTTTCACTTGTCCTCAGCAGTGAGCACTGTGGGTCCCTGAAGGTGTCCCAGGTCACTGGTATTACTTACAGCTGGGAACGCGCTCAGGTATACGTAGTGGGCAAGCCCCACAGGAACACGAGGCAGCCAGGTGAGGTGGTGTGTACACCATGGCTCCTGTAGAGATGCCCGGTCTCGGTGTACCTGCCGCACTGCCCACCCACGGAACAGAGCACAGGTTCGAGTAAAGATAGAGGATCCGGTCACACATTCTCCCTCAGACAGCCAAAGAGGTTGGAGAACTTCTGCTGGAGAACTGTCAGGGAAGCTTCTCTGAGGGCAGCACGTTGGCAGTTACGCTGCCATGGAAACTGTGAGAAGGCCGGTGAGGTCATCACTACCCAGTGAGGTCATAATAAGGAACCTGTGACTTGGGGGTCAGGCTTCAGGAGGAGGGGCAGTTTTGTGGAGGAGAGCAGGGGGAGGGCAGAGGTACTCTGCCTGGCCCCTCACACCTGGGCCTCCCCACCCATGCCCTAGTCTAGCAGACATCCCACGTGGGGCGTGCCGGTGGGCTGGCACAGCCCCAGGGGCCCCAGGAGGGCAAGAGAGACCCACATTCTGAGATTGGCTTGAGAGGCAAGATTAACGTAAGAGAGAGCTAGGTTGTATGGCACTGACCCTAAGAGGCAGAGATTTGTGTGGACTGGGGAATCAGGGGGAGGCTCCTTGGCAGTGGGCCTGAAGATCAAGTGAGATTTGGACCCATGGGGAAGAGAGGGAAGACATTCCAGTTTGGAAGAATAAAAGCAAAGACACACTCTCCTCGCCCTTGTCCTGCCCCAAATATAAATTCATAGAACCCTCACATTTTCACAACTGAGGACTGAAGAAAAGCAAGAGGTGAAGGGGCCTACCCAATGTTACACAGGTAGCGGAGAGGTGTTCTGCTCAATGGTTAGGTTCATGTTGGGGCTCCGGATTTACAGCTGATAGGAATGTGAGGACAAGCTCATGCCATTTCAAACATTTCCAAGTGATACTGAGAGAGATGTTAAAGGTGCAAAATGAGGGTGCTGAATGACCTCACAAAGTGGGAATGGTGGGCCCATTCTCACATGAAATTCAAAACAAGTTCATGACCAAAGGACATAATACAAAATGACAACATAATCATTACACTCCCCTCTCCCCTAGAAGTAAAAATCATTATAATCCTCCCTCTCTCCACCATGAAAGGATGAGGTAAAGGCTCAGCAGCAGCCCCCGTGAAACACACGGTCACCACTGTGAAGAGGTGTTACTAAGACGATTTGGTCCGACTCAGAGAAGGAAAGAGACAACTCTGCCCTTAGCCTGATCAGGCCCACAGGAAGGAAGCACGCTGGGGGCAGCCTTTGAGAGTGTGGCAATGCGAGAGAACCTTCTTTAGGAGGGGACTCCCTGTTGCCGACCTTGAAAAAGCAAGGATGGGACATTCGTTTACTGGGGCTGTTGCAGAGGGGATGTGCCCAGGAGGTAGACACTGCTTGGACTACTATTTTAGAGGTTGGGCCACCCTGGTTGAGAACCACAGCACCTTGTATTCCTAAACTGCTTGAATGAGCGGGTGCACGTTAGGACAGACGAAGTCAGGCCTCATTGGAGCAGACTGCCTTTGGGAGTGGTAGAAGGTAAAATGGGAAGGGGAATGCTCTGGAGGAGGTTTGTCATGGCAGGTGGGCCAGCACGAGACCATCCAGATTCTCCAAGGCTCCAGAGCTGACTTGGCTGGGAGCATCCCTCTGATGTGGTGCGGGGACTCCTACCTTAACAGGACCTGGCTGGGCATCTGCGGGAGGCAGAAGAAATGGTTTCTTAACTTAAGAGAGCGAGAGACTCACCTGGGGGGTTCCACAAAACCACTTCAAAAGACTTGTACCTGGATTCTTGAGCCAACCCTCAGAAAACGTATCTAGATCTGGAGTAGGGCTCTGGAAGCTGCACTTTTAATAAGCTTCCTGGGCAGTCCCACCACAGTGGTCCATGGATAGAGTGACCAAATTATCGTGTGTTCTCGGTTGCTTTTGGGAGTCAAAGTGGGCAATGTGCAAAACTGCAGCAGGCATACGTATAAACAGGGAATATTCAAGGCAAACAGAGGGGTAGAGTTATTCTATGCATGAATCAGATTTGAGGAAAGCTAGCCTGGTGGTTAAAGAACACAACCCTTGGGAGAGACAGACAGACCAGATTCTGTCCTACTTACTTGTGTGATTTTGACCAAGTTCTTTTATCCTTCTGACTGTTTCTTCATATGGAAAAGAGCTATGGCTGTACATTTAGCACAATATTCTCTTTTGGCAAAGGTTGCTCTGGGTCCATTTGTGTTCTCTGCAACTTAATCCTTTCCGGTGTGCAAGCATTTTTAAGTTGTTTGGTGAAGTATTACATTTGACTTTCAACTGTTCATTACTTTGGGCAAAGCTTATATAATGCTGCAGAGACTAGAACCTATGCAGAGATAGTGAGAGGATGTGATAAGCTTATTCTGCCGGTTTATCAAAAAGTTTAACCTTTTCTCCTCTTCCTCCGCCTGCCACCAAGAGATGAGAAAGAAGGCAGAGCCTGGAAATGCACACCAAGCAATACTTCTGTGTCAGTTTGCCTTTTATTCCTCTGCCAGTACTTCCCAGAGAGATTTCACCAAAAGTGCCTAAGCTTGCCATGGCCATTGTTGTGAAGAACATTTCTCTCTATTGCTAGTCACATCCCCTTTTCCTTCTCCTGGGCGCTTAATGGATGTTTGGGGGCAGGAAATAAAATGTAAACTAAAACATCAAAAAGAAAAGAAAAGAAAGATGAGCTCAAGTAGGCGTTATTGTGGTCCAGATAAGGTTTGGTTCATTCATTCCCTCGATTAGCATTTATCCCCCTTTGTGCCAGGCATGGGGGGCGGAGAGAGAAATGTCTTCAAAGAGTCTGTGGTTGTATGGGGCAGGGAGCTGTGGAAATCTGTCATTTAGAAACAGCATGGAAGTGCTAGGGAAAAATTGTTTTGTTCATTTATCGCTCACTCATCCGTTCACCCATAGCAACTACGAAGGGTTTCACGCGGAGGAACTGGCTGCCCTGAACTTGACATTCTCGTGGGGGGAACAACAGTGTAAAGCCCCAGCAGTGGTCAGTCACCAGTAGTGATTTCAAGCCAGAAGGACCCACTCAGCAACGGAGAGAGGCACAGGGTGAGCAGTGGCTTGCAGAAAGGAGGGGTTATTCATGCCAACTGCTGAGTTCAAGTTCATCTGGGTTGTTGTGTGGTTCGTGCTTACTGCATCTGTTTTTGGAACGTGGCTCCACCCTCCAAGAAGGGTGAGGATGATCACCCTTCTTTCCTCCTGCTGTGCCCCGGGGTCACCCAGCGAGTGTCTGCAGGGATGATCTGCTCTGTACTGGCTTTTCAGTCCCACTCCCGGGAGAAGAGAGACGAAGCTGTGTCTCCACCGCAGCTTGGCCTGATTCAGTCACTGGGTGAAAAGGTGGGAAGAAGGTCAAGTTCATGAGAACTGATGCACTGCAGAGTCATTTAGTCCTGAAGTACCAGTTCTGGTTGCTGGTGAGTTGCTAAATCCAGAGACCTGAATGTAATTCCTCCAGAGCCACTGAGACATCACTTCCAGGCCCATGGCGGGCTGTAGGGGTGCTGGCTTTTCTCAGTGCTAAGGAGCAGCCATCTTCCACTGAGAGAGGACTCTGTGCCAGCAGGAGCAGAACCACACCAGGCACCGAAGGAGGTTCTGCATCCCAGCATCTCCCGACACAGTGATAGATAAACGGGTAGAAGATGCGACAGGGCATTCACAATAGAACAGAAGCTTATCCCCAATAAATACGGAAAGATGTTCAACTTCACTACCTAACAAAGAAACGCAACTTATAAATCTATTTCTTTTTTGCTCATCTAATTGGTAGAAAGTTTTAAGAATGCACAAAATTTGCTGCTAAGGATGTAAGGAAAAGGCCGTTTTCGTCTGTTGCTGCTGATGGGGATGGAAATTGGTGCGAACCTTCTGGAGGGTAATTTGGCAATTTGTGTATCGACAGCCTTAAAATGTTCATACACTTTGAGCCAGTAGTTTTGCTTTTAGCATCTTATCCTAAGGCGAAAGTCAAATTTATGTACAAGACTTATGTTCAAGAATATTCATCTCAGCCAGTAGTGTAATAGAAAAAATATTAGAAGCTACCTAAAAATCCCACAATAGGGGGTTGGTTAAATAACGGATGGCCCAACTTAAGAATGGAAAATAAAGACGCAGACGTAGAAAATGGACTTGAGGACACGGGGAAGGGGAAGGGGAAGCTGGGACGAAGTGAGAGAGTGGCATGGACTTATATATACTACCAAATGTAAAATAGCTAGCTAGTGGGAAGCAGCCGCGTAGCACAGGGAGATCAGCTCGGGGCTTTGTGACCACCTAGAGGGGTGGGATAGGGAGGGTGGGAGGGAGAGGCAAGAGGGAGGAGATATGGGGATATATGTGTATGTATAGCTGATTCACTTTGTTATAAAGCAGAAACTAACACACCATTGTAAAGCAATTATACTCCAAAAAAGATGTTTTTTTAAAAAAGGATGGAAAACAGTTCATTCATTAAAAATGATTTTCTCCAAGAATATTTAATGGTGGGAAGATGTAGTGTAAAAGCAGGGTACAAAATACTAGATGGAGTGTTTCATTTTGGTAAAATTTAATAATACAAGTGCAGAAAAAGTGATTAAAATAACAGTACTGATTTGACTACGGGACATTTTTTTCTTTAAATTTTTCTGTTTTTGGTGTTATAAAGCATCATATATCCTCTCGGAGTCTCAGTTTATGTTCTGTGAAGTGGGACTCATCACATCTACACTGCAGTGCGCTCGGGCAGAGCAGCACAATATTTGAAAGTGCCCTTGACAATGACCAGCCCATTGTAATACTCCAGGAATGGTTATAATATCATTGCCAATGACACACCCATAGTCCGGATATTATCCGTAACGATTACTAAGGTTGTTTATCTCCCTCCACTTTTACTAAGACAAAAAAAGGATTAATTGAAGACTCTTAAGTCATTTTTACTGAGGTTCTTTGTTTGTTTTTTTTTTCAAAATACTAATTGTAGGGCTTCCCTGGTGGCGCAGTGGTTGAGAATCTGCCTGCTAATGCACGGGACACGGGTTCGAGCCCTGCTCTGGGAAGATCCCACATGCCGTGGAGCAACTGGGCCCGTGAGCCACGACTACTGAGCCTGCGCGTCTGGAGCCTGTGCTCCGCAACAAGAGAGGCCGCGATAGTGAGCGGCCCGCGCACCGCAATGAAGAGTGGCCCCCGCTCCCCACAACTAGAGAAAGCCCTCACACAGAAACGAAGACCCAACACAGCAAAACATAAATAAATAAATAAATAAATAAATAAATTTATTAAAAAGAAAAATACTAGTTGTAAAGTCTGCAGTGGGTATATAGGTGTTCAACTTTTTCCCACATTTTACGTTTTTGGTTTTGTTTTTAAATTATTTATTTATTATTTATTTATTATTTTTATTTTTGGCTGTGTTGGGTCTTCGTCTCTGCGCGAGGGCTTTCTCCAGTTGCGGCAAGTGGGGGCCACTCTTCATCGCGGCGCGCGGGCCTCTCACTATCGCGGCCTCTCTTGTTGCGGAGCAGAGGCTCCAGACGCTCAGGCTCAGTAGTTGTGGCTCACGGGCCCAGTTGCTCCGCGGCATGTGGGATCTTCCCAGACCAGGGCTCAAACCCGTGTCCCCTGCATTGGCAGGCGGATTCTCAACCACTGCACCACCAGGGAAGCCCCCCCACCCCGATAGTTTTAAAACCAGCCTCAGTCATGCTTGCTTCAAGACTTATCCTGGCATCATGGACCACTGGATACTTTGGCTAGGTGTTAAACTCTCTTGTCCTTTGCCCGAGTCCCATCGTGGTGACTTAGTTGCCATCTAGGGCACTCTTGGCATGAGTCCTAGACATGAATCCAGCTCAGTGGCTTGGGTCCTGCTCCCTGCTGGCTAACTGTCCTAATGCCCAGTGCCTCCTTTCTGCTTGGACTTCTGAGGGCCGCAGCCCCAGGACCCTCACTCTGTGTTGCCGGCTCTATTCGATGCCAACTGTATGTCCTTTGCTTGCTGTATGTCCCCTGCCCCAGTACCTCCTACTGGCTTTGACCTTCCTGTTTCAGGTCCTCTTATTGCGACCCTTTGTGTATAAGCCAGATCTGTTTGCCCTTCCTTCAAGGGGAGCTATTTCCCTGGTGTTTCCCTAGATGCTTATGATGAGACCCCTGCCAGAACTACACCAATCAGACCCTCCATGTACACACTTGGGTCTGAACCCTTTCAGCGAGAGCAGGTTGGAAACCCATATACACATAAATATACAATGTGTACAAATCAAGTATTTTCAAGATTGTAAAGAATTCTTGTGAACGTATTAGGTTAGGGAAGTCAAGCAGGATCATCATATGATGGCATAATCATGCACATGTATGTACAATTTTCTATTTTTATATGATGCCACTTTAATAGATGTGCCCATCTTTTCAAAGTTCTAATCTGTGGCAGTGGGCAGTAGGGGGACGGGGTGGGTCACAGCAGGAAGAGGCATTCGCTGCCTTAGGCAGTTAAACCATTGCTCTCTCTTCAGAATGGCTCAGCCAGCAGGATTCTGTGGGGTCTACCTCCTGGCACCGTGCTCCAATCGCCGGATTTTGGGTCTGGGGCAACCCAGATCTTTGTGCGACTCTTCCGGAGAGTGCTTTCTCTTGGGAGCACGTCTGGGGACTGGCTTCTCTGCTTCCACCTTTGCTGGCGTGGCCAAAGGAACTGCTGCTGCAAAGAAAATCAGAACTGATCAGTCACTTCTGCTGTACACAGCCTCCTGCCAGAATTTCCCTCTCTCATGTCTCTCCCAGTTTCTGGCTGAAGACCTTTAATCTACTTGACATCCAGAACACAGCCTTGGCCCATCCCCTCTATGAGTCCCTAGAGAAGGGACACTGGCTGCAAAAGCAATTCCTAGAGCCTACGGCTGCAGCACATGAGGAAGTCTCTTCACCGTTTCCAGGGAAAACAGTAGAACCCGAAAGTCACTGCAATCATGAGCCTCTCCATCTCTCCCTTCCACAACAGAGAAAACATTTCTTGCAGTCTGTCACTTCTGAGGCTTTAATGGAAATGTCTTTCAAGTTTTGGAAAAAACTAATCTAATAAAAATTGGTTAAGGACCCCTCCCACCTTGGCAACCCCTCTTGGGCCCCATTTATACTGCCTGTTTCAACCACACTGACCTCTAGCCCTCTGATACTTTTATGTAGATTAGAACAAGGCCAAATACTGAGGCAGAGTGATCAGGAGACTGAGAACCGCGTTCTGGGTACCAAGTCTAGGCTCGCATCAACCCAGCCTCCTGGGACACCATCTCCTCAGCCCTCCAGTCTCATTAGCACTTCAACACCCCTCTTGGTTCTTCCGGTCTTCCCATCAATATGGCACCACCCTCTCCCCTAGAAGTAAAAATCATTATAATCCTCTCTCTCTCCACCATGAAAGGATGAGATAAAGGCTCAGCAGCAGCCCCCGTGAAACACATGGTCAACACTGTGAAGAGGTGTTACTAAGGCGATTTGGTCCGACTCAGAGAAGGAAAGAGACAACTCTGCCCTTAGCCTGATCAGGCCCACAGGAAGGAAGCACACTGGGGGCAGCCTTTGAGAGTGTGGCAATGCGAGAGAACCTTCTTTAGGAGGGGACTCCCTGTTGCCGACCTTGAAAAAGCAAGGATGGGACATTCGTTTACTGGGGCTGTTACAGAGGGGATGTGCCCAGAGGTTGGGCCACCCTGCTTGAGAATCAAAGCACCTTCTAGTCCGAAATGGCTTGAATGCTCCAATCGCCGGATTTTGGGTCTGGGGCAACCCAGATCTTTGTGCGACTTTTCCGGAGAGTGCTTTCTCTTGGGAGCACGTCTGGGGACTGGCTTCTCTGCTTCCACCTTTGCTGGCGTGGCCAAAGGAACATCCCCGTAGGCCCGGTAGCCACCAACCAGGCAGTATGTCTCCCCATGCCAGCCCAACTGCGTTTCTCCACACCCTCGGTAGAGGACATGGTAGTGACCAGGAGTAGGGGGAGAAACGGGAGCCACTGCTGCTGCAAAGAAAATCAGAACTGATCAGTCACTTCTGCTGTACACAGCCTCCTGCCAGAATTTCCCTCTCTCATGTCTCTCCCAGTTTCTGGCTGAAGACCTTTAATCTACTTGACATGCAGAACACAGCCTTGGCCCATCCCCTCTATGAGTCCCTAGAGAAGGGACACTGGCTGCAAAAGCAATTCCTAGAGCCTACGGCTGCAGCACATGAGGAAGTCTCTTCACCGTTTCCAGGGAAAACAGTAGAACCCGAAAGTCACTGCAATCATGAGCCTCTCCATCTCTCCCCTCCACAACAGAGAAAACATTTCTTGCAGTCTGTCACTTCTGAGGCTTTAATGGAAATGTCTTTCAAGTTTTGGAAAAAACTAATCTAATATAAATTGGCTAAGGACCCCTCCCACCTTGGCAACCCCTCTTGGGCCCCATTTATACTGCCTGTTTCAACCACACTGAACTCTAGCCCTCTGATACTTTTATGTAGATTAGAACAAGGCCAAATACTGAGGCAGAGTGATCAGGAGACTGAGAACCGCGTTCTGGGTACCAAGTCTAGGCTCGCATCAACCCAGCCTCCTGGGACACCATCTCCTCAGCCCTCCAGTCTCATTAGCACTTCAACACCCCTCTTGGTTCTTCCGGTCTTCCCATCAATATGGCACCACCCTCTCCCCTAGTACTCAGCAGCTCAGGATGGGATGTGTCTGAGGGCACCGATGTAGATGTCTACATGACAGCACAGAGGTGCCTGGGTTTGAAGGTGTGTTTCAAGAGTGGCCCTCTTCCTCAAACTGCTCCATTTACCATTTGCCAACAAAAATGCACTTGTCTTTTGCTAAGAGGCCAATCAGGAAAGGGTCTGAATGGAAGCATCCTGTAGCCCAAAGGGGAAGCTAGATTTATAAAGATCAGGACCATCCTGCACACTTGTCCAGGGATGACCTTTCACTTGTCCTCAGCAGTGAGCACTGTGGGTCCCTGAAGGTGTCCCAGGTCACTGGTATTACTTACAGCTGGGAACGCGCTCAGGTATACGTAGTGGGCAAGCCCCACAGGAACACGAGGCAGCCAGGTGAGGTGGTGTGTACACCATGGCTCCTGTAGAGATGCCCGGTCTCGGTGTACCTGCCGCACTGCCCACCCACGGAACAGAGCACAGGTTCGAGTAAAGATAGAGGATCCGGTCACACATTCTCCCTCAGACAGCCAAAGAGGTTGGAGAACTTCTGCTGGAGAACTGTCAGGGAAGCTTCTCTGAGGGCAGCACGTTGGCAGTTACGCTGCCATGGAAACTGTGAGAAGGCCGGTGAGGTCATCACTACCCAGTGAGGTCATAATAAGGAACCTGTGACTTGGGGGTCAGGCTTCAGGAGGAGGGGCAGTTTTGTGGAGGAGAGCAGGGGGAGGGCAGAGGTACTCTGCCTGGCCCCTCACACCTGGGCCTCCCCACCCATGCCCTAGTCTAGCAGACATCCCACGTGGGGCGTGCCGGTGGGCTGGCACAGCCCCAGGGGCCCCAGGAGGGCAAGAGAGACCCACATTCTGAGATTGGCTTGAGAGGCAAGATTAACGTAAGAGAGAGCTAGGTTGTATGGCACTGACCCTAAGAGGCAGAGATTTGTGTGGACTGGGGAATCAGGGGGAGGCTCCTTGGCAGTGGGCCTGAAGATCAAGTGAGATTTGGACCCATGGGGAAGAGAGGGAAGACATTCCAGTTTGGAAGAATAAAAGCAAAGACACACTCTCCTCGCCCTTGTCCTGCCCCAAATATAAATTCATAGAACCCTCACATTTTCACAACTGAGGACTGAAGAAAAGCAAGAGGTGAAGGGGCCTACCCAGTGTTACACAGGTAGCGGAGAGGTGTTCTGCTCAATGGTTAGGTTCATGTTGGGGCTCCGGATTTACAGCTGATAGGAATGTGAGGACAAGCTCATGCCATTTCAAACATTTCCAAGTGATACTGAGAGAGATGTTAAAGGTGCAAAATGAGGGTGCTGAATGACCTCACAAAGTGGGAATGGTGGGCCCATTCTCACATGAAATTCAAAACAAGTTCATGACCAAAGGACATAATACAAAATGACAACATAATCATTACACTCCCCTCTCCCCTAGAAGTAAAAATCATTATAATCCTCCCTCTCTCCACCATGAAAGGATGAGGTAAAGGCTCAGCAGCAGCCCCCGTGAAACACACGGTCACCACTGTGAAGAGGTGTTACTAAGACGATTTGGTCCGACTCAGAGAAGGAAAGAGACAACTCTGCCCTTAGCCTGATCAGGCCCACAGGAAGGAAGCACGCTGGGGGCAGCCTTTGAGAGTGTGGCAATGCGAGAGAACCTTCTTTAGGAGGGGACTCCCTGTTGCCGACCTTGAAAAAGCAAGGATGGGACATTCGTTTACTGGGGCTGTTGCAGAGGGGATGTGCCCAGGAGGTAGACACTGCTTGGACTACTATTTTAGAGGTTGGGCCACCCTGGTTGAGAACCACAGCACCTTGTATTCCTAAACTGCTTGAATGAGCGGGTGCACGTTAGGACAGACGAAGTCAGGCCTCATTGGAGCAGACTGCCTTTGGGAGTGGTAGAAGGTAAAATGGGAAGGGGAATGCTCTGGAGGAGGTTTGTCATGGCAGGTGGGCCAGCACGAGACCATCCAGATTCTCCAAGGCTCCAGAGCTGACTTGGCTGGGAGCATCCCTCTGATGTGGTGCGGGGACTCCTACCTTAACAGGACCTGGCTGGGCATCTGCGGGAGGCAGAAGAAATGGTTTATTAACTTAAGAGAGCGAGAGACTCACCTGGGGGGTTCCACAAAACCACTTCAAAAGACTTGTACCTGGATTCTTGAGCCAGCCCTCAGAAAACGTATCTAGATCTGGAGTAGGGCTCTGGAAGCTGCACTTTTAATAAGCTTCCTGGGCAGTCCCACCACAGTGGTCCATGGATAGAGTGACCAAAGTATTGTGTATTCTCGGTTGCTTTTGGGAGTCAAAGTGGGCAATGTGCAAAACTGCAGCAGGCATACGTATAAACAGGGAATATTCAAGGCAAACAGAGGGGTAGAGTTATTCTATGCATGAATCAGATTTGAGGAAAGCTAGCCTGGTGGTTAAAGAACACAACCCTTGGGAGAGACAGACAGACCAGATTCTGTCCTACTTACTTGTGTGATTTTGACCAAGTTCTTTTATCCTTCTGACTGTTTCTTCATATGGAAAAGAGCTATGGCTGTACATTTAGCACAATATTCTCTTTTGGCAAAGGTTGCTCTGGGTCCATTTGTGTTCTCTGCAACTTAATCCTTTCCGGTGTGCAAGCATTTTTAAGTTGTTTGGTGAAGTATTACATTTGACTTTCAACTGTTCATTACTTTGGGCAAAGCTTATATAATGCTGCAGAGACTAGAACCTATGCAGAGATAGTGAGAGGATGTGATAAGCTTATTCTGCCGGTTTATCAAAAAGTTTAACCTTTTCTCCTCTTCCTCCGCCTGCCACCAAGAGATGAGAAAGAAGGCAGAGCCTGGAAATGCACACCAAGCAATACTTCTGTGTCAGTTTGCCTTTTATTCCTCTGCCAGTACTTCCCAGAGAGATTTCTCCAAAAGTGCCTAAGCTTGCCATGGCCATTGTTGTGAAGAACATTTCTCTCTATTGCTAGTCACATCCCCTTTTCCTTCTCCTGGGCGCTTAATGGATGTTTGGGGGCAGGAAATAAAATTTAAACTAAAACATCAAAAAAAAAAAAAAAGAAAGATGAGCTCAAGTAGGCGTTATTGTGGTCCAGATAAGGTTTGGTTCATTCATTCCCTCGATTAGCATTTATCCCCCTTTGTGCCAGGCATGGGGGGCGGAGAGAGAAATGTCTTCAAAGAGTCTGTGGTTGTATGGGGCAGGGAGCTGTGGAAATCTGTCATTTAGAAACAGCATGGAAGTGCTAGGGAAAAATTGTTTTGTTCATTTATCGCTCACTCATCCGTTCACCCATAGCAACTACGAAGGGTTTCACGCGGAGGAACTGGCTGCCCTGAACTTGACATTCTCGTGGGGGAAACAACAATGTAAAGCCCCAGCAGTGGTCAGTCACCAGTAGTGATTTCAAGCCAGAAGGACCCACTCAGCAACGGAGAGAGGCACAGGGTGAGCAGTGACTTGCAGAAAGGAGGGGTTATTCATGCCAACTGCTGAGTTCAAGTTCATCTGGGTTGTTGTGTGGTTCGTGCTTACTGCATCTGTTTTTGGAACGTGGCTCCACCCTCCAAGAAGGGTGAGGATGATCACCCTTCTTTCCTCCTGCTGTGCCCCGGGGTCACCCAGCGAGTGTCTGCAGGGATGATCTGCTCTGTACTGGCTTTTCAGTCCCACTCCCGGGAGAAGAGAGACGAAGCTGTGTCTCCACCGCAGCTTGGCCTGATTCAGTCACTGGGTGAAAAGGTGGGAAGAAGGTCAAGTTCATGAGAACTGATGCACTGCAGAGTCATTTAGTCCTGAAGTACCAGTTCTGGTTGCTGGTGAGTTGCTAAATCCAGAGACCTGAATGTAATTCCTCCAGAGCCACTGAGACATCACTTCCAGGCCCATGGCGGGCTGTAGGGGTGCTGGCTTTTCTCAGTGCTAAGGAGCAGCCATCTTCCACTGAGAGAGGACTCTGTGCCAGCAGGAGCAGAACCACACCAGGCACCGAAGGAGGTTCTGCATCCCAGCATCTCCCGACACAGTGATAGATAAACGGGTAGAAGATGCGACAGGGCATTCACAATAGAACAGAAGCTTATCCCCAATAAATACGGAAAGATGTTCAACTTCACTACCTAACAAAGAAACGCAACTTATAAATCTATTTCTTTTTTGCTCATCTAATTGGTAGAAAGTTTTAAGAATGCACAAAATTTGCTGCTAAGGATGTAAGGAAAAGGCCGTTTTCGTCTGTTGCTGCTGATGGGGATGGAAATTGGTGCGAACCTTCTGGAGGGTAATTTGGCAATTTGTGTATCGACAGCCTTAAAATGTTCATACACTTTGAGCCAGTAGTTTTGCTTTTAGCATCTTATCCTAAGGCGAAAGTCAAATTTATGTACAAGACTTATGTTCAAGAATATTCATCTCAGCCAGTAGTGTAATAGAAAAAATATTAGAAGCTACCTAAAAATCCCACAATAGGGGGTTGGTTAAATAACGGATGGCCCAACTTAAGAATGGAAAATAAAGACGCAGACGTAGAAAATGGACTTGAGGACACGGGGAAGGGGAAGGGGAAGCTGGGACGAAGTGAGAGAGTGGCATGGACTTATATATACTACCAAATGTAAAATAGCTAGCTAGTGGGAAGCAGCCGCGTAGCACAGGGAGATCAGCTCGGGGCTTTGTGACCACCTAGAGGGGTGGGATAGGGAGGGTGGGAGGGAGAGGCAAGAGGGAGGAGATATGGGGATATATGTGTATGTATAGCTGATTCACTTTGTTATAAAGCAGAAACTAACACACCATTGTAAAGCAATTATACTCCAAAAAAGATGTTTTTTTAAAAAAGGATGGAAAACAGTTCATTCATTAAAAATGATTTTCTCCAAGAATATTTAATGGTGGGAAGATGTAGTGTAAAAGCAGGGTACAAAATACTAGATGGAGTGTTTCATTTTGGTAAAATTTAATAATACAAGTGCAGAAAAAGTGATTAAAATAACAGTACTGATTTGACTACGGGACATTTTTTTCTTTAAATTTTTCTGTTTTTGGTGTTATAAAGCATCATATATCCTCTCGGAGTCTCAGTTTATGTTCTGTGAAGTGGGACTCATCACATCTACACTGCAGTGCGCTCGGGCAGAGCAGCACAATATTTGAAAGTGCCCTTGACAATGACCAGCCCATTGTAATACTCCAGGAATGGTTATAATATCATTGCCAATGACACACCCATAGTCCGGATATTATCCGTAACGATTACTAAGGTTGTTTATCTCCCTCCACTTTTACTAAGACAAAAAAAGGATTAATTGAAGACTCTTAAGTCATTTTTACTGAGGTTCTTTGTTTGTTTTTTTTTTCAAAATACTAATTGTAGGGCTTCCCTGGTGGCGCAGTGGTTGAGAATCTGCCTGCTAATGCACGGGACACGGGTTCGAGCCCTGCTCTGGGAAGATCCCACATGCCGCGGAGCAACTGGGCCCGTGAGCCCCAACTACTGAGCCTGCGCGTCTGGAGCCTGTGCTCCGCAACAAGAGAGGCCGCGATAGTGAGCGGCCCGCGCACCGCAATGAAGAGTGGCCCCCGCTCCCCACAACTAGAGAAAGCCCTCACACAGAAACGAAGACCCAACACAGCAAAACATAAATAAATAAATAAATAAATAAATAAATTTATTAAAAAGAAAAATACTAGTTGTAAAGTCTGCAGTGGGTATATAGGTGTTCAACTTTTTCCCACATTTTACGTTTTTGGTTTTGTTTTTAACTTTTTTATTTATTATTTATTTATTATTTTTATTTTTGGCTGTGTTGGGTCTTCGTCTCTGCGCGAGGGCTTTCTCCAGTTGCGGCAAGTGGGGGCCACTCTTCATCGCGGCGCGCGGGCCTCTCACTATCGCGGCCTCTCTTGTTGCGGAGCAGAGGCTCCAGACGCTCAGGCTCAGTAGTTGTGGCTCACGGGCCCAGTTGCTCCGCGGCATGTGGGATCTTCCCAGACCAGGGCTCAAACCCGTGTCCCCTGCATTGGCAGGCGGATTCTCAACCACTGCACCACCAGGGAAGCCCCCCCACCCCGATAGTTTTAAAACCAGCCTCAGTCATGCTTGCTTCAAGACTTATCCTGGCATCATGGACCACTGGATACTTTGGCTAGGTGTTAAACTCTCTTGTCCTTTGCCCGAGTCCCATCGTGGTGACTTAGTTGCCATCTAGGGCACTCTTGGCATGAGTCCTAGACATGAATCCAGCTCAGTGGCTTGGGTCCTGCTCCCTGCTGGCTAACTGTCCTAATGCCCAGTGCCTCCTTTCTGCTTGGACTTCTGAGGGCCGCAGCCCCAGGACCCTCACTCTGTGTTGCCGGCTCTATTCGATGCCAACTGTATGTCCTTTGCTTGCTGTATGTCCCCTGCCCCAGTACCTCCTACTGGCTTTGACCTTCCTGTTTCAGGTCCTCTTATTGCGACCCTTTGTGTATAAGCCAGATCTGTTTGCCCTTCCTTCAAGGGGAGCTATTTCCCTGGTGTTTCCCTAGATGCTTATGATGAGACCCCTGCCAGAACTACACCAATCAGACCCTCCATGTACACACTTGGGTCTGAACCCTTTCAGCGAGAGCAGGTTGGAAACCCATATACACATAAATATACAATGTGTACAAATCAAGTATTTTCAAGATTGTAAAGAATTCTTGTGAACGTATTAGGTTAGGGAAGTCAAGCAGGATCATCATATGATGGCATAATCATGCACATGTATGTACAATTTTCTATTTTTATATGATGCCACTTTAATAGATGTGCCCATCTTTTCAAAGTTCTAATCTGTGGCAGTGGGCAGTAGGGGGACGGGGTGGGTCACAGCAGGAAGAGGCATTCGCTGCCTTAGGCAGTTAAACCATTGCTCTCTCTTCAGAATGGCTCAGCCAGCAGGATTCTGTGGGGTCTACCTCCTGGCACCGTGCTCCAATCGCCGGATTTTGGGTCTGGGGCAACCCAGATCTTTGTGCGACTCTTCCGGAGAGTGCTTTCTCTTGGGAGCACGTCTGGGGACTGGCTTCTCTGCTTCCACCTTTGCTGGCGTGGCCAAAGGAACTGCTGCTGCAAAGAAAATCAGAACTGATCAGTCACTTCTGCTGTACACAGCCTCCTGCCAGAATTTCCCTCTCTCATGTCTCTCCCAGTTTCTGGCTGAAGACCTTTAATCTACTTGACATCCAGAACACAGCCTTGGCCCATCCCCTCTATGAGTCCCTAGAGAAGGGACACTGGCTGCAAAAGCAATTCCTAGAGCCTACGGCTGCAGCACATGAGGAAGTCTCTTCACCGTTTCCAGGGAAAACAGTAGAACCCGAAAGTCACTGCAATCATGAGCCTCTCCATCTCTCCCTTCCACAACAGAGAAAACATTTCTTGCAGTCTGTCACTTCTGAGGCTTTAATGGAAATGTCTTTCAAGTTTTGGAAAAAACTAATCTAATAAAAATTGGTTAAGGACCCCTCCCACCTTGGCAACCCCTCTTGGGCCCCATTTATACTGCCTGTTTCAACCACACTGACCTCTAGCCCTCTGATACTTTTATGTAGATTAGAACAAGGCCAAATACTGAGGCAGAGTGATCAGGAGACTGAGAACCGCGTTCTGGGTACCAAGTCTAGGCTCGCATCAACCCAGCCTCCTGGGACACCATCTCCTCAGCCCTCCAGTCTCATTAGCACTTCAACACCCCTCTTGGTTCTTCCGGTCTTCCCATCAATATGGCACCACCCTCTCCCCTAGAAGTAAAAATCATTATAATCCTCTCTCTCTCCACCATGAAAGGATGAGATAAAGGCTCAGCAGCAGCCCCCGTGAAACACATGGTCAACACTGTGAAGAGGTGTTACTAAGGCGATTTGGTCCGACTCAGAGAAGGAAAGAGACAACTCTGCCCTTAGCCTGATCAGGCCCACAGGAAGGAAGCACACTGGGGGCAGCCTTTGAGAGTGTGGCAATGCGAGAGAACCTTCTTTAGGAGGGGACTCCCTGTTGCCGACCTTGAAAAAGCAAGGATGGGACATTCGTTTACTGGGGCTGTTACAGAGGGGATGTGCCCAGAGGTTGGGCCACCCTGCTTGAGAATCAAAGCACCTTCTAGTCCGAAATGGCTTGAATGCTCCAATCGCCGGATTTTGGGTCTGGGGCAACCCAGATCTTTGTGCGACTTTTCCGGAGAGTGCTTTCTCTTGGGAGCACGTCTGGGGACTGGCTTCTCTGCTTCCACCTTTGCTGGCGTGGCCAAAGGAACATCCCCGTAGGCCCGGTAGCCACCAACCAGGCAGTATGTCTCCCCATGCCAGCCCAACTGCGTTTCTCCACACCCTCGGTAGAGGACATGGTAGTGACCAGGAGTAGGGGGAGAAACGGGAGCCACTGCTGCTGCAAAGAAAATCAGAACTGATCAGTCACTTCTGCTGTACACAGCCTCCTGCCAGAATTTCCCTCTCTCATGTCTCTCCCAGTTTCTGGCTGAAGACCTTTAATCTACTTGACATGCAGAACACAGCCTTGGCCCATCCCCTCTATGAGTCCCTAGAGAAGGGACACTGGCTGCAAAAGCAATTCCTAGAGCCTACGGCTGCAGCACATGAGGAAGTCTCTTCACCGTTTCCAGGGAAAACAGTAGAACCCGAAAGTCACTGCAATCATGAGCCTCTCCATCTCTCCCCTCCACAACAGAGAAAACATTTCTTGCAGTCTGTCACTTCTGAGGCTTTAATGGAAATGTCTTTCAAGTTTTGGAAAAAACTAATCTAATATAAATTGGCTAAGGACCCCTCCCACCTTGGCAACCCCTCTTGGGCCCCATTTATACTGCCTGTTTCAACCACACTGAACTCTAGCCCTCTGATACTTTTATGTAGATTAGAACAAGGCCAAATACTGAGGCAGAGTGATCAGGAGACTGAGAACCGCGTTCTGGGTACCAAGTCTAGGCTCGCATCAACCCAGCCTCCTGGGACACCATCTCCTCAGCCCTCCAGTCTCATTAGCACTTCAACACCCCTCTTGGTTCTTCCGGTCTTCCCATCAATATGGCACCACCCTCTCCCCTAGTACTCAGCAGCTCAGGATGGGATGTGTCTGAGGGCACCGATGTAGATGTCTACATGACAGCACAGAGGTGCCTGGGTTTGAAGGTGTGTTTCAAGAGTGGCCCTCTTCCTCAAACTGCTCCATTTACCATTTGCCAACAAAAATGCACTTGTCTTTTGCTAAGAGGCCAATCAGGAAAGGGTCTGAATGGAAGCATCCTGTAGCCCAAAGGGGAAGCTAGATTTATAAAGATCAGGACCATCCTGCACACTTGTCCAGGGATGACCTTTCACTTGTCCTCAGCAGTGAGCACTGTGGGTCCCTGAAGGTGTCCCAGGTCACTGGTATTACTTACAGCTGGGAACGCGCTCAGGTATACGTAGTGGGCAAGCCCCACAGGAACACGAGGCAGCCAGGTGAGGTGGTGTGTACACCATGGCTCCTGTAGAGATGCCCGGTCTCGGTGTACCTGCCGCACTGCCCACCCACGGAACAGAGCACAGGTTCGAGTAAAGATAGAGGATCCGGTCACACATTCTCCCTCAGACAGCCAAAGAGGTTGGAGAACTTCTGCTGGAGAACTGTCAGGGAAGCTTCTCTGAGGGCAGCACGTTGGCAGTTACGCTGCCATGGAAACTGTGAGAAGGCCGGTGAGGTCATCACTACCCAGTGAGGTCATAATAAGGAACCTGTGACTTGGGGGTCAGGCTTCAGGAGGAGGGGCAGTTTTGTGGAGGAGAGCAGGGGGAGGGCAGAGGTACTCTGCCTGGCCCCTCACACCTGGGCCTCCCCACCCATGCCCTAGTCTAGCAGACATCCCACGTGGGGCGTGCCGGTGGGCTGGCACAGCCCCAGGGGCCCCAGGAGGGCAAGAGAGACCCACATTCTGAGATTGGCTTGAGAGGCAAGATTAACGTAAGAGAGAGCTAGGTTGTATGGCACTGACCCTAAGAGGCAGAGATTTGTGTGGACTGGGGAATCAGGGGGAGGCTCCTTGGCAGTGGGCCTGAAGATCAAGTGAGATTTGGACCCATGGGGAAGAGAGGGAAGACATTCCAGTTTGGAAGAATAAAAGCAAAGACACACTCTCCTCGCCCTTGTCCTGCCCCAAATATAAATTCATAGAACCCTCACATTTTCACAACTGAGGACTGAAGAAAAGCAAGAGGTGAAGGGGCCTACCCAGTGTTACACAGGTAGCGGAGAGGTGTTCTGCTCAATGGTTAGGTTCATGTTGGGGCTCCGGATTTACAGCTGATAGGAATGTGAGGACAAGCTCATGCCATTTCAAACATTTCCAAGTGATACTGAGAGAGATGTTAAAGGTGCAAAATGAGGGTGCTGAATGACCTCACAAAGTGGGAATGGTGGGCCCATTCTCACATGAAATTCAAAACAAGTTCATGACCAAAGGACATAATACAAAATGACAACATAATCATTACACTCCCCTCTCCCCTAGAAGTAAAAATCATTATAATCCTCCCTCTCTCCACCATGAAAGGATGAGGTAAAGGCTCAGCAGCAGTCCCCGTGAAACACACGGTCACCACTGTGAAGAGGTGTTACTAAGACGATTTGGTCCGACTCAGAGAAGGAAAGAGACAACTCTGCCCTTAGCCTGATCAGGCCCACAGGAAGGAAGCACGCTGGGGGCAGCCTTTGAGAGTGTGGCAATGCGAGAGAACCTTCTTTAGGAGGGGACTCCCTGTTGCCGACCTTGAAAAAGCAAGGATGGGACATTCGTTTACTGGGGCTGTTGCAGAGGGGATGTGCCCAGGAGGTAGACACTGCTTGGACTACTATTTTAGAGGTTGGGCCACCCTGGTTGAGAACCACAGCACCTTGTATTCCTAAACTGCTTGAATGAGCGGGTGCACGTTAGGACAGACGAAGTCAGGCCTCATTGGAGCAGACTGCCTTTGGGAGTGGTAGAAGGTAAAATGGGAAGGGGAATGCTCTGGAGGACGTTTGTCATGGCAGGTGGGCCAGCACGAGACCATCCAGATTCTCCAAGGCTCCAGAGCTGACTTGGCTGGGAGCATCCCTCTGATGTGGTGCGGGGACTCCTACCTTAACAGGACCTGGCTGGGCATCTGCGGGAGGCAGAAGAAATGGTTTCTTAACTTAAGAGAGCGAGAGACTCACCTGGGGGGTTCCACAAAACCACTTCAAAAGACTTGTACCTGGATTCTTGAGCCAGCCCTCAGAAAACGTATCTAGATCTGGAGTAGGGCTCTGGAAGCTGCACTTTTAATAAGCTTCCTGGGCAGTCCCACCACAGTGGTCCATGGATAGAGTGACCAAAGTATTGTGTATTCTCGGTTGCTTTTGGGAGTCAAAGTGGGCAATGTGCAAAACTGCAGCAGGCATACGTATAAACAGGGAATATTCAAGGCAAACAGAGGGGTAGAGTTATTCTATGCATGAATCAGATTTGAGGAAAGCTAGCCTGGTGGTTAAAGAACACAACCCTTGGGAGAGACAGACAGACCAGATTCTGTCCTACTTACTTGTGTGATTTTGACCAAGTTCTTTTATCCTTCTGACTGTTTCTTCATATGGAAAAGAGCTATGGCTGTACATTTAGCACAATATTCTCTTTTGGCAAAGGTTGCTCTGGGTCCATTTGTGTTCTCTGCAACTTAATCCTTTCCGGTGTGCAAGCATTTTTAAGTTGTTTGGTGAAGTATTACATTTGACTTTCAACTGTTCATTACTTTGGGCAAAGCTTATATAATGCTGCAGAGACTAGAACCTATGCAGAGATAGTGAGAGGATGTGATAAGCTTATTCTGCCGGTTTATCAAAAAGTTTAACCTTTTCTCCTCTTCCTCCGCCTGCCACCAAGAGATGAGAAAGAAGGCAGAGCCTGGAAATGCACACCAAGCAATACTTCTGTGTCAGTTTGCCTTTTATTCCTCTGCCAGTACTTCCCAGAGAGATTTCTCCAAAAGTGCCTAAGCTTGCCATGGCCATTGTTGTGAAGAACATTTCTCTCTATTGCTAGTCACATCCCCTTTTCCTTCTCCTGGGCGCTTAATGGATGTTTGGGGGCAGGAAATAAAATTTAAACTAAAACATCAAAAAAAAAAAAAAAGAAAGATGAGCTCAAGTAGGCGTTATTGTGGTCCAGATAAGGTTTGGTTCATTCATTCCCTCGATTAGCATTTATCCCCCTTTGTGCCAGGCATGGGGGGCGGAGAGAGAAATGTCTTCAAAGAGTCTGTGGTTGTATGGGGCAGGGAGCTGTGGAAATCTGTCATTTAGAAACAGCATGGAAGTGCTAGGGAAAAATTGTTTTGTTCATTTATCGCTCACTCATCCGTTCACCCATAGCAACTACGAAGGGTTTCACGCGGAGGAACTGGCTGCCCTGAACTTGACATTCTCGTGGGGGAAACAACAATGTAAAGCCCCAGCAGTGGTCAGTCACCAGTAGTGATTTCAAGCCAGAAGGACCCACTCAGCAACGGAGAGAGGCACAGGGTGAGCAGTGACTTGCAGAAAGGAGGGGTTATTCATGCCAACTGCTGAGTTCAAGTTCATCTGGGTTGTTGTGTGGTTCGTGCTTACTGCATCTGTTTTTGGAACGTGGCTCCACCCTCCAAGAAGGGTGAGGATGATCACCCTTCTTTCCTCCTGCTGTGCCCCGGGGTCACCCAGCGAGTGTCTGCAGGGATGATCTGCTCTGTACTGGCTTTTCAGTCCCACTCCCGGGAGAAGAGAGACGAAGCTGTGTCTCCACCGCAGCTTGGCCTGATTCAGTCACTGGGTGAAAAGGTGGGAAGAAGGTCAAGTTCATGAGAACTGATGCACTGCAGAGTCATTTAGTCCTGAAGTACCAGTTCTGGTTGCTGGTGAGTTGCTAAATCCAGAGACCTGAATGTAATTCCTCCAGAGCCACTGAGACATCACTTCCAGGCCCATGGCGGGCTGTAGGGGTGCTGGCTTTTCTCAGTGCTAAGGAGCAGCCATCTTCCACTGAGAGAGGACTCTGTGCCAGCAGGAGCAGAACCACACCAGGCACCGAAGGAGGTTCTGCATCCCAGCATCTCCCGACACAGTGATAGATAAACGGGTAGAAGATGCGACAGGGCATTCACAATAGAACAGAAGCTTATCCCCAATAAATACGGAAAGATGTTCAACTTCACTACCTAACAAAGAAACGCAACTTATAAATCTATTTCTTTTTTGCTCATCTAATTGGTAGAAAGTTTTAAGAATGCACAAAATTTGCTGCTAAGGATGTAAGGAAAAGGCCGTTTTCGTCTGTTGCTGCTGATGGGGATGGAAATTGGTGCGAACCTTCTGGAGGGTAATTTGGCAATTTGTGTATCGACAGCCTTAAAATGTTCATACACTTTGAGCCAGTAGTTTTGCTTTTAGCATCTTATCCTAAGGCGAAAGTCAAATTTATGTACAAGACTTATGTTCAAGAATATTCATCTCAGCCAGTAGTGTAATAGAAAAAATATTAGAAGCTACCTAAAAATCCCACAATAGGGGGTTGGTTAAATAACGGATGGCCCAACTTAAGAATGGAAAATAAAGACGCAGACGTAGAAAATGGACTTGAGGACACGGGGAAGGGGAAGGGGAAGCTGGGACGAAGTGAGAGAGTGGCATGGACTTATATATACTACCAAATGTAAAATAGCTAGCTAGTGGGAAGCAGCCGCGTAGCACAGGGAGATCAGCTCGGGGCTTTGTGACCACCTAGAGGGGTGGGATAGGGAGGGTGGGAGGGAGAGGCAAGAGGGAGGAGATATGGGGATATATGTGTATGTATAGCTGATTCACTTTGTTATAAAGCAGAAACTAACACACCATTGTAAAGCAATTATACTCCAAAAAAGATGTTTTTTTAAAAAAGGATGGAAAACAGTTCATTCATTAAAAATGATTTTCTCCAAGAATATTTAATGGTGGGAAGATGTAGTGTAAAAGCAGGGTACAAAATACTAGATGGAGTGTTTCATTTTGGTAAAATTTAATAATACAAGTGCAGAAAAAGTGATTAAAATAACAGTACTGATTTGACTACGGGACATTTTTTTCTTTAAATTTTTCTGTTTTTGGTGTTATAAAGCATCATATATCCTCTCGGAGTCTCAGTTTATGTTCTGTGAAGTGGGACTCATCACATCTACACTGCAGTGCGCTCGGGCAGAGCAGCACAATATTTGAAAGTGCCCTTGACAATGACCAGCCCATTGTAATACTCCAGGAATGGTTATAATATCATTGCCAATGACACACCCATAGTCCGGATATTATCCGTAACGATTACTAAGGTTGTTTATCTCCCTCCACTTTTACTAAGACAAAAAAAGGATTAATTGAAGACTCTTAAGTCATTTTTACTGAGGTTCTTTGTTTGTTTTTTTTTTCAAAATACTAATTGTAGGGCTTCCCTGGTGGCGCAGTGGTTGAGAATCTGCCTGCTAATGCACGGGACACGGGTTCGAGCCCTGCTCTGGGAAGATCCCACATGCCGTGGAGCAACTGGGCCCGTGAGCCACGACTACTGAGCCTGCGCGTCTGGAGCCTGTGCTCCGCAACAAGAGAGGCCGCGATAGTGAGCGGCCCGCGCACCGCAATGAAGAGTGGCCCCCGCTCCCCACAACTAGAGAAAGCCCTCACACAGAAACGAAGACCCAACACAGCAAAACATAAATAAATAAATAAATAAATAAATAAATTTATTAAAAAGAAAAATACTAGTTGTAAAGTCTGCAGTGGGTATATAGGTGTTCAACTTTTTCCCACATTTTACGTTTTTGGTTTTGTTTTTAAATTATTTATTTATTATTTATTTATTATTTTTATTTTTGGCTGTGTTGGGTCTTCGTCTCTGCGCGAGGGCTTTCTCCAGTTGCGGCAAGTGGGGGCCACTCTTCATCGCGGCGCGCGGGCCTCTCACTATCGCGGCCTCTCTTGTTGCGGAGCAGAGGCTCCAGACGCTCAGGCTCAGTAGTTGTGGCTCACGGGCCCAGTTGCTCCGCGGCATGTGGGATCTTCCCAGACCAGGGCTCAAACCCGTGTCCCCTGCATTGGCAGGCGGATTCTCAACCACTGCACCACCAGGGAAGCCCCCCCACCCCGATAGTTTTAAAACCAGCCTCAGTCATGCTTGCTTCAAGACTTATCCTGGCATCATGGACCACTGGATACTTTGGCTAGGTGTTAAACTCTCTTGTCCTTTGCCCGAGTCCCATCGTGGTGACTTAGTTGCCATCTAGGGCACTCTTGGCATGAGTCCTAGACATGAATCCAGCTCAGTGGCTTGGGTCCTGCTCCCTGCTGGCTAACTGTCCTAATGCCCAGTGCCTCCTTTCTGCTTGGACTTCTGAGGGCCGCAGCCCCAGGACCCTCACTCTGTGTTGCCGGCTCTATTCGATGCCAACTGTATGTCCTTTGCTTGCTGTATGTCCCCTGCCCCAGTACCTCCTACTGGCTTTGACCTTCCTGTTTCAGGTCCTCTTATTGCGACCCTTTGTGTATAAGCCAGATCTGTTTGCCCTTCCTTCAAGGGGAGCTATTTCCCTGGTGTTTCCCTAGATGCTTATGATGAGACCCCTGCCAGAACTACACCAATCAGACCCTCCATGTACACACTTGGGTCTGAACCCTTTCAGCGAGAGCAGGTTGGAAACCCATATACACATAAATATACAATGTGTACAAATCAAGTATTTTCAAGATTGTAAAGAATTCTTGTGAACGTATTAGGTTAGGGAAGTCAAGCAGGATCATCATATGATGGCATAATCATGCACATGTATGTACAATTTTCTATTTTTATATGATGCCACTTTAATAGATGTGCCCATCTTTTCAAAGTTCTAATCTGTGGCAGTGGGCAGTAGGGGGACGGGGTGGGTCACAGCAGGAAGAGGCATTCGCTGCCTTAGGCAGTTAAACCATTGCTCTCTCTTCAGAATGGCTCAGCCAGCAGGATTCTGTGGGGTCTACCTCCTGGCACCGTGCTCCAATCGCCGGATTTTGGGTCTGGGGCAACCCAGATCTTTGTGCGACTCTTCCGGAGAGTGCTTTCTCTTGGGAGCACGTCTGGGGACTGGCTTCTCTGCTTCCACCTTTGCTGGCGTGGCCAAAGGAACTGCTGCTGCAAAGAAAATCAGAACTGATCAGTCACTTCTGCTGTACACAGCCTCCTGCCAGAATTTCCCTCTCTCATGTCTCTCCCAGTTTCTGGCTGAAGACCTTTAATCTACTTGACATCCAGAACACAGCCTTGGCCCATCCCCTCTATGAGTCCCTAGAGAAGGGACACTGGCTGCAAAAGCAATTCCTAGAGCCTACGGCTGCAGCACATGAGGAAGTCTCTTCACCGTTTCCAGGGAAAACAGTAGAACCCGAAAGTCACTGCAATCATGAGCCTCTCCATCTCTCCCTTCCACAACAGAGAAAACATTTCTTGCAGTCTGTCACTTCTGAGGCTTTAATGGAAATGTCTTTCAAGTTTTGGAAAAAACTAATCTAATAAAAATTGGTTAAGGACCCCTCCCACCTTGGCAACCCCTCTTGGGCCCCATTTATACTGCCTGTTTCAACCACACTGACCTCTAGCCCTCTGATACTTTTATGTAGATTAGAACAAGGCCAAATACTGAGGCAGAGTGATCAGGAGACTGAGAACCGCGTTCTGGGTACCAAGTCTAGGCTCGCATCAACCCAGCCTCCTGGGACACCATCTCCTCAGCCCTCCAGTCTCATTAGCACTTCAACACCCCTCTTGGTTCTTCCGGTCTTCCCATCAATATGGCACCACCCTCTCCCCTAGAAGTAAAAATCATTATAATCCTCTCTCTCTCCACCATGAAAGGATGAGATAAAGGCTCAGCAGCAGCCCCCGTGAAACACATGGTCAACACTGTGAAGAGGTGTTACTAAGGCGATTTGGTCCGACTCAGAGAAGGAAAGAGACAACTCTGCCCTTAGCCTGATCAGGCCCACAGGAAGGAAGCACACTGGGGGCAGCCTTTGAGAGTGTGGCAATGCGAGAGAACCTTCTTTAGGAGGGGACTCCCTGTTGCCGACCTTGAAAAAGCAAGGATGGGACATTCGTTTACTGGGGCTGTTACAGAGGGGATGTGCCCAGAGGTTGGGCCACCCTGCTTGAGAATCAAAGCACCTTCTAGTCCGAAATGGCTTGAATGCTCCAATCGCCGGATTTTGGGTCTGGGGCAACCCAGATCTTTGTGCGACTTTTCCGGAGAGTGCTTTCTCTTGGGAGCACGTCTGGGGACTGGCTTCTCTGCTTCCACCTTTGCTGGCGTGGCCAAAGGAACATCCCCGTAGGCCCGGTAGCCACCAACCAGGCAGTATGTCTCCCCATGCCAGCCCAACTGCGTTTCTCCACACCCTCGGTAGAGGACATGGTAGTGACCAGGAGTAGGGGGAGAAACGGGAGCCACTGCTGCTGCAAAGAAAATCAGAACTGATCAGTCACTTCTGCTGTACACAGCCTCCTGCCAGAATTTCCCTCTCTCATGTCTCTCCCAGTTTCTGGCTGAAGACCTTTAATCTACTTGACATCCAGAACACAGCCTTGGCCCATCCCCTCTATGAGTCCCTAGAGAAGGGACACTGGCTGCAAAAGCAATTCCTAGAGCCTACGGCTGCAGCACATGAGGAAGTCTCTTCACCGTTTCCAGGGAAAACAGTAGAACCCGAAAGTCACTGCAATCATGAGCCTCTCCATCTCTCCCCTCCACAACAGAGAAAACATTTCTTGCAGTCTGTCACTTCTGAGGCTTTAATGGAAATGTCTTTCAAGTTTTGGAAAAAACTAATCTAATATAAATTGGCTAAGGACCCCTCCCACCTTGGCAACCCCTCTTGGGCCCCATTTATACTGCCTGTTTCAACCACACTGACCTCTAGCCCTCTGATACTTTTATGTAGATTAGAACAAGGCCAAATACTGAGGCAGAGTGATCAGGAGACTGAGAACCGCGTTCTGGGTACCAAGTCTAGGCTCGCATCAACCCAGCCTCCTGGGACACCATCTCCTCAGCCCTCCAGTCTCATTAGCACTTCAACACCCCTCTTGGTTCTTCCGGTCTTCCCATCAATATGGCACCACCCGAGGTGCCTGGGTTTGAAGGTGTGTTTCAAGAGTGGCCCTCTTCCTCAAACTGCTCCATTTACCATTTGCCAACAAAAATGCACTTGTCTTTTGCTAAGAGGCCAATCAGGAAAGGGTCTGAATGGAAGCATCCTGTAGCCCAAAGGGGAAGCTAGATTTATAAAGATCAGGACCATCCTGCACACTTGTCCAGGGATGACCTTTCACTTGTCCTCAGCAGTGAGCACTGTGGGTCCCTGAAGGTGTCCCAGGTCACTGGTATTACTTACAGCTGGGAACGCGCTCAGGTATACGTAGTGGGCAAGCCCCACAGGAACACGAGGCAGCCAGGTGAGGTGGTGTGTACACCATGGCTCCTGTAGAGATGCCCGGTCTCGGTGTACCTGCCGCACTGCCCACCCACGGAACAGAGCACAGGTTCGAGTAAAGATAGAGGATCCGGTCACACATTCTCCCTCAGACAGCCAAAGAGGTTGGAGAACTTCTGCTGGAGAACTGTCAGGGAAGCTTCTCTGAGGGCAGCACGTTGGCAGTTACGCTGCCATGGAAACTGTGAGAAGGCCGGTGAGGTCATCACTACCCAGTGAGGTCATAATAAGGAACCTGTGACTTGGGGGTCAGGCTTCAGGAGGAGGGGCAGTTTTGTGGAGGAGAGCAGGGGGAGGGCAGAGGTACTCTGCCTGGCCCCTCACACCTGGGCCTCCCCACCCATGCCCTAGTCTAGCAGACATCCCACGTGGGGCGTGCCGGTGGGCTGGCACAGCCCCAGGGGCCCCAGGAGGGCAAGAGAGACCCACATTCTGAGATTGGCTTGAGAGGCAAGATTAACGTAAGAGAGAGCTAGGTTGTATGGCACTGACCCTAAGAGGCAGAGATTTGTGTGGACTGGGGAATCAGGGGGAGGCTCCTTGGCAGTGGGCCTGAAGATCAAGTGAGATTTGGACCCATGGGGAAGAGAGGGAAGACATTCCAGTTTGGAAGAATAAAAGCAAAGACACACTCTCCTCGCCCTTGTCCTGCCCCAAATATAAATTCATAGAACCCTCACATTTTCACAACTGAGGACTGAAGAAAAGCAAGAGGTGAAGGGGCCTACCCAGTGTTACACAGGTAGCGGAGAGGTGTTCTGCTCAATGGTTAGGTTCATGTTGGGGCTCCGGATTTACAGCTGATAGGAATGTGAGGACAAGCTCATGCCATTTCAAACATTTCCAAGTGATACTGAGAGAGATGTTAAAGGTGCAAAATGAGGGTGCTGAATGACCTCACAAAGTGGGAATGGTGGGCCCATTCTCACATGAAATTCAAAACAAGTTCATGACCAAAGGACATAATACAAAATGACAACATAATCATTACACTCCCCTCTCCCCTAGAAGTAAAAATCATTATAATCCTCCCTCTCTCCACCATGAAAGGATGAGGTAAAGGCTCAGCAGCAGCCCCCGTGAAACACACGGTCACCACTGTGAAGAGGTGTTACTAAGACGATTTGGTCCGACTCAGAGAAGGAAAGAGACAACTCTGCCCTTAGCCTGATCAGGCCCACAGGAAGGAAGCACGCTGGGGGCAGCCTTTGAGAGTGTGGCAATGCGAGAGAACCTTCTTTAGGAGGGGACTCCCTGTTGCCGACCTTGAAAAAGCAAGGATGGGACATTCGTTTACTGGGGCTGTTGCAGAGGGGATGTGCCCAGGAGGTAGACACTGCTTGGACTACTATTTTAGAGGTTGGGCCACCCTGGTTGAGAACCACAGCACCTTGTATTCCTAAACTGCTTGAATGAGCGGGTGCACGTTAGGACAGACGAAGTCAGGCCTCATTGGAGCAGACTGCCTTTGGGAGTGGTAGAAGGTAAAATGGGAAGGGGAATGCTCTGGAGGACGTTTGTCATGGCAGGTGGGCCAGCACGAGACCATCCAGATTCTCCAAGGCTCCAGAGCTGACTTGGCTGGGAGCATCCCTCTGATGTGGTGCGGGGACTCCTACCTTAACAGGACCTGGCTGGGCATCTGCGGGAGGCAGAAGAAATGGTTTCTTAACTTAAGAGAGCGAGAGACTCACCTGGGGGGTTCCACAAAACCACTTCAAAAGACTTGTACCTGGATTCTTGAGCCAGCCCTCAGAAAACGTATCTAGATCTGGAGTAGGGCTCTGGAAGCTGCACTTTTAATAAGCTTCCTGGGCAGTCCCACCACAGTGGTCCATGGATAGAGTGACCAAAGTATTGTGTATTCTCGGTTGCTTTTGGGAGTCAAAGTGGGCAATGTGCAAAACTGCAGCAGGCATACGTATAAACAGGGAATATTCAAGGCAAACAGAGGGGTAGAGTTATTCTATGCATGAATCAGATTTGAGGAAAGCTAGCCTGGTGGTTAAAGAACACAACCCTTGGGAGAGACAGACAGACCAGATTCTGTCCTACTTACTTGTGTGATTTTGACCAAGTTCTTTTATCCTTCTGACTGTTTCTTCATATGGAAAAGAGCTATGGCTGTACATTTAGCACAATATTCTCTTTTGGCAAAGGTTGCTCTGGGTCCATTTGTGTTCTCTGCAACTTAATCCTTTCCGGTGTGCAAGCATTTTTAAGTTGTTTGGTGAAGTATTACATTTGACTTTCAACTGTTCATTACTTTGGGCAAAGCTTATATAATGCTGCAGAGACTAGAACCTATGCAGAGATAGTGAGAGGATGTGATAAGCTTATTCTGCCGGTTTATCAAAAAGTTTAACCTTTTCTCCTCTTCCTCCGCCTGCCACCAAGAGATGAGAAAGAAGGCAGAGCCTGGAAATGCACACCAAGCAATACTTCTGTGTCAGTTTGCCTTTTATTCCTCTGCCAGTACTTCCCAGAGAGATTTCTCCAAAAGTGCCTAAGCTTGCCATGGCCATTGTTGTGAAGAACATTTCTCTCTATTGCTAGTCACATCCCCTTTTCCTTCTCCTGGGCGCTTAATGGATGTTTGGGGGCAGGAAATAAAATTTAAACTAAAACATCAAAAAAAAAAAAAAAAGAAAGATGAGCTCAAGTAGGCGTTATTGTGGTCCAGATAAGGTTTGGTTCATTCATTCCCTCGATTAGCATTTATCCCCCTTTGTGCCAGGCATGGGGGGCGGAGAGAGAAATGTCTTCAAAGAGTCTGTGGTTGTATGGGGCAGGGAGCTGTGGAAATCTGTCATTTAGAAACAGCATGGAAGTGCTAGGGAAAAATTGTTTTGTTCATTTATCGCTCACTCATCCGTTCACCCATAGCAACTACGAAGGGTTTCACGCGGAGGAACTGGCTGCCCTGAACTTGACATTCTCGTGGGGGAAACAACAATGTAAAGCCCCAGCAGTGGTCAGTCACCAGTAGTGATTTCAAGCCAGAAGGACCCACTCAGCAACGGAGAGAGGCACAGGGTGAGCAGTGACTTGCAGAAAGGAGGGGTTATTCATGCCAACTGCTGAGTTCAAGTTCATCTGGGTTGTTGTGTGGTTCGTGCTTACTGCATCTGTTTTTGGAACGTGGCTCCACCCTCCAAGAAGGGTGAGGATGATCACCCTTCTTTCCTCCTGCTGTGCCCCGGGGTCACCCAGCGAGTGTCTGCAGGGATGATCTGCTCTGTACTGGCTTTTCAGTCCCACTCCCGGGAGAAGAGAGACGAAGCTGTGTCTCCACCGCAGCTTGGCCTGATTCAGTCACTGGGTGAAAAGGTGGGAAGAAGGTCAAGTTCATGAGAACTGATGCACTGCAGAGTCATTTAGTCCTGAAGTACCAGTTCTGGTTGCTGGTGAGTTGCTAAATCCAGAGACCTGAATGTAATTCCTCCAGAGCCACTGAGACATCACTTCCAGGCCCATGGCGGGCTGTAGGGGTGCTGGCTTTTCTCAGTGCTAAGGAGCAGCCATCTTCCACTGAGAGAGGACTCTGTGCCAGCAGGAGCAGAACCACACCAGGCACCGAAGGAGGTTCTGCATCCCAGCATCTCCCGACACAGTGATAGATAAACGGGTAGAAGATGCGACAGGGCATTCACAATAGAACAGAAGCTTATCCCCAATAAATACGGAAAGATGTTCAACTTCACTACCTAACAAAGAAACGCAACTTATAAATCTATTTCTTTTTTGCTCATCTAATTGGTAGAAAGTTTTAAGAATGCACAAAATTTGCTGCTAAGGATGTAAGGAAAAGGCCGTTTTCGTCTGTTGCTGCTGATGGGGATGGAAATTGGTGCGAACCTTCTGGAGGGTAATTTGGCAATTTGTGTATCGACAGCCTTAAAATGTTCATACACTTTGAGCCAGTAGTTTTGCTTTTAGCATCTTATCCTAAGGCGAAAGTCAAATTTATGTACAAGACTTATGTTCAAGAATATTCATCTCAGCCAGTAGTGTAATAGAAAAAATATTAGAAGCTACCTAAAAATCCCACAATAGGGGGTTGGTTAAATAACGGATGGCCCAACTTAAGAATGGAAAATAAAGACGCAGACGTAGAAAATGGACTTGAGGACACGGGGAAGGGGAAGGGGAAGCTGGGACGAAGTGAGAGAGTGGCATGGACTTATATATACTACCAAATGTAAAATAGCTAGCTAGTGGGAAGCAGCCGCGTAGCACAGGGAGATCAGCTCGGGGCTTTGTGACCACCTAGAGGGGTGGGATAGGGAGGGTGGGAGGGAGAGGCAAGAGGGAGGAGATATGGGGATATATGTGTATGTATAGCTGATTCACTTTGTTATAAAGCAGAAACTAACACACCATTGTAAAGCAATTATACTCCAAAAAAGATGTTTTTTTAAAAAAGGATGGAAAACAGTTCATTCATTAAAAATGATTTTCTCCAAGAATATTTAATGGTGGGAAGATGTAGTGTAAAAGCAGGGTACAAAATACTAGATGGAGTGTTTCATTTTGGTAAAATTTAATAATACAAGTGCAGAAAAAGTGATTAAAATAACAGTACTGATTTGACTACGGGACATTTTTTTCTTTAAATTTTTCTGTTTTTGGTGTTATAAAGCATCATATATCCTCTCGGAGTCTCAGTTTATGTTCTGTGAAGTGGGACTCATCACATCTACACTGCAGTGCGCTCGGGCAGAGCAGCACAATATTTGAAAGTGCCCTTGACAATGACCAGCCCATTGTAATACTCCAGGAATGGTTATAATATCATTGCCAATGACACACCCATAGTCCGGATATTATCCGTAACGATTACTAAGGTTGTTTATCTCCCTCCACTTTTACTAAGACAAAAAAAGGATTAATTGAAGACTCTTAAGTCATTTTTACTGAGGTTCTTTGTTTGTTTTTTTTTTCAAAATACTAATTGTAGGGCTTCCCTGGTGGCGCAGTGGTTGAGAATCTGCCTGCTAATGCACGGGACACGGGTTCGAGCCCTGCTCTGGGAAGATCCCACATGCCGCGGAGCAGCTGGGCCCGTGAGCCACGACTACTGAGCCTGCGCGTCTGGAGCCTGTGCTCCGCAACAAGAGAGGCCGCGATAGTGAGCGGCCCGCGCACCGCAATGAAGAGTGGCCCCCGCTCCCCACAACTAGAGAAAGCCCTCACACAGAAACGAAGACCCAACACAGCAAAACATAAATAAATAAATAAATAAATAAATAAATTTATTAAAAAGAAAAATACTAGTTGTAAAGTCTGCAGTGGGTATATAGGTGTTCAACTTTTTCCCACATTTTACGTTTTTGGTTTTGTTTTTAACTTTTTTATTTATTATTTATTTATTATTTTTATTTTTGGCTGTGTTGGGTCTTCGTCTCTGCGCGAGGGCTTTCTCCAGTTGCGGCAAGTGGGGGCCACTCTTCATCGCGGCGCGCGGGCCTCTCACTATCGCGGCCTCTCTTGTTGCGGAGCAGAGGCTCCAGACGCTCAGGCTCAGTAGTTGTGGCTCACGGGCCCAGTTGCTCCGCGGCATGTGGGATCTTCCCAGACCAGGGCTCAAACCCGTGTCCCCTGCATTGGCAGGCGGATTCTCAACCACTGCACCACCAGGGAAGCCCCCCCACCCCGATAGTTTTAAAACCAGCCTCAGTCATGCTTGCTTCAAGACTTATCCTGGCATCATGGACCACTGGATACTTTGGCTAGGTGTTAAACTCTCTTGTCCTTTGCCCGAGTCCCATCGTGGTGACTTAGTTGCCATCTAGGGCACTCTTGGCATGAGTCCTAGACATGAATCCAGCTCAGTGGCTTGGGTCCTGCTCCCTGCTGGCTAACTGTCCTAATGCCCAGTGCCTCCTTTCTGCTTGGACTTCTGAGGGCCGCAGCCCCAGGACCCTCACTCTGTGTTGCCGGCTCTATTCGATGCCAACTGTATGTCCTTTGCTTGCTGTATGTCCCCTGCCCCAGTACCTCCTACTGGCTTTGACCTTCCTGTTTCAGGTCCTCTTATTGCGACCCTTTGTGTATAAGCCAGATCTGTTTGCCCTTCCTTCAAGGGGAGCTATTTCCCTGGTGTTTCCCTAGATGCTTATGATGAGACCCCTGCCAGAACTACACCAATCAGACCCTCCATGTACACACTTGGGTCTGAACCCTTTCAGCGAGAGCAGGTTGGAAACCCATATACACATAAATATACAATGTGTACAAATCAAGTATTTTCAAGATTGTAAAGAATTCTTGTGAACGTATTAGGTTAGGGAAGTCAAGCAGGATCATCATATGATGGCATAATCATGCACATGTATGTACAATTTTCTATTTTTATATGATGCCACTTTAATAGATGTGCCCATCTTTTCAAAGTTCTAATCTGTGGCAGTGGGCAGTAGGGGGACGGGGTGGGTCACAGCAGGAAGAGGCATTCGCTGCCTTAGGC